>NC_083369.1:101361910-102611910 GCF_030254825.1 Meriones unguiculatus | reverse complement strand
TAGTCCAGTCCTCCGTCTACCAGATTTTATTCCAACCAATCCATATCTAACATTTAGATCCAAACAACCTACCTATCCTTTCTTCTGTCCAAACTGCTCTGTTCATCAGACTTGGAACTAACAAAAGAAGTTCAAATGCCCAGATTCATTACAAAAATAGAAAAAAAAAAACATGACAAATCAAACTGTTATCTTCTCTCTGAAATCTAGTAGTCTTACGAAACATTTCTAACAAGATGTAGAGGATCCCTGGGACACAGAATTTTAAAGAACAATCATAAACTTCATCAAATAATTCTAGAAGTTTAAAGAAGACACGAAGAAGTAGCTCAATGAAATTAAAGAAAAAGGAGCTGAAGAAGAATAAATGCCTTAGTGATATCAAAGAAAACACAATCATAAGGCTGATGGAAATGACAAAGACAATCCAGGGCTTGAAAACGGAATTCAATAAGAAGACAGAAACATTGAAGAGACTCAAGATGAAATGAAGATGGAATTGAAAAACAATGTAACTCAAGTATAAGTAGAATGAATTGAGCAGAAGATATAATGTCAAGACTCAAAAATAAAGAGAACTTAGACCAAATAAGAAAATAATATAATAATATAAAATTTATATGTAATTATATATAATATATATTAATATAAAAATTTAAAAGCACATAAGAGAAATATACACTATGAAAATGAACAAACATTCAAATTATAGGTATAAACAAAGGAGAAGAATCCCAAACCAATGGCATAAACCACATCTTCAACAAGATCTCAGAAGAAAACCACCCCAAGCTAGGGAAAACCACATTCATATAAAATACAAGAAACACACATACTCTTAGACAAAGATGACAAAAATATACAGTGGATAAAAGATAGCATCTTCAACAAATGGTGTTGGAAAAACTGGATGACCACATGCAGAAAAATGAAATTAGACCTGTATCTATCATGTGGCATAAAACTAACCTGAAATGGATCAAATAACTAAACCTGGAACCTCAAACACTGAAACAGCCACAAGGACACATAAGCAGTAACCTACCTGGTACAGCTGTATGAAAGGGATTTCTGAACAGGATTCCATTTGACAATGAATTAAGTCCAACAATTGACATGAGGACTTCAAAAACTAAAAAGCTTCTGCACAGCTAAAGAAGCAATAAACTGTCTTACCTTCATGTATGTCCACGTACCATATGCATGCAGTGCCCTTATAAGCCAGAAATGGGCTTTAGATACCCTGGAACTGGAGTTATGCGTGGTTGTAAACTACTATGTGGGTGCTTGGAACTGAACCAGGTCCTTTGCAAGGGTAGTAAGCACTCTTAATCACTGAGCATTTCTCTAGCCTCTGAAAAAGCATTTTTTAGCACTGACAACTACAACAACTCATTTAGAACAAAACTGAAAGTTACTACTGATGTTGTGAATGACTATATCCTTTGACCTAACAATTTTATTTCTAAGAATTCATCCTATGAAAATAACAGTGTACGTATGGAATATTACCTGTAAGATCAGAATCATCAAATCACTGCCTGTAGTCATGAGAAAATTGAGAAAAAAAGAAGTATTAATGAAAAATTGGATAAATATAGTACATAATATAGAACACTAATAATGCTGTTGAAAAGGAAAGCAGAGGCTACAGAGATGGTTAAGAGCATATACTAATCTTCCAGAGGACCTGGATTCCCAGTATCCATACCAGGCAACTCACAACTACCTGTAACTCCAGCTCTGAGGAGATCCAACATCTCTTTAGTCATCTTTTGGGTCACCCGTACATATCCACACACATACACATAATTAAAAAATAAATTTTAGGAAGACAGTTCTATATTACTAACAGGAAATATTGCTACATGAATAAGTAGTTTAAAAGTAGTCATTAATTTACCACATCTGTGCTTTAAATGTGTCTGTACATATATATGTACATATATATACATATGCATATACATATGTATGTTTACACATATGTATCTATGTTTACATAAAAGAATATTAGATGGATATGTCAAACTGTTAACAGTGATTATTCCTGAAAAGTGGAGAGAATGAGTAAGAAATAAAGTTTTTGCACAGACATTCATGAAGGCAAAACATTCATACATATAAAATAGAAACAAAACAACCTCTTTTCTTTCTAAAAATTACGTTTTTGTGTGTGCATGTACATGCTTTTGTGTGTGTGTGTGTGTGTGTGTGTGTGTGTGTGTGTGTGTTTGTAGTGAGTGTGCATGCCACAGTGAATGCACATGTGGAGGTCCAAAAACAACTTTGTAGAGTTGGTTCTCTCACCTTTATGTGAGTTCCAGCGATTGAACTCAAGTTTGTAGGATTACCCAGTCACTGCATTTTCCTACTGAGCCATCTCTCCCACCTTAAATGTTTATTTTCAAAACAATACATTTAGCAGGCAATAATGATTATAACAGATAACATTTATTGATCACTTACTACATAACAGAGATTTTATAAATTTTTAATAAGTATTATTAGTTCATCAACTCTCTATAAGAATCCTAGCACATAATACTCTTCGCTGGACTGTGTTGCTGAGTCAAGATTTTTAGTGTGTGCAGTCCATCAACTGCATTGTAGCTTATGGTGGTTTATGACAATATTAACATATGATACGTCTGTCAGGATCTAACCCCATTGTAAGTGGAAGAACATCTGTACCATATGGTAATTTAAAACATTAAGAACATTGCTTTCCTTATCACACCCACCAAGAATGAACAAGTTTTCCACAGAAGACTCTGAAATGATACAACCATATTTAAAGTGTCATTTTATTAGAACCTTTAAAATTGTGCAGGGAAAAAAAAATCTGGAAAACAAGCAACCCAATTAAAAGTGAACTATAGATCTGAACAAAGGGTTTTTGGAAGAAGAAATACAAATGGATATCAACAATTTTTAAAGTGTTCAAACATCCTTCATTATAAGGGAACCACAAATTAAAATGAAGTTAAGATTCCATCTTACCTTAGTAAGGCTAGCGATCATCCAGAAAGCAAAAGAAATAAATGTTGGTGAGGATGTGAACACTTGTTCATTTTTGGTGGGGGTTGCTAAAGACAGAGCATACCTTGGTGGAAAGATACCAAAACCAATCTAGAATTCAAACAGAAGCTTCCTTTCGGCTGGCTGGCTTTCATGATGCTAGCAAAAAATATACCAGCTGCTCAGGCTGGGGGAGGGGAGAAACAGCATTACCTACTTGCAAACAGCATGAACAAGAATACCAACCTGACAAACAAGGTGTATCCACATGGTACCACTATGTTTGAACTTTGAGCATTCAAAACACTAAATTAAGTAAAAATTGTTACTTTAGAAAAAATTTTTAAGAAAGAACATTGCTTTATTACTACATAGAAACCTCAGTCTAGATGTTTGATTTGAATTTCATCTCCAACATTATAACTGGTTGCCTCTTTGCTGTACTTCCATCTTTTTTCATGTTTTCTAAATTTAATTTATTTTTATTTATTAGATAAATTAATAAAATTGATCATATCGATTATTATTTAATTTTATAATTAATAACTAAATTGATTAATTTTATAATTAATGTATTAATTATTATTCACTTTGTATCCCAGCTGTAGCCCCCTCGCAATCTCACCATCCATCCCTTATCTCCTCCCATACCCCTCCCCAAAAACACTGATAGGGGAGATCCTCCTCCCCTTTCATCTGACCCTAGATTATCTGGTCTCATCAGGGCTGGCTGCATTGTCTTCTTCTGTGGCCTGGCAAGGCTGCTCCACCATCAGTGGGAGGTGATTAAAGAGCCAGTCACTGAGTTCATGTCAAACACAGTCCTACTCCCCACACTAGGGAACCCACTTGGACACTGAGATGCTATGGCTACATCTGTGCAGGGGTTCTAGCTTATCTCCATGCATGGTCCTTGGTTAGGGTATCAGTCTCAGAAAAGACACTTGTGCCCAGACATTTTGGTTCTGTTACTTTCCTTGTAGAGCTCTTGTCCCCTCTAGGTCTTTCTAGCTCCCCCTTCTTTCATAAGATTCGCTGTACTCCATCCAAAGTTTGGCAGTGAGTCTCAGCATCTGCTTTGACACCATGCAGGCCAGAGTCTTTCAGAGGCCCTCTGTGGTAGGTTCCTGTCCTGTTCCCTGTTTTCTCCCTCTTAAGATATCTATCCTATTTGACTTTCTGAATGAGGATTGAGCATCTTACTGAGGGTCCTCCTTCTTGATTAGCTTCTTTAGGTGTACAGATTTTAATATTATATGTCTAATAGCCACTTGTAAGTGAGTATATACTACGTAGGTCTTTCCGTCTCTGGGATACCTCACTCAGGATGATCTTTTCTAGTTCTCACCATTTACCTGCAAATTTCATGATTTACTTTTTTTTTTAAGTGCTGAGTAGTATTCCATTGTGTAAATGTATCACAATTTCTGTATCCATTCCTCTGTTGAGGGACATCTGGGTTGTTTCCAGATTCTGGCTATTACAAATGAAGCTGCTATGAACATGGTTGAGCAAAGGTCCTTGTATACTTCAGCATATTTTGAATATATGCCTAGGAGTGGTGTAGTTGCATCGCGAGGAATCACTATTCCTACATGTCTGAGAAAGTGCCAGATTGGTTTCCAGAGTGGTTGTACAAGTTTATATTCCCACCAGCAATGGAGGAGGTTTCCCCTTTCTCCACATCCTCTCCAGCATGTGTTGTCACTTGAGTTTTGATCTTGGCTATTCTGATGGGTGTAAAGTGAGATCTCAGGGTCGTTTTCATTTGCATTTCCCTGATGACTAACGATGTTGAGCATTTCTTTAAGTGCTTCTCTGCCATTCGGTATTCCTCTACAGAGAATTCTCTGTTTAGCTCTGTTCCCCATTTTTTAATTGGATTACTTGATTTGTTGCTTTTTAAATTCTTGAGTACTTTATATATTCTGGATATTAGCTCTCTGTCAGATATAGGGTTGGTGAAGATCCTTTTCTAGTCTATATGCTATCATTTTGTTCTGAAGACAGTGTTCTTTGTTTTACAGAAGCTTTTCAGTTTCATGAGGTCCCATTTATTGATTGTTGCTCTTAGAGCCTGTGCTGTTGGAGTTCTGTTCAGGAAGTTGTCTCCTGTCTCAATTAGTTCAAGGCTCTTCACCACTTTTTCTTCTAATCGATTTAGTGTGTCTGGTTTTATGTTGAGGTCTTTGATCCATTTGGACTTTAGTTTTGTTCAGGGACATAAATATTGATCTCTTTGCATTTTTCTACATGTAGACATCCAGTTAGATCAGCACCATTTGTTGAAGGTTCTGTCTTTTTTCTATTGTATGGTTTTGGCTTCTTTGTCAAAAATCAAGTATCCATAGGTTTGTGCCTTTATTTCTGGGTCTTCTATTCAATTCCTTTGATCCACCATTCTCTTTCTATGCCAGTACCATGCAGTTTTTATTACTATTGCTCTGTTGTACAGCCTGAGATCAGGGATGGAGATACCTCCAAAAGATCTGTTATTTTGCACGACTGTTTTTAGCAATTCTGGGTTTTTTGTTTTTCCACATGAAATTGAGAATTGTTCTCTCAAGGTCTCTAAAGAAATGTGTTGGAATTTTGATGAGAATTGCATTGAATCTGTAGATTGTTTTTGGCAGGATGGCCATTTTTACTATCCTACTGATCCGTGAGCATGGAAGATCTTTCCATCCTTGGATATCTTCTTAAATTTCTTTCTTCAGAGACTTGAAGTTTTTTTTTTTTTTTTTTCTTTTTCAAACAGGTTTTTCACTTGCTTGGTTACAGTCACGCCAAGGTACATTATGTTATTAGTGTCTATTGTGAAGGGTGTTGTTTCACCAATTTCTTTATTGGCTTTTCTTTTTTTTCCTTTGGTATACAGGAGGGCTTCTGATTTTTTTTTTTTTTTGAGTTAATTTCGTGTCCAGCCACTCTGCTGAAGGTGCTTATCAACTGAAACAGCTTTCTGGTTGAATTTTGGGGGTCACTCATGTATACTAACATATCTTCTGCAAATAGTGCTACTTTGACTTTTTCCTTTCCGATTTGTATCCACCTGATCTCCTTTAATTGTCTTATTGCTTTAGCTAAAATTTCAAGAACTATGTTGAAGAGAAACAGAGAGAGTGGACAGCCTTGCCTTGTCCCTGATTTCAGTGGGATTGATTTAAGTTTCTCTTCATTGAGTTTGATATTGGCTATAGGCTTGCTGTATATTGCCTTTACTATGTTTAGGTATGTGCCTTGTATCCCTGATCTCTCCAAGACTTTAAACATGAATGGGTGTTGGATTTTGTCAAATGCTTTTTCAGCATCTAGGGAGATTATCATGTGTTTTTTTTTTTTTCAGTTTGTTTATATGGTAGATTACATTGATTGGTTTCCATATATTGAACCACCCCTGCATACCTGGGATGAAGCCTTCTTGGTCATGGTGAATGATATCTTTTATGTGTTCTTGGATTCGGTTTGCCAGTATTTTGTTGAGTATTTTTGCATCAATATTCATAGAGAGATAGGTCTGAAGTTCTTTTTTTGTTGTTGTTGGGTCTTTGTGTGGTTTAGTTATCAAGGTGACTGTGGCTTCATAGAATGAATTTGGTAATGTTCCTTCTGTTTCTATTTTGTGAAAGAGTTTGAAAATAATTGGAGTTAGAACATCTTTGAAGGTCTGGTAGAATTCTGCCCTGAAACCATCTGACTTTGGGTATTTTTTCTTTTTTTTTCTTTTTTTTTTTTTTGGAAGGGAGACTTTTGATGACTGCTTCTATTTCCTTGAGGGATATACAACTATTCAGCCTTTTTACCTGATCTTGATTTAATTTTGGTAAATGGAATCTACCAAAAAAAATTGTCCATTTCTTTAGATTTTCAAATTATGTGATATACAGGCTTTTGTAGTAAGGTAGGGTAGGGTCTAGCACATTAGGTTTGGTGCTCCTAGGTTCTATAAGAAAGCAGGTTGAGCACCCTATGAGGAGCAAGCCAGTAAACAGCACTTCTGAATAGCCTTGGCATTGGTTCCCACCTTCATGTTTCAGCTCTGCTTGAGTTCTTGTACTAACTCCCTTCAATGATGGACTACAGCCAAATAAAACCTTTCCTGCTCTTTAAAGTGAATAAACTAATTAATTTAAAAAATAAATTTAAAAAAGAAGAAGAAAAAAATCCTTTCCTGTTCATCTTGCTTTTGGTCGTAGAATTCTGTCATAGAAATAGTTACCTTAACTAGACAGTTACCTTACTTTTACAAATAAGCAGAAAGAAAGGTGACTATGATTCATAGCAACATATTATATATTTTATAGACATCTAGAAGAGAGGAATTTGAAGGCAATGAACATAAAGATGTGGAACTGATACAATGTTAATATTCTGATTTGGTCAGATAATTCAGTGTACATTTGTTAAAATATCATATGATATAATCAAGTGTGCACAATTATTTAATATTAATAAAAATAAAGATATGAAATATAAGTTATCATTTCTCCCCTTGACATAAATGAATTCTATAATGACAAAAGTCTTTTTGTATGTTTGCTTGCCAGATATATGTGTTTGTGTGTATACGTACATATATATATATATATATATACATATACATATTCAATAGATAAAGGTTATCTATATTATGTTACCCTGCCTGCCCTGAAATTCCTATATAGACCAGGCTGACCTCTAATTCACAGAGATCTGCTTGCTTCTTGCTCCAGAGTGCTAAGATTAACAGAATATACCATCACACCTAGCTGAAGACATAAATAAAAATTTGAAAATATAAAAATGTGCTACCTACCAAAATGTATACAACATTTATTTGCAAGTATATTTTAATTTTATTTTTAAAACTTAAAAATGTTTTATTTTTATGTGTATAGGTGATTTGCCTGGATGTATGGTTGTATACCAAGTGTGTGCCTGATACCCTTGGAAGCTGGGGAACCCCTAGAAATGTAATTACAGATAGTTGTGAATCATCATGTGGGTACAGTGACTCAAATCCAGGAGATATAGAAGAGCAGCCAATGACTTTAAATGCTGAGCCATCTTTCCAGCCCCCTATATCTTAATTTGAAAAAGAACTAACAAGCCCATTGGTATAAAAGTAAATGACTTTGGAATTAATTTAACCAAGGAAGTACAGAGTTTCTATACTAAAATCTATAAAACACTGAGAAATATTGAAGCATGCTAAAAATAAAGTGAATAATATTTTTGTTTTAAAGTTTGGAAGATCAAATACTGCTAGAATAGCAAACTCACTAAACTTATCTACAGATAAACACATTTTCTTTGGAAATCTCAACTATTTGCTGTTGTTGTAGTAAGTAAGTTATCCCTAAAATCAGTATGGTAAAACAAGAGCCTCAGAAAAGCAAAAAGAAAAGGTGTGTGTGTGTGTGTGTGTGTGTGTGTGTGTGTGTGTGTTATTGGGAATTGAATCCAAGGTCTGTGTGTGGTAAGCAACTGCTCTGCTTCTGAGCTATAGCACCAGCTTCTTATTGAGAAAGGTTCTTGTTAAGTTACCCAGGCTGGCTTTGAACTCACTCTGTGCCCCAGATAGGCTTTTGCTTTGAAGTTTTCATCTTCCTGCCTCCTGGTTAGCTTTGAGCAAAACAGTATTGGAAAAAAAACAAAACAAAGTTACTGTACCCATACTTCTTGAACTCAGCACTACTATAACCAAAATAATGTGATCAAAATAGATACATCGGATTCAGTTTACTAGCATTTTATTTAGTATTTTTTTTATCAATGTTCATATGGGAAATTGGTCTGAAATTCTCTTTCTTTGTTGGGTTGTAGTGTGGTTTAGGTATCAAAGTGACTGTAGTCTCACAGAAAGAGTTTGGCAATGTTCCTTCTGTTTCTATTTTGTGGAATAATTTGAAGAGAATTAGTATTAGTTCTTCTTTGAAGGTCTGGTAGAATTCTGCACTGAAATCATCTGGGCTTTTTCTTTTTCTTTTTTCTTTTTTTCTTTTATTTGGTTGGGAGACTTTGGATGACTACTTCTATTTCTTTAGGAAATTTAGGACTGTTTAATTCAGGATGTTAAGTGAATATATTAGAAAATAAATTTAATTTAAAAAACAGATACATCTCAAAAAAGGAAATACTAATGAACAACAAATATATGTAAAATGCCCAATATTTTTAGTCATCAGAGAAATACACTTCAAAATTGCTACTAGGTACCAGCTCATGGCTATTATATATAAAACAAATGCTGACAAGAATTTAGGGAATGAGAAATTCTTATATGCTGATGATAGTAATGTAGATACTATGAAAAACAGTATGTTATTTCCTCAGAAAACTAAGACTTGAATTGCCATATGATTCAACTATACCATTTCTAGAAGTGAAATCAGCACACTACAACCATGTTTATTGTTGCCCTGTTCACCATGGCTAAGATTTGTAATCAGCCAATGTGCCTATCAACTGATGAATGGACAGAGAACGTTTCATATATATATATATATATATATATACATATGTAAAATGAAACAGTATTCAGACATTAGAAAACACAAAAGAACGAAGCCCTGTCATTTGGAGCAACATGGATAGAAGTGAGCATATTAAGTAGGAAAAAAGGCACAAAAATACAAAGTTTTATTTGTTTTTTGTTTTTATGTACATGGAATGTTAAAAAACAACAACACTCACAAAAAAAGAGTTGATCTGAAAGTAAAATACTAGTTGTTACAGACTATGAAAGGAGTGTGTAAGGGAAAAGTGGTTAAAAAAAGATGGTCAATCTCATCAGTATATATGTATGGAAACTTCACACTTCTGTTAACTAGTTTTTCACTACTGAGTCAAAATACTGAACAAAACAACTTAATGAAAGGAAGATTTATTTGAGTTCACAGTTTCAGAAGTTTCCATTTATCATGGGAAAAGGATAGTGGAGACAAGCAGCTCACTTTGTGGTGGCCAGCAAGCAAGGGTACCTGTGCCCGTTGATGCCCCTCACGCTATGACTCTCTTCAGACAGAAAAGGGATCTTGGAACTACAGCCACCATTGTTACTACCATCTCATTGGCGGCTGTTGGAGCTACCATCGGGGCATTAGCCATGATACTGGGCAGACTGCTCACACCCTGAATAATCATTTAGCCAATGTAGCTCATGCCTTAGTTGTACATAAAGGAATTAATGCTCAACTAAAAGGAAGCTTGATGGTGTTCAATCAGAGGATTGCCCTCGTGCAGGAGCAAATTGATACCCTATGGCAAATCGCTCAACTTGTCTGTCAATGAAAATATGCTGAACTTTGAGTCACTAGCATATAACATGAGAATTTTTCCTGTGCTGCAAATCTGTCTAAACAATTGTCGAGCTATATTTTAGGTAATTGGACTGGAGAATTCGATACTACGATGGAGCAGCTGAGAGTGGCCATTGTCACAGTAAATTCTACCAGAGTGGACGCAGGACTAGCCACAGGATTATCATCATGGATTGCTGCAACCATGAATCATCTGAAGGAATGGGCGGACATGGGAGCATTAGCAGGCCTTCTGGTGTTGGTCTCCTTGGTTTGCCTGTGGTATATATGCAAGATTAGAGTCTCACAACAGTGTGATGCAGCCATGATCATTCAGACCTTTACAGCCATTGAAACAGGACATTCTCCCCAAGCATGGTTGGATACCATAAAAAGCTAAAATGTTACGCTCAGGATGCGAGGCTAAGCACTGCACTCAGGGTCAGCTGCTTTGGACCCAGAGAAGAGCATGTCTGATTGCATGCGGGTTGATGCCCCAGGTCCCGCCTCTGAGAAAAAGGTATCGTCGGGTCTCATGCTCTTTGGGTGGATGACACCTAAATGAACATCTGTACAAAGTCCCAATTTATTTCTAATATCAGAGATCAGACCTCTACTCTTGCCTGATGCGTCTAAAACAAAAAGGGGGAACTGTAGAGAGCTGCAGAATGCTATGCCTTAAAGATGGAGCTGGTTTCTGCTTTCCACCTTCCCGATGGTGAGTGCTCTCTGTCACGAACAATTCCACATTTGGCTAAGGCTGAGGATCTGGCTTGCTTCCATGTATGTGGACCTATCTGCATTGCCCACGTGGCACGCTGGGGTTGGCTACCCAGAGGCTATTTAAGCTGTGGGCTGGCTTTCCCCAGGGTCAGAAGATTGTTCAAGGTTCCTGAATAAACTGCATTGAAAAAAAAAAAAAAAGAAATATTGGATTGAGGTAATAATAAAAAATTATCTCTGAAAAAAAAAGAATGTTTTGTTGGTTAGATTTCTGTCCACCCTCCTTTTTTCTTAAAACTACAAAATGGGGTCACCCACATTCAGGACAGGACATTCCCCTCAGCTAATCCTCTCTGGAAATGTCCTCACAGACACCTATAGGTGTGCTTTAGTAATCCACACATTATTCAATGTTACCAAAATCTCATGACATTAATCACCATAGAGCTCCATTCATGCCTAAAATGTATACCTGTTATTCTTAGAAGCAAAGTACAAGAGTTCATTAGGAACTAGGGGAAGAAAGGAATTGGGAAGTGTGATGGCTGATATCAATGATCAGCTTAATTAGATGTGGAATCAATTAAGAGATACACTTTATGGTGCTAAGGTTCTGTGAGGGTATTTCCAGGAGTGATTAACTGAGTAGAGCATCTCCCAGAGTGGATAGTACTTTCCGGTAACTCTCAGATATAAAGAGGCCAGGGGGAAAGCTGAGCTCTTGACTGCTCGCATCCACTGACTTCCAGATCCAACTTCTTTGGTCTTCCAAAAAAAGAACTGTATCCTTCCAGAATTCCTCCAGACTACGTGGACTATATCCCCTAAGCCAACACAACAAATGTCTTTTTGTAATATATGTCTATTCTGTTGGTTCTGTTTCTCTAGAGAGAAGCTTGACTAATAATACAGGGAGTTATTTTTAACTGGTTATAGGTTTTCATTTTGAATGCTGAAAGCTCCTAGACATAGATAAAGGTAATGTTTTCAAAACACTGTTGACTTACTGCCACAATTATAATAACCTTAAATGACAAATTTCATATTATTTAACACAGTGAAAAATGGAATAGAGTAATACAAGCTAAAACATGGATTATTCTGCTTTTGTGTATTTTGTTTTTTTATTTTATTTTTTTACAAGTTATTCACTTTACATCCCAGTTGAAACCCCCTCCCTCAACTCTTCCCAGTCCCACCCTCCCTCTTTCTTCCCCCAATCCCCTTCCTCGAGTACAAGAGTTCTCCTATGCCATCTGCCCATAGCTTATCAAGTCTCATCAGGACTGCCTGGATCTTCTTCCTCTGTACCTGGCAAAAGTCTCTGTAGCTTTGACTGGCCTGATACTGGCTATATAGGCCAGGTTATATAACTTCAAACACAGCAATTCTCCTGCTTCAGCTTCCTGACTGCTGATCTTACATGCCACCATGCTGGGATCATTAAGGATTGGTCTTGAAAACATTGTAACTTAAAATATATTACTCACAAAAGCTGCATCTCATTTCATATATACCACATCCAGAATAGGCATGTCTACTGTGGCAGAAAGTAGATCAGTGCTTGCCCAGAGCTGAGAGAGAATGAAAGGATAGGCATTTACTGCTAATGAGTACCAGATTTCTTTGGGGATCAGGGTAATATTCATAATCAGATTATTTTTGCATTTCTACCAGCAACGAATGAGCAGTCCTCGTGCGCTATCACATTAGATGTCAGCACTTTGGATTTGAGCCATTCTAATATGTGTTTCGTGGCGTCTCTTTGTTGTTTTAATTTGCAATTCACTAAAGTCAAATCTCATTGAGCATTTTTTATATGCTTTGCTCATTTTTCACCTGGGTTGTTTGTTGTCTCTCTCTCTTTTTTTAGTTTTAAAAAGTCTCTGTATAATTTGTATCCTGTTTGTTATCAGGTATGCATTTTGCAAATATTTTCCATTAATCTGAGGCTTAACCTATCATTTCCTTGTTTCTTTCACAGAGAAAAACTTTAAATTAAATGAAGTCTAGTTTATCAATTTGTTCTTTCATGAATCGTGCTTACCGTGTTGTATCTAAAAAGTCATCTTCACACAAAAGACCACCCAGATTTTTTTTCTGGTGTTGCAAGAGTTTTAAGTTTTACTTTTACATCTATGGCATAAGATTGGTGTAGACTTTACTATTGACATTATTATCATATTTTTCTTTTCTTTGAGACAGGTCTCACATAATCCTGGCTGATATCAAACTTATATATACATGAAACTGGCCTTAAACTCCTGATCCTCTTGCTTCCAATCTGCACAAGCAGAGAATTCCACTTGCTGATATTTGTAGTCATCCCAACAGTGTGAAATAGTAATCCATTATGGTTTTGACATACACTTTCCTAACAGCTAATGATGTTGGACACCTTTTTGTGTTTATTAGCCATTTGTACACCTTACCTTAAATGTACAGTCAATATTTTGAAATGTTAGGATTGCAGGCTCCTATGTCCAGCTTACCATTAATACTTTTTGCATGAGGATGTCCACTTGACTCAGTCTTATTGCTTGTTGAAAAACCACATCTTTTCCCACTGAACTGCCATTATTCCTGAGTCAAAAATCAGTTGACTGTATTTATATAGATGCCTTTCTATTTTGTAGAACTCAATAAGGGAAATTTCTGCTACAAATATATGTGAAATTATAGGTATTAAAAAAGTCAACTTAAGTGATTACCCTAGATGGCATAAAACAAATAGCTACGAAAACAGTATGGCCAGCCAAGCATGGTGGCACATGCCCTTAATCCATGCACTAAGGGAGCAGAAGCAGGTTAATCTTTGTGAGTTCTAGATTACAGCTTGGTCTACAAAGCAAGTCCAGGCAACTGAGGCTACACAAAGAAACACTTTCTCGAAAAGCCAAACAAAGGAAAGAGAGAGAGAGAGACAGAGACAGAGAGACAGAGACAGAGAGAAAGAAAGAAAGAAAGAAAGAAAGAAAGAAAGAAAGAAAGAAAGAAAGAAAGAAAGAAAGAAAGAAAGAAGAGGGGTGGTCAAAGAACCAGCCACTGAGTTGGAGAGGGGCATGGAAAGAGATGAGGGAAGGAGGGTGGGATTGTGAGGGAATGAGGGAGGGGTATACAGCTGGGATGCAAAGCGAATAAATTTAATGTAAACAATAAAAATTTAATTAAATAAAATGAAAGGAAAAGAAAAGAGTAAATAGTATGGCCTGTTTTATGTCCCTAATCTCTTAGTCTGTTCTTTTGCCAATACCAACCTAATATTCATTATAATGGTTTAATAATAAATTTTGAAATTGGGTAACTTTAGCTTTCTAACAAAGTATTCATAAAATAACTTGCCAAAGGCCAGAAAGATAGTTTAACAGGTAAGGGTATTTGCCACCATCCTAGTACTTCCAAATACTTGCCACATCCCTAGTACCCACGTGGTGGAATGAAATCACTAATTCATGAAAGTTGTCCTTAACAAAACACACACACACACACATGCATTTGTAAATTTAACAATAACTTGCTAATGTTTTGATTGTCATCATGTTGAATCTATTGACTAAGACTAGGAGGACTGACATCTTGATAATCCTGAGTTTTCTTGTTCATGTACATAAAATATATTTCCACTTTCTACCAATCTTAATCTAGATTTCTCTAGTTGGACTTGTACTTATTTGTGCAAGCATGTTCATATTTAGTTGTATAAAACATCTTTACATATAGGATAACATATCTACCAGTGCATCTAACATGACACCTGTGTTGCCACAAAGATCCCTATGTTATCTTATCATAACCACATTCCCCTCTTCTGTGCCTATTTACCTATCCCCAAGCCATGCCGCTACTTTCAAAACACTATACATTCTAATAATGTTATATAATTGTACTTTCCCCTTGTGCCTGACTTTTTCACACAGTATAGGCCCTTACTGATTCACCTCAGTTATGGTGTACATTGGTATCTATAAGCCTGTAAGCTATAGCTTCTCTTTCATACCATTTGACAGTGTGTTAACTAGTTTATTGTCTACCTCACACAAGCTAGGGACATATCTGAGAAGAGGGTACCATAATTGGGGAAATGTCTCCATAAGACTTGCCTGTAGGCAAAGCTGTAAAATGTTTTCTTGATTATTGATATGGGAGGGCCCAGCTCACTGTAGGTGGTGCCAACCCTGAGCTGGTGGGCTCGGATGTTATATAAACAAGCAAATTGAGCAAGTCATAAGGAGCAAGCCAGTAAGCAGCACTTCTCCATGATCTCTCCCTCAGTTCCTGCCTCCAGGATACTTCCCTGACTTCCTCAGTCACAGATTATGACATTGAACTGTAAACTAAAACTGTAAATTAAGCTCTTCTCTGTCCATATCCAAATAATGACTCTGCCTGAAATCTAACACACTAGTCTAGGCACTTCAACCTGCCACTAAAGTATTTTTCTAATCTTTAGTACTCTTCAACCCACTTATCCATCTTCTTGTAAAGCAAGTTACATTTATCTCTATTTCGTGTTTTTTTGTATATTAATGAAATGATTTCTTGGATTGTAATAGTGGCTCTTGACTTTTTAATCAATCAGGATTTTCTTTATTTTTTTTTAAACTGTAAGCCTTTTCTACTATGAAAATTTTTATTTGTTGAGAACAATAACTTGTTTTACCACTAAAAACTTTTATCATGATCACAATTTCCAATCAATTCTTCTAATGAGTGCATCTGTGTGATTTACTCTAGCCCAAAGCAAATGGTATTGACATTGTAGTTGATCTGTTCAGGTTTAATATGGAGAAAAGCATGGTTCCCTCTGGCTTTCTCAAGTCTTGACATTCTCTCTGGAGTCCCCATGTGACTGCCAGTGACTCCTGGCTGGTGACCACTGTGTGAGTAATCTCTAAAGAATCTTGCAATTCTGCCAATCTTTGATTCCTAATGTACAGCACTGATCATGTAACTCCCCTGTTGATTATTCTGGAAGGGTTCCCCATTGTCTCCTAAATTAACCATAAACTGCTTAGCCTGCAATTCAACGCCTTCCATGCTCCAGCCCTAACATAATGTGGGTGTTTTTTCTCTCTCTCTCAAATTATGAACCGACAGTGGTGCTTGCATGAACAACAAACTATTAAGTCGCAGCATACATGCAGAGTTTACTGTTCTAATCACAAATAAAACTGACAACAAAGTTAATCTGACACATATTTAATGATATACCTAATGGTTATTGTGTTGGGTGGTAATTAGTCATAAATGTTAAGCAGTTCGCATAAATGATTGCAATTAGTATTACTTTTCCACACCCAGACCAATTTTTTCTAGTTTTCTTTCTTACTATTAGTTCCTCAGCATCCCTAATCAGCATCAATGCTGATAATTTTCGCTGATACCATGTACCATTTAATCATCAACATCACATACATGCACACACTCTTCCATACATTATGAGACAAAAGGTCTTGGCCCTTCCTCTCAAGCAGCTGAGGTTTTGCTGTTCCCCACCCCCACTGCCTCCTGTGGTCTGGGACTGAGGTCCCTCCTGATAGGTCCTGTGCATTGTTTCCTTCTTCCTGCCTATCTCCCTCTTCTATTCATTCCTATACCTAAGGGTGCTCTGAATTGTTCATCTCATATCCAGTACCAAAACCCTTGAGGCTTCAGAAATGTATAACTTGATTGCTTTGGAGAAAGAACCATGGCATGTTCACCAGGTTGTGTTGTGGAGTTATAAGAGATATTTTAAAGTTGTCAGTACTTGATAGACAGTATTACATTGGAATGTAGTACACAAAAGGAGGGGCAGAAGTTTCAGAGAAGAGAGTGGCCATATAGGTGCATAATTCTAAAACTTTAAAATTTTAGACACAAATACTAAAATTGGTGTGCATAAGTGGCCAATTACTCCACTTTGAAGATACTTCAGTGATTGTTAGTCAGTACTCATGTTTTCTGCATTACATGAAATTCTCCTTCCAGAACTAGACGTCATGGGAGTAAGAAAGTGGTCACATTTTTCTTACAGGCAAAATCTGTTGACAGTGGAAAAGCCAGAGCTTCTCTAGTACATCATTTGTAAATAACATTTCCTTTTGCCTAACCTCAGAATATATCAGCCATTACTTATATGTGTGACCAAGTTCTTTTCTCACTAGTCCTATACACAGTGTTTCCCAAGTAACAATCATTTGTTTTTCTGCACTCCACTGTCATCATTTGAATTCAGACCACCATCTTCTCTCATTTAGATTACTGTAAGGCCTTTTTAACTAAATTTATTTCTATTCATCCATTTCTTTAAGTGGCAGGGCAGAAGGATTATTAATTTCTATAAAATTCATACAATATATGAATAAACATTTTTCAAAAGTATGTATGGGCCGGAGAGATGGCTTGGTGACTACAGGTGCTTACCACAAAGACTCACAACCGAAATTCATTTAATCCCTGGAATCTACATGATGGAAGGAGTGAACTAACTCCTGAAAGCTGTCCTATGATATCTACATACATTCTATGACACATGAGCACACTCACACACATTCATCTTAATGTAAAAAAAAATCTATATGTTAAAGTAACTTTTATATGTCACAAGTAACTTTTCTCTGGTTTCTTTCACTTACCATAATACTTATAAGGTAAAATCACTCTGTAAAATAACAGTACTGTTTCCTTTTCATATCTCAACATTTATTTCTCTATGCACCAATCAGTAGTTATTTGGATTTTTTTCTGCATGTAACTTAAAACAAACAAACTAGCAAAGCGTTTTCCCAGAGAAGCTACAAAGTTTGTACTCCTACCATCAGTTTAGTGTATTTGTGTGTGTGTGTGTGTCTGTGTGTGTGTGGCTATCACTTGGAGTACTGTTGATTTAATTTGTTTTACTCTGTTAATTTTTAGGTGTTCTTTACATGGCTATTAAACTCTTACTGGATATATGATTTCTAAATGCTTTCTTTCACTTTGTAGCTTGTCTTTCTAAAATACTTGATAGGATTTGTGGAATTGCAAGTTATAAATTTTCATGAATTGTATTGTTTTGTTTTTTGTGCTTTGTAATATAATTAAGAATCACCAAATATAAGGGCATGAAGATTTACACCTAGGTTTTCTTCTATGTATTTATGTTAATTATTATACTTATGTTTTGGGTTTGGCCTGTTTTTACATTAATTTTTAGAGATACAATGTCAGTCTTTTGTATCTGGATTATCTAGTGAACCAGACATCATTTATTACAAATGTGACTCTTTCTAATCAAATGATATTAGTATTTGTACTGAAATCCAACTGACAACATGTGCATTCCTATACTCTGAATTCTAATTCATTAATCTATACATCTAGTAGTATACTTGATTGCTATACCTGGGTAGTAAGTTTCTAAATAGAGAAGTAAAAGAGTAACTAAGTCAAACAAATAAATAAAAGATAACATTAAAGGTGA
The DNA here is from genome assembly GCF_030254825.1 of Meriones unguiculatus. Classification (NCBI taxonomy): domain Eukaryota; kingdom Metazoa; phylum Chordata; class Mammalia; order Rodentia; family Muridae; genus Meriones; species Meriones unguiculatus. The sequence continues at coordinate 102,593,445 of NC_083369.1, read as the reverse complement.
CTAAATAAATAAATAAAAATGAGACAGATACTTTATTTTATTTTATATCCCATTTCCCTATGTAATTTGAAACATAAATTCATAAAGTACTAATTCTCTTTTCTGTCCATGTAATGTGTGACAATAACATCAGGGACAGAAGGAACTGAATAGGAACACATTTTTAAAAATATTTATTTATATGATTATTACAATTTATTCACTTTGTATCCCAGCTGTAGCACCCTCCTTTGTCCTTCTTCTCCTCACATGCTCCTCTCCAAGTCCACTGATAGGAGAAGTCCTCCTCCCCTTCTATCTGATCTTAGCCTATCAGGTATCACCAGGGCTGGCTGCATTGTCTTCCTCTGTGGCCTGGTAAGTCTGGCCCCCATCAGGGGGAGGTGATCAGAGAGGCTGCACTGAGTTCATGTCAGAGACAACCCCTGTCCCCATTACTAGGGAACCCACATTGCTGAGCAGCCATGTGCTACATCTCAGCAAGGGGTCTAGGTTATCTCCATGCATGGACCTTGGTTGGAGGGTCTTTGCAAAGACCTTGGGCCCAGATGTTTTGGTTCTGTTGGTCTCCTTATGGAGCTCCTGTCCTCTCCAGGTCTTTCTATCTTCCCTTTCTTTCATAAGATTCCCTGTACTCTGCCCAAAGTTTGGCTATGAGTCTCAGCATCTACTAGGAACACAATTATTATTTGTAGTGTTGAAAGGAAGGAAAAACTAGTGGACTCAAAGGGGTTAGCAAACTGCTGTGCAACAATAATTGGAAATTTCAAGATCTCAATTAACTAATGAATATGACACATAAACTGAAGATTGACAAGGAAAAGGAATCAGAAAACTTGAACAACACCAGAAGCCTAGACCTCACATATACATGGACTATACAAAGCACCACTAATGACAGGAAAACATTCTTCTCAAATGTACATAAAATACTCTTGAAGTCAGACGATGTGAAGCCACATGACAGATTTGGAAGGATTGAAAAAATAAAATTGTACAGTGAATCTCCTTTTACCATAGTGAAAACTAGAAATAAATAACAGAAAGTGAACATAAAAACTGAAAAATAAAGTACAGGAATACAGTTTAGTGGTGGAGTGCACGGTTAGCATCATGTGCAAGGTTCTATTACCTGCACACACAAGCATACATATACACACACATGTACACCTTCTGATTTTATTACTTGTCTTCTTCTAAAAAGGGGGAGTCTTTTCTATAGATGTTGACATAGAAAAAGAATGTGTTTTTGATGGAAATAGAAATCCCCAATCTTCAATTTCTTAGTTCTAAGTCATTGGAAATGTGACATTTTGCCAGTGGTTTCAGACTCATGGCTAGAATATAATGGGCTTTATACTACATAATATCCTACTCAACCATAATGCCATTTTGGATAAGTTCTTCCAGCCTAACCATTGGGTTCCACTTTCATTTAACTTTCCAGTAGTTTTCTACTCTCCTTATTTCTAATTTCCTTAGTCTCACAGTAGGGTGCTTGCTCTGTTCTCTTTTCTCCTAAAGTTGAACCTCATTAAACTCCTCAGATGTTCCATCTTCTGTCTCTGGTTTTTTAACTTAGAATCTTGTTCAGCCCCCAGTGTTTATACAAAGGCCATGCTGGATTTCAGGTTACAAAGAGTCTTAGGCAGCAGTAAAAGAATATGTGGCACCTATATTTATTCCACCTCGCTCTTTCTAGGTGTGCACATGCACACCTACACACATAAATACCACACAGTGTGCATGTTTATAAAACCCTTACTATCTGCCAAACATTCTGTTGCATTTTTATATACATTAGCTCATATAAATTTTACAAGTGTGTAGAGTGTTGTTTGCTTTGTTTGTTGTTTTAGTTTTCCATTTCCATGAAAAAAAAATTAAAGAGAAAAAGATTTGGCTCATGGTTTCGGAGTCTTCATTTCAGTGTCACTTGCCTCTTTTGTTTTAGGCCTGATTTAATGCAGAAAATCATAATGATAAGAGCATGTAATGAGGTAGGCAACCCACATCACAGAATCCCGGAAGCTGAGAGGCAGATGGGAAAGGTGAGAACAAAATATGAATATTCCTCAAAGCCCCTCACCCAGAAACCAACTTCTTGGTCCCACCTCCTAAAATTTCTGGTATCTTGAAACAAAGATTCCAGATGGAGACCATGACCTTTAGGAAGCAGTTACAATATAAATCATTACATACAATATTATTAACATAACTAATCTATCATCATCATCCCCTTTGTTTTGCAGTTGAGAAAAATGAGGGTCTTAACTAATTTAATTCATGTCAGACAAGACTTTCATCCTCCTTGATTCAAGCCTCTACAACTACAACAGGAGGATAGCTCCACTATGGTCACCTAAACCTTGTTTATAAAATACTTAATCTGACTAAGGCTTGCTTTATTCACTTTTCAAAGAATGAATAATAATGCCTCTTACTTCATGGGCTTGTTATGGTAAAGGGAAGAAATTGTAAGCATCAAATCTTGAGCCAGAACCTGTAAGAAAATATTTGTTCAAATAATTCTTGCCTACTGTCAGTATTCTATTTCTTTCCCCACCTGTAAGAAAATCAGAAGATATGGGTAGTTTGGCCAATATGTGTGTCCTCTAGAAATGGGAGGGGGTGCTATTTCTGACAAAGACTGTTGCCTGCTTTACAATAACTTTCCCCCTGGTGGGGAATACCTGGCCAGGCCACAAGGGATGTGCTAAGTCCCTATGCAACTTGATGTGCTGGTGTGAGTTGGTAGGAGGGAAGCTCCCTTTATCTGAGAATTAGGGGAAGGGGGCTTGGGAAAGAGGTAGGAAAGATGAGAATAGGAGGAGAGGAGGGAGGGCATACAACTGGGATGTAAAGTGAATAAATTAATTAATTAATTTAAAAATCAGAAGGTATGTGTGTGGTAGTAGTAGTAGCAGCCTTATATACTAATTAACTTAAAACTAACATAAAAGGAATTTTAAATTTTGTCATATGACTTTTGATACCTGAAAGCAATCATTATGGTTTGTTCAACAGTAAAAGTAATGGGTCTATGAACAACAGAGTTTATTTAATTTGATATAAGCAAAAAACTGATTTGGGGTGAGTTCCTAAATTCCATGAATTTCTTTCTCACAACTGTTGAAAAGTTACCTCTTTGAAAATACAGATTTTATTGGATTACACAACCATGTCACTCAACAGACAAATTATGAGTTTCAATTTGTATACAACACTCATGTTGGAATGTTCTGAATTGCGCGGATAATTTATTACCTTCAACTTAAACCATTTGCATGTTTTCCCATCTATACCCTCTCTTTAAAAGAAACTGCCATACTTATCAATTGCTTAGTAAACTGTTATTCACAGTGGGAGCAAAGGCACCCATCCCATGCAAAGGATCATATGGCACATATTAGCAAGGTCAATTGACTGAGGGTTGCTTAGCTTGAAAGGGGCAAGTCAGTTGTGGCAAATGACCTAGATGGTAGTGGTAAAAAGAGATGATGCCACTATCTAGTGCTCTCCAAAGAAGTCCTGGCAAGTGGTGTTTGACATGGAGAAGCCAAAGGGCACAAAACCAGGATGGTATTTCCTACAATGAGATAAATGAAGACACCCACAAGGGGGAGAACAACAATGGCTCTTGCCCAGGGCAGCACTAGCCTGCCATCGGATAGGAGTGCCTGACTAACTACATTGTGCCTGTCTCTATGTTGTACCGCTTGTTTACAAAAGGTCTTCTTCTTTGTCCTGAACAAATTGACCTATTTGCTTCACTTTGTACATTTAATTTTCATCTGTACGTTTGCAAAATACCTCATTGGTGTTCATTATGGTAAATTAATATTAGTGTTTCTGTAAGACAACCATCAGCCCTTATTTTCCATAACTCTTTCCCACCTCTCCCCCCACCGTCCCTTGACTAATAGATATCATTTCAACAGTTTGACTAACTGCCATGTTATAGAAAAGGCAGTAATTTATACTGATGTAATGGCCGTGATAAAAATCATTTGTGTGCTGATTTTATAAATTAGGGTAGAAATATGAGTGCCTCTGAAAAATGAAGTGCTACCACATGGATTCCACTGTTGCTAATGCTTCATACCTTTCTGCTTCATTAAACCAATTTCACGGGGAGATGAGTTAGAGGAAGAAGCTGTGCTGCTTATGAGATGCAACAATGGTTTATTGAAAGAAATGGGGCTAAGATTAAATTAAGTGCTACCCAAGAAATATGGAAATACAAAAATATTCAGGCTTCTAGATGAGTAATTCAAAAATATGATAAGTTAGCTCTTTCATACTTCAAAAACTGGCTCATCATAATTGCATAGAACCAAATTCACAGCCTGCTAATTAATATTGAAGAGTTTCTTAAAAGTAATCTTACGAGTGGGGAAACCGAAGAATGAATTTATCTCATTTCCAATTTGAAATCCTGGCAATTCAAAAAAAAAAAAAATGGGATCTTCCCTGATAATGTTGCATCTTTAGAATGTGTCCTTCATGGTTTGCTCTTTCTTGAGAAGTAAACAGTAATGTTGAATAAAAGCAAAAAGGAGCAAGATGAATACCTGTGGCAGCACCCTCTCAGGCCATGCACTGGCAATTGCCAGTTACCCAAATCCACTAGTTGTTCGCTCCCTTTGTTTCTAAGTTTCAGGTGAGCACACCAGCTGAATACAGATTTATACTGGTTGGCACTTTGTTGGTCTTTTGTAGATGATGACCTAAATTGGAGGTGGAGACACTGCAAAAGAAAAGACTGATTGGCATGCCCTTAGGAACAGGTACCAAGGAGCTGGGATGGAGCCACTGCCACTGTTCATCTAAATTACCTCCTATTTCCCCCATTCTGATGAGCTTGAAGTTTTCACTTTCTAGCAACTAAACCCTATTTGTTCCCTGAATTTTGAAGGATGTAAATACAAAGGGATTCATTCATTAAATAAGAGGCTTATGAATACTTGCTGTTTTTTTCTTAATGCAGAATTTCAAAGTGCAGCTGAGAAGCTGCCATTTTCCTCCCACTCACAATGAGATCTCTGTGTGGAAGTGACCCAAGTCCTGGGGTTGAATCCAGCTCTCAGATTAGCACAGAAAACACGTACAGATGCAACATTCAACCCACCCCCTTCAACCAATGTTATAAAAGGGTTCCAAAAAGGGTCCCTCTAGGGTGGGAAAAAGTATTTTTCCGATTACAACTCTGAGATTTATCAGTCAAAAGTCAAAGAATATATCCCCAAACTCAAATGAAAAAATTCATTGGTGTGTGGTCTGTTGCTATGGTCCTGAAATCTGGAGTTCAGCACACTGAGTTCAGCCAGCTAACATAGTATGTTTATAGTCATGACAGGAACTTTTCATCGCATTATCATATGGAGGCTTGCAGCAATTACCTTCTTAGTTTCCTCATTGCTTGCTATTAGCTGATAGGCATATCCACTGTCATCAATGAAAGAAAAGTGTGCTACCCAAATGCCTGTCAGTCTATTGATGGTTTGAAAGCCATAAAAATACTGGTTTGGAGCAGTATAAAAAGCATATGCTTCACTCAGAAATTAAAAAGCAAACTTAAAAAAATAACTTTTAGAAAAATGTTATTATTCAACTTTGATATATCTGGAACAGGGTCTAGTTAAGAACTTGACTTCTAGTAATTAGTATCTTTAATTAATTAATTATTTTTTATTCACTTTACATCCTGGTTGTAACCCCATCCCTCCTTCCCTCCCAGTCCCACCCTTTCTCCTTCTCCTTCCCCACTTGCCTCTTCCTCAGAAAAGGGGAGCTTCCTTTCCCATCCACTCCAGTTTATTAGGTTGCATCAGGACTGAACATGTCCTCTTCCCCTGTGGCCTGGTAAGGCATTCCTGCCATGAGGAAGTGATTTAAAAAAAAAAAAAAAAGCTGGCAAATGAGTCTGTGTCCGATGCAGTACCCACTTCCCTTACTAGAGGATCAGCAAGAAGCCTAAGCTGTCCATCTGCAAAACAGATGCTGAGACTCACATTGGGTGATACTTAGGGAGTCTTGTGGGAAAATGGGAGGAAAGAGAAAAAGATCTGGAGGTGACAGGAGTTCCACAAGAAGACCAACAGAGCCAACTAACCAGGGTCCAGAGAGGCTTGCTGTAACGGAAGCACTAACCAAGGACTATGCATGAACTGGACCTAGGCCCCTTACAAAGATGTAACAGATGGACAGCTAATTGGTATCCTTAAACCTTAACTTGATTCATAAAATGTGATCTCTATATTTTATTTCTAGTGAGAAGTTCCTGTAGTCTGCATTGTCTTAGAAGATGTCTATAATAAGCCAGGTGTTAATAGTTACGGAGGATTTACTGCCAATAATTTATAATTAATACAAAAAAGTCACATTTTGTAGTATTGTCAAAAAACATATTCCAATACTAGAATTACAAGTTTTTAAGGACAAATGACATGTGTTCTATTGGAGGAGGGGAAGCAGTGTACCTTAGAACAAAAAGATTTGTCCATTCATGTGTAATTTCTTGCCTGTTCTCTGCAAAAAAAAAAAAAAAAAAAAAAAAAAAAGGGAAAAGAAAACCCTGAGATTCCTTTATTCCCAACTTAAGTAGTTCTATGGCTCCAGAACTGGTGATGAAGTGATACTGGGATGATTCCAGAGAGATACTTCCCAGTGAAAACTCTAGGACTGAAAGAGATTCACTTCTTTCACTATTTAAAGAAATTGCAAACATTTTAATAATAATTAAACTCTGAATTTAGGAACAGATGGTTAGGAAATAAAGTCCACAATTTGTTAGTTTCACTCAGGCCAAAGCCTTGCACCACAAGACCACAAGAATGAATTGGCTTAGACTTATGTTTTTAAAGAAGCTGACTAGTCTCAGGGACAATGGTAATAACACAAAGGTAACAGTCATCATGTGTATTCCAAGTGCATCCGTCTCCTACTATACATTACTCTGTTGAGTCAGTTTAAATTTGTTTTCAATATTTTGTATTAGGTCTTTACCCCAACTGCTCTCCTTGTCTTTTTACTTTCCATGCCACTCTCTTTCCCACCACAGAGCATTTCATATACATGTGAGAGTGAAAATATACTTACGAAGAGCTGTATGCATTTTATAAACAATTTACCGTACTGCATTCATGTAATATGACATATATGAATCAATACTCAACAGTTAGTACTGATATAATTACCATCTTGCAGAAACAGAAATTGTTCAGGGATGTTAAAGGCAAAGTCTATAGGCACACATTTATCCAATCAATAATAAACCAATTCTTTCAAACTTGAGCATGTACTCGAATAATTTAGTGGGTTTGTTAGAAAGCAAAATGTTGTCTATTTCCCAGAGTCCTGATGCATAAGATCTGGGTTTTGGCCTAAGATTTCCCATTTCTAGAAAGCTCTCAGATTATTTTGCTAGTCAGGGCAATACAAGATAAAGATTCCCTATTGCTAAAAGGCCAGTCATTTGTAAGCTTCTGAGTTAGAGCATAACTCTTGTAATAGTTTCCTTCTGTTAGATGTCATGCTTCTGTCTGCTTCCCTGCTCTGTGCACTTTAGCCCCCCTGTTGGTATAATGTTTTGTTTTGTTTTTTAATGTATACACCTTACCCTTGTTCATTCAAATACTGATTTCTCCCCCACTCCACCCCACCCCCAACTCTCTGGTTTCAATCGGATATTGCATTGTGATACTCATTCTAAGCATCCTGTCTCAACTCTTGTGTAAACAGGACAATATAAAGCAACTAGACACAATGTTGAGAAGGGAGGAGCCAGAGGACAGGAAAGAGGGGAGGAGCCAGAAGGCAGGGATGAGTGGGAGGAGAAGGGGCGAGAGGAGAGCGAGGAGAGCAGAGCTGGAGAGATCTTGGAGGACTTGGAGCATGAACCAGACCTAAGATTTCACAAAAAGCAAGCATAATGTGGGAAATCTAAATGTTAGGAAACTGAGGGCTTGAAGGTTTAGAAGGGAGTAAATATTGCCCAGCATTGTGTTCTAGATTAACTAAAAACCCAGTCTCTGTGTGGTGATTTGGTTATACAGCTGCTGAGGATTAACAGCAGCTTTACCAAAAGATAAATCAATATAAAATATTAATAACTTAATACAACACCCCCTTTACTTGCTTGGGCAAAAGACCTAGAAGAGCCAACATAATATTGATATTAAAGAACAAAGTTCAAAGACTGAATATACCTACCTTCCAGAGTCACTATAAAATTACATTTATAAATAAAATATAGTACTGTCCAATAACAGAGAAACATAGTCAACAGGTACAAAATAGCCTAGAAATAGACCCATGCCAATAAAATCGACTGATATTTAAGGAATGGAGCAAGGGTAAAATGACAAAGAAAAGATTTATTTTCAACAAATGCTACTGAGCCAAATAGACATAGTCATGTAACATATTATTAGTAATATAAGCACAGGCCTTATGCCTGCCTTAAAAATTAACACAAGACAGGCAGTGGTGCTGCATGTCTTTAATCCCAGCACTCAGAAGGCAGAAGCAGGAGGACTGCTGTGAGGTCAAGGCCAGCCTGGTCTACAGAGTGAGTTCCAAAACAGCCATGGTTACCAAGAAACCCTGTCTTGAAAAAAAAATTAACTCAAAATTTACCATAGAATTAAAGGTAAAATGCAAAACTAAACGACTAGAAGAAAATAGAGGAGAAAATCTAGATATCCTTTGTGTGTGGTAGTGATAAAGTATTACAAACTGGATTTATTACAAATTTTTAATATTCTACTCTATTACTAAGAATACAATGAAAAGATAGCTACAGACTTAAAGAACAGCAAAGAAATCTCAGATGAAAGTCAGTTATCCAATTTTAAAAGAACTATTAAAACTCATCAATAACAAAATAAATAATCTGATTTAAAGGTGGACCAAAGACCTTAACAGAGATCTCTTAAAGGAAAATATGTAATGACAAACATGCATTCAGAAAATACTCCACATCATATGTCATTGGGAATATTAAAGATCCTTATAATAATGAAAGTCTATAATACTTTTTTTAAGATGGCAAAAATCCAAAACACTGACAATCCCAAATGTTGATATAAATATGGACCAATACACATTAATATTTACTGTTGCTACCACCCACCACTTTACTAACACACTAGCACTTTTGCTTCTTGAAAATTATCCAAAGATATATTAACTAATAAACATATAAATACCTGCACATCTTCATTGCTATGGCTTAAGTGTAATTTGAGTGCTTCTCAAAGACCTATATGTAAAGCCTTATCTCAGTGGACATTTGGGTAAGGCACACACACAAAAAAAAAAGCCCCTTGGGTCATTAAGTTCATGCCCTTGAAGAAGATTGTGGAAGCCTATCTCATCTGTTCCATTTGTTCCAGTTCAAAAATAATTATTTGCTTCTATACATACTCTTCTGTTATGCACTGCCCTTACAAAAGGCCAAACCTCTAAGGCTGCCTGATCTTAGATGAGAACCTCCAACACTGTGAAAACAATAAACCATTTCTTTTTATAAAGTTACCTGTCTCAGGTATTTTATATCAGTAGTTCAACACTGACTAAATGTATATTTATGGTAACTTTATTCATAGTTGTCAAAAGATTGAAGAAAACAAGATGTCCTTTGCTATAATGAGTATATAAATTGTGGTATATTCAGACCATGGATTAAGCAAATGAGCTATGAAGCTATGAAAAGACATTGAAGAAATTTAAATACAAATTATTAAGTGAAAAGTGGCCAGTCTTAATTAAAAAAAAATATTGTGTGATTCTAACATCCAGGAAAAGATAGAAGTATGAAGACAATTTAAAATATCAGTGGTTTCCAGAGACTGAAGGGAGCATAGCAAAGAACATTTTTAGGGAACTAAAATTATTGTGTATGATACATAATGGTAGGTACATATCACTTTAAATTTGTCCAAAAACAGAGAATATGTAATATCAGAAGTAAATGGTAATGTCTACCATGGATTCAGGTAATAATGAAGTCTCTGCAGTTATAGGAAATGGTATCACTCTAGTGCAAGAAATTATGCATGTATTAAGGCAGTGGCATATGGGACTCTTTGTACCTTTTGCTTAATTGTGCTGTGAGCCCAAAACTGCCCTAAATAAAGTCTGGTAACACTTTCAAAGTGGAAAAATACATAACATATTAAAATATGTGAAATGCAAAGCATGGTAGAACAAGAGCACCAACACCCATAAGTAGTCCTCTGATCTTTTTAATCACACCTGATGTGCACATAGTAAAAAATAAGTAAATATTTAAAAAAAATTAAGAAGCCATCCCTTCAATAGTTCAGCTGGTAGAACAGAGAATGAAAAATTAAGAAACTTACAAAAATTATTTTAAAAAGCTCAATGTTTGCTCCCTTAATGTCTAATAATTCTAGAATTCACTGCTCTTAGCACGATACTGTAAGTTCTATCCCTTCAATAAGGCAAGAAAAAGACATACAGATTAGAAGTAGAATGATACTATTCTTATATGCAGAAGACATAAAAAGATACATAGACAATAAATGAATAGAAATTATAAATGAATTCATCACAGTCACAAAAAGACAAACATATAAATAGCCAGTGCATTCCTTATATTAACAATGAATATATAAAAATCAAAATGAAAAACAAAGTACCATTTACAAACACACAAATCAAGAGAGAACAGTCATTACTGGAATCCTCCACAAATATTCCAACCCACTGATGTTCAAGTCCCTTAGATAATATGTTGTATTTGCATATATGTATGGATGTCTTTCTATATGATAAACTTTAAATAATTTATACATTATCTGTAGTAACTAAGACAATATAAATGTTATCTAGATAGTTGTCAAACAGTATTGCTTAGGGAATAAGACGAAAAAAAGTGTATACATGTAGAATACAGATGCGAATTTTGTTGTTGTTTGATTATTTGAGACAGAGACTCATGTAGTCCAGATTAGTCTTTAAATTGCTATGTACTTGAAACTGGTTTTGAACTCCTGAGTGTTCTGTCTCCATCTCCCAATTGCTGAGATTATAGGTGTGCAGTACCATACTCAGCTTAGATAAATTTTTTGTAGCTATTTTTAACTGTGCAGTTAATTAAATGTTCCTGGTGGAATTCACAGAGAAAAAGGGCCAATTGTATGTATAAACATAAAATATGAACAGGACTTGTATGCCTAGAAGTATAAAATCCTAGCCTGGTAAATGGGCTTGCTTCCAAGCTTAATAAATTGAGTTCACTCTTTGGGATCCACATGATAAAAAAAAAAAAAAAAAAAAAAAAAAAAAAAAACTTCCCAAATGTTGCCCTCTGACCTGCATGTGTGAATTATGGCACATACCGCAGACAAGTAAAATAAATATTAAAAAAAATATATAAAATGCTGACAAAAGAGTATCTAAATAAATGGAGTCATATGTTGTTTGCATCAGTTGAGAAAAGATGTCAATCCTTAAATTGACATACGGGTTTAATCTTATTTATAGTAGTTAGAATTTTGGTATACATCAATGAGATTATTCTAAATTAATATGAAAAGTTACAAAAAGATTTAGAGTACTGAAAAAATCTTGAAAACAGGTATTAAGAAATAATCTAAGCTGGGTGTAGTGGTTCATGCCTTTAGTTCCAGCACTCAGGAGGCAGAGGAAGGCAGATCTCTGTGACCTCAAGGCCAGCCTGGTCTATAGAGCTAGTTTCAGGACATCCAGGTCTACCCAGAGAAACTATCTCAGAAAAAAAAAAAATCATGAATGGTTTACACCTTAATTTAAGCATGGGGGGGGGGGGCAGAGGCAGGCAAATATATGTAAATTAAAGCCAACATGTTTACTGTTTATATAAGAGAGTTTTATTCCAGCCAGGGCTATGTAGTAAGACAGATCGCATGTTTTTAAAAACATGAAAAAAGTAAGAATCTTGAAGAAACATTCTATTTTACATAACGAATGCCTATAGAGATAAGCTAATCAATACAGTGTGGTATTTTCAGGAGAAAAAAAAAACTTGAAGATCAATAGCAGATCTTCATTGGCCACCCAAGAACAGATCTATACCACTGTGCTCATGTGCTCAACTGGTATATGATGAAAGTGGGAAAGTAATTCAAGGGAGAAAATACAGATTTTCAAGAAGCAATGCCTGACTAATTGAACAGACATTGACAAAAGAATGACCCGTCTTACATTTTTAACAAAAACGCAAAATGTATCATAAATGTAAACATAAAATGTAAGACTTTTAGAAAAAATTATGAGAAAATATTAAGAAATATAATGGACTTTACACTTTTTAATGGAAACAAAAACCATAAAAGAAAAAAAGAAACAGTTAAATCAGAACATGTCAAATATAAATATAAATGTTTTGCATGAGAAATGCTATGAGGTAGCTTAAAATGTTGTTCTTTTAAAAAAGATTAACAAAATGTTACCAAAATCAGATGTTTCTGAGGGAACAAGAATTCATAATATAATTTAGTTTAGGTGGAATGGTTAGTCCACTGGTCAACTTTCCTTGGCAGCCTGGCTATGTATGCAGGATATGTGCTATTGTAAAGCCTGAGTCACTTCCAGGGCATGCATTTCCTGTGGCTACAACTTTCTAAAGGGTAAATCAGCTGGAAACAACATATAATGAATGTGCATGCAGAATGCTGGGCTTTGGAAAAAAAGAAATACATTGGGCACAAATAAGGGAAGGAGTTTACAGGAGCCTTACTTTTGCAATTCTTCCTTTAGAATTGTTTGAACTTTCAAAACCAAGTATAAGAATGCCCCTGGACTTTAACTCTTTAAACATTAATAGGTAGAAAGAAGTAGCGATGATTTAAGCTTAAATTCCCACTGCACTGAAAGGGAGGACCAACTCTTGTTGACAGAATTTGAAACCCAAGGCTGGCCTCTTTATAACAGACCTGAGTTTCATTTGCTTCCCTTCCCCACTGCCCTCCCCCATGCCCACTTTTCCTCTCTGGCTGCTTTCTTCTCTTCTTCCCTTCTGCTTTCCTACTGAAGGTATCTCTAACCTTTCTCTTCCTGTCTTCCATTAAGATCTCTACCTCCTCTTTCTAGTTTTGTGAACTACACACACACACACACACACACACACACACACACACTTTTTATTCTATCTTCCACATAAGAGAGAACACATGATATTTGCCTGTTTGAGTCTGACTTATTTCATTTACTGTAATAATCTCCTGTTGTAACTTTTTTTGCAAAGTTATTAATAAAATTCCATTGTATGCATATACCCAAAGGATGCTGCACCCTATTACAGAGATACTTGCTCAATTATGTTCACTGATGCTCAATTAATAATAGCCAGAAATTGGAAATAGCCTAGATATCTGTCAACAGATGAACAGATAATGAAAATATGGTACATTTACACAATGGAGTATTACTCAGCTGTTAAAAAAATGGAATTGTGAAAAAAATAAGCAAATGAATAGAAAAATCATCCTGAATGTGGTAACCCAGACCCAGAAAGATAAATGTGGTATGGATTTGCTTATATGCAGATGTTAGCTGTTAAATCAATGATAAGCAAGCTTTAATCCATACAACCATAGAAGTTAAGTAAACTGTAATAAACTAGTGGGAGGGACCGATTTCCCTAGGAAAGGGGAATAGAATAGATAGTTATGGATGGATGAAGGCAGGAGAGACTGGAACAGAAGGATCAAGTAGGAGGGAAGAACAGAAAAGAGGGGGTTGAGGGAGTGGACACAGGGAGGGACAGCTAAAATTAAGGGCCTTTTGAGGGGTCCTTGGAAACCTAATATAGTAGAGATTTACTAAAATAAATACATATATGAAAGTAATCTAAATGAATCACCAAATAATGGGAGAAACAGAGCCCCAACTGGACACCTCTCACCACCAATTGAAACTTCAGCACTAGAAATGGCATCTAACTGAGTCTTTGGCCTAAGGGATGCCATAGGAATCCTGAAACAACTAGAGCCTTTAGCCATAAGTGCTAGGGAAGGCTCTCTGTATGCTACCAACAGAGAAACAAACACCAACCCAGCCACAAGCCTTTTGGCCTACAATGGTGTCCTGCCTGAAAGGTAAGCTAATGCAATGGGAGCACAAAGTTTGTGGGAGTAACCCACCGATATCTAATTTGACTAAAGGCCTGCTCCACAAAATGGAGTCCATAGCAGATATTGATTATGTGACCAAGAACCTGAGACTGGATAACACAGGGACCTACTGTAAAACAATACTATTCTGGAAAAAAAATAACAATAAAATGACTCCTAATGACATTTTGCTATATTCATAGATCAGTGCTTTGCTCAGTCATCACCAGAGAAGCTTTCTCCTGCAGCAGATGGGACCAAATACAGAGACCCACAGCCAGATAATATGCAGAGCATGAGAGACTCATGCTCTACATGGGATGTGATCATCAAATCCCTCACCACAGGGCTCAGGAAACCATGCAGATGAGGAGGCAGAAAGAGTGTAAGAGCCATTGGGGATTTAAGACACCAAGGAAACAAGACCTTCTAAACACAGCAGGACCAACATACATATGAACATACAAAGACTGAGACAATATGCACAAAATCTGCATAGTTCTTTACCAGATGGGGTCCTAGCACTGAAAAAAGAAGTGGACACATGGTCCCAACCTTAATCCAGAAGCTATGTCCAATTAATAACCACTTGCAAAAAAAATTTCTTTTGCTCCAAGGGAGTCTCACTGGAGAAACAAACAACTCTTAAGGGTTTGTCCAGCAGTAGATGGCCAACAGAAAACAAACTCAAAAGGCTTCTTTGGAGGTTCCTTGTCTCATAATGTTGTGATAGGGTGTTTTATTTTTCAACATGTGTTGATTTATTCATTATTTTTACCCTAGAGGTTTTATGTATATATTATGACTTCTATTTTTGTGTTTTTATGGGATTCCTGAGTGTGCGAGTGAGTGGATAGTTTATCTGGTTCTTGTGGCTTTTCTTGGGCTCTTTTCCTTCTGCTTGTTTTGTTCTTTTCTGACTTGTTTGTTTTGTTATTATTATATCTTATTATTATCCCTTAGTTGCTGTTTGTTTTTATCACTAGAGACTAAAAAGGGGTGGATCGAGATGGGAGGTGAGGTGGGGAGGGACTGAAAGGAATCAAGGGAGGAGAAACTGTAGTCAGATTATATTGTATTAAAAATCTATTTCGTAAAATAAAAATTGTCTTTATTATTAATTATTATAGCACATGTGTGTATTGTATGTGTGCTAGAGTACAGTGTGTGTGAAAATGAGTAGACAACATTCAAGAGTTGATTCTCAAAATAGATGTGGTAGTGTACACTTTGAATCCCAGTGATCGGAAGGCAGAGGTAGACAGATATCTTTGAGTTCAAGGACAGCCTGGTGTACATACTGAGTTCTAGGACAGCCAGAGACATTTAGTGAGGCCCTGTCTCAAACAAACAAACAAACAAACAAACAAACGAACAAGAGCTGGTTCTCTCCTTCCAGTGTGGGTTCCAGGGCTAAAACTCGTGATCAGGATTATGTGGCAAGCACCCTTAACTGTTGAGCCATGTCACTAGCCCATACTCATTTTCTTTAACCATTCATAACCATTCACCTGAATGGACATTGAGGTGGTTTCATTTCCTAGGAATTATAAATGGTGTACTAATTAACATAGATGTATATTTCTGTGTCTCTGATTTAGTTATCTTTGGGCATATATCCATATAGTTGTATCACATGGTAGTGCTTTCTACTTTTAATGTTCTGAGATACTTCAATATTGATTGCCATAGTGGCTTCACAAGTTTATATTCCCAGCAATAGGGAATAAGCATTCTCTTTTTCCTACATTCTCACCAGTATTTGTTGTGATTTACTTTCTTGATGGTAGCCATTCTGACTGATGAAATAGAATTGAAAGCAGTTTTAATCTGTATTTCACTAATTGCCAAAGCTATTGAATATTTAAAAAAATATATTTATGGGTCATTTGCATTTCTTTTTATCAGAACTGTCTAGTCAACTAATTACCTTATTTATTAGTCATATGATTTGGGCTTTGGGGTGTTTAATATTTTAAGTTCTATGTGTCTTCTAATATTCTAATGTATAGTTAGTAATGACTTTTCCTGTTCTGTAGGTTGTTGCTTCCCTCTGATGATTCTTTCTTTACTGTGCAGCCTTTTAATTTTATGTAGTACCATTTTTTAATTCTTTGTTATTGAATTCCTGTTCAGAAAGTCTTCGTCTTCATCTGTATCTTGTCGCAATTTACTTCAGAAGCTTCAAATTTTTAAATCTTACATTCAGGTCTTTGATCCATTTTGAGTTGCTTTTTATCCAGTATGAAAGACATGGATCCAGCTTCAAATATTCTAAACTCCAGGTTTCCCAGCACCATTTTTTCCAATGGAAGTGGCTATAGCTTAATTTTTGGGTCTACAACTCTACAGAAACTTGAAACTTGCCTTCTCCTAAATGGAAGCTGCTTTTGGTGGGAGGAGGGGTGGCCCTATGTACAAAAGGTCTCCTGGTTGGTGTACTCCCAGCCTTTGACCTCAGGCCTCCAGCTTCATCCATCTCTGTGTCTGCCAAAGAGGCTGGGTTGGGGCCAGGGTAAGACTTCTTAGCCCAAAGAAGTGGTGGGAGAAAAATGTGGTACCCTCTAAATTTCTGTGCCCCAGTGACCCCAGCCTAACCAATGCTCTGAAAAGAACAGAGCAGACTGTTGGGCTGGGAAGGGAGATGAGAGAAGTCAGAGAGGCATTGACTGAAGAATGGGGAGATGTCAAGAGACCATCAGTCATAGCGATGGAGTTGAACAAGTCACCAAAAATGGTGAGTTTTGGTAACTAGGGCATTTCAGAGTTCAAAATCAGTCATGTGAAATTACCAATTGCAAAGTGATGGCAATGGTCACTAAAGAAAGAAGGAGGTCCAAACCAAGGGCTCAAAGGGACCACGGAATTAGGACTATTATTGAATCCACAGGATTTTATTCTGTCTATTACATGCCATGCTCTCTGCCAGGTGCTTGGGATAGAGTAGTAATGAAAGAAGTCCTACCCTAATTCAAATGCTAGCAGGGCGGTTAGGGGACAAAAAAGCAGGTAAATAGTTCACACAAGATGAAATGAACATGCTTAAGATATGGTTCTTGTTCTTGAAAAACAGGAAACAGATTTAGTGACCTAGTGAACTCATGTAAGAAACCTTAGATAGGCAAAGTGGCTTCCTGAGGAGATATAGAGAAAAAAAAAAATCACCCTATAGGTTAACAGTGATAGACAAAAAAAAAAAAGAAAAAGAAAAGAAAAGCAAACAACAATTTCATTCATGCGTTCAAATCTAGCTTTTAGTGAGTCAGTTCATTGAGGTTACTTACAAGAGAATTGGTGAGGAGTTATTTACAGGAGCATAGGTGACTTGAAGGCAGCTGTATTACTGAAAATGCCCAATCACATATGGGTTTATAAAAACATGAAAGCTGTTTCTCTGGAGCTCTCTGTATGACTTGCAGGCAGCTATGGGTGGTAGGAGACTCACTTCTCCCTAGCAAATGTGACTGCTCTAAAACCTTCAGAGGGACCTTATGAATCTTGTAAGTTAGAGGAGCTTCTTGTTACTTGGTTTACTTCCTGACCCTTGTTTCAGTGAATGAGCCCTGCTCACTTTTCTTTGCTTTTTCATTGTGCTCTATGAGAGGTGTGCATCTCATTTAATCTAATAGCCCCATGTAGTAGTAGCTGCTACTATTTCTATTCCTCAACGAGAAATCACTTAGGTAGCTAAGTTTATAAAAGATTATATCACACAGCTAACACATAACTAATTGGAGATTTCAACTGAGGACAATTTGTCATGTCACCAGGACTGATTTTTCAAACAAGTTTACTTGTCAGAAACAAGAGTCTATCTTGTAATAGAAAAAGTTAAGCAAGGAAGCCTTTCGTTGACACACTTGTACTTCTTCACACAGCTTCTCTTTGTAATTTTTTTTTCTTTCTGAAAAAGGGTTTCTTTATGTAGCCCTGACTGTCCTGGAACTGGTTCTGTATACCAAGCTGGCCTCAAACTCAGAGATTCATCTGCCTCTGCTTCTCAAGAGCTGAGATTAAAGGCTTGGTTTCTATGTAATATCTAAAGCTGATTCCCAGTGGATAGATACCAAATCAACCAAGGGCTATTAGAAATCACAGCATCTGAGTCTAAGCCTCTGCATCAATACCTAGATCAATAGTCTTTCAGAGGCTGTCTGAGGTAGGCTCCTGTCCCGTTCCCTGTCTTCTCCTGCTTCCAATGTCTTTCGCGTTTGCTTTAGGATTGTGTAGCTAAGTTACATGGTGGGTTCATAAATCAAGCCACAGGACTGGTTCCACGTGGGAGGTTTTATTAAGGGAAGGGGTCACAGATACCTCTCTGGGTAGGGTAGTAAAGAGAGAGAGAGAGAGAGAGAGAGAGAGAGAGAGAGAGAGAGAGGAGGTTGTGCAAGTTCTCTTATAAGGTGACCCAGAGCATGAGCAGGTAGTCTGCTGGTGGACCATAGGTGGCCTCAAAAATGCCTAATATCCCATTTGTGAGGTCCCTTGGGGCTGGGCATAGAGATGCCTGCTTACAAATACCAACATTTCTCCTTTTATTTTATTAAAAAATGAGGAGCTAGTAAGGGGGTGATGGTGGGGAGAACATAGGGCCGACTTTTGCTCTTCAAGATACTTCCTGCTGATTAGGGGCATTGTCATTCTCAGGGTATAGCTTGTACCCATCATCAAGGTTGATTGGAAGGTCATTGTCACTTGGTTCTGTGTGCAGAGGTTGATAATCTTGTAAGAGTAGCTGATTAATGGTTTGCATTTGTTGTTGAATTTTTGCTTTTGTTGTTGGGGGAATGTAGAGAAGTTAATAAAGCAGGGTGCAAAAAACAAAAGCAGAAAGACGAGCAGAAGATGTGTGAGGAATGACAGAATCCATTTCCATATGGGGTTCTCAAAGGCCCAAGAGGTAGGGGCCTCTGGCTGTTCTTTTCGCTTTTGTAGGTTGTCTGGAGTTGTTGGATTTTTGCCTTTTACTATACTGAACTTGTTGACATAAAAACAGCATTCCACCTAAAGGAAGATGCAAAGGCCACCATCTTTAGCTGAGAAGAGATCCAGTCCTCATAGGTTTTGAAGCAATACTCATTCCAGTGAGTCAGTCTGTCTTTAGAGAGTTAGTATTGTCTGAGCCACTTGCTAGAGGTCCTGGATGAACTGAGAAGAAAGCTGATAATACAAAGTTAGTAAAGTGGTTAGTGCTGTTGTCCTGGTCCCGACAGCTGCAGTGATTCCTGCAACAGCCAAGAAAGGTAAGATTTGAATTGCCCTCTTGTCCTGCTGGACAACTATTGAGTCCATGACTGGGATTAGTAGGGGCTCCTTTTTATTTACTAGCCCCAGGTAGGGAAGAGGAACACCAGTGTGCAAACTCCTGACCAACCAGTAGGCAGATGATGGTAGACCTGAGTACCACAAAGAAGCAAGGTATTATTAGCAGTAGTGCACTGGGGTTGTGTTAGTATTTCAGAACTCAACCTGCTCCTGGGTTACCCAGCAAGTTATGATGTCATCATGTGTCGCCAGCCAGGTGATCACACCTGGAAGGCGTGGTTACCTTGCCCCTTAAAGAGCCAACCCCAATACGTGGTTTTTCTCTTACTCCTCCTTTCTTACTCTCACTCACACTCTCTCTCTCTGTCTCTCTCTCTCAAGCTCTCCCATTCTCTTGGGGCTCCCCTTCCCCTTTCTCTCTCTCTCTTCATGTCCTGCTCCCCCCTTTCCTCCATACCCACTTAATAAACCTCTTGCAGAGAAGATTGGTTGACCCCAGCCTCATATTTCTTAAATAATAACTACCAGGTTGAGATGAGGTATCAAGGATTATAGTTTTATTACAGTCTAAGGAACTTAGCATTGATATCCAGTAGGGTTGAACACAGATGCTGTAGCGAGTTCTCATTCCTCGGGAATTGGAGATAAGGTGGTTGGTCTTGGCATCTTCTAGAGCTCGAGGGAGCAGGATCCTGTTGGAGTTGATATGTAAGAGGGAGCATTATCTTGAAGGGGGGCTAAAAGGCTTGAGGTAATTAGATGAATCGAGTGAGGGAAGCCCTCAAGCTTAGCAGCTATTGGGGGGGGTCACAAGAATCATCTTGAAAGGCCCCTGCCATTTAAGAGAAAGAGATGAGGGGTTTTGGTCTGGAGGGGAGAGAAGGACCCCGTCCCCAATGTTAATAGGAGACAGACAGGGGTTAGTGTGTGGCTGTGGTAAACAGTGGTCAGTAAAGTTCCATAGAAGAGAATGGAGATGACAGAGTAAGGGAGTAAGTAGGTGGTCAGGGAGAGGTGAGGATTTAGTTGAACAACAGGAGTTAGGACTGTTCTTCTATACATGAGCTCAAAGCTCAAAGATGGACAAAGGTTTTTTGGAGAGAGCTCGTAGCCTGAAAAGGGCCAGGGGGAGGAGTTTTACCCAACCAAGGTGAAGCTCTTGTGATAGTTTAACAAGAGTATTTTTTAAGGATCAGTTGGTTCGATCTATCTTTCCTGAGGACTGGGGATGGTATGGGATATGAAAATATGAAGGGATATTAAGGGATTTAGAGAAGGTCTGGGAAAACTGAGAAGTGAACTCAGGACCATTGTCAGACTGGAGGGAGGTGGGGATAATCTCACAGAGAAGGAAATCAGAAACTGTCTGATCTCTTTTGTTAGTAGTGAGGTATGCCTCCACCCATCCCAAGAACATGTCCACCAAGACCAGGAGGTACCGAAAATAATACTGCTGGTATGTGGGTAAAATCAAGTTGCCAGTCAGTCCTGGGGAGAGATCCTCTAGCCTGGTGGGTAGGGAAAGGGGGATTATGATATTCTGCATTAGGATCTAAAGTATGGCAGATTTTATAAGAGGCAGTGATAGTCTATAGGAAATGCAAGTCCTCAGGGGTGGGCTGCAGGAATCTTGACAAAGTTAGACAAGGCTCAACTGTTAGGATGAAAGAGCTGGTGTAGATAGGACAGGATCTGACAAGTGTCAGGAGATGATAGGGGAGATGTGAGTTGTAGTGTAAGGATGTCTTGTGGTGGATGAGACAAGGGCCACACCTCAGCTCCCTTGTCAGCCCGGTTATTTTCTTTTCTTTGGAAACAGTGGAATCACCCATCTGATGGGACCAGCAGTGGACTGTTCCGATGGCTGTGGGAAGGTGGGAGGCTTCTAGTATGGCTATAATTTGGCCTGCATTGGTTACAGATCCTCCCTTTGCTGTAAGCAAGGGAGGCATGCATGGGAGAGAAGACTATGAAAGGCATATTTAGAGCCTGTGTAGACAGATGTTAAGGGATTGTGTTCCTGGGCCAATTGGAAGGTGAAGGTAAGAGCTATTAGTTTGGCCTGTTGATTAGTGGTGTGGGCAGGGAGGGCTTGTGCCTCAACCACCTCAGTGTCCGACAATATGGCATAGTCTGTTTTTTGAGCTCCCTCATGGATAAAGGAGCTGCCATCTGTATACCAGGTATAGATGGCCTGAGGCAATGTGCCCTCCTGTATGTGTGAGAGTCGGGCAATTGTTCCTCTATAGTTTCAATGTAAGAATGAGATCTGGAGTAGTTAGAGTGAGGTCGAGGAAGAAGGTTTGAAGTATTGAGAGGTACAGTAGAATCTTCTATTAACACCACCTGGAGGGAAAGAACCCTGGAGGGAGGTAGAGCTTGTAAGCCCTTACAAATTAAAAGGTGAGACAGATTGTGAGAAGAGAAGACAATAATAGATGACTCAAAAGTTACTTTTTTGGACTCTCAAATCAGAAGCTGTTAAGGCACAAATGCAGGGTGTCCATCCTTGGATTGTCAAGTCTAATTTTTGATAGGTATGCTACAGGTGCAAAGGAGGGTCCCAATTGGTGACCCAGGGCTCCAAGGGCATATCCCTCTTTTTCTGTTACATAGGGTGACAAGGGTCGTGTTAAGTCTGAGAGATGTAGGGCTGGGGCCTCAAGAAGAGCCTGTTGGTGCCTCCAAAAGGGCTTAGTAATGGGTTTAAGAAGGAGTTCAAGCAAGGGGCCTAAGCATGCTTCATATAAGGGGCAGGCAAGAAGGGAAAAGGACCCAGGACCATAAGAAACCAGCCAGTCCCCAAAAACGATAAAATTTCTTCTTTAGTAGTGAGAACTGCCAGAGATGGCATTCCATCTTTTCTATCTAGGGTGATGCCCTTGTGGGTTGGGATTATTGTTAGTCCCAGGTAAGTGACCTCAGAAGTAGACAATTGGACCTTGAAGGGTAAGACCCAATAGCCCCTGCTGGATAAGTGAACTCAGAGGTGGACAATTGGACCTTAGAAGGTGAGACCCAATAGCCCCTGCTGGATAGGAAATTTAGAAGAGCAGAGGTGTTAGCCTGGCTAACTCAAAGGGACGGGCTGCAGAGGAGAAGGTCATCTACATATTGTATAAGTTTAGGTTAAGGGAGAGATAAGGAGAGTAGATCAGAGGCTGAGGCTTGGCCAAATAGGTGTGGGATGTCCCAGAATTCCTGGGACAGGGCAGTTCAGGTAAGCTGAGTAGAAACAAGGGTTTCAGGGTCAGTCCATGTGAAGGAAAAGATATTTTGTGACTGGGCATCCAGGGGGATAGAGAAAAATTTGTCCTTGAGATCCATGCTGGAGCCCACCAGCAGGGTCAAACAGTACCTAAGTGGGGAGTGAGGATTAAAATAATTAATATAATTAAAACAAATCACACTACACATGGGATCAGCTCCAGAGAGCTGTCAGTAATGACTGCAGCAGTGTGAGTTTATTCCACGATTCGTTTTTTATAGGCAAAGCAAAAACAAGTCACATCAATACAAAAAGAAATTTGTGGAACAGCCAAACTTTTCTAAAACTACTTCCCTATAGCAGATATGATCCAAGGTCTCTCACACACACAGACACACACAGACACACAGACACACACACACACACACACACAAGCTTTAAGGA
Source organism: Meriones unguiculatus (assembly GCF_030254825.1). Taxonomy (NCBI): domain Eukaryota; kingdom Metazoa; phylum Chordata; class Mammalia; order Rodentia; family Muridae; genus Meriones; species Meriones unguiculatus. The sequence continues at coordinate 102,570,405 of NC_083369.1, read as the reverse complement.
ACTTGGCAAAACTTCCTTTTCTCTCTGTCTCAAGGTGAAGGCCAGGGTGAAAACATGAATAACAAAGCAACTTAACAAGCAGCTCTCCACAGATCCAGAACTGAGAAATGGGAGGTATCTGTGCAGATAGTGGAGAAAAGAGTTATAAGGGTTAGGTAAAACAGGGTGGAGGGGGACAACTGCAGAATTGAGAAGCCTGAGGTCTTGAACAGGTGAAAGGTTCCATTGGGCTTTGTAACTGCAAGTATAGGGGTGTTAAAAGGAGAGGAAGTGGGGCAAAGGATTTTTTTTTTTCTTAGAAGGTCAGTGATAATAAGCTTAAGTCCCCTGAGACTCTTGAGAGGAAGTGGGTATTGAGCTTGGGTAATATACCAGATGGGATCCTGTAGCTGAATGACCATAGGGGAATGGTGCCTAGGGACAGATGCGTTTTGGACAGCCCAGACTTGGGGGTCCACTTGAGAGGCTGGTAAAGGAAGCAGCATGTCACAGCTGGTAGGTAGGGTAGCTAGGAGATGGAGGAGAGAAGATGCTGGTGAGCTTGGGGTCAGGAGAATGGGTGGAGTAAAGGAGATAGAGGCTCCCATTTGGCTAAAAAGTCCCTCCCCAGTAAGGGGACTGGACCGGTTTGCATCACTAAAAATGAATGAGTCAAGGGAACACCCCTGAAAAATACAACTGAGTGGTAGAGTCCAGCAAGGCTGGCAAGGCTGTCACAATACCCCAACAACAGAGGAACTAGAAGGAGAGGTTGGTCCCCAGTACTCCTTCAGGACTGAGTAAGTAGCTTTGGTGTCTACAAGGAAGGAGATGGGCCACCCTGATACCATGATAATTACCTATGGCTCCCTGCTGGTTATTGTAGTGGTAGGGTCAAGGGAAGCCTTCAGTTGTCCATAGCCAGGCCTAGAATATCGGCTGGAGAGCGATCTGGGAGTAATGCCCCCATATCATGGTAGCTTGTGGGGGTTAGGACAAAACTGGGCCCAGTGACCTTCTTGACCGCAATGGAAACAGGGACCACGTGGTCCTCTTGCCTTAGGAGGGAAGGAAGTCTGGGTAGTCCCTGAGGCCATTCAGATGGCCTTGGCTAGCATTTGGTATTTTTGCTTGCAGGCTTTCTCATGTCTCCCATGATACATCTTAAAGGCAAGTGCTAAGACATCTGCCTGTGGGATCAGAGGTCCTCTCTCCAAGCACTTAAGCTTAGCCCTGATATTGGGGTAAATCTGGGAGAAAAAATAGATCATCAGCAGTTGCCTACCCTCTATACTTTCGGGGTCTAGATTAGTATGTTTTAAGAGAGCCTTTGTAAGGCACTTTATGAATTGAGATGGGTTTTCATTCTTGTCCTGAGTCATCTGCTGGAGCTTATCATATTTAACTGGCTTGAGGGCAGCCTTGTGGAGACCAGCCAGGAGGCAGGCTGTGAACTGATCTCTAGCTAAAATGCCTTCAGGGGTATTATAATCCCATTGTGGATCCTGTTTGGGCACCACCTCAGCCCCAACCAGGTGTGCTGTGTTTGTTTGGTGAACCTCATCTGTATGCATTCTAGCCTGTTCCCAAACCTGCATTCCTCATGTAATAGTTTGTTGGTAAGAATCATATATATATATATATATATATATATATATGTGTGTGTGTGTGTGTGTGTGTGTGTGTGTGTGTGTGTGTGTGTATGACATGGAAGGTAAGACTATAAGATTGAGTGAGATATTGAAATTCTTTAATGAAAGTAGAAGGATTAGAGGTATAGGATCCTAGTGTCTTTTCTACTTGAGAAAGTTCAGTTAATGAGAAGGGAACATGCACACTAACTAAGCCATCCATGCCAGTCACCTCTCAGCAGAGAAGAATTGAGGCTGGTTTACACTGAGTAGAAGAAGGAGGCTTTGCTACAGAGTGAGAATGGGTAGCAGAGGGGCTAATAGCCGTTAGTGGGGTGGAAGTGGTGTAGAATGACTAGGATGGCCTGATGTTGAGGATGGGAGTAAGGATGCTGGAGAAGCCAAAGAGGAAGTCAAGGAAGCAGATGAGGAGGGAGAAACCGGAGGCTGAAAAGCCAGAGGTTGAGAACAGCCAGGTGGAGGTTCATCCACAGGTTAAAGGTAGAGAACTCTTGAGGTTGAGATCTTATAGCTAGAAGAAGTTGGGTAAGAAAACAGGAAGAACAGAGAGAAGGTTTAGAGCAGAGAAGAGAATGCTTGAACGTAAGATACCTCCTTTGATTTAACAGATTTCTGACAGTAATTAAAAAGATCCCATAAAACATTCGGATTTAATGTGCTATTAATTGGCCAGTTTGAAACATTATCTAAGGAATATGTAGGCCAAGTTTTATTACAGAAGCATATGAGCTTAGAGGCCTTTAAGTCAGGTTCCATGCATAGGGATTTAAAATTCTCCAGAAGACATTCCAGTGGGGATGCTGGAGGAATGGATGAATGGGCAGTTTCTATTGGGAGTCAGTGACCTGCCAGAGGCATCCCAAAGGCAAGGTTTGGCTCAGTAGAGTAGTGTGGTACTACTTGATCCAACATCTTGTCATCATTGGCCAGAGACAAAGGGCACAGCTGCCTGTAGTAGACATGGTTTTACTTAGCACTAGGATTTTCATAGAGGAGCAAAAGGTGGAGCGAAACCGTGCTAGTGGGGGCGGGGAGGGGAATCTCACCCAAGGGAAAGAGAAGCCCTAAATGAAGGTCAGACAAAAAGGGTCAACCGTGGCCAATGAAGGCCATGGTTGGGGGTTCATCTGTCTCCAAAGGTACCAGGAAGTTGCCAGACACTCAAAGGTCAAAAAAAAAAAGAGGAAATAAATAAGAAAAGACAAGCAAAAAGGAAAAAGAAGTTCAGTAATGGAGCTTGGAATGATGGTATGCACCTGTAATCTCAGCCCTTAGAGGCTGATTCATGAGGGTCACCAGTTCAAGGTCATCCTGTGTAATATAAAGATACCGTATGGGCATGGTGGTGCCCTTTAGAAATTGTTGCAAAACATTCATCTCTTAATGCTCATTCCACCGTAAAGAAATGAGATATTAAAAGTAGTAAAATTATTACTTTTATACTGTAATTTGAAAATTAAACTGTTTCATTTCTTTGTAAAGAAAAAAGAGAACATGTCATATATAGGTTGAATAATGCTTTTTTTTGCTTCTATTTCATACTTGTGAGCATATATGTCTTGACAGATGCTCAAGTTATGAATCTACTTCCAAATTTTAGCTTTTAAGTTCTCAGTGTGAAAGTAAGCCATATCCCAAATCACAGAGTAAATAAAATATAATGTACAAATGATATTTGGTAAATTTGAAAACAATGGTTAAGTAAAGTAGAATTATTTTTTTCTTCATATTAAAATAAATATTAGCTTGTTCATAGGGTTACTAGAAAAAATGAAGCCATATGAAGATATGGTCATAATATAAAAGACTATTTGATATATCTCATGCTCAGATAAGAAGTTTCTAAATATAAAGTAGGAAAAACTGAAAAAAAAAGTCTACTGGGGGTATTCTCCTAAGCGTGAAATAAAAATATAAGCAAAAGCATTAGGGAAAAAAAATCTACAGTTGAAGGAAAGAAGTGGTAGGGTCCATAAATAGATACTGCAGAAAGGGTTGGGGAAATGACTCAGTGATAAAGGGCTTTGGTAACAAATACTGTTTCTTGTTATTTCTTTCTTTCCCCCTAACCTTTCCAAACATCATTCTTTTTAGCTTACCTTTGACCACCCATTTATAAACAGAGTAATATTCTGTTTTTTTTTTTCTTTCTCTTTCCTTTTTGCTCTCTCTACAATCCCAGTACTTTGGATTCTATTTTTATCTCTCACAGACCTTATCTTTCTCTTCTCAATCCAAGGTTTACATTTTCAAGTTTTTGCTCCATCTTTTAACTCTATGGTCCAGCATGTGGATGAAACTATTCCTGGGAACAGTCTCTCACCGCACCAAATCTGCTCTTATTCCTGACAGGTCTATTTCTATAAATGGTACCACATCAGTTCCTTTCAAAATACTCACAAGGTTTCAAAACATAGAAAAAGAAGAGGTTTGAGGAACTTAAATTTAGAGTCAAACAGAGAGCAACTATCAAATCAACCTCACAATTCATGATATGAATAAGAGATGGATTTTACTGCAATCTGTGCCATTGAGTAGCTTCCCATTTGGTTAGTAATGCTTGCTAACTAGGAATTAAGCTATGAGAAGCATGATGAGCCGTTGAATTATCATCATTGCCATGGGCAAAACCATGGCAATTGTATTTCAATGAAAATTCCACTTACAGCAAATGGAACTTTTTCCCTTAGTAATATGAACTTGTCTTGCAAATATACTAGCAGTTGCAGTCAACACTAACCTATGTAACAATGACTACATCCTTTCGGCTAAACATACACACATACACATGCACACATACACACACACACACACCAAACAAAAACAACAAACAAACAAACAAACCCCACAAGTTACAAGAAAAAGTCCTGCAGTTGTTTTAGTTGTTTATTTGAAACAGGGTCTCATGTTTCCCAGGCAGTCTTGAAATGGCTGTTGCTTTTTTCCTAGTTTTTGTTTGTTTGTTTTGGTTTGGTTTGTCTCTGTTATTGAGATAAAATGCCCCAATAAAAAGTAATTCACAGGGGAAGGGTTTATTTAGCATAAAGGATTTGAGGCAGATAGTCATATCCATGGTCACAGCACAGAAAAATGAATGCATGCATGCTTAAGACTTGGCTAGATTTTTGTACTTTTATCCATTCCAGAGAAATCCACCACCCACTTTCATACTGGGTCTTCCTGCACCAATTAAGGCAATCAAGATAATATCCCACAGATATAACCACAGGCCAACCTAGTCTAGACCATTCCTCATTGAGGCTCTTCCCACATATTCTAGGTTGTGTCAAGTTCACAGACCTAACCATTGCCACCTTGAACTTTGAGTCCTATACTGCTCATGATCTGACATTACAGGTATATAATAACATACTTGATTTTAATACTAGTGATTGATTCCATGAGTTTGCACATGTTAGACATGTGCCCTACCAATTATGCTACATTCCCAACCTTCCTCAACTCTACATAGGCATGGTGCTTTTCTTTAATGCAATCTTTACATCCCCCTCTCTCCCTACTCCAGATAGCCCTCTTCTGTCTATCATTACAGCTTACATTAACAACTCAGTAGAAGTTATTTCATGCTTTAACTCATGTCCAAATTATCACTTATATACAATGATCCAATTTTATAGGAAAAAAAAGTAAATATACACATGAAAAAACTCAGTGGAAGTGCTTCTAAAACATTATGTCCTAGTGATGAGACTACAAATGAATTTCAACTTGTTTAGTTTACACACATACTTTAAAACATACATTTTAGAGACTGGCAAGATGGTTCGATGGTTAAGATCACTTGTTGCTCTTGCAGAGGATCCAGGTTCATTTCTTACATGGTGGCTCACAACATTCCTATCCTCTAGTTGCAGGGGATACAACACCCACTTCTGAACTTCATGGACACCAGGCAGGCACATGGTATACACACACACACACACAGAGAGAGAGAGAGAGAGAGAGAGAGAGAGAGAGAGAGAGAGAGAGAGAGAGAGAGACAAGACACTTATATATAAAATAAAAAAAAATAAAATTCATTTTATAAAAATTGGGCATTAACACATTTTACATCTTATTTTCATATTTAACAGTTCTTTGAACAGATAGTTCAAAGTCACTACTAGAGTCTCATTTCATTATTTTTATGTATTTTTCTTTTTAAAAATGTTTACTTATTTACTTATTCATTTTATGTATATGAGTGCTCTGCTTTCATGCACACAGAAGAGGGTATCAGATTCCATTACAGACTGTCATGAGCCACCATGTGGTTGCTGGGAATTGAACTCAGGACCTCTGGAAGAATATCCAATGCTCTTAACTTCTGAGCCATCTCTACAGCCCCTATTACATTATTTTTAATGTCTGAATGGTATTTGTTAATACATTACAAACTTATTCAAAGATCTTTCGTCTTAATAACATTCTTTGTTTTCCTTTGTATGTGTGCAACCTATAGGCAATGTTGTAACAATCATTCTTGAGTACATGGAGGCTTGTAAACTAGTGCTTCCTCCCCAACCCCCAAGAGTTATATTTCAGGAGCAGAATTGCAGAGGTAAGTCATATTCTCAATATCTCTTCAGGAAGAGGCAATATCTTTTCAAAATATTCTTTTGCCTTAATTGGGGGTATATTGCTCATTGGTAAAGTACTTGTCTTAGTTTAGATCTTTGAGATAATTTAAAAACTAAAGAAGATTTGTGTCATTTTTTTGTCACATTATTAATTTGCATCTCCTTGGTTATTAGTCAATTTTAGCATCTTATTTGTATGCTTGCCTGGCATTATTGGACTAGTTTTCTGTGTATATCTCCCTTCATATCCCTTTTCTTATTGTTGGTTTGTTTTTGAGTCAGGGTTTGTTTATGTAGTCCAGGCTATCTTTCAATTCTCTGGGTACCCAAGGATGACTTTCAACACCTAATCCTTCACCCCCAGAAGCTGGGATTACAAGTGTATACCACTATATCCATTTTTTTAACGTAGTGTTTGGCTTTGAGCACTTTGTGAATACAAGGCAATCATTCTACCTACTGAGGTTCATTCCTCAGCCTTTTTACTAGCATCTTTTCCTAGTTATCTTTTAAAGTTTCCCTTTCTTGCTAATTTACAAGAGGTCTTTGTATAGTGAAGATAAACTTTCTGTCTTTATAATCATTTGTAAATCTATTATTCATCTGTAGACTTCATTTATTATTTTTACCAAACACACACAAAAATTAACTCATATAATGTCTGATAACCCCACCTAGTAGCTTTTGAGTATTTGGTCCTGATCTCTGTCTTAAATATTTTCCTGCAAGATTTTTATTTTGTTTATATTTGAATCTTCCTCTGAGTTTATTATGCTTAGAAAGATAGTGTTCATACAGACATTTTTTTCCTTTCTGATGGATCATCATTGATTAGATCATGCATCTTTTTTCCTCAATAAATTCACATACCAATTTGTAGTGCCAAATAATTCAAATACATTACAAAGGCAATGTAATCTAATCAAATCAATATACTGCATGCATTGAGCTAGATAAACAAATCAGTTGGGCACAGTGCTTTGTGTAAAGACCAAATCTCTGAGCTGTTTCTCTTTTTCCTATAATCCTTATAGGAAGAACATGGTAGTTTAGTACCCAGGACCCACCACTTAACCTTATGGAAAAAGTCAAATGGTCTTGCTTAAGCTCACTTTCTTCATCTGAGAAATGGGTATCTTCAAAAGGATACTGTGAGGATAAAAGGAAGGAAGGAACTTAGCCTAGTGCCTGGGACATAATAAGCCCATCATAAAGGTAGCTACTATTATATGGGTTTTCCTAACACTATTTTGCTAAGTACTGTGGCTTTTTGTATTTTTACTGTGAGATACTGGAGGGAGACAGTTACTGTGTCTCTCTACCTTCATTTCCCAGGTAGTCTCAATAAAGTACTGATTGCACTGATCATTCTTGACAGTCCTAAGTTTCCAAGTTATATAGGACCTATGCTGAGTGAGCTTACTCTGGGCCCTACAAATACTTTCAGAGGGCTGCTCTTGTGTGTTTGACAACTGCAAGGCTGTGCTCAGAGGTGACTGTAGCTGTTATTCATAGTATCGTCTTATATGGGGCACTTTCATGGACACACTGGGCTTAGCTTTACCTCTTGATATGCTTATCTCTTGAATGCTTAGCAGTCTTTGTAGAAAGCAGAGTGAATTACTGTGAGGACTTTTCCTCCATTTTAAAGCAATCAATTAATCAACCAACCAACCAACTACTAATCAATCAACTAGTGGGCCAAGGATGTTTATATTTATGGGTTATGTTTATAATTGCTTTTAAATAGTTATTAAAACTATTTATCAGGAACATTAAAAAATTATTCCATACCATGCATAAAAATTTAAGAAAGATAGCATCTCTATAATTAGTTATAAAAGGCTTCTCCTTATTTGGGAAATTAAAATTTCTACTAATTGTTCAGTGAATGCAGTTCTTTCTGGTTTTTGGCAGTGGTGGGGAAGTAATAGACAACAATATCAAAATCTTCAAAGTCATACAAATAATTACTTTTTAAAAGAGTTTCCAGATGCAGTATCAGGTTCCCTATTATCTTTGATTCCAGATGAACAATGAAAAATTTTATAAGTATGTCATACATATTGCAAGGGACAAATTATACTAAACAGTTACTTATTTCTCAAAAGTCCAAATTTAAGTATCTTATATTTTCCTTTTCGAAATCTGGCAACCATATGAAAACAAACAAACAAAAAAACTTATGTTCATTGGCTACTTGGGGGATCACAACAGATTCATTGGGATGTCCCAAGCTAAAGCCCTGGAGATTTCCTGTGTACACATTTGGTATTCAATAAATGTTTGCTGAATTGATTATAAAAGAGTAACTATTAATAGTTATCTTTTGGCCATTGATTGTCCAAAGGCATGAAAATGGACTAAAGTGGGCTAGAAAGAATTTTGACAATAGGGCAGCCACCAATAGAAGGCTCTGATTAACCCTTTATGAACCGAACAGGAAAAGCACATTTAGTCTAGAGATCATCTCACGGTGCTGCTGAAATTTATCTTTATTTATACATAGACGCTTTCTAAAATATTTTGTTCAAAACTTAAATATCACTGCTTCTGAGTGTGTATGCGTGTGTGTGTGTGTGTGTGTGTGTGTGTGTGTGTGTGTGGTGTCTGTGTGCATGTGGGGGAATGGTGAGAAGTAGGGGGCAGGAAAGGCAAAGCAAGAAATGTAATGCCAATGAATAGGAAACAAAACACTTGAAAACTTTTATTCCTGCTACATTTCATGGAGTGTTAATGGCTTTTTTAAAGTACTTTCAAAATCGGAATTGGTCAGTGGCTAGTAACAGGCACAAATATGGCCTCTAGTGTTCTGTTAATGGTGGATCAAACGAAGAAGTTCTTCTACATGCTATTTATGAAAGGGCAGAGGAGCCAGTGTGGTGTTTAGTTTCTTTGAGGAAACTGAAAAAAAAATAATCCCATATTACCACAATACAGCATGAGTTCAATGCAAATGGGAAAGACTGGTGGCTTATTAATAGGCTCTCCCTGTAGCAAGCTGGCCTTCCCGGCTTCAGTTTGAAATTGATTATTTTAATACAGAATTCCTGAATGAAAGAGGTTCTTGGCCTTTTCCTGGGCTGTTGAATAATGTATGTGGGAGAAAGCAAATAGCAGCAGAGGGTCTCAGCTGCGGGAACAATGGCACACACCCAGAGCTGAGGGGGCACGTTAGTTTATCATCGCCTTGTCAATCCTCCCAGCCTGGGAATCGCAGGGCAGCCTGGAAAGCAGCAGCTGCCCGACGTGTGGTGAACTGACCGTGGCACTTTAAAGAGACGACTCCATTTACCCATCTGAAAACAAGATATTGATTTCCCTCCAGCACTGGAGAGAAAAGAGCCGTCCTGAAAATATATGGAGACTACCATTTATCTAGGCTCCTCCCCCACCAATCACACCACTCCAACTGTTTTCTTGGCTTCCTCTCCATAAAGTTCCATTTTTCCCTTCTTCACCTGGAGTGGGAAGAAAGTAGCCCTCTCTCCCCCAAATACATCTCACAGAATACTTTCAGGCTGAAACTGGGAAAGTACGTAATGACTGGCATAAGGGGATATATTTTATGAATTAGAAATCAATTTTTTCCACCTACATGGAAATAACATATTATAGTAAACTTCAGGCTGGCACTTTATAGCTCTCTCACCTCAAGCTGTGTGCATCTTAAATCGTTAGGGCAAAGCTCCTAGCACCCTAGAACAATAACAACCCTTTTCCTCCTCCAATGACTTCATCAAAATGGTATTTTTTTTTCCCCACATAAAAGCCCAGAAAGATCAGATGGGGAAAATGTAGCTTGTTTTACCATGGTAAGTATCTGTAAATACGCCCTTAGAACTGCAGGAGTTGAAATCAACGCTCTGAGAACATACAGAACAGTAGAGTTGTGAATTGAGGCAGCCAGAAGGCCAGGCACCCAGGAGGTGTGACTTGAACTACTCCGCAGGCTTCACGAGATTGCAAGTGTGCTATTTGAGGTCAATTTCGATTTCTTTAATTGCTTGCATCTTCAGTGCTCAAAGCGCCTGCCAAACACAGGAGGCTGGGTGTTCCATGCAGCACATCTTTCTCCAGAGTGAGCAAGGGTGAATGAAAGGAGCTGTTCAACTGCAAGTTGAACAGAGATGGCTCACCACAAACAGAGGCATTTAATCCTAGATCTTATATAGCACTGTTTTACAATTTCTTTTTTTTTTTCCTGGAGAAATTCTTATCCCAATCACCATAATGGGAAATTTCATAGGAGTCCAGGGAAAAAAAAGAGTGGGGGAAGGGTAGAATAAAGAGGAAAGTGGAAAAACAACTTCTGCAAAGTAAATAAGAAAACCCATCCTTAGCTTCTAGGAAAGGTGGGTCAGAGACAGCAAGTGCAGGCCTTCACCCCTGGGTGTTTACCCCACCAGGATCCGGAAATGCAAACTGAAGCTAGTGATTGAGCAGGCCCCACTTGTTGAGCTCTCTGTTATGCTAAACAAGCACCAGAGGTGGACTGGCCCAACCATCTGCTGGAGACATGCATAAATCCAGGGAAGGTAGAGGAGTCCAGCATGCATATAATGTGGAATACATGGGAAAATGCGAAAGTGCCTCATTAAAGAGCAGCAGAAAGCCACGGGAGAACAGAACATGGTGAGCACAGATTAGTGCCCCAGTTATTACTAGTGTTAATAACTGCATGCAGGGGAACTCCAGATTCTCTTGTTATTCATCAGATGCAAAGACTCCAACAGTGCAGCAACTGGGAGGGCTAGCTTGACAGCCACTAAAATTTCTATCATTTGTTTGATTTTATGACATCTTCCCCACCTGGGTAAGCATAGGATGTATTAGTACTTTCCTATCAAGTGAATACTTTATTCCAGCATAGCATTAATATTTGTTTTTAAATCTAGGAGAAGTAAAATATAGGGAAAACAATCCTGCCAGGTACCATCCCTTGTTAATATTTGAGTTTCTCTGGTCTTTGCTGATTTTCTTCCTACCTTCATTGTTATTATAAGTTGTAGCCCTTTGTTTCTCAGTTAACATATAAGTAATTTTTTTTTTCAGATTTAATTCACTTTATTTTTCTTGTATAAAAACCTTTATGTGGTAACCACAGCTGGAGCTTGGGTCCTCTGAACAGAGACTGGTGTGAGTTTTCACAAGATGACCAGTGAATTCTTGATAAGGTGACTTGGTGAACAGTCTCTTTCCAGAGGTCAGGGGTCAGCTAGCTGTAGGTCTTGGAGATGGCATCAAAGGTGGCCTTGGCAAAGTTGTCCAGGGTGGCAGTGCAGCCCCTGGCTGATGTGTAGCAGTCATCAATACCGGCCCATCATCAGTTGCTTCTTGGGCACAGGAGCAGAGACAAAGCCACAGAGGCCTATCACCTTGCACAGAATAATATGGGGCTTGCCAATCATGTTGCCCCAACAGCCCCTCCAAACAGGGTTGATGGAAAGCTTGGCCAAGATGATGGCTCCTTGGATAGCAGTGGCTACCTCCTTGGAGCACTTAAAACCAATACCAATGTGACCACTGTAGTCCCCAATAATGACGAAAGCCTTAAACCTGGTTAGCTGGCCAGCCCCTGCCTGCTTCTGCACTGGTATGATTTTTAGAACCTCATTCTTTAGGGATACATGGAGGAAAAAGTTGATAATCTTGAATTCCTTAATGGGCAGGGAGAACAGGTAGATCTACTCTAAGGACTTTATCTTCATGTCCTTAAGCAGGCTGCCCAACTTGGTGACAGGGATCCCCTCTTTGTCTTCAGCTTTACCTCCACTAGCCCCTTAGCCTCAGCCATAACCAGGGGCCCCTAAGACCCCACAGTTTCCTAATCCTGCTCCCACAACCCCGTACTCCATGCCCTCCCACTGTACCAGTTTCCTCTGTCATTTGGTGTTTTCCTGAAGAAGAAGCAACATTTAAGTAATTTTAAATTGTTGCATAGTTGTTGAATTTTATTTGAAGAGATATATATTTGAAAAGTTTAAGTAGAAATTAAGATTAACTTTATGTTCATAGTAACATAAAAGCCTTGACTATTTAGGGAAATGTTCATTTGATGAATCCAGTGCATAAGACCCCAAAAGACCACCGACCACACCAGGAGTCAGAAATTGTTATGGTTTCTTACAAGTATAAATACATTTTTCAGGTTCTGGGGGTGAGAGCTAGGTCAATTACAAGATGGAGGCTAGTACCAAAAGGGAGTCTGTTCTGCTCAGATTCATTTTCCCCTTTTCCAATAACTATTGGGCCCAATCATGGGACCAAGTGGAGTAGCTATTTCTCCTTGGGTTAGATTTATAGGTTGATATTGAGATCTTAGTACTACTATGTGCACGATGCTTATTCATTCTCTAATAAAAGTTATTAATCTACTGATTATGCAAGGACCAAGTGTGAGCAGAAGTAGTAATATAAACAGCGGTCCTATTAATGCTGAAATCAGAGTAGTCAACCAGGGGGCGCAACTGAACATCGACTCGAACCAAGACTGATTTTGTTCTCTCTGAAGCTTTCATTTCTGCAACCCTTCCTTTACTAAGGCTGTAGATTCTTTACCTATCCCTGAGTGGTGGATACAAAAGCAACACTCTTCATTACGTGCTGCACATAGCCAGTCCTGCTGTAAAAAGAACAGATCCAAGCCCCTCCTGTTTTGCAACACTACTTATGACAAGGAAATCAACATTAATTTCTAAATGAGTGGTTGAGTTCTCAAGGCATTGAATCTCTTTATCAACGTCTTCCTTTAAGCTGTTATAATTCTAGCTTTGTGCATCCAGTGTTGCATTACCAGTTCCTGCTTCAGCTAAGCAGGTCCCCAAGATAATAACTAATGTCAAGGAGTCCCTTTTGACTTAGCATTTCAGCCTGTTAAGTAGGATAAAGGCAAATGAATCTTTCTTCTGTAACTTTTTCAGGCTGACATTGGGGTAGAGATAGTGGCGACCCAGGAAGGCTGAAAGGCTAGTCAAAAGCTAAGCAATGGGGCACCATCTAATTAGCTATCCAGTTGAAGAAACAGGGAGCCATCACATTGGCCGGACTGGTTTACTTTACCTTTCAGAAAGTCCAGATTTCAGCTTGCAATCCATAGCTGATCCCTGAATGGAGACTGTTAGCCAGGGCGAAATCTTCGGAGACAAATTCAGACTAGAGGTAGAAGTTAAAATTTGTCTAGTAAATGGCAAAAATGAGGAATCCCAAGACCAAGGGAAAATTTCATCTGGGGTCAGTTTGAGCTATGGCAGATCCAGGGCTTCTGACTTTTTTATTTCCTGAAACTCATATGAATTTTAGTTTACAAAAGGAAGTATATTAGTATCACCATTGTATTGAGATCCATGCTTTAGAAAAAGCAGGTAACAGGTGTCTGCAAGACAGCAGGAGTAGACTCACGCCATTAAGACCTAGTAAAAGCTATGGCTTTGGGGTCAGAGATATACATATTAGACAGAGATGTTTTTAGCATAAATAGAAGCACCTTTAAGTCTATCTCTAGAAGACAACCAAAGGGAAATTATAATCTCAAACTTGTGACTGGATAATAATCAGCCAGTGCTCCATCAACTTATCAGAACGCTATTGATCAACGTTGTAACTCCGAACTTCTGAAATCTTATAACAACATAAGCATAAAAATAGCATAGAGGGGGGAGAAATTTGAAATACCTCCCATTTTAATAGGCCTTAAATTACTTTCTTATCTCATTATAATTTGTATTCACATGCCTTAAAACACCTACTTAGACCTCCAATCCTTATTGCATTTATCAACCTTGAAACATATTCCTAGAGCCTCAACTTGTTGAGATCATCATAATTTAAACTTTCATATCCTCAGACTTTACATAAACTTTACATCTTTCTATCCAGTTATTCACTGTAAGACACAGGCAATTAAAATGAAGCCTGTGAGCAAGGCAAACCTGTTTGCCTTGCTAAATAAGAGATCTAGTACCTAGTAGATCTAACTAGCTAATGAATTGATCAATGAACTAACAGTGGATCTAACTGTTGCTCTTTAGCTGCAAAGCTACTATTAGCTTAGCTTAGCCATCAATGTGATCAGAGACATGAGACGGATAAATTACAAGCTAAGTAATTGTACCAATCTATGCACCAATGAAAATGACAGAGATGACCAGTCAGAACACCACCTAGGCTCCTGTGGTCTCTGAACAGCAAAAGTTTAAAGGATAAAAGTTTCTCTTAGCACTAGACAGAGAACTGAACAGAGCTGGCAGCCCTCAACAAAGATGGCCATAAAACCATGGCTCCACACTCTTTATCCCTTAACTAAAATGGTGGTTAGCCACATGTTGTTTTAGGTGGTGGCTGACAATTTAAAACATAGCCTTCAGATATCACTGATGGCATTGTTGTCTCCCACGGTATAGCACTGTGTACCATTTACAGTTTTTCCTGTAACCAAGTTCTAACGTTGTAATGAAGGAAATTTTAGAACCAAATAATTAATAGAACAGTATAGAACAATTTTAAAACTATACTTGAACAATTCTGGCCATTCCAAACTTATCGGCCAGAAAGAAACAACATTAATCCATTCATTCAGGATCTAACAACCAGGCACACCCTTCAAATCAGAATAGACCTTCACAAACCAAGGTTGAATCATACAGCATGCCTCAAAAACACAACCCTGAATTTTTATGTATAAAATCCATAAAGACATTATAAAATACCTGATAAACTTTAAAATGTTTCATAGCCTTAAACACATTTTTAGAAGAAATCTGTTTTTGTAATATGAAAATAAAGTACCCTTTTTAGGAGTGAAGTTACAAAGCATAACCATAATTTTAAAAGTCAAAACCAAATTTTACCAATGTAAACAATTTAGTTTCTAAAAGCAACACCAATTTAAAATGAGACTTGTCTTCTTAGTCTAAAAGGAGATAGGATGATAAACAGAATTCATTATGACTAAGAGGTTCTGAAATTTTTTTTCTGCCCTACCCCATACCATGTGGCAATTTCAAGATGGCAGAGTTACATCAAATGGCAGGCCACATGGTTGCTATTTTAAAACATCTGTGCTTCTATAGATGTTATAAACATATATACACACATATATGTTCTAAACAAGAGTTTGAGTTTAAACTTTAAACATATCCAATAACTGTTAATCTACAACCAAGACATACAGAGCATATTAACCATTTAAGATTAGTCAGAGATAAACATGTATTAACCATACATTTAAAACAGACAGACAAAACTTTTCTTCATCCTGCTGTAATTTCAAGCACTTTGTTATCTGTTAAATCTACAAGGGAATTTGGGACTTGGCAGTGTTTCTCGGGATGCCACACGATGCAGCCATCCCCTGGTATGTCTCCTCACCTCTACCCTGTCATGCTGACCCTAGAACAGTAGTGGGCAACATCATGGTGGAAGTTTACCATTGCCATTTCCCCCTCCCAGAAGGCAGGCTTGTGCAAGTGGAGTTTTTCTAAGCAGCTCCCTCCCTCTGCCCTCCAGGTGAAAATGGCCTGGGCAAGCTCATGCCACCCACTCTGCTCTTATCTGCTCCCTAACCTGTCCCACCCAGAGGCATGCTCCCACCAGCAACCAGAGGTGCCGCAGCTTGTAGCGCTGGGAGCACAGGGCAGGCAAAGTCACCGTGGTGTACAGCTCTTTGGCCACCAGCCTACTGTGACCATCACAAGCAAACAAGAACATAAAAAAACAATACAAAAAAAAAGTCCTGGGTACAAGGGCAGAAAGAAAAAAAGAAGAGGAAAGAAAAACCAAAGGAACAGTGGCCTATCTCTTCATGGGCCCTCCATCCTGTTCCATTAGGGGTGGCCTGCCCTGGAAATCAGACCAACCAACTACACTAGCACTTGGAAAGGGCAACCTGTCTTTATGCCAGAGCAGATGCCAGAGCAATGGCAGACCAGCGGAGTGAATCAGGTGGTGGGCTGTTCTCATATGGGACCCTTAATTTTGGCCACACATGTTCATGGACCCTTTGCAGGGCTTGGAGAGAATGAATAAGATAGTTATCTTCATATTCAGTTAGCATATAAGATTGTAAATTGGGGATAATAAGGGATGGTACTCCAAACATGATTTCAAAAGGAATCATTCCTATCTTATAAGGGGAGTTGCATACTCTGTATAAAACATAGGGAAGAAGAGATACCCATTCCCTGCCAGTCTCAAAGATTAATTTAGTCAAGGTCTCTTCTAGGTCTATTTGTAAGTCAGGGAACCAGGTGTTTTGAGGGTGAGTTTGAGAACTCTGGTATAATAATTTTCCCGTAATCCCATCTATAATTTGCCAAGTGAGACTATAGGGAACATGTGGATTAACAGTTCCCCGTGCTTAGATTAACGGAAGATTTATAATCCCTATTGCTTGAACCTGAGTTTAGTGGATTGTCCTTGTTGGGCGTTGCCCGCCATTCCAACAGAAAGTCTTCCTGAACCACAAAAGCCTTGGCTAGCCACATGTGGGTATAGTCAGCTTATGTGCAGCTGCTTTGAGACACCCCCCCCCCCAATAGAGTCTTGATGGTAGACCTGGAGCCTCTCCTTACCTTCTGCTCTTTTGTAGTCGCAGGCAGGACGCAAGAGGGGAAAGGCAGTATTGATGGTGTCTATATTAGTTGTGGGCTGGCCATTGTCACCCAGAATGAATTTCCAAGCCTCAGTTTGGATACGCTCTCGGCTCCCTTTTTTCTATGGTGAAAAGTATATGGAGAAGCTGCTGGTAATCATCCCAAGTGGGCTGAGAAGTGAATAGGACAGAATTTAAAGATCAATTAAATCCCTAGGATTATCAGAAAACTTTGCATTCTGAAATTTCTAATTATATAAATCACTGGTAGCAAAGGGCTGATAATGGTGGAGCTGATCCCCTTGATCATTTGGGGAGCCTGGACAGTGGCATCTGGAGGTCCCATCAATGGAACCTGGTGGTGGCATCTCTCACTGCCCAAAGAGAAACTGCATTAGGGCTCCTTAGGTATGGAGTCAGTCCCACTCCTTACTTCCTCATTTTCGATTGGATCTGACTGGTTCTGAACTGGAGGTTGTTGATTGCCATCTGCCATGGTGGATTAGGGACTGGGAAAGGGTGATAGGGAGGGGGAAAGACCAGATCCTCCTCTGTTCCCCCCTGGAGTATTGAATACAGTGGTACTGAAGGTTGGATTTCATTTTGTCCCTTCCAAGCAGGATGTTCCTCCTCCTGCATCAAAAGAACTGTCTCCTGAAGCTGTTTCTGAGGATATAAAACTGGTTTAATCCAGAGTAAGGAGTGTTCTATCAAATTTTCCCATACTGCAATGTATGTGACCTGGTTTGGATGTCCAGTTTGAGGGTAAAAAACGATCTGTTCAACTTTATGGTCAGTGTTGAGATCAAAAGTTCCCTCAGCTGGCCATCCCACATTAAACGTGGGCCATTCATAGCTGCAAAAGGTTACAAGTTTTCCTTTTATTACTTCTATGCTCAAATTATGAGCACATTCTCTGACTTCTTTAAAATGGCCTGTCATAAGAGAAAGAGTTATAGGTACAGTCTGTCCCATTTCGTCAGTCTCTGTCTCATAACACAGAAACACAAGTATGACAAAAAACAACCAGACACAAAAGGCTAACACTTGTCCTCCCAGCGTTCAGAGGCAGAACCGAAAATAAGACACTGGCCTCTGGCCAGATGGTGGGATCAATCTGCACTGTCTTCCCACAGATTTCAGGGGATTTCCTTTTCCCGCATACAGGTACAGATCAGGGTCTGGAATGTCTTCTGAGATTCAGGACTGACTACTCTCCAAGTGCATCTACCTAGGTCAATGCCGGTCACACTAGAGAAAGGGCCCTTCATGCCAGAGACAAGACAAACATTCAGACAGACACTTACCAGCCTGGAAATGGGCTCTATGATTTGGAAGTCCTGGTGAATATCTTGGGGATCCCAGACAGGCCCCCAAGATATTGTAACCAGTTCCTGAGAACCCAGAAGACCATCCACCACACAAGGAGTCAGAAATCATCTGCAAATGCAAAGAATCTTTATTTCGGGATTAAACTGGGACTCCTAGCATGAACTGACATGGTAGTCAGAGGCCAGGAGCTACTAGCCTAGAAATAAGCTGATTTTTATAGGGTTTTTAGCAAGGGGAAGGGGTTTCAGACTTGGCAATTACAAGATTGGGTGAGATTTATCAAGAGTAGGCTTCTTAGATAGTGATTAGCTAAAGGCAAGTTGGAGTAACTATGTTGGGAACCACAAGGAAAACATATAATTGTTTTAGCAACCATGAGGACAATAGTCATTTCCACCTGTTTCCTGATTGACTGGTGGGCACATTGTGTCTTCTGGAATGCTATGTTTTCCTGCAAGTATAAACACGTTTTTCAGGTTCTGGGGGTGAGAGCTAGGTCAATTACAAAATGGAGGTTAGTACTGAAATGGTGTCTGTTGTGCTCAGATTCTTCACATTCTAAAACGTTCTGGGGATGATGGGTGTAATGAGCAGAGAAACAACTGGATGAGCCAACCATAGTCCCAAATCCAGACAGCAGGTACCCGTGTGGAACCATCTTGAGCAACATACTATAACCAGAGTTTCAAAGTGGCAGCCCATTTCCACCCTCAGATATGGCTTGTCTGAATCACAGTAACTCTCTTCAATGTTGATTTTGAATACAACATGTATTCTTCACCCAATTTGCCTCAAGAATCATGCCTCCTTACTGCATTACAATGGGCTTCTTGCCCTTCCATTGATGTATGTCTCTTGAAGATGTTTCTACTTTCAACACATATAGAGAATTGAAGACATTTTGGAAGGCCCCACTTCCTCTGCAGAATTCTCCAAGTAGTGGTTCTTTTTGTTTGTTGTTTTTCAAGACAGAATTTCTCTGTGTAGCCCTGGCTATACTGAAAATCACCACCCAGCCATGTAGTGATTCTGTACTGTGTATGCTTTCCCCCACTGCCCACAGGATATTTGATAAAACTTGGGGACATTCTTAACTGCAGAGGAAATTGCTACACTACTGGCATCCAGTGAGGCTAGAGATACTTCTAGCTATTCTATCAAGGCAGGAAAGCTCTCATTCCTCCAATTACTCAGCTCTAAAACATCAAGAGGCTTAAGGGAGAAACCCTGTCCTAAACAAGGGCTGGGATTTGCACCATTGTGGATTTTGGTTTGTTTGTTTCCACTTTAGAAATTGGTCCCCTTGAACTGCAAATCCTGGTGAGAAGAGTAATATTTTATGCTATAGGCCACATATATTTGACTGTAAAGGAAGAATTTGTATACAGAATTGTACAAAAGGAAAGGGGATGAAAGGGATGAAAAACAGAATACAACATTACACATGGATTTTAATGGTAGACTTTATCATTTTGCAAATAGGTTCATTCAGACACTAAGGGAAGGAACCAATATCAGCTTTCTTAGCATCCCCAGCATTGACAATCATGCCATACTACTAAATGTCCATTACATACTCCATGTGGAAGAATATACTATGTTTTACCTGGATAATCTCATTGCATTATCATAACAGCTCTGGGAGACAGATGAAGAAACTGCGGCTCAAAGGAAATAGTTAACCACCTCAAAGTTACTGATCTAGGGAGCAATGAGCCTTGAAACTTTGCCTTGACTATTCTAGATATCAAGCTCTTAGCCTAAAGTAAAGGTTCATATTTATTAAAAATTTACACAGAGGTCTGCAAATCTAGCTTGGTGGTAGAAAAAAAAAAGCATGTGCAAGAACCTGGGTTCAAATCTCTCGTGCTGAAAATTAGTTTACACCAAGCCAAATAATATATTATGTGATTTATACTTTTTCCCTTTACCTTAACAAAATCCTGTAGATGGGAGTAAGTACTACTATCACCATCAGACAAATAAGAAAACTGAGGGTTAGACAAGAGTCAAGATTGAACCTTTAATACCAGGTATGCTCAGCTTTCTAAGACTACAGTTGTCACAGCATGATACTCTTATCTTACTTTATCTTGCCTCATTGCCGCTGGAAGTCATGGCATAGAGTGGACAGAGCACTGCTTTTGGACCACATAACCTTATGCTGAAGTCCTGCCTCTGTCACTACCATAATGGATAACCTTGATCCTGTAACTTTTTGTACCCAACACATTTCTAGTATCACTGTTTTAAATTTTCTGTAGTCTCAGTGTTAGTATTTAGGGAGTCTGCTTCTGGGTTGCCTAGCAACCTATGATGTCATGATGTATCTGCCAGGTAACCACACCTGGCAGGCATGGTTAACTCACTTCTTAAAAGGACCAACCCACCACTTTGTCGTTCTCTTGCTTTCTTGCTCTCTTGCCCTCTTAACTTTCTTGTTCTCCTGCTCTCTCCCTTTTCTCTGTCAGGGTACTCCCTTCCCTTTCCCCTATCCTGTCTCGCTATCTCCTCTCCCTCTCTTCAACTCCATCTAAAAAACATTTTTCATATAAAGTCTGTGTGCATCATCATTTCATTGGTCCCAATATTGGTACATTGGCCAGGAAGGGCTCTCCTGGTAGCACCTGGTTTGGTCACACCAGGAACCCTTACTCAGACCATGATGCCGGCAACAGATTTTTATTCTGTTCTACCAATTCCTAGCCACCACTCAACCATATGTACCTAAAACCTACACTTTCTCTCCACTGCCCTGCCCTTACCATGCACACCTGTCCCTCTGCTTGCTACTGCTCAGACTCGGCATCCTGACATGTGCTCTAAGCACCACGGATATGGTAAACACTCAAGTTGCACTAAAATCATCTTGGGGGAACTAAAACACTCATGCCAGCCCCTGAAACTGCCTCTTCAGACACAGACACAGCCTTCTTCTAAACTATTGCTGTTAGGTAAGAAAATGCTGGGGACCCTGTGCATACACAGATGGCTTTAGATTGCATCACTGTCTCAGGCCCCATGGGCGAAGTTTTTAATCTCCCACAGAATACCTGCCACAAGAGGCTGGCTTGCAGAAGAGGGTTTTCAGTTGTGCAGACTTCCAATCAGCCATGCCACGCACATGCAGAGAGTTTTTAACTGGGCCAGGACAGCCATCCCACTAGCAAGCACCTGGTCTCACTATGCTGCTATGGTCATGCACCAAACATGGCAAGCTACCATGTTGATTTTGGGATAAGGAGGGAGGAGCCATGATTTCACTGCCATCTCTACTAAGGGCAAGCACATGGTTTCACTGCCATCTGAACTTAGGGCAATGAAGGGTAGTCACATGATTGGCAGCTATTTTGGTTATTAAAAAAAATAACCAACCAACCAACCAAACAAACAAACAAAAAAACACTGTGGTTTTCCCCACTTCCAGCTGCTTTTACTACTTTGTTTCTGTCCCACTGTTTTCGGAACTGCAAAACTACAGTCTTTTGTAGACCCTAAAAGACCACTGTGCCCCTTCCTACTTCCATTCTAAAGCTGCCTATCTGTACCTATCCTTTCCCGCAGATGAGATTCCCTAAATGAGAACTTGGCCTTACTGCTGATAAAGCCCTGGTACCAGGCACCAAGGTTCTCAGGCTTAGCTGGGCTAAGCTTATAACCTGCCATACTATTTGTTTGCCGAACCACTAGCCCAATGGTCCATTTCCATTTCCCCTTTCTCATTCACATCAACAGCTTCCTCTGGTTTATACACCTGTATTTGCCCTACTCAAATGTCTAATATCCAGTAATATGCAGTAACACTAAGAGCAATCCATGAAGTGTTGTGGGTTATTAATATTTGTTATTGATTAATAATATTATTATTAATATTTATTATTATTATCTTTTACTTAAACAGCAGTTATTCCTAAAATAGCTATATACCCAAATCACTACACAGAGACTAGGATTTACGTAATTAACCCACAATGCTGGGCAATAATTACTCCATCCTAAACCTCCTAGCCTTCAAAATTTCCTCCCATTCAGATCTTCCACATTATACTTCCCTTTAGTCATATCTTAGGTTCACCAATCTTTGTGGTTCCAAGTCCTCTCCTTCTGATCTCTGTGCTCCAACTCCCCCCACTCATTTCCTTCTCCTCCCATCTGGACCAGGACATCCCAGCCTATTGGGCTGGTTGTTTTATTAAAAATACAGAGAACAAATGGTGGCATGTTTACACAAACTTAAGACAGGTGATGCTTAGAATAAACATCAAAATGCAATGTCTGGATTGAAACCAGAGAGTGAGATAGAGAAATCAGTATATGAATGAACAAGGGTAAATTGTATATATCCCACAAAACAGTATACCAATAGTGAAGTAAAAAGCAATTACGTATTTCTCTTTCCTCAAACTCTTGCCCATTTTTCTCTGCCTGCTATCTCACTAAATATATTATTTGGTTTCTTTTTATACTCTCAAAAAAAATCCAAAAATTAAACTGGTAAACCTTAAGGTGACCACATAGTATGAAGAATTTTAATCACAATTAATTATCTGTTTATTTTATCTCCTTTTGGACTAGGACAGCAACAAATCATTCTTTTCCATTTTATTCATTATTATCTATTAATTTTTTTCATATAGGGGTTTTTGGGTAGCCTTGGTTGTCTTAGAACTAACTCTATAGACAAGGTTGGCCTCAAATCCACAAAGATCTGTCTACCTTTACCTCCCCAACAAGTATAGTTTCTAAATATATTCTAAATATTTATCATTATACCTAAAGCATAGTTTCTTTTTGCAGCAGAGACCATTGCAGAATGCCACCACTGGTCAAAATGTAGTGAACAATTGATATTGGTAATGGGGTGGTGTGAGACTAACTGATATGTCTATAATATCCCTCCCAAACACACACACACACACACACACACACACACCTAAAGGCTCAGGGAACATCACAGGAAAGGGGGCTGAAAGACTGTAAGAGCCAGAAAACCAGAATGTCTGCTGTGAAATAAATATTTTCTATATGGTTTCTATATTTTCCAATATATTTGCTTAAGTAAGACCTGAGCAATGACAATACCAGATGACTTGCCAACAAGGATGGAGGAAATCTCATGGGAACCTATCCCAAGGTAAAGAACTATAGGCAATTATTGACTGCTGAGAAAAGGACAATCAGTCTACTCCAGAGATGAACCCCCTGATCTAATCCCAAGCACATATACATGTGAGCAACAGTAAATTAACTCATTAGGCTATATTTATAAATTTTATGTATATATTTAATAATACTGATTAAAGTATAAGAGTCCATTAGTTTAAGGAGTGGAAGGTCATGAGAGGAGTTAGAGAGAGGAGGGAACCAGAGTAGGATTATCAGTACTTGAAATTGTGTTATGAAAAGCAATTATAAATATTTTTATTTCAGATTATTTTTGATGCAGATGCCTTGAAATGTAAACTTAAATGTATACTTAAATATATTTATACTTATAATTTATTTAAATAATAGTAATAATATATACATTGCTAGATGCTATCAATTTCATTAATTTAAAAGCATACATTACTGTATCACAAAATTATATGTTAAAGTTGAGATTGTGACATAGAAAGACAATGCAGAGGTTCTTCCATCTTTTATTCTTGCTGAGGTCATTTTAGGTCTGCTTATAATTTGATCTCCTTGATGGAGAATCTTGTAGAATTTACCCATTCTGTTCTATGAACCCAAGGTTAAGATATCCCTGCTAATTTATCTTGGCATCTGTTAAACTGCCTGCCTGTGTAAACCTCTCCTTCGCCTAACTTCCTGTTTTAGCTTCTGTTAAACTGTTTGCACAAAACCTCTACACTACAGCTAATTGCTTATCTTAGCCTCTGTTAAACTGCTTGCTTACACAAAAGCTTCTTCTACAGCTGTCAAGCAAAGATAACAGGATGTGGGTTTTGCCTTTAAAAGACCCTTTCTGTAAATCTTTCTCTAAATCTGGACTACATTTGGGGTCTTGAATACCTAAGTGTAGTCTCAGCTACCTGAAATAAACACTTTCAGTTGGCTATACACCATGTCTAAATGGTCTTCTCTGGGGAGCTCCTTGTAACAATAACAACTATATTAAAATATGATTTATGATCATGTTTTTTTATTTTATATACTCATACTAGTTATTTATGCTACATAGGAAATTAGCAGAAATTTAGTGCTTTGAAAAAATATCTTTCCATCTCACAGTACCTTAGTCACAGTGAATCAGACGACTAACTACAGATTTCCTTGATTCTCTGCTGCAGGATCACACAAGGATATCAGCTGATTTCATAACTTAATTTTAAGGCTGAAAGAGAAAAATATTACTTTGAAAACTTCCATAGTTTGGTCAAAATTCAGTTAATGCCTACTTGTTAGAATGACAATCTCTATGCCCTGTCCCTCTGCCTCTATCACACAGAGATACCCTTCATTCTTTGACACACAGACCTCCTATACAGGACAAATGACAACACAGATGGCTTGATTCATCAAAATCTATAAGAGAGAAATCTGCTAGCAAGATGAGTTTACAATATCACCTAAGATCTCTAGAGTAATAGAAGAGAAAAGCTCTCATTCCCTAACAACCAACCATTTATTAGCATAAAGTATTAGAATAATAATTTAAAGTCTCTACCAATTATTTAAGGGCACAGAAAGAGAGAAAATTCATTAAGTTATAAGACAATTAACTGTGTCATTTGACCTGCTCTTGCTCTTAATCTCTTGTTCCATTTGGGGAGAAACTGAGGTGAAGACTATTCAAGGCAAGTATATTCAGGAGAACAGAGAATCTCCTTTCTGCTTCATGTCTAGGGCTATTTTCTTCCTAGAAGTTATAGGACCCAAACATTCTATATAAAAAGCATAATTATAGCAAAGTGTGATTCAGAGTTCTGGAGTTTCCTCTTCCACCCAGCCTACTTGGCCAGAAGCTCTCTTCCAGACACAGTAGGCCAAGAATTGGAAGCTATGATCTGACATAATTCTAGATCACTGGCAGTAAGCAAAGTCATGATGAGAAGAACAAGAGGGCTATGGGGCTACCACCCTAGAGAATAGTTTATCACTTAATCTGTTAAGCCAGAACTAGCTACAGAGCAGAACTATCAAAGAAAGGAAAGAAAAGAAAAGAAAAAAAAAAAACAGCAAAGACATGAGAAAACCAAACCAAAAACATTTAGGAGTATATATGCCAATATCACAAAGATACTAGCAAACATTAGCTATATACAAAAAGTATAACATACCATACCAAATGAAATCTTTCCAAAGAACAGAAGGGTTATTATTATTATTATTATTATTATTATTATTATTATATTTTAGAGATGGGTTGTTTTTTGAGACAGGTTTCTCTGTGAAGCCCTGGATGTCTTGGAACTCACTCTGCAGACCAGGATGGCCTTGAACTCACAAAGATTTGGCTGCCTCTGACTCCCAAGTGTTGGGATTAAAGGCATGCAACACCACCACCCAACAAGAATACAAGGTATAACATGAAAAGTAATTAGCGGAATACATCATGTTAATAAAATAAGTGAAAATGGTTAACATGGTCATATCAAGAGACACATTTTTTCCCCAAATACAAAACTGTTAACAGGGATTTTAAGTGAGGTGTAAATGTCTAGGAGGCATTGTTAAGTTTGCCCTGTGGAATAAACAAATAGTTGTATTTCCAGGAAAAAACTGTGAAGAGGAAATGAAGGAAACAGGAAACTGAAGTGATGGTTGAAGAGAGGAGAGCCACTGACAGAAAGTGACAGATGGATATTCCAGACTGCCACACAAAAAGAATGTGAAAGTGAAAGTTGAAACTAACAGTTATAGGTCACAAGGCCCCAGGCAGAGAGAGAGAGAGAGAGAGAGAGAGAGAGAGAGAGAGAGAGAGAGAGAGAGAGAGAGAGAGAGAGAGAGAGGAGGGAGGGAGGGAGGGAGGGAGGGAGAGGGAGGGAGAGAGAGAGAAAAGAAAAACCCAAAATGATAAACTTATTAGGACAAATAGCTCCCATCAAGTGGATGGGAGGAGTCCTAGAGGTGCAAGTGCAAAATGCGGCTTTGCTTCAGACATTTTATAGGCTCCTAGAGTGCCCGAGACTGCAGGCAAAGTCCAACAGTACCTGAGTTGGGAGTGAGGACTGAAATAATTAAAGCAAGTCACACTACACATGGCATCAGCTCAAGAGGGCTGTCACTAAGACTGCAGCTTCGAGTTTATTCAGTTTCTCTTTATAGACAAATCAAAAGCAAATCACATCAATACAAGAAAAAAGTTCATGGAACTGCCAGACTTTTTTTCTTAAAGATCTTCCCTGTAGCAGATATGGTCCAAGGTCACACAAGCAAGTTTTAAGGAACTTGGGGAAATATCCTCTTATCTCTGTCTTAAGGTAAAACTAGGATGAAAACATGTTTTTTTGCTGAATATTCTATAACAAAGCAGCTGGACAAAAAAGCAGCTCTCAACACTGGAGGCCTTCCCCCTCTGGACTTTTTTTCCTTCTCTTTAATTAGATCTGACTACTGTATCCTTCCTTGGGTTGGCTCTCTTGCTACCCCATAGTCATTAGTAATTAGTAATGGGGGAGGGGAAACAACCCAGAAGTAAGAGGCAGCCCCCCTCTTAAAGGCAGTTTTCTAGATGGCCAAAGTTTCCCTCAACCTTCTTTTAATACTACTTCATAATAAAAGTACTCAACATTCAAAAAATAAACAATAATTTACTCTGTCTAATAGATGGCATATTCAAAAAGGACATAACACATTTAACCCTCATAATTTACCTTGGGAAGTCCAAACACCAAATTTTAGTTAGACAGGGGCAGTCATTCTAAGACATCTATTATATAACTTGATGGCTATAAGAGTGTCAGTCACTAACAATGTGTTGTATTATTAAAAAAAAAATTAAGACATATTCTTATGTTACCTAGGCTGGCTTTGAACTCCCTGATCTTACTGCCTCTATCCATCTAGTGCTGGGACTACAGATAAACACCAACAAATCAGTTGTATGTTGCATTTTTACAAATTGTTACAAGGATAAAACTCGAGTATTATCATCATTAGAAGCATTTGAGGTTACATATTTTGTTAATTAGCTTGATTTAGCCATACCATCATGTATACAAATTTCAAAACAACATGTCATACAAAATAAATATGTACAATTTTGGCCAACTTAAATAAAACACATTTATGAAAAACAAATATAATGTCACTGAGAAAGGAAGATATGTATGGAAGTACCTTAATACAAAGAATCCAGCATATGGACCTTACATCTTGTAGGCAATATGAAGAAAGAAAAGAAAAAAAAATAATAATAAAGAAGCAGAACAAACTCTCCAGAAGCACATACCTTTTGAGGAAATATAAAATACCTGAAGTTTTTATAACATAATTTAAACCAAACAAACACCTATGATATATGATAAAAAACAGAGTTGTCTGGCACCTGTATGCAAATGACAGAGTATAAAAAGCATAGTTAGGGTCATAAGTCAAAACAGGTTGAGCCCTGGCATAAGAACTAAGCACATAGTCTTAGAATCAGAAAGTCTTTCTAGTTAGTCAGCAGTTATTTGTTGAGCACATATTATATTCCAAATACTGTTTGTGAAAATAGGAAGAGAGTATTGAACAAAGTAGATGATACTTACCATGGGGAATATAAAAAAGGAGAAACATGCATTACTCCCATCTCATAGAACTGCTGTGTGGATTGACAAGAGAAATGCAGAGAAGGTGTTTTGCATTGTCTGCTGCAGAGTAGACACATAATAAATGAAATAATTAGCCTGCTGGGGGATAAGTGGGTCATCAACTCAGCTGTGAAAAATGCATAGGGTTTTGATAGGCAGAGACAAAAGGAAGATATTCAAGTAGAGAGAACACCATTAATTAATTAAGTCATTCATGCAAAGAAAGTTTTTGATTGTCTGCGACACTGACATTCATAGGCATACTTTGCTTACATGAATTCAGCTATACACACCAAGAGAAAAAATTTTAAATGGTATTGGGCAAATCTTCCCACCATTATGCTCAGTTAATATGTACCCAATTGAGTGTGAGATGAGAGGCGTGAATTTATTTGTCTCCTGGTGTGAACATCTCAGCTTACTGTGCCATTCTTTTGTTAAAGAGAGAGGGGGTTAGGGAGATTTTTCATATAGGGTGAAAAATTATAAGTGCAAGCCAATAACGCTGAGGATCAAACAAGAAGAACACTAGAGAAAGGGCCAACAACACTACATTTTATAAGAAAAGAATGCAGTTTTCCACTATCATAACATCCTAAAGCATTATTTAAAATAAGTTTGATGCATGTTATATTTTATTTCCTGACATTAGGGCCTATCCCAAGTGTCTGGTGTGCCAGGCATTGTATCAGATGTTGGAGACACAGTGGTGAAAGAGAACAGTGTATAATTAAAAAACAGAGTTGATTGGCCTGTGAGCCTAAAGGTAGAGATAGCTGATGAGCAAGTTCTTTAGTCTGATATGGATATCTAAAGAAAGTACAGGAGATATATCTGAAAAAAGAGGTTTGTTATCAGATGAATAAGCATGTCAAATGTAAAGCTAAGTGTTTAGGAGTTCTTGATGCTGCTTGAAGTGGTGATAAAGGTTTAGGGGTATAGCTCATTGATTTAGAACTTACCTGGCATGTACTAGGACCTAAATTCTATCCTCAACATGGTTCAAGACAGAGTGGTATAGCTCATTGATATAACACTTACCTAGCATGTACTAAGGACCTAAGTTCTATCCCAGTATAGTACAATACAGAGTGGTCATTAAATAGGAGACAAGATGTATTACAGTCCTCATAGGTTTTTTTCCTTATAAATATAAAATATGTATATTTAATTTTATTTGTCTTTATGTGTATGAGTGGTTTGCCTACATGTATGTCTTTTTTTTACCACATGTGTGCCTGGTACCTAAGGAGGCTAGAAGAAAGCTCTGAATCCCATGGAACTAGAGTTAGAGCTGATTGTGAATCATTGTGTCAGTACAGGGAATTGAACCAGGGTCCTTTGGAAGTGTAGTCAGTGATCTTAAAGAGATATCTTTCCAGTCCCTTGGATTTAGTTTGAACAAATAATTTATTGCTAAAAGTCTGCTTCATAGCATATGTGAAAACTAATCCAAAGTGAATCAATAACCTAAATTCTAATATAGGAAAAATCAATAAAATCTTTAAAGACACACAGGTAAATATTTGTGACACTGGATTTGCAAGATTTTTTTTTCCACAAGACATCAAAAAGAGGAGTAACAAGAAAATGACTTTATCACAGTGGACTTTATCAAATTGGACTTTATCAAAATTATAGATTTCATTCAGAAAAAAAAAAAACTACTAAGACACCACCCTAAACTGGGCTGTGGTGGAACATGCTCTTAATCCCAGCAGAGGCAGGTAGATCTTTGTGAGTTTGAGGCCAGCCTGGTCTACAAAGTGAGTACAGGACAGCCAGTGCTACACAGAGAAACTCTGTTTCAGAAAAGCAACAAACAAACAAACAAACAAAGGAACAAAAGACCCTACTCTACAACCAGACTTCTCATGCCATCCTCCTTGGTCTATCCTGATGAGTAAAAGAACAAATATAAACTTCCTCAAGAATTCAAGGAGTAAAAAAGACACAACAAAACAGCTCAACGAAATCAAGGAGAAAGAGCTTATAGAGAATAAATACCTGAGTGATGTCCAAGAAAACACAAGCGTAAAGCTGATGAAAATGATGAAGACAATCCAGGACTTGAAAGTGGAATTTAATTAGGAGACAGAAACAATGAAGAGGAATCAAGCTGAAATGAAGATAGAACTGAAAAACACAATAGTGCAAATAGTAAACTCAAAGGGAAGCTTTCCAAGTAGAATGAATCAAGCAGAAGACACATCAAGTTCAGAAGAAAAACTGAGGAACTAGACGAAATAAGCAAAAAACAAGAAAAAATTAAAACCATTAGGAAATGTGGGACAATATGAAAAAACTAAATATTTGAAGTATAAGCATAGATAAGGGAGAAGAATCCCAAGCCAATGATCATCAACAAGACCAAAGAAGAAAGCTTCCTTGAACTAGAGAAAAACCTATTTATATAGATTCAGGAAGCATACATAACATCAAGTAGACAAGGCCAAAAAAGAAAATCCCTATATTATATCATAATTTAAACACTAAGTAGACATAACAAAGAAAGTATATTGAAAGCTGCAAGAAAAAAAAAAAGCAAGCCATATATAAAGGAAAACCATCAGAATAACAGTTGATTTCTCAATGGAAACTTTCAAAGTCAAAAGAGCCTGGAGCAATGCATTCCAAGTTCTAAAAGAGTATGATAGCTATCCAGCAAAACTATACAACATAACTGAAGGAGAATGAACACTTTCCCACAATATAAACAGCATAAAAATTTACATTCAGCATACCAAACTTAAAGAAAATATAGGAAGCATTATTTTGGGGCTGAGAAAGGAATGAGAACAGCAGAGTAAATGTGGAAAGAAATATGAAGCCATAATTTCTAAAATGTAGAATACCACTGCATACACAAAAAAATACCACCAAAATTCAACAACATGATGAACACGACTAACACACATTTCAGTAATAACTTTAAATATCAATGACCTCAATTCTCAAATCAAAAGATACAGATAGACTGAATGGATTGAGAAAAAAATACATTTGTTTGTTCTCTACAGAAAACATATCTTAACTTTTAATACAAAACATTCCAGGTTAAAACCAAAAAGCAAGGCTAGATGGATTCATGGAAGAATTCTACCAGACATTCAAAGATGATATACAGATAATCACTCTTAAATTATTAAAAAAAAAACCAAAAAACAGAAGGAACACTTCCAAACTTTTATGAAAACATTATCCCTGTAATACTCAAACCAGGTAAAGACTCAATAACAACAAAAAGAAAACAATAGGCCAATATCCATGATGAGTATAGACTAAAAAAAATTAATAAAATATTTGCAAGCAGAATATACTATTCCATGACCAAGGTGGCTTTATCCCTGAAATGTAGGGATGGTATCATACAAAATTCATTCAATGTAATAAACAACATAAATGGACTATAAAACAAAAACCATGTCATCATCTCGACATATGCAGATAAAGTCTTTGACAAAATCAAATGTACTTTCATAATAAAAGTCGTAGAAAATGTAGGACTAGAGGGAACATTCCTCAACATAATAAGAGGTACATTCAAGAAATCAACAGTCAACATCTTCCTAAATGGAAAAAAGTTTGAAGCAATCTAACTTAAGTCAGACATGAGACAGGGATATCCACTATACTCATTTGTAAAATAAAACAATGGCTTGTCTAGTGCCATTCTAGTTCCCAAATAATGACAAGAAGACCTATTATATTTATTAATAAGCTTTAAAACATTACAGCCGACAGATATTTATTTATTCCAACCTGTTTATACTAGTCTGGCTACTTCGCAGCCATGTGCTCGCACTGTTAGTTGCCTTCTTGATCTCATCTTGGTCATGTCTGTTCTGTCTGTCTGTCCCTCATGGCGAACTCCTCATGGTGACTTCCTTATGGCATCCTTCTCCTTTTCCTTGACCTTCTTTGGTCCCTACCTGAAACCCCCTGACTGGGATGGGAAATTCTGGGTCCTCTCCTTTCTGCCCAGATATAGGGTAATCAGGTCTTTATTAACCAATCAGAGAAGACAGAAAACAATTTTTATAAAATATTGAGACAGGAGATTATTTATAGAAATGACAATGCCCATGTCTAGACTGCAACCAGATCTTGAGCACAGAAATAAGTATCTGAATACAGAGAGCACAAAGCCATCTCCCAGCACTCATACCTTCTCAATATTATATTAAAAATACTAGCTTAAATGATAAGGCAAGAGAAGGATATTAAAAAGTTATAAA
Source organism: Meriones unguiculatus (assembly GCF_030254825.1). Classification (NCBI taxonomy): domain Eukaryota; kingdom Metazoa; phylum Chordata; class Mammalia; order Rodentia; family Muridae; genus Meriones; species Meriones unguiculatus. The sequence goes on along the minus strand of NC_083369.1, from coordinate 102,538,290 downwards.
TAGGGAAAGTAGTGAGACTATCCTTTTTTGCAGATGACATGATACTATACATTTGAGATTCCAAAAATTCCACCAGAAAACTTCTAAAAATAATAAGCAAATTTAGCAATGTAGCAGGAATCAGATTAATTTACCACAGATCTATAACTTCTCCATGTACCAATAAGAAACATATAGAAGATAACATAAACACACTCCCATTCACAGCAGCCTCAAAAAAAAAAAAAAATGAAACAACTAAGAATAAATCAAACCAAAGAAGCAAAGAAGTAAAGGACTTCTATGATAAAACATTAAATCTCTGAAAATAGAGATAGAGAAAGACACTAGAAAATGGAAAGAGATTTCATGCTCATGAATTAATAGAATTAATATTGTGAAAAATGACCATTATAGCAAAAGCTTTTGCAGTTTGAGGAGAAAAGAAGTACCAGGAAGTGAAACTGAGTCAAGTCCAGTACTCAAGGAGACAAAACGTTTAAAGAAAAACCTGATGCTAATCAGAATATAGGGAATGGTGAACTCAAGGAAAGATTCCATCCAGCTAAGCAAGTTTCTGCTTGTGAAAAGGAATTGAGGAAAAGCCTAAAGCCAGGTGTGGTGGTGCAGACCTTTATTACAAGCACTCAGGAGGCAAAGGAAAGAAGATGTCTGAATTCAAGGCCAGCCTGGCCTACAGAGTGAGTTCTAGGACATCCAAGCTTAGACAGTGAAGAAAACCATCAAAACCAGAAAGCTAATGAAGATCAAATTGAATGAGGGGGCCATATTCCAGCCCCAGCAAGCAGCATAACTTGGCCGCTCTGGCCACATGGTTCTGGTTTTACAGTCAAGGATAGAAGAAAGGGGCTATGGAGTCTCCCCCTGTGACTATGGAAAGCTGCAGAGGCCAGGAATGTGTTAGGGGTGTCCCCACATGGAGGCCCAGAGAGGGCATTGTGTGAAGCTGTGAAAGTGAACCCCGTAATGCCTTGGAGACCCCAAGATGTTAGAGATGCCAGAACCATGGGATACCTGCCAAGCAGAGCTGCTAACAAGGAGTGGAACCAGCCCAAGAGAGAGAAGTGTGTTGCAGTCAACAAAGCTGAAAGGAGTTGGAGATTTGAAGAGTGCTTTGACATCAGGCTTGGAGATGCAGAGTTTAGAGTTCACATAGCTGGTTTTTGGTCTTGTTTTGGTCTAGTATTTCCTTACCATTCTCCGTTTCTTCCCTTTTGGAATGGTAATGTACATCCTCTGTCATTGTATATTGGAAATATGTGATATGCTTTTTAACTTTGATTTTATAGGAGATTGCAGTTAAGAGATTGCATGAGTCTCAGAAGAGACTCTGGACTTTTAAACTTTGTTGAGACTGTTACAGACTATGGGGACTTTTGAAATGGGACCAAATGCATTTTGCATAATGATATGGTTATATGGCTATGGGAGCCAGTAGAGCTATGGAGTGAAATGTGGTGCTTTGAATGAAAATGGACTCCATAGACTTTCAGAAAGTGGCATTATTGGAGGTGTGGCCTTGGTGGAGGAAGTATGTCACTAGGGGGTAGGCTTTGAGGTTTTAAAAGCTCAAGTAAGTCCCATTGTGGCATTGTCTCTTCCTGCTGCCTCCTGATCCCGATGTAGAATTCTTTGCTCCTTCTTTAGCAGCATGTCTGCCTCATTGTCACCATGATTCCCACCATGACAGCAATGGACTGAACCCCCAAAACTGTAGGCAGCCCCAAGTAAATATTTTAATTTTTAGGAGTTTCTATTGAATGGCCAAGAAACACTTAAAGAAACGTTCAACATCCTTAGCCATCAGGGAGATGCAAATCAAAATGACACTGAGATTTCACCTTTCACCCATCATAAAGATAAAAAAAACTAAGATAAAAAAACTCAAGTGACAACACTTGCTGGAGAGGATGTGGAGAAAGGGGAACCCTTCTCCATTGCTGGTGGGTAAACTTGTACAATCACTTTGGAAATCAGTCTGGCACTTTCTCAGACATTTAGCAATAGTGCTACCTCAAGATCTAGCTATACCACTTCTAGGTATATATCTAAAAGAGCTCAGTTATACAACAAGGACATTTGCTCAACCATGTTCATAGCAGCTTTATTTGTAGTAGCAAGAAGCTGAAAACAACCCAGATGTCCCTTAACAGAGGAATGGATACAGAAATTGTAGTACATTTACACAATTGAATTTATCCAGAAATTAACAACAAGGAAATCATGAAATTTGCAGACAAATGATGAGAACTAGAAAAGATCATCCTGATTGAAGTATCCCAGAAGCAAAAAGACACACATGGTATATACTCACTTATAAGTGGATATTAGACATATTATATAAGATAGTCATACTAAAATCTGTACACCTAAACAAGCTAATCAAGAAGGAGGACCCTGGGTAAGGTGATCAATCCCCATTCAGAAAGGCAAACGGGATGGACATTGGAAGAGGTAGTAAACAGGGAAAATAAAAGGAGCCTACCACAGAGGGACTCTGAAAGACTCTACCCTGCAGGGTATCAAAGCAGAGGCTGAAACTCATAGCCAAACTCTGGGCAGAGTGCAGGGAATTGTATGAAAGAAGGGGGAGATAGAAAGACCAGGAGGGTACAGGAGCTCCACAGGAGAGAGAAAAAAATATCTGGGCACAGGGATCTTTTCTGAGACTGATATTCCAACCAAGGACCATGCATGGAAATAACCTGGAACTCCTACACAAATGTAGCCCATGACAGCTCAGTTTCCAAGTGGGTTTTCTAATAATGGGAACAGGGACTGTCTCTGACATGAACTCAGTGGCCTGCTCTTTGATCAACTACCCCTGAGGGGTGTGTGGTCTTACCAGGCCACAGAGGAAGAAAATGCAGCCAGTCCTGATAGACTATTATCAGATGGAAGGTGAAGAGAACCTCCCCTATCAGTGGACTGGGAGAGGGGCATGGTAGGAGAAGAGAGAGGGAGTCTGGGATAGGGAGGGGATGAGGAAGAAGGCTACAGCTGTTTTTAAAAGTGAATTAACTGTAATTAATAAAAATAAATTAATCAATTAAAAAAGAAAAAAAAAGAGTTGGTATGGTCAAGGTGTTTCTTCACAGCAATAAAACCCCTATGTAACACCATAAACTAAAATAAGTTCTTTTGACTACGAATTGCTTTGGGTCATGGTATATCACAGCAACAAAAATTCAATACACAATTTGGTACCAGACTATGGGCTGCTGCTGTGACCTGACCATGGTGTTTTTTTTTTTTTTTTTTGGGGGGGGGGGAGATACTACAGATTTAGGAACTTTGGACTAGAAAAGTAGATTAATGCTATAAGCTGAGTTTTATGAGCCATTCTAGTAGAAGTCTGGTAGACAGTAGTGCTGGGAGAAATGATGACAGTAGAGACCCAGCTCATTTATTAGGTTTCAGAGAGTGGCAATATTAGCAACCAAGCTAAAGGTCATTCCTGTGATATTTTGACAAATAATTTTCATGTCTTCTGTATGTGTCCTAAGAACTTTCTTGAAGTGAAATTAAAAAGTAATGGACTAACTTCTTTGGTTCAGAAAATTTCAAGATAGCATAATGTTGAGTCTGTAGTGTGGTTATTACTGATAATTCTGATGTAGGTCTACAAGTGAAAACGAACAAATGAGGCAATAAGAAATGTAAAATGTACAGTTTGTAGAGAAAAATGAATACCAGGAAACTTTTTATTGTAGAAAGGCTTGTGCTAGAAGAAAAGTTGTAATTACTAAGGAGACGAACATCATTAAATAGAGACTTCTTGTTCTACAATGCAACAATGGAATGACTTTGAGACAAGACTACACCCAGCTAAGCTTCCAATTCATAAAAAGTAAGGCCTAAGGAGTTTTCTGCTCCTAGAAAACAGGAGCATTCAACAGTTTCTACAAATGTGATTCATAGGAACAAGGATCTATTCCAAACTGGTGGTCAAACTTGGCAGTTTCAGCCATAGGGTAATGGCTATGGAGGCCTCAATGACGTAAGATGATTATGAAGGTATTGAGGCTAAGCAACATGTGGCAATAGTCAAGTCATTTTAAGGAGTAGGCCAGAAAGACCAGAGGCCCTGGGAGACTATTGCATGATGCTATAAAATTGAAGCCTGGATTGCATGGAGATCCTAAGATAATGGAGATGTCAAGGAGAGCTGCATACAGAGAATGAAACCAGCCAAAAGAATAGAGGCCCATTGCAGGCAGCAAAGCTGTGGGGACTGAGCCGTCTAAGCCCTTTGAAACTAAAGTTCCAGACATTAGTATTGTAGCTATAGAATTTTGTGTTTGTCCTGCTGAGTTTCAGTCTTGCTTTGGTCCAGTATTTCCTCACAATTTACTGATTCCTCCTCTTGAGAATGAGAATATATATTTTGTGTCATTGTATTAGAAGTATAAACTACACTTTCTTATTTTAAAGGGAGGTTGGATCATAGATAAGAGGCTGCCTGAGTGTTAAAAGAGATTTGGACTTTTAACAGTGTTGAGACTGTGGGGACTTTTGATTTTGGACTAAATGCATTTTATTACATGAGATTGGCATAAACAGGGGCAAGGGAACAGCATGTGGTGGTTTGAAAGTGATGTTCACTGTAATATTAGGCATTTCAATACCTGATCCCCAAGTAGTGACACTGTTTGGGGAAGATATGGGATCCTTAGGAGATGAGAACTTGCTGGAAAGGAAGTACATTACTGAGGGCAGGCTTTGAGAGTTTATAACCTCATTCCATTTCCAGTTTGTTGTTTGCTTGCTGTTTTCAGTTAAAGAATGTGATCTCTTATCTTCCTACTCTTACCAGTATTTCCCCAGCCATTATGAACTTTCTCTCTGAACCTGTAAGCCAAAATAAACTCTCCCTTTTATAAGTACCTTTTGGTCATGGAGTTTTTACACAGCAACAGAAAAGTAAGTGACAAAAATTATATCAGACCACAAACCTATTCAAAGTTTTACACTGAAAAGGATTTTGAAAAACAAATAGATTATCACTACACTTAAGTTTTTAAATAGTCTAAACAACAAAAGTAATTCAAACAGTGAAACTTTTACAAAGTTCCAGGATGACATACCTTTACTGAGGAATAATAAGAAACACTTAATGGAGAAAAAAATTATTTACCAAACAAAATCACAAATCACTTGAGAGACAAATTAGACTTAAGGAAATAGATATAACATTTTCACAGACTGAAAGTCTCCATTTTAATTCTTCCCATATTGATTTATAAATTAAATACTATTACAATTAACTCATAGTAGGTTTTAACAATAGAGATGATTTTAAATTTTGAAGGGATGTATAAAGCAGTTGGGCCTACAAAGTTAAAAAGTTCTTGTAAGGGTAAAGTTGGATTACATGTACTACTTGATCTTATGTCTTATAATAATAAGTCAGATAACAATATACTGATAGACAAACAGATTAATTAAAAAAACAAGGCTGTAGAGATGACTTAGCAGTTGAGTACATACTGCTCTTGAAGTAGACATGATTACAATGCCCATAGCACCCTGGCTAGACAGCATATAACTATGTATAACTCTAGCTCCAGAGGGATCCAATGCCTCTCGGATAGTTGGGTACCTGCACTCATGTGCTCATACTCCTCTCACATAATTAAAATTAAATCTTCAAGAAGTTAAAATATAACCTCTAATATAATTGTATTTATTGACATTGAAATTGAGGTAATTTCTACCTCATAAAATATTCTCCTAGGAATTTTCAATTATGTGAAAATACAAAACATAATGAAATCAAACTTTCTTAGTTTATGAGCCATACTTAAGCATAAAATAGGAATCTGTTTGCATAAAAATTATGGAATCACATTTTATATGAAAACTCTTCATAATTAGGAATGAGAATTTTTAAATTCATATTATTTTAGAAAAAATCTTGATATATCCAAAAGAGCAGATCATGGTAAAAGATGATAGAGACTAAACCAAACACTACTACTGTAAAAAAGGTATTAATAAAATTATTACTAATAGTATTTTGCTATACTCATAACTCTATGACTTACTTAGTCATTATCAGAGACACATCCTTCAGCACTAGATAGGAAGAATTGCAGAGACCCACAGCCAGATATTATATGAAGAGAGAATATAAATGAGAAGTATTCATCAAATCCTTCCTCCCAGAGCTCAGGAAACCCTGGAAGAGGAGGCAGACAGACAGACAGAATGTAAGAGCCAGAAGGGATGAAGGACACCAGGAGACCAAGTATGCTGAATCAACTAAGCAAGGTGTATATGAGCTCACAGAGACTGAAGTAGTAAGCATAGGGTTGACACAGTCTGTACTAGGTCCCCTGCATATATATTATAGCCATTAGCCTAGTATTTTTATGGGTCCCCTGACTATGAAAATGAGGGATTTTTACTCTTGTGCCTGCTCTTGGGACTCTATTCCTGCTGTTGGGTTGGTTGTCCAACTTTCATATATTTTTTTTGTCATGTTTTGTTGTTATCTCTTAGAAGCCTGTCCTTTTCTAAGGAGAAATGGAAAGGGAGTGTATCTGGAAAGGAAAGGAGCCAGGGCTTGGAGGAGTAGAAGGAGGAAAACCCATAATCATGATATATTATATAAGAATTTATTTTCAATAAAAGGGAAAAATAAATCTCTTTTCCCAGTTAAAAAAAAAAAAAAGGTGGGGACTGAACCAATGAAAGCAGGGGTGTGTGTTGGGGGATGGGCAGCTGTGGGAGAGCCTTGAAGGAATCGCTTTCTGTTGCCATCTGACCACAGATAATTAACTGTAGAAAAATCAAGAAACAAATAATTTTGGAATGAATGTACAGGTAGAACTGAAGAAACAACCCTCTTGTCCAACCCCTTTATTCCTTGCCTCTCAAAACTCTCCCCTCAACCTCTGCAAAGTTATGAGGAATAGAGGACCTTTGTGATGTATAAGTCATTCTAGATCTGTCACTGGCTGTTGCTGTTGGTGGAGGGGCTCCTTGTCAGCCACTTTTTGAATGGTGGTGTGCTGTACTAATCATGGGGGGCAATTTGCAGAGGACAGGTGACTGGAGCAAACCCTTCCTGGCAGGGTTAAATCTATGGAAAGAAGCCTGTGCACCAGAGAATACCAACAATCAACAGCCAGTCGAAACATCTGAACAGCCAGGTCCATCTACCATCAGAAACAGAGAAATGTATTATTCCAGTCACCTGAATACCAGGAAGAAAAAAAAGGTCAGTTTTCTCTATCAATGATCCTAGGCTACCTTTTCCCAGCATGAATCCTACTCCTCTGCAGAAGAACCCCTTTCCTATACAATCCTTTTCTCTTTCCCGAACCAGTGGCCTTCCCACTCACCCTGTTGTTCTTATACTTACAGAATAAACCAATGAAACTTCAGAAAAACTTCACAAAGAAACCAAGAAAAAAATCCTCTCAATTGCCCCCCGCTTGCCCAAGAAACTACAAGAGCGCAGTAAGACCAACTATATTCTTATGTACCCACAAGGCAAATAATGGAAAGAATCAAGGCTGCCATGGCCAGAGAAAAAGCCATTGGAACATAAAACCATTCTGTGTAACATCTTGTGAATCCAGAAAATGTAAAGCCTGGGTTAGAAACTTAGAAAAAACTACAGTGTTTTCAGAAATAAACGTGGAAGAAAGAGAAGACACTTAAGACTGTATCTAAGGCCAACCAACAAGAAATTCACCAGTTGACAACTGAAATAAAACATTCAAGATGTGAAAATTATGTGTTTGTATTTCTTTGATAGAGAGAGAGGAAAGGAAAACACTGTATGTAAAGGGAGGAAGGTGGATCCTTTTAGAATTGAGGGAGATAGATCAATAGGGCTAGTTTGCCATTAGGGTATAAGGGCTGGGTAGGATAAATACATAAATACATGAAGATAAATTTCCTCAATGCTTTGTCCTAGTGTAAGAACAGGGGCTTTGGCATTTCTGCATGTGTTTGTTGTAGTAGCAATGTCAAGGTCAAGATTTTCAGAACCCAGATGGGATTAGGTTCTGATGTGCAGGCTATGTCAATGATATGTCCCCTCTCCCATGCCCAAACACAAATAACTTCTGATTTGTTAATGTTGTAGTAGTGTTCTATTATATTTTACCCTATGGTGAAAGTAACCACAGGCTACCAAGAGGATCAAAGCATCCTTTCAAGAGTCACAGACTTTGGCTAGAGAGATGGATCTGTGATTATGAGTACTGGCTGCTCTTCCAGAGAACCCAGGTTTAATTCCCAGTACCCACATGGCAGCTCAGAACTATCTGTAAGTCCAGTTTCAGGGGATCTGATGCCTTCTTTATGGCTTCTTAAGGCACCTGGTACACAGGTTGCATAAAGTCACAAAAAAATGTAAACCACCCATAAACATAAAATAATAATTAAAAAATTTATAGTTACTATCATAACTCTCAAGCACCACACTAATGAAGTATGGAGGTTATAAACCATTACTTATTAGGTCATTTCTTAAGAAGTCTGTGTTGGGAACTCAGTGGCTGGCTCTTTGACCTCCCCACCCCCCAAGGGAGGAACAGTCCTGTTAGGCCACAGAGGAGAACTATACAGACCTGATAAAACAGGGTCAGATGAATGGGGAGGAGGTCCCCCCCATCAGTGGACTTGGAAAGAAGGGTGGAGAGGAGGGAGGGAGGGTAGGATTGGGAGGGAATGAGGGAGCAGAGTGGGATACAGCTGGGATACGGAGTTAATAAAATGTAACTAATAAGAAAAAAAATAAAAATTAAAAAAAAAGAAGTCTGTGTTGGTGAAGTGCCCTACAAGGATGGAACAATTAGATGGACATGTTCTACCCACATAGCAGCAGCAAAATATAGTCTGCAGAGATTATTTTCTTTTTATTAGTATACATTAATTACATAAAATAATATTTCATTATATTTTGTTGATATACACTTTTAACTAGCTCAAGCTTCTATTACCCTTCCATGTGTTCCCCTTTTCTTCCAAAATGTTACATTTTACTATTATGTATATTTCTACTTCTAGATTCTGCATATAAGAGAAGACAAGTACTTAACATAACAATCTTTGGTTCTATTCATTTTCCTTTAAGTGACATGATTTGAAGTACCAGGGTCCTTCCCATGGTGGGTATCACCATCCCTATGCACACCCATCTGGGTTCCATCAGAAAGCTAGCTGAGCAAGCCAGAAAGAATACCTCCATGATTCCTACCTTCGGATTTTTCCCTTTTCTTTGAGACTAATTTAATTTCATCTTGCTTCTTGTTCAAATTGACAGAACTGGCTGGCCAATTAAGTGCCAGTTAAGTATTGGTTTGTCTGAGGAGTAGGAGAGAGGAATAAGGGTAAGAGGGGGAAGATGGTGAGACCAGGAGGAGGTGAGGGGGGAGGCTACATTCAGGATATAAAGTGAATAAAAAAAAGTACCATTTAAGTAAGGTTAAAAGATTTCTTGAGCTCATTTATTTAAATCCAATAATGACTGGATTGAATTCAATTCCTTGGAGATATTTAGTCCCTGACCTTCCTATCAAAAATATGGTGAACATCTCCAACTTGAGCCAAGTGTTAATAAAACCCAGATCCTTTCTACAAGGAATTCATGCTCTATTGACAATACGTTCTTTTCCAAATATTGCAGCAGTAAAGAGGTAAAAGAATGAACATGCCATGGACTCACACTAGGATCAGATCTGAGTGGAGATGGCAAGGAAAGCTTCCTGGAGACGGCTAAGCAGGTCACAGCATAAACAGGGACCAGGTTACAACAGGGTGATTATAAGAGCAAGATTCAAGAAATTTGATGTTACAAGACTGAAAATTCAAAGCATGAAGTGGCAAGCTACATATTGAAATACTTATAAATATATGCTTATACAATTTTAGTACAAACACATACATATTCTTGCTTTAATTAGCTAAAAGGACCTAGAAGCAATGAACACACCCTAGTAGCATAGAACACATTTTTTTGTTCAAACCTTGAATTTTTTTTAAGTCTTTCCATCCTTTATTTTTTTAATTATTTTTATTTGTATCAATTACACTTTATTTACTTTGTATCCCCCCCCTGTAGCTCCCTCCTTCCTCCTCTCCCTATCCTCCCCTCCCTACCTATTCCCCAACCATGTCACTCCCACAGTCCAGTCCTCCTCCCCTTCCCTCTGATCTCAGTCTATCAGGTCTCATCAGGAGTGGCTGCATTGTCTTCCTCTGTGGCCTGGTAAGGCTGTTCCTCCCTCAGGGGGAGGTGATCAAAAAGCAGGCCAACCAGTTCCTGTCAGAGACAGTCCCTGTCCCCATTAGTATGGAGGCCACTTGGACACTGAACTGCCATGGGCTACCTCTGTGCAGGCGTTCCAGGCCATCTCCATGAGTGGTCCTTGGTTTGAGTATCAGTCTCCAAAAAGACCCCTATGCCCAGACTTTTTGGATCTGTGGAGCTCCTGTCTCTTCCAGTGTCCATCCTCTTTGCCTTTCTGAATGGGGATTGACCATCTTAGCCAGACAAGGACATCTGCTCAACCATGATTGTAGCAACTTTATTTGTAATAGCCAGAAGCTGGAAACAGCCCAGATGCTCTTCATTTGAGGAATGGATACAGAAAAAGGAAATCATGAAATTTTCAGGTAAATAAATGTTGGGAACTGGAAAAGATCATCCTGACTGAGATATCCCAGAAGCAGAAAGACACACAGGGTATATACCCACTCATAAATGGATATTAGACATAAAATATAGGATAAACCTACTAAAATCTGTACACCTAAGAAGCTAATCAAGAAGCAGACCTTTGATTTTATTACCATTATTCAAAAAAAAAAAAAGCGCACCAATGTTCCTTAAAGAAATCCTTCATTCAAAGACTGAGGGCAGAAATATTCACAATGGAATATTTTACAGTGCCTGAAAGTAAAAACAAAACTAGGTCTGGAGGAGGAGAGAAGGTTCCGAAGGAATGTGAGAAATTCTCACTATCAGAAGACCTTAAGAAGAAACAGTAACTAAATATAATGTGGAACCTGTGATATTTTAGGAAAGAACATTTAGAGAAAAGTCTGAATTAAGCATGGGCTTCAATTAATAACAATATTGTGGGTCTTTAATTATAACAAATGTATTATACTAATCTAATGTATTAATAAGGTAAACTGTTTTTCAGTGTATGGGAACTCAGTAATGTCTTCTCAATTTACTATACATCTGAAACACTGAAACATTTAATTTATTAATTTTTGATACCATTAATATTTCATTATTATTTGAAAATTGGTTTGCCTGAACCTGTATGGGTTCCCTGTTTTCCTCCATTAATCTTTGACTTTATTATTTTGTAAATATCAGTTTTGACTACTCTATTTAAATAATAAGTCTTAACTTAGACATGAATGCCTTTTGGGAATCAAAACATGGATTTTGGAAATCAAACTTAGGTCATTAGGATGGAGGGCCAGTGCCTTTACAAGTTGATCAATAAAGATTAAAAATGAAGGAGAAAAAGATTTACTAATGATAAAATTCGAAAATATGAAATAAATACAAGAATTAAAAATTAAATGAGCCTAGTCTTTAACAGCTGAGCCATAATTGGAGCGATACAGAGATTAGCATGGCCCCTGTGCACAAATTCATGAAGTGTTCCATATTTTTTGACAGAGGGCAGGGAGTCTCATGTAAGAAGGGGGATATAAAAGGACCTGGAGGGGACAGGAGCCACACAAGGAGATCAACAAACAAACAAACAAAAAGCTGGACCCAGGGAGTCCTACAGAGACTGATCCATCAAACCAAAGACCTTACATAGAGAGAGACCTAGACCCTCTGCTCAGATGTAGCCCATAGACAACTTCATCTCCATGTGGGTTTTCTAATGAGGAGAGAAGGAACAGTTTCTGGTATGAACTCAGTTGCCCGCTCCTTGATCACTGCTCCCTGATAGGGCGAATGAGCCAGTCCATAGAAGAAGAGAATCAAGGCAGTCCTGATGGGACCTGATAGACTAAGGTCAGATATTAGGGGAGGAGGGCTTCCCTTATCAGTGGACTAGGGGAGAGGGATAGGGGCAAAAGAGAGAGGGAGGGTGTGACCAGGAGGAGATAAGGGAGGGGGCTACAACTGGGATACAAAGCAAATAATAATAATACATGAATACAGAAAATAATAATAATATAGAAAAAACAGTACATGATCACAAAAATTAAAATTACTTATTTTTAAAACAAATAAGACAAACAAAAACCCATACAAAACAACTTTAAAAAACAGGAAAAAGAGGGAAAACACAGGGGACAAAGACAAGAAAAATAATACAGAAAAGAAAAAAGATTGTCCACTAATGAAATATATGTTCATATACATAATATATATTATTATGTATTATATAATAATATTTATTATATAAAATTTTATGTTTATTATATACACACAAAAACTTGGAAGAATTTATGAAGGGAAATAGAAACCAAAGACCTATTTTTAAAATAAAAATACTGCTAGAAGTATAAGAAAAAAGAAAGCATGGAAAGTACAAAAGTTTTAGCTAGAGGTATGTATTTTAGGAGTGTAGGAGGCAATTGCAGCAGTGGAGTCTGAGGGTGCTTTCAAGACGCTCTCAATATTAATCATCTTACTGGAGGGATGGAGGGATGGTCACCAGGTAGAATGCTGAAGCTTGTACAACAGTGAATGGCATGTAGGTGGCTCCAAAGGTTTATCCACCTACTTCTCAGTGCTATTAAATGCCAGAGTTAGTCATAGTTAATGAAATTTGCTTCCCACACTGTGGGTGGGTTTTACTTTTACGTAGGTACTCTGTCTGATCTGAGCCTGTACTTTTCAAATTGTCATCTCCCCTCTTGCCTCCCAGCTTTTTATAACTGCTTCACGGAGCTATTTCTCACACAAAGGCTGTAGTAAATTAAATTCAGGTCCCATGTCACCAGGTTGGGTCTCATTTTTAGACCCCCAGAAGAACTCAATTTCAAACAATAATTATCTCAAGATGTATCAACCTCTTCTGTCTGGGACACAGGAAGTACCAGAATGAGATTTCTATTTACGCTGACACATCTCTTGGAGGGATAACAGTCTCAATAAAGCTGCAACTGTTTTTGTAAAGGTTGTGAGCTTGTCACAAATGTAAGGACCCTAGTCTGTTTTCAACAGGACTGTCTAAATCATCTTCTGGAGGAAGCTTTTGCTTCCTCTCTCCCTGGTGGTGCTTTCTCTTGGCTAACTTCTTTTCTTGCATCACCTGTCTAACGTTCTGTACTGTTCAAGTATTCTATCTCTATCTTTGTGAATTCCTGAAGCTGTTTTATTTTCAATAGACATTTTTCTTACTTTTACACTTATCCTTCAATAGGAGAGGCAGCTTCTAGTCTGTCATCTTACCCAGAAATCTGTATCTATTTTTTTCCCCACTCAAACATAATCCTTAAAGCAGTATCACAATAACACATCTTATTTTATAAAGTTGCAGAAACTCTCCTTGAGTAGGTATAATATTGCTTATCTAATCATGGTCCTAGGAGTACACATTTTTTTTCTGGTTTTTCTTTTTTTATTTTTTTTTATAAGTTACATTTTATTAACTCTGTATCCCAGCTGTGCCCCGATCCCTCATTCCCTCCCAGTCCCTCCCTCCCTCCCTCATCTCCACCGTGCCCCTTTCCGAGTCCACTGATGGGGAGGACCTCCTCCCCATTCATCTGATCCTGTTTTATCAGGTATCTTCAGGACTGGCTGTAAAGCCCTCCTCTGTGGCCTAACAGGACTGCTCCTCCCTTCGGGGGTGGGGAGACCAAAGAGCCAGTCATTGAGTTCCTGTTAGAAATAGTCCTTGTTCCCCTCACTTTGGGAAACCAATTGGTTACTGAGCTACCACAGGCTACATCTGAGTGGAGGTTCTAGGTTATATCCATACATGGTCCTTGGTTGAATGTCAGTCTCAGAAAAGACCCTGTGCCCAGATATATTTGGTCCTTGTGGAGCTTCTATCCTTTCCCCATCAGACTAACTCCCCTTCTTTCTTATGATTCCCTGTACTCTGCCAAAGCTTTGGTCATGAGTCTTTGCTTTGAAAACACTGCTAGTTAGAGTCTTTCAGATGCGCTCAGTAGACTCCTGTCATACGTTCAATGCACATCCCATCTGTCTTTCTATGTCTGCTCAATTGATTATCATTTTAGGTGTATAGATTTCATTATGTTTATCATATCTTATAGGTCTATATAAGTGAGTATATACCATGTTTGTCTTTCTTCTTCTGGGATATTTCACTCAGAATGATCTTTTCTAGATCCCACCATTTGCCTGCAAATTTCATGATTTCCTCCTTTTTGATTGCTGAGTAGTATTCCATTGTGTAAAAATACCACAATTTCTGTACCCATTCCTCCGTTGATGGACATCTGGGTTGTTTCCAGGTTCTGGCTATTACAAATAAAGCTGCTATGAACATGGTTGAGCAAGTATCCCTTTTGTGTACTTGAACGAACTTTGGGTATATATCTAGCAGTGGTATAGCTGGGTCTTGAGGAAGCACTATTCCTAATTGTCTTAGAAAGTGCCAGATACCTTTCCACAGTGGTTGTACCAGTTTACATTCCCACCAGCAGTGGAGGATGGTTCCCCTTTCTCCACAACCGCTCCAGCATGTGTTGTCACTTGAGTTTTTCATCTTGGCCATTCTGATGGGTGTAAGGTGATATCTCAGGGTTGTTTTGATTTGCATTTCCCTGATGGCTAATGAGGATGAGCATTTCTTTAAGTGTTTTTCTGCCATTCGATATTCCTCTGTAGAGAATTCTGTTTAGCTCTGTTCCCCATTTTTTAATTGGATTACTTGGTTTGCTGCTTTTCAGCTTCTTTAGTTCTTTGTATATACTGGATATTAGTCCTCTGTCAGATAAAGGGTTAGTGAAGATTCTTTCCCAATCTGTAGGCAGTCGTTTTGTTTTGATGACGGTGTCCTTTGCTTTACAGAAACTTTTCAGTTTCATGAGGTCCCATTTATTGATTATTGCTCTTAGAGCCTGTGCTGTTGGTGTTCTGTTCAGGAAGTTCTCTCCTGTGCCAATGAGTTCTAGGCTGTTGCCCACTTTTTTTTCCAATTGATTTAGGGTATCTGGTTTTATGTTGAGGTCCTTGATCCACTTTGACTTTAATTTTGTGCAGGGTGATAAATATGGATCTATTTTCATTTTTCTGCATGTAGACATCCAGTTGGTCAAGCACAATTTGTTGAAGATGCTGTCTTTTTTCCATGGAATGGATTTGGCTTCTTTGTCAAATATCGAGTATTCATAGGTGTGTGGGTTTATTTCTGGGTCTTCTATGCGGTTCCATTGATCCTCCTTTCTGTTTCTATGCCAGTACCATGCAGTTTTTATTACTGTTGCCCTGTAGTACAGCTTGAGATCAGGAATGGAGATACCTCCAGATGATCTTTGTTGTACAGGATCATTTTGGAGATTCTGGGTTTTTTGTTTCTCCATATGAAGCTGAGAATCTTTTTTCAAGGTCTGTAAAGAATTGAGTTGGTATTTTGATGGGAATTGCATTGAATCTGTAGATTGCTTTTGGCACAATGTTAATCCTACCAATCCATGAGTATGGGAGATCTTTCCATCTTCTGATATCTTCTTCGATTTCTTTCTTCAGAGACTTGAAGTTTTTCTCAAACAGGTCTTTCACTTGCTTGGTTAGTGTCACCTCAAGGTACTTTATGTTATTAGTGGCTATTGTGAAGGGTGTTGTTTCCCTAATTTCTTTCTCAGCCTTTTTGTCTTTGGTATATAGGAGGGCGTCTGATTTTTTTGAGTTGATTTTGTATCCTGCCACTTTGCTGAAGATGTTTATCAGCTGATGGAGTTCTCTGGTTGAATTTTTGGGGTCGCTCATGTATACTATCATATCATCTGCAAATAGTGACACTTTGACCTCTTCCTTTCCAATTTATATCCCCTTGATCTCCTTTAGTTGTCTTAATGCTCTGGCTAGGACTTCAAGTACTATGTTGAAGAGATATGGAGACAATGGGCAGCCTTGTCTTGTCCCTGATTTCAGTGAGATTGATTTAAGTTTCTCTCCATTGAGTTTGATGTTAGCTATAGGCTTGCTGTATATTGCCTTTACTATCTTTAGGTATGTGCCTTGTATCCCTGATCTCTCTAAGACTTTAAACATGAATGGGTGTTGGACTTTGTCAAATGCTTTTTCGGCATCTAAGGAGATGATCATGTGGTTTTTCTCCTTCAGTTTGTTTATGTAGTGGATTGCATTGATGGATTTCCATATGTTGAACCACCCTTGCATGCCTGGGATGAAGCCTACTTGGTCATGGTGGATGATATCTTTGATATGTTCTTAGATTCGGTTTGCAAGTATTTTATTGAGTATTTTTGTGTCAATGTTCATAAGAGAGATAGGCCTGAAGTTCTCTTTTTTTGTTGGGTCTTTGTGTGGTTTAGGTATCAAGGTGACTGTGGCTTCATAGAACGAGTTTGCTAGTGTTCCTTCTGTTTCTATTTTGTGGAATAGCTTGAGGAGAATTGGAGTTAGCACTTTTTTGAAGGTCTTGTAGAATTCTGCGCTGAAGCCATCTGGTCCAGGGCTTTTTTTGGAGGGGAGACTATTAATGACTGCTTCGATTTCCTTGGGAGATATAGGGCTATTCAGTCTTTCTACCTGATCTTGACTTAGTTTTGGTAGATGGAATCTTTCAAGAAAATTATCCATTTCATTTAGCTTTTCAAATTTTGTGGCATATAGGCTTTTGTAGTATGACCTAATAATTGTTTGGATTTCCTCAGTGTCTGTGGTTATGTCCCCATTTTCATTTCTGATTTTGCTGATCTGGATCGTTTCTCTCTGCTTTTTAGTTAGTTTGGCTAAGGGTTTGTCTATCTTGTTGATTTTTTCAAAGAACCAGCTTTTTGTTTCATTGATTCTTTGGATAGTTTTATTTGTTTCTAATTGATTGATTTCAGCCCTTAGTTTGATTATTTCCAGCCGTCTGCTCCTCTTGGGTGTATCTGCTTCTTTTTTTCTAGGTATTTCAGTTGGGCCATTAAGTTGTTTGTATGTGATGTTACGAATTTCTTCTTACAGGCACTTAGTGCTATAAATTTTCCTCTGAGCACTGCTTTCAATGTGTCCCATAAATTTGGGTATGTTGTGCCTTCCTTTTCATTGAATTCTAGGAAGTCTTTAATTTCTTTCTTTATTTCTTCCTTAACCCAGCTGTCATTGAGTAGTAAGTTGTTCAGTTTCCATGTGCGTGCCGGCTTTTTGTTGTTTCTGTTGTTGTTGATGTCCAGCTTTAGTCCATGGTGGTCAGATAGTATACAAGGGATTATTTCAATCCTTTTGTATCTGTTGAGGTTTGCTTTGTGACCCACTATATGGTCTATTTTGGAAAAGGTTCCATGCAGTGTTGAAAAGAAGGTGTATTCTTTTGAGTTTGGGTGAAACGATCTGTAGACGTCTATTAGGTCCATTTGATTTAGGGATTCTGTGAGTGCTTTTATTTCCCTATTTGGTGTCTGTCTAGTTGATCTGTCTCTTGGTGAGAGTGGAGTGTTGAAGTCTCCCACTATTAAGGTATTAGGATCAATGTATGATTTAAGCTTTAATAATGTTTCATTTACGAATGTCGGTGCTCTTGTATTTGGGGCATAGATATTCAAGATTGTGATGTCCTCTTCGTGGATTTTTCCTTTGATGAGAATATAGTGGCCCTCCTTATCTTTTCTGATTAACTTGGGTTGAAAGTCTATTTTATTAGATATTAGGATGGCTACTCCAGCTTGTTTTCTGGAACCATTTGCTTGAAAAACAGTTTTCCAGCCCTTTACTCTGAGGTAGTGTTTATCTTTGTTGCATAGGTGTGTTTCTTGGATGCAACAGAATGTTGGATCCTGTTTCCTTAACCATTCTGTTAGCCTGTGTCTTTTTATTGGTGAGTTGAGTCCATTGATATTGATAGATAATAGTGACCAATGCATGTTTGTTCCTTTTGTAATGGAGTCGGTGATCTACCCCTGTTTCATTGCTTGTTTTCTTTTCATTTTTGTTGGGTTATTATCTGTATGCCCTGTTTTCTTGGGTGAATTTGTTTTCATTGGATTGGAGTTTTCCTTCTAGTATCTTCTGTAGGGTTGGTTTGCTGTGTAGATATTGTGTAAATTTAGTTTTGTCATGGAATATTTTGTTTTCTCCATCTATGTTGATTGAAAGCTTTACAGGGTATAGTAGTATGGGTTGACATTTGTGGTCTCTTAGAGTCTCCATGATACTTGCCCAGGCCCTTCTGGCTTTCATAGTTTCTGATGAGAAGTCCGGTGTGATTCTGATAGGTCTACCTTCATATGTTACTTGGCCTTTTTCCCTTGCTGCTTTTAATATCTTTTCTTTGTTCTGTAGATTTAGTGTTTTGACTATGATGTGACGTGATGTGTTTCTTTTCTGGTCTCGTCTATTTGGAGTTCTGTATTCCTCTTGTATATTTATGGACATCTCTTTCTTTAAGTTGGGAAAATTTTCTTCTATGATTTTCTTGAAAATATTTTCTGGACCTTGGAGCCTGGAGTCTTCTTTTTCATGAATTCCTATTATTCTTAGATTTTGTCTTTTCATAGCATCCTTGATTTTTTGGATATTTTGTGATTGGAACTTTTCTGATTTTACTTTTTCTTTGAGAGAAGTATCCATTTCTCCAAGTGGAGACTGGCTTGCTAGTCCCAATGCTTTCTGGGAAGTCCTGGGATCTCTTCGTTGTGCTCTCCAAGCTTGGGAGGCCCAGCGCCTGGTGTGTCCAGGTTGTATGATGTTTCTGCCTGGTTTTGGTGAGTATATAGCGTATTCTCTGTCACTGTGGGATTGGGCGGGCTGTACCGTCAGTGATGGGGATCCTGCGGAGCTAGTATGGCGCCCTGGGAGGATGGTGCAGCCGCTGCGCGAATCTGGGACTCTGGGACACGTACTGCTGGGTTTTGTCTGCCGCTAAAGGGCTTGGGGCTCCATCTCAATGGCTGTATACCCCAGGCAGTTAGGTCTGCGCTGAGAAAGATGAGTCCGCTGTGCCGCTGTGCCGAGGAGGAAGGATGTCTGGGGGAAGGGAGTGCTGCAAGATCAAAGGATCGTTTCTCTCCTTCCCCAAACAAGTCCCTGGTTGACCGGAGACCAAAGTTTTCACCTCCTGCGATGTTCCCTGTTGTTTAGAAAGCCTCACCGTGGTTTTCCTGGGTTAGAGGTCCTTCCATTCACCAACTCAGAATTTCAGGTATCCCACCGCTCAGAAACTGTGTGTGCTAGTCGCCATCTTGGCTCTTTTCTGGTTTTTCAAGACAGGATTTCTCTTTGTAGCCTTGGCTATCCTGGAGCTCTCTCTGTAGACCATGCAGGCTTCAAACTCAAAAAGGTCCACCTGCCTTTGCCTCTCATGTGCTGAGATTAAAAGCATGCACCACCACCACCACCATACTGAACTGCATAATTTTCAATCTCTTATTAACAATATTGCAATAATAATCTTTTACAAGGGTCAGAGGTGTAGCTTAATGGTAGAACACTTTGCCCTTCATGTCCAAATCCCTGTAATCAAGCTCAACAGCTAGATTAAGCAATGCCAACAAATACTATGTATATAAAATTTCAGATAGTCACAAGTATACTTTTAGGATATGCATCTAGAAGTGGAATTACTAGGTTAAAGAAGAAATATATTTCTGTTTGTGTTTAAGATTGCCAAATTATCCTCCATAGACATGTACATGTAACTTCAACAGTCTTTCCTTACAGCTTCACCAACAGTGTTTTCCATAATCTAAATTGATATCTATTTAATATATGCAAGAAAATTGCACTGTATGTTTAATGGAATTTTTTTTAAAAAAGTTTATCTTTTTACCCCAATACATGTATTTTTCTAGGTACCATTTATTCATGCCCAAATTTTGTGCATTATTCTTTTTTTGACTTCTAGATGCTTTATTATTAGAGAAACTCATTCTTCGTCTCCATAAATTACATATAAATCTTCCATTTGTTTTATATATTTGGGAATATTTTTATTTATATTCTTTCTTTTAGTTAGGTCACTTTTTGTTCCTTTATAACTAGCTTTAAATTTTATTTTAATTAAAATACTATATCATCCATCTACCCTGCCACCTCTCTTCCTTCTAAACATTGTCATGCTCCCATCTCCCAGTCTTCTCATATCCATGACATCTTTTTCTTTATTGTTACATATCCTTTACATATGACTAAATATATAAATATCCTGCTAAATCCATTCAATGTTGCTTGTATGTTAATAATTTCAGGGATGAACACTTGGTGTTGGGTAACCAATTAGGGGGCTCATTCCTGGGAAATACTAATTTTCAGTTGGGTCATTCTTTGAAGAGCTACTTTTTGTCATTAGCTGTGGGCACTGCCTTCTCTAGGATGGTACATGCTAAATATTTCATATCTCCAGCATACATTTTACCACCAGAGTTGGTTCTGATCCACTCTCTAGACTGGAAAAAAAAAAACCCCATTCCTTGTGACATTAATGGCAAATATTCTATGTCATTAACATCATAACTGAAGATGCTGGCCAATTTTCCTGTTATGTTCTGATTTGCAGGTCAGGCTGAACCCTGTTTATTAGTGCTGCAAACCTTATTACACAGATGTCTAAGAGATTTGCTTAGGCTGTAGAAAACATGGGTTGATATCCAGGGCTTCTTTAAGACCAAGTATGTGAACAGATGGAGAAGTAGCACTACCATTCAGGCCTCATGAGCCAAAGAGATGGCATTGCTGCCTAATGTCTAGTAGTCATGGTGTGATTGCTTGAATAAAAGTGGTCCCCATTGACCCATAAGGAATGTCCATATAAGAAGGTGTGGTCTTGTTGGAATAGGTGTAGCCTTGTTGAAGGAAATGTGTCACTAGGGGCAGACTTTGAGGTCTCAGATGCTCAAGCTACACCCAGTGTGGCATTCTCTTCTTGCTACCTGCCAGATATAGAACTCTCAGTTACCTCTTTCCAGCACCATGTCTGACTATATGCTGCCATGCTCCCCATCATGATGGTAATGGAGTAAACTTCTGAACCTGTAAGCCAGCTCCAGTTGAATGTTCTACTTCATAAGAGTTGCCATGGTTAAGGTATCTACTCTCAGTCATACACACCCTAAGTAAGACAGAAGTTGGTACCAGGTGCTGAGGTATTGCTGTATAGGCCTGACCAGGCTATGGTTTGGAGGAATGTGGACTTTGGGTCTCTGGATTAGAAAAGTTTTAAGTGGGGTTTAATAGGCCATGCTAGTAGGAGTATAGAAGACAATGGTGCTGAGGATGATTTGAAATATGGGGGCCCAGTTCAAGAGGTTTCAGAGGAGAAGAATGTTAGTTTGTTGCCTGGATGTTACTATGTTCTTGTGATATTTTGGCAAAGGATGTAGCTGCTTTCTACCCTTGTTCAAAATATCTACCTGAGGCTAAATTCAAGAGTTGTGGATTAATAGATTTGGCAGAGGAGACTACCAGACAGCCTAGTGTTAACTGTGTTACTTGGTTATTAATGGTCATGTTTATGCAGCTCTATGATAAAAAGGAGCAGTCTGATAAAAAGAAGTCTGAATAAGGAAATATTTTAAACAATGTGCATTTTGGGGAGAAAAGGAATACCAGGAAGTGAAATTGAATCAAGCCCAGTAGTCAGGAGATAAATAGATTGACGAAAAGCCTGTTGCTAACTGGAATAAAGGGAGTGATCACTTCAGGGCAAGATCTCACCCAGATAAGCAAGCTTCCTACTTGTGAAAAAGAATTGAGGAAGAGCTTATAGCCAGGTATGATGGCGCAGATCTTTAGTCCCAGCAGAGGCAAGAAGATCTCTGAGTTCAAGGCCAGCCTGGCCTACAGAGTGAGTTCCAGGACATCCAAGCTTAGATAGTGAAGAAAACCATCAAAACCAGAAAGCTAATGAAGATCAAATTGAATGAGGGGGCCGTATTCCAGCCCCAGCAAGCAGCATAACTTGGCCGCTCTGGCCACATGGTTCTGGTTTTACAGTCAAGGATAGAAGAAAGGGGCTATGGAGTCTCCCCCTGTGACTATGGAAAGCTGCAGAGGCCAGGAATGTGTTAGGGGTGTCCCCACATGGAGGCCCAGAGAGGGCATTGTGTGAAGCTGTGAAAGTGAACCCCGTAATGCCTTGGAGACCCCAAGATGTTAGAGATGCCAGAACCATGGGATACCTGCCAAGCAGAGCTGCTAACAGGGAGTGGAACCAGCCCAAGAGAGAGAAGTGTGTTGCAGTCAACAAAGCTGAAAGGAGTTGGAGATTTGAAGAGTGCTTTGACATCAGGCTTGGAGATGCAGAGTTTAGAGTTCACTCAGCTGGTTTTTGGTCCTGTTTTGGTCTAGTATTTTCTCACCATTCTCTGTTTCTTCCCTTTTGGAATGGTAATGTACATCCTGTCCCATTGTATGTTGGAAGTATGTGATATGCTTTTTGATTTTGAGTTTACAAGGTGTTGTGGTTATGAGATTGCATGAGTCTGAAAACAGACTTTGGACTTTCATACAAATTTGAGACTGTTATAGACTATGAGGATTTTTGAAGTTGGACTAAAAGCATTTTGCATTATGATATGGCTACAAGCCTATGGAGGCCAAGAAGCAGAATGTAGTAGTTTGAATAAAATGGCCTTCATAGGTCCACAGGGAATGGCAGTTTTAGGAAGTGTGCCCTTGTTGGAGTATGTGTGGCCTCATTGGAGGAAGTGTGTCACTGAGAGCAGGCTTTGAGGTCTCAGATGCTCATTCCATTGTGGCATTCTCTTCCTGCTGCCTGCTGATCCATATGTAGCACTCTCAGCTACCTCTCTAGCACCATGTCTGCCTGCAAGGTACTTTGCTTCTTGCCATGACGGTAATGCCCTAAACCTCTGAAGCTGTAAGCTAGTCCCAATTAAATGTTTTCCTTTATAAGAGTTGTCATGATCATGGTTTTTTTTTCACAGTAATAAAACCTTAACTAAGACAAATGGTGACTTCCACATCTTACTATCATAGAAAGATGAAATTGTAAACTCAATCTCCATTGATATAACAACAATTAGAAAGCATTCTTAGTATTGTTGCATAGGAATAGGGATTCAGACTTCTGATGAAAGCTTAATGTTTGCCCCTTTTTTGGCTGGGATGTCACAGGGATGTCTTTTATTGCTACCCAGTAAGCTTCTAAGAACAATACTGAAGGGAGGGTGGAGATACATTACTGTTGCATGGTGTATTCTCTTTAATTCTCCAATAGGCTTTCTTTGACACTCTACACAGCAGAGAAAAGAAGAATCCATCATTAGTGGTGGGTGAGCATGAAGTCCTGGTACTACATGGTCCCCATTAATGCATTGAGGATATGGGTTTCTGGATGCCTACTGGATGGGACAAAAGTTTTGTTTTTTTTTTTTTTTTTTTTTTTTCTTTTCTGATGCCACAGTAGTAGATGTTGAGGCTTTAGACACATTGTTATAGTGATGATGGGTAGCTAGGCTCCTCACCTAGCCTTTGATGGCATGGGTATGTGAGGGCTGTAGCATGTTCTATGGTCCTTGGCTATAGTATTATTATTGTCTTAAAGTTTTCTGTCTTGCTTAGTGGCTGCTTTACAGGTCCTTTGCTTCATGGAAGCCATCTTTTTACTTTGAGCCTGTTTGCTTCTGCAACTTCAAATCTGGAATATTCATTTCAAAATGAAAATCCTAAGACCTTATGTCCATGTTTATCCCAAAGAACCAAGCTGATCTTCCCGTGGATCTCTACTTTTCACTGTCTTCTAATTGTTTTATAATTGACTCCCAAGAATTGCAGCTCTTCTCAGTAAGAGTGACAGGGAGAAAAGGACATAGTCTATCTTTCTGGAAATGGAAGTCTCCTCAGTAGTTTTGAATAGAATAATAACAATATCTACAGTTGTCACCATAAAGAATTTGTGAGAGAAGAATAAAAATCAAGGTCAGGGGATCAGGCAGTAAAGTCCTAAAGCAGTCAAGGAAAATGTCAGTAGAGATCGAAATTATCTTAGCAATAAGGCAAGCTATATTTTATCTTGGGTCTTCTGGGGACATTGCTTCTTCTGGTAGCCAAACTTGTATTTTCTACTATTCCTGTGATTTGGCCCAACAACGGGAATTCTTCTTTCTGTGTTGGAGTGGCAAGGATGCTGTGGATTGATCCCAAGCCTTGAGCATGCAAAGCAAGCTAAATTTCTAGCTCCAGAGGCATGAATTTTGTGCAGTTCTTCCATGTGGTTCTGATCTAATATATTAATTGAATAAAATAACTCTCAGTGTCTTATCTTATGTGCTATTAGAATTACCCAGAAAGTTTTCGGGAATCCCAGTATTCACCCTAGAACAGTTTTTTCTCAGCCTGTGGGTCGTGACAAATTTAGGGTAAAATGATCTTTTCTCAGTGGTTGCCCAAGATCATTGAAAAACACAGATATTTATATTACTATTCACAACAGTAGACACATTATAGTTATAGAAGTAGCAATGAAAATAATTTTATGGTTGGGGGTCACCACAACATGAGGAACTGTATTAAGGGGTTGCAGCATTAGGAGGGTTGAGAACCACTGTCACAGATCAATTACATTTTCTAGGTGAGAAGCTTGTTTGATCTATCTCATTTGTTTCATCTGTGAAACAGGCACAATGATGGTACCCACTTCACAAGAATTGTGATAAATTCAAAGAAGTAATTTATTTATATATCTTGTCACTTACTGGGTGCTCAATAACCAACAGATTTTTCTATATGCTCCTTGAAGGTGAGAGACAAAAGAATTAAAAATCAGTGGCTATTGTTTTAAAGTTTAAAGCACAAGCCTGAACAAAGGCCAGCCAGATGGAGAAATGTCCAGCCACCTGAGGGGAAGAAGCTGCACTCATCCTCTTCAACTAGGGAGAATGCTGCAACCCGGGCTTGAGCTTGTAATAAAAGATCCTCATGTATTTGCAGCGAGTTGATTCCTGGTGGCCTTTGGGGGGGGGGTCCCACGAACTGGGCATAATAAAGGACAATAATGTTTAATCAGTGAGCATCACTGATTGCTATAAATAGTGTACAACTTCAGCCTAAAGTGTCAGGGAGAATTAAAGACTGGTTGACAAAAGATAAAAATTTAAAGTGATATTTTTGGGGTCTACAGTCCTTCGCTATACATGAGCAAAGGCTACTGGGGACCATATGTATTCTCATTCTGATGAGCTCATCATCATGGAGCTTTGCATCTTCTTTGTACCAATACATGGGAGAGCTGGAATTTTTAAAGTTCTGTCCTGAAAAGCTACTTTTTTTCCCATTCTCCACCACTGTATCCTAAATTATTTGATTCTATTTGCCAGTTTTCACCACAGTAAGACTTGTCATTTGACTTTAATAAACTGGTAAGTCAGTCTAATTTCTATATTGATACATAGAGCCCACAGGCAGCAGGAACAAATAGCCAGGTTTGTTGGAAATGTGCAGAGACTCAAATACAAATCCCACCTATAACACATGGTGGGAAATCAGTCTTCATTGTGCAAGTAATATGAAGTGCATGATTTGTTCCACAGAAAGAAAATATATGGCTAGAAATAAGGTGGTAGTGCATCAAGAACAAAAGCTCCAGATTTTGAAGGTAAATACATTGGCTAGGATCAATGTGGAATGCCTAACACATAATAGGCCTTTTATAAACTAAAACTATCAATGCTTAATAATGCTCAGATCCAGCTGAGGAAAGATGACTCTAGAAGCCTGAGCAGTCAAGGGGCAGAGAGAGTTAAGAAGGATTGTGTGCTAAGGGATGCTCAGAAGCTACCAATTTCTAATTCCATTTACAGTCACTTAAGATTTTGAAAAGAAGTTTGCCTAACTTTCCTAAGCCTCAATTGACTCATCTGCAAAATAGGCATGCCCATGATACTTACCTCACAAAGGTTTTGCTGAAGATAAAATGAGGGAGTATTTGCAAAATTGCCTCCCATTTACTGAGTACCCAATAGAAAATAGCTACTTTACTTTCACCCTTTCAAGGTGAAACAATTACCAGACAAAACATTAATACCAGTGGTTACTTTTATTTGATGAGCCAATCTACATCTGATTAACTCTTTATAAGTATCTCTTGAGGTAAAATTGTAATATGTTTACTTCCTCTGGAGGAAGATTTGGCTCAAATTCTTTGCTGAGGAAATTAATGGCCTCTGAAAATCATTTGTATAAGTACTTCTGCTATCACAATGATAGTAAAGATACATCCTGATCTCGTATTATACTTGGTACAGAAATAGAGTTGCAAAGTCCAGACACACACCTGCCTAGAGATTAGCTTCTCCTGCCCCTTTTCCCTCAGATGCTCTTGGCTGGTTAGATTCTGCTGAGGTAGGCTAGAAAGCGGCTGGCATCAAAATGACTGTGGAGGCAGTTGAGCATTTAAGGAGACCTCAAGTTCCTGAATGACAAGAGATAAAAGCTCCAACTTTGTAATCACCCCTATAACTAAAATAAAACAAAACAACAACAACAAAAAAAAAACCTTTATCACATCTTGCCTCTAGACTTTGTTCTTAGGGACCATGCCCTCCTGAGACTGTGGACAGATTTTTGCCCTTAGGAAAGGCTTGATTTTCTCAGAGGCTTCCCAACAGACCAACCAATTACATCCAGTTGGCTGGGTCCTGAAATGGAGTACTTGAGATTACAGGTGAGTGTACCCTGAGTTTACTTATCACTGTTTCTCTGAAAGGAAAAGTTTCTCCTCTGCAAAAGTCAGGCAGAGTCTCTACCAGGCATATACAGGCTAATCAAAGTTCTATGCTATTATTTCCTGGTTGTGGCATTTGGAAAGTTTCTCAGTCTTACCATATTCATATTTCTTCATTTGTAAAATACATAAAGACTTATCTACCCACAGCTGTTAGGTTTAAATAAGACAATGCTTACCAAATGCTGCAGAAACTCTCAGTAAACACTAGCTCTCATGTTGATTGTTAAACCAAACTCTTTTTAAGAGCGGGTAAATCAGTAGTTCTCAACCCCTGTGTTGCATATCAGACATTTATATTATGATTCTAACAGTAGGAAAATTATAGTTATGAAACAGCAATGAAAAAATTTTATGGCGGTGGGGGTTTACCTAACATGAGGAATTGTATTAAAGGGGACAACAATAGGGAGTTCAAGAACCACTGAGTTAGATAAAATCAAAGCATTTTCCTACTCAGGGCTATGGTTTTGAAGGTGAATCAAACACTTTGCTTTCTTCCTTCCTTCCTTCCTTCCTTCCTTCCTTCCTTCCTTCCTTCCTTCCTTCTTTCTTTCCTTCCTTCCTTCCTTTCCTTCTTTCTTTTTTCTTTCTTTCCTCAAGTGTTTTCAATGGTCAAAGTATTTCACAATTTTGGTCAACAAATAGCTGATAACAAGTGGAAATGTTATAATTTTTTTTTATGGAAGTGGATGCTGAAATGTTGGAGAAAGCAAACTCTCATATTTGAGGTAGAAATGGGAATTGTTACAGGTTGTCTATAGTGGAATTCCTTTCTAAATTAATTATATAGCTAACTTAACTCAGGCAATACCACTCTATGGACTCTGTTCCCCAGAAATAAAAAGCATTGGAAATGAAAATTATTACTTTGAGCAGGAGTATAGCTGAGTTCATTGTGCTTCTAAACAGAGGTATTTTTATGTTATCCTTTAAAAGAAAGAAGTGGTTTTCATGGTGGATTTTTAAGTGAGATAAGCAAGCAAGTGTACTTGGATGCCACTGTTGTAAAGTCAAATGAGCAAAACATCCCTTAAGCATGTATTAATACATAGGTTCTATATAAGTCTACAGGTCAGGAAATACACATACAAGTGTGCTCCAGTTTCCATCACTTCCAGTATTATTTTTCACCAGGGAGGATGATGTAATGAGGAAGGCTTCATTTTTTCATATAAAAGATATTTACAGTGAATATTTATATTTTTGTATTGTTTAGTACCATTTAGGAAAATGTAGTTTTTGCACAAGTGCTTTGAGAGACCAACAAGATGTTTCTGGAGCATTTCTCAAAAAATAGGAAAAATAGTTTCATAATTTCTTATTTAACACAAGCAAAATTTTCACATTTGACTTAAGTGTCCCCTTAGAAATTGATAAGAGCAGTCCTCCTCTGAGAGGAAACTGGACTGGCAGCTGCAGAGTTGATCAGATGTGACAAACATACAATTCTTATTGCTTTATTTGGTGACTTTTGAATTTTGTTCCATATGTCTGAGTCATCAACTCAAAGTAATAAGTAAAATTTAAGTTAAGCATATATTTCAAGGAACATAAGCTTTCTCACAGTCAACAATTTAACAGAAGGTCCCTCAGCAAGGACCATCAGCTTTCTTCCAGCCTTCTGACATATTGCTTTCATCCTTGCTGCAGGTTCCAGACTCATGTAGCCTGCTCTCTCCAGAAAACTCCCTTACACATCATTTTTTTTTGCAGGATTCAGCATAATATTCTTACCTTTGTAAATAAGGTCCCTTATTCTATTTTTCTGTTTCATGAAGTTTCCACTGAGGTTAAAACCTTCATTCTCCAAGAGAAATTTCTCAAAACAAAAGATGTGAAAAGGGAGGTGAAACAACAGTATAAGTTAAGACAGAATGCTTACAGGGAGGAAATAAACAACAGAGTGTTCTAAGGGGAGGTGAAATGATTCATCTTGTAGGGAAGCTTTTTAAGATAAGAATTAAACAACTTAAAAGGGCTTCAGGAAGTCCCTGAAGCTGACCAGATTCACTAGGCCAATCCCTCCCTCAGGAGTATAAAAGCAAAGAATACTGAGATTCACTCTCAGACAAGCAATCTGCAAAGAAGTCTGTCAGACAAGTCAAGGTACAAAGAAGATTCTTAGGCAAACTGGGATGCCTAGAAGAGGCTCAAACCAAGCAGCTTAGATAGTGCAGAGATCAGCCAAGAAGCCTGAAAGCAGAGACCAGTTGAACTGCCTTTAAAAAACTAACACCAGCTGAGCTGCCCGAAAGAGACTCAGACCAACTGAGACACTGGAAAAGCACAGTCTCCAACCTGTTGAGTATATTGGGCTGGGGTGGGCATTTGGTGACGCAGGTGTTTTGGGTCAGTTCTGCCTGTAAGTAACCCCAATAAAACTCATTAGTTCACCAAGTTGAACTTTGGTGGTATCTATACTTTGGTCTTTCATCACACAACACTCTTGTGCATGTATATGTTGAAGAAAGTTCTCACAACATTCAGCCCTGTAACATCGTGCTCATTATGAATCACAGGTATGCTGTGATTGGGGATTGCCTCTTGCTTTTTTGAAGACTTAGGAAAACTCTACTGTATCAGTTTCAACAGAAACACAGAAAATCTGTAAATTACTCTGTCATTTGTACCCTCCTTTATTAGTTATTTAATAAACATGTATCAAGTCCCAGATATTGTTCTGAGCCTTGAAAAATAAGAGGAAGCAAAAATTGAGGTACTTTTTGTTCCTTTGCACAGTAAAGTAGTTAGTAAACAAATAATTACAAGTTGTTCATCTGAAAAGAAAGAAGAGTGCTGGCAAATAGTGAAATTCATTAAACAATGTGTGTTATATTTTTACTGTAGATAGATGTGGCTATGATTATCTCATTTAAAGAGTTGGTGAATTTAGAATTACTTTTTCTTGTTTGCGGTTTTCACAGTGACTATATTCTGGTAACACAACTGTCATTCATGTTGTAGTTGCCAGTGTGAGCCAGGAAGAGGTGACTCATGAACACCCAAACTAGCAAAACAAAACATAACAAAAACAGTAAAAGAAAAACTCCATGCATGTCTGCAACTGGACAGAAACTGTGGATTTTCTGAGTGACTATTGGACTGGTATGTCACTGTCCCCAAATGGATCTGAGAGAGATTATTGACATTTTGTTCTGTTTTGTGTTTTAAGAATTCCCTTATCAAAAAAATCTCTCAATATTAGGTGTAGATTTGCTCAGTTTAAGGAAAAAGGATTAAACAAATTCAGTAGTAGTAGTAGCAGTAGTTGCAGCAGTTCATGTGTCCATGCACACATGTGTATTGGCTGGTTTTATGTCAACTTAACACAAGCTGGAGTCATCAAGGAGGAAGGAGCCTCATTTGAGGATATGCCAACATGAGATACAAATGTATGGCATTTTTAAAATTCATGATTGATGGGGGAGGGCCCTGGGCTGATGGTCCTGGGTTTTATAAGAGAACAGGCTTAGCAAACCGCGGGAAGCAGTCCAGTAAGCAACACTCCTCCGTGGCCTCTGCATCAGCTCTTGACTCCAAGATCCTGCCCTGTTTGAGTTCCTGTCTTGACTTCCACTGATGATAAGCAGTGATATGGAAAGTGTAAGCAGAATAAACCCTTTCTTTACCAACTTTTTTTTTTGGTCATGGTGTTTCATCACATCAATAGAAACTGTAACTAACACAATTCGTGAATGAATGCATGTGTGTCTTACAACACAGATGTGGAGAACAGAGCTCAATTTTCTGCACTCTGTCCATAGATTTTTTTAAATTAAACTCAAGTCATCATGTTTGTAAGACAAGAGTTTTACCAGCTTGAGCCATCTTGCCATCCCCCAAAGCTTTTTGATTTAAAAAGAAGTATTCATACCAGAAAAAATTGAACTGCATACCTAATAAAGCACTAGAGACACAATTCATTTCTTTCTCTGTCTCTGTGTCTATCTCCATCATTCTCTCCTTCCACCTCTTTCTTTCACATATGCATGCATGCATTCAGACATGTACACATGCATGCACACACAGGGCATGTGACAATTGTCAAGAACTAGTAACATGCTAGTAAAGAGAATTACAAAATCCCTGTCCTTACCCTTATCTCTTATTCACCAAAGACAGCTAGAAGCAAACTGAAGGGATCACTCCAACCCCTCATCCCTGACCCCAGCTGAGTATTGGCCTACCATCAGATCCAATTTGCGGAGAAATCCTGCTCTGTGCTGCTGAAGTTACTGCACCTACCCTTTAACCCAGTGGATGGAACTCTAGAACAACAGCTATGTGCTTTGCCCACAAAGGAATGTAACATTCAGTCTATGTCCTCAGCTAGTACAACACAGCTGAGAGTCAAGATATGCTTATAGAAAAAAAAAAATCAGTCCTAGACTGTTGTCATTTAATGGGACTTGAAGCAAAATCAGAACTTCTATCTAAATTCATTATTCAATTAACTCATATTTTATGTCAAGTGTCCAGACTCTATTTATTAGAATTATTTTTACTGGTAAGCCTTCTAAATGTATTACAAATTTGTCTTATTCAATAGAACATTCTGGGCATAATTTAACCTTTTCCTGATGACTTGGGGTCATCAATATGAATATCCTTTATTGTACCTCATCTGCTTTTGCATTATTCTGAATTCTCTTTCTTTGCACATCTGGCTGTCAGCTGTCACTGCTTACCCACAGTTAATGAGCTTGCCTCTTCCAACCCTCTCAGCTAATCACTGATAATAACAGCAAAAACAGCATTGATCCTCTGCAACATGCCAGGCCCTGTGCTAAGTGATTTGCATGGATTAATTAATTAAATCCACAGAACAACTCTTAAAGCAGGTACAATTATCATCCCCAAATTACAGATGAAGTAACCAAGGCTCAGGGGGGTCAAGTAATTTGCCTGAGGTTACACAGCAACCATGGACTATAATTAGGATTTGGCCCCTGCTCTGTTAGTCTCAATATTTTAAATCCTCTTACCTCCACACCAAGGTCTTTCGAACCTTTCTGACAGTAGATAGAACCAGAATTTAAAAAAAAAACATCCAGTAACACACCAAAGCTAAGTAGTTAACACTGCATGTCTGTTACCTGGAAGAGACTCTGATATTCTGTTCTAGTCTGCCATGTCACTGTCACCCATCTTCCCTATTGTGACCACTATTAATGCTGGGCACAATTAAATGATTTTTCTGTCCATCAGTAGGTCACAACCTGTGCTCTAGAAAATACTGACATATACTTGTAACCCCCAAATCTGTGACATATATCTGCAACCCCATATTGAGGTTGCCACCATACATGAAGTTGGTAGGAGGAGAAAAAGTTGTTCTTTCCTTGTGATGCTTAATGTATCTGTCAAAAATGTATGATAAGGTACTGATTTTGTTATAAAGTAATTCATGACTTCCATTTGCCAGAAAATTGTTTAAAATAAGTCAGTCTCCATGCTAAAATTATGTACACTGCCATGATACAAAATGATGTTGAATACCTTACATGCTGGACAGATAATCCAGGAAATAAAATATGTAAGAAGTGTTTGTTAAGTAGATAAATTGTCCCAGTGTACTTGCCTGCCCAGATTTATGACAGGTCTTTTGCCTCTTTAGAGTCTGTGTACTTGAATCCTAAATCAGATTACTGTACAAAATACAGGGCACGTATCTGAATTGGAATTTCAATAAATAACAGAAACTTCAGTATAAGTATGGCCCACATGACATTTTGCATATAGTCACACTAAAAATTTCATTACTGATCACAAACTACTAAAAATATAAATATCATATGTCCTCACTACAAAGAAATAGTTAAGTATTAGAGCTGATAGAAATATTCATTAGCTTGATTTCCTCCTTCTATAATGCTATGTAGATTACAACATGTTGTCCTTCATAGATCTATATAAGGATTATTTTGCAATTAACAATAAAAGTTAAAACTAAGGAACACATTTAGAAGTCTTACTGTTCATCTGAATTTTACATTTTCTTAGGTATCATGTGTTTTTGGTAAGTCTGATAACTGAGCAGAGCTGAATTGATCCACCTCAGGGATCTCAATTAGGGATTCAATGACACAGGAGCTACATGGCAATTCTGTTGTAATAGCAGAGAACAGGTCAAGGCCAAGTGTGTGGGAGAAGAAGCAGAAGGAAAGTTGCTAGAGTGTATCTGTTGTGGGAGCTTGGAAGACTAGAATAGGGAAGGAAGGCCCCTGGATGAGATAGGGTTAGAAGAACAGGAAGTTTGGAGAACTTCAGGAGTTTTTTTTGTTTCAAGAGACAAAGCTGCTGCTGAAATGAAATAGAAATTGCGTATCATGTTCAGGAGTATGATGAGAGCAGGAGTTTGGGCATTTTAAAGATCGTTCTGTAAAGGCTATGAGAGGACAATGAGCCCTTTGGATAATATTTCTATAAAGTTTACACAGTGCACTCTACCATGACAAAACATCATTATGGTGCTGAGTTCACACTTAACACACGGCAGTGTACCACCCTTGTGTGTGTGTATATAAATATATATATATATATATATATATATATATATATATATATATATATATCCTTGCTGGAATTTCACAACAAAGCTCTAAGAGAACAAACAAACAAACAAAAACCTAAGGCCAGTAGGTGGTAGGTAATATGCCCAGGGTCACATAGCTTATAAATGATAGAGCTGAAACTTGAACCCAAATGTGTCAGGCTGTCCACTAGCATATTATGTGGTTAAAAGTCTCATGAAAAAAAAAAAAAAAAAAAAAAAAGGATGCTGAAAACAAACACACTCCCCAAAGTACTCAATGTAGAGGCAAAGAAAAATGAACAAATATATACACTGTTATTCTTATATGAGCTATGTATTATGGTAGTGGGGAGAAGAGACTTTTTTTATGTCCTAGAGCCTCCCCAAATAGGATTGGCTGGCTGGTCTGTAAACCACAAGGATCGACCTGTTTCTGCCTCCCCAGTGCTGTAGTTATACTGATTGCTACCATACTTGAATTGGTTCATGTGTGTTCTGGGTATTGAACTCAGGTCCTGATGCTTGTAAGGCAAACACTTTATTGACTTTATCTCCCCAATTCCAGCAAGGTATCCTTCAGCCCTACATTACAGCATTGTCAAAATAAAAAGCAATGTGATAAAGCAATGTCCATGATTCTCCAAACTTTAGTATTAGATTCCCTTGGCATTGTTTCCTACAGTTTCTGAATCCTGGAACCTTATAAGGGAAGGAGAAAGTCTTAACAAGCAAACAAACAAACAGGGAATCTGAACCTATAAATCCATTTGGTTGCTCCACAGGTTTAAAGTCCTACAGGAAATAAGCAAACTTTTGGAAATCACAGGGACTATTCTCTTGGTCAGCATTCTTCCTGTAACAGGGACTGTTAGGACCAATGAAATGGTGATGGGCAGAGCTTTTATATGAAAGAGGTTTATTGGATGGAGATGAAGAGAGAGTGAGACATGATAGGGGGAGGGGAGGGGTCGCCCAACAGAGAAAGGGTAGAGAGCAGGAGAGCTAGAGAGTAAGAGGGCAAGAGGGGAAGAGAGCAAGAGAGAGACAAAGTGGCGGCTTGATCCTTTTATGGAGCAACTGAACCATACCTGCCAGGTGTGGCTAACTGGTGGGGGACACATGATGATATCATGGGTTTCTAGGCAACCCAGAAGCAGGCTGGCTAAATACTAACAGGGACAACAGGAAGCCAAAAAAATCATAGTAACAGTAGCCACAGATGGTTTTGTGTTATCAGGATTTGAGGATTGTGAGTATTTGTGGTCAGATCATTTTCTCCCACCCGTACCCCCGCCCCCACCAGGCCAGATGACCTAGGCAAGATCAAATCAGTGAGTGAGCTAAAAAGCTGTAGTCTGCATGATATGCCAATATATCAGTTCTCTGGGATTTAAAAAAAAAGAAATAGCATTTGCCAATTTCCTCCATGTAAAGACAGTGTGACTGATTCCACACTCCCCATGTGTCCTCACTGAGTGGAAGTGACATATACAGCAGGTCTCCAGAACCTTCACAAGTCAAGTCAACTACAGCAACACACTGTCCATGCAGTACATTAAAATGAGAAGTGGTTAACTAAATTACGGTTTATTCATTTAATAGGGTACTAAGCATTTGCTACAATGTTGGTATAATGTACTTTTGGAATGTATACAACTTACCCTTGTTCATTCAAATGCTGATTTCTCTAACCCACTATCTTGTTTCAATACGGACATTGCATTGTGATGCTTATTCTAAGCATCACCTGTCTCAAGTTTGTGTAAACATGCCACCATTTGTTCTTTATATTGTCAATTAAACAACCAGGCCCAATGCTGAGCAATGGAGAGGATAAGATGGGACATCCTGGTTCAGAAGGGAGAAAGAAAAAACAGGAGGGAGGAGAGAAATCAACAGCAGAGAACTTTAAATCACATGGAGTGATAGACCGGACCTAAGATATGAATAAAAGCAAATATAATGGATAAAATCTAAATGGTAGGAAACTATATGGGCTTGGAGGGTTAGGATGAAATAACTATTGCCAGCATTATACTCTAGATTAATTAAATAAATCCCAGTCTCTGTATGGTGATTTGGACAACTGATTTAGAAATAACCATTAATTAAGTAAAAGATAAATCAATAATAAATATTAATACTCACAACACTACAAATACAGATATAAATCTGTATTTATTTATATATGCTTTTAAAAAGTAACTAAATACACATTTATTAATATGGAAATTATCTCTGGTATATTATTATAACTTTTTTAAAGTCACTAACCAATATTAGTATTTATTGATTTTTTTTTTAAATATAGTGTCTCCTATAGTCTAGAACAGCTTTGAACTTCTTATCCTCCTGCTTCTACCTCCCAAATGCTGGGACTACAGACATGTATCACCACACCTGGTATATTCTGTGCTTGAGATGGTATTCGGGGCTTTGGTTAAGCTAAGCAAGTACTCTACCACTGTGATACACACCCAAACCCATTCTTATTGTATTTTTTAAAATGTATTTCCACACACAAACACAGAAATAGTCATATGTGCTATAATATTAATTAGTAAATAGCAGAGTTGTATGTAAACTTATTTTTTTTCCTTCCTCAACATTTCTATATTACTTTCTTTATAGTTGTTACATATTGTATATTAATATGCATGTATCTGTTTCTATGTTTATACAGTTAGCCTTCTGTATCCATGAGCTCTGTATCTTTGAATCCAAATCAACTGCTTTAGAATCTATGGGTAGAGGCACATGCTTTTAATCCCAGCACTTGGAAGACAGAGGCAGATAGATCTCTGTGAGTTCAAGGCCAGCCTGGTGTAAATAGTGAATTCCAGGCTAGCCAGAGATACAAAATGAGACCCTGCCTCAAACCAATCCAAACAAAAACAATAAAACATTTTATAAAAAATAGCATTATATACTTAAATTATTTGGATTTCTTTTGTAATTACTGTCTAAACAGTTCAGCACAACTGTTATTTGTATAGCATTTGCTTTGCATTAGGTATTGTCAGTAACAGACAATTTACGGTATTAAGAAGATGTGCATATTTGGGGGAAATACTATATCATCTTTTTAATTTTGGCTCATCTTTGTATATATATGTATGCATGTGCACAAGTTCATGTCTATGCAGGCCTCTAGATATGTGTACATATGTACATGTCTGTGCACATGTTATACCAGAGGACAACACTGGCTATTATTCCTCAGAGATTGTCCACTTTTCCTTTTTTTATTTTTTTCTTCTTTTTAGATAGTGCCTCTTCACTGGCTAACTGGCCAACAAGTCCTAGGATCTACCTGTTTCTGCATCCCTGGTGCTGGGATTACAGGCACTATTACAGGCACATCAGCACACCCACCTTTTTTACATAGGTACTGGGGATCAAACTCAGGTCCTCATGCTTCCATCACAAGGGTTTTATCATCACCCAGGACTTTCTGCATTATCTTAAATAAAAGATGGGAGCATCTAAGGATATTGGTATTTGTGTGTGGTGATGAAACCAAACTCCATGGATGCTGAATGACTTATGTTGTGTGTGAGTATGTACGCACGCACGAGTATGTACGCACACACACATCACACATTGGTATTTAAAACAAGAATATGATACCTTACTGTTTCATGAGTCCCTTTCCATTTCTTTAGCCTATTTTATAGGTGAATTGCATTGGGCTAGTATAGAAACAAACCAGAATCTCAACCCTCTTCTCATGGGTCTTACCCCACTTTTTCTGAGTGCCACTAAAGTAAAGAAAGTCAATTCTAATATTCCAGTGTCACAACTGATACTGCCTTAAGCAAAGACTAGCCATAGCTCTTCAAAGAAGAGTAGTTTACAGTAACTGTCAAATTATCAGCACTTTATCAGGGTCTTCTAACCTAGCCCTTCCCAAACAAAGAACCACTAGGGCAAAGTGATTTTGAGAAACTGTTAGTATGCACACTTGAGTTCTCCAGTCTAAATCAGATCACCTGTATCATTAGTACAAGTATCATGTGAAAAGTATGTGTTCTCAGTCCTCTTATTTAATTCATTAGACTACTGGTAGAATTACAATATCATTTAAATAAGCTTGTAAGAAAACTCATGGTATAATTAAAAGGCAAGCATGTGTGTTTAGCGGTTATTCTAAGAAACTACCCATCATGAAAAAGTGTCACTACAATGGGCAAACATGCTCCAGATTTCCAACTGACTTACATACTAATGTCTGCAACATGACATGATTCATTTGTAAATCGGGGGCTGTCAATTGGGGACCAGGTGGTCTGATCTAAATAGATCAGAGCCTTATGCTTCTCATATGGAAATGTCTTTACAGATGTGCTATTGTGATCAATGAATAATTTTAAAGCATTTGGGACATGTTAATTATTGATCCTTGCTTGCCTGACCAAAGGGTCTACAAAAATGGCACACAAATTCAGTTTTCTGTATGCATTATCAAATAACTGTGCTGCTTTTCTTCTGCCTTCCCACCCCCAGCTATTTTCAAGTGATTTACTTATAAGTTTCAGATTTATTCAAAAAGAGCAAAGCTAAAATCAGGGATCAATTGTTATCACTTAGAAAGTATTATTAAAGAATACATACTTGAAAAACCAAGGCAGGAAGATTCCCCAAGTTTGAGGCCAGCATGAGCTATGGAGTAAGACCTTGTCTCAAAGTAAAATAAACATGTAAGTAAGTAAGTGAATAAATAAATAATGCAGTTACCTTTAAAAGGAAATGCAATTTCCTCTTTTAAAGAAACAAAAATGACTGAGGGATGGATTCCCAGTAGTGATCTTCCCCCACCCTGCCCCTGAAATTCCAGTTCTTGTATCTGATTATTACTATAACATCCATCTTCAGCTTTCTAATTTTTCCTTCAGAACACTCCAAACCTTTGCTTTATGAATAATAAGGAGCTACCAATTGCTTTATTTTGGTAGAGGAGGAATGTTGTTCTAATGTATGCTCTCTAGTATAAAAGCTAACTAATCCAGAAGGTTATATCATTGATTTCATGCCCCTCAGTAGACATGCTTCTATTTTTGGTACATAACGGTCACACTGTTACTGGAGACATACAAAACAAACAAACAACAAACAAACAAAAAAGACTGATGGTCCAGACTAAGCTTGAGGACAGTATGAAGCTGTACAGTAGTATGAGGCATGAGGACATACATCTGCACTCCCAACTACATGTAAGGAAGGATTTCTGGAGCCCAAGAGTTCAAGAGCAGCCTGGGCAACAAACAACACATTGTGTCAGCATAGGTAGAGCTGTACAGTATGACATGAAGATCGTTAGCCCAAGAATCAGAAAGCAAAGCATCTAACTTCGCCTCTTTAGCTAAGCAGTGACTCCATTTCCTCTCAGAGCTTCAGTCATTAGCCTCAACTAGAAGATTGGGCAGGATTCCAGGCTGAAATCCTGTGAAAAGCCAGGGGTAACATGCCTTGGAAGTATTGTAGCTGGAGGGCCACCTCTCTAAACCAGATCCTCAGTTGGTCTAAAAGATTATTTTCTCACTTGAGGGCAGGCCATCAGGTTCCCTCTTACAAGACTCTGATTCTTTACCAGAAGTTCGAAATTTCTGTTTTATCCTAGATGAAGTGATATAAGGTGCAGTTGAGAAACTGCAGCCAGTCCTTAAAAGGGAGACTGTTAAAGCCTAGAGGGTACTAACTCTCCAAGCTCAGGGGTTAAGGGGAAAACAAGAAAACTCTGTCTTCATTTTGTAAAAGATCAAAATTCTCAGCTGAGAAAGGATAGGGGTAGGCGGAAATGAAATCCAGTGTGTGTGTGTGTGTGTGTGTGTGTGTGTGTGTGTGTGTTTCAGGTTGGGTTGGAACACAATGAATTTCTGTATTATTTTCAAGTTTCAAGGCTAATGACTTTGTAGTAATTCTGTTTCACCTGTTTCTCCATAGGCAGGTGATGTTCCTTGATGTCAATAGACAAACATAGAGATTCTCTAAAAGAGTTTGCTAATAAAATGAGCGAACATCACTGTGCCAACAAAATATTCAAAATCCAGTATTAACACATATAAAGTACTACAAAAGCTAACAGGTTGTCTTAATTTGGAAGAGAAAAGAATTATAAAATTGATGTTTTTTTTACTCTAAAACTTCAATATCCCTAAACTGATATTACTTGGTTAGTGAGTTCTAGAAACACAACTAATCTCTTTCCCCAATTAATATATAACACAAGTGTATAAAGAATGTGTCAAGAAATGGCCTGTATTTTAAGATGAGATATTTTTGTATTAAGTTTGTCATTTATGGAAGGATGTCAGCAGACTGGCTAAGAACTCAGGCCTGAGTTGGAGACTTGGATTAGGCCAAGTCCAGTAAGAAGCCAATAGCCAAGCACAGTGCTTGGCCCATATTGGACCTTCAACAAATACTGAGTGCTGCTGCTGTTCTCATTATTAATTACTCCTTTCATTGAGTAATCCCTCCCAATCCTCTTTACATTAAAAGCAGTTCAAGGAACACTATAAATGTTTCTGATCCTGGCTGAAGCTGTGGAGTATTTTGGACTAATCACCTTTACAGATCTATGGTCTTTCCTAATAGCAGCAAAAGAAATCCAAACATATGCCTGATAAGCTCTTGTGATTCTTCTTAATTGCAGCCTGGCTCTCTGTTACAGCTGGAGGACACACTGTTCCAAGATTCCTTCTGCTGCTTTCCTGTTAATCACAATATGGAATCCTCAAACTCAGATGATGTATTGCAGCATATACATCTTTATACACAGTTCTGACATTATTTGTAAAATAGACCATCTAATAGAGATCCACTAAAATGCACTCCTCTCCAGTTGGTTGCTCATTATTAACAGACTTATTTCAATTAGGCTGTGTGTTAAAAATGAATGCTGTTGGTTCTGTGTCATGGGGAAATGGCAGTGCTTTTTACTCGTCTTGCCAAATTTAGCAAGTAAAAGTCCAGGGTACCAGTTTAATCAGGATCACAGATAAACTACACAAATAAGTGTATTTTTGTTTGTTTATTTGCTTGTTTTAGTATAAGTTGGTCACAAACATAGGTTAAAACATTACATGTTATCTGAAATCCAAATTCAACAGAACATCCTGTATTTTACTTGGCAACTGTGTTTTTATACAACTATTATGTTCATCTTTACTTATAACATTCTAAATATACAAATTTGATAACAAAGAATATAAATTTAGCAAACAATATTAGTACTTTCTATCACAAATATTTTTAAAATGTTATGGGATTTCAGTCTATCAGAACAAAATTTGACATTTATAAGTCCATATGATTGCATTTTCTAATATAAGGAATAAATGCGTTAATAACCCACTAGAAATTATCAACAAATAATGGTTAGGTATATACTTAATTTAGGCTACTTTGAAATGAATCTCATGTTGCAAACTAGAGCTGTAAGCCATCCCATTGAGAAAGGCTTCTGCTAGTTCACAGAGGTCATATTTACCTATAGTTAGTGGCATTTCCTCGTTCCTAGATAAGATACAACAAAGGGAAGTGTTCTGTTCCGGGTGAGTGGGAAAGGGTGTAAGAAATAAGAAGATAACAGTGTTTGGTTCAGGTGGGAATGCATCAAGCAAACTGTTCACCGTGACACAAATTCAAAAGACCACTAAGTGATCATAATGCTACTATTATCACACATTAGAATCCCAGTCCTATTTCACTCAGATTTATGTGACTGCACAAGTGCCATCACTTTCTTTGTCCAAAGGCAGAAGGGTGCCATGAGGTTGGCATTTAATTAATGACAATGAGACTAGAAAAATTCAATATCATGTCTTGGCTGTATTCTCAGTGGAGTATCTACTTCAGAATCTGAAGGAGAGGATCTAAGTAAGACAGAGCCTCTGGTGTACCCCTAAACATTAGTAAAAAGCAGGCAAGTAATATCTTTACTACAACATTTACAAGGTAGAGGAGAACAAGGAAACAAAGCACAAACTTGTAAGAGAACCATGTTGCAGCTGCAGGCTTGTCCCTTTTCCCACTGTCATTTTGCTCCTAGAGATACTGCCAGGCTGATGTTAATTGGATCATTTCAAACTTATGGAGTGGAGCTTCCTATTCAAAGGTGATGCTGAGGAGCTCCTCCAACCTACAGCCTATATCTGTTGTTGGGACACATCTGTATTAAAGAAAGATTTTTTAACACCCCAGTATATTTCCCACTTCACAGTGAGGGAGGGAGGGAGGACAGGAAGATGTAAGGGAAGCAAATACTGATTATAGTCTTCAAACACTGCATATTGATAGGCTCTATTTTTTTCTGTATATAGCAGGTCTTCAAATTCCCAACTACATTTTTTAAAATGTAATTATAAAGCATCTGAACATCACCCACTGTGGCCACTCACTCCTCAAATAAAACTCAAGGCTGTGAATTACCAACTTCTGTATCTCTGCCTTGCACTATCTTTAAATCTTCTGTCACTCAAAGCAGGATGCCATGCTATCTTTTGGTTTGCAGAGTTTCCAACAGCATAGCCCTATGAAGTAGGAATGTGCCGTGTCAGGATATGAAAAAAAAAACCTTAATTTTGTGACATACTGACTGTGTAAACAAGGCCAAATTACTATTCTTCCTCAGGCCAATTGCCTTATCTGTAAAATGGATTGATTAGACCTAATAAGAAAATTCACATGGAAGTAATTTGTAAGTGGGAAAGCAGTATAAAAATAGTATTGATTTCTCTTACTATAGGACTCAAAATGGAATCACCACCTTGTACTAGTAGTCTGGGAACAGGGCAAAGGTGGCCTTTGAAGAGGGTATTGGTGGTTTGCAGTAGGTCGTGGTCTGGAATGTCAAGCGTCATTCTGGCTTAAAGACTAAAGGACTGACCTTGCAACCCTTATTTACATGCATCCTCTCAATGACTTTTCATGAGTCTAAGTAGAAAATCAGCTCCTATTTTTTTTTTCACAGCTCCTTCCTGAATCGTTGAACCTCCCTCTCTCCTGACAAAAGATGGGTCTTTCCCAAGAGAAGACTGGGAAACATAAGCAGGCAGTTCAATTTATGTCGCTTGCATCTTCTTAACTGCACCAGATCCTACTCACCAAGCATTTGAGTCCTTCAATGGCCTATGCCAATTCCAAAACACACTGTTACAGGGCCTAACAACATAATAGCTAATGCCAAAATGTGAAAGTTGTACCAAAAAATTGAAGTGTGTGTTTAGACTGACTGTGTAAACAAGGCCAAATTACTATTCTTCCTCAGGCCAATTGCCTTATCTGTAAAATGGATTGATTTTACAGATAATAGATAGCATTTGAAAATGATTTGAAGCAAACATTTTTATGTATAATCACCACTACATTGGACTAATGCATGCACATTCACTGCATTCTCCTAAATAATAAAGCAAAGAGTTAGTTACTTTGTTTTCTTTTGTTTTGTTTTACAGTTCTGAGGTTAGAAAACAGAGCTTCACATACTCAAGGCAAGTACTCTGCCACTGCCATATACCCTGCAGACTCGGCTAATAATACCTTTTGTAGTATCAAAAACCTCATGTAAACTAAGATTTTAAAAATTATGATTACTCAGCCTTATTAATTATACAAGTTAGTGGGTTTTGTTTTAATATTTGCATGTATGCCCTATGCCAGACTTTGATTGTAATCTCCCTCCTGAACTCTCTCTCCCTGGACTCCTTCCTTCCCTAATTCTTTATTTTGTTTTCAGGTTAAGAAGTGCTTTTGTTTTCAGTTATCAGATAAACTATATGATACTGGACTTTCTGTGACTCATGAAATAGGTTTAGCTAATCTGTACAATTTGGACAAATCGAGGTTATTTAGCTAGTTCCATTCATTTTCCTACAGATTATATGATTTAATATTTCTACAAATGACATAATTTCATTTTTCTTTATGGATGAGGAAAACTGAATTGTGTATATGTATCATATTTTTTCTACTTATCTGCAAATGGGCATCTACACTGATTCTCTGTCATAATTTTTGTGACTATTGGTACAAACATGAATAAAATATAAGTTGTTGACTCTTATATTCAGGGACTTGCAGACACTTGAAACAGAGGGGACAGTATGCAATGAGGTAGTTTTTTGTTTTGTTTTAGATTTTATTATCCAATTTATATTGGCCCAAGACATTATTTCCACATTCATATCTATGCACAAATGGCAGATATTTGAGTACTATTTGATTTAGCCTCTTTTCCAACAGAAGTATAAAAATCTTGAATGACTGCAATTTAACAGTCTTCTGAAGTATCTATTAGCAGTTGCTTCAGTGAAGGCCTTTAGATTGTCTTCTTGATCTCCCTTTGCCTTCCTTTCCTGGGTATTACTATCCCTCCCTCTTAAATCTTCATGCTTAAAAGGATGGCTATATTGGTATCTATATTTGTACATTATCCCCACTTTAGCCACAGTTGACTGATTCATGGGTACTCAGCTCTCTGTAAACTTGGATTTGATACTAAGAAAACTTAGTCTCACTCTAAGTAGCTTGGGCCTATAATCTGAATGTAGATACTAGTACTAGTAGTAGCCATATAATATCATTCAGCCCATATAAGAGAGAGAAACAGAAAGAGAGAGTAAGTCAAGCTGATGTTTAGAGATGGCAGAAATGTAACAAATGGAAAAGCCTCAGTCATATACCAAGTATCTGGTCATACTGTTCTTAAAAATCTGGCTACATCCTTACCTCTCAGTTCCTTGACAACCTAAGACTCTCCAGAAGAAAGTTTTGAATGCCTACGCCAACTGCACTAAACCTCTGTTATTTATACCAAAAATGGACCAAATGACTGCAGAGTCTAGCTTTAACAGAATTTGCTTTTCAAAGAGGCAATCTTACCCTAAACCAAAATGTTTGAATCGTCCATCCATCC
This sequence comes from Meriones unguiculatus, assembly GCF_030254825.1. Lineage (NCBI taxonomy): Eukaryota > Metazoa > Chordata > Mammalia > Rodentia > Muridae > Meriones > Meriones unguiculatus. Next base: position 102,494,003 of record NC_083369.1, on the reverse strand, counting down.
AATATTTTATAGACTTATCCCAGCCTCCGCCCTCTTGTCCTCCCAATTTCATCCTCACATCCCTTCTCCATTTTCCCTTCTCCTTCTCAGAGAAGGGGAGGACTCCAAGGGTACCAACTCACCTTGGCACCTTAAGTTACAGAAGGACTAAAAGCATCTTTTCCCACTTAGGCCCAACAAGGCAGTCCAGCTAGGGAAAAGGATCCAGGGGCAGGACAGTGTCAGAGACACCCCTTACTCTAATTGTTAGGGGAGCCACATGTTGACCTGGCTGTATATCTGCTACATATGTGTAGGGGACCTAGGTCCAGTCCCTGCATGCTCTTTTGTTGGTGTTTCAGTCTCTATAGGCATTCCACGGGCCCAGGTTATTTTACTCTATAGGTTTTCTTGTGATATCCTTGACTGCTTCTGGCTTCCTCTATCCTTCCTCCCACTCTTCCACAGAACTCACCAAGCTAAGCCTATTGTTTAGCTGCTACCACAAATATTTTCAGGATTATAGAAGATTCATGAACTGTGCATGGAATACAGACAGTGCTCAAGTTTCACTTAGTATACTCCATTTCAGTGCATTCTGTTCTTATCATTGATCTAACTCTGTTTTGAATTAGTCCCAGCTGTAGGCTGTAGGGAAGTTTGATGTCAGACTGTTTCTGAATACTAGCACCTTTGCCTCAAACATTTCGTCCCCTTCAGACTTCAGTTGTTAAAAGATTTTGTGACTCAAAATTGTCATACCAGAAGACCTAACACTTACTCAGGATGAGATTCTTTTCCATCACAAGGTTTTCTGCCTTTCTGCAAATCTAGTTTAAACAATCTAGGGAGATTATTCTGTGGTAATGGCATCTGCTGCAAAAAGCCTGATGGATGACTTGAGTTTGTTCAGTGCTGTGATGTGTGCACATGTACATGAGTATAAACACACACACACACAAATAGATAGATAGGTAGATAGATAGATAGATAGATAGATAGATAGATAGATAGATAGATAGATAGACAGACAGATAGATGTAAGAAAACAAAAAAAATTGTATTGATGTCTTTATGTTGTAGTACTCTCCACTATATTAATTATAAAGGTAATAAGACAGGGTAGGTTTGCTTCAAAATAGTTGGGAAAAGTTGAGGTAGAAAAAGAAATGCCCATCAAAATAAATTGTGGGTACATGAGATTTTTATTATATTACTCTACATTTTAACATGTCACATTTTTTCTTCATAATAAAACTATGCCTAGAAATGTTCTCAAGTTTTAGCCTGGACTATATAATTTCATTTAACCACAATGAATGTATTCTGTTATATCTGTTGCTTCAAGGGCATACCTTAAAAAGTTTTCCTCATTTCTTAAGGAAGAAAAGGTTTATTTGGTTCACAATTTCAGAGAATACAAATTATCATCATGAGGAAGGAATCATAGCAGAGGAGGCTAAGTCTATGATCAGTGGGAGGTTAAAGCATGACTTGTTCATATCTTGGCAAATCAATAAGCAAAGAATTCTGCCTGGAACCGAAGCAAATAGCATCTTTAAGGCTTGCCCTTATTTTCCCACTTTTTGTAAGTAGACCACACTCATGAGATTCTACAACCTTCCCAAAATACACTACTAGTTGAGATCCAAGTATTCAAATGAATGAGCTTACAAGGTATATTTCACATTCAAACACTAACAGCCAGAAAGCAAATAGGAATTATTTCCCATTGTTTAAAATTTAGAAAAATACACCTCCAAAAGTACATCAGCCTGCCTTTTACCACAGTAACAAGACTTACTAGAACACTGGAAGCTTGCTCTTGGAGTGCATTAGATTTTTGTAGTGGCTAAACATTAACAGGAAGACATCCTGCCTCTTATATATCCACATGTACTACCACCCTACTACCCCCATCTCCTCCCCATTCACACACAGGTACATGCACACACACAAACACACTGTGCACACACGTGCATATGCACATGCAAGCAAGATATCATCATCTGGCTTTGATTATTTAGTCACAAGGACATGGTGTGAATCTGCTAAGCTTCCAGGCAGATAGTCAAAGCACAAATATGGAATGGTTTTTCCAAGCCTCTGGCTCTCTGAAGGAATACCTTGAAACCTTAAACTCACTCCAAAACAATCTGCAGGCCTTGTTCTGACAGCTGAGCACTATTTAGGCAGTATGCTTAAAAACAATTCCATGTCATTCTGATTTTGACAGTAAGAATGAAATAGGTAAAAAGTCCTAAGAGAAAATACCTCTGTACTGAAGACTTTTGCCGATGCTGTTCTCTTTATAACCAAATAATAAAATTCATACCGCTGTGGGAGAGAGGCATAGTAGGTTAGCAAAGACACACACAAAAGAAACTAAATCAATAGCTCTCTGTAAAGCTGTCTCCAACTTCGATTGCAGACTTTTGTTGTTCAGGTCTTGTAGTAAGTGTTCCAAATGTCTCACAGCAACAATAATGAGATGCCACCAACAGGAGCCTCCTAACAACATGGAGCGTTGATTTCAACTTTTATAAAAAGGTTTGTGCTATGGCATTCCATGTTCTTAAATACCCAAGTACCATAATAGATCATCAAGAAATGGCTGCTTCTCTCTGATAAGACCATTCAAAATATAGCACAATACATTAACAATGAAAATAATGATAACCCATTACTGTAATTGTGGGCATTATATGATTAACAGTACTGATCCTGTGTTCTCAAGGCCCAATAAAATGGGGATTAGTTTGTATGTGCTTGCCCTCTAATATGAAGACTCGGCTGTTGGTATGAAGGCAAGTCCAAGGCCACACTCACTCTTTCTCACACCCATTGGGGAAAAATAAAACCAGGAGAAAGCCAGTGGTAGGGGTAGAAAAGTAGGGGAGGGCAAAAGAATGGAACAAAACTAACTGTTCTCCAGGGGGATACAGTTCTGACCTTATCTTTATTAACTCTTTGCTCTGACAGAGCTAAAGAAAACTTCCCAGCTGGCTTTAGGAACAAGGCAAAGACACATGTGAGGAAAAAATGGAGAAACAAATTCACAGATTTCTAGCTTTAAAGTGGTGATGAGGTGTAGATGGGAAGATGTTGTCTTGGATTCTCATAGTGAAACAAAGAATTTCCCAAGTTTCATATGTATATCTTTACCATTTGCTACTATTATTATTACTTGAAGCTAAAGGTAATGGAATCTTTACTTTTTCCAAGTAAAATAAAGTTTTAAGTTTGGGATATAAGTCAGTTGGTAGAGCATTCTACTAGTGTGCTCAAAGTCCTGAATTCCATCCCCAGCACCATACATACTTGGTATAGTGACACAAGTCTGTAATACCAGCACTTGGAATGTAGACATAGGAGGATCAGAAATTCAGTGTTGTTCTCTATTACACAGAGAGTGTGAAGTTAGCCTGAGATCCCTGGCACCCCATCTCTAAAAATAAATATAAGAATAAAAACGAGTCCTGCATACAAAGTGAATAAATTGTAATAAATAAAAAAATTTAAATGAGTCCTGATACTCTTTTAAGGAAAAAAATAAAACCTAATATTCATCATCTGTTATACAACATAACCCGTGACATTTCATTCTCACTCTAATGCTAAGCTTAAGTAACACTGTTAGTAGCATCATTTAACACAGCCCATAGAGGTTAACTTAATTTACTTAGGATTCTGGATGAGTAAAAAGTGGGAGGATTTGAATTTAAATATGTCTACCTTTGCATTCCTTAACTTTTTACAGGACAACCTCCCTTACTATTAGAGAAGACTAAAGCAGTTGCAAATTAACCTTTGTGGACTTGTCTGGGATGGGGAATGTCTTGATTGCTGATTGATGTAGGAGGGCTCCACTCATTCTAGGCAACACCATTCCTAGGGAGATGGTACTGAACTGTATTAGAAAGTTATCTGAGTATAAGCTGGCAGTTAGCAAGTGCCATTCTCCACGAATCCTTGGTCAGAGGTGATGCTGTGTAGAATAGCCAACAGGCCTGCCTTCAAGTTCCTGTTTTAAACTCCTGCCTTGACTTCCTGCGGTGATACATTGTGACCTGGAATTGTTCCTCCATCCAAGTGGCTTTTGGTCACAGTATTTTATCAAAGCATGAAAAAAAAAAAAAGCTAGAATTAATTCATGGCTGGGGAAAACCCTGATACTGGAATGCGGTACACAGTCTGGTAGCTCCTGAGATGGGTTTGGCAGAAGATAGATCAACATGTGTCACATAGTACTTGCAAAGCCACAGTAGTACAGTGAAGAGCACCTGCTGTTTTGATGTGTATGACTGTGCTTACTTTTGTTCTTGCCAGTTCCTCCCATGGGGATATTTCTCTTAGAAATTCAGAGCAAGGGTTCTCATCCTCAGCACTACTGACATTGGATTAGATAATTCTTGGTTTCAGGGACCGGCCCATGGGTAACAGGTTTATGAGCAACAGGCTGGGACTAGGTTAGACAGGTGAGTTGAGAGAGGCAGTTGCTTTGGACACAAACTGTAAGGAAGCACCAAAAAGCTCAGTAACCAACATTAAATAATATTCAATGTATTCTAAGAATAATAATTAATGACCCCAAATCCATGAGGAACAAAATGTTATGACTATAAATACAGACAGGACTGTTACTGTGGCTATTCCTCTTTTCCTTAGGGCACAAAATTATTCAGCAAATCCTTACTACCCATTTAGATGCTTCCCTCATCTCTTTTAGCAAGATACCAGTAGCATTCTCTACATAAACTGTGATCACCAAAAATACAATGAGACATTTCTATATGCCTGCTGGAGGGTGAAATCATTCCCTATTATGAACTACTACTATGAACACTATGAAAATCCCATATTTCAAGATAAATCTGAAAGTGGACCTATTGTATAACCCAGATAAATCATTCCTAGGTATCTAACCAAAGGAATCCAAGTCACTATACCACGGAGATGCGTGCACATCCATGTTTGCTGCAGTACTATTGACAAAAACCAGGAAATGGAGCCAGCCTACATGCCCATTAATATACAGATAAAGAAAATAGAGAATGTATACACAACGGAGTTTTATTCAGCTGTAAAGAAGAAAATTATGTCATTTCTTAGCATAATGAATGGAATTGGAGATAGAATTAAACAAAGTAAGCTTGATCAGAATGACAAATGCTGCAGGTGTCTCTTGCTTGTGGATTATAGATTTAATGTATATATATGTATATACATTATTTTTATTTTTATGCTGTGATAAAAGATAATGTATGCATATGTATGTGTGTATCATATGATATGAAAGTAAAAAGTAGACTCTGAGCATGAAATGGTGTAAAGGAAAAGAGAGCACGAAAGGATGTAAAGGAGAAGAGAGCACGAAAGGATAATGAAGTGTATACCATATACTTCTTTCTGTTTCTGGGTTACCTCATGCAGGATGTTCCAATTCCTTCCATTTGCCTGCAAATTTCATGATTTCCTTGTTTTTAATTGCTGAGTAGTGTTCCATTATGAAAATGTACCACAATTTCTGTATCCATTCCTCTGCTGAGGGACATCTGGATTGTTTCCAGATTCTGGCTATTATGAATAAAGCTGCTATGAACGTAGTTGAGCAAGTGTCCTTGTTGTATAGTTGAACATCTTTTGGATATATGCCCAGGAGTGGTACAGCTGGATCTCGAGGCAACACTAGTCCTAATTTTCTGAGAAAATGCCAGTTTGATTTCCTTTGATTTGCATGGAGAGGACCTAGACACCCTGCTCACATGCAGCCGATTGGCAGCTTATTCCCCGTGTGGGTTCTCAAGTAAGGGGAGCAGGGGCTGCCTCTGTCCTGAACTCAATTGCCTGCTCTTTGTTCGCTTGCCCCTGGTGATTTGGCCTTGCCAAGCCACAGAGGAAAAGGATCCAAGCAGTCATGATGAGACTTGATAAACTATGGGCAGATGGCAGAGGAGAATAACTCACCTTTTCAGTGGACTAGGGGAAGGGGATAGGGTGGGAAAAGGAGAGAGGGTAGGATTGGGAAGAGTTGAGGGAGGGGCTTCAATTGGGATATATAATGAATAAATTGTAAAAAAAATTTAAAATAAACAACAAAGGATAATGGAAAATTAACATACAAAAATCAATAGTCTTCTTATATATAAATTATAAGCATACTTAAAAATATATCAGGGAGATAATTCCACTTACAACAGACTTAAGATCAATAAAATTTCATGAAATACATACAGCCAAGGAAACGAAATTTTCATTACAGTAAAAAGGAACCTGAAGAACATGCCAGAAGATTGAAAGACATCCCATGCTCATGTTTGGTAGGATTAATATTGTGAAAATGACCATCCTACAAAAAACAATTTATAGATTCAATACAATCCCCATCAAAATTTCAATTCCTTTCAGAAATTAAAACAAACAAACAAAAAACTTAAGTGTCATATGAAACACAAAAGACCCAGGAGACCAAAACAATCTCATACAATAAAAGAATGGCTGATGGCATCACCGTTCCATATTTCAAGTTATACCGCAAAGCTATATTAATAAAAACCAGCATGGTACTGGCATAAAAACTGATATACTGATGAATGAAACAGAACTGAAGACCTATGTATAAGCTCAAATTCTTACAATTCCTCAATTTTTGACAAATAGGCCAACAATACATATTGTAGAAAAGACATCATCCTGAACAAATGGTGCTGATCAAAATGGATAGCTCCATGTAAGAGAATGCAAGTAGATCCTTATCTCTCATGCTACACAAACTCACAAGCAGGGGGAATACCTCAGACATTAAAACGAATGGTTAATAAATAGGATCTTACAGGAGGAACAAGGCTTGCTACTAAGCAACATGTGCATTCATGGTTCAGACCAACCTGATGCCTGCCAAAGAGCCCAGAGATTAATGACAGCATGTCGGGTGATGGAGCAAAGCCAATGAAGAAGAGCCACAGTCATGGCGAGCAGCCTGGGAGCCAGTGGGACTCAGGGAGAGGGGTATAAAGGTATGCTTCATTTCTTCAGTAAATGAGTCTGCTTTCGTCTCTTACCTGACTCTCAAGCTTGTGTCATCTACTCCGCACTATCTTATCCCAACCCCCAAGGGTACCGAATTGGGTTCACTGCAACAGGGTCTAATGAAAGTAAAAGCTTCTGAACAGCAAAGGACATCATCATTTTATTATAGAGGCAGAGACAACCTTCTCAATGAGAAAAATTTACCAGCCATATGTCTGCCGTATATCTAAACTACACAAGGAATACACACACTATGTATACACACACACACACACACACACACACACATATATATATATACCAAACCACACATACACAACAGAAATAATTAAAGAAAAGCTATCAGTTTGAGAGTGAGGGCAGCATGGATGGAATTAGAGGGAAGGGACATGTGAGGGTCTGGAGGGAAAAAGGGTTAAATGATATAAGCATATTTCAATTAAAATATATTAAAATTAATAAATAAAATGGGCATAAAAGTAAATAGAGTTCTCAAAAGGTGAAATACAAATGACCAAGAATCCTTTTAAAAATTGTCAGTATTTCCACTCTCCTTTCTGTCCTTCATTATAATCTCTCCAGCCAAATCTTCAGTCCTGTAATAATTAGACTGTTTACCAGGGCCTTTCATTCCACTCTATCACCTCCATTCTTGGGAGGACTCCACCAAACCTTGGTGTAGACTCATCTTTCTCTCTTTCCCATGGACCATCTCAGCATCCTCTTATAGTCCATCCCCATTCCTTTGTGTCAGCTCCTGATACCTAGAAACACCTCTTACCAGGGATTCTAAGTAGCTACAGTTGGCAGGGACTCAAGTAGGTGATTCATATTGTCCTTCCTGTGCTCCATTATGATCTCTCCATTCTCACCCTCAGCCTTGTATAACAACCAGCTTTCAGGTGTGCTACCTGCCACTGCAACTCCATTCACTGGAGACTCCAACTCCTGGTTCAGACCCAGCATTCCCCTAGCCCTTTCATCCCTATCTCTCCAGATTATTCTTTGACTTACTGTAGCCTACTTGAAGAAGTCCCTCCTCCCACCACAACTTCAACTCTCCAAAGACCCTGCATCTTTGTTTGGATAGGATCCTCTTGTATCCTTCCTGAATCCCCTCTCAGCCTTTTCTCCTAACAACTTCTATTGCTCTTTGCTACCTACTGACCTGGAGAAGCAGGCAACCCACAGGCTCCACACTTCTCTATGATCTAAAAGAGCAATAGAAACCAAGGAACAGAATACCCACTCAACAAAAGCAAGGCCAGAATCACCTCAACTATCCCAAACCCAGATGCCTAAACACCAGCTCAAAACCACAAATATTAACAGCCAAGACAATATGCATTCACCAAAATCCAGTAACCCCACTATAGTAGGCCCGGAGAAATGTAATATTGCTGAAGAACAAGACAAAGATGTCAAAATAGAAATTAGGAAGGTGTTCAAGGAATTCAAAGAAAATAAGAATAAATCCCTTACTGAAATTTATGAAAACACAGAGAAATCCATTCAAAACATGAAAGTTGAAATAGAATCACTAAGTAAAACTAAACTGAGGCAAAACTAGAAATGAAAAATTTAGTATGTCAAACAAAAATCTAAATGGTCAGTCTCACCAAAAGAGTACAAGAATTGGAAGAAAGAATATCAGGCTTCAAAGACAGAGTAGAAGAAATGGATACCTCCGTCAAAGAAAATGTTAAATCTAAAAAATAAAAGAAAATCTAGGCACGTGCAGGAAATATAGGATACACACACACAACCGATTTGACAAAAAAAAAAAAAAAAAAGAATAGAGGAAGGGAGGAAACCCAGGCCAAAGGACAGAAAATACTTTCAACAAAATTATGGGAAAAATTTCCCTAACTTAAAGAAGGAGTTTCCCTATCAAGGTACAAAATGTACACAGAACACAAATAGACAAGACCAGAAAAGAAATTTCCCATGACACATAATAATCAAAACACTAAATGTACAGATAAAAGAAAAGAAAGAATATTAAAAGCTTCAAGAGAGTAAGGACAAGTAACATATAATGACACATCCCTTAGAATAACATCTGATTTCTCAATTGACAATCTAAAAGCCAGAAGGGGCTGTGTGGATGTTCTACAAACTCTAAGATACAACAGATACCAACTCAGACTACTATACTCAGCAAAACTATCAGTCACAACTGACGGAGAAAAAAAAATGCATCTGAAAAAATTAACCACATTCAAGAAAACACATGGAATAAATAGTCCCAGAAGAGTAAGTCAAAAGAGGGAGAAAAAATCCCCACAATATAACAAAAAAATTATAGGAATAAGTAACTACTACTCATTATTAACTCTCAGTATTAGGGTCTCTCACACTCGCACACCCCAAAGACACAGACTTCCATATCAGATTAGAAAAGAGAATCCACTTGTTCTGGTGCATCCAAGAAACACACCTTACTACCATGGATAGACATCACCTCAGGGTAAAAGGACTGAAGAGGTAATCCAAGCAAATACATCTAAGAAGCAAGCAGGTTTAGTCATTTTAATATCTGACAAAACAGATTTCAAATCAAAACTAATCAGAAGCGATAAAGAAGGATATTACATACTCAAATGAAAAATCCACTAAGACAATATTAGAATTCTAAATATTAATGCACCAAATACTAGGACATTTAAGTTCATAAAAAAAAAACAAACTACTACAGATTAAGTCACAAGTTGACTCTCACACACTGATAGTGGGACAATTCAGTACCTCACCCTCACCAATATACAGGTCACAGAAACAAAAACTAAACAGATAAATCCTGGAGCTAACTGATGTCATACATCAAACAGACCTAACATATTTAAAGAACATTTCACCCAAACACAAAAGAATATACTTTCTCAGCACCTCATTGAGCTTTCTCCAAAACTGACCACATATCTGAACACAAAGCAAGTCTCAACAGATTTAAGAAAATTTAAATAATGCCCTAGATCCTATCTGACATCCATGAATTAAAGCTGACTATCAACAACAGAAAGCACACAAACTCATGAAAACTGAAGAGTACACAACTGAATAAAAAAAAAAAAAAAGAGAGAAAACAGGAATTGAGAAAAGAACTAAAAACATTTTAGAACTGAATGAAAATGAAAACACAACATACCTAAACTTATGGAACACAATAAAGGTAGTTCTGAGAAGCAAATTCATAGCACTAAGTGCCTACATAAAAAATAGGAGAGATGTCATATTAGTAACTTAATGGCACACCTGAAAGCTTTAGAACGAAAAGAAGAAATAACATCCAAAAGGAGTAGAAAGCAAGAAATAGTCAAATCATTACAATAATAGGTTAATAGATGGAAATGGAAACAATCATTTTTTTAATTTAATAATTGTTTTATTATTGTTTGAGAAATTTTTACATGCATACAAGGTATTTTGATCAAGTCCACATTCTACTTTGTATGCTCTAGTTCATTCATCATCAACTACAAATACTGTCTCCCAACTTATTTTTTACTTTTATTAATTACGCTTTATTCACTTTGTATCTCCTCATAAACCTCTCCCTCCTCCCCTACTAATCCCACCTTCCTTCCCCTTCTTCACGAATGCCCCTCCCCAAGACCACTGATAGGAGAGGTCCACCTCTCCTTCCTTCTGATCTTAGTCTAACAGATCTCATCAGGAGTGGCTGCATTGTCATCTTCTGTGGCCTGGTAAGGCTGCTCCCCCCTCGGGGGGAGGTGATCAGAGAGCAGGCAAATCAGATTATGTCAGAGGCAGTCCCTCTTCCCATTACTATGGAACCCACTTGGACACTGAGCTGCCATGGGCTACATCTGTGCAGGGGTTCTAGGTTATCTCCATGCCTGGTACTTGGATTGAGTATGAGTCTCTGGAAAGACCCCTGTGTTCATATTTTTTGGTTCTGTTGCTCTCCTTGTGAAGCTCCTGTCCTCTCCAGATCTTACTATTTCCCACTTCTTACATAAGATTCCATGCACTCTGCCCAGAAACAATCATTCTTAAAGAGGGAACCCAGACCCAGAAATAAAAACGCCAAACGTTTTTTGTTGCTGTAGATGTTAGCGTTGAATTTCTGTATATTTATGTTCCATTTGGAATACCTATAGAGGTCAGAAAATTAGTAAAGGGGGCATGGAATTAGATTTAAAGGAGAGAGATAAAAATGCAGTGGTATAAAGTGTTAAAGAGTACAGGAAAAGTTAAATGGGGAGAAGGACAAGATTTCATAGTGGGGGTGAAAAAAATTGTAGGGAAAATGAATATTGTACAAGCTTCCTAAACACATGTGCATGCACACACACATGCAGACACACACACACTCACAAAGAGACAGAGAAACAGAGAGAGAGAGAGAGAGAGAGAGAGAGAGAGAGAGAGAGAAAGAGAAAGTTAAATGGAGTCACTCTATTAATAGGTCCAATAATTTCCTTACTAGACATCATAGGATAACAAATAACCTCAGTTCTAGGAATGGGTTATCCATTTTGCGGTTGTTGGCAATGTAAGCTTTCATAGATCCCCAAACATTATGAGCTATTACCAATATTCTTTGTATTGAAGACACTATACACTCGACTTTTAGAAGATGAAGAAATCAAGCTATTATTCAGCTGGGACCTACTGGCTAGCTTTCATAGGAAACTATGAAAGAAGCTATGAAGGTGCTATGTATCCCACCATAGGAAAAAAGATATCATTACTTTTATTTAGCTTGAACCCTGAGAACTGTGATAATGACTGGCCTGGCAAAACACCGCATTGGTGCAATTGCAGAACAAATATCATGAGAATTACCAAACACTTTCTGGTTAGATTTAGTATCTTCTCTACAAGTTAATATCTATACCTGGCACTATTATTAGGGTCAAGAACCTGTGGCTATAATGATTACAGGCCCTAGGGTATTACTTATTATTATTATTATTATTATTATTATTATTATTATTACTCTATTAAATGGATAGAGTGTTAAACCAACTCTTAATGACTTATCATTATAGATTAATACACCTATCAGTCCTTATCAGAGAAGTTTTCTTTTGCAGTAGTGGTAATTAACAAAAAGACCCACATCTCGTCAAAGTGCAAGGATTAAGAGATTGTAGAATCTTTGCCCTAAATAAGGCATCTATATCATATACCCTCCTCTCAAGACTCAGGGGTCATTGTGGAAGAGGGTACAGAAATATTGTAAAACTGATAGGAGCATACAAGTTCACAACAGTGGAGAAAACTTTTGATAGGACATGTGCAAGCTCAAGCCAGACAAATTTCTAGCATGAAGAGGAAAGGCAGACACAAAGTCTCATCCTTAATTAAGGAGGATTTGAGACCTACTAAGAAAGGAAAAGTCAGTTTTCTTTTAGGAAACAGCCTATGGTAAGTTGACCACCCTCCACTGAAGGCCATACATTCAAATATATATGAGTAGCACAAATTGGGCTTGATGTGTTTAATACAAACAGAGGATACTGTTGAATTGGTAGAGAATGATAGATCTGGGATGAGCAGGAGGAGAGATGAATATGATCAAAACACAGTGTATAAAATTCTCAAAGAATCAGAGGAATATCGAATGGCAGAAAAGAACTTAAAGAAATGCTCATCCTCATTAGCCATCAGGGAAATGCAAATCAAAACGACCCTGAGATACACCCATCAGAATGACCAAGATGAAAAACTCAAGCGATAACACATGCTGGAGAGGTTGTGGAGAAAGGGGAACCCTCCTCCACTGCTGGTGGGAATGTAAACTGGTACAACCACTCTGGAAAGCTATCTGGCGCTTTCTAAGACAACTAGGAATAGTGCTTCCTCCAGACCCAGCTATACCACTGCTAGGTATATACCCAAAGTTTGTTCAAGTACACAAAAAGGACACTTGCTCAACCATGTTTATAGCAGCTCTATTTGTAATAGCCAGAACCTGGAAACAACCCAGATGTCCATCAACGGTGGAATGGGCACAGAAATTATGGTATTTTTATACAATGGAATACTACTCAGCAATCAAAAAGGAGGAAATCATGAAATTTGCAGGCAAATGGTGAGATCTAGAAAAGATCATTCTGAGTGAAATATCCCAGAAGAAGAAAGACAAACATGGGATATACTCACTTATATAGACCTATAAGATATGATAAACATAATGAAATCTATACACCTAAAAAAGATAATCAATTGAGCGGACATGGGGTAAGATGATCAATCCTCATTTAGAAAGACAGATGGGATGTGCATTGAACGTATGACAGGAGTCTACTGAGCGCATCTGAAAGACGCTAACTAGCAGTGTTTTCAAAGCAAAGACTCATGACCAAACCTTTGGCAGAGTACAGGGAATCATAAGAAAGAAGGGGAGTTAGTCTGATGGGGAAAGGATAGGAGCTCCACAAGGACCAAATATATCTGGGCACAGGGTCTTTTCTGAGACTGACATTCAACCAAGGACCATATATGGATATAACCTAGAACCTCCACTCAGATGTAGCCTGTGGTAGCTCAGTAACCAATTGGTTTCCCAAGTGAGGGGAACAGGGACTATTTCTAACAGGAACTCAATGACTGGCTTTTTGGTCTCCCCACCCCCAAAGGGAGAAGCAGTCCTGTTAGGCCACAGAGGAGGGCTTTGCAGCCCGTCCTGAAGATACCTGATAAAACAGGATCAGATGAATGGGGAGGAGGTCCCCCCTATCAGTGGACTTGGAAAGGGGCATGGTGGAGATGAGGGAGGGAGGGAGGGACTGGGAGGGAATGAGGGATCGGGACACGGCTGGGATACAGAGTTAATAAAATGTAACTTATAAAAAAAATAAAAAATTAAAAAATTAAAAAAAAATTCTCAAAGAATGATGAAAATGAGGGGGGAGGAGATAATGAAATGAAAAACACAAATGTGTGATCTTATGTGATTAAGTTTTTACCATTTGTAAAGCAGAGATAATAATAATATGGGGTTACTAGGATTGAACAATGATTTATGTCAATTATTTACCACAATTATATGTGGCAAGACCTCTAAAACACTAGTCACTCTTGTTATTGGGAAATAATCAATGACAGGGCAAACTTTCTTTTCCTTCATTTTGTATGGGAGAGTCACATTTATCTGAGCAAAGGGAGACTAGTGCTATATATAAAAAAAGAAGGGAGTGATAGTTTCAATGGTTTAATCTTCTGGATGTGAGCATAGGCAAATACTGTTTCTTGAGGAGGAAAAATTCTGTGATTAGACATTTTAGTAATTAAGTCTTAATGTTTGTCATTGCTGGTTTAGTGCTTTGGCAAACTTGACTGCAATTTAGAGAAAATATTTGTTGTAATGTTGAAAACCTCAACCCATGTACTTCACGTTGCACCATTTTTAACAAATAAACTAGAAATCTTAAAATATAAGATGCAATTAGAATTTCAACAGCATCACAAAGTTTGAACTATTTATTTATTTGCTTACTTACTTATTTATTACCAAGAAGTTAACACCAACTTTATTACAACAGAAACTTCCAATTTGTAAAAGAGAAAATAACATGAAATCAGAGCCACCTGGGAAGTGTCACATCACATTACTGTTCTGATAGCTACACAGAGGGTTACAGAGGACAACCACCATCATGGCTGCTGCAAGACCATGCTTTTGACCTGGCGACTTCATCATCAAGGCCGCAGACAGAAGACTTGTTTTGTAGCTTTTGGTGTGGAAAGAATCAATGTACAGAGCAGAGTCTTGCTTTTCCAACAAATAACCATGCACCCCCCCAAAAAAATTTAAAAAATAACTATGAACTAATCTAGCAATTTTTCTTCCAATCTGCTAGTGTTCTATGAAAAACCCTCTTCCATCCCCACCAGCATGATTAGACAAAGAAAAGGTGGCAGGGGGCCAGGATACTAACACCAGCAGGCTGTTCTGGTGGACACTCTGGGCTCCATTCTCTTCCTGGTGGTGGTAGCAGGCATCTTTTCTAGCAGCTGCTGCAGCTTGATGGAGGAGGAAGGAGCCACCCACCTATCACCTCTTCTTGAAGCTGTATTTTTTTACATTTGTAGAAGAGGCCTGTCTTAAAACTCCCCAAGTTCACAATCTTTGGGCAACTGACTCTATCCTTCTCCAGCATGGTACACTCTTTACAATAGTAGGCATTGAAGACTCTGGGACCTCCACAGATCACACAAGGACCCTGGTAAGATCATATATGCAAACCAGGATACAGGAACACACGTAGAAACTGCTTCTCCAGTCCCAGCATCACAAATTTTAAACTTAATTTAATACATTAATAAGGGTTAAGATTGTTTTAGTTGAATTTTAACTAAAATAAAATATCAAAAATATGTATTGAAACACATGTAAACCCTTGGATGTCTATTTCAATGAAAATAATATATAGCTCTCTTGTATTTAAATTATGTTAGCTTTTCATTAAGTGGTTGAATGATAAAAAAGTACTGCTTATCTGCATCCAAAGTCATGTTTTCTTTTCTTTTCTTTTCTTTTTTTAAATTTATTTTATTATTTTATTTTATTGGTTTTTCGAGACAGGGTTTCTCTATGTAATATCCCTGGCTGTCTTGGACTTGTTTTGTAGACCAGGCTAGCCTCAAACTCACTAAGATCCTCCTGCCTCTGCTTCACAAGTAGAGGGATTAAAGGCATGCACCACCAAGCCCTGCGATAGTTTGATATTTTTTTGTTTGTCTAGGCAAATTTTTTGAAAGATTTATTTATTATTTTACAGACTTCTGCCTGTATGTGGGCCTGCATGCCGAAAGAGCACTAGATCTCATTATAGATGATTAGGAGTCACTATGTGGTTTCTGGGAATTGAACTCAAGACCTTTGGAAGAAGAGACAGTGTTCTTAACTTCTGAGCCATCTCTCCAGATCCACAAATTTATTTTTTAATTAATTCATTTATTTGTTCAATTTACATCCCAATCATAGCCCCCTTCCTCCTCTCCTCCTGGTCCCACCTTCCCTCTTCTCCCATCCCTCATCTCCTGTTCTTCAGAAAAGTGTAGCTGCCCTAAACCATCCAACCTAGCACATCAAGTTGTATCAGGACTGAGCACATCCTCTTCCCCTGTGGCCTGGCAAGGCCATACCACCAGGGGAAAGTGACTGAAAAGCAGGCAACAGACTCCACGTCAGAAACCGCCCCCATTTCCCTTACTAGGTAACCTATATGAAGACAAAGCTGTCCACCGGCTACATCTGTGTAGGGGACCTGGGTTCAGTCCATGCATGGTCCTTAGTTGATGCTTCTTCATAGGTGCCTCTGTGCCCTGGTTAGTTGGCTCTGTTGGTTTCTTTGTGGAGCTCTTGTCACCTCCAGGTCTTTCTATCCTTCCCCCCACATTTTCACAAGACTCCCTAACACTTTTGGATTTATTTTTTATTTTTATTATGTATTTATTTATTTAAAAATGTGTGTGGGGGGGGAATATGATCTTAATTGAGCTTATCCACCAGAGTGGAAATAATGTCTGTACAAACCAATGTTTGCTACTCTAACTTCTGCATCACAATTAAAATCCAAACAGTTTTATTAAAAACAGTCAACTCAGTCAAAAACCCACTACTTCAGAATCAATAGCTTCTTTGAAGCCACAGGAACATTTAAATATGGTTAAGACTTGAATGCAAAAATGTGGTTGGCTGGAAAGGTAATTAAGCCTCCAACTTGCTCAAATAGAATTACAAAAAAGCAAAATTGTGTTTTTCACAGAGATACAGGTCCACTGGAATCACCAAAACTGGATACCTGTTAAGAATATTTAGAGTCCTGAGATAATAAGATATCCAGGCATCCTTCAACTGTCTTCTGTTGTACTTTCTTCCCAATCAGATTTGTGGATATGTGGGATGACACCACCACCAGCAATTGTAGCCTTCATCAGATAGTCCAACTCTTCATCTCCACAAATAACAAGTTGTAAGTGACAAGGGGTAATACACTTTACCTTTGAGTCTTTGGATGCATTTCCTGCCAATTCAAGTACTTCTGCTGTGAGGTACTCCAAGATGGCTGTGCTGTACTCATCAGCTGCTGCGACCACATGCCCCTAGCTGGTTGTCCGAGATTTCAGGTGTTGATGAATAGGGCCCACAGAGAACTGCAAACTGGCTCGATGCAAGTGGAAAACTGCCTTTATCTTGGCCTTTGCGGAGTCCTTTCCAGACTTACTGCCAGCCACTACAGACAGTGCTGAAGCTTGGACAAGGGAAGAAAAAAAGAGGCCAGGTGGGCACACAGCAAGACCACAGCACCCACTCCAGTTGTACCGCGTTTCAAACTCTTTTTGATTTTTGACAGCTTTTTTTTCCAGACAGGATTTATAGGCCACATTATTTACCCATTTAAAGGGCAGAGTTCAATGACTTCTAGTATATCTACAAAATTATGTTCTTATCATGATCAATAATAATACAATATTTTCATTACCACAAAAAGAAAAAAATTCTGTATCCCTATTATTATCACCTATTACTCACAACTGCCTCAGCCACCATTTTCCTTTTTTTTTTTTCTAGCTTCTGGTAAGCATTTATTTCCTGGGTATGCAGATTTACCTACCTGGAATAATTTCAATATATGTGCCCTTTTGTGTCTAGCTTCTTTCAGTTAGCATGGTATTCTCAAGGATAGATAGCATTTATCAACACTTCAACACTTCATTCTTTTTATTTATTCCTTTCTGTAAGTGAAATATATTACATTATAAGGATATATCATATTTTATTTATCCATTTGTCCAGGAATAGACATTTGGGCTCTTTTTACCTTTTAGCTACCATGAGTAATGCTGAATAAATACAAAATGTACAAAATTTGAGCTTTGTCATGTTTTCAGCTTTCTGGTATACAGCTAGATTAACCAAGTCATAGGTTAACACAGTGTTTTCATTTCAAGAATGGCCAGACTGCTTTCAAAGTGACTGTAGCACTTTGTAGAACCCATAGCTATGTAAGAAGTATTAAATTTTTCTACATCTTGGCCAAAGCTTCCTATTTTTTGAATTTTTGTAGTGCCAGGGATTGAACATGGGGCCATAAACATGGTAGAAAGGTACTATATCCTTGTTCAGACTTTTAAAAAGCTATCCTAGAAGGTGAGCAGTAATCTCTCATTGTGGCTTTGGTGTGTATTTCTCACATGAATAGTAACATCAATTTACATTTATAAATCTTCTTTCAGGAAGTCATTGTTTTGGTTTTTCTCTGTGTACTCTTGGCTATCTTGGAACTTGCTCTGTAGACCAAGCTGGCCTCAAACTCAGAGATCCACCTGCCTCTGCTTTGTGAACGCTGGGACTAAAGGTATGTGCCACCAATGCCTGGTAAAGAAGTCATTTTTTATTGTGATATTGCAAGAAGTGTGGGGTGCATTATGTGGTAGGTGTAAATAGAAATAGGAACTCCAATAGAGTATATATTAAACCTCCACCAAACCCATCCACCACATTGCTAAACTCATTATCTTGACCCAGAGGGAAAAGTTTTTCTAATGGAACAATTATTATTCATAAGGCATGGCCTTGCCTGAAATGTAATAGAAACTAGTTATTTAACATTAAGAACAACTTATATGCTTCTAAGCATCAAAATTCAAGGACATATTATTACAACCCAAATTCTGCCAAAGCATGTCAGATCTTTCTAACATCTCCCCCACCTCAAGGTAACAGTAAAAGTCTAACTTTGATATATTCTTTATTTCTCAACTTAATTGAGCTTTCAGTTGACCCCATGGAATGTTTTTGTTTTTATGCCATGGCTAGGAAAACTTACATTTCTCTTCTATGAAAATAAATTCTAATCATAAGAATGAGATGAACATACAGTCCACTGACACTAGATTACCACTTGGGTTGTAACACTGGATTCATTTGGAAGAATTTGCAGTACTGTAGTTAGAGCTCTAGGGTTGAGATGGATAGGCTGGTACATTCGGACATTTGGAAATACTTGTTCAGCAGTCTGTGACAAATAGAAAAAGCAAAGAAAAACTGGGCTCCAAGAGTCATTAATCTAAATTAATTAACCCAGTGACATTGTCATAGAATTTTAGCTTCACTGCAGAATCCAAGGGAATACAATGCTTCAGGTAGGTAAGCTTTTTCATTGTGAGATGTTTATTTACAATGAACTGCAGAAGAGGGTTAATCTAATGGGATGCAGGACTGCATTGGATGGTGAAATGCATTGTGAACAACGTCCATTTGAGGTATCAATTAACTTTTAATTCTTAGAGGGAAACAAAAGCTGCAACACACAAAGACCAAATTGGGGGTGGTATAAGGGGCACATTGCTCATGGAACCTTAGGTTCACTACCTTTTTGTACCAGGGAAAGGCCTCCTTATCTAACACAAAGGAGCTGAAGAGTAGGGAGGGAAAAGGGTGAATTGGTGTGTGGCCTGTTAACTCAATGATGTTTCTAAAGCCTGAATGGAAGAGTCAAAGCCACCCAAGTCACAACAGCGCTAAGTCAACAGCTTGGCTGAGACAGCATGACCTGAATGGAAATGCAAATGGTTCAGTCCAATAACTGTTTGGGGTTGTCACTTGGTCTACCAGTTCTTACCTCCCTGGGACCTTTTTAACTGCAAACTCAACAGCAAATCACCATCCTTAGAGCCTGTATCCAAACTCCAAAGTACTCCAGGGAAAAATCTAAATGCACCATCCAAAATGAAGAAAACAACAGCAACAAATCATGGGGTAGCTGTACCCAATATAAAAAGAATATTTATATTGTTCCCAGTTTCCCTTAAAAAAATCCTTTTTGGGCCAGCAGCCATGTGACTTTGCAAAAACACCAGCTGTTGTCCTACAGAAGAGTCTCACACTCATCTGGGAAGAAAAGTTTTTCTATGAAGTGCTGTTGTGGACATGTCTGGCTTCCAACCATTAGACAACATAGGAGTACATAATTAATTTGTTTTCCAAAGGGGAGCCACCTCATGCTTTTCTTCAAATTCAATCAAAACATGGACATTCTAAATAGAAACACGTTTATTTGAAACCCTTTTGCATGAGCAGCTGTTTGTGCCTGGCTTGGCCAAAGAGGCAAATTGTATTCATCTCTGCACTCCAGTCAGTAAATGCTTGGCTTTGTTCATCTCCACGAGCAGAGGCAGTCACACTATGTCAATTGGGCAAGAAGCCTTAATGATCCTAGGCAGGTGTCCTCAGAAGCTGACCAGGTGAGGAGGTCAGCATGTGTCCCATGAATCGTACACTTGTCCTCAGTTTACAAAGCCTCTCTCCACCCCTGTCAATTACTGTCGTTAGTGCCTTTGCCCACACAAGTGAAAGGAGTCTGCTCAAGCCCACTTGGGGCCTTTGCTTTTCACTATGTAAGAGTTCTGACAACAACCAAGAGCCTCTGTTCTCAAAAGAAGGGAGGCAAAGCACTCTCCAGAAATTAGACAAAATGAAATTATAATAATATAAAAGAAATACGCAGTTGCTAAGGCCTAATAAAGAAGCTGCTAGAAGCATAAAGATGGCCCCCCACTCTCTCTACAAAAGCTCATTGGAGCTAAAAGATTCTTAGGTTTCCAAAAGGTAAGACATAGTAATTCTTGTCCTTAATGGGCTTAGAAATGTCATTGTGGGCAATAAGGCAAAAGAACAGGGAATAATAATAACCCTTTATATTTATTTTATGTTTTTTGCTTTTTCAAAGCCCTAGCCTTTGTATTGGAATATTTCATTCTTTTCCCATCTGTTGAGGTAGGCAAGGGGAGCACTGATATTTCTACATGGTTGGCCAAACATTTTTAGAGGTTAAGGGGACTTACCTATAAACCATACAACAAATCATTGTTAGAGTCCGAGGTAAGCCCCATATGTATATGTAATTGAAGACGAAGACCTGGGGCACAACCAAAGTCATGGAACCGTCCTCCCGAGTCTCAAGGGAGTACAGCTAGATACAGCCTAGGCTAAGTAGCACAATGCATATCAGGGAAGAAGTTGTCCGTTGATGGCTACAAAAAATGATGATATGATAAAGAAACTCCCTACTACTATTAGAACCTGACTTGTGGTTCTCTGTTTACTTTGGCAAGAAAGGAATTACATTTTTCTGAAAACATTGCAGGACTGTATGGTTTCTCATAAATACAAAGTTTCTATCTCACAATCTTTTCTGAAAGATTTTTGTTCTTATACAGGTAGGTCCTTTTCCAGTGAGAGCCAGTTTTCACCTGTTTGCTAAATTCAAGGTCTATTTGATATGTGTTGATTTATTATAACCCAACATATTCCAACAGACTTCCAGAAGTTTTAATTAGCATTTGGGTTATTTTGCCTAATAGGATTTTATTTTTGACCATGACATAGACTGCCTAGAGGTACTGAAAATAAAACTGCTGCCTTTGTGTAGCCTTGTGATAGACAACGACAACAACGTTTCTACGTTCAAAGTCTAGCTCTACCTCTTAGGACCAGTTTCATAAATCTCGCCTGATTTCACCTGCTAGATGTGAAGCCAGGCAATACCTTAGGTACTATCCAAAACGATCCAATGCATCATCTATGATATGAAATGCACTCTATTAAATTTTAGCCAATAATATTTTCTTTACTTTGTCCTAAGTTATTAATGATGAATATTTGGTTGAGATCTTCTTAGTACATACTATGAAAGGTTAATGTGTATTTTAAAAGCTGAAACAAGAATAGGTACTTCTAAGGCCAGCTAGATGGCTCACCAGGTAAAACACTTGACTCAAAAGGCTAATGACCTAAATCCTAATCCCAGATTCTACTTAAAGGTGAAAATAGACAACCAACTGTAAAGCTGTCCTTTGATCTCCCCACATGCACACCCAACAACAAAAATAAAGGTGTTTCTGAGTTGTAATTTGTAGATGGATTTTAATCCAACAACATGGCTACTCTGACTAGACTACAGACAAATCCTTAGCAAACACCTTTAATCTCTCTGGTTGTAATATAGACACATCCAAACGATGAAGGTAAAGTTAGTTTGTGGAAGACAGCACTCTTGTTTGAAAGTAATATCTAATTGAGAGACAGACAAAGTGACTAATCAGAGAAAGATTTACTAGAATAGGATATTCCCAAATCTCATAAGAAGAGAGAGGACTTAATGAAGAGCAGCATAGAGAAGAGAAAGAGAGAGGAGACAGTTTAACCGGGAGAGTTTTACAAAGACAGTTTGAAAGAGAACAAGCTAGAATCAAGTGAAGACAGAATGAGTGAGAGAATGAAAATGAGCCAGAAGATTAGGACACATTGCCAAAGGTACTATGAGGAAAACCAGAAAAAATCAGTTAGAGATCAAGAGAGAAGTTGGATTGAATTAGCCAGCTAAGAGAGGAGTTAGAGCCAGAAGATCTGAGTGGAACCAGCTAGCCAGAGTACAGAAAGAGCTAAAAAGGGTGAGCATATTCAGCAGTCTTTTTAAAAATTTTCTTTATTATTATTACCATTTATTACAATTCATTCAATTTGTATCCTGGCTGTAGCCCCCTCCCACATCTACTCCCAATGGCACCATCCATACCTCTTCTCCCCCGATGCCCCTCCCATACTCCACTGATAGGGGAGGTCCTCCTCCCCTTCTCTCTGACCCTAGCTAATCAAGTCTCAGGACTAGTTGCATTGTCTTCCTCTGTGGCCTGGTAAGGCTGTACCCTACCCCCCAGGGGTAGAGTTGAGCATATTTCGGGTATATATGCCTAGGAGTGGCTTAGCTGGATCTTGAGGTAGCACTATACCTACTTTTCTCTGGAAGTGCCAGATTGATTTCCAAAGTGGTTGTACCATGTTACATTCCCACAGGCAATGGAGGAGGGTTCCCCTATCTCCACATTCTCTCCAGCATGTGTTGTCACTTGAGTTTTTTATCTTAGCCATTTCGGTAGATGTAAGGTGAAACCTCAGGGTTGTTTTGATTTGCATTTCCCTGATGCCTAAGTACATTGAGCATTTCTTTAAGTGTTTCTCTGCTATTCTATATTCCTCTACAGAGAATTCTCTGTTTAGCTCTATACCCCACTTTTTAATTGGATTGCTTGATTTGTTGCTTTTTAACTTCTTTAGTTCTTTACATATTCTGGATATCAACCCTCTGTCAGATATAGGATTGGTGAAGATCCTTTCCCAATCTATAGGCTGTCGTTTCATTCTGACAACAGTGTCCTTTGCTTTACAGAAACTCCATTTATTGATTGTTGTTCTTAGAGCCTGTGCTGTTGGTGTTCTGTTCAGGAAGTTGTTTCCAGTGCCAATGATTTCAAGGCTCTTCCCAACTTTTCCTTCTAACAGGTTTAGTGTGTCTGGTTTTATGTTGAGGTCTTTGATCCACATAGACTGTAGTTTAGTACAGGGTGGTAAATATGGGTCTATTTGCATTTTTCTACATGTAGACGTACAGTTAGACTATCACCATTTGTTGAAGATCCTATCTTATTTTCTATTGTATTATTTTGATTTCTTTGTGAAAAATCAGGTGTCCATAGGTATGTAGGTTTATTTCTGTGTTTTCTATTGAATTCTACTGTTCCTCCAGACTGTTTCTCTGCCAGTACCATGCAGTTTTTATTACTGTTGCTCTACAATACAGCTTGAGATCAGGGACAGAGATACCTCCAGAAGATCTTGTATTGTACAGGATTGCTTTAGCAATTCTGTTTTTTTTTTTGTTTTTTTTTTTTTGTGTGTGTGTGTGTGTGTGTGTGTGTGTTTCCATGTGAAATTGAGAATTAAATTATTCTTTCAAGGTCTGAAAAGAATTGTGTTGGTATTTTGATGGCAATTGTATTGAACCTGTAGTTTTCTTTTGGTAGGATGGCCATTTTCACTATGTTAATCCTGCCAAGCCATGAGCATGGCAGATCTTTCCGTCTTCTGATATCTTCTTCACTTTTTTCTTTTGGGACTTGAAGGTTTTTTGTTGTTGTTGTTGTTGTTGTTGTTGTTGTTGTTGTTGTTTTCATACAGGTCTTTCACTTACTTGGTTAGAGTCACAACAAGGTACTTTGTGATATTTGTGGCTATTGTAAAGAGTGTTGTTTCCCTAATTTCTTTCTCAGCCTCTTGTCTTTTGTATATTGGAGGGCTACTGATATTTTGAGTTAATTTTGTATCCAGCCACTTTGCTGAAGGTGTTTATCTACTGAATGAGTTCTCTGGTAGCATTTTTGTGGTCACTCATGTAAACTATCATATCATCTGTGAATAGTGATACTTTGACTTCTTCCTTGCCATTTTGCATTGGCTTGATCTCTTTTAGCCATCTTATTGCTGTAGTTAGGACTTCAAGAATTATGTGGAAAGAGTGAAAAGCCTTGTCTTGTCCCTGATTTCAGTGGGATTGATTTAAGTTTCTCTCCATTTAGTTTGATATTGTATATAGGCTTGTTTTTATTGTCTTTACTATGTTTAGGTATGTTCTGTGTATTCCTGATCTCTCTAAAACTTTAAACATGAATGGGTGATGAATTTTGTCCAGTGCTTTTTCAGGATTTAAGGAGATGATCATGTGTTGTTTTTTTTTTCCTTTTGTTAGTTTTTTGTGGTTGATTGCATCGATGGATTGAACCACCCCTGCAAGCCTGGGATGAAGCCTACTTTGTCATGGTGGATGATATCGTTTATGTGCTCTTGGATTCAGTTTGCAAGTGTTTTAGTATTTAGTATTTAGTGTTTGAGAGTTTTTTGTTTTTTTTTTTTTTTTGCATCAATGTTAATAAGAGGAGTAGGTCAGAAGTTCCCTTTTTTGGTTGGGTTTTTCTGTACTTTAGGTATCTAAGTGACTGTAGCCTCATAGAATGAGTTTGGTAATGTTCCTTCTGTTTCTATTTTGTGGAAGAGTTTGAAGAATATTGGTGTCACCTCTTCTTTGAAGGTCTGGTAGAATTCTGCATTGAAACGGTCCTATCCCGGGCTTTTTATTTTTTATTTTTTTTTTGGGAGATTTTGATGACAGCCTCTATTTCCTTAAGGGTTATAGGACTAGTCAATTTATCTGGTCTTGATTCACATTTGGTAAATGGAATCTATCACAAAAATTATTCCATTTAGGTTTTCAAATTTTGTTGCATATAGGCTTTAAAGTAGGACCTAATAATTCCTTGGATTTCCTCAGTGTCTGTTGTTATGTCCCTCTTTTGGTATCTGATTTTGCCGATTTGGATAGTTTCTCTCTGCCTTTTAGTTTGACTAAGGGTTTGTTGTCCTGTTGATTTTCTCAGAGGACAAGCTCTTGGTTTCATTGAGTCTTTGAACTGATTTCTTTATTTATAATTTATTGATTTCAGTCCTGAGTTTGATCTCCAGCCATCTACTCCTCTCGGGTATGTCTGCTTCTTCTCCCCCCACCCTGCCCCCAGGGCTTTCAGATGTGCTGTTAATTTGCTTGTATGAGATGTCCCAAAGTCTATTTATTTATTTTATTTTATTTATTTATTTACAAATTACAGTTTATTCACTTTGTATACCAGTTGTGGCCCCCTCCCAATCCCAGCCTCTTTCATCTCCTACCATGCCCCTCCCCATGTTTAATGATAGGAGAGGTCCTCCTCCCCTTCCCTCTGACCCTAGCCTATCATGTCTCATCAGAACTTGCTGCATTGTTTTCCTCTGTGCCCTGGTACCTACCCCTATCAGGTGGAGGTAATAAAAAAGAGTTCATGTCAGAGACAGTCCTTGTTCCCATTACTAGGGAACCCACTTGGACACTGAGCTGTCATGGGCTACATCTGTGAAGGGGTTCTAGGTTATATCCATGCATGGACCTTGGTTGGAGTATCAGTCTCAGGAAAGACCCCTGGGCCCAGATTTCTTGATTCTGTTGCCCTCCTCTACTTATGGAGCTTCTGTCTCTTGCAGGTCTTTCTATCTCTACCTTCTTTCATAAGATTCCCTGCACTCTGCCCAAAGTTTGGGTATGAGTCTCAGCATCTGCTTTGATACGCTGCTGGGTAGAGTCTTTCAAAGGCCCTCTGTGGTAGGCTCCTGTCTTGTTGCCTGTTTTCTCCCTCTTCTGATGTCTGTCCCATTTGCCTTTTTGAATGAGGATTGTTCATGTTACCCAGGGTCCTCCTTCTTGCTTGGCCTCTTTAGGTGTATAGATTTTAGTATGTTTATTCTATATTATATATCTAATATCCATTTATAAGTGAGTATATATCATGTGTATCTTTCTGCTTCTGAGATACCACACTCAAGATGATCTTTTCTAGTTCCCCCAATTTGTCTGGAAATTTCATGATTTCCTTGTTTTTAATTGCTGAGTAGTATTCCATTTTGTAAATGTACTACAATTTTTGTATCCATTCCTCAGTTGAGGGACATCTGGGTTGTTTCCAGTTTCTGGTTATTACAAATAAAGCTGCTACGAACATGGTTGAGCAAATGCCCTTGTTGTGTACTTGAGCATGATTTGGATATATGTCTAGAAGTGCTATAGATGGATCTTGAAGAAGGACTATTCCTTTTGTCTGAGAAAACACTAGATTTCCAAAGTGGTTGTACAAGTTTGCATTCCCATCAATAATGGAGGTGGGCTCCCCTTTCTCAAACTTCTTTCTGAAGGCACTTAGTGCTATGACCTTTCCGCTTAGCACTGCTTTCATTGTGTGCCATAAGTTTGTATAAGTTATTTTCATTGAATTTTAGGAAATCTTTAATTTCTCTTTTTATTTCTTCCCTGATCCAGCTGTCGTTGAGTAGAGAGTGGTTTAGTTTCCATGTGTATTTAGGATTTTTGTTATTTCTGTTGTTGTTGAGGTTTAGTTTTAGGCCATGGTGGTCTGATAGGATACAATAGATTATTTCAATCTTCTTGTATCTGTTGAGGCTTGGTTTGTGTCTGACTATATGGTCAATTTTGGAGAAGGTTTCTTTGGGGTGCTGAGAAGAAGTTATACTCTTGAGTATGTATGAAAGGTTCTGTAGACATCTATTAGGTCCATTTGATTTAGGACCTCTGTAAGTGTTGATATTTCCCTATTTAGCTTCTGTGTAGATGATCTGTCCCTTGCTGAGAGTAGACTGTTGAATTCTCCCACTATTAAGGTGTTGGGATCAGTGTGTGATTTGATATTTAATAATGTTTCATTTACAAATGCAGGTGCTCTCCTTCCCCTGAGGGGGGAGCAGCCTTATCAGGCCACAGAAGATGACAATATTACTCCTGAGGTGATCTGATAGACTAAGATCAGAAGGAAGGAGAGGAGGACTTCCCCTATCAGTGGACTTGGGGAGGGGCATGCATGAGGAAGGGGAAGGGAGGATGGGATCGGGAGGGGATGAGGGAGGAGCTTATGGGTGAATACAAAATGAATAAAGTGTAATTAATAGTAAAAAATAAAAAATTAATAAAAAAAAGCAGCACTAGAAATACCTATGGTCAATGAACTGGGTGTGTGAAAGGTATTGCAATAGAGTGAGTATAAAAACTTGAACAGCAACTTTCAATAGTGCACCACTTTTGGAAATTATTTTCCCAGTGTACAATATGAAATTATAATAGAACCACAGGTATCAGTTTAGGAAAATTTAAGGAAATCTGATGATTTAATCATAACCCCTAATTTATTTTACGTTATATTTTTTACTTCACTTTATTTTAATAGATAATATATTTATTTGCATTATTCCAGAATATAAAAAAAAATGTTCCATGAAGAAAAAGGAAAAAGAAATTATACCTCTTCTCATGTCTCTTCCATCATCTATCTTGAAACTTACATGCACACACACCCTCAAAATAATCATTTTATTTTGCTTCAAAAGACTAACAAAATGAGTTGGGTAATGCCTTACTAGAAAACATCACACCACAAAACTTGTAGCATCTTAGAGAGTATAAAATGAAGTAAAACTTTACTGAAGATTTAAAGTATGATTTAAGACTGATCTATCAATGAAGGTGCCTCATAAGGATGAAGAAAGACTGTGATACAACAGCCCAAGATTGGTGGAATCATCAAGATAAGTATTTGAGACCAAGAGAGTCAAAGAACTCCATCATAAACTCAGTATACCTTCCAATGAAATTAGTGAGTTTGTGGGAAATTTCCTATAATGAACAATCAAACCGTATGGTTAGGCAAGGTAATTTCAGAGAAGAGAAGGAATAGTCAAAGAATAAAAAGCAAAGTCAAGTTCATCTGAATACTCACTTGTATTTTCATTTCTTAGTATCTGTATTAATTAGTTGTTACTGTTGTTGTTGCTACTGTGACAAAATACCTGACAAGAAGCAACTTAGGGGGAAATGACTTTGGCCCAGAGTTCACCATGATGGTGAGGTGATTGAGGCAGCTGGTTACATCTTGCTGGCCATAGGAAGCAGAGAGATAGGAAGCTCGGTGTTCAGCTCCACTTTCTTCTCCCTCTTCACTCCAGGACAGAGCCCTGTAGAAAGGTGCAGCCCACAGTTGAGGTTGGGGGGGTCTCTCCACAGATATAACTTTATCTAAATAACCCCTTAGGAATGCCCAGAGATATGTCTTCTGGGTGATTCTAGATCCTTTCAAGTTGACAATATACGATAACCTTTATAGGATCTAGACTAACAGTATTTGTAATTGCATGTGTTTCTCAACTAGATTTTGTATCTTTTTCCAGTATTTTTTCTGGGCATTGTCAGAATACACAGAGTATACAGAGAGAGAGAGAGCTGTTTGTCCCTCTTTGTATATTATTATTTAAATAGAAAAATGTATTATGCACACTACAAAATTTTTCTTTTTCTTGTCTGGCAATGTATCTTGGTCATCTTCTCACACCCCTATCACAGAGATCTCTTTCTTTTATGCAACTATATAATGCTCTGAAATTTAGACTCAAACTAATCCCTAATCCCCATTGACCTCCTTTCAATCTATGTTTTTTGTTTGTTTGTTTGTTTGTTTTGTCATTGCTGTTTGTAGCCAGTGCTGTACACAGGATAAGCACATTAGTAGGGAGTAATGTGTCATTGCCCAAACTCTTAAAAATAAAAACAATATAACAATGAATATCCTCTTGTGTATGTTCACTTCACAGAGGAATTCTCTGTGAAGAGAGGAATCAAAGAGGAATTCTCAAAATAAAAGGAAATGGTATTCCTAGACTTAGAAAGCATTTGTCCTTTCAATATATTTTGCCATTTGGTCCTCAGTGGCTTTATGCCAATTTTACCAGTTCTATCAGCCTTCCCAGGCTCCACCCCACAGAATAAACACATTGGAGGCCACTTGCAGACATATGCAGTAAACTCAGAGGGCCCACAGTTTTCTACTCTCAGATTTCGCTCCCCTGTTTGGCCCTTAGAGTAAGGAGGTCCCTTACCTGGGGTCATTCACTCCCTGCTGTCACAGGAGCTGTTGCTGCTGGAGCCAGTGAAGGTGTAGCCAAAAGTGAAAGGGGTTGATAGTCAGTCACTCTCAGATCCTGGAGATGTCCACAGGGTTCCAATCTGTCCCAGCTCAAGGGTTGTCACCTCTAGCCTGGGAAACCTCCAATCGATGGTCTGGCTTCAGCTGCCCCTCCACTCACCAGTTTCGGAGTTTCTGATCTTCTGCCCATCAGATAAGGTGCTTACTAGTCGCCACCATCTTGGAGTCTCTGCAGTAAATCTTAGAGGCTGAAAATATTCTAGGCCTAGATTAGATTGTACAGAGGCTAGGAGCTTCCAGGGCTATGCCTAGGTTAGCAGACAGAGGCAGTATGTCTCCAAGACAACAATTACATCAGACTAATAAAAAACACATTTACAGCAATAACAGTATATACAACAGCATACACCAAGACCTATTCATATCCTCTGACTTTCAGACATTGATTTCTTTTCTTTTTTTCTTTTTTTCCTTTAGGTCACTTTTTCTTGGAAAATTACAACACTAGTACAAGTCTTACACATTTAGCATTTGCTTGTTGAAAGCAATTCATAATATTAAAATGAATCATGTTTTACTTTTTCTTTACAAGAAAACAAAACTGAGGGAAGGGACCTTAAAATCAAAAAAATTAAAAAGGTAACACAACTTTTCTCTTCTTAGTGTTTGGGTAGTTACAGCAGAAGACTTTCCTTTTTTTTTTTTTTAAATGAAGAACTTGATCCAAAGATTTGTTTGTTCTTAGTATCTGCTTCTGCCTCACCCTCTGTCAGATTGGTTTATTCCATGGCCACCATCTCTTGGTGCTCCAAGGCTTGAACTGCTGTAGGAATCACGTGGAGGAGGGTACCCCCTTTCCATAGAAGGGGGAAAACCCTGTTCTTGTCTATCAACGCGATCTCAGGCACTGGAGTAGAGATCACTTCTGCTGCTTGAGTAATTGTCTTGACTTCCACCATAGCTGTCACTTGAGCTGCTGTAATCATCAGAGTGACTGTTTCCCCCATAAGATAACTGGGACCCTCATGTAGGTGGACCACTACATGAGTTACCATAGCTCTCATATGAATCTCTGTAGGGATCTCCACTTGGATGATCTGAATAGTCACCATCCTGAACATATCCATCTCTATCACCATAGCCCCCTGGATGGATAGTTATCACGGAAACTGGAATGACTGTAATCATGGTAAGTATAATCTCTTGGCAGTGGTGAATAATCTCTGGTATTATGAGAGCTTGGGTAATCTCTGCTTGAGTCGCTGTCTTTTGTAGAATATCCATCATCTCTTGGGAAAAAAATAAGTATCTCTATGCAATGGTAGCCGCTCCCTTCGTGATGGACCTCCATAGCTATCCCTTCTACTTGACACTGGGGCTCTTCCTCCTATTCCACTGCTGCTTCTAACTGCTCCTGAAGGGGTTGATCTTTTAGGAGGAGGACCCTTGTTTCATGGTGGTGGTCCTCTTTTTACTGGAAGTGGTCCTCTGGAAGAACTCATGCTAAAGATCATGGAATAACCACCATTATCCATGTGAAGGGGGTCCCCTCATTTCTCCACTTCCTCCTTAGAGACCTCTGGGAGGGCCTCTGCTTCTTGGAGGTCAAGGTGGTCCATGTCTGCCACTTTCAAACTATAGTTTGGTAGCTTGCTCCACTTTGATGGCTTTTCCATCTAAGGACTTTCCATTCATATCTCTAGCTACATCTTTAGCATTTGCTGGGCTTTCAAAAGTAACAAAAGCCAATCTTTTTGATTTGTTGGTTTGACAGTCTTTCATCGAAAGTATTTTCACTATTTGTCCATACTTGTCAAATAGTGCTTCAAGGGTTTTCTCATTTGTTCCTGTATTAAGCCCACCAAAGAAGAGCTTTCCTGGGTGATCTGCCTCAACCATCTTTTCTTCCAGCTGGTAAGAGTCTGAGTAGCCTGCAAATTTCATGATTTCCTTGTTTTTAATTGTATTCCATTGTGTAAATGCACCACAATTTCTGTATCCATTCCTCAATTGAGGGATATCTGGGTTGTTTACAGATTCTGGCTATTACAAATAAAGCTGCTATGAACATGGCTTAGCAAATGTCCTTGTTGTATACTTGAGCATATTTTGGATGTTTGCCTAGGAGTGGTATAGCTGAACTCTGGGGTAGCACTAT
This sequence comes from Meriones unguiculatus, assembly GCF_030254825.1. Taxonomy (NCBI): domain Eukaryota; kingdom Metazoa; phylum Chordata; class Mammalia; order Rodentia; family Muridae; genus Meriones; species Meriones unguiculatus. The sequence continues at coordinate 102,462,451 of NC_083369.1, read as the reverse complement.
TCCTAATTTTCCGAGAAAGCACCAGATTGATTTCCAAAGTGGTTGTACAAGTTTACATTCCTACCAGCAATGGAGGAGCATTCCCCTTTCTCCACAACCTCTCCAGCATGTGTTGTCACTTGAGTTTTTTATCTTAGCCATTCTGATAGGTGTAAGGTGAAATCTCAGGGTTGTTTTAATTTGCATTTGCCTGAGGAGTAAGGATGTGACCAGGCCACAGAGGAAGACTACAAAAGACAGTCCTGATGAGACCTGATAGGCTAGGCTCAGATGGAAGAGGAGGAAGGCCTCCCCTATTGGAGCACTTGGGGAGGGGCATGGGAGGAGATGTGAGAGGGAGGGAAGAATTGAAAGGGGATGAGGGTGGGGCTACAGCTGAGACACAAAGTGAATAAATTGTAATAAATAAATATATATATATATATTTAAAAAAGAGATGGAGCAGACTGTGAAGGTTTCAAGCTCCTACAAGCTCTTAGAATTCACCCTCCAAGTAGTTCACCAATGACAGCTGCTGGGTCTCAGAACAGAACAGAAAAGCCACTAGAACTACTGCACCTGAGTATCCTCCTCCTTCCTGCCCCAAGAGGAGCTAATGCTTCCCCAACTAGGAATCTGCTTTCTGCTCCACAGGCATCTGCCACTGCAGCTTCTGCTGAAAGAGCGATTATTTCTTCTATAAAAACGTGTTTTTTTTTTTTTTTGCACTCATCTTTGTTCATGCTGAGTCCTCCACTAAACCTAAGATTTAACTTCAAAGTGTAGTAGGTGCAAATTCTCTTTCATGTGGAATAGTGCTTTCAAATACCTAGAACTGGCCTAGTGAGTTTTTCCTGAACAACTGAACAAGTAAATAGCTATGGCAATTCAACTCTTTAAGACAGTGGTTCTCAATTTTACTAATGCTGTGACCCTTTAATACAGTTCCCCATGTTGTGGCAACCTGTAACCATAAAATTATTTTCTTTGGTACTTCATAACAGTAATTTTGCTACTGCTATGAATTGTAAAGTAAAATCTGTTTTCTGATGGACTTAGGTGACTCCTGTGAAACGTTCATTGAAAAAATGCCCATCCTGGAAGTAGCTTCTAATTCACATTGGAATTTTTCATGAAATAGCATGGGCACCCTCTAGTATCAGCTAATGCACATGACAGAAGAAGCTCACATAACGAACAGGCCAGCTCACAGAAGTTATACAAGTGTGCCCTTGTTCTCTCCCAAACAGCCAAGAGTTCAGGATGCAAAGTGAATGAGAGTAACATTGTCCTAAGAATGAGCTTGAATTAGGTATAATTTATTAAAACAGTCAATCACTAACATATTTCAGATCCATAGTAGTAGTAACAAGTTGCTTACAGCCCAACTACAAACCAATGCAATATACTAAAGATAAGTCACACTGCAAGCGAGAAACAGTGACACTCAAGGAGGTCATATTTCTGAAAAAGAACCAGAGCGCCAAACTTGTTTTTAAAGTATCCATACATAGTATGTGTGCATATATATATATATATATATATATATATATATGTATATATGTATTTGTGTATGTGATATATACATACATATGTACACATATACATGGTTGATCTTGTTTGTCAAACTAATGAGATTTAGAATCAAGGTGGTAACATACCTCTGGTGTTTCTATGAAGGTTTTTTCCAGGAAGGTTTAAATGAGTAGAAAGCTGGGCATGGTGAGCTTTTAAGGAAGCAGAGATAGGTGGATTTCTGTGAGTTCAAGGCCAGTCCAGTCAGTATACTGAGTTCTAGACAGCCAGGACTACATAGCAAGACTGTCTCAAAAAAAAAAAAAAAAAAAAGAATAGTTAATACACATTCTGAATGTGGGTAGCACCCTATTGGCTGGGGCCTCAGACTGAATAAAAAGTAGAAGCTATCTAGACTTCAGCATTCTTATCTTCTCCTTCCAAAGTGTGGGTGAGATATGACCCACACTCTTCATACTCTTACCACAGTGAGTTTCCCACCATGATGGACTCTGTCCTGTCCTCAAAAGAAGCTCTTTTGAAAGTTGCTTTTACCAGATTATGTCTCCAACACTTCACAGACAGTTATATTAGAGAGAATGAAAGTGAAGACAGCTAAGAGATGTAATGCAGAATGTCATGTTGATTCTTCTTAGTCCCAATTTGAGACATTTTTAATTAATAATATCTAATATCACAGTGCATTTAAGATAGCTTGCAGCATACTACTGAGAGAGTGTGGAAATTTTCTTTCAAGAAAATTGACTTTCTAGAAAACCAAAATAGATGGGTACTCAAAATATTTTGAGACTTGAGTTATTACATATATCTTTGGATTTCAGAATGAATCATTACAAAAATGAAAATTAATAAAAAGAATTGTATTCCGTTAGATTAGGATAAGATGATGAAAAAGTAGTGAGGGAACATTAAGAACAATAAGGAATTTGTAAAAAAAAAATTTGAATAAACATATTCTTTTTAAAACAAAACAAAAACAAAAAGAGAAAGTTGCTTTTGTCAAAACAATGAGAAAAGTAAGTGATATGATGTAAGATAAAGTTTAGCAGATCACATGTTCACATGGAAACCAACCCAATAAAATTGTTTTTTATTTAATAAATATATTACAGCTCCTTCTCACAGAGATTTTCAATTTCTCTTCATATTTGTTGTCATAAATCTAGAGGGAATAGAACACTACTGAAGTGTAGACTTTATGAAAGTAATTCACCCAGGAATCTTTGAAAATATCTTGTAGAAAAAATGATTAATACTTCAAAAGTTTTGTTCAAGTAAAATGTTTCCCTCCTTAACCATCACAAGTGTTCCACTAGTAGAAATAAGCATTAACAAAATATGCTATGATCTTTGTTGCTGCCTTCAAAAAATATATATATCTGCTTTTTTTCCCCATCAGAAGCTTTGCTCTGTGCACAAGTGTTACAAACCATTCCCTCTTCAAATGAGGAGCCAAGCCTTGTTTGTATAGAATGTGTCATTCTGTTATTCCTTGAGACTTCTTCTACAAAGCTCAAAAGACTCAAAGCTTTTCTTTGATCAAGATGAAAGGCACTCCAGCTTTTTTTACCAGTTTACCTAGATCCAAAACTTGAGGTCTGCTGCCATCAAGAAGCTATACAATCTCTTCTTTATTATCAGTTAAATACTGAGTATAGACTGATTATGAGCCAGTAGGTCTGATGTTTGAAAAGACAAATATAGTGAAACTCAGTCCTCCAAAGGTTAACCCCATCAGATCTCAGAGCAAATAAAAGCCTTTCCAGTCTCATCTCTAATAGTCATTCATGGACCATAATCACATATAAAGGACTAATGTACATTAGTAATCCACACATCCTACTTAGAATTCAAAATAACACTTTCTGTAGAGCTTAAATGCTTTTTTAATAATATAGCAAGTTTAACATGTTAATCTCTAGCTACTTGAAAATGCTCATGTGACAGTACTACTTCATTTGATGACTATCCCCTTTCTAACTTCCTGGACTTGGTAATGAGCTATTCAAACACACATACATAATAATGCTCTCTCAAAAGGCAGGAAAAAGATTGGCCCAGACTTCTTACATTTTCCTGCTATGTTCTGTTGTTTGTTCTCATTTGGATTTGACCCAATATATTCTCAAAACCTTTTGAGAATATTTTCCTTCAATTATACCTCTTTATAAATTATAGTATTTCTATGACTCTAGATATAAGTTCTTAATGCTAGCTTCTCCAGATGACTTTTAAAAAATAAACAGTATGGTCACCAAAATTTACCAGCTTCTCTGCATTTTTTTACCAGACAGATGTTATTACTACCTAATCTAAAGGTTTTTTAATGTTTGCATATTCTGAGTTATTAACTATGTGAAAGAAGCCCCCCCACACACACACACACATACTCTTTCTTTACTTGACAGGGAAAAAAAGACAAGAGAGGGATGAGAGTGACTAATAGCTTAAGAAATTGGGAAAACACATCAGACAGGATGACATAAATCGATGGAGACTGGAATTTTTCCTTTTCTTTCTTTCTTTTTTTTTTTTTTTGATAAAGTAAAATTTTTGTTTTTGGAACCATACTCAGCAAACAGAAGCAGTGAGTATAGGAAACTAATATTTACTGAACAGTTATTTTATGCCGAGGGTACTGAACATACTCCTATATAACTTGTGTAGCAACCTTTAGGGGGAGGGAGGTAGATGGTATTATCCCTAATTTTATGGAAAGAGGTTAGAGAGGTTAAATAGCTTTCTCAAATGCATGCTGTTTATAAAGTAGAGCCAGGATTCAAACACAGGAAGTGTGATACAAAATTGTAAATCCCTGTTAGCATTCTATGCCGTGTTCCATACTGCAGAACTCAGATGTCTATTGAACAGAAGGCCCATGGAAGATTGTCATTTTGAAAATGTACACACCAGGGCTGGAGAGATGGCTCAGTGGTTAAGAGCATTGGCTGTTCTTCCAGAGGACTTGGATTTGGTTCCTAGCACCCACATGGCAAATCACAACTGTCTGTAACTCCAGTTCCAGGGAATCTGACTCCCTCACACAGACACATGCAGGCAAAACACCAACGCACAGAAAATAAAAATAAATTTTAAAAAAGTGTACACATATGCTGATCATGCTGTCACACTATTTTAAGAAGAAAGAATTCTTTATGTATCATCTCCAGAACTGGTAAGATATTGTTTGTTCAGAGCTTGGTGATTTTTTTTTTTTTAAATCTGAAATTCAGATCAGATAAAAAGGTAATGACTGAGGTAGGTAAGTAAAGATGGTCAACAAGATAGTGTGACTATGGTGTGATACACATGCTCCCATGAAATACATGACTTCGGTCAGAAATAGTATCCCAAAGACAATGATAACAAGCTCTGGAAGGTACATCTGTGCTCCTAAGATGACTTCATCGAAGGACAAAAATTCTTGATTATGTAAACTTTAATATGCATATTTCAAAATTAAGGTTTCAGTACCATGAAAGAACAAACAGACCACTTTTTATTTATTTCCTTTATTTCCTCTGTCTTTCAGCAACTGGACATCATTAAGTCCTTTGAGTCTCTCAACATCAGTTTTTCTCATGAATTAAATAAATCACAACATAGAAGATTACATTTTGACAAAAAGAAAATAAAATGTATAAAGTAACCAATAACACCTCCAAACCTAATGGGCATTTCCCAAAAGGAAACTTATTATTTTGAATAATTTATTACTTGTTCTTTCTAGAATTGGGAGTTTGAGATGGATTTTATTTCAAACTGTACATGTTTTGGAGTTTTGCCCCAAGAATCATATCTGGGTGGCTTATACTAACATAACATGGTGCATATTAGGTATGAGTAATTGGAAAGGAGGGTATTTCAAAAACAAAACCAACTCCTCAAAAACGTTTCTTGAAAACCCAAATCTAATACCCCAGTATTTAACTCATTCAGGCTGTTAATAAATGCTCTTCTCAGGAAACATGGTTTAGAGAAAAAAAATCAGACTATAATAATTACGTGTCTTTCACAGCTATTGTCTTTCAAAAAACTAGCAAGTTTCTGTGTTGGTGAGAAAGCAGGTGAGGTGGAAAAGAGATGTAAAGCTTTGTGCTTGCAGCTTGTTTTCCATGACAGGGGAGGTCTGCTTTTGAAAGCAAGCAAAGCATTAGTTTATTAAGAAAAAAGTAGTTCTTTTGGCTCCTGCTAAGTGTTTTGGGGCTCAGCAATTACCCCAAACTCAGATTATAGATTCAAACCTCCCTCACAGCCTGCCTCCTTCTTTTCCACTCCCCCCACCCCAGCTCCCTGAAAAAAACAGGAAATCTTACTGTGCCTGCATGATGCCTACCTCCCTGCAATCTTGCTGCGAGTTGGTCTGAATATTATGTGGAACAAGTCACAAAAGAGAAAAGCTGAAGGCAGGTGCAGGAACAAGACGCTGCACTCCTTAAAGAGGGCCTTAGGTAAGTAGCTATAAGAGTTGTATATGCCAATCAAAGACGGGTAAGGGTCAAGCTACCTTTTGTTCACAAACAAAGACTAATTGCATGTTCATAGCTGTAGAGTCTGTGGGCACTAATTCGAAAGAAGAACTGAAAACCCCTAAGACTCTTGCCTCTCAACAGCAGCCAAGGCAAAGAGGAGGGCTCAAGGAGCGCAGTGGCTATCAACCAGCTGGGCCTCTCCCTGTCTTCTCTACAGCAATCAGAGGCTCCCACGTGGCTGCCATTTCAAAAATGAAAATAAGCTATTTTGTTAAAAGTGAAAGGATGGCTGTGTGTACATAACACCAAGCCAATGAGCAGCAATGCAAAGGGCTCTGAGCCACTTAGCTTCCTTTGATGCACAATGTCCAATATTGTTGGCTTTGCTTTTTCTATGAATCAACCAAATTAGCTGCCTCTTTTGATATCTTGCAGACATGACTGGTCGCTGAAAGTTGTCCTTTTCTTACATTTGAAAACAAAGATCTCTCAAGGTGATTTGGTCTTTCCTGTAAAAAAAAAAAACCAGTTTGAATCAAGTTACTATTAAGTCCAAATGACTGGAGTAGCCAGCTTTTGAATTTATTATTACTTACTTTAATAGAATACTTTCTCATGTCTGAAACAGTTCCATTTATTCATCTCTAAGCAATGATTGGTGCCATTGCTACAGGCAAGACACTGTGGTTGGCTTGGAAAGAATAAATATGTTATCTAAATAGGAATCTTGCCCATTAAGCAAGACAGGCCTAATTATGTCCACTTCCTGACTGAAGAAAGGCAGAACCAAGGCAATGAATTGATTTGCCTTGATCATACAACTTGTTAGTGACAAAGGTAGGAGGCAATCCGGCCTCCTGTTCAGTTTTCAATACACTGGGCCAAACTGCCTTTCCATAGGCCTGCAAAAAAGTGTCCTCAAACCAGTTAAAACCAAACCTCAGGCTGAGGATGCAGCTCAGTTGATGGAGTGCCAGCTTAGTATGTCAGCGATTTGGGTTTCAATACCTAGAACTTAATAAACCTAGGTGGTAGCCCACAGGACTGGAATTTCAGCACTAGGAGAGGATCAGAAGTTCAAGGTCATCCTTGGTCAGACCCAGGTCCTTGCCCACTGGGGCCAAATGAGACTTTGTCTTAGAAGAACAAGAACAGTCACGCCCCAATCCCACAAATCCCTGGTAAACGAGCACATTAAGGACAAAACCAATAGACCAGCAGTTCCAGCTGCAGAAGAAACCTACACAAACCTGAAATCCAGTGGGTAGATGTGGTATGACAATGACTCCTCCTATTTAGCAGGCCAGCACTAGAGAAGAAATCCATGGATTGCTATAGTGAGAAGTCATCTTGAGAAAGGGCCTTATTTTTCCAGGTGAAACTATTTTGAGGCCCCCAAAACAAGGAATTATCACAAGTCAGAGATCCAGAGGCACCCTGGTAAAATAACTGGTTGGGAGAGAGCCACAAAAGACATAAAGAGGGGAAGAGCTTGAGCAAGGACACACTAAGAAGTTTAGGCAGGGAGAGAATGAATAGTGATTGGTGCAATGGTCAGGAGCCATGCATCCCATGAGGAAGAATGGAAGCAGTCATAACTGTGCTTTATCACCAAGCAGGGGTTGATAATTTTCTAGATTGCCATACCCTATTTGTTCCTTTTGCTCTCTGATAATCATTTAGCATGGACATTTGCCATGCTTCTTGGTGCACAGATGGAGAGCCTCTGCAGCAAATGAGAAATTGCCCAATCCATAGGCCCCTGAATATCCTGTGCCTAATGGCAGCTTCCATTCAGATGTACATCTATGCTCACAGTTTGAGGGCCTCTGGAGCAAGAGTGTCCAACACACTACCATTAACAGACCTGGTGGGAACAAACTTGGGATTTAGTCTTTGACAAGTCTGATTGATGGGAGTTGAGAAGAATACAAAAGACCTCACCTGCAACCTGCTGCTGCCCCCATATGTGATAGGTTTTAATAAAAGAGAAGAGAGAAACCAGAAAAAAGTTTTTCGAACCCAAATAAATTGCCTAGGGTGATATTTTTTCTTTCTTTATATAATTTTATTTAATTATTTTTATTCTTTTTTTAATTTTATTTTTTTCTTATCAGTTACATTTTATTAACTCTGTATCCCAGCTGTATCCTGCTCTCTCATTCCCTCCCAGTCCCTCCCTCCCTCCCTCATTGCCTCTCTGCTCCTTTCCAAGTCCACTGATGGGGGGGACCTCCTCCCCATTCATCTGATCCTGTTTTATCAGGTATCTTCAGGACTGGCTGCAAAGCCCTCCTCTGTGGCCTAACAGGACTGCTCCTCCCTTGGGAGGTGGGGAGGCCAAAGAGCCAGTCATTGAGTTCCTGTTAGAAATAGTCCTTGTTCCCCTCACTTTGGGAAACCAATTAGTTACTGAGCTACCACAGGCTACCTCTGAGCAGAGGTTCTAGGTTATATCCATACATGGTCCTTGGTTGAATGTCAGTCTCAGAAAAGACCCTGTGCCCAGATATATTTGGTCCTTGTGGAGCTCCTATCCTTTCCCCATCAGACTAACTCCCCTTCTTTCTTATGATTCCCTGTACTCTGCCAAAGCTTTGGTCATGAGTCTTTGCTTTGAAAACACTGCTAGTTAGAGTCTTTCAGATGCGCTCAGTAGACTCCTGGCTCAGAGGTTGAGAGAATTGGCTGTTCTACCAAAGGTCCTGAGTTCAATTCCCAGCAAGGTGGCTCTCAACCATTTATAATGAGATCTGGTGCCCTCTTCTGATAAATTATTTTATTCTTGAAACATATTTTAATCTTTTTTTACTTCTCAGTTTCCCTTTTTTCATTGTTGTCTTCCATGTTGACTGTTAATAATTTCACTTTTACTCATTTTTTTTTTAGTTTATTCCACATTGTACTAGCCCCTTTCATCTCTGTTGTTACTGTTATTATTTGCAATTGAAAGATGCTGTGTTTCTTTTTCTTTTTTCCCCTGTGGTCACAGTGGTACTATGGTTTTCTTTTCCTTACTAGGAAGTATTTTGAGCATGTAGGGTGGGTATTTTGCTGCTGAGCCAAATTCTCAGCCCAGGTGAGAAAAATTGCACCGTACTTTAGACATACTAAACCACTCAAACCTTGGCAGATAATTCAAATTAAAGAATAGAGGGAACAACAAACCCACCAAGAAGGTAGCAGATGACCAAGCAAGGGTAGGATAATCTTATAGTATGCTCTTAGATACTCCATTATCAATAATAGATAGAAATAGCACTACTTCTGAAGACACAGACCCTACCACCAATCTCAGTATAGATTATTCCTAAACCTTTTTCAGCATGCACATTAGTCATATCCTAGTTAGGTTTTCTATTGCTGTGATAGACTATAATCAAAAGTAACGGGTAGTAAAGGGTATGTTTGGATTACAGGTTATAGTCTATCATCATCAGGGGAAGTCAAAGCAGGAAACTGGAGGCAAGAACTGAAGCAGACTCCACTGAAGAGCTCTTACTAGCTAGCCTCCCATAGCTTTCTCATCTTCCTTTTTTGTACAACTCAGGAACACCTATCCAGGCACTGGTGCTGACCCCAGTCACATGGACATCCACATCAAACATTAATCAAGAAAATGCCCCTACAGGTTTGTCTACAGGCAACCTGATTGATATATTTTTCTCCTTTGAAGTTAACCCTTCCTACATGACCACAGCTTGTGTCAAATTGACAAAAACCAACCCAAACAAAAACAAAACTAACAAACACAGCTGACAATATACTAAACTCCTTCATGATGTACATTGCTGATGAGACTAAAGGACTAATCACAGGGGCCACCCCATATATTCTGCTCTCGTCTATGAACCTGCCTGGATTGCCACACATATTACTATTATAGGACTTACCAAGAACGTGGGACCCTCAGGATCTGACATATAATGTGCTGTGTCAAAATCAATTGATCACAGCCTCATAATCCACAGCAGAATTGGACTATGAAGCCCATTTGAAGTCAAACTCAACATTACATCAGAAACTAATCTTCAACATTACATCAGGAACCAATTTTTATACCTGTTCATCATGTTCATTGCTGCACTAGTCATAGTAGCCAGAAACTAGAAATACCTAGATGTCCACTAACCAATGATTGGATAATGAAAATGTGGCACATGTATACAACAGAATATTATTCAAATATTAAGAAAAATGAAGGTATAAAATTTGAAGATAGATAAACCAGGGTCAGATGAAAGGAGAGGAGGACCTCCCCTCTCAGTGGACTTGGAAAGGGGCAGGGAGGAGATAAGGGAGGGAAGGTGGATTGGGAGGGAATGAGGGAGCAGGATACAGCTGGGATACAGAGTTAATAAACTGTAAGTAATATGTAAAAAAAGTGTAAAAAAGAATTTATTTGGAGAGCCAGGTATGCAAAGAGAGTAATGCATTGTTGTCCTGGGGCTGTTCACAGCCACCTATACCTCCAGCTTCAGGCTATCAGAGCTCTAACAGACTCAGTGCCATCGTTTGGCCTCATAGGCATGTGTACACACACACACAAACCACAAACACACATTTCTCTTTCTCTGTCTCCCCCACACACTACATAAAGAAAAATAAATCTTGAAAAAGACTTATTAGTGCAGTAAAGGTATTAGGATGGAAAAATTTGAGAACACTGTGCAGGATATTCTAAAACAACTCAGTACAGCCAGGGCATCTAGTCTAAATGAAGAATTACTGAGGAAAAGGCTGTCTCTTCATAACAAGCCACGGCATAGAGTCTGAACTTTGTTCTCTAGGCACTGTGAAAGAACTGAAGAGTTTTAGTCAAGAGAACAATGTGATTTGATCAATCAGCAAAGATTCCTTGTTTGCAAAGATAGAGAATGTGGTAGAAAATGCACACACTAGAACACACAAGCATACACAAACATAAACACACAGAGTGAGGTAGAGAGAGAGAGAAGGAAAAAGAGGGAGAGGAGGAGATGGCAGCAAAGTGAGAAATCCACCAAACAACCAAAAAGACAACTGGAGCCTGAACTAATGCCTGTTTGAAGCTGTACTTTTGAGCACAATGAGTACAACCTAGAATGAAATGAATAGTTCAGACAATGCTACGCATCTCTCTTCTTTCTTTTTTTTAAGTATATATACTAACAGTTTTACAAGGCAGAAGGAATGGTGGTGTATGCCTATAATAGCAGTACTTCCAGAGGTATAGGCAGTAAGGTTAGGAATGAAAGGTCATCCTGGATGCACAATGAGTTTGTGAGTAGCCTTAGTTACATTAGACCCTGGATCAAAAACAAACAAACAAATAAATAAACAAGATACTGAAACAATTTTATAGATTATGTAACATTAGCGTTAATATGACAATCTTGTTTCCTTTACAGCTGAAGAAACCAAGGGCCTTTGCAATAGATTGAAACCATTTCAGAAAATTACAATCAATGAAAATGCAGAGATTGTGAATACATTGCAGAAGAGGAGACAGAAAAATTGTAAGAGCTAGAGAACCAGGAAATCTGCTGTGCAATTGCATATCCTAGAAATGACAGAGAAGCTTCTTTCACTATACCTCAAAAATATGGCTGGTTAAATGAGACCCAGGCAAGAACAACACCAATAAAGATGCTCAGGTGTAAAGGGAAGAATATCTCATGGGCCCTACCACTTAGACAAAAAAAAAAAAAAAAAAAAAAAAACCCTACAGGAAACTAAGGAATACTGAGATCTTGAAAATTAGACTTCCCCAGACATGAGCTTGCTAATAGGTTATCCAATACCAAGTGGTAGCCTCTGAAATCATATATATACAAGTAATACTAAAAAGACTCAGCAGGTTGTATTTGTGTGTGTGTGTGTGTGTGTGTGTGTGTGTGTGTGTGTGTAACAGTAACATTTAATGGAAAAGAGAACACAAATTTGAGGGGGAGCAAGGGGAAGGAACAAGCAAGGGGTTGGAGAGAGAAAATGAAAGAGAGGCTATTATGTAGTTATATTTTAATCTTTAAAAATTAAAATAAATATGTGTTTAAAAATGGAGCACGCTGAGCCCCAGACAGACAAGTATTCAAGAGCTTTGGAATAAAGTCTGAGAATTGATGTTTTTAATATGATCCAGGTAGTTGTGGTGGTGGCAATGGTAGTGATCTACATATCCCTCTTTGAAAACACTGGACACAGACAACAATACTCAAAAGTTTTAGTCTCTGGATTCATTCACAATAATCATGATTACTGATTATTTTGCTATAGTACACATCTGTGTACCATATTAAAATGAAAACCAGAAAATTTGAAATACATTTAATTTTCTCAAAATAATAATAACACTATTGCATGTTCACATGTAATGTTTTTTGAAAATCAATATTTTTTTTCTTTTTAAAAAGGTAAGAAAACCAGCCTGTTGTGCTGGTACATTCCTACAATTCCCATGCTCAAAAGGCTAAAACAGAATACTTGCAAGTTCGAGGCAAGCCTAGGTTACAGAGGAAGATATTCTCGTATGAAAAAGTAAGAAGGGGCTCACTATAAACTTTGTTTGTGTTTCAAAAAAATGTGTCTTTAAAAAAAATGTCTAGCTTAATTTAAAGCTGCTGGGTTCTCATATCTACTTTTGATTTCAATTGGTTGCAATATGATGTATATGTTTTAAAAAGTTTATTTACATGTATATATGTTTGGAAAAGGGAGGTTTATTTTAATTGAATTTTCAGATAATAGCAGATATCTTGTTTTAATTTTGAGCACAAACTCTACAAACGGTAGTAAGCTGCAATGTGGTGTTAGACCCCTATAATGTAATGCCAAAGTTCATTGATTTTATCTTGTGTTTTGAACTGATCATTGATTCAGGAGTGACATACTAACACTATGTATTGATCATTTCAAAAAACACTGAATTGGGATGTCTCTTCTTATGTTCTTGAAATAATCTGTAGTTTACTTCCAATATCTCCTATACAGTAAATGGTATATACATACTTGCTTTACATTACTGTATTGTTTATAGAATAACGAAAAGAAAAGTGTGTACATAGTCCATGAGACAACAATCACAAGCCTAGTAATATAATGTACAATTTCAGGTAAATTAAAACTTCTGATGAAAAATCGGAGTATACAAAGTGACAACTGTAATCTATCACTGGCTGAAAAGAAAAAAGAAAATCAGTAATAATCATATAATGCAATATAATTTCACCACGAGAGCAATTAAGTAGTGATACATGCTATCTAGCATGGGTGGTCTTTGAAAAACTTATAGTGTTGAATTCCATTCATATGAAGTCTGCAATAGGGAGATCTAAATATCTTATGACACAGATTACAGTTAACCAGGACTGTGGACTGAGAGAGGGAGATGCAAAGACAAGGGAAAGCACATGGGTTTCTTTATTACTGTAATGATTACTGAATGTTTGTGTGCAAACACTTTAAAAGCTAAAATGCATACTTCAAATCAATTTGATGTTAATGTGTACAGCTCAATATGCTATAATAATTTAAAATGCATATCCATTTCCGAGTAGTAAAAATCTTCCAAATATTTACACTTTTAACTTTCCTTTGTTTTAGGCGTCACATTTGTTAATGGTATCTGCCACTAGACTCATTAGGAAAGTCTGCAAGTGTTAGGAAACTAGCAAGCTCATGGAGATGGATACACATTTTTCTAAACTTCCAATTTTAGCTTGAAAACTCAAATTCCATTATTGGCAACAAATACTTGCCAGCTATTTTCCTTGAAGTGACAGGCTCAACGTTTACTCAAATTTGAGAAAACGTTTGTCAGGTGCCCAAATCTGAATAACCACAGTCTGCCAGTTGTCTTTTTAGTTAGTACGAGCCGGGCAGCTTTTCCATGAAAAGAAGTGGCTAGATTAGCATGCATTTCAAACAACAGCAGAAGTACTTTTTCTCAAGACAACCCTCACACTTCAATTTGCAGAGGTGATTTATGCACAAGTACTTAAGGGTCGAGATTCAATAAAATTACTATTTTTTTACTGCCTACTCAAGGACATCCTTATTAGAACTGCCTCCTTTATTGTCTGTGAGTGCCAGCAGTAAAGAATATAATGGCTGCTGGAACAGCTTGGTGCTACTATCTAGTTTTATGCTGACAAGACAGCAGCATTAGCCACCATTGCTTCTGTACCTTCAGTGCAAATAACAGTGAAAAGGCAAATATAATATCACTACTAGTGTAAAATAATTCTGGCCTCATAACCTCCTTGGAATGATTTGAGGGACCCCCACCTTTCATGGATCATGTTAGAACTGCTGAGCAAAAGCATACTGCTTTATCCAAAGTTTTATTTCATTCCACTACTCATTAAATTTCTGCCATGTGTGAGACACCTAGAGATTATAATTTCCACCATTATAGTCTTTTATCCAGATGTGTTTGAGTGACTAGAATTAAAACCCTTTGTCAAAACCTGTAAATTTGTCCATTTAGGAGATCTGATTGGTGGAATTTCACAGTGCACTGTTTTGTTCAGACTCCATACAGTGTGATTTTGTACTGTCTCAGAAGTATCATACCATTCACCCAGGTACACCATATAAGCACTAGAAAGTCAGCTCATAGGGGCACATGTCTTGTGAGATGCCCACAATATTATACACCTAAGCAGTTCTAGGGAAGAGAATGCAGTAATCTATAACACTGATGTTCAGCTCAGCCTAACTTCAAGTCAGTAAATATGGAGACATTATATGTATATATACATACTATATACATGTGTATTTGCATATATATATGTATACTTACATATATATACATATATGTGTGTGCATACTTACAGTGTAGTTCATAAGGAGAACTACACCTTTGATTACAGGTGTCAGTCACTCTATAGCATTCACTTTTCCTTTTAAAAAGAACGTAATGAGTACTACATAAGTGTGGTAAATCAAAATATGCATGTTCCAGATACTGATCTAAGAACAAAGCTCAGTTAGTCTTACTCATATAAAGCAGATTGGGAAAAAAATGTTCATGATTATTAAAGATGAATTGCTGTCATTAATAATGTAGCAGGGAAACTACAGAGGTGGCTCAGCTGTTAAGAGCACTTGCTGCTCTTGGAGAGGAGCAGGGTTCATTTCCTAGCATCTGCCTGGCAATTCACAAATCCAGCATTAGGGGATCTGGCCCTAATGCTGGACTCTTCTGGACTGCACAGGTACCCGGCACACACACAGTACATACATACATATGCAGATACATATAAGATAAAAATAAATAAGTCTTTAAAAACAAACAAATCAGTAAAAAGAATTTTTAGACAGGATATAAAGATATGGCTCAGTGGTAAAGTGATTGCCAGCCAAGCATTAAAAACTGAATATAAGGGGAGGAGGACCTCCCCTGTCAGTGGACTTGGAAAGGGGCAGGGAGGAGATGAAGGAGGGAGGGTGGGATTGGGAGGGAATGAAGGAGGGGGCTATGGCTGGTACACAAAATAAATAACCTGTGATTAATATAAAAAAAATAAAAATTATTAAAAAACTGTGTGTGACATGGTATATACTCATTTATAAGTGGATATTAAACATAGTATAGGATAAACATACTAAAATCTATAGTTGTAAAGAAGCTAAACAACAAGGAAGACCTCAGGGAAGATGCTCAATTCAGATGGGCAAATGTGATAGACATTGGAAGCAGAAAACAGGGAACAAGACAGGAGCTTACCACAGACAGCCTCTGAAAGACTCTACTGATCAAGGTATCGAAGCAGATACTGAGACTCATAGGCAAACTTTGGGCAGAGTGCATGGAATTTTATGAAAGAAGAGGGACAGGAGCTCTAAAAGGAGCCCAACAGAGCCAAACAAACAAACAACAACAACAAAAACAAGACAAAACAAAACTGGGTCCTAGGGACCCTACAGAGACTGATACCCCAACCAAGGGCCTGAAACCCAGGGTCAGATGTATAGACTCAGTCTCCAAGTAGGTTCCCTAGCAGGGGCCATCTCTGACATGAACTCAGTGACAGACTCTCTCTGATCACCTTCCCTTGGGGGTGCAGCCTTGCCAGGCCACAGAGGAGGACAATGCAGCCACTCCTGATGAGACCTGATAAGTGAGGGTCAGAGGGAAGGGGAGGAGGACCTCCCCTATCAGTGGACTTGGAGAGGGGAAGGGAGGAGATGAGGGAGGGTGGGATTAGGAGGGAATGAGGAAGGGGACTATAGCTGGGATGCAAAGTGGGTAAATTGTAGTTCATAATAAATAAATAAATAAATAAATAAATAAATAAATAAATAAATAAATGAAACCTGAGTGTGGGTCCCTGAAACACACTTTAAAATTCCAAGCACAGTAGCATCCATTTGTAATTCTAGAACTGAGGAAATAGAGACAGTAGTATCCTGGAAGCTCAACTGGTCATCAACCCTGCAGAATCTGTGTGCTCCAGGTTCAGTGAGAGATCCTGTCTCAAAATATCAGGTAGAGACTAACAAATTAAGACAGCTGATATTGACCTTTGGCTTGCACACACATATACACACACGTGCGCACATACATATAACACATAGACAAGAATGCACCAGCAAATACTGCCAAATATGGTGGCACATAAATGTAATCCTACTATTTTGGAGGCTGTGGCATGAAAATCATAGGCTCAAGGTCAGCCTGCGTGACAGTAATTTCTAAGCTAGCTTGTGCTATACAGTGAGATCTTAGCTCAAAGAGAATGCACTAAAATGTAAAAGGATAAAGCTGGATTTCAAATGATGTAATATAAAGCATAAAACAAGTTTCTGCCAGTTTTCATTGTAAGAAATATAACTGGGCTCGCCAATTCTTTTCATGAAGTTGCAATGGCAAGCATGGTATGCTTATATTTGTAGTTAAACTTTCATTAGATTTCCCTTTTTCATTCTTACTGTCTCGCTCTTCATCTGTACAGCTTCACAGAGTTCATCCAATTAGTTATTATTACAGTTAGCATTAATGGTAGTACTTGTAGCCAAAAGTTGGTTTTATTATTAGTGCAAATGTGACCTGCATTTTAATACTGTTGCAACTTCCCTTATCCCTACTGTCTTTTAAAAGGAAAAGGAAAACAAAAACATTTATTTAGGTATGAATGTGAGAAATGTTACTTTCTGGGGCAATGATCCATGTTCTTTTTATTTGGGAGTAGAATACATGCTGGAAGTTGCAAGGTATCAAAAGGTGTCTACATCATGAATCTGAAGAGGACCTGGAGGAAGTTGTTGCTTGTGGCTTGGGCTATTGTTGCCATTGAGAACCCTGCTGATACCTCATCTACTCCAGACACACTGGCCATGGGCTGTGCTGAAGTTTGCTGCTGCCACAGGAGCCACTTCAATTGCTGCCTGCTTCTTGCCTAGAAACTTCACTAACCAGATCCAAGCAGCCTTCAGGGAGCCAAGGCCTCTAGCAGTGACTGATCCCAGAGCTGACCACCAGCCCCTCACAGAGGCCTCTTACATCAACCTGCCCACCATCATTTTGTGCAACACAGATTTTCCTGTGTCTTATGGACATTGCCGTCTTGTGCAACAACAAGGGAGCTCACTCAGTGGGTCTGATGTGTGGATTTTGGTCCGGGAAAGTACTCTGAATGCATGGCACTATCTCCCGTGAACACCCATGGGAGTGCTGATCTTCTACAGAGACTCAGAGGATATTGAGAAGGAGGAGCAGGCTGCAGCTGAGGAGGCTGTAACCAAGGAAGACTTCCAGGGAGAATGGACTGTGCCAGCTCCTAAGTTCACTGCTGCTCAGCCAGAGGTGGCAGACTGGTCTGAGGGTGTTGCAGGTACCCTCTGTACCCATCCAGCACTTCTCTACTTAAGACGGAAGTGCCCAGCCAGCTACTAAGGGCTGGTCAGCAGCTCCCACAGTGCAGGCCACCAAGTGGGTTGGAACCACCACAGTGTGGTCCTAAACTCCTCTGCAGACACCTGAGCGAAGGGAAAAAGGGTAGAAGGAAAAAAAAAGTTCCTAACAGCTGAAAAAAAATCTGTAAATATTTATAAATGCATAAATATGCAGAATACCTTTTGATTCTTTCATTGAATAATCTATATAACTTCTCATTCATTACATGTTTAAATCACCCAACTACTCTATGGACTGGCTTCTTAATGAATTACTACATATTCTAATATCTTCCTGTCCATACTGAACTTCACAATGTCTGAAATAATTGCTTGTATAATCAAGACGTTAATGCCTACAAAGTAGAATCAGCATTGGGCAAAAGTCCAAATATCCAGCAAGTTCAATTTTGCTGGTGTTCATGAATCCACTGAAAGCAGCTGAAGAGATGAGAGAATCCCCAAGCATAGGCGACATCATTTCCACCACAGCTTGGTTTCCTATATTTTTTTTTGGCAAATTGCTGTCAATACAAAGGCATTGAAATGATGGCATCCCAATAGCACAGTGCCATTTCACAATCAAACTGAGGTGGTTGAAAACTTATTATAGGTCCAAGAATCCCACAGAATGAGAAATAGATCCAACATGCCCTGCTTTTATGCAACCTAATCATTTGGGGAATCCCATAGTTACAAGTATGAAACAATTTGAGAGCCATCAACACCAGGAGGAATATGGCTTAGTGCCAAAATTGTGACACAATGTGTGGTCTAGACAACAAATATCACAAATGTCAACAAGGAGAGAAAGTGGTCGTCAGTGTGATTGATAACAATGTTTAGTACATCTCTATTGAGGTCTTACTCTGAGTCATCTTCTGAGTTAGGCACTGATGACACAAAGAGGCAAACAATACAAAACAAAACACACACACACACACATAAAACAATCTTGTTCTCACATACCCTGTGAGATGTTTACAGTGGCAGGGGACGGAGGAGGGGTGATGAATGATGAATCTCTGACAGTCTTGAAGCGAGAAAGCAAAAACCTGCATACCTTTATTCAGGTGAAATCAAGGACAATATAAACCCTGGGCAGAGGGATAAATACCAAGGGTGAATGTGTTTGATTCCATGGGGTCAGGGAGTTAGGGATACTTAAATGGTCCTATCACAAGAAGGAAAATACAGCAATTAATTATCCTATGGGGGAAGGGGATCTCCAAGTAAAATTGAAGGTCACTGCTGGACTAAGATCAGTAGCAGGGTGGGGTGTTTTTAGGAATTCCTAGATGCTTGCTAGAGCAGTTTCCTTATCTACGGGAAGGGTCTGGCCTGTAATCTGCCCTGAGGCCTATGTGACCTCCTTACAAGACCTGAAATTATGCAGAGCAGAGCAGAGCAGAGAACTCTGCTGAGAAAAAGGAGGCTATCATCAAAGACCTCCAGAGATGATGGGACTTGAATCTTATCTAGCAGAGTCCCACAAAACGTATTTGCATTTGGACACAAATGTTTCGGTGGTTATATTTTTATGTACACATGCATTTTCCTGTCATGGTGATGTACAGAAAAAAATTAACATGTATCTTGTGTTTAGGTTCATACGTAAATATTCTATTGTTATACATAGGTGAAGCTGTATTGTATGTTGAGGTACATGTGTGCATTTGACTCTGTCCAAGTCACTGGACATCAGTGTGAGTCCAAGTGTACTTAAATGTATTATCTGTTTGTCTCTATGTGTGCTATGTGCCTATGTAATCAGTAGTCATCTATGCAATTATGTGTTTGTACATTTGCATATATGTTTGTATGTGCTTGGGGGCATTTCTGTGTAGCATGTGTGTGTGAATGTTGATGCATTTGTAATTTGAGTTTAAGTGCTCATATATAATTATTCAAGTATGTATATTGAAGTAAGTTTTTGTATATGTGATTCTTTGCTTTATTTATATCTGCAGAACTATAGGACATATCTGTATAACAGCAATATACATTCTGTTTGGGGGAACCTAATTCATGTGGAATTTATGCATGTTTGTGTATGCTTATAAAAAATACCCAACAAAAGATTAAAGAGGTGGCTCATAAGTTAAGAGCACTTGCTGCTCATGAAGACGACTTGAGTTCAGATTAAATGACCCAAAACTTCCTATAATTACAGCTCCAAAGGATCTGACAACCCTCTTCTGGTCTTAGCTGATGCCCACACATACATATTATAATGCTAAAAAAATACATACATACACATAAATTTTTAAAAATACCAAGCTACATTAAAATCTCTTGCTTAGAATCTCATTTTGTTAGA
This sequence comes from Meriones unguiculatus, assembly GCF_030254825.1. NCBI lineage: Eukaryota > Metazoa > Chordata > Mammalia > Rodentia > Muridae > Meriones > Meriones unguiculatus. The sequence continues at coordinate 102,442,267 of NC_083369.1, read as the reverse complement.
CCATATTGGTAATCAGTTCATGTCTTGAATATTTTCCACCCTGGCATTTTATCATACACTCCAACACAATGGCCTCAGTCATGGTGAGGGATGATGATCTTCCCAATTCTGTTTTCTTGGTTCCTTGAACCAATCTCACTCACCACTTCAGTCACACTTTCCTGTGTTATTTACTCATAGCTGCATAACAAAATATCCCAAAACTCAACAGCTTAAAACAACAAGGAAATGTATTATTTCTGCAACTCTCAACTGTTTAGCAGCAAATTTGCTTGTATACCCCCAGGCATATCCATGCCTGTAGTAGTAGGCTAGCTAGGGGACTGTGTTGTCGGTTCATTTCAATGGGTGTTGTTCGTTTTGTTTCCAGTTGGCTTGTGATGTGAACTAGGTGACAGCATACCATGAAACACAAAACAGAAAATACCAGGCTCTCAGATCAATATTCAAAATCTTACAGCTCTACATCAACCTCTTTCTCTTGATAAAAATAAGTTACAGGAATAGCCCAAGTTCTGGGAGGAAACAGGCTGTGGAGTATACATCTGACATAACTGGCGTTAATGTCCAGCGATAGTACCAAGGTTCTTGAGAGTGATTTTTGTCTTGCAGAGAACATGTGATCCTTTCTAATCACCTATACCAATGCTTTGCTGTAAGCAATATCTGTCCTTTTTCCACATCTCAAATTCCTAATTATCCAAACCATCCCTACCTACTTTTACAATGTACTAATTTACATTACAAACCAAGCAATCAGCCCTTCTACCCACTGACCATCATTTTATTAATCTTTCCACCTTTTCACTGTTTACATACCTCTCCTTACACATTTTCAACTATTTTAGTCACTCCTTAGAATTTCTTGTGGCTATTTTCCTGGGTAACTGAAGCTCTCCATCTCTTCGGCATTTGCACCTATATGCATGAATGACCTGAGGGAACACACAGTGGTTTGAACTTTACATTGTTAAGCACCATATTTCAACCCCAGGAGTACTAATCTTATTATAGTCTCCTAGTTTATTGATTCTGACATTCCTTGAAGAACATTTCACACTCTCTTCTCCTTCCAATCTCTGGCAGCTACTCCCATACTCAGCAAATGACTTTGCCTCCTGTTTCTTTAAGAATATTTCAGCCTTTTTTCCAATAGATGTTACTTTCATTACAGATAGAAATCCAAGATTCTTAGTTAAGATCAAACTTTGCCTGTGAGTTAAATCTCACTCCTTCCTCTTATTGCAGGATAGCTAATAGACTATCCTCAGCACTATCAATTAGCTCCTATCTTGGGGATACAGTAGAACATCCCAATCATTAGCTACACCAGGATTTGTCTCCATTGTAAAAAACAAATTATTACAGGCTAGGGAATAGCCCAATGTAGAGCACTTGCCTATTATGTACAAGGCCACAGGAATCATCCCAGCATCACAAACACATACATTCCCAAATTTCCCTGCAGCTTTTGTTGCATTTTTTGCTTCCCTTCACAGCAAAACTCAGATATTTTGAGGTTTGTTTTTTACTTTCACTATTTACTTGTATTATTGTTTCATTTGCTTTGATTTTTGAAACAAGGTCTGACTATAGCTAAGGTTTACATCAATCACTGTGTAGCCCAGACTGGCCTTGAATTTGTGGTGACTAAAAAGCAACTAAAAAGACCAATAACTTGTTGTCCATCACAATTCTCTCCCTTCAGATAGCTGCCTACCAGACACACTGGCTTCCTCACTGTTGCTTTAATATGCAACATTGTCCTGTCCCAGGGCAACTCACCTTGCTGTCTCCTTAGCCCAGGAATATTTTGATACAAGCAGCTGTATGTCTCACATTTCTACCCTTTTAATAATAATATTTTAAAAGACCTATTTAATTGCACCTTTCCTGGCCACTCTTAGTCAAATATCAGTTACTTACCTAGCATTTCATCTTTCATTTTGCTATCTGTACTTTGTTATAAACATAGCACTATCTAACCAATTATATGTTTTTTACTTACATCATCTTTTCACTTACTATGATGTGAGATCCACAGAACCAGAGATTTTTAACTCTTTGCTAAATGCTTCATCTGTACTGCCTAGAAAATTCTCAGTAACATAATATAACGTGTGCTCAACAAATGGCATGGGATGCAATTTGTACAATATTCCTTATGTGAAGACTTAGGTATGTATATGTTTACATACACATGCTTAGCTAATATTAAACTATCTGTTCATATGTGTACCCATAGATAGATGCATAATGCTTGCATGTGTGTAGCAAGGGACATAGTTGACATTTGCATGGGCTTTTGTTGTGTGCTTATGGTATGAATACTATTGTACTGAGCACTTTGCAAGAAACATATTTAATCCACTCCATGTGGCAGAAGTAGTGTGCTGTTAAGAATACCATATAACCAGACTGTCTGTGTTTCCCAATTCTTCCAATTCCTAGTTGTATGACCAAGAATAAGTATCATACCTCCTCCCCTTAGATACTTATTTTCCTCCTACTGAATAACAACAAAAACCCAATAAGTCCTACTTCATAGAGTTGTTGTAATATTCGCTAATACTCCCTGTTAAGTCTCTACCTGCTGCATCCAGAACAATCCTCTCACCCTTTTTTGCCCTTTGCCATTGCCCTTTCCCCTCTCTCCCTTCCCCTTTCCTCTGTCTTCCCCTCTCTTCTGTTCTCTCTTTCTCTCCCTCTTTCTGTGTCTCTCCTCTTCTCCCTTCTCTCTGCAAGCACCTTTCGTGTTTTTCTCCTTTCCCCTCCCCCTCCCCCTCTGTTCCTAGGAAATCTACATTGATATAATATAGCTTCATCTTGCTATTAGCTCATTTCATTTGATTCAATCAATCACTCCCCAATTATGTATAAGTGAGCTGTGACTCTGAATCTGGTAAAGCATCAATGATAATAGAAGGACAATAGCTCCCATTCACTGTGGGCCTAATTCATGTTAATTAGGCCTTTTTTAGCTTGGCATGGTGCTGCACACCTTTAGTTCCAGCACTTGAAGAGGCAGAAGCAGAGTGATATGAGTTCGGGGCCATCCTTCTCTACAAAGTGAGTCCAGGACAGCCAAGGCTACACAGAATCCCTGTCTCGAAAAACCAAACCAAACCAAACAAAAACAAAAATAGGCTTTTATTCATTATGATAAGAGATAGATATCTAGATATTCATATGCCTATGTCCTTATAGGCATACATTTGAAAATAATAAACATTCTAGGTATGGTACTATATGCCTTTAATAGGAGACAGATGCAGGAGAATCTCTGTTAGTAAAAGGAAGGCCAGCCTGGTCTAAATAGTGAGTTCCAGGACAGCCAGGGTTGTATGGTAAAACCCTTCCTCAAAAATTAAAATTAGCAAAATGAAATTAAATTTAAAAACAACAACAACAAAAAAGAAATCTGTTCAGGATTATAACACCCTAAATATGATACATATAGTTGGTCTGTGTAAGGCCACAGCAGGTACTGTTAACGACCTTGTGCTAATGTAGGCATTTCTTATGCTTAGAATGTACTTGTATGTGCTTTATGTGCAAGAATAGGTGAGGACATATGGCTGTCTGAGCTCTGTAATTGCCCCTAGGAACGTCTGCATTTTTCTTAAGATCAGTCTGGTCATTTCCTCACCTGTTATTCTCCAGTATGGCCAGCAGAGGGGGCACAGGAATATTTTTCTCATCTTGAAGACTCCTTTACAGCTTCCTTTGAAAACTTCATTTTCTGAAGGGACAGCCATGGTTTATGACTAGCTTTTTACACTCTGTAAAGAGAAAACAGGCATCCGTCTAGACCTAGAATCTCTCTACTATCAAGGCCGTATCTTTTTGTGAACAGACATTCTCAAAGAGTACTCACCCAGTTAGCTATCCAGGCATTTACTCCATGTCTCCTATAGGACCACACATGGCTCACTCTCAGACTCCTCCTCTCTCAGAAACCAGCAGTTGCCTGAAAGACAAAAAGTCTTTATACAGTATTCATCCCCTCTCCATCTACCCTGAAGCATCCTCCAAGGTCCCCTGCTCGCTGGGGCAGCTCCAAGGTCACTCTGCCAACTTTGACTTCTGCTTCTAAAGCTCCTCCTTATACCTGTTGAGCCTGAAGTTAAAGCCTTTGTGCTTTCTCCCCAGAACTTGAGGGTTAAGTAGACCCACAAACAAGAGCCAAGGGAGATGGTGAAGGGAGAGAGGATATGGATGGACTGGATCAGATGACTTTCCCAATTAAGTGCCTTCTCTGAGACCCAGAACCTCAGTATGATAAGAACTAAAAAGAAAGCCACACCCCCTCAAAAAAAAAAGTCTTTATCCACATTTTTTATTGTTGCAGTTTTTTTGTGAATTTAGTTTTCTGATATGGACGCAAAAAGCCCAGGGTGGTTATGAACTCACTATGTAACCAAACATGACCTCGAACTCAAATTTGTCTGTCCTTTCTTCACCTCCCAAGTGCTGCTATTACAAGCATGATATTATAAGCATGCCAAACTCAGGTTAATTTTTCATGTAGAGATCCAATAGTTCTAGCACTTCCTCCAAAATTGACTTTGCTCCTTGCCAACAATTAACTGCCCATATTTGTTTAAGTTCATTTCTGAACAACTGTTCCCCTGGTTTATCTATTCATACATTAATTTTATAATATCTTGTTTTCTGTCACTTTATAGTAAGTCTTGAAATCACAGGCATAGTCTAAGTGTTGCAGTTCTGTTCTTCTTCAGGACTGTTTGTGATTTAAGGTGTATGTCAGTTTTAGAATAAGTCAGTAAATAGCAACAATAGTTGGAATTCCAATTAGGATTGCACTGAAGCTACCGGGGAAGGTGAGAAGAAGCAACCTCTGAACAACACTGAATGTTTGCTTGTTTGTTTTTCGAGGCAGGGTTTCTCTGTGTAGTCTTGGCTATCCTGGACTTTCTTTGTAGACCAGGCAACACTGAGTCTTTTACTCTATGAACAAACCATATCTCTCCATACATATAAATAATTTAAAAATTTTTTCATCAGAATTTTAGTCTTCTGCATATAGATCCTTCTTCACATTTTGTTACATTTATAGTTATGCCTTTCAGCTGTGGTTATAAGGTATTCATTTTTGTTTACAAATAGTTTCTTTTACTTAAAGGGGAAACAAGCGGTATTATTTAGTCCCTGTGGCTCCTTGGACCCAGGAATTCTTTGAAGCTAAGGGCTGCTGGCTTCTAGGAGCATCAAGTGTTGGGCTCCAGTGTCCATCAAAAAGTTCATGGGTTTCCCCTCTACCTTAAGCATTACCCTGGGTTCAGGGAAGGGGTCCAAACCCTGTCCCCTTCTGACCCTGTCTCCTTCAGCAAACATGATCTTGGGCTTAGGCTTTTTGTTAGGATATTTCTTAGCCCAATGCCTTTCCTCATTACAATAGGCACATTGATTCTTACCTAATATTGTCCTGCTTCTTCCTCGCAGATTCTTTCCTTCTGCTGTCTGCTTAAGTTGTCACCTTCTTCTCCAGGTTCAGCCATTATGGCTAAAAGTACTGGCCAAATCTTTATTCTGTCTCTTTTCAGCCTTAATCTGCTTTGCTCTTGGACTTTCTCTATTATTAAAAACCTTCTCAGCTGTCTGGACCAAATCTCTGAGAGACTTTTTTTCTAGTCTTTCTTGTTTCTGCAACTTCTTTTTAATATCTGGTGTCGGTTGATTAATGAAAGCCAGGGCCACTGAGGATTTATTGTCTGAATGCTCTGGATCATAGGGTGTGAATTGCCAAAAGGCCTCCATAATCCTCTCCAGAAATGTTGCTGGGCTCTCATTAGGTTCCTGCCTAACATCATTCACTCCAGTGAAATTAGTGAAGTGTCTAGAGGCTGCTTTAAGACCTGAAAACAGAGCCTGGAGGTAGATCTGAAGGTGTCCCTTACCTCTACCTGTGTTATAGTCCCAGTTGGGTCTTCTAAGGGAAAAGGCAGCATCTATGTCAACTGGATTCTGAGTTGGGATGTCAGTGGCTCCAGGCACATTTTTCCGGGCTTCCAAAAGAATGTGCTCCCTTTCTTCAGTCATAAAAAAATATATATATATATGTGCAAACACTGTTGACAGTCATTCCAAGTGGGCTGATGAGTAAAAAGAACTGTTTCTAAGAGGCTGATCAGGTCCTTGGGATTTTCTGAGAATGAGGCATTTTGGGTTCTGCAGTGGCAAAGGGCCAGTAATGGTGAGGCTGGTTTCCATTACCATCGATGGGACCTGTGACCCTGAGGGGAAGAACTGTAGAATCTGCCTCCTGGTCCCCGGTGTTGAGGTCACAGGGGGTAGGGGGGGACAGCTCTTTGGCTTTTAGTTCCCTGGGCTGGACATCTGGCACCTGTGAGGGAGCAGGGGCAGGAACAGCAAGGCAGGAGCAGGTTCTGGCTCTGGAGCTGTTGGAGGTGGCAGAGCTGTAGGGGGTCTATATGGAGGGGGAAGAAAAAAATACTCTCCTCCAGTGTTGAGTCCTACAGGACAGGATATATAGAAGCAGACAGCTTCGGGGTCTCTTTATCTTCAGTTACCAAAGCTTGCACGTCTCCTGAAGGGGAAAACTGGTCAGTCAAAGGAGGAAGAAGGAAAGGTTTCACCCAAACAGGGACTGTGTGGTAATCAAGTTTCTCCAAACAGTAATGTAGGGCACTTGATCTGGATGTCCATATGCCCTCTGAAATACCTGGTCTTCCACAGCTAACACAATGGGGAGATGGAAAGTCCCCTCTGGAGACAAGCCAATGCCGAATGCTGGTCATTCCAAGCTGCAATAAGTCATCATTTTACCTTTCTTAACATCTGACAAATTGTGGGCTTGGGTCCTGACTTCCTTGAAGTGGGTCAGGACCAAGTTTAGGGAGTTAGAGGAAATCTGTCCCATAACGTCCATCACCGTCAAAAAGACAACACCACACAAGACACTAACAAGCAAAACAGAAAGACAAAAATGGATTCTATAGCAAAAAACGCAACTGAAAATAAAACCAAAAACAATCGCTCAGCACAAGCCCCCAGAGTTGGTCAGACCAACAGGGGGTTAAGAGTAACTGAATGTGGGCTCTCTGTCCTCCACTGAAAGGCTCTCCATCCTCTCCCCAGGATCAAGAATATCTCCTAGACCTCTAACATTCTCGATCCCCGTAGCTGTGACCCTCCAGCGTATCCACTCTTAGCCACTTATTGCCACTTTTCAGACACCTCGAGGCTTTAAATTGAAAACAAAAACAGAAGATGCACAAACAACAAAAAGAACACTTACAAGCCAGACCAAGAACCTCTGGATTGGGGTCCTGGGGGAGGGGACTCTGGGGGATCCAGGACAAGCACCCAAATGTTATGCCCAAATCGTGAGACTTTTGAAAGACCACCAGGAACACGAATCTGATGCAAACACAAGAAGGTTTTTATTCAAGCTTGAGGTTGGGCAGTTAATTGTCTCTGATGCAGCAGTTCAGAAAGAGTGCCCCCAAGCCTCAGGAGGGCAGAGTTTTTAAAAGGAAAAACCACAAACAGGAAATTCTAATTCTTGTCATTAGAGGATTGGGTCAGGGTTCAGCAAGTGAAGCAACCTTTAAGTTGGTTGGTTCAGGCTAGTTGGCCAAACCTCAAGGAGGAAACAGGATATCTAAAGAAAACATTTTGGCCTGGGGAAGTGTCTGTACTTTTATTTCATTGGTTGGCTCCAGGTACAGGGCTTAATTATTCTTGCCAAGTTCCTCCTGTGGGCCTATCTGCTCCAGCCAAATTCCTTCTGTTGTTTTTTTACTTGCCAAGTTCCTGACAGGGCCATTCAAAATGGTATCTGAAAAACAAGATGGAGTTAGTTCTGCTCTTGCTCTCTCAGGAGAACCTGGAGCTACTTTTCCAGGACCTGAAGCACACCATTCCAGCCTTTTGTTAATAATAAGTGAATAATGGGAAGAGATCCTCTTCTGGCTACTTCCTCCTGAAACTAGGGTGATATATGGAGGTCAAAAGACTGAAATGTTGGCCAAGTCTAGGAAAAACAGGGTGTTTTGATGGTGTCAAGGGACTATGAGAACACCCATGGCTGGGAGGGAAAATGCAGGTCCAGACTGATGGAAGTCTGTGAGGTCAGACTGGAACACCTATGGTAGCTGCTTTGGCACTGTCATGGATGTAGGAAACACCTGGGTCTGGCAAGATACTCGAACATATATATAAGCAGAAGACAAAGTTAAATAGGTTATAGAGAAATTTTCTTTAGATGTACATTTAAAACTTTTAGGAGAGCAAACAGAGGTAGAAGGTTTGGATCAAAGAGACTTGATCATGGTAACCTCCATTTACCTGAGGAAACCTCCATTTACCCAATCACGGGCAGTAATTAAATATGTTTTGCTTTGGATCTGTCATCTAAGGAAATTGAGGCTAAGTTTGTTACAGAAGTGTGTGAGATTAGAGGCCCTTAAAGTTGTCACTAAGTGTAGAAATCTGAAATTCTCCAGAAGACATCCCAGAGAAGAATCTGGAAGAACGGATGAATGGACTATTCCCATTGAGCAGGTGGGAGTCAGTGACCTGTCAAGGCATCCCAAGAGCAAGGTTTGACTCACAGTAGTATGATACAATCTGTTCCAACAGCTCATTATTGGTAGTCAGAGACCAAGGGCACAATTGCCCGTAGTAGACACAGTTTACCTAGCTAGGATTTTGTAGACAAGAGTGCAGGTGGTGGGGAGGAGAAACCTTGCAGGTATGGGGGAAATCATACACAAGGGAGAAGAAGGTCCTAGATGAAGGATATGGATGTGGGTTTGGCAAAAGTGGTATGAAGTATTTGCACCAACCAGAAGTGAAGACACACCAATCAGCTGCTGTTCAGTGTAGAATTGTAGCAATCATAGTTAAGAATTGATGCCACCCAGAAGAGAAGTCTCACTACCAATCAGCCGGTGTTTGTTGTAGGCATGTAGCAATGAGTAGTTAGGAAAGGGAAGTCCCAAAACCAAGTAAAGGGGAGGAATCCCACCCTCTGAGATAGGCAATAGGTGCAGTATTTATCTGGAGTCCAGTTCACCTCAGAGGTGGATTCAGGTGGATTTTCTGCAGCTTACAGGAATTCCTTTTATGTTTTACAAAGGAGATAAAACTTTAGACATGTTAGCATCACAATTGTAATTTGCTGTGAAATATACATTATGGAAAAAGGCAGTAGATATTCATATTTGTGTTAACAGCATAAATATTCTTTAAGGTGAGCTCTGAAAAGGTAGAAGCTTTTCGTAAAGTAGAAGGTGCAAAAGCTCACTTGATGTTAATTTTTAGTATGATTATACATTATGGACGAGAGGCCTTTTCCTCTCTATCCAGAGAAGACTGTATGTATATAAGTTTATCCCAATGAGAAACATTTTTTAAGCCTATACTTAAAAGACAAGCCAAAAGAGATTTAAATTATTGAGATTGGATTATGAGAGTGGGTGGTATAGTGGAATGTTTTTTATTAGAGTTAGATTAATAAATCAGAGCTCTATTGATAAAGTTCAAAGCTCTGGATAGTCAAAATAATAGCAGCATAGCAACAGGAGGAAATATTAAGCATCTTTACCTATTTAGAATACTTTAAATCACCATAGACCTTGCAACTTTTATAACTTGTATTTACCAACCTTAAAACACTTTCTTAGACCCGTAAACATTTTCCTTAGGCCTTTGTATCTATTTATCATTAGACATAGGTCAGACTGCCATGAACATTTATTGTCCTTTAGTGAAAGGGACAGTAAAAAGGATGGTAAAAACAAACAAACAAAAACATCTGAGGCTTTTTTTTTTTAGTATGGTAATGAAGCATATTGTGACTACACCTGACAATAACATCTCTAGAAGGCTTAAAGCCTGGTCTTTTACTTATGAAGGGGACTGAAAAGGCATCTAAAGCCTTCCAAGATAGAAGTTGGCAATATGACTGTGGGATGCAAGTGTGGGGTTAAAACAGACCTGCAGTGTTATCTGGGCTTGGCAAGGTCGCTAAACCTAGGAACCATCTGTCCTCTGCCAGGCCAAGGAACTTGAAGGCTGGAAGTGGTTGTGGCTCTTGTGCTGGTTGAGCGTCTATGGTTGGGCACAGAGGTCAAGCCTGCATGGGAGCATTTTGACTTCCCAAGGCAAGTCTGCAGGGTATGGCTTGTTGAGACAGCTGCAGGACATGTGTCCTTCCTGGCTGCATTTAAAACAGTTACCTGTCTGATTGGACTTTTGCCCATACCCTGGCAGGATGGGGCATTGCAGACCTCTTGTTTTTTGTGTGGGAATGCCAACAGCCTCAGTGCAGCAACCAAGGTCCAGAGTATAACTTTTATTGTAGATGAGCGAATCAGGAAGACTTATCTCTGTTTATTTTTACGAAATCCTGTATGGTGACTCAGGTACCATCCTCGGCTCTTCAGTAAGACCATGTTTGCATCGGTAAGCCTCTAAATATATTTTTTGAACATGTTAAAGGACTTGATCATATATAAGATGACTATTAACTTGCATTTGTTAACCAGTAAATATTAGGAATTTAGGTTTTATCCCTGTTAGGTTGGAACCTTAAGTCATAAACATACTCCTTAAAGAGAAGGAGCATAACAGTTTCCTGTATGATTTAGTATATAGTATATGAAAAGTCCATTGCTTATAAGAGTCTAAGGCTATACTATAGATTAATAATATTACCATTTTTAGGAAAAAAGACCAAGCATATTTTAACCTTTTAATAGTGAAGATAGAGCACAATGACCAAGTTTTAACATAAATAAATGCCTCTAAAATTAATAGATCTTAATTTAGAGTACTGATAAAAACTTGTACATAGTAACCCCTGAGTTATGAGTTTTAAAACCAACAATATAGTAGAACAGTAGAAAGCAATTTTAAAATTACATTTGAATTTATTATAACAAACCTATTAGTCAGAAAGCCTAGTGGTGAATCTGGATAATAGGCAGCTCAAGGTGGGTGAAACAGCATTTATTAATTTAGGAATTGATAAAGACATAGGCAGTTAGACATACATTTTAAATTAGCTTAATTTGAATAGATCTTTATAACCCTGAAAGTTTAGCATTATGTAAAAATTATTTTGATTCAGGGTTAAATCATATATATTGTAAAATACAACTCTGTATTTATATTTAAAATAAGACTTGTTGCTGCCTTACTCTAAAAGGAGATAAAATAAACAGAATTAATTATGATTAAAATTGTTCATACCACGTGGTCATCTTAAGTTTACAGTTTAATCTTAAGATTTTTTTTTTGAGAGTATAAAAAAAAAACCAGAGTATTTTTCTTTACTAGAATAGCAGGTAGAGAGAAACAGACAGGACTTTGAGAAAAGTGACATAGAAAACTTCATGGATAGAGCTTAGTGTTACTGGATATTACTGAATATTAGACATTTGAGTAGAGCAAATATAGGTGTAGAAGCCAGAGGTTTCCCAAAGAGGAGAGAATATGAGGAAGCCATTCCTGCTAATGAGAAAGAGGAAATGGAAATGGACCGTGCAGCTAGTGGTTGGTCAACCAAATAGCACAGCAGGTCATGGGCTTAGTCCAGGTAATCCTAAGAACTTTGGTGCCCGGTATCAGGGCTTTATCAACAGTAAGGCCAAGCTCTCATTGAGGGACTCTCAACCACAGGAAAGGGTAGGGGCTGATAGGCAGCTTTAGAATGGAGGTAGGAAGGGCACAGTGGCCTTTAAGGGCCTATAAGAGACTTTGCAGCTTCGAAAACAGTAGAACAGAAAAAAGTAGTAAAACAGATGGCAGCAGAAGAAACCACAGTGTTGTTTTTGTTTTATATAACCAAGATGGCTGACAATCATGTGACTGCTCTTGGTTGCCCTAAGTTAAGATGGCAGTGACACCATGTGCTTGCCTTTAGTGGAGATGGCAGTGAAGCTGTGGCTCCACCCTCCTTATCCCAAAATTTACATGATGACTAGTCATGTGCAGCCAAAGTGGCATGGCAGAAACAGGGTCAAAGGTAGAAAACTCTTGAGGTTGAGACTTTCAGCTAGAAGACGTTGAGTGGGAGAACAGGAAGGGCAGAGAGAAGGTTTAGAGTGGAGGAGAGAGAATGCTTGAACATAAGATACCTCCTTCCATTTAACAGATCACTGACAGTAATTAAAAAGATCCTGTAAAATATTGAGATTTGGTGTGCCATTAATCAGCCAATTTTTACCATTATCTAAGGAATATGTAGGCCAAGTTTTATTACAGAGGCATATAGGCTTAGAAGCCTTTAACTCAGGCTTCATGTGTAGGGTTTTAAAATTTTCCAGAAGCCATCCCAGTGGAAGAATGGAAGAACAGGCAGTTTCCATTGGGAGAGTAGGAGTCAATGAACTGTCATAGGTGTCCAAATGGCAAGGTTTGGCTCAATAGACTAGTATGATACTTGTCAGCATTGGGCAGAGACCAAGAGCACAGCTGCCCGTAGCAGACATGGTTTACCTAGCAAGGGGATTTTCGTAGATGAATGAGAGGAGAGGGCAGCGAAAGCATGATGGTAGAGGGAAAAACTCTCTCCCAAGGGAAAAAGAAGCCCTAAATGGAGGTCAGCAAAGAAGGTCAACTGTGGCCAGTGAAGGCCATGGTTGGTGGTTCCTCCATCTCAAAATGTACCAGGAAGTTGCCAGTTACTCAACAGTCTATCTTCCGTAACCAATAGAGATGTTTATGCTAACCAATGAGGGGAACTCACCAATCCACCTTGTGTTGCATGTAGGAGGTAGTGATCTGGTTGCCCTAAAGTGGGTCACGGGTGGATTTGAAATAAAATTGGTTTTCAGCAGCTCCAGTGGCAGTGCTGTTTCTGAGAGCAGCCACCACATCATGTGGCCACTGAAAGTGCCTATTTGGCCAATGCACCAATGTTAGGATTGTGCCGTGGAGCTAAACGGTGGGTTCATAAATCATGCCACATGACTGGTTCCCAGTGGAAGGTTTTATTAAGGGAAGGGGAAGGATGTCACAGAGACCATATATGGCCAGAGCAGGAGAGAGGGAGAGAGAAAGAAGGAAAGAGATAGAAAGACATAGTGGGGAGATACAGGAAAAGGCAAGAGAGTGAAAGAGCAAGAAGGCAAGAGAGCAACAAAGTGGCGGGTTGGCCCTTTTATGGAGCAACTGAACCATGCCTGCCAGGTACAACCACCTGGCAGGTGACACATGATGACATCATAGGTTGCAAGGCAACCCAGGAGCAGGCTACCTAAATACTAACATGAACTTCTCTCTTAGGGTTTCTATTGCTATGAATAGATGCTTGGACCATGGCAATCCTTGATAAGGAAAATATTTAATTGTGGTTGACTTACAATTCAGAGATTTAGTCCATTATCATCATGGCAGGAAGCATGGTGGCATTGTTGTGCCAGATCTTAAGGTCCCCAAAGACCACCAGGAGCCAGACCACATATGCAAGAGCAAAGAGCTTTATTGAGGCTTAAGCTTGGTCTCTCAACCATCACCAATTCAGTGGATCAGAGAGGAGAGCCCTGAACAGCTGCATGGCAATGTTTTTATTGGGGTTTGAGCAAGAACCAGGAATTCCCAGCTTAGCAGTTACAGGACTGAAGGACATTCAGCAAGGACAAGCTTGTTACAAAGTGATTGGCTAATTAACATAACACTGACCAAGCTATCTATAGACTTCAGAAATGTAAGCTATTTTCTGTGCCAGGAAATGTTCTACTACAAGGTCTATGGGCTGCTCAAAACAGATGCCCAACCCTGAGATAAGATACCTTCCCACTCTGGTGGCTATCCTCAGGTGGTTTCATGGGTAGGGAATTCTATGGCTTAGTTTTTAGAACTGATGACTTTTAGGAGGTGGTGGTTAGGCCCGGTCCTCTCAGTATGCAAGCAGACATGGTGCTGAAGAGGTAGCTGAGAGTTCTTCATCTGCAGACAGCAGAAGTGAACTGGCTTGAGCTTCTGAGCTGGCCTTAAAGCCCACCCTTAGTAAAACATTTCCTTCAGCATGTCCTCCAACACATCCTCCAATAAGACCACACCTCCTCCAACAAATATACACCTCCTAATACTGCCACTCTCTGTGGGCCAAGCATTCAAACACATAATTCTATTCCTATTCAAACCACCACACACAGTGTATATGAATTTTGCTACTGGTTCTTTTCACCCAGCACAATTTCCTAGAGTGTCATTCAGATTTCTGTATTTGCTGTTAATTTCTTTTCATTGGTGCAATCTTTTCTACATGAATGTATCACTGTTTAACCATTTATTCATTAAAGTACATCTGGGTTGTTATTAAGGATTTTTTTCCAAAATTAAATAAGGTACTACATATAAGGTATATATACATGTAGAAATTTTACATGAAATAAAATTTTCATTTTTCTGGAACAAATTCTCATGAGGACAATTAGTAGGGTGAGTGGTGGTTAGATACTCAAATTTAAATGATGCTGATTGTCTTAGCTACTTTTCTTAATGGTGTGGTAAAATACCTGAAGGATACAATATAAGGGAGGAAGGCTCTATTTTATCTCTTGCTCTGAAGAGATATAGTGCATTGTTGCAGAGAGAGCAAAGTAGAAGGCAGCTGTATGCCAGTGAGAAGATGTTTCAGCAAGTGGTTAGAAACAAGCTCAGGCTAGAAATAGAACCAGGATATAATATATATGTCATGCCCATATGTCTGCCATGAACCCCCAAGTACATAAGGTACCAAGAATCTCCTAAAACAGCCTTACCAGTTGGGCATTTCAAATTTCAAACACATGAACCTTGGGAAATTATTCATATTCAAACTTTAACATTTTACATCTGGTCCCCTGTAGTGTTTTGAAACTTAAACATTGCTTTGTTATGATCCTGGTGTTAGGATCCATGTTGATCCTCACTTGGTAACACTACCTAGGAAGGTCATGGCCCCATATACCCATGTGTTTAAATAATGCTGTTGTCTTTAACAATTGCATGTACAACAGCTTTGTCCTCACTGACCTTCTATATAACTTTCATCAGGTTCATTCACTCTTCTTCATGTAAATCTATTTTTTCACACCTTTCTTTCCACTTTCTGTATATCTTTCATTAGATATCTTTGTATACCTTTCTTTGTTCATTACATACCATTCATTGTATATCTTATTTTTCACTGGATAAAAAGAGTAGGTAATAACATGGCATAGCCTGAATGTTATACTGTCTTTGTAAACAAATTAATACATTGCTTTTCAATTAAGCCTCACTCAAAATTTCAGGACTCTGATGGTTTGAACGAGAAATGTCTCACATGGTCTTGGGCATTTGAACAGTTGATATTCAGTTGGTGGCATTTGGTGGGGGAAACTGAGGAAGTATCGCCTTGTGGGACAAAAATGTGTCCCTGGAAATGGGCTTTGAAGTTTCAAAGCCTCACATCATTCCCAGTGTGTTCTCTCCTTCCTGATTATAGTTTAAGGTGTGAGGTCTCATGTTGTTACCCCAGCTGCAAGCCTTTCCTCCTCTCCACAGTGATGGTGATGGATTCTTATCCCTCTGGAAGCCCAAATAAGCCCTTCCTTCTGTATGTTGCCTTGGTCATAGTGTTTTTATCACAGCAGCAAGAAACAAACTAGTACACAGATGCAGCCAGGTGCATTTGTCAGAAAAGGACATGAATAGTCCCCAGCCCAATAAAGTCTTTCCCTGCCAAAAACTCTTGGGCACAACCTTTACTGCATTTATATATTCTAGTCTTACAAACTGAACAGGATAGCTTGGTAAGTTTTGCTTAAAGACTTCTAAAGCTTCTCTGACCCACAGCTCCAAACTCTTCTATATGCTTCCTATGAAACAGTTACATAGGCTGATGAACAACAATAACCTTACTTTTGAGTACTAAGTTTATGTATTGGTTACTGTTCATGTTGCTGTGGTAAGAAGCATTACAATAGTGGAGGAATTTATTTTGGATTATGGTTTGAGGAGCTACAGTCTGTGATGGTATGAAAAGCATGACAGTAGATAGGTATGTCACAGTCAGAGAACACATGCTTGCTATATGACACCAATAAGGAATCAGAGAACTTGCCCAGGCTATAAGGCACAGGTCTGCCATTACAGTTCTTCATCCACCAGCTAGGCTCCATGTCACAAAGGATCATCTCTCTCCAAAAACAGCATTACAAACTGGCAACTGAGATTTGTTGGGCTATTTCAAATTCAGACCATAACACTGACAAGCCATGTTACGGAAGTACCTATAACATTTTACATTCCCACAATAACATACAGGTGAAACTTTTCCGTATCCTCAACAGTGTTTCATACTGCCATTAGGTTTTTGTTATTTTGACTAATAGGTGTGTAGTAACATCTCATATGGTTTAAATAGCTACTTTCTTTATGTTGAGGTAATGATGCAATGCATAATTTTATGTGCTCAACATGTTTATATCCTCAGTGAAATAACTATTGAAATCTTTTGCCCAATTTTGATTAAACTGTTTTTACTTTGATGTTTTATGAGTTATTTTTACAATTCTAGATTCTAGTCTTTCTGTTCTAGATCCTGGTGTATTGTTGGATATATAGTTGAATTTGAATGGGCTTTTGCAAAAGGTCCATTGATTTCTTTTCTCCCAATTTTCTTCAGTTAGCATACAAAACTGGGTTTCATTGACAATTTCATACATACATTTTATATCATCATATTTTGTTCATACTAAGCTCCAATTATCCTCACTTTTTTCTTACAAACAGTCTCTCAGTTTTCATGCTATATTGCCTGTGTGTTTGTGTGTATGTGTATTTGTGGAGAGGTGGAAACTGAGAAACAGACTTGCATTCCTTCCATTATACTCTCAGGAGTGTCATAGTTCTGTACATTCTGAATATGTGCAGTACTATCCCAGTGGCTGAAAGCCTATATTGAAAAAAAAATGAGGAAACAGGAGTAAGACCAAGTTTGAATAGGCAAAAAGACCCCCTTTACTCTGTCTGCCATGAAGTAATTAGCCTCTGTCAAATGTTCTTGCTTCCATAATGTTCTGTCTCCACACAGGCCCCATTCAACACACCTATGGACTGTAAGCCAATATAAATAATTCATCTGTTTCCCTTGTTTATTTCAGGCATCCTGCCAGAGCAATGAACACCTAACTAACACCTAAGTTCAAGGTATATTGTGATAGTAATCTTGTCACCTCATTTACATTGATAATTGCCACGGAAATTTTTTTTTCTTTAAAAGATAACATTTTATTGAGTAAAAGATATTGTGAATTGTACTTTATTTAATGATGGACATTTTTTAAACTATTTGACCATTTCTTGTAAAGTGTCAAGTTATTTGGACATGATTTGATATTTTATATACTTATTTTTCTAATAACTTTTTTAGCTAGCATACAAAGTAATGAGTTTTTCAATGATGTGTGTGTGTGTGATTATACTTTGCTCTGATTCATTTCCTCCCCCCACTATCTTATTTATATCACCTACTTACACTGTGGCAAGATAAGTCAGACTCAGGAAAATGCTGCATATTTTTTTCTATTATGCAGAATCTAGATTTGTAATTATATATGTGTGTGTGTGTGTTTCTCTTTCTCGTGTGTGCTTGTATGAATGCATTTCCTTGTGTATGTCTGCGTGAAGGTCATGAAAGGGACTCATGAGAGAGGAAGAAAGAATTCCTAAGTAAGTTGGGAAAAAGACAGTAATGGCACACATGTGATGTGTAAGCAGAAGTGCCACGGAAATTAATAAAGCACACTTCTAGGTATGTCTATGTATAAATTTCTTAAATGAACAACCAAAGGGAGGAATAACCATCCTGAATATGGGAGCACCAGCCTACAGACTGGGAGCCATGAATGAATAAAAGGGGTAAAATGTGGACTTCTATAATGGCACTAAAAGAAGAATATTCATTCATTTGTTCATTTATTGAGTCATTCAAATTAATTCATATTCTCTCTTCCCCTCCCTTTTTCCCTTGACTGTTCACCCTCTCTCTTTTTCTCCCTCCTCTTCTCATTCACTTCTTTTTCTTTTGTCTGCTACAAGTTGAATTAGCCTCTGCCACCTGTTTCTACCCTTATGATGTTTTTGCCCTATCATGTACCCAGTCTCCATACAGCCATGGACTATGTCTTAAGTAGTTTTATGTCAAATTTAATCATTTGGGAAGGGTGACCTCTCATTGATGACATGCCTCTAATAAGATTTACTCGTAGGCAATTCTATTGTGCATTTTCTTAATTAATGATTGATGTAGGAGGACTTAGCCCATTGTGGGTGATGCCATTCCTGGGGAAGTTGCCCTGGGTGTTATAAAAAAGCAGGATGAGCAAACCATGAGGAGCAAGCCAGTAAGCAGCACCCCTCCATGGCCTCTACATCAGTTTTTGCCCTGCCTTGAGTTCCTATCATGACTTTCCAGGATGATAAACTTCAAACTGTACTGGTTTTGGCCATAGTGTTTTATCACACAAATTAAAATACTATGACAGAAAATGGACCCACTAACCACTACCCAAAACAAATTAAGCTGTTTACTTCAAGCATTTTGTCGAAGTTTAAGAAATGTTTATCCTGAATTAGTAGAGTGGACCTGTCCTCCGTTGTTCTGTAGCCCAATTATCTTACAGGTTCTGCAGCCTGGAGTCCAAACTTAATCACTGTGTACTAGGTAAGCCCCAAAGAGTATGACAGCCATTCCTCCCAGCCTTTCTGTGGAGATAGAGAAAACTCCTGGGCAGTTACACAGATGGAGAAATTATGACCCACAGTGACCTATGAGTTTTCTCAAGGTCCCACAGCTGGAAAGTGGAAAAACTGAGACAATAACACTTGGTCTCTTTCTGCTCCCACCTACCACAGGATGGAGTCATTTCCTGTGACACCACTAGGCCTATGAACAACAGTTTCTAAGAAGACACCCTGGAATGGCCTCGGTGTTTATTGGAGTTTCTAGATTCCTGGGTTTGAATTGCTGCCCAATGTAAAAAGAGCGCTATTCCCTCCAAGAGCTCTAAGGCCTCCACCACTGGCCTGTCATCCCTTCCCCTGGTACTGCATGAGGAAGCAGCTCAGCAGCTCAGCTTATCTGACATATACCTGCCCTTTTTTGTTTGGCCAGGGTCTCCTCCAAACTGACTTTTGGATTGGGGTTAAGAAGCTCATTTTGGAACCAGTATCTGGGGACCAGATCTTCATGTTTCTCCATTGGGAACCAGATCTTCATGTTTCTCCATTGTTTGATGCACATATTCTTGTCACATTCAAAGACATGTCCAACCTCTAAAACACTACATATTATATGCTTTTGCCCTTCAAAATTCTTCCTCTGACACGGATATTTAATCTTCTTCTCAGATATTTTTTCTTGAAATCATTTTTTTCACTCATTCATTCATTTATTCTTACCTCCCTGCAGAAACGTTTTTATTTGGTGAGTAGTAAGCTAGGAAGTGCTGGGTATAGTAATGAACAAGATAGAAATAGCCCCTGATGCCTTCTAGTCTATCTGACAAAAATTATCATGAAGTAACTTATTACTATTATCACTATTATTATTATCATTATTGATTCTAGTCTATACATCGAGAATTTTCTCAGGCTTCCATACTCAAACCCTATACCTCACTAAATTTGATGAACCACCTATTACTAAACACACATTGAACTTTCCAACCCCCTACAGTTTCCTAAATCTTTCTCCATTTCAGTAAAAGATTCTGAGTAAACATATCCCCCACAAAGATATAAAAATATACAATGAGTACATATAAAGGTGTTCAATATCATGAGTTATCATAGAAATACAGATAAAATCATGTACAATAAAAAATGGACTATTTGAAGCTTTGATAAAGTACATGAAGATATGTGGAACTCTTAGACATTGCTGGTAAAACCAAAATAGTACTGCATTTTGGAAAACAGCTTGGCAGTAGCTTTAAAATTTAAATAGTTACCACATAATTCAGCAATCCACTTCTAAGTATACAACATGGAATAATTGAAAAAATATGTTCACAATGGACAAAAGGAAGAAACAATCCAAATATCAATCAACTAATGGATACTAATAGAAAATAGGATCTGTTCATCCCCAACATCCATAGGATATTATTTGACAATAAAAATAATCAGGTACTAATATATGCTACAGTATGTATGCATTGTGATTAAATCAAGGAAAGTGGAAGAAATCGCTTACATAATATGTTATATTGTGGGGTTTTTAAAATATGAAATAAACATCCACTTGGTGTGCAGAAGTTGGAGAAAGAAGAGTTTGAGTGGTAACAGATGTTCATTTCTGTTTTGGGTGAGGGAACTCTTCAGAAATAAGATAATGGTGATAGGGCTCAGCATTGTGAACATATTTTTGAAGCCTCTGGAATGCACATTTTGAAATGGCAAATATCATGTACATTAATTATAGGTCAAAACAAATTTAATATAAAAAGTAAAAAATCCCTACCAAATCAGTATTGCCCGTTCAGGATATGTATTTAAGGACATTAAAAGCAGATTCTCAATGTACCAAACCTTCGGCAGAGTACAGGGAATCATATGAAAGAAGGGGAAGTTAGTATGACATGGAGAGGATAAGAGCTCCACGAGGACCAAATAAATCTGGGCACAGGGATCTTTTCTGAGACTGACACTCCACCAAGGATCATGTATGGATATAACCTAGAACCTCTGCTCGGATGTAGCCCATGGTAGCTCAGCAACCAACTGCTTTTTCCCTAGGAAGGGGAACAGGGATTATTTCTGACAGGAACTCAATGGCAGGCTCTTTCACCTCCCCCCACCCCCAGGGGAGGAGCAGTCCTGCTAGACCACAGAGGAGGACTTTGCAGCCAGTCCTGAAGATACCTGATAACACAGGGTCAGATGAAAGGGGAGGAGGTCCTCCCCAATCAGTGGACTTGGAAAGGGGCAGGGAGGAGATGAGGGAAAAAGGGTGGGATTGGGAGGGAATGAGGGAGCAGGATACAGCTGGGATACAGAGTTAATAAAATGTAACTAATAATAAAAATAAAAAATAAGAAAAATTTAAAAAGCAGATTCTCAAACAGATACTGTCACACTACTCAAAGTAAGCAAAGGAAAGAAGGAATTAAAAGACCCATTGATTGATAAATGAATAAGCAAAATGTAGGGGCTAGGGATACAGCTGAATAGTTTTATCAGTTTCCTACAATATATGAGGCACCACAAAAACATCAACATGTGGTATAAAAATGCAACAGAGAGATATGCAGCCCTACAAGGAAGGAATCCTGTCACATGAAGAACATGAATGAACTTTATACTTGTAGATATGATGCTAAATGAATTAAATCAGTTAAAAAAGATAAGTACTATTACCTATCTAAGAGATATGGTTTCAAAATGTTACCAAAAGTTCAAGATTGAAAATTTTATTTCTAATGACAGTTTAAAAGGAAGGCCATTTAAGAAGTTATTAGTTAGTGAGCATGCTATATTCATGAAGACATTATTGTAGTATTTAGAAGTGATATTTTTAAAAAGGACAAGTCAGTCCTTCCACGTCTTTACTTTCCCTGTCACCCTTTCACCTTCCACCATGGAAGGACACAATAAGAATGATTTGCCAAATACTGGCCCCTCAATCTTGAGTTCTCCAGACTCAAGAACTATAGGAAAGAATTTTCTCTTCTTTATCAACTATCCAGAATTTGGATAGCAGTATATCAAGGTGTCTAACATTTAAATTCACAAACATAAAAGATAGAATGGTACTTAGTAGAAATAGAGATAGGTTTTAAAAATGTTGTGTAACTAAAATAGAGACTGAGCCAATAATGAAAAATTGCTAATAAAAGAAAGTTCACATCAGATGGGCTCATTGGTGATGCCTATCAAACATTAAAAGAAGAATTAACCACATCTGAGCTTCAAATTCTTCAAAAATAAAAGAAGAGATAATTATTGGCATGAGAATAGGAATACCCTATTTTTAATGCCAAATAGATGACAAATCTACAGACCAAATACTCCTTAGAAATAGATACAAAATATCAGTTAAACAAATTTTGCAGCATATAGAAAGGATTATATAACATAACTAATTGGGGTGTATCCCAGAAATGCAAGGTTGGGTTCTGATACATAATTGAATAAAACAGGTTCACTGAGTAGAAAATGCATGATCATCTTAATAGAACAGAAGAAAAAAAAAAGCGCTTTATAAATAGCTAAGATTCTTCATTGATAAAAGCTTTTCAAAACTAGAATAGCAGGGAATTCCCTTAATTTGAGAAAAAAAGCACCAATAGAAACACTACCAATAGTGCACATCATACTTAAGGTTGACAGATAGTATTTTCTTCTACAATTGAGAGTAAGATAAAGATATCTATCTAATCTAGCCATTTCAACATTGTATGAAATGTTCTTTCCTGGTAACTTGTAAAAGAAAAAGATACAGATTGGAAAGGAAAAAAAAACTATTTCCATTCCAGATTACAACAATTATACATAGGAAATTCTTACGATTCAAGGAAAAAAGAAGGGGAGGTAGGCTGAGGGCTTAGCTCGGTGGTTGAGTCCTTTCGTAGCATATACGATATGCTAGCCCTGCAAAAATCAAAACAAAAAATGTGGAGCAAATAAATGGTTTGAGAAAAATTGCAATATTTGTAAAGTCAATAAAAACTCTTTTCTTTTTGTTTATTTCATTTTGAATTTTTTTTGTTTTGTTTTGGCATAACAAATTCGGGGTAAATTCCAGATTTTAGCATTCATAGATAATCACTATTACTACTGAGCTACTCTCAGCTTTCAGATGCATTTCTATAGAATAATAATAAATAATCCAACAATGAACTTAAAAAAAAAACATTTCCATTTTCAACAGCATTAAAAAAAAAGAAAATCAGCAGTAAAATGAACAAAACAAGTAGATAGTGTTTGAATAAGAATTGTACCCATAGATAGGCTCAAATATTTGAATGTCTGGTCCTCAGTTGCTTGAGCTATCTGGAAAGGATTAGGTGATGTGGTTTTATTGGAGGAGGTATGCCACTGAAGGTGGGCTTTGAGATTTCAAAAGCCCATGCCAGGCCCAGAACCCCCTCTCCTATCTCCTGCCTGTAGGTCAGGTTTACTCTCTCAGCTACTGTTCTAGCACTATGCTTGACTGCCAGCTGCCGTGCTCCCTACCATGATGATTATAGACTAACCCTCTGAAACTGTTATCAAGCTCCAAAATAAATGCTTTTCTTTATAAGTTGCCTTGATCATGGTATCTTATCATATCAATAGAAAAGTAAACAAGACGAAGTGTAAGACACTGAAAACTAGAAAAACTTTTCAAAAAAGAATTTATTGAAGACCTAAATAAAGCAAAGAATACTTTGTATCCACAAATTAAAATCTTTTATTGACAAAGTAGGAATATTCCACAAAATAATCTCAAAGCAGCAAAACCACTCTCAAATCCTAGATGCCTCTTTTGAAAAAAAATGGACAAGCTAACAACAGTAGTCTTGTTGTACGGTAGGGTGCACCAAATACCTAAAACAATCTTCAAAAATGTTGAAAGAATTATATCTCCTGATTTCAAATTTTATTATAAAACCATAATAACAGTTTTATAATAATGGTGATGATAAATATTTCATGGTACTAGTATAAGGATGAAATTGAGGGTCAGCGGAATAAAACTTAAAGTCCAAAAATAAGGCTTTATTTTTATGGTCAATTGATTTCAATAAGAGTAATAAGTTCACTAACAGGGAAAATTGTGTTTTCAACAAAAGTGCTTAGATAAAAAATCCAAATTTGAAAAATGAATTTGAATCCATAACACATACCATATATAAAAAAATGACCCAAGCATTTTAATTAAGGCCCACTCAGTGAGATGGAATGTATTTCTTACAGATTCAGTGCTCAAGAACCTGAGACTAGATAAGTCATCTGCTTAAGTGAAAACCCATTAATTAATTATCCTTACTGCAGGAACATAGCAAGAAATGTCTCCTAATAATATACTGCTATACCCATAAATCAGTGTCTCACTCAACCCATATCAGAAAAGTTTTTACTTGTTTGTTTATTTTGAGAAAGAGAAACAAAATTAACATGGATGGTTAAGGAAGTGGGGAGACTCTGGGAAGAGGAAGGGAAGGGGAGATCATCAAAATATATAGTATGAAAATTTTTAATAAAAAATGAAAACTAAGGCCATGAATTGGAAAAGAGAGTAAAGAGGTATATTAAAGGGGTTTGAAGGAGGAAAGAGAAAATAATGCAAGTATATAATATAAAAAAATAATTTTAAAAATTTAACCCAAATAGATAAAAGTCCTAAATGTTAAGAGCATATTCTATAAAATGTTTAGGATGAAACATAGGCATAAGTCTTCATGACCATATAATATATGCGTGTGCATATGTGTGTGTATCTATACATATGTGTATGAATGACACACAAAACACACAACTAGGCCAAAAAGCCAGGAATGGTTATACAAGATAGTAGCAGGAAGATTTAAATTCTAGGGCCAGCCTGTACTACACAGTGAATCTAAGGCCAACTAGGGTTAAACAATGATACTATTTCAAAAAAGAAAATACAAGATTTTTAAAAATAATGAAAGAAAACTATATGTAGTAGATTTTACCAAAACTAAAATTTCTGTGCATACAACGATATCATCAAAAGAATAACAAGACAGGTGGTGATAGCATATGCCTTTAATGCCAGTATTTAAGAGTCAGCGGCTGGAGAAATCTCTGTGAGTTCAAGGCCAACCTGGTCTATAGAGTTAGTTCTAGGACAACCAAGGATATACAGGAAAACTTTGCCTAAAAAACCAAAACAAAATAAAAGAAAAACAAAAAATAAGAATAAAAAAGACAATCTCCCAGAGGTCCTCTGTGGAAGGCTCCTGTCCTGTTTCTTGTCTTCTCCTTCTTCCAATGTCTGTCTTGTTTGCCCTTCTGAATGAGGATTAAACCTCTTCCTTAAGGTCCTCCTTGTTGTTTAGCTTCTTTAGGACAATAGATTTTATTATTTTTATCCTATATTATATGGCTAATTCCCACTTATAAGTAATATATACTATATGTGTCTTTCTGCTTCTGAGTTACCTTACTCGAGATGTCCTTTTCTAGTTTCTTCCAATTGCTTTCAAATTTCATAATTTCCTTGTTTTTAATTGCTGAGTAGTATTCCATTGTATAAATGTACCACACTTTCTGCATCCATTCCTCTGTTGACGGACATCTGAGTTGTCTCCAGATTCTGGCAATTACAAATAAAGCTGCTATGAACATAGTTGAGAAAATGTAGTTATTAAATGCTGGGACAGCTTTTGGGTATATGCTTTGAAGTGGTATAGCTGAATCTTGAGGTAGCAGTATTTTCAATTTTCTGAGAAAGTGCCAGATTGATTTCCAGATTGATTTTCAAAGGAGATGCTGAGACTCATAGCCAAACTTTAGGCAGAGTGCCAGAATCCTTATGGAAGAAGAGGGAGATAGAAAGACCTGGAGGGGACAGGAACTCCACAAGGAGAACAGAGTAAAAATACCTGGGCCCAAGGAGCCTTCAGAGACTGATACTCCAACCAAAGATCATGCATGGAGAGGACCTACAACCTCTGTTCAAAGGAAGCCTATTGGCAGCTCAGTTTCCAAGTGTGTTCCCTAGTAGGGGGTGCAGGGGCTGTCTCTGACATGAACTCAATGGCTGGCTCTTTGATCACCTCCCCCCCCTGGAGTGCAGCCTTGCCAGGCCACAGAGGAAGATGATGCAGCCAGCCTTGATGAGACCTGATAAGTTAGGGTTGGGTAGAAGGGGAGAAGGTCCTCCTCTATCACAAGACTAGGGAAAAGGCATAGGGGGAGAAGAGGGAGACTGGGTGGGATTAGGAGGAGATGAGGGAGGGGACTGCAGAGGTGATACAAAGTGAATAAATTGTAATAAATAAAAAAATTAATGACAGAAGAAATTACTCCAAAGGCAGCTGTAGTGTAACTAATAAAATTATCTAGAAATTTTAACAAAAAAAAAATCAAACATGCAAAAATATTGTAATTGATAACAATAGAAGAAGAATTAAAATATTCAAAATTATAGATATCATACAACAAAAAAAAGACAATCTCCCAGAAAATGGGATTTATATAATAATAAAATGTTTAAGCTAGCATAGCTGTCTTCTGAGAGGCTTCACCCAGCAAAGGATCTAAGCAGATGCTGAAACTCACAGCCACACATTTGACCAAGGACAGGGAGCCTTGTGGAAGAGTCGGGGAAAGTTTAGAAGGACCTAGAGTGGATAGGAACTCCACAAGAAGACCAACAGAGCCAACTAACCTGGGCTCAGGGGGCTCGCAGAGACTGAGAGCAGCAACCAAAAACCGTGCATGGACTGGATTTAGGCTCCTTACATATATATACCCGATGGGCAACCTGGTCTTCTTGTGGGATCCATAGTAAAGGGAGTAGGAGCTGTTTCTAACATGGATTTTGTTGCATTCTTTTTGGTCACTTCCTCCCGATGGGGCTGCCTTGCTAGGGCACTTGGAAGAGGATGCAATCTGAGGGGACTTGCAGTGCTAGGGTGAGTTAGTGGGTAGAAGGGTAGAGGAGGGGTAAGGGGACAAGAGGGAGGGAGAAGAATCAAGAGGAGAGGAGGATGGGGTCTATGATTCAGATGCAAAGTGAATAACTAAATAAATAAAATTAAATATTAAAATATTTAAGATTTTAATAAAATAAAATATTT
The DNA here is from genome assembly GCF_030254825.1 of Meriones unguiculatus. Classification (NCBI taxonomy): domain Eukaryota; kingdom Metazoa; phylum Chordata; class Mammalia; order Rodentia; family Muridae; genus Meriones; species Meriones unguiculatus. The sequence goes on along the minus strand of NC_083369.1, from coordinate 102,415,484 downwards.
ATATAATATTTTTTACTTTAGGAAACTTGCACATGGACTATAGAATCAACATGCTTCAACAATAAAAAAATATATGGAGACAAAATTTAAATTAAACTTTTCCCCCAAAATGATACATAATAGCCTATGACATGACAATGTGGTAACCATCATTAGTTAATATGGGAATGTCATTCAAAACCAAAATGAAATGCAAAGTTATATCCGTAAAGAATCTTATAATTGAAAATATGGGGATACGGGACAGAGAGAAAGAAGATGAATAAGAACAAAGTAAAATTATATATATGAAAACAATAATAAAATCCATTACTTTGTATGTTAATTTATAATAGCACTCTAAAAAAAAAACATATTAATAAGGTTGAGGACACAGCTCCATAGTAGAACACTTACATGCTGTCTACTAGGCCCTGGTTTCTTAGCAACACATATACTGAAAAGGGTGGGAGAGGGTGAGAATGGACACACATAAGAATGTGTCAAGGGCAATGGGAGGCTGAAACAAGAGATCACTTTGTGCCTTGCTTATTATTTCAGGGCTAGCCTGGATAAGGAAATTTAAATTTAAAAAAAAAATAGTATACTTCCACCAGCAATGGAGGACTGTTTCCCTTTCTCCATAACCTTGCTAGAATGTGCTGTCACTTGAATTTTTTATCATAGTCATCCTGACTACTTTAAGATGGAATTTTAGGGTCCTTTTGATTGCATTTCCATGATGACTAAGGACATTTAACATTTCTTTAAGTGATTTTCAGCCATTAGATATTTCTCTGTTGAGAATTCTGTTTAGCTCCGTACTCCAGTTTTTAATTGAGTTATTTGGTTTGTTGGTGTTCAATTTATTGAGTTCTTTATGTATTCTGGATATTAACCTTCTGTTGGGTGTAGGGTTGGGGAAGCTCTTTCCCCATTCTGTTGGTTGCTCTTTTGTTCTATTTTTGGTGTTCTTTGTCTTACAGAAGCATTTCAGTTTCATGAGGTCCCAGGGAGTCGTCTATGGGGGTCACCCTAAATGAGACTTTTAGCAGCTGGGATATGGAGCCTAACTGGCTACCTCCTGTAGCTAAGCAGGACTGCCAGTGGAGGGATAAGGACACCAATACACCCACAAAACCTTCAACCCAAAATCTGTCTTGCGTACAAGATATGCAGAGAGAAAAATAGAGCAAAGATTGAGGAAATGGCCAACCAAAGACAGGCTCTACTTCAGACCCATCTCATGGGAAAGAACCAGTCCCTGACACTATTAATGTCAATCTGCTATGCTTATAGAGAGGAGCCTAATATATCTCCTCTGAGAGGCTTTACCCAGCAGCTGATGGAAACAGATTCAGAGACCCACAGACAAGCATTAGAGAGAGTTCTTGCAGTACTATGGAAGAACTGAGGGAACCACTGAGGGAGCCAGAGGGGTCAAAGACTCCACAAGAAGACCTACAGAGTCAATTAACCTGGGCCTATGGGACTCACAGAGACTGAGCCACCAACCAGAGGGCATGCATGGGCTGGCCCTAGGTCCCTGCACATATGTAGCAGATGTGCAGCTTGGAGTTCATGTGGATCCCCCAACAAATGGAGTGGGGACCCTCTTTGACTCTGATGACGCCCTTTGGATCCTATTACCCTAACCAAGCTGCAATGTATGGCCTCAATGGGAGAGGATGTGCTTAGTCCTGCAGCAACTTAATGTGTCAGGGCAAATTGGTACCCATGGGGGACCTCCCCCTTCTCTGAGGAGAAGGAGAGGAGAGAATAGGGTGAGGGGTATGTGGGGGTGTACTTGGAGGAGAGGCGTAGGGGCTGCAATAAGGATGTAAAGTGAATAAATAAATTTTAAAAACAGTGTAAAACATGATAATTTAAAACAAATAAAACCTGAAAACGTGTTGTCAAGGATATGAAAACTTTGGAGCATAATGCATAATGTAATGCATTATGGTATTGTTGCTTTGGAAAAAGTTTGGCAATTCTAAGTTCAACAGAAAGTTGTCATATGACCCATCAATTTTTTTTCATCAATTACACTTTATTCATTCTGCATCCCCCTATAAGCCCCTCCCTCCTCCCCTCCTGATCTCACCCTCCCTCCTCCCTCTGCATGCATGCCACTCCCCAAGTCCACTGATAGGGGAGGTTCTCCTTTCCTTTCTGATTTTGGTCTATCAGTTCACATCAAAAGTGGCTGCATTGTCTTCTACTATGGCCTGGTAAGGCTGCTCCCCCTCAGAGGGAGGTGATCAAAGAGCAGGCCAATCAGATTATATGACCCATCAATTTTATTACTAGGCATATAGCCAAGAAAACTGAAAGCATTTATTCATTGGAAAAGATGTCCACAAAAGCTTGTATATCCAATATTTATAATATCCAAAGTGGTAAGAATCCAAATATTCATTAATTGATAACTAAACAAAATGTGATCCACCCATAAAATAAAATTCCTTTCAGCTATGAAAGTAATAATGTAATGATACATGTTACAGATGTATGATCATTGAAATAAGGGTGCTAAGTGAAGAAAGCTCAATACATAATTCTATATATATGGTGTGATTTCATTTATATGAAATGCCCAGAATAGAAAGTCCATAGGGAGAGAAGGTAGATTAGTGAATGTGAAGGACTAAGTAGAAAGAATAATGAAGACTGGAAGTATGGAGTTCCTTGGAGTGTGTGTATCAAAATGTTAAGTTTATGTACTTGTGGTAGTTGTGTAACACTATGGATAGGCTAAAAAATCATACAATCACATATTTTTTTTCAATGCAGTTTATTCAGGAACCTTGAACAATCCTCGGACCCCGGGGAAAGCCAGCCCACAGCTTAAATAGCCTCTGGGTAGCCAACCCAGGCATGCCACGTGGGCAATGCAGATAGGTCCACATACATGGAAGCAAACCAGATCCTTGGCCTTAGCCAAATGTGGAGTTGTTCGTGATAGAGAGCACTCACCATCGGGAAGGTGGAAGGCGGAAACCAGCTCCATCTTTAAGGCATGGCATTACGCAGCTCTCTACAGTTCCCCCTTTTTGTTTTAGACGCATCAGGCAAGAGTAGAGGTCTGATCTCTGATATTAGAAATAAATTGGGACTTTGTATTGATGTTCATTTAGGTGTCATCCACCCAAAGAGCATCAGAACCGTCCGATACCTTTTTCTCAGAGGCGGGACCTGGGGCATCAACCCGCATGCAATCAGACATGCTCTTCTCTGGGTCGAAAGTGGCTGACCCTGAGTGCAGTGCTTAGCCTCACATCCTGAGCATAACATTTTGGCTTTTTATGGTAGCCAACCATGCTTGGGGAGACTGTCCTGCTTCAATGGCTGTAAAGGCCTGAATGGTCATGGCTGCATTACGCTGTTGACAATCACATATTTTTGAAGAATTAAAATTGTGAATTTTAAGTGATCTAAACTGTAGCTCCAATCAATAAAATAAAATAAAATATGCACTTCATTGGGAACAATGCTACCCTTTTAAGAACGTACACGAGAGACTGGAGAGATGACTCCGCTCTCAAGAACACTTGCTCTTGCAGAAGACCTGGCTTTGGTTCTCAAAATCCACCTAGTGGTTCTCTACTGTCTGTAACTCAGTTCCAAGGGATCCTATGTCTTCTTCTGATTTCTGCAGGCTCTTATATACAAGTGATGTGTATACATACACTCAGGTACACACATATACACATATACATAAAAATTATTTTTAAAATATCTGTGAGATGTAGAACAATGTACGCCACTACTGTGTAACACTAGAGGGGTAATTCAGACCCATACTTCACTCTATGGAACTGAGTAGCAGTTCACTGAAATAAAATATTTAAAACACCTAAGAGCTAGCAATGATAATGGCAACTAAAAAAATTATTGCCCTTCAAGAAAGCCAATTTGTAGTGTTTTTAAAGTTATATACCCTTTCATTTCAATCCTTAAACATACCTATGTATGTGTTAGGTTAAACCATATGAAATTGCTAATTTGGACACTCAAAACAGGTTAAATATGATATATTCCATATAGTTAAATCTAACATAATTATCATTATTCCTAACTCACAGATGAGAAAAGAGAGGCACAGTGAGGTCAAGCAATGTTGACATAAAAGACAGCTCTCAACTCAAAGCCAAACATGATTGGTCATAGCTTACAAATACAGATTTAGTTAGCCCCAAATAAAAAAAAAATTGTTAAGTTTTTATAGTTTCAGAACAAAAGAAATCCTCATAACAAAAGAATTTTTCAAATACTCTGGAGGAAACCTCAGATAGGCATGTAATGGTAAAACAGGGAAAATATTATTATCTAGTTCAGATGTTATCTGATAATATTCTTAGTTTTGGAATTGGTGGAAGTTAGTGATCTGTTAATGTATTCCAAAAGATTTTACCTGATAATTGAAAGGAAGTTAGGTCAGATAGAAAGATAGAAGCAAGAATGGCTATTAAAGTGGCTAAACATAGCTCAAGATTATTTGCTTCTGAATCTGCAACATTCCAGCAAATATTCTACAAATCATCAAATTATAATCTGTAAATTAGTCTGTGGAATATTAAACATAAGTGTCCCTATTTTTCTGGAAACTTCCATTCACACTTAATTCTTCTACTACAGTAGACACAGGACTACTATAGTGACCAGGGTCTGGATTTGAAAACTCTTCTCTTTTTTTTTTTTTTACATGTAGTAGTTACTAACTTCTTTGTCTTCATGTACTCATCATTCACCCAAGAATCATGGATTATGCATTTAACTCATGCTAAGCATCTGAGGAAGACTTATGAGGAATGTATACTATAACGTGCCTTCTAAGAATCCATAGTATATATGAATTTGCAAGATATAGATGAGAAGAAAAACTATGGCCATTAAAGACTGGAACTGAGACAATCATAGAAAAACTAAAGCAGTAACTCATAGAGAAAAAGGTTGTCTTCAGGATTAAAGAGAGATTTTACTAGAGGAAATACCACTCTGAAAGGAAATACTAGAGCCATTACACTGTGTTGCTAGAATGATGTCTTTGACAGAGAAGAGGAGAAAAGGTTGGTTAACACTGTATATTGCCACAAAGCCTACAAGAATATTGGTGAAGCCATTGGGGACATTTTGAACAAGTCACTAGAGAAGAGCCATGTCAGGAACAATGTTGCCTCAGCAAATATGACTGGGAGTTCTCAGTGAGATGCAAGGCCTTGAAGCAAGCATGGAGGTGAAATTTAGAGGCCACTACCCGGGCCTCTGTCTGTTATGCTTCCTATAGTTATTTTACCTTCAAGGGACACCTAAAGAGAAGCAAGTGACAGGGAGGCTTTCTGGCATTGTTGATCTTTGACTCTAAGATTATAATGTACTAGTAAATAGTATAAGGAAGGAAATTGATGTTATGTGGGAAAGGATGGATGAGTAACTGTGGTATTTACAAGCCTTATGACAAATCACCAATAGGACTCAAAATCTTTAGCACTTCCAACAAAACACTCCCTGAGCTACCTATGTTTGAATTACACTTTAAACTCTAGTACTTATTAAAAACATTACAAAAAGAAAATGCAATTTGGTTACCATGGGATGTTGTAATGCTCTAATTCACTCATTTAACACATGGAAAACATTTTATGTTAATATTCAGTCATTCCAGATTGAGTTGCTCTACAAGATTTGTGAGATCATTTTACATGTTTATCTGCTCTTTTCTCCTAGGGACTGTTCTTCCTGATGATTAGAACAAATTGGATATTTTTAATTCATCCATCAGATTTGGAGATGATCTCTTAATTAATAAGGATTTTTAACAGCTAATTGAAAAATTCTATTGTGAATTCCACAGTGTTCACATTTTTAGAAGTGGTGTGTGTGTGCTCACAAGGTTGTGGTGTTGTGGGGATTGAACATAGGGCCCCGGGAAAGTGCTGTAATTACTAAGCAACATTCCCAACCCAGAAGTAGTTCATTCTTGAAAAGCTACCTTGGAGAACTTAGCAGAATAGGGGTAGAACAATTGCCTTCCATTGTCTCCTATTTTTTTTCCAAATTTTGAATTCTGAAAAAAATTTTTTCCAAATTATATATTTGAGTGATATGAGGGGATCCCTTGCAGGCATGCTTAACATCTCTTGAGTATTGTGTCTTGATCCTATTCCATGGCTTTATTCTCATAATGACCACATAAGGTCATATAGTGACTTTCCCATTCCCTGTGGTTTACACTTGCAGAGGTAAGAAAAAAGGAAGATTAGATGCTTAACTAGGACAGACTTTTAAATGAAGGGGAAGCACCTACAGTAACAGTAAAAGAAGGAACATTGTCCTATGCTTAGATAAAAGATAAGGTTATCAGCTCTCATCAGCTCTGACATCTCAGTGAAAACAGAGCCAGGGAATTAGGTTAAACATGATGTACAAGGCATCAAAACTAGAAATAAAGAGGTTAAAAATAATCTGAATTGATAGCATGATATTTAAAAAAATCTAAAATGAATAAAAAAAAACTACAAGAGTCAGTGAATAAGTTTAGAAATCTTACAAGAGACAGATCAATAAAAGTCAACTGGGGTTGGTAATATAGCTCAAAGGTTGACAGCTTGTCTAGCATATGTAGGATGCTGGATTCCATCCCAAGTACCATCAAACCCTAAAATTGAAATATTATGTAAGTTCAGTGAACAATCTAGAATAAAATTAAGGAAATTCTACTTGGAGCAATTGTATCAAATTGCAAAGAACAAAACAATTAAAATACATTCAACAAAAGCTATATAAAAGCCATAGATAGAAATTTATGAAGCATTGTTAATTTTAATATATTTAATAAAAGAGACTTAAGTAAATAAAAATATCTAATATCCCCCTTTTTAGGACAGGGTCTGTCTATGCAGCCCTGGTTGTCCTTGTATTCTCTAAAAATTGCAGTCTAGTGGATTGGGAGAGGGACACGGGTGGAGAAGAGGGAGGGTGGGATTGGGAGGGGAGGAGGGAGAGAGGTAGAGGGGGATACAAAATGAATAAACTGTAATTAATAAAAATAAAAATAATTAAGAAAAAAATTGCAGTCTGACCCTAAAATTAATGTAGATGTGCAAGGAATCCAGTATAACCACAACAATATTGAAGAGGAACACACTTGGTGGGGCCAACTTTCCTAATTTCAGAAACCTAGAGTAGCTATTAGTACATAATGGATGCTGACATAGGACAAGCCTATATATAGATAGAACTGTATTGTGCCCAAAATTAAACCATTCCATGACACTTTATGAGGGAATGTTGGAGATGAAACACAGAATCATGTGCACATGAGGTAAATGTTCGACTGCTAACTGAGTTCCAAGGGTACCAAGGCAGTTCAACTGAAAACAAAATCTCTTCAATAAATAAAGCTATGAGAACTGAATGTCCACATACAAATAAATGCAGTCTCTTCCAGACAGCATATGTAGAAATTAACACAAAATTGATCAAAGATCTAACTATAAAAGCCCAAACAGTAAAACTCTTAGAAGGAAAAAACTAAGTACAGGTCTTCATGATAGTGAATTAGGCAATGACCTGGTAAACTGAATACCAATGTGATAAATGACAGAAGAAAAACATAAATTGTATTACTAAAATTTAAAATGTCTACTCCTCAAAGGACATGATCAAAAAAGAAAAATAGATAATAATAAAATTAAAGAAAAGCCCAGAAAATGGAAAAAATTATAAATCAGATATCTGATAAGGGACTTAGGAAAGAACAGTTAAAAGTCAGTAAAGGAGACACAACTTTTAATAGACAAAGAATCTAAGTAAGCATTGCTCCAGAAAATATACACAAATGAACAACAGACACATTTAAAATGTTCAAGATATGCTTATGGACACATATCTGAAATCCTAGCATTTGAGAGGTATAATCAGGAAGATCAAGGCCAGCCTCAAATATATAGTGAGTTCTAAGACAGACCCTTTCTCAAAAATAAAACAGAACAAAACAAAACATTACAAAAAAAAATAAAAATAAAAGACACTAAACACCATTAGTCACTTGCAAAATACAAATTAAAACCACAGTGATACACTTTACATCTACTAGAATGAATCTAATAAAAAGAGGCAAAAACTACAAGTGTGGCACAGAATGTTAAGAAATAGAAGCACTCACTCACTACTGGGAATTTGAAACAGAGTCACATTCATGGCAGTCATGTCGAAGGGTTAAACATAGAATTGCCAGATGACCCCAAAATGCCATTCCTAGGTATATAGCCAACAGAACTGAAAACACATGGTCACATAAAAAAGTTGTATGGGAATGTTCATGCCAGCATTATTCTGAACAGCTAAAACTTAAATGGTATTTTGGTCATCATGTAAAAAAGTCTTCTATTTGGTTAACTGCATATAAATTATTTAAAAATTAAATACCATTCCATATGTAATTTATTTTTAACTATCAAAAGAGATAAAGCAAAATTGGCAAAATTACTACCCAAGTGTCTGCCAATTTGTTAAAAACATACTCTGATTCTAGCAAAACTAATATTAAGTTTGAATAGACATGTAAAAGTAAAGATAAAACAAAAAGAATGATAAGCAATCATACCGGTAAACTTTTAGGTCAACACAGAACAGTTGTTATTATGTGTTAGGAAAATGTGCCTCAATCAAGAAATATTTCTCTAAATTTTATTTTTATATTTTTATTTATTTGGGGGGCGGGGAACAGTGCTTGTGTGCCCTAGTGTGCATATGGAGGTCTGATGAGAACTTATGAATCAATTTTCTCTCTTCCTCTCAGGAAATCAAATTCATGTGACTGTTCTTGACAGCAAGAGCCTTTACTTACTGAGTCATCTCTCTGGTCTCAAGAAATAGTTCTTGAATAAAAAAATCATGATAAGAAAGTAAGTGGCTAGAGAGATGGCTCAGAGGTTAAGAGTATTTGTTGCTCTTTCAGAGGTTCTGAGTTCAGTTCACAGCACCTACATAATGATTCATTAGCTGTCTGTAACTCCAGTTTCAGAAATATGAACTCCTTTTCCAGCCTTCATTGGCACTAGGCACACAAGTGATATATACAAATATATATATATATGTATATATATATGCATGCAAATATTGATATATAATGAAAATAAATATATTTTTAAAAAGAAAAGTATAATAATAACCTAGAGCTCATTTTCTAAATTAATTTATCAATAACTGTGAGAGGAAGGAAGAGATAAACTAAAAGTATAATAAATATGGCAAGATACCTGGAGATACAGCTCAGTTGGTAAAGTATGTGCCTAGCATGTATGAGATCCTGGTTTCAATCACCAGCACCACATTCACTAAGCATAGTAACATACACCTGTAAATCCCAGAATTTAGAAAGTGGAGGCAGGAGGACTGGGAGTTAAATATGGGAGCTGGAGTATATATGTTGTTTTATTTCCTCTGATGAGTAGATGAGATGAGATCCAAACCAAAGCTTTGTAAATACTGGGCTTAGGCTGAGCCCAGAATATTTCCATCTAACTATCCCTAGGCTTAATCCTGAAAGTGTCTAGCCTCCATACTATCTAGTCTTCTTCAAGCCTAGACCTTCAGCTTCCAGCTTCCATCTGCTAACCTAGGCCTAGAATGTTTTAAGGCCTCAAAGACTTACTGATGAATAAGCTCACCCTTTCTAGTTCTTTCTGAACTCCTGCTGGCTACTCCAACTCACCCTTTCTAGTTCTTTCTGAATTCTGGCTGGCTAGTCCAACTCAGCTGTTCTCCCTCAAAACTCCTCTCCGAGCTGACTGATTCAAAATGGCTTCTATTGGCTTCTCACTGAATTGCTCTGCTTGGTAAACCTGCCTCTGAACTCCACAAATAGAACTACAATGACTGCATGAATTGAATGGAACTATAGGAGCTCGACTGAACTCAACTGCATTCTACTGAACTGCCAGAACATCTCTCTCTTTCTTTAAGTAGCCTCTCTTTCCCGTCCTCATGAGAATTGGATGTATCCTATCTCTGACTCATTCTGTTAACCCTTTTTCTGATTAAACACATTATCTGTTCCTCAATAAGGTGTCATTGTTTGGGATAACGATTTAAATGTAACAAAATAAAGACAAATTAATCATTGTAATAAGCACATAGAACATTTTTATCCAGCAAAATTAAGAGGAAATGAAAGGACTAATAGAAAAATCATAAAAAATAGTAAATATTTAAGCTAGGCATAGTGGTATATACCTTTTATTTAAGCATCCAGGAAATGAAGACAAGAAGATCATGCATTTTGAGGCCAGCCTGAGCTACATAGTGAGACCTTGTTTCAAAAGAGCAAAAAGAAAATGACAGTGGAGATTGGATGAATAAACTGCAAATAAATGAAGGTGATAATTACAAACAGCTGATTCTCCTTGTTAAACAAAATCTCTCAAACCATGTAAAATGATTAAAAATAAAATTTTAAGTGTTTTAATTCTAGTCATTACCCAGAGAAAACCTAAAATAAGTGGATAATTAAGTTAAAATGCTAAATTAGAAAAATAAATTATGAAGCTGAACTAAAAAATTGTTCAGAAATCAATTTAAATGAAGTAAAATAAATATATTACATTTGCAGCACAAAATCACATATTACTAAAGTCTTGTTCTAGTTTGCTTTTCCTTGCTGTAATAAAGCAACTTGGGGAAGAAGGAATTTATTTGGCTTAGAGGTTATAGTCTATCATCAAGGGAAGCCAAACAGGAACTCAAGGCAGGAGCCTGGAAGCAAGAACTGAAGCAAAGATGGTGGAGAAATGCTACCTCCTTGCTATCTCAGCTACCTTTATTATACAGCAAAGGCCCAAATATCTAAAAAGGACACTATTCACAGTGGGCTGGGCTCTCCCCTACATCAATTAGCAATTAAGAAATTTACCATAGCATGCTCACAAGACAATCTGATGAAGACAATTCCTTAATTGAGATTTCTTCTTCACAGGTATGTCAAGGTTTGTGTCGTGTTGACAAAACTAACCAGCTCAAGCCTCTACCTGAGTGCTGATATTACAGATGTGTGCCACCATGTTCAGTTTATACAGGACTGAGAATCAAACTAGGGACTTCATAAATACTAGGCAAACATTTTAGCAAATAAGCTACACCCCAGACCACTATAGATATATATTTTAATGAGGTTATTTAAATTTAACAAAGTGTATTGAACACCCCCTAAAATTTTGTAGAGTGCTTGCAGAACAGGAAGCTTGTTCCCCATTAATATCCTACCCTAAAAAGAAAAAATAAAAAGAAAGAAAGAAGGGAAGGAGGGAGGGAAGAAAGAAGAAAGAAAGAAAGAAAGAAAGAAAGAAAGAAAGAAAGAAAGAAAGAAAGAAAGAAAGAGAAAGATCTAAATTCAGACAGCATTCTAGGCAAAGTCATTTCACAGGCCCCAACTCAAACTTAGTGCATTGTATCACTGAATTAGTACAGCTGGCTGTTTGCCTTATTTGGGCATCAGTTGGCATTGCAGCTAAAGAAACTAAGCAAGAAAAAAGATCAATCCTCACTCAGAAAGGCAAATGGGATGGACATCAGAAGAGGGAGAAAACAGGCAACAGGACAGGAGCCTACCACAGAGGGCCTTTGAAAGACTCTACCCAGCAGAGTATCAAAGCAGATGCCAAGATTTATGGCCAAACTTTGGGCAGAGTGCAGGGAATCTTATGAAAGAAGGGGGAGATAGAAAGACCTGGAGGGGTCAGGAGCTCCATAAGGAGAGCAACAGAACCAAAAAACATGGTCCCAGGGGTCTTTTCTGAGACTGATACTCCAACCAAGACCATGCATGGAGATAACCTAAAACTCCTGTACAGATGTAGTTCATGGCAGCTCAGTGTCCAAGTGTGTACCCTATTAATGGGAACAGGAATTGTCTCTGACATGAACTCAGTGGCTGGCTCTTTGATGACTTCCCCGTGAGGGAGGAGCAACCTTGGGAAGACAATGCAGTCAGTCCTGATGAAACCTGATAGGTTAGGGTCAGAGGGAAGGGGAGGATGACCACCCCCTATCAGTGGATTGGGGGAGGGTCATGGGAGGAGATGAGGGAGGGAGTGTGGGATTGGAAGGGGATGAGGTAGGGGGCTACATACAGCTGGGATACAAAGTGAATAAATTGTAATTTATAAAAAATTAATCAATTTTAAAAAGAAAACACAAAAATGTAAAGATTGGCTGAGTGTTTGTTATAATTGGCTGAGACTCAGTTGCTTTTAGTTATGTTTCAGCTTCCTTGAATAGCAAGGTAGTTTGTAATCCACTGTATACACATGTGAAGAGCCGGGGTTTGGTTGCCATGGCACTGGCTTCCGCCCTCAAAACTGGTAAACCATTATGACCATTGGGCAACCATCGTCACGAGCCCAGCCCGGGGCATCATATGCGGTGATGGGTGAGCAGCCAATCAGGGGATGATACGTCATCTCACACATGGATGAGCAGCCAGTCAGGGAATGATACGTCATCTCACACCACTCTGGTGCGAGCAGGGCTTATATAAACAGCGCCACTTCGGGGCTCGGGGTCTTCCTCCTTTCATCGATTGACTGCAATAAAGCTTGCTGCAGAAGGATCCTGTTGTCCGCATGCGTTCTTGCTGGCGAGATGATTATGCGGCTCGCAACATCTGGTGCCGAAACCCGGGATGCCGGGAGCCTGCCATCGCCGGTGCCAAGGAGAACTCCCGTTCGTGGTGAGGATTCAGAACTGCAGCATCGAGGTAAGTTCTGAGAGGTATGTTTGGTCTTGATTTATCTCATCTTTCACCTCAGCTAGCAGGAGCCCTTATTGCTTTCCCTGTTGTGACTGTTGCCCTTGTCCTCTTTCTTTTGGTTTCGTACAAGCTTGAGGGCGACCTCAAAAGGGAAGAGATTAATGAAAAGCTAAGAGTAGGCACTAAGGGAGTGTTAGAGGAGATACAAGACAGCATGTCAGAAACAGAATGTGACAAAAGATTAGGGGGCCCAATGGATAGAAATAAAGATGTCGCTAAGAAAAAAGGCCCTTCTGCGGATGTTAAAGCCGCAGGAGCAAGAGGTAAGGGAAAGGACGCCCTGGGAGAGAAACATGATAAGGAGAAGAAAAAATCAAAAAAGAAGCCTCTTTATCCGATAAAAGAATTGGAGGCTTTGGGGCTTGATAGCTCTGAATCTGAGCAGCTGAATCCCTCTGAGGAAGAGGACTTAGAGGAGGAAGCAGCCCGCTATGAGGAAGAACGATACCACCTGGATGAGCGGCCACTACTGAGAAACAGGAAGTGTGCACTTTCTCGGTCGGCCGTTCCTGTTGTCCCTAGTGTTCCAGGGACCATTTACATATTCCTTCTGCTGAATTAAAATCCCTATTTGATATTTTGGAAGGGGATGCTCATATTTCTTCGCCCAGAGCCTTAACACCGGCTGCAAGCCGTGCCCTGTAGAGGCTGATAGGCCTAAGGAAATGGTCAAATGGAAGGATGTCTTGACTGGTTAATGGAAAGGCCCAGATCCTATTTTAATAAGATCCAGGGGAGCTGTCTGTGTTTTCCCACAGGAAGAAAACGATCCATTCTGGGTACCGGAGAGCCTCACGCGAAAGCTCACGGCAGCTGAAGATGATCTTTCAACGAATATACCTGCAACTACTTGAAGAGCTAAGGGCGGCAGTGGCGACCATTAATTCTACTCGAGTGGATTTATCGCTCACAGATGGCTTATTATCCTGGGTTTCTTCCGCCTTTTCCTATTTTAAGGAATGGGTGGGCATTGGCATGTTTGGCGCTGCCCTGTGCTGTGGTTTAATATTTGTCCTCTGGTTGTTCTGCAAACTCAAAACCCAACAAAAATGTAACAAGGTGGTGATCGTACAGGCGCTAGCCGCTCTGGAGCAAGGCACCTCCCCCGATATTTGGTTATCCATGCTGAAAAATTAATGTTTGACAAGGTTGCCTCTGTCTTTGCAGGCACATGCCACAATCTGGAATTACAGCCCTTGCACTCCCTGGGGATCTGTTTCCCATTGCACGGGGATGGGTGTAAATCACAATTTTTCTCTTGCCAAACGATCTGGAAAGTCAGTGATGGAAGAGTGCAAATAAGTCTTCACCGACCTAAGACAGGACAGCCTCACAGTGAGGAGGTTGCTCCAATGACAGGCAACAGCTGAAGCATTGCCTTCCACCAGGCTCAGACGTTGGCTGTCTGGCATAATGCTGTATTGACAGTAGGAAGCTTACTGCTCAAACAAAATAAAAAAGGGGGAGATGTGGAGAGCCGGGGTTTGGTTGCCATGGCACTGGCTTCCGCCCTCAAAACTGGTAAACCATTATGACCGTTGGGTAACCATCGTCACGAGCCCAGCCCGGGGCATCATATGCAGTGATGGGTGAGCAGCCAATCAGGGGATGATACGTCATCTCACACCATGGGTGAGCAGCCAATCAGGGAATGATACGTCATCTCACATCACTCTGGTGCGAGCAGGGCTTATATAAACAGCGCCACTTCGGGGCTCGGGGTCTTCCTCCTTTCATCGATTGACTGCAATAAAGCTTGCTGCAGAAGGATCCTGTTGTCCGCGTGCGTTCTTGCTGGTGAGATGATTACGCGGCTCGCAACATACACAGGCCTCTTTGGGCCAGATTTTCTTACCTAATTCCAGATGCCAGGGATAAATTTTCCTAAAATAATAATTACAGCATTATAAGAGTTATTCCCAGAGTTCTGCCCCATGCTTGGCTGCAAGTCCCAGCATCCGTCTCCATTTTGCTGTTGGCTGGAACCTCCCTGTTAAGTTAGGCTCCTGTCTAAAAGCAAAGCAGAGTATCATTATTAGGTTCAGGGGATGGCTCTCTACCTTGTGGTGAGTCTCAGGTTCAGCCAATTATTGTTTGGACTTTCCCTCTATCTTTGTTCTCTTGTTATCCCTACACTTCTTGTAGGCAGAGTAGTTTTTGGTTCACAGGTTTTGTTGGTGGGTTGTTGATCCCCTCCTTCCACTAGTCCTGTCTGGCTAGGAGGTGGTCACTTCAGTCTTTGAGTGCCCCCCCACTTAGGAGTCTCAGCTAGGATTACACCCATATCCTCACAGGTGCCTGTCCTGTAGTGGGCCTCCAGCTTAACAAAGAGATGTCCCTCCCCATTTTCCCTTCTTGTTCCCAGCCCTCTCACCTCCTACCTACATTCTCCCCACATCTGATCCCCACTCTTGTTTCCCTCCCCATTCCATCTCCTGCCCAGTTCCCTCTCTTCATCCAGTTCAGCTATCTATTCTATTTCCCTTTCTCGACATTCAGGCATCCTACCTTGGGCCCTCCTTATTAGCTTCTTTGGCTCTGTGAATTGTAGTATGGTTATCCTGTACTATAGGTCTAATATCCATTTATGAAAACATACCATGTGTGTCTTTCTGGGTCTGGATTACCTCACTTAAGATGATCTTTTGTAGTCCAATCCATTCGCTTGCAAATTTCATGATTTCCTTGTTTTTCATTACTGAGTAGTATTCTATTGTGTAGATATAACAGAATTATTTTTTATTCATTATTTGGTTGAAGGACATCTAGGTTGTTTACAGTTTCAGGGGGTCTTTTAGAAGTATTGGGAAAAAGATGCAAGGACCTGGAGGGGACAGGAACACCACAAAAAGACCAACAGAGACAAACAGTCCCATGGAAGCTTTCAGAGACTGAGACATCAACCAAGGAGCATGCATGGTCTGGATCTAGGCCCCTGCACATGCGCGCCTTGATCTTCATATGGGTTGTCTGGGAAATAGGGAGGCTATTTCTAACATGGACTTTATTGTCCTCTTTTGGATCACTTCCCCTGGCAGGGCTTCCTTGCCTTGCCTCAGGAAATGAAGATATGCAGAGTCCTCCTGTGACTTGATGTGCTGGAAAAGACTGATATGGGGGGAGGGGCCTCCCCTTTTCTGGGGAAGGAGAGGGGAAGCAGGAAGAAAGGGAAGTGTGGGGGGACTGGGAGGAGGGGAAGGTAGGGGGCCCCTCAGGATGTAAAGTAAATAGACCACTACAAATATTTTTGCTCCTTTTTTAATTAATTATTTTTATTTTTATTAATTACAGTTTATTCACTTTGTATTCCCCCTGTACCTCCCTCTTCCCCACCCTCATCCTTTTCCCAGTCCAATGATAAGGGAGGTCCTCCTCCCCTTCCCTCTGATCCTAGTCTATCAGGTCTCATCAAGAGTGGCTGCATTGTCTTCCTCTGTGGCCTGGTAAGGCTGCTCCCCCACTCAGGGGGAGGTGATCAAAGAGCAGGCCAATCAGTTCATGTCAGAGACAGTCCCTTGTCTCCATTACTATGGAGGCCACCTGGATACTGAACTGCCATAGGCTACCTCTGTGCAGGGGTTACAGGCCATCTCTATAAGTGGTCCTTGGCTGGAGTATCAGTTTCAGAAAAGACCCATGTGCCCAGACTTTTAGGATCTGTCACTGTCCTTGTGGAGCTCCTGTCCTCTCCAGGTCTTACTATTTCCCACTTCTTTCATAAGATTCCCTGTACTCTGCCCAAAGTTTGGCTATGAGTCTCAGCATCTGCCTAGATACCCTACAGGGTAGAGCCTTTCAGAGGCCCTCTGTGGTAGGCTCCTGTCCTGTTCCCTGTTTTCTCCCTTCTCCGATGTCCATCCTCTTTGCCTTTCTGAACAGGGATTGAGCATCTTAGCCAGAGTCCTCCTTTCTGATTAGTTTCCTTAGGTGTACAGATTTTAGTATGTTTATCCTATATTATACGTCTAATATCCACTTATGAGTGAGTATATACCCTATGTGTCTTTCTGCTTCTGGGATACCTCACTCAGGATGATCTTTTCCAGTTCCCACCATTTACCTACAAATTTCATGATTTCTTTTTTTTTTTTATCACTGAGTAATATTCCATTGTGTAGACGTATCACAATTTCTGTATCCATTCCTCAACTGAGAAGCATCTGGGCTGTTTCCGGCTTCTGACTATTACAAATAAAGCTGCTACAAACATGGTTGAGCAGATGAAAAGTTAACTCTATGTGGTCACCTATAGTGCTGCACTCCTACCATTGAGACATCTGAAGCCCACATCAGCCCAAAGTTACTACTGGACAAGTGGACTAGGGCAAGGGCATAGGAGGAGAAGGGGGAGGAAGGATGGGTCTGGGAGGAGACAAGGGAGGGGTCCACAGTCAGGATACAAAATGAATAAATTGTAATAAACAATAATAATTAATAAAAAAGAAAAAATCACAACAGAGTAAGTTCTGACCCAAGTACAAACACTCAAGGATTAAAGAAGTCAAAGGTAACAATTGTGTAGTCCCTGCTCAGTGCTCAGTACATAATCTACAAGAAGAAACTATTCTTATCTAAGTATTTGCTAAATCTCTACAAGGTACAAAAACGGAGCTTTCAATAGTACTCCAGTAAGTTTATAAGTGATTTTTAAAAATAGAACTAACCTCTTTACTAATTTGAGAATTTCATGGAACACTTATTTCAGAGTAATTTGTAACTGCTATTGTTGTTGTTGTTGTTCAAACATGGGCTGCCCTGTTTTTTTGGTATAGGCCATTAAATGACAATAAAAAAACCAAAAAAAAAAAAAACAAAACACCTAACAATTCTGCATAAACACAAAATCTTTTAGAGTTTTAGATAGGACTAAAAGACACTAAAAACAAAAGTAAAGGAAAATGACAAAAAATTTATAATATTCATGAGAAGCAAAAAGTTTATATATGTTCAATTTTCAAATAATTTTATTAAAAAAATACGAAATAGTATGCAACCCTCAGAGGAACACTACTAAATACCAAGAAACAAAAGATATCTACCTTTACCAAAATCAGTGCAATCAATTTACCTTTACTAAATACTTCAAATGGTGATGTAAGTTCACCTGAAATTGCATTAAAATATAATCAGTAGATGTTACTGTTACAACAGTACTATGAAAAGTAGAATCCAACCTACAATAAATATTTAAAGTGTGTCACCCATGATAAAAGTTTGAAATACAATCAATTGTTCATAATAACAATTTAGTGCAGTGGGGTTATAATACAAAAACTGGAGAGAGTTTACTTACCATTACATATGCTTTTTGTAGGGTTTCTTGTTTCTTTTATATGACATACATGTGCTTTCATAATATATATGCAATAATTTTATGAACTAAAAAAATTAATGGCATTTCCTTCAGAAAACTCACATTGTCCTTTTATCTTGGATGACTGAACATTATATACATTAGATTATGTATCACATATGTACATACATACAAAATACATATAAAATATGAATTAACACAAATTGAAAAGGACTATGCTCATAATTGTACATGGGGCCGTAAACAGCTATCTTTACACTTGGGCATACAGGGCCCTTTGTTTGTATTTAGCATGATCCATTTTAGAACTGTGTAACATGAAGTAGAGCAGAGCTATCCCTATTGATTATATAAATAGGTGGTAAATTCTCTGACCTGAAAATCAGAAAGAAAAAAAAAAAAGTTTCAATGCTGAGTCTGAACAACCATCTTCCACTCTCTAGTACCAGATTTTTCATTTGTAAGACTGGATATCTTTATCCAATTTCTAAACTTTCTCTTAGCTCTAAATTCCTCATTTTATGATTAGACATAATCCAAATTTCATTTTTCAAAAATCATATTACTAGAACTTGCAAAATGTTTCTAAACGAAACCTTGAAGAAGTCTCTATTGCCATCCTCTGCTGTGTTGTATGCCCATCCAAATTGTTTCACCAGATATTAGTCCATATTCTCATAGTTGGAAACAAACAGCCAGAAAATAGACAAAAGGAATGACCTCTAGTGGGTTCATGGTCTAAAAATAGCACTGGTCAAACTGGTATGTTGTTTTTGTTATTTTGTTTGCATTTACTTTTATAAATACACATAAATTAGCTATTCATTCTCTACCTTGACATAGTGCTCTAGTTTACCCATTCACAGCCCTCCACATTCCCTTCTCCCACCCCCATTTCACCCTCTTGTCCCATAGCTCTGTTGTTAGCAGCATTCACCAAAATACAATTCTACTCACCATTAATCCTTGTCTTCCCCTGCCCTGCACAGTACAATCGTCTCTCTATTTCATTCTTTTCCCCCACCATCTACAACCTGCACATATCTGCAGTCTGTCAGAGAAACAGCTAGTTTTGTGCAAAACCAACATTTCTTTCCACTACAAACAATTATGGAGGAAACATCCTGATTCTCATTGTAGAAGGAACTACAGAAGCTCTCACTTTGAGAGATAATTTTTTTCTATGCTTTAACAGAATTTCAGATCCCTTAAAGCCACCTAAATTATTCTTTAAATTTTTGTGAAATAATTATTCAGAACAATCCTTAGATAAAAATATGTAAAAATGTATCTAAGAAATCTAAAAAAATTATATTCTATATTTTTAATGTTTTTCCCCAAAGATTTTGTTTTCCAAAACTCAGGTCAAAGACTTACACTTAGAAAATGATGATAGAAATATAGTAAAGTGATAGTTAAAACTATTAGATCTGCAAAAATATTAAATTGTATGTTGATTGCAATGAAGTGAACAAACATTTAAAATACCTATGCTGACAGAATACAAACAATGCAAAACAGTGTTAACATCAATTTTCTTGCAAAAATTACAGTAAGATAAAACTTCCAATGTCTTAATAGTCTTTAAAATAATAAACTTTTACCAAAATTCACTATGCTGCAAAATACAAAGAATCTTCCTAAAATAAACTAGCACTGCATGAGGATGTTTTGTCTTTGAGAATGGCTCTCCCTTTATTGTTCCAAGTCATGTTATTCTCTTAATGACCTGGTTTTTATTTGAAGTTTGGTATGTGTGTGTAAGTGTGTGTGTGTGTGTGTGTGTATACTTGTATACAATACATCACACTAAGACAAATGCTCAAATTTCTGACAAAAAACATGGAGCTGATGCTTGATCAGCCTGTCTTCCTTCTCTTATTAATACAAGTAATCACATAATAGAACCTATAATCTTGAACGCTGGAAAACAAAATATATTCATCAAGGTTTGAAAAGTAACCTCCAAGAAATGCATTCTTAAATCCTTTAAAATAAACAAATTAAGAGTCCAAGAATAGGAATTCAAGGAGATTTAAATTTGAATTAGCTTAACTACTTTTGACAAGTTTACACATGAAAGACACCAAGATTGTATGTACTACTTGCTGCTTTAAGAAGTTTCATTCTGTCTGTCTATATAAAAAAGTTTCAGCCAAAGTTAAATCAATCTCCTCTACTGATTTTCAACATTAGACAAATACCCACCCACCCACCCCCACCCCTTTTTGAACTCTGCTTTCAGCTTGACTTTTTCCCCAATTGAAATTCAGGCTCTCAATGGTTGGTTTTTCTTGGTTCTAAATGTTGATAAAAAAGGGTTTTCTCCACTCCCTCAATTTGATGTGACAGGCTTCTGACATGAATAATGGAAGCATTTCTTTCACAGGCAAATCAACTTAATTTAGTCAGCCTTTATACTCTCAGTGGGCAAGCCACAATCCCTGAGATTCCATGAGAGCCTTGAAGTTAGATGAAATCTTTAGAAATTGCACAAAATGTATAAAGTAAACAACACTTATTTTGTCACAATACTTGAATAACTTTTATGCAGGAGTTACAGATGAATATATTACTTCCTAATCAGATCCTGATTTACAAGCAATTTGTGATGAACCCTCTATGTTCAAGAAAAAAACAGTTCCTGTAAGAAAGCTAACAGAATTTTCTACACACATAAATTTAAAGGATGTGGATTGAAAATAAAACAAAGCAAAAAGGCGAGCAAAAGAAAACATCTAACCCTTCCAAAAGAGACCAATAAAAACCAAGGTGCATATACTGGCTAGGCTCAGGTGTTTATAACAGCAATAGATCTATTTTGAAACAATTCTTTGAAAAAGAATCTTGAAGAACTAAAAGAGCAGCCATCAGATTAAAAGCAATAGATCCACAGTTGTTTCTATTTCCAAATTCTGTACACCATTATTCCCCTGAGAACTTTTCAGATCAGAAAAAAGACATGTTAATAATACATTTGTGAAAGAAAGATGGGGCTCATAAAAATAAAACTAAGACATATGCCTTCTGAGTTAGCCATTGAAGAATGATTTAAAAATGAATGCAACCAGGCTTGGAGTGCACAGATTTTGCATTCAGTCTCTAACAGAATATGGTACTTGGCATTTGTCCTCTGGCCTTTGATGTCATTTATATAAAGGGAAGACTGGAAGGAAGAAAGGAACACAAAACTGGGAATCCAGAGACCTGCTCCAAGCTCAGCCAGAAAATTTCCTATTTGACCCTAGACAAGTCTCTTTTCCTATGTAAACTTCTGATTCTTCTGTTCTGCAAGAAAGAAATAGGTGATCTTTAAGCTTGTTCTAGCTCTAAATGCAATTTTGCCTGGTGACAAAAGTACAAATGAGTAGTAATAAGGGTACCAGAGCATTACATTATTCATAATACTTAAAGAAAGCTTATGACTCTGAACATTTCTGACAGCATTTGAGGGGGAAGGTGTATGTGCGTGCATGCCGGTGTGTGTGTGTGTGTGTGTGTGTGTGTGTGTGTGTGTGTGTGTGTATGTGCTTGCATATGTAAAAGAGAATTTGATCAACTGAGAGTTCCTTGGAGCACAGAAAATTTTCAACAATTACTTAATTCTACCCCTACTCTTACTCAATGGTGGTATATAGTATATAGGGTGAGGATTGAATGGAGGCCTTCAACATGCTAGGCAACTAGTTTACCACTAAGGTCCACCTCCAGCCCAAATTCTAAGCATTTTAAAGTAATCAACTTCTCATACTATTTAAAATGGCAAATAATAAACTGAGAGAATTTACCTATACTCATACTTTTTAATTCTCTTAGTAAATTACAATTTTTATCAAACAAATAAAAGTCTAACTCTACCCAAAACCTGCTTTCAGTAAAGTCAGCTTTTGTTTTACTATTATTAAGATTTTTTTTCATGAAGATATATTCTAGTGAAAATTAACACCCTTAATATCAGACCTTTCATATTATAATTTAATTTGTATGCTAATGTTGTGGGCTTCATAAACTAGGAAACTAACTGTTCCAGTACAAAGAGTAAAAGGGTACTTTAATTTCATAAAACTTTTGGCTACAGAGAACTATTTCTACATATATGTCATTTCAGATTGTACCTAGCTAGGTTTCTTTAAATCTTTATATCTTTTACCTTCTTTCTTTCCCTCCTCATACTCTCTCTCCTGTTCTGTCATCTCCTCTTCCATCTTCTTTTTTCTTTCTTAAAATTTGCTAATCAGCCAATTAGGGATTCCAACAATTATAAATGTCAAGGAAGGGAGAAAGGAAAGAGAAATGGGAAAGTAGTCAAGGTAAAACAAAATAACTTCACTTTAAAGAGTGTCCACTGTTAACCCCTAAAGAATTTACACAGCACCTTGATGGACTTGCTGTTCCCAATCTCCACCCCTCCCACCTTCCTTCCCTATTATAATTGTTAGGTCAGCTAATTGGCTGATTAAGAATACCTTGGCATTTTTATTAACTGGCAATTAGAGTCAGACCCTGAGGCACAGAAGATCCTCCTGATTAGGGGTGTCACTTCGGTTATAAAGATTAATAAAGTCAAACGAGCATTAAGGTCTGTTTTAGTTAACTTAATCTTCTGTGTGGATATTTTACCAATATCCATTGCTCTAATATTATCTCAGTTGCTTTCAAACTAAACTGAATTCATTCCAAAATAGCAATAATTTATCTTTAAAAACAAGGAAAAATTACACATTGGAATACTGTGCAAATATCAAATAGTCAAAAGCTATAAAGATATTTTTGCCTGCTAAACTGATGCTGCTTATACTTTAGTCACCACAGTCTATTTCCTTTCTTTCAGGACCATTCCAATAGAAGACCCAAGTTTCTTCTTAAATAAATCTGCAAGAATATGATATATGATATGCCCTAATCCCTTTAACTTCTCTAAATCCTCTCATATTCTTTCTCTATAACTATCTAAGAAAAGTTGGCATTTGTGAAAATCCATTCCACAGAGTGGCCAGTTACAGGCAAAGCCTATGTTCCCTTATATTCCCAAAAATTTGTATGATTATAAGAAGATACTGTGTCATAGTAAAATTATGGCTTGGATCTACAACTTCAGAATAAGAACATTCTACAGAATCAATGACTGTGAATGTAGTACTGAGGAAGAAATCCCAGATAAATGGTAAAGGAAATATGAAGCAGAAATACCCTAGGACTTTAGATCAGATATGGCCCAAAGTAAAAATCTGGGCTCTTTCACATACATAAAAGTCTAATTTTGGGTTGGTCACTCAACTTATGTGAGCCCTCAGTTTTTTTCATTTCTTCCTTTTTACTAGAAACATTTTCATAATAATTTTGAAAAGTGTGCCCAATCCCTGGCATCTCACAGCTTCTTAACAGTGAAGAAAGTTAGTTGTGCAAGACAAAATCTGATACCATTTAAGTAGTGATAGTTTTGCCAATAAACAGAAACATACTCACCAATGGCTAGGAAGAGAGACTGCCAGCAGGTCCTAAAAAATACAAGAATTTCTCTTTTACATGTGAAAATGGGAATAATAACAGAAGTCACTTCACAGGCTGAAGGAAAAGCTGAGGAGATAATATCAAAGCACTTTGTTGTTGTTATTGTTGTTGTTGTTTTCCAGACAAGGTTTTTCTCTGTAGCCCTGGCTTGTTCTGGAACTCACTTTATAGACCAGCCTGGCCTCAGACTCAGAGATCTGCCTACCTCTGCTTCCCAGGTGCTGGGATTAAAGGCTCGCACTACCACAATCTGGCTTCAAAGCACATTTCTCTCTGGCTTGGCACATAGTAAATGGGCAATTACCAATCATCATTACTGCCATACATACCTTTCCTCATTTGATAGGCTAAATGGTTGAGTAAAAGATTGGCAATATACATAGTCTGAGAATTTGGAAAAACTCAGAAGGAAGAGATCAGAAGACACATCATTTCAGCTTAAATTTGATCATGGTGAACCAAGGGTTAGGGAAATGTTTCATTTTAGGGTATCAGGACTCAGAAGGATTTGAGGTCTGTTCAGCAACCACATATATTCACAAAAGCTACTACATTTGGGGATATTAAGGATATTAGCTATTTTTTCACTAGACTGTGTCTTCATGATAAATCTTAATAATAGCAAAACAGGACACAGAAGTGAAATAATGACTAAAGAGCTAACTTTTTGTTTGTTTCTTTGTTTGGTTTGGTTTGGTTTTGAGACAGGGTTTCTTAGCTGTCCTGGACTCACTTTGTACCTCAGGCTGGCCTCACTCACAGAGATCTGCCTATCTCTGCCTCCCACAGTGCTGAAATTATAGATGTGTACCACTATGCCCAGCTTTGACTTTGGGATTTTAATCTCTGCTACTACTAGCTGTTTGACCTTAAGCACTATAGTTAACCTCTTGAATTAATTAATTATGTTGCAATGATCAAACACCTGGCAACAAGCAACTTCCAGGAAGAAGACTTGATTTTGCTTCAGAGTTTAAGGGTATATTCTATTATGACCAAGAAGGTAAGGTGGCAGGAATTGCTTCTAACTGTAACTGTAGGAGTGTGAGGCTGATTTCTTACATCTTGGGAGACTGAAGAGTGAGAAAAAATATTTCAGCTGGAGTTCTCATGTTTCTGTTCTTATTCAGTCCAGGACTCCCCTTCATATACAGAGCATGTCTTCTCCTCCCAGTTAACACTCTCTGAAAAATCCCTCATAGTCACACCCAAGGAATATACCTCATCAGTGCCCTAGATTTTTCTCAATTCAGCCCAGCTGGCAATAAAAATTAACCATCACTCCTCTCTATGCCTCAATTTCTCCTCCTGTAAGACAATATGATAATATGTTCTAATTTGTCATCCATGTTATGAACACTGAGTTAATATCTGTAAAACATTTATAAGAGTGCCTTACAAAGAGGCAATTATGTATAAAACAGGTTAAATAAGCAAAATTCACAAGGTAATGCTCACCCTGCCCTTCTGTTACAGACACCCTTTGCTCCAAACAATGAACTTTGTATGAGCTTCACAAGACAGCAATGGTGCCTAGAAGACAGAAATGTAAAACAGTGAAGAAACCAACAATAGAAAAGTAGCACTTATATTGCTTTTCTGTTTTCCTCATTTTCTATGCCACAGACATGTGGTAACAAATGCACATGGGTATTTATCACCATTGCTAACCTTTTAACCTGTGAGAAAAGAAGCATAGGCCAGTCTACCAAGGAACAAAATTGGAAGGGGTGTGAAGTCTGATTTAAGCCTTAATTCTTTCAGAGTCCTTCTCAATTCTCCTTTTCCTATGAGATACAAAATACAAACCTCCTCCTTTAAAGTAATCCAGGGGCTAGAGATATGACCTGTAGTTAGAAGCTCTGGCTGCTCTTGCAGGAGACCCAGATTCAATTCCCAGTACCCATATAGGGCTTAAAATAATCTGTAACTCCAGTTCTAAGAGATAAAATGCCCTATTCTGATATTACTGGGCACTAAGCATTTGTGTGGTACATAGACATACATACAGACAAAACAACCATACACATGAAATAAAAATAAAATAATCCAGATGAAAAGAGAATGTGAGAGCTGAAAGGTCTATCTCTGAGTTTTATGCCTTCTGGCTACTGTGAGGTCACTTGTAACAACAGAAGGGGGAAGAGACCTTAGCAAAATGATCCAATTTATATTTTCCCGGTGTCTTTAGATTCAATATCAGGTTGCATTTAGAAAAGAATGGTGGAATGTTTTCATCTCAACATTTCTCATTTGGATTTTTACAGAATGGCATGCCTTCTAAAAGTTCAAGCTAAATTCCACTTCTTGATTTCTAATGTGCTGTTTGCATGGGACATTCTAATACAAACTGAGTGTCTTGATCTTGCCCCTCATATTTGCATCACTAATGCTTATAAAAACTATACAGTTCAAGGACATCTGAGGAGTAAAAGAAAGTAGGAAATACTGTCTTTCACCACTGTGTTTTCTCCATGATAAGTCAGTTACTATAGCAAGATCCTTCAAAGCAGAATTTTTGCCCCTACTATGAACCAAAAGAGCAATCACAAAGCCAAACAAAAAACATAGCAAGAGGTAGAGGCTGGAGAGATGGCCCAGTGTTTAATAGCATTTGATTTTGGTTTTGGTTTTGTTTTCCAGAGGACCTAGGTTCATTTCTCAGCACCTGCAAAGTGGCTATGATTGTCCATAAATCTAGTTCCAGAGGATCTGGTGCGTTCTTCAGACTTCTTTAGGCAACAGGCATGCATGTAGTGTACATTCATACATTGAGGCAAAAACATTCATATATGGAAGGCAGATAAATTTATTTTCAAAAAGAATAAAATTTAAAAAGTATCGCAGCATACTAGTAGAGTAGAAGAAAAAAATAGAATTTAGAGATTAAAAAAACCTGAAACTTAACCCTCAGTTTATATCTAAAGAAATGCAATGCAGAGTAGGCAAGTCACAGAATTATTCCAGGCTAGGCCAAGATTTAGAATGCAGGTCTCCTGGCTTCTGGTCAAGTGTTCTTTCTTTTGCACAGTTGAAAGTTTACTTTTTTCTTTCTTTTTTTTTTCTTTTGCAAAATTTCTTTTCCCTCGAATATAAGGATTGTGATGTAGATGAGTCATCTTCTCCAGGGACATATTAGTGTACTTTCTCCAACTTAAATTTACATTTGCTCTGTATTAAACATGCTGCTACCACTCCTAGGCATATATCCAAAAGATGTTCAAGTACATAAGAAGGACGTTTGCTCAACCATTTCTCAAGCATGTTTGTAGCAGCTTTATTTGTAAGAGCCAGAAGCTGGAAACAACCCAGATGCCCCTCAACTGAAGAATGGATACAGAAATTATGGTACATTTACACAATGGAATACTACTCAGCAATAAAAAACAAGGAAATCATGAAATTTGCAGGTAAATGGTGGGATCTGGAAAAGATCATCCTGAGTGAGCTATCCTAGAAGCAGAAAGATGCACGTGGTATATACTCACTCATATAGACATATAATATAGGATAAACCTACTAAAACCTGTACACCTAAAGAAACCAATCAAGAGGGAGAACTCTGGCTAAAATGTTCAATCCCCACTCTGAAAGGCAAAGAGGATGGACACCAGAAGAAAAAGAAAACAGGAACAAGTTAGGAGCCTCCCACAGAGGGCCTCTGAAAGGCTCTTCCCTGCAGACTATCAAAGCAGATGTTGAGACTTATGGTCAAACTTTGGGCAGAATGCAAGGAATCTTATGAAAGAAGTGGGAAATAATAGTAAGTGCTGGAGAGGACAGAGGTCCACAAGGAGAGCAACAGAACCAAAAAATTTGAGCACAGGGGTCTTTCCTGAGACTCATACTCCAACCAGGTACCATCCATGGAGATAACCTAGAACCCCTGCACAGATTTAGCCCATGGCAGTTCAGTGTCCAAGTGGTTTCCATAGTAATGGGAACAGGGACTGCTTCTGACATAAACTGATTGGCCTGCTTTTTTTTTTTTTTTTTTTCTTTAGGAGGAAAAGCATTTATTTAGCTTACGGTTATAGTCCATCAATGACAGAAGCCAAAGCAGGGACCCAGTACAGGAGCCTGGAGGTAGGAACCGAACAGGCTAGAATAGACAAATGTTGTTCCCTGGCTAGCTTTCCACGGCTCACTCAGCTTGATTTTTTTTTTCATTATTCAACACAAGACCATTTGCCCAGGGGTGATATGCCCCACAGTAGTTAGGCCCTCCCACATCACCCCAAATGCTTACACAGAACAATCTGATGAAGAAATGCTTCAGTTGAGGTTCCCTCTTTCCAGATGATTCTATCTGTGTCAAGCTGAGGAAAACATGGAGTTAGTCAATTTACATGGAGCACGTCTCGCCCCTGGGGGCAATGGTCTCCTGAACCTACTCAGACCTCGGACACCACCACTGCTAGTTCTAGAACTGATGCAGGATGTTCCAACGAGGGGTTTAAGGCTTCTCATAATATTTCCTATAAGCCCACACCTGTTTGTTTATATCCCCCATTTCTATTCATTATTAGCCAGATAGAGCCAAGTAATTGTGGTAATGATACTTGCTTTTTTGCCCAATGCTGGAATGCTAGTAAATTTACTAGCTGGTTACTCGCATGCCTCGCTGGGTGCCTGTGCCTGTTGATGCCCATCATGCTATTGGCCTGCTTTTTGATACTTCTCCCTGAGGGAGGAGCAGCCTTACCAGGCCACAGAGAAAGACAATGCAACCACTCCTTATGAGACCTAACAGACTAGGATCAGAAGGGGAAGAAAAAGAAACCCTCCCCTACCAGTGGACTTGGGGAGGGGAGTATGTGGAGAAGGGGGAGGAAGGGAGAGATTGGGAGGGGAGGAGGAAGGGAAGTAGAGGGGGATACAAAGTAAATAAAGTATAATTAAAAAAAAAAAACAAGGAAATCATGAATTTTGCAGGCAAATGGTGGGATCTAGAAAAAAATCATCCTGAGTGAGGTATCCCAAAAGCAGAAAGACACACATGGTATATCCTCACTTATATAGACCTATAAAACAGGATAAACATACTAAAATATGTACACCTAAAGAAGATAAACAAGAAAGAGGTCCAGGGGTAAGATGGTCAATCCTCATCTAGAAAGACATTGGGATGGACATTGGAAATAGGAGAAAACAAGTAGGGTACCACAGAAGGCACCTGAAAGACTCTACCTAGCAGTGTATCAAAGCAGATGCTGAGACCCATAACCAAACCTTCATCAGAGTGTAGGGAATCACATGAAGGAAGGAGAAATTAGTATATCCTAGATGGGACAGGGAGCCCCACAAGGTCCAAATATATCTGAGCACAGGGGTCTTCTATGAGACTGTTTATCCAACCAAGGACCATGCATGGATATAACCTACAACCCCTGCTCAGCCATAGCCCATGATAGCTCAGTATCCAAGTGGGTTCCCTAGTAAGGGGGACAGGAATTGTTTCTGACATGAACTCATGAGCTTCTCCTCTCCCCTGAGGGAAAAGCAGCCTTGCTAGGCCATAGATAAGAACATTGCAACCATCCTGAAGATACCTGATAAGCTAGGGCCAGATGGAAGGAGGACACCCCCTCTCAGTGGACTTGGAAGGGGGCAGGAAGGAGATGAGGGAAGGAGGGGAGGGTTGGGAGGGAAAGAGGGAGAAGGCTACAGCTGAAATATAAGTGAATGTATAAAATTATTTAAAAATAAAAATATTAATAAAAAGAACAGAAAAATAGCACAATAAAAATAATTTTAAAAAAAGAATAAAAAAAACATGCTGCTTTCTTTTTGTGGATAAAAACAATAAAAATTGTTTATTGTTTTTATCCACAAAAAGATAATTTGAGTTAACACTGTTTCAGGAACTCCAAGTATGGAAAACAGATGCTGCTCTTGAAAGTTAATATTCTGTCAAAAGGGTGCTTTTGGTCCCTTGTATGCAACAAGAAAAAATTCCTAGAGGCCTGCTATTATTTGATAAAGCTTGATTTGAATTGAATAAAGAGCAGGGCTTCCAGCACTTGGGAAGAAGAAGCATGTTGTTTGTAGCTCAACCACACTGGATTTAAAGAACTCTACCATAGAACATTTGCTAACATATTTCTCCCCATAATTTTATTAGCTATCTATTAGTCTTTATTTGCCAATAAAAAAACATATCTTAACACAGTAGTATGAATGAATGTGAATAACATTTCTTGCTGTTTTATAGGTCAATAGTTCACACAGCTAAACTTCCATTTCTTTCCCATTAAAATTGCTTATTTGCCTCATCTGAATGCATATTCAAATGATGATAAGATACAGAATATGTTTGACCCACACTGGTAGGTTTTGCTCTTTCAAGGAGTTTTATTGTTAATTGGTTGCATTGTATATCACATCTGATACTTCCACACCACTGTTAATGCTGATGATTCCTCAGAACACTACTGAAAGGAAAACAATTAGAAGGAGTTTCACCAAAACAAGGAAATAGAAGCAAAATTTCCTTAAGAATGGTGGGTTTTGATCCACTTAGACTTGAGTTTTGTGAAGGGCTATAAGTATAGATCTATCAAGTGGATCAAAGACCTCAACATAAAACCAGACACATTAAATCTGTTAGAAGAAAAAGTGGTGAATAGCCTTGAATTCATTGGCACAGGAGACAACTTCCTGAACAGAACACCAACAGCACAGGCTCTAAGAGCAACAATCAGTAAATGGGACCTCATGAAACTGAAAAGCTTCTGTAAAGCAAAGGACACCGTCATCAAAACAAAACAAATGCCTACAGATTGGGAAAGAATCTTCACCAACCCTCTATCTGACAGTGGACTAATATCCAGTATATACAAAGAACAAAAGAAGTTGAAAAGCAGCAAACCAAGTAATCCACTTAAAAAAATGGGGAACAGAGCTAAACAGAGAATTCTGGATAGAAGAATATTGAATAGCAAAGAAACAAAGAAATGCTCAATGTCCTTAGCCATCAGAGAAATGCAAATCAAAACGACCCTGAGATTTCACCTTACACCCATCAGAATGGCTAAGATCAAAAACTCAAGTGACAACACATGCTGGAGAGGTTGTGGAGAAAGGGGAACCCTCCTCCACTGCTGGTGGGAATGTAAACTTGTACAACCACTTTGGAAAGCAATGTGGCACTTTCTCAGACAACTAAGAATAGCACTTCCTCAAAATCCAGCCATACAACTCCTAGGCATATATCCAAAAGAGTCTCAAGTACACAATAAGGGCATTTGCTCAACCATGTTTGTAGCAGCCTTATTTGTAATAGCCAGAAGCTGAAAACAACCAAAATACCCCTCAACTGAGGAATGGATACACAAATTGTGGTACATGTACACAATGGAATACTACTCAGCAATAAAAAACAAGGAAATCATGAAATTTGCAGGTAAATGGTGGGAGCTGGAAAAGATCATCTTGACTGAGCTATCCCAGAAGCAGAAAGACACGCACGGTATATACTCACTCATATAGGCATATAATATAGGATAAACGTATTAAAATCTATACACCTAAAGAAACTAATCAAGAAGGAGAACTCTGGCTAAAATGCTCAATCCCCATCCCAAAAGGCAAAGACTATAGACATCAGAAGAAGGAGAAAACAGGAACAAGTTAGGAACCTCCCACAGAGGGCCTCTGAAAGGCTCTGCCCTGCAGGCTATCAAAGCAGATGTTGAGACTTATGGCCAACTGTTGGGCAAAGTGCATGGAATCTTTTTTTTTTAATCTTTATTTTTTATTTTTATTATTAGTTACATTTTATTAACTCTGTATCCCAGCTGTATCCCAGCTGTATACCACTCCCTCATTCTCTCCCAATCCCTTCCTCCCTCATCTCCTCCCTGCCCCTTTCCAAGTTCACTGAGAGGGGAGGACCTCCTCCACTTTCATCTGACCTTGTTTTCTCGGGTATCTTCAGGACTGGCTGCAAAGTCCTTTGTGGCCTAGCAGGGCTGCTCCTCCCTTGGTGGGTGGGGAGGCCAAAGAGCCTGCCATTGAGTTCATGTCAGAAATAGTCCCTGTTCCCCTTACTATGGGAAACCAATTGGTTACTGAGCTACCACGGGCTACATCAGAGCAGAGGTTCTAGGATATATCCATACATGGTCCTTGGTTGGAGAAACGGTCTCATATAAGACACCTGGGCCCAGATACATTTGGTCCTTGTGGAGCTCCTATCTTCTCCATGTCATACTAACTTCCTCTTCTTTCATATGATTCCCTGCACTCTGCCGAAGGTTTGGTTATGAGTCTTAGTATCAGCTTTGATACACTGCTAGGTAGAGTCTTCCAGAGGCCCTCTATGGTAGGCTCCTGTCCTGTTACTTGTTTTCTCCTACGTCCAAAGCACAGCCCATTTATCTTTCTAAGTGAGGATTGATCATCTTACCCCGGGTCTTTTTTCTTGTTTATCTTCTTTAGGTGTATAGATTTCATTATGTTTATCATACCTTATAGGTCTATATAAGTGAGTATATACCATGTCTTTCTCCTTCTGGGATACCGCACTCAAAATGATCTTTTCTGGATCCCACCATTTGCCTGCAAATTTCATGGTTTCCTTGTTTTTGATTGCTGAGTAGTATTCCATTGTGTAAAAATACAATGTCTGTATCCATTCCTCCGTTGAGGGGCATCTGGGTCCAGGTTCTGGCTAATACAAATAAATAAAGCTGCTACAAACATGGTTGAGTAAATGTCCTTGTTGTGTACTTGAGCCTCTTTTGGATATATGCCTAGGAGTGGTATAGTTGGGTCTATCTTATGAAAGAAGTGGGAAATAGTAAGATCTGGAGAGGACAGGAGCTCCACAAGGAAAGCAACAGAACCAAAATATCTGAGCACAGGGGTCTTTCCTGAGACTCATACTCCAGCCAAGTACCATGCATGGAGATATCCCAGAACACCTGCAGAGATGTAGCCCAAGGCAGTTCAATGTCCAAGTGGGTTCTATAGTAATGGTAACAGGGACTGTCTCTGACATGAACTGATTGGCCTGCTCTTTGATCACCTCACCCTGATGGGGGAGCAGCCTTACAGGGCCACAGAGGAAGACAATGCAGCCACTCCTGATGAGATCTGATAGGCTAGGATTAGAAGGAAGGAGAGAAAGGCCTCCTCTATCAGTGGACTTGGGGAGGGGCATTTGTGGAGAAGGGGGAGGGAAGGCAGGATAAGGAGGGGAGGAGGGAAGGGTTTATAGGGGGATACAAAGTGAATAAAGTGTAATTAATAAAAATTAAAATAAAAAATATTTTAAAAAAAGAATGATTGTTTTTATTTTATGGTTCTGATAATAAAATACTCTATACTATGAATTGTGAGTATTAAAATGTTTTTAATACTCTGAATATTATTATATTATAATAATATTATAATATTCCCTGAATACCTCAGTGGCCTACAGGCCTGTTGTACTGTCCTCCTGGTATTCAGATCTGTTTCGGCTAGAAAACTAGTTACTATATGGTATAATTAGCCATGTACTAAAGAATCACTGTGGTAAATTTCTTCTTGTATCTGTTTCACCTAGAATGGTTACTGTTATCATCTAAGAAGATATGGGCTGAAATTGGTGCGATAAACAGTGGCCTTACAGGAGTCAGTCATTTGCAGCTATAATCTAAGCACTGGTGGCAAAGGTAGGAAAGGTCCTGGACCTGCTAGCCAGCCACTCTAGCTGAATTGGGGGACTTCAGGTTCAGTCATAAACCTTGTACCAAAAAAATGGTGGGTTAGCTTTCGTAAAACAAACACAGCATGCATGAAAAAAGTTCACAATATACAAATGCAGGAGACGGTTAATGCTATACACAAGATCTCTAGAAGTCATGAGCACTTTGATCCTATGCTTTCATACATTTTTAGCCTACTTTAACCCTTCTGAATGTCTTAATAAACTGTTTCTAATTCTATTACTAAAATAATAATAAATTAGAGAACAATTAAGAAAGATACTTGATATATGAACTGAAAATCTGAAACATAGGGAAAAGTAGCCAGAACACTTCAAGACATCAGCATGAACAAGGATTTTCTAAATAGGACTTTAGATACTCAGAAAATAAAACCAATAATTAACAAGCATAATAAATGTAAAAAGCCTCTGTACAACAAAGGAAGTAGTTAATCACATGAGCATATATAGCCTACAAAGTGGGAGAAGATCTTTGCTTGATGCACAACTGGCCAAGGATTAGTATCTAAATTATACAAAGCAGGCAAAAACTAAACAATAAGAAATCAATCTAATCAATATAAATGGGTTAAGCAAATAAAGACATGCTTCTCAAAAGAAATTCAAATGTGCAATAAACACAAAAAAAATGTTAAAAATCAGGAGTTGGAGAGATAGTCAGTGATGTTAAGCATGTACTTCTCTTGCAGAGTACCCAAGTTCAGTTCCAAGCACTCACAGCAGGCATTTCACAACTGCCTGTAACTCTAGCTCCACGGGGATCCAATCCATGTGGCCTGTGAGGGTATCTTTTTTTTTTTATAATGTGCACTTGTGACACACACATACACACACATTTAAAATTAAATAAATCTTTAAGAAATGTTCAACCTCACTGGCTGTCTGAGAAATGCAAATTAAAACTACACTGAGATCCTGTCACACTAGTCCGAATGGAAGTCCTTAAGAAGATAAGTCATAATAAAAGCTAGTGAGGATGTGGACAAAAGAGAATGCTTATATACTGCTTGTAATGGTGTATATTAATCCAACCACTGTGGAAATAAGTATGGAGGTTCCTCAAAATACTAAAAAAATAAATTTTCATATGGCGCAGTTATACCACCCCTGTGTATTTGTGTGAAGGGCTTCAAGTCAACTGTCACAGAGATACTTGCACACCAATATGTACTGCAACACTATCCATTGTAGCTGTTAGGTAACCAATCCAGTGGTCTAAAATACAGGAGTAAATAGGGTAAGTGTGATAGATACACACGGATTTTTTTTTTCAGCCACAAAATGACTGAAGTTTTGCTATTTGCAGAAAAATAAATGCAACTGGACATGATCATACTAAATAAAGTCAGTCTCAGAAAGATGAATGTATGTGTTGTCTCATTTGCAGTTCCTTTATTTGATATAGATACATAAAATATGCGTACATATAACGAAAAAGTAGAAGCAAAGCTCTCTAGGGGAACAGAGGGGAAGAGGGAGAATGGTAGACTAGGAAAATATATTCATTGTACAAAATATATTTGTATGAAAATTTCCATATGTAAAATGGTACCATGATATGATTAATGTAAACAAAAAAGCAAAAACTAAAAACAAATAGCTTTAAGAAACAGAAAGAACAGAGTGAATTTTAAGCAAACAGAATGTAAATACTGTAAGAATAGCTCTGTTAAGTAGTATTTAACTCCACTTAAAGCATGAAAAGTAAAAGTAGTATCAGGAAGTCTGTTTAGTTAATTTGATAAATATAAAAAATATTGAACCCAGCCATTTGGCATTACAAAAAACAGACTAAGTACTTGATTGATTGATGTAGTTTCAATATGTTGTATGGACATCCTGTAACCACAGACTTGGTCTATGGACTATTGACTTAAAAGAAGCAAAAATTCTACCACATAGAGCAAAGTACATAGTTAAAGTGATTCAGCAACTTCTGCTAAAACTTCACCCATACTGGGAAGCTCTTCCAATGGATTATTTTGAACATAGACTCAAACCTATTTATTTGCCTTTTCCTAGTCTTCTTTAATACCTCATAGTGTAGCATTGACTTTTTTTTTTTTTTTTTACGACAGAAGCCACTATTACAGTGTTGTCAGGGCCCTTCTCATTTTCTAGTTCAAATCCTTGTTCATGCTGTTTGCTAAGTACTTGTTCCCTGTGACAGCTTTCAGCCAAACAGAACACACTGAATGCTGCATTCCAATCCACTCTGTCCAGCTGGGCTCTAAGTAAAACAATCTCTTCAAACTCCATCATGTGAACTTTTCACAAGGAACAATCTCCCTCAGACAATTCCATTCAGACATACTATCCATGAAACTGGGTCTTGGGAAGAGGTGACATCACAGACTTTCCCTTCTGGCCAGGATCATGACCACCAAAGTTGAATTTAAGAGGCCCCCACATGGTTTGGCACATGATTTTCTTAACAATTTAACATTTTCCCCCAATGTTCCCATAAGCTTCCAATTTTAGATAGTCACACTTAGATACAAAATTGGGATCTGGTGTCAAGAAAGCCAGGGGTTTAAAAAAAATGAGGACATTACAACCCGGGAAAGAGGGTAAATGTAAGATATAATACATATAACATAGGCCATATGTGGTGTTTCGGAGCAGGGTATTAGAAAGCATAAAAATGGAAAGTAGTATATCAACCAAGAGGTTGTATATTTAAAGATGTACTAGAGATGCACTTGCCTAGCATACGAGAGGCCCTGGGTTCTAGCTTCAGCACCATGAAAAAAACACTATACAATATTCAAAAATAATTTTTATTTAAAAAATAAAATCTTTTTAAAACGTCTGCAGCCAGGGTTTGGAGGTGAGTGCACTGGAAGCAGCAGGAAGATTATTCCTCTGAGCTGGACAGCCAATTGCCTCTAATTAGGCTACAATAGAAGCAGAGCAGAAACCCCACTGCACTCTGAGGAATTTGAAGCTGTCTGCAGAAAGCCCTGCCTAGCAGCTACCGAAGAAGACTTTGGTTCATCTCAAAGCTCTTTAAGTGCAGAGAGCAGCTTGTTTATCAGAGAGGTTTCCATACCAGTTCTTTTCATAGTTGGAATCTGTAAAACTGCCAAGCCTCCAAGTCTCCCCTTTTGTGCACTGCATCTCAAAATCTATCTGGCTAAAAAGAAAATAGGCTCTGACATAGCATTTTTGGAAAAGAAAATGCCTGGATCATATTTGGCTGTACAATGTGTAGCAGCTATGTCTAACCTGCTTCCTGAGGACAGCATGCACTCCAAGGTAGATACAAATGTGATCTGGCAGAAAACCATAAACTTTCTTAAAACATTATCCAATTATTTTTAGCAACTAGAACATGTAGTGTTTTATAGATAACAATGTTGCATCACAGTGTCAAAACTTGGACATGCCTGTGAGTCTAAAGCATACAGGTTTTTTTTTTCCTTATTTTTGACCTAGTGTGAAAAATGGAACCAAAAGAAAGAGAGTGCTGAACTATGTGCACAAGTTTCCATCCCACAGATAGACATGCCATAGCAACCTAGGCAATTTCCTAGCTTTGAATAATTTCACGCTGGTAGTCCTTACTGCAAGAAGCTTGTAGAGCATCATAGGTTTAGAGCGCAGAGTTTGGGGAGACCTAAAACACCATTTAGCAAACCAGTGGTTTTTTTCATATACCAAACAAACAAACAAACAAACAAGGCTTATGCAAGGTCAGCTAGTTACTGGAAAAGTTGAGTCTTAATGTAGGTACCCTGTTCTTCCATCAATGCCCATCACATGGTAATCTTACATCAAATTAAAATGAAGTTCAATAATGTATTTGCTATAGTTTGGGGGGGAAGCATATTTGGTGCTTCACATAATAAACTGTTCCTCTGAAAGTATGCTTTGAGCTTTTTTTCCTCTAATATAATTTTGTGGCAAGACTTCTTTTTTATTAAAAACATAAAAGTACAGCATAATACTGAATTTGCTTTGTCAACCTACATATGGAGTCACAGGGTTTCCACATACTTCCCTACAGAACTGAGCACCTTGGAATGAGAATGAATAATTTACATTTCAATGCAGTACATAAATCTGCAAACTGACAATTATAATGATGACCCCCCCCACCAAAGTGAAGAATTTTGGGGAAAAAGAATATTGTATCCTGACATGGAAAGGCAAGAAAGGTATTCAAGAAAGAAAAAGAGTTAACGGCTTGGAGTGGCTTGACCCTCTAGGACAAGAAATGGAGGCATTCCAGTTCAGGTAAAAGGATCCAACTACAATGATGACTTTTTCAAAAGTAGACAAAAAACTTCAACTGGTCTGTCTTGGTTGGTAGCTAGATTTGCCATATTGATGACAAGGTGGTGACATGCTCCATGAATGAAAACATCAAACAGTACCCCCTAAATCAATACAACATAGTGCTGAGCTAGAGTTACTTCATAATACAAGTTCCTCATCTGCATCCCACCATCAACATGTGCATTTAAAAGGCCATGCACAATATAACTAAGGGAGGTACTGTAAAGAGAATAATAGAATTTACCAATAAGCGATTGTGAGACTCTAGGGGAGGTCAGCTCCATTTGTAAAATAAATAGTTGATCCTGCTATGGATAGGATCTTATAATTTGTGAAGATTTTATCGTACATTGTTAATAGAAGATCAAATATAAATGTTTATAGACTGCCAAGTAAAGACCTAGGCTACTGAGAGACCAATCCTTCACTACTGTACCTACTCCACATTTTATATAAGAGCTAGAGTGATCTACTTGCAATATTTTCAAACTATCAAGTTAGTTTGTAATTTTTATGAGAATGTAATGGTTTAATAGCTAACCTACTCAGCTAAAGGCTAGGAAACAAGTATTCTCTCAGGCTTCTATATAGAGGAAAATTTGGAAATTTCACATATTAAGAGCTATCTTTGTTGTTTTATGAAATAGAGTTTTACCATGTAGTTACTAGTGGTCTGGAGTGTAGATCAGGATGGCCTGAAAGTTAAACTCAGAAAGATCCACCTGACTCTGTCTCTTGAGTGCTTTATTAAACACATGTGCCACTACACATGGTTCACACATTTAATTTTTTCTTGAAGGGAGAAAGAAAATGTACGAAATATGTAACATGATGAGAAAGATGCTATCTATCTTCTTTAGACATACAGAAAGTTTTCCTACTGTGACCAATTTAAAATAAGTTCCTTGAATCAATCACATATCTCAGGATCAGAGCCACATTCAGACTTCATGCTTCATACTTATAATTTCTTCCTGAAGATGGTAGCTTTGTGGGACCCTCTCAAAAAGATTTTAAGTCAGCTGGAAGGTGGCTCTGAAAGTGCCAAATTCACAAGATAACCAAGAGTGCTCTCTCTCTCTCTCTCTCTCTCTCTCTCTCTCTCTCTCTCTCTCTCATCATGGAGGTGGTCACAGATGGGACAAAAATGCTGAATCTCATCATTAGAAATGAAAGTAAAGGCATGAAGGAGGTAATCATCTAGGAATAAGGGTATGGACATCAAGCACCTTTCTGGAATGAGGGAAGGGCTTTTCTTACACCTGGATTGAGCTGATGGCTCTATTATTCATCAACCCCCTTAAAATATATGCATTATGTGTCTATATTAATCGGATACTGTACCTGTAATACAGAATTACCAAAGGAAACAAGACAAACAAAATACTTGCTGTCATAATGGCATACCCTATTCCAACCCTCCCCTATGTACCTGTTAAAACTACAGTTGTTTCTCAATTAAATGTGTGCCCAGAATGCTCCCAATGATTCTACTAGAAGAGTGCCCTCAAGCAGTAGAAGCAGAGAGAAAAGGGGTGGGGGAGGGGCTCATATCTTCAGAAAGAAACTGCAACTGGAACTGAATGCTTTCTCAGGCTTGAAGATGTGTCACAGAACTCACTTGATGTGCTTTCGATCCTTGTATAGTTTATGGCTTGGAAGAGTGGTGTGAACAAAGGCTTCCTACAGAAAGTCTTATCAGAATGTCCATCGCGCCAGCCTGGGTTAACCAAAGGGTAATAGCCCCAGAAAAGAACATTCTGTGAGATGTTGAACTGCCCCTGCTCCACTATCTTGCTTCTGTACAGCAGGACTCCTGCCAAAGCCAGTCTTCCCAAAGTACTGCTTGGATAGTGGTACTTGGATAATGCAAAGTACGGCTTGAACTCAGATAGAATCTCGGGGTAGTCATTTGAGACCCTCTAAACTTTGGCCTCACCTCTCTTACTCACTATACTGTTTCCTACTCAAATAATATTAAGGTAATCTTCCAAAGACGATTCCCCTGCTATTCATTTGTCTGGACCCAATTTAAATGTCACCTCTTCCAGAAGCTGTGACTCTATCTGCAAGAAAAACCTCTTTTGAGTTTGATGCAGCTCTCTCCAAGGCTTTTCCCACAGCTAGAAGTCCCTGCTTGGCTACATATTTTATCATCCAAGGTAGCATAATCTCTTTGAGGATAAAGACTGTTTTTATGGTTTACATCTCTTTTCAGGATCTAAGACATTGCCTCAGTGTTTACAGAATGTAATACTAAGTTGTTTCTTTCCCTTTTTCGTTATCAGGGAATTCATTTTATAGTCTAATTTTTTTTAACATATTGGTCAACTACACATTTTATCTACAGCCATGTTAATGAAGCAGGAACAACTCTGATGTGAACTTAGAGGCAAGGTGCCTTTAGTAAACCTATAATGTGTTATGCATGCTCTTTGGAAGACTCTAGAGGAAACACGAGCTTTTTCATGTCTTTCTACTTCCATAATCTCGCTTCCACTATCTCTACCCTACCAGATGTACGTCCACAGCACCCCACTCTAATTCAAAACCATTTTAGCCTTTTAGATACCCTAGGACCTTTACTTCCATATTCTTTCTGTATTTTTCTTCTTCCCCATATCCTTTCAGGCAACTCCTGGTTGCAAAGTGTGGTCCTCAGGCAATTTCAGGAACTCTAAGGATGCCATAGTATTTATTCAGAATGTTAATCCTAAATTATGAGCTCAACATATTTACAATTAATAAAGATTCTGTGTTATTTAGGAAAGTTTATACTACATAACAGTAATTTTTAGTCCAGGTATAATACGTACGTCCACAGCAGTTCTATTTGCTGACTGCTCAATTTATTTTGCTGACTTTACTAAAATATTATGGACTTTGATGTTTGAGTGACTTGTATTTATAGAGGGAAAATATTCAGTGAGCTAAGCACTGCTATGGACACTAGAAATATGAACTGCATCTGTTGTTTGAAATGACCCTACCAGACACATAGCTATATTTACATAAAAAACTGGGGCCAATGAATATTAACTGTCTTGCACAATATCATCCAGCTACTTTGTGGAGCTAGGGTTCTATTATTGTACCTTTCAGTAGCAAGCATGTATTCTATTATGCCATGGTATTCCCCTAAAAAAAAAAAAAAAACAAAACAACAACAACAACAAAAAAACAGTGCCTGCTAAGTCGTCTGCTACTCTAAAATAGAACCTACTAGGATGTAACCTCAGAGAAACCTTTTACATTCATAAGCAAAAGGCCACCAAGGACATCATATTATTTGGTTTCCTTTTCTTAAAGTGAGCACTGACTCAGCCCATCACTTATTACACCACCATTACCAAAATAAACTGTTTTTCAAATCAAATCACAACCTAACATATATTAGGTTTCCATGTTGTTGTTATTGTTTTTGTTTTTTTTTTTTTTTTTTCTTTCTAGAAATTGGGTGCATGATGTAGTGCAGTAAAACCAGATGACTCCAGGTTTCATAAATACATCTAATCTTACATTTTGGTACAATCTACATGAATTGGCAACAAGTATCACAGCAAACAACCTGAACAAGAAAGGATAAAATTTTCCATAATCAAATAAACTTCCATGTATTTTCCCTTTAAGAATTTAAAGGTCACATTTATTCATTCAACAAACATTTACTGAGCACCAACAACTGTACAAGGTGCTAAGAAATACAACTTGAACAAGATAAACCAGGCTCCTGCTCTCACTGGATATGTTTTGCTTTAAAGTTTAAGTGATCTTGCTAACTATGTGATATTTGATATTCTGTAATGGAATTATATTTTTTTTGGATAGTCAGAGTCATAGGAGGCCTCTTCTAGAATACTTTTAAGTTTTCTTTATGGTAAACTTGATAGAATTCTTTAAGTCTCCAGTATGGTCTCAACAAGCAAGTTGATGATGGAGTTGACTGTTAAGCAATAAGTTTGTGGATGTTGGTTAACCAAGGTGGCAGTTTAGACCATTCGGTTGCGCTTGTGGGATGGAGAGTCTGTGGTGGCATCACCAAACTGGGCGGAGGTGCGCTTGCGGATTCCCCCACTGTCCAGGCTGAGAGCCAGTTCTTCTGAGCCCAAGAAGTTCGAATCATCTTCCAGAAAGCTACTTTTCCGACGCCCACTGCTGGCAACACCTCCATCTTGAGATGGGGAACCAGGAGCGCCAGATCGCATGCTGATGCTTGCCATGGCGCCATTGAGGCCATGGAGGGCAATGGCCTCATGGAAGGGCTGCAGGTCGACGTCCACAGGTGCGCTGGTTTCAGTGGCAGCAGCCTGGGTGGAGGCAGCGGAGGATGGTCTAGGGGACGTCCGGAAGGGGCGTGGCGGCGTAGGGGTGGGGGGGTACTTTGCCACAGAGGAAGCTTATGAGGTCTTCCCGGAGAATGGTGCTTCTACCCTTCTTCACCCACTCCAGCACATCTCTCACACGACGCTGATAGCCAACCTGGACGCCCAGTTCAAAACTTCGCTGGTAGGCATCCCTGCTCTCTTTGTAGAGGCTGGTCACGGCCATGGCCGCATTCTGGAAGGGGTCCCACATAGAGAGACCTGGCTGTTGGCACCCAGAATCTTTGTAGAGCTGGGCCACGGCGGTGGCTGAGATTTGAAAGAGGTTCCAGAGCTTCTGCCGCTCGATCTTGAGCCCTGCCGCATCAGCAGCTGCCTCCTCCTGCAGCTCCGGGGAGAGCTGCTCTCCCTGCTCCACCTCGGCAAGACACTGGCGCTCCCACTTAGAAAACCAAGGCTCGGTGACCTCAGCCTCATAGTCTTTCTGCTGCTTCTCCATCCTTCTCCTCTTCCCCCAGGCCGCACGCCTTCCTCCACTATCTTCTGCGCTGCTGACTACGGCTCCTACCCCTTCACCTCCACCTCCACTCCACCGCAGCTCACCTCTGGCAGGCTCTGCTGGGCTGCCGCTTGGGCGGCGGGGGCCGAGAAGCCAACTGCTCTGGCCAGTGCCGCCTGAGGCCCTGGTCCACGCCCTGGCCCGCCCCGCCGGCCCGCCCCTCTACCCTTCCCTCCAACCTCGGACAAGAAGGCGCTCGCAGCCGTACCGCCACGGAGGTAACCCCACAGCCGCCGGCGCGCTGCGCCCCCTGCTTCCACGCTCGGAACTCGCTTGCTAAGCTGTCCCCTAGCGGCGCCAAGGCCTCCCCGCCTCCTTAGTACAGGCCTGGGCTGGCTGCTCCGCCCCAACACTCCCTAGCGCTGCGCTTGCCCCTAAAGGCTCCGAGGTGGCCCGCCTCAGCGCTTCCTCCACGCTGCGCTCGCCGAGCGCGGGGGCTCCCTTTGCACACATGGTTTGGGAGATTAGTAGGCTTTATCCAAATGAGCTGATGAAATTTTACATCCCGAGTTGTAACAGAGGATTATGGGGCAACTTCACGGTGTCTGTCTCATCCCGGGTGCTGATCCAGGAAGGCTGAGGGGTACCGTGGAAAGACCCGTTTTTTTTTGTGAACTAGACAAGCGATATGGACTCTTTGGCATTGTCTTCCACACTTAAAAAATTGTGACATGAATCAGACAGTGTTTATAGAGGTAGAGAAAAGATCACAGTAGAAAAGTGCCCCCTTCTCGGCCTCTTGGGCCTGTTTCCCCAAGGTGCCCAGTGAGGTGGTTGGAACTAGGTCCCTGCAGAGCACTTGAAGATCTCTGCAAAGCACTTGAATGTAGTGGTTGAGAAGCCCCCTGCTGTTCTTGCACAACATTTCTTTGGAACTAGTTGCATACATATGAAATTCCAAGAGTGATGACCAGACCTGGCACTGATTTCCTTAGTCTTCTTAAAAAGTTTATATCATTTTAAAAATTGGGGGGTGGGGTGGGGAGTGGAGGAGGGGTTCTGTGTGTTCCACTTTCAACTACTCAACTCCCCAACATTAAGGAGAAAAAAATAATTGAAAGCTCAAACAGAACTTTCTACTGCAGTTCAAAATTCAGATTCTTTTTGCAAAGAAAGTAAAATAAGAATTGCCTAATTTCTAACACCCTAAAATTTCAGTTAGTTAAATGCAATACCAAACTAAACTACAAAGATATAGGAAAGTATTGTCTTTTCTTTGGATTTGGTATTAGTTCCCTTTTAATGTTTTCACTGAAGACAATTCCAAAACAGAAAAAAGAAATTAAAACTGAGCCAAGAATAACATCAAATGCGAGGAAAACTGACGTGTAATCATTTTTTGAAATTTAGGGGAGGAAAGTCAGAATTTTGTAGTTTCTGGTGTAAAACATTTGTTAAGTATACAGAAAGCCTTACAAATATAAATTTCAATCTTCTAGAAAAAATGTTTGATAATTCTGAAGTATTAAAATTAATATGTCAAATAAAATGATCACATTATTAGGCTTTATCATTCTTAAAAGAAATACATATTTCTAAGTTAAATCTAAAAGACAAGAGGGAGGCGTAAGGAAAGGGTGAAAGGGAGGGGGAGGGGAGGAAGAGGAGGGAAATAAGGAGAGATTGTACCCTTTCTCTTCAAACTGGGCTTTTCACGATTCATTAAACCTTTTTTCCATATGTGTAATTGGACTCTTCTCATTTACATAAACGAAGGATGAGGCAAAAGACCTAAGATCAGCTCCCCAAAAAAGACATGTTTCTCATTCTTCTATGTTAAAAAGAATATATAGCTATGTATTGTAGAAGTAAACCACAGGAAGGCAGAATTCGCTTTACCTCCAGACCCGGGCCAAACTGAAAACACTTCTTGGCTGAAGAATCAGCCACAGGCCTACTCAGGGTGCCTTACAGCTATTATCAGAGGCACATGTTTTTATTTTACTTTTTTTCTAAGTGAAAAGCTTACACCATAACCCCCACCCCCGCCGCCGCCTCTCTCTTCCATTTCTGATTGGGTTAAAAACCAAGAAGAAAGAGTGCAGTGTCTTTTAAAGAGTGCAACCCTCTGCTTGGGCTTGAGTTGTCTGGCTGGTATCCTCCATTCACTTGGTTTCAGCACCTGATTAATTAGTTAATTAGTACTCAGAGCTGACTAGCCCCCAGTTGGCAATTTTCATGCCCTGCACAGTGAAATGTTGAATCCAGCACTGAAATTTCTATCACACACGCTAATTATTATCACCCCACTACTTTTAAACCCATTGCATCAAATTATTAAAGACAGCGTT
The DNA here is from genome assembly GCF_030254825.1 of Meriones unguiculatus. Lineage (NCBI taxonomy): Eukaryota > Metazoa > Chordata > Mammalia > Rodentia > Muridae > Meriones > Meriones unguiculatus. The sequence continues at coordinate 102,370,695 of NC_083369.1, read as the reverse complement.
AGACAACTGTGTGGGAATATATTCTCTCTGAGCGTTAATGACAGACTTAATATTTTTCACTGTTGTCCTGAAACATTTAAATAAAACAATTAAATGGAAAAATTCTAATTCAATTAGCCTTCAACTTTTTCCATTGGGGGGAAAATTGTTTTATACAGGAGAGATATTAGAAGAATCACATAAAAAATGTTAGTAATGTTTTATTAGCTCCCCAGACACCAAAGAATATGCTTACAAGACATAACTACCTGAGATTAGATTTCATTGTAGATAAGTTTGAAATGCTAAAAAATAAATAATAGATACAAAACAAAGAGATCAGTTTTACTAACTGTAAGAAAATGTTGCTATCTCTCTGTGTGAGATGTTGACGTTTAAAAACTTTACATAGTTTAAGAATGAGTTTTCTATGGGAAAAACATTCCTTGGTCTCTGCCCCATCCTTCCATAATTTTGATGTTATGGGTAAGGTTAAATAGCAACTAGAGAAAAAAGTTTTTGAAAACATTAAGTTACAGACCTAAAAGACTCTAATATTTGGCACTTCTTGATGTACCATTACTTAAAGGGAACTGGTATATCAATGATTTCCAATATTATTTGTGGCTATTTTTACCTGGTAACAATCCGTATATATCAGTACAGTGAGTTGCCTGCAATTGTAAGAGCTAAATGGTACACAAAACTGGATACACAACCTCACAGACCAGTAAATGGGTTGGACTGAAAGCAAAAGTAAACACCAACCTTAGGAAATGAAAGAAGTTAAAAGATAAGTGTTAAGGACCTTATTCTTTTTGGAGAATAAAACAAGATTTAGTAGCTTTCCACTTAATTTAAATGAAAAGAATCACTACCTTACATATTGCAGTGATAATGTAATGGGGTAAGAAAACAAAAAAGTCTTTGTACAAATGACACCTCCTATAGTTGTTGTGAAGAAACTTTTCCCCTTGGTATCTGCTAACAAATTCTAATTAATGCTGCACATTCCTTTACTGAAATCATTTAATGCGGAACAAGGGGGGTAAAAAGAAATGCTGAATGCTCGTGATTGCCCTGTTAGAATTATGGGAGTGAAAGCCTGGGGCCCCAAACTTACTGTCTATTAAAGCCAAGCTTTGAAAAAGAAATGCAACCTACAAAAGCTGTCAATCTCCCTTGCCCCCAAAGCCTGGGTTCACATGGATTCAAGTGACAGGCCTCCTCCCCATGCACAATACATCAATCTGTCTCTCCCACAAGCACCCACAGCCCATTGTGCTGGCCGCAGGTGCCTATTATGGCACCCATGGCTGCCTCCCACAGCTCCGCCCCTGAGAAACAGGAACTGCATACAATGGAGCCCTGTGGGAAGACAGAGGTGGGTGTTGGGAGGGATAACAGACAGATGGTAAAGGGTATAGGGTAGTAAGGTAGTTTCAAAACAAATGTCAAAGATTCAGAATTATTGCTTTCATGTGCCCCCACCCCCGTTTTGAATTGCCTTTGCTTTAGTTCCCATCTGCCTTAATTACGAAGACATGTACCTGTGAGGATGAATATTTGATACCCTTTTTAGAAAGTGGTAGAGAGGATGGATGACCTTCAATTCTCTACTGTTTCTATTTACTTTCTGGGTTTCTCAAGGTCACAGACTGAAAGTTTTAGTTCAGGGACACTACTAAATCATATGCAGAGAGACAAAAATGGTTCTATTTTTTATATGGTTTGTCATTTCCTTTCAGTCTTAGTTTGAAGTTCCATAAAGAGATAACAAGCAATTACTTTGGGTAATATATTTTCGAAATCAAAATAATATGAAACATCTTTCAAATTCTGTATGAAGCAAATGTAAAATATTTAGGTCATTTCTTTTTTGATGGGGAGATAAAAAAGGGAGATGAGGTAGATTTACTAATACACGTACTAAATATATTTGATTCAGCCTCAATTTCTGTTTCTAGACATGTTAAAATGTGAACAAAATTTCAAGAAACACTAAAGTCTATTCATATCAAGTAGCATTATTTTTAAAAAGTATACTTTAGACATGTAATTTTGTGAAATGTTGTTCATGGTACTTTTACCTTCTTTGTGGTAAACTAATTAACAAAATATACACAGAAAAAGTAAATCATATACCAAAACACATACACAAATTCATCCAGACATTTTGATTTACTTGCTTTTGCCCTTATATGATCATCTCATTGCAAAACCTATTTTTAGTCTCAAGATTATTTGTCATAAACTAAAGCCAAATTAAGAAAAATTTTATCACTGGTATTACTGTCTCAAGCAAAAGTGATCCCCCAAAATTTTTGGCACAGCTCTTAAGTCACGGTAAAGACAATCGGTGACTTGTTGGGATGAAGATACAGAATAATGCCAGGGATGAAACCAGCCAGTTTTACTGAAGCAGACAAGAGGGTCTTGGTTTGCCGTCAAAAACCACAAACTGGGCTTTAACTAGGAACTGTCAGAGATCCAAGTGTGCTCCTGGCCAAGGAGAGCTTAATTAGTAGAATTGGTTTGAGTGTGTTTTTTTTTAAGTACATAAGAAAAACAATATGCTATGAAAGAACACAGTGGTCTAATGTAGCACCAAACTCACTATTTATATGTGTATGTAGTTATTTTGCATATTACATTAATAATTTAAATTTAGATCATAAGCATCATCGTATGCTTAATATTATGGCATTTTTTTGTAACCAATATTATGGTGTGTTTTTTTCTTGTATGTCTTTTCAAAGAGACTTATGCATTTATTACCAACTAGATTTATGAATTTCTTCTCCTTTTTGTACAAATGGTAGTACACATTTTAAACCAGGTAGATAATTAGTCCATATAAGAACACTAAAAACTTTTAGGGCATTTTTAAAAATATGAATAGCTTTGAGTCAGAGTTAGTATTGATAAAAATGAGGACTCAAGTCTAAGAATAGAAAAGACAGACAGTTAGGTTATCCATTTTGGTTTTTAGCTGTCAAAAAGATCAAGACGCTTGGAAGTTATTCTGTTTTCTATTAACAATTATTGCATTGGCATTTTAATTCAAATACTCAGATATTAGTGGATCTAACTTTAATTATCTATTTAAATTGGCATCAGAAAGAATATAAAGGAGAAAGTCATAGATAACTCACAGATATGCTCTTTGTTACAAGTGCTTTCTTGAAAACAGTTTTTCTTGAAAATATGAAAACAGTTTTATATTTATTGGTACAGTTTGTAAAGTCTATGGCATCACAAATATATAGAGTTCAATAGTAATTGCTAAGCCTTTCCAATTTAGCTGTGACCTATTATTCATATTCCTAAGATCTTATAAAATGACCTTTTAAAATTCATGTAACTGGCTAAAAGACCTCAGGTTTTAGCTGGAAAATTACATGAATATATAAAATCCTTTTGCCTATGATCCAGCTCTGACTTTTGAAATTTTTCTGTGATACTAAGTCTATTTATTTTTTTTTGTTAGCATTCACATGGATAGGTTTTGCAAGAGACAGTATATATACACAAATAATATATAATATATATAATATTATATATGATATATAACATATAATATAATATATAATGTATAGTGTAGAATGTATAATATAATATAGTATATAATATGTGTATATATATATACATATATATATAGCTATTGTTTGTTTTTTACTCCCCTGATGCCATACCCTTCCTCTCTCTTGCTGCTTTCCTTCCCTCCTCCCAAAATCCCTCTTGCTATCATGCCATATACCTGTGACTTTTCTTCTCCCACACGCCCTCTTTCCTTTAGAACTCTTCCTCCTCTTCCATAGTCACATTTGTACTTTCATTTCATATTAATATGAAATATATTATGTATTATTTTATATATACATAAAATATATAATATACTATATATTGAAGATTGATGATTATACATATGAGAAACAACATGATATATGTATGTCTCTGAGGATGGCTTGTTTTGCTTAACATAATGATCTTTAGTTCTATCTATTCTCTTGAAAGCATCATAATTTCATTCTTCTTCACAGATGAATAAAATTCCATGGTGTACATGTACCACATTTTCATCACCTGTTCACCCATTTCTTTCTTGGCTATTGAGAACAGTGATTTAATAAATAAATAAATATCTCTATGGTATGCCAACTTAAAATCCTTCACATATATGCCCAAGAGCAGTAAAGGTGAATCATATGGCAATTCTATTTTCAGATTGTTTGTTTTTGTACCTTCAGTATTGAGGAAGAGTTTGCATTTTTGTCAAAAGTGTATAAGTCCTTCTTTTCCTTCTCATCTTCAGCAGTCTTTTTTTGTCATTTGTTTTCTTAATGATACCCATTCTGACAGGGATGAGATGTAACATCAATGTGGCTTTAATTTACATTTCCCTAGTGGCTATGAATGTTGAACAGTTCTTCTAAATACTTACTGGACATTTGTAAATCTTCTTTTGAACTGTTTGATAAATCCATTTACTCATTTATTGACATGATTTCCATTGTATGCACATTCAACATATTCTTTATCCATTGTCTCATGAGAGGTACACATTTATAACATGGCTATTTTAACTAGTATTGCGGTGAACATGGGCAGGCAGATATGTCTACTGTATGCTTAGTTATATACTCAGGTGTTTATCACTGTATCTACAATGGTACTATTTTTACTTTTTGAGGAAATTCCACATTGATTTCCACAGTAGCTACACTAGTTTACATTGTATAAGGGTTCCTTGTCCCATACATTCTCCTTACTATTATTGTTTTTTTTTCTTGATAGCCACTCTTAATCAGGTAAGACCGATCATCAAAGCAGACTTTATTTGAATTTACTTGACAAATAAAGACATTAATACTTTTTTATGTGTGTAGAATTTTATTGGAAATGTCTGTCTGCTAATTGTAGTATATGCTTATAGTATTAGTTCTAAGAAATCTGAAACAAGAGAGTCATGAGTTTAAGGCATTCCTGGACTACATAGAGATACTGTTAGAGAGAGAGAGGAGTCAGTCTATTTGACCATTTCTTGATTGTGTTATTTATTTTTTATTTTAGATATCAATCCCTTGTTTAATGAACAGGTGGCAATCATTTTCTCCCATTCCATGAGCTACCTCTTCACTTAGTCATTTACTCTGCAGAAACTTTTGAATTTAATGAATTTCATTCATAAATTCTTTCTTTTATTTTTCAGAGCTACTAGAGTCCAACTTAGAATATTATTACCTATACAATATTGTAAGGTGTTTTCTTGGCCTTCTTCTAACAGTTTCAAATTTGTGGCTTCAAACTATACTATAATGCCATAGTAACAAAATTCAGTGTAGCATCAACACAAAACAAGTTATGCAGAAACTTGGAATATAATAGAGGATCTAGAAGTAAACCTATGAAATTATAGTCATATAAATCTTGAAAAAGGAAAGAAAAATGCACCTCCATGCACCTCCTTCAACAAATGATAATGAGACAACTATATATGCATGTACAGAGGACTGGAACTACAACCTTTCTCTCAACCAGTACAAAAGTCAGCCCAGAATGGACAAAATACATTAATGTAAAATGTAAACCTTTAAACTTATGAAAATCTATTTTAATACTAGCTGGGGCATCTATATCAAAACCTCTCTTTCAAAAACATAGGAATCATCATATAAGATGAAGAGGAAAGATTGTAGTGGACAAAGATAACTATGGTGAAGATTTTTGTGCAAGATAGGAAAATTTTACACATGAAATCACTGCAGCTGTGACTTCATGCATAAGACTTTCACAAAGTCAACCTAGACAAAAGAAACTTTAGGCAACTGATAGCTGCCAGGAGAGGAAGATACACCTTTTTTTGGAGGGATGTGACCCTGAAAGGCTAGCAGTGTTCCAGTAAGATGGTCCTATACCCATGTACATACTGGTAGCAATAAGTAGCCTCAGATGGTCTAAAAATAAAGAGTACATGTAATTGAGAGGAAATGATGAAGCTGTAAGGAATTGCAAGGGCAGGAAAAAGGATGGATTTGATCAAAGCACATTATATGCTTGTATAAAATGCTCAAATGATAAAAAAAGAAATTCCATTTGATTTTGATACAAGAAATATCATCCCAGTGGCACTCTTTGAGTGCCATATAACTACAGATATTTTTTCTATGTGTCCTATCACATTATTTGGTCTTGTTGTGAAAAATATTTATTTAAAAAATTATTTAAAAAAATATTTTTAAAGTGCTGTTTATTTATTCAGTTTTAAATAAAGCTTTTAATTTTTAAGTAATTATAGAGTCACATATAGCAAATAATAAGTCATACTGCAAAATCTTATAGACATTTTACCTAGCAATAAAACCTTATAAAACTACAGACAACAGACTTCTTAGTTTGCTGCAGAGCCTTTGTTCCCACCATATTTAATTCCCTGGGGACTCCACCTCTTGGTCCTGCCCCAGGGGCCTTAGATCTTTCAAAAATTATCTTTCCAACCTTCTCTCCTAGCCCTTCTCCATTGCTTTGTGTCACCCCTACAATCTGCAGAAACACAGTCTACAAAGGATACCATATTCAATGTACTTGTGTAGGAGACTTAATTGTGAGCAGCAAAGAACAGCACAACCACTCAACAAAGACAAGAATAGATCCACCAAGAAACAAATTAAACATAATAAATCCAGATGTCTAGATTCAAGCATACACACACAAACACACACACAACCCCAAAGCCAAACCCCAAACAAACAACAACAACAACAAAGAAACCCATTAAGAGCCTAGACAACATGCCTCTCCCAGAAACAAGAGGAAATTATTTGCAAAAGAAGTTGTGGAGAAAGGGGAACCCTCCTCCACTGCTGGTGGGAATGTAAACTTGTACAACCACTCTGGAAATCAATCTGGTGCTTTCTCAGACAATTAGGAATAGCTCTTCCTCAAGATCCAGCCATACAACTCCTAGGCATATATCCAAAAGAGGCTCAAGTACACAATAAGGACATTTGCTCAATCCTGTTTGTAGCAGCTTTATTTGTAATAGCCAGAAGCTGGAAACAACCAAGATGCCCCTCAACTGAGGAATGGATACAGAAAGTATGGTACATCTACACAATGGAATACTACTCAGCAGTAAAAAATGAGGATATCATGAAATTTGCAGGTAAATGGTGGGAACTGGAAAAGATCATCCTGAGTGAGCTATCCCAGAAGCAGAAAGACACACTCATATAGACATATAATATAGGATAAACCTACTAAAATCTGTACACCTAAAGAAACTAATCAAGAGGGAGAACTCTGGCTAAAATGCTCAATCCCCATCCGAAAAGGCAAAGAGGATGGACATCAGAAGGAGAAAACAGGGAACAAGTTAGGAACCTGCCACAAAGGGCCTCTGAAAGGCTCTGCCCTGCAGACTATCAAAGCAGATGCTGAGACTTATGGCCAACCTTTGTGGAGATTGCAGGGAATCTTATGAAAGAAGTAGGAGTTAGTAAGATCTGAAGGTAACAGGAGCTTCACAAGGAGAGCAACAGGTCCAAAAAACCTGGGCACATGGGTCTTCCCTGAGACTGATAGTCCAACCAAGTAGCATGCATGGAGATAACCCAGAACCCCTGCACAGATGTAGCCCAAGGCAGTTCAATGTCCAAGTGGGTTCTCCTAGTAATGGGAACAGGGATTGTCTCTGACATGAACTAATTGGCCTGCTCTTTGATCACCTCTCCCTGAGGGGGGAGTAGCCTTACCAGGCCACAGAGGAAGATAATGCAGCCACTCCTGATGAGACCTAACAGAATAGGATCAGAAGGAAAGAAAAGAAGACCTCCAGTACCAGTGGACTTGGGGAGGGGCATGCATGAAGAAGGAGGAGGAGGAAGGGAAGGATTGGGAGGTGAGAAAGGAGGGAACTACAGGGGGGATACAAATTAAATAAAGTGTAATTAATAAAAAAATTAAAATAAAAAAGAATTGGACAAAACAAACATTTCAAAGCATGAAAATAGAATTTAACAAAGAAAAAAAATAACTAAATAAACCAAAATTGAAATAAAACTAGAAATGAAAAATAAGGATATCAGTAAAAACCTTAGAGGTAAGAATCACTGACAGATTACAATACATAGATAAGAGAACTTTAGGTCTTGAAGATGAAGTAGAAGAAATGGATACTTCAGTAAAAGAAAACGTTAACTAAAATGAAAACCCAGGCACAAAACATCCAGAAAATGTGGACACTAGGAAAAGACCAAATCTATATTTAATACCTGTATAGAGTGAGGAGAAGAAATCCAGGTCAAAGGTGCAGAAAATATTTTAAACAATCTTTAAGAGACCAGAGATACCAGCCCATACTACTGTACTCAGCAAAACTATCAATAATAATCAACAGAGAAAGAAACACATTCCAAGATGAAACCAAATTTAAGCAATTTCTGTCTAGCATTCTATCTCAGAAGATAGAAGAAGGAAATTTTCAGTCAAAAGAGGTTACCTATATATTTTAAGTTCATACTAATTTATTAATTAATACTTTATATATCTCCATCCATCTTACTTAAATGAATATTTTTAATTCTTTATTAATTACACTTTATTCACTTTGTATCCCCCCTGTGATTCTCTCCCTACTTTCTTCCCAATCCCTCCCTTCCTCCACCCTCTGCATGCATACTTCTCCCCAAGTCCACTGATAGGGGAGGTCTTCTTTTCCTCCCTTCTGATCCTAGTCAATTAGGTCTCATCAGGAGTGGCTGCATTGGGTTACCTATATATTTAAAAAAACAACAAATAATCACAGAAAATAAATGAAAATATGTGGAGGTGAGATGCTGTCACCCCAACAATAAAATATCAGGAATAAAAAGAGCAATGGTTAATAACTCTCAGTATTAATGGTTTCAAGTTCCCAATGAAGGGACACAGAATAATAGTCTGGATTAAAAAGCAACATCCACAAGCATACAAATCAACCTTTTTTTAACTACACAGAAAAAAAATATCACATATCATATTTCCTATCAAATTTTAGTGTTGTTAAAGCAACATTGCTTAAAACCACTTTGAATTCTTCACCTTTAAAGAGCATTGAAGCCTCTGGCATGATCAGTGAGAGAGGCTTGGCACAATGAATTATTGCAGATGTAGTATTTTCCTTTAGTATATCTATATAATGAATAGCTATATATGATAAACAATAAACTCACTGTGGCAGATGTGATGTTCTCTAGTTTGAAATTAAATCCTCAGGCCCTCATAATTTCTTTTTAATGCTAACAGACATCACCTGGACTTTTGTTTATACTTTAGAATTTTTCTTTTTACAGATAATTACATGTAAGATAAAGTTATATTAAAATAAAAGAAAACAGTTGTAGGGTGATTGCTCAACAGGTAACGTGCCTGTCATGCAAGACCTTAGTTTGGATCCCAGAACTCACATAGATCCTGGGCAGATGTGGTGGCCTAATTTTAATCTAAGTTCACACGAAGTGGAGGCAAGGGGTTACTTAAGCAAATTGGCAAGCTGACTAACAGGGTCAGTGAGAGCTTGGCTCAGGTAAAAGATTCTGTCCCATATAAATTTTACAGAACAACAAACACAGGTATTGAGCCTTGGTCCTCAATTTGCACACTTGCATACATGAACATGCATCTTCCTACAGAGATGTAGACACACTCACTCACTCACACACACACATACAAAGACACACATATACACACATGCACACACATACACACATTCAAGCATACCCTGCATGTGAAAACAAGTAAAATGTGCAATTAATATTTACCCTTTAAAAATCAATTAAAAAAAAGCAGTGTCCATCTTTATGTTGTATCCAAGAAATACACTTCCCCATCAATGATACACATCAGCTCAGGATGAAAGTATGGAAAAAGGTATTACAAGTAAAAAGATACAAGAAGCAAGTAGATGTAGCCATTTTTAATATCTGACAAAATAGACTTCAAACCAAAATTAAACAGAAGAGATAGGGAAAAACACTACAATCTCACTAGAGGAAAAATTCAACAAGAGAATATTTCAGTTCTAAATATTTATGCACCAAGCACTGGGGACCCAAGTTTATAAAAGAAACACTACTACAGCTAAAAGCTCATATTGACTCTTACACACTGATAGTGGGTGATTTCAATGCGCAGCTCTGGCCAATACATAGCTCATACAGAAAAAAAAAATATCAGAGAAATACTGGCATTAACACCATATCTCAAAAGAAACTAACGGACATCTACAGAACATCCCACCCAAACAGAAAATAATACACTTTTTTTCTCTGTAGTTCATGGAACTTTCTCCAAAACTGATTACATATTACTATACAAAGTAAGTCTCAATATATATAAGAAATTTGAAATAACAACCTTCGTCCTATCAGACCACCATGGATTAAAGCTGGGTATAAACAACAGAAACAGCAGAAAGTATACAAACTCAAGGAAACCACTCCTGTCTACCATGCAAGAGGGTAAGAGAGACAGACAGAGAGAAAAGTAATAGCACCAAAATGCCTAGATTACATGGTGAGGAGAAGAGGAAATCCCTGCCAAGGAGAGTTCAGAATAGAGGGTTGCCAGCAGAGAGCTGCCAGCCACACACTTCAGCAGTTAGGGACTGAGGATTGCTAGGAGAACCTGAAGCTACTTGTCCTGGTCCTAACGCATACCATTCCAGGCTTTTGTTAATAATAAGTGAATAACTGGCAGAGATTCTCTTCTGTCTACTTCCTGCTGAAACTGGCGGTGCTGTAGGGAGGTCAAAAGGCTAATACTGCACAAGTTCAGAAAGAACTAGCTGTGAGAACATCCATGGCTGGGAAGAAAAGTGCAGGTGCAGCTTGATGGAAGTCTGTGAGGTCAGACTGGAACACCTGTGGTAGCTGCTTTGGTGCTGTTGTGGATGTAGGAACCACCTGGGTCTGGTAGGATACTGAAATATATATACATAGGCAGAAGACAAAATTAAGTAGGTTATGGAGAAAATTTCTTTAGGTGTACATTTAAAACTTTTGGGAGAGCAAACGGAGGTAGAACGTTTGGATCAAAGAGACTTGATCATGGTAACGTCCATTTACCTGAGGGAACCTCCTTTTACCCAATCACTGGCAATAATTAAATATGTTTTGCTTTGGATCTGTCATCTAAGGAAATTGAGGCCAAGTTTGGTTACAGAAGTGTGTAAGCTTAGAGGGCCTTAAAGTAGGCACTAGGTATAGAAAACTGAAATTCTCCAGACACATCCCAGAGGAGAATCTGGAGGAACAGAAGAATGGACTATTCCCATTGGGCAGGTAGGAGTTGGTGACCTGTCAAGGTATCCCAAGAGCAAGATTTGACTCAGTAGAGTAGTATGGTACAATCTGTTCCAACAGCTCATTAGTGTTGGCCAGAGACCAAGGGCACAGTTGCCCGTAGCAGACATGGTTTACCTAGCTAGGATTTCATAGACAAACAAGAGGGGAAGGGAGAGAAACTGCCAGTAGAGGGAAAGTCTCACCCAAGGGAGAAGGTCGTAGAGGTAGGGTTTGGATGTAGGCTGGCAAGTGGTAGGAATCATTTGCGCCAACTGGAAGTGAAGACTCACCAATCGGCTGGTGTTGGGTATAGGAATGTCACAATCAGTAGCTAGGAATTGATGCCAACCAGAAGGGAAGACTCACTGCAAATCAGCTGGTGTTAGATGTAAGCATATAACAATGAGTAGCCAGGATTAATGGAAGTTCCAAAACCAGGGAAAGAAGAGGAATCCCACTCTCTGAGATAGGCAATAGGTGCAGTACTTCTCTGGAGTCCAACTGACCTGAGAGGTGGATTCAGGTGGATTTCCTGCAGCTTACAAGAATTACTTTTAAGTTTTGCAAAAGAGATAAAAGTTTAGACATGTTAGCATCACAATTGTAATCTGCACTGAAATATACATTGTAGAAAAGGCAGTAGACACAAACATTTGTGTTAACAGCATAAGTATTCTTTAAGGTGAGCTCTGAAAAGGCAGAAGCCTTTCATGAAGAAGAAGGGACAAAAATTCACTTGATCTTAACCTTTAATATGATTACATATTATGGAGATTTAAAAGAGATTTAAAATCTTGAGCTGGGAACCATGATAGTGGATGGTATAGTGGAATGTTTTTGTATCAGAATTAGATTAATGAATCTAATAATTTAATAGAGTTCTATTGATAAAGGTTAAAGCTCAGGACAGTCAGTATAACAGTAGCATAGCAACAGGAGGAAATATTAAACATTTTTTTTTTTTTTTTTTACCTATTTAGGATACCTTAAATCACCTTACACCTTGCAACATTTATAACTTGCATTTACCAACTTTAAAACATTTTCTTAGGCCTTCAAACATTTATAACTTGTGCTTACCAACCTTAAGACACTTTCTTATACCCTTAAATAACATTTTTCTTAGACTTTTATATCTAGTTATTAACAATGAGACATAGGTGAGACTATTATGAACATTTATTATCCTTTAGCTAAAGGGATAGTAAAAAAGTTACATCTGAGGCCTATTTTTTTGAGTCCGGCAACAAAGCATATTGTTTATAGGCCTGACAGTAACATCTCTAGAAGGCTTAGGCTTAAGGCCTGGTCTTTTGCGTATGAAGAGGACTGAGAAGGCATCTGAAGCCTCCCAAGACAGAAGTTGGTAATATGTCTGTGAGACCTGAATGTGCCTTTAAAACAAACCTGCAATGTTATCTGGGCGTTGCAAGGTTGGTGGAGGTTGTTGAATCTAGGAATCATTTGTCCTCCACCAGGCCAAGGAGCTCAAAAGCTGGAAGTGTCTGTGGCTCTTGTGCTGGCCGAGCTTCCATGGCTGGGTACAGAGGACAAGCTTGCATGGAAGCATTTTGAATTCCAGAGACCAGTCTGCCAGCAGACAGTTATGGCTTGTCCAGGCAGCTGCAGAACCACCATCCTTCTTGGCTGTACTTAAATCAGTTACCTGGTGTACTGACTTTTGGCTGTACCCCGGCGGAATGGGGCATTGCAAACCTCTTGTTTTTTGTGTGGGAATGCCAACAGCCTCAGAGCAGCAGCCAAAGTCTAGAGCATAGTTTTTGCTGTAGATGAGTCTATTGAGAAGACTCCTCTCTAATTAATTTTACCAACTCCTGTAAGGTGACGCAGGAACCATCCTCAGCTGTTTAAATTAAGATAGCAATGAGATCATGTTTGCTTCCTGTAGGACTATCAAAATATTTTTGAACATGTTAACGGACTTGATCATCTATGAGATGATTGATGATTAACTTGCATTTGTTAGAGATTAAATATTAAGACTTTAGGTTTCATCTCTATTAAGTTGGAGCCTTAAAAGTCATAAATATAGTCCATTAAAGTGAGAGCATAATAGTTTCCTGTATGAAGTAGTATGTAAAAGTTCATAGTTTATAAAAGTCTGAGGCTATAATATAGATTAATAATACCATTTTTAGGAAAAAAGACCAAGCATATTTTAACCTTTTGATAGTGAAGATATAGCACAATGACCAAGTTTTAACATAAATAAATAAATGCCTCTAAAATTAATAGATCTTAATTTAGAGTACTGATAAAAACATGTACATAGTAATCCCTGAGTTATGAGTTTTAAAACCAACAATATAGTAAAACAGTAGAAAGCAAATTTAAAGTTATATTTGAATTTATTATATCAAAACTATTAGCCAGAAAGCCTAGTGGTGAATCTGGATGATAGGCAGCTCAAGGTGGGTGAAACAGCATTTATTAATTTATGAATTAATATGGACATATGCAGTTAGATGTACATTTTAAATTAAATTAATTTGAATAGACCTTTAGAACCTTGAAAGTTTAGCATTATATAAAAATTAATTTGAACCGGGGTTGAATCTTATATATTGTAAAATATAACTTTGATTTTTTTTTATAAAAATCTATACCAATTTAAAGTGAGAATTGTTGTTGTCCTAGTCTAAAAGGAGATAAAATAAACAGAGAATTAATTATGATTAAAATTGTTCATACCACATCATCTTAAGGTTTACAGTTTAATCTTAAGATTCTTTTTTTTTTTTTTTTTTTTTTTTTGAGAGTATAAAAAGAAACCAGAGAGTATTTTTCTTTAGTGGGATAGCAGCAGAGAGAAACAGACAAGACTTTGGGAAAGAGAAATAGGGAATTGCTTTTTACTTCACGGATTGCTCTTAGTGTTCTTGGATATTACTGAATATTAGACATTTGAGTAGAGCAAATATAGGTGTAGAAGCCAGAGGTTTCCCAAAGAGGAGAGAATATGAGGAAGCCATTCCTGCTAATGAGAAAGAGGAAATGGAAATGGACCATGCAGCTAGTGGTTGGTCAACCAAATAGCACAGCAGGTCATGGGCTTAGTCCAGGTAATCCTAAGAACTTTGGTGCCCGGTATCAGGGCTTTATCAACAGTAAGGCCAAGCTCTCATTGAGGGACTCTCAACCACAGGAAAGGGTAGGGGCTGATAGGCAGCTTTAGAATGGAGGTAGGAAGGGCACAGTGGCCTTTTAGGTCCTGTGAGAGTTCGCAGTTTTTGCAGCTCTGAAAACAGTGGAACAGAAACAAAGCAGTAAAACAGCTGGCAGGGGGAAAAAACCACAGCACTGTTTTTGTTTGTTTGTTTGTTTTGCTTTGTTTTATATAACCAAGATGGCTAAAAATCCTGTAACTACACTTGATTGCCCTAAGAATGGCAGTGACACCATGTGCTTGCCCTTAGTGGAGATGGCAGTAAAGCTGTAGCTCCACCCTCCTTATCCCAAAATCGACATGGTGACTAGTCATGTGCAGCCAAAGTGGCATGGCAGAAACAGGGCCAAAGGTAGAAAACTCTTGAGGTTGAGACTTTCAGCTAGAAGACATTGAGTGGGAGAACAGGAAGGGCAGAAAGGTTTAGAGTGGAGGAGAGAGAATGCTTGAACATAAGATACCTCCTATCATTTAACAGATCACTGACAGTAATTAAAAGATCCTGTAAAATACTGGGATTTAATGTGCTGTTAATCAGCCAATTTGTACCATTATCTAAGGAATATGTAGGCCAAGTTTTATTACAGAGGCATATAGGCTTAGAAGCCTTAACTCAGGCTTCATGTGTAAGGTTTTAAAATTTTTCAGAAGCCATCCCAGTGGGGATGCTGGAGGAATTGAAGGATAGGCAGTTTCCCTTGGGAGAGGAGGAATCAATGACCTGTCATAGGTGTCCCAAAGGCATGGTTTGGCTCAAAAGACTAGTATGGTACTATCTGGACCAACAGGTTGTCAGCATTGGGCAGAGACCAAGAGCACAGCTGCCCGCAGCAGACATGGTTTACCTAAAATGAGGATTTTTGTAATCAAACAGGTGGGGTGGGGGCAAAACTGTGCCAATAGAGGGGGAAAAAAAATCTCTCCCAATGGAAAAAGAAGCCCTAAATGAGGTCAGCAAAAAGGGTCAATCGTGGCCAGTGAAGGCCGTGGTTGGGGGTTCTTCCATCTCAAAAGATGCCAGGAAGTTGCTGGATGCTCAATGTTCAATCTTCCCTGACCAATAGAGACATTTATGTTGACCAATGAGGAGAAGACACCAATCCAGCTGGTATTGCATGTAGGAGGTAAGGAAGAAGAAGAAACAATACCCATAAAGAATAGATAGAAGGAGTGGGGATTTAACTCAGGGGTCCTGGTTTCAGTCCTCTGCTCCAGGTGGGGCTGGTTGGTATGGGGAGGGAACTAGACAGGAAAAAATAATCGAATTCAAGAATGAAACCAGTGAAACAAACACAAAACAAAAAGCTGGGAGCAGTACCTCACACCTGTAATTTTAGCAATCTTTAAGGCAGAGGCAGGTGGCTCTCTGAGTTTGAGGCCAGCCAGGCCTAAAAATTGAGTCCAGGACAGGCAAAGATACACAGAGAAACCCTGTCTCAGAAAACAAACAAAAAACAAAACAAAACAAAACAAAAACGAAAATAAACAATACAAAGAGTTGAGAAAATAATCAGATTCATAAACACTTAGCCAAATTAACTAAAATCAGAGAGAAATGATCAAATTAATAAAATTAGAGGTGAAAAGGTAGACATAATAGCAACCAATGTGGAAATTCAAAGAATCATAAGAACATACTTTAAAAATCTATACTCTACCAAACTGGAACATCTGAAAGAAATAGATTCATTTGTTGATAATATGATCTACCAAGTTAAATCAAGATCTGATAAGCAGTTTAAACACACCCATAACCCCTAGTCAAATAAGAATCATTAAATAAAAGTCCCCCAATGAAAAAAAAATCCCAGGGCTAGATGAAATCAGCACAGAATTCTATCAGGGGCTTTCAAAGAAAAATTAATGCCAAAAAAAAGAAAAATTAATACCAATACTCTTCAAATTATTCTGTAAAGTGGAAACAGAAGAAACATTTCCTAATTCTTTTTATAAAGCCATTATTTATTACTCTAAAACCTAAAACTACATAAAAACCCTTCAAAGAAGAATTACAGATCAATTACTCTTATGAACATGAAGGCAAAATTTCTCAATAAAATACTTTCAAAGTGAATATAAGAACACAGCAAAAAGATCATCAAGTAGGTTTCATCCCTTAGATGCAATGGTGGCTCAACATATGTAAATTGACAAATGTAATCTGCTACATAAACAGACTGAAAGACAAAAAGCACATATGTGATTATCTCATTGGATGCAGAAAAGCTATTCGAAAAAAACTCCAACACTTCTTTATCATAAAAGTCCTGAAGAGATTAGGGATACAATGGACATATCTCAGCACAATAAAAAGCAATTTACAGCAAGCTCACAGCCAACATCAACCCAAATAGAGAGAAACTCAAAATAATCCAACTAAAATTTGGAACAAGACAAGATTGTCCACTCTCACCATACCTATTTAATATAGTACTTCTCTTAGTCGTTGTTCTATTGCTGTGAAGAGACACCACAACTATGGAAAGTCTCATAAAAGAAAGTATTTAATTGGAGTTTGCTTAGATCTTCAGATGTTTAGTCCTTCATGGTTGGAAGCATGGCAGAATGCAGGCAGACATGGTGCTGGAAATATTGCTGTGAATGCTACATCTGGATCCTTAGACAGCAGAAAGAGAGACTTTGGACTTGGCATGGTTCTTCTGAAACCCAAAGCCCACCCCAAGTGATACACATCCTCCAACAAGGCTAAAAATCATAATCCTTCTAAAGGATGTCACTCCCTGGTGACCAAGCATTCAAATCTATCAGCCTTATTTAAACCACCACATTCCACTCCCTGGCCCCAGAGGCTTAGACCCATATCATAGTGTCAGTCTCCATAGTCTATAACAAGATAAACACTATTTAAAAGTCCAAAGTTCAATGTATTTTCTGAGACTCAAGGCAATCTCTTACCTGTAACCCATGGTAAAAAAAAAAAAAAAAAAAAAGCGATGTCAAAGTACTCTTCATATCTTCATATCTCCAACTCCTTTCACAGATTTGTTGACTGCAACACACTTGTTTCTCTTGGGCTGGCTCCACTCTGTTAGAAACTTTCCTTGGCAGGTATCCCAGGGGTCTGGCATCTCCAGTATCTTGAAGTCTCCAATGAAATTCAGGCTTTCCAGTTTCAGTTTCACACAATGGCTTTTCTAGGCCTCCATGCAGCGACACCCTTGACACACACCTGGCCTCAGCAGCTTTCCTTAACCATGGAAGGAGATCCCATAACCCATTTCTTGTATTCTTGTCTCCAAAGCCATTACCACATGACCAAAGCTAAATTCTGCTACTTCTTGGGGCTGGAACTTGGCGCCCTTGTTCACTTATATTTGCATCAATGTTCTGTTTTCAACAGTTTTCTTATTTTTTTCAATTTACATTTTTTATTAATTACACTTTATTCACTTTGTATCCCCCCATAAGCCCCTCCCTCCTCCACTCCAGATCCCACCCTCCAACCCCCTTCTTCACGCATGCTCCTCCCCAAGTCCACTGATAGGGGAGGTCCTCCTCTCCTTCCTTCTGATCTGAGTCTATCAGATCTCATCAGGAGTGGCTGCATTGTCATCTTCTGTGGCCTGGTAAGGCTGCCCCCCGCCCCCGCCCAGATGGAGGTGATCAAAGAGCAGACCAATCAGATTATGTCAGAGGCAGTCCCTCTTCACATTACTATGTAACCCACTTGGACACTAAACTGCCATGGGCTACATCTTCAACAGTTTTCTTTACTGCTTAAGCTTTTCTTTAATTCCTTTTCACAATTTGGAACTTTAAATGGGTGGATCTTGCCCTGAGGTCACCATTCCCTTTATTCCTGTTAGCATGGGGCTTCTCTTTAAACTTTTTGTCTCCTTGAGCATTGGACTTAGCTCCATTATATTTCCTTGTGTTCCTTTTCTCCTTAAACTATACATTTTATATTTCTCTTTGCCCAGCTTGCACCTTTTAATTATAAAGCTGTATAAGAGTGGCGTTAACCCTAGCACTCAGGAAGCAGAGGCAGGCTGATCTATGTGATTTACAAAGCAAGTCCAGGAGAGCCAGGGTTCTGTTACACAGAGAAACCCTGTCTCAAAAAAGTAAGAAAGAGAGAGAGATTGAGAGAGAGAGAGAGAGAGAGAGAGAGAGAGAGAGAGAGAGAGAGAGAGAGAGAGGGAAAAGAAAGAAAAAAGAAAAGAAAAGAAAAGAAAAGAAAAGAAAAGAAAAGAAAAGAAAAGAAAAGAAAAGAAAAAGAGTGGCCGTTAATAACCACATGACAGTGTCCATAGAAGGTTGTCTTGGGATCTTTCCTGCTAATTCCATTAATCCAAAACACATCAATTTAGCCTTAGGCAGATTTTTTGGACCGGGCAGAAAGTGGCCACTTTCTTCAAAAAAATATAACAAGAACTAGGCTGCTCACTAATATTCTTCTCTGAAACCTCTTGAGCTGCTCTCAGCACCACTGTTCCTACTAGGATGGCCCATTAAACCCTACCTAAATCAGTTAACTGTTTTTCTAATCCAAAGTCCCACAGTCCACATTCCACCAACAAGCAGCATGATGAGGTTTGTCTGAGTAATACCCTGCTCCTTGGACCCAACTTCTGTTTTAGTCAATGTTCTTTGTAGTGGAAAAACACCATAAAACTTTCATAAAAGAAAGCATTTAATTGGGGCTTGTTTACAGTTTCAGAGGTTTAGTCCATTATCATAATGATTGCAAGTATGGCAGAATGCAGACAGACATGGTGCTAGAAAAGGACCTGTGAGTTCTTCATCCATATCCATGGGCATCAGGAAGAGAGAGAAAGTCTGGGTTTGGCATGGGCTCTCGAAAACTCGAAGCCCACCCCTAGTGACATGCTCCAACAAGGCCACACTTCCTAATCCTTTTCAAGTAATGCCCCTCCTTAGTGACCAAGCATTAAAATCTATCAGTTTAATAGGGGCCATTCTTACTCAAACCATAATAGTACTTGAAGTCTTAGCTAGAGCAGTAAGACACCTGAATGATATTGATATCAAGGGGATACAAATGAGAAAGAAAAAAAATCAAAGTATCTTTATTTACAAATGATATGATTTTATACATAAAAGAGCATAAAACTATACCAAGACGTATAGTTAATTAACACTTTCAGCAAAGTAGCTGGGTTACAAATTAACACACAAAAATCAGTATTCTTCCTATATACAAATGTCAAATGAACTGAGAAAGAAAACAGGTAAGCAGCACTTTTCACAGTAGCCTAAAATAAAGCTTAGAATAACTCTAACCAAGCAAGTAAAAGACTTGTATAACAAAACGTTTAAGATAAGAAGACAAGAGAAGGTAGAAAGATTTCCCATGACCAGAAGGATTAATATAGCAAAAATGTCCATCCTAATAAAAGTAATCTGTATATTCAAAGCAATCCATCAAAATTCTAAAACAATTCTTCACAGAAATTGGGAAAAAACAATATTCAACTTCATATGGAAACATACCCACACCCACCCCCCACACACACACACCAAAAACAAACAAAAAAAAACAGGATAGCTAAAACAATTCTGAATAATAAAATAATTGGTGGAGGTACCAACATCCATGATTTCAAGTTGTGTTATAAAATTATAGTAATAAAAACATCATTATATTAGTAAAAAAAAAAAAACCTGACATATTTGTCAATGGAATAGGATTGAAGACCCAAATATACATGTATAGAAAACTGATTTTTTTTTTATAAAGCAGCCAGAAATAAACATGAGGAAAAAAGAATCTTCAACAAATGTGCCAATAAAACTCAATGTTTGTATGTAGAAGAATGCAAATAGAACTGTTCTTATCACCCTGTGCAAAACTCAACTCCACATGAATCAAAGACCTCAATGTAAAACTAGTTTACACTGAATCTGATATATGAGAAAGCAGGGTTTTGTCTCAAATTCATTGGCAGAGGAAAAAAAAACTCTCTAAAGAGGACAATGATAGCACAGATACTGAGACTAAAAATTAGTAAATGGGACCTCATGAAGCTGAAAAGGTTCTGTATGGCAAAGGACACAGTCGTTTGGATAAAGCAGCAGCCTACAGAATGGGAAAAGATCTTTAGCAATTACACGTGTAATTGCTTACTAGAATTAGATAAAGGCTTCCTATCTAAAACATATACAGAACTAAAAAAAGGAAAGGAAAGGAAAGGAAAGGAAAGGAAAGGAAAGGAAAGGAAAGGAAAGGAAAGGAAAGGAAAGGAAAGGAAAGGAAAGGAAAGGAAAGGAAAGGAAAGGAAAGGAAAGGAAAGGAAGGGAGAAAGGAAAGGAGAAAGGAAAGGAGAAAGGAAAGGAAAAAGGAAAAAGGAAAGGAAAGGAAAGGAAAGAAGGAAAAAGGAAAGGAAAGGAAGAAAGGAAAGGAAAAAGGAAAGGAAAGGAAAAAGGAAAGGAACAAGGAAAGGAAAGGAAAGGAAAAAGGAAAGGGGAAAAAGAAGGAAGGGAGGGAGGAAGGAAGGAAGGAAGGGAGGGAGGGAGGGAGGGAGGGAGGGAGGGAGGGAGGGAGGGAAGGAATTTGAACATCAAGAAAAAATAACCCAATTAAAAATGGGTTAAAGAACTAATATAGAGAACTCAAAAGACAAAATACAAATGTCTGAGAAACACTCAACATCCTTAGCCATCAGGGAAATGTGCATTAAGCATACTTTGTGATTTCACCTTACATCAGTCGGAATGGTCAAATTCAATAAAAACAAATGACAGCTCATGCTGGCAAGAATGTGAGGAAAGCAGAAACAATTATTCACTTCTGGTGGAAATACAAACTTGTACAGCCACTATGGAAATCAGGTGGAGAGTGATAAATATGCTAATCTTTCAAATTTCTTCAGAGAGTGCATTAAATATTATACAAATTGCAAAAGCAAAACATAGAAGACTAACATTGGAGTATCAATAATATTTATCAGAAGAACTAAATACTTGGGTGGGGGGCTCTGCTGGTTAAGGTCAAAGTCCAATGTTTCCGGATAGCTTCTGAGTTTTGTCTGTAACAGCAGACTCCCTTTTTCAGTAGGGTGCCCTCTCTACTGAATCTTAAAACCTCTAAGGAGTGTGATATAGCCCTCAGGGAAGATCACAGGCCCACCCTTTCCTGGTTAAAAATAACAACAACAAAAACCCTGCTCAGTAAGCACCTGGGAATTCCTGAAATTCTCCACTCTATGCTAAGGAAACCAGAGCTTTCAGGAAATGACCTTCAATTGTACTTGAAGATTTTCTCCTGCCCATAGGATAATTAAGTATTGTGTTCTTCTTGTGATAGGACCATGCTACTGCATGTAAATGAGGCACAGTACCACTACATGTATATCAAGTGTCCCTACCACCTCTAGCCCCAGCAATTAAACACATTCACCCTCCAAATCCCTCCCACCACCCAAGGTTTATAAATTTCTTTATTTCACGTGAAATAAAGGTGATGTATGCTAAGTGATACCATCAGTTTTCCACCATGGCTGGCTGAGATTTGTCATTTATTCTGGGAGGAAGGAGGGCTTCCCTCCTCCCAGGAAATTCGCCACTGAACTCCTATGGCTTGGCTGCTGGCTAGAGCTTGCCTGAACTCCATGAGCTCAACATTGACCTCTGGCAAAGCACCAGCCAGGCCTGGATCTGTGGGGCCTTCATCTCACCTGACCTGAATATCTGTATATTCTCCAGCATCTTCTGACATGCTTAGCACAACAGCTTAACCAAGGAACTGTAACACTTTGGTATCATCATAAGCTTTGGAACTCCTGAGCTTCCATTGCTGTCTGATACCAACAGTCTCATTTAAAAGAGCTAACTGAAACACCCCATGGAAAACTCATTTCTGCTTCCCCTGGAGAGACCTCAGATCTCTAGTTTCCTTTGTTCTTCCTCTGAAAGCTGACAACTGATACCCAGACTACTGCCAAATGAAAAACAACATGTGTAGTTTAAAAGGGGTGGGTGGGTGGATATTTCAATCTTCTTGTATCTGTTGAGGCTTTCTTTGTGTCCAACTATGGTCAATTTTGGAGAAAGTTCCATGGAGTGCTGAGAAGAAGGTATAGTCATTTAAATTTGGGTGAAAAGTTCTGTAGACATCAATTAGGTCCATTTGATTTAGGACCTCTATAAGTGTCATTAATTCCCTATTTAGCTTCTGTCTAGATGATCTGTCCTTTGGTGAGAGTGGACTGTTAAAGTCTCCCACTGTTAAGGTTGTTGGGATGTAGAATTTAAGCTTTAATAATGTTTCATTTATGATTGCAGGTGCTTTTTTTATTTGTGGCATAGATGTTCAGGATTGTGGTATCCTCATAGTGAATTTTTCCTTTGATGAGAATGAAGTGTCCTTCCTCATCTTTTTTTTATTAATTTTGGTTCAAAGTCTAGTTTATTAAATATTAGGATAGCTACTTCAGCTTGTTTTTAAGGTCCGTTTGCTTGAAAACCCTTTCTCTAGCCCTTAACTCTGAAGTAGTGTTTGTCTTTGTTGCAGAAGTGTGTTTCTTGGCTGCAGCAGAATGTTGGATCCTGTTGCTGCAACGATTCTGTTAGTCTGTGTCTTTTTATTAGAGAACTGAGTCCATGTAGTTTGTGGAAGGAAGCAGCCATGTTTGAAAGTGATATATGATTGAAAGGTAGACTAATTGACAAATCAGAGAAAGATTTGACAAAATGAGTCGGAGACAGGACATGCCAAACTCTCAGAAGAGAGAGGAAAGAGAGGGGACTTAAGACAGAAATACAGAGGGAGAGAGGGAGGAGGCAGTTTTACTGGGACAGTTTGTCAGAGACAGGGTATAGAGACAAAAAGCTGGATGCAGGTAAAGAGAACAAACCAGAGAATGAAAAGGAGCCAGAAGATTAGAACAATCTAGAAGATTGCTAGAGTTAGTTTGAGGCCAAGCAGAGCAATTAAGTCAGAAGGTGAGAGAAGCCACGTCGAATCAGTCATCTTGGAGAGGAGTGTAAGTCAGAACAGCTGAGTTGAGCCTCCCAGCCAGAGTTCAGAAAGAGCTAGCAAGGGTGAGCTTATTCAACAGTAAGCATCAAAGACGACAATTACTTCAGGTGAATAAAAGATACTTTTATACTCTGTTCCACCATGATCCCTGACCCAATGGATTGCTCTGTGAACAATAATGATTACTCGATCTTGTGTATTTTGTTACATCAGTGAAAGACTAATGCATCATGTATCCTTCATAAAGCTGATAAATGCATTGGTTCCACCTGTGGTATTCGTAACCTGCATGTAATCTAGGGTACCACTGCTTACTCTTTGTTTAAGATTTCTTTTTATTTTATGTATATGATGGTTTTGCCTGCATTTGTGAATCTGTACCATTTGTGTGCCTGGTCCCTAAGGAAGGTATCTGGCAAGGCCCAGAAGAGAGTATGAGATGCCATTAAACAGGAGTTACAGATGATTCTGAGCTACCCTGTAGGTGCTGGAAATAGAACTCAAGTCCTCTGAAAGAGCAAAAGTAATCTTAACCACCGAGCTACCTCTCTAGCTTTGGACTTTTTTTTTTTGCACTTTGATGCTTGCTTCTGCCCAGACTAGCTTCAAAGCTACCTTCAGAAGACTGGTGAAAGATATTACTAGTGTAAAGACAGGGAAATAATATTCATCTTCCAAACCCTGAAGATAGTTCTCTGTTCTTGTTAATAACTGCTCAAAGGAAAAATTTACTTAAAATGTACATGGGTACATGATTACAAAATCCATAATGAAGAGCATAAATCTCCCTGAACTTCAGACTTTATGTTCTCCTTGCTGAAGTCACTTGTTAAGATTTTGAATGAATTCTTTCAAATAATGGTTATATGATGACACAAACACAAATGAAAACACAACACTCATATTATCCTATTCTTTGTGTCTTTTAGCACATTATATTTTTGAAGTTTGTACTAAATCTTTGAATGTATGTATTCTTCATTCTTTTTTGTTTTGGTTTTGTGTTTCCTTTTGATTTTTTGTTTATTTTGAGGGGTTTTGTTTGACTTTTGTTTGTTTGACACATGGTCTCACTATGTAGCCCTGGGTGACCTGTAACTTGCAATACAGACAAAGCTGGTCTCTCACTCACAGAGATATCTGCCTGTCTTTGTCTCCCAACTGCTGGAATTAAACCACATATGGCTATATAGTTCATTATTTTTTGACAAAATAATTATATCTCCTCTTATAGTCACAACATGTTTTGTTAACTGATCTCCAATTTGTGGATTTTTAAATTATGTTTACACTGCAAATAACATCATAACGAATACGTTTTATAAAAAGCTTTATAAATGCTATGCCTCAGTAGAATAGATTTAGAGATACAGGAAAGCATTTAATGTATGTATATGTATCTTTTTAGGTATTTTATTCATGCATATTAATTATACAAAGTAATGAATCTCATTATGAGTTTTTAAAGTCATGTATATAATTCACATTGATTATATTTACCCCACTATTTTTTCTTGTTTCTCCTCCGTGCCTCCTACTGATAGCATTCTTCATCCCAGAAAGTTCCCCTTCTACTTTCATGTACCTTTTATTTGTGTGTGTATGTGTGTGTGTGTGTGTGTATTCATGTATGTATGCTATGTGTGTGTAGGTGACTGAGGAAGTCAAAAGAGGGGTCAGGTTCATTGAAGCTAGATTTGCAGGCAGTTATAAGCCACCAGATGGGTGCTGGATACTAAATTCTGGTCCTAAAAATGATTGCTTATTATATTACTATTTATTATACCAGAGATGATCTTATTATCATAGTTTATGTGATTTTTGTATATTATTATATAATATATAGCATATTCACATAACATTTATACAATACAAAATAACATATATTATGGATTATAGAATTGTGTAATATATAATTCTATAAAATAATATATTATATTTTATACAATTCTATATAATATAATTTATATTCTATATTCTTTAATATAGAATAAGACAGTAAATAGAATACATTTGATTATATGATATATTATGTATGATATATAATATATAAACTACTTAATATACTGGTACTGAAGTAATCTCCAAGGATCAGACAATAAGTTATTTAGTTGTGGGGTGAATCCAAGATGGCAGCACTGAGAGCACACTGTGTTTAATTAACAGGGCAGCAGTGACTACACAGTGACCAACGGACTGAACTGTGGGCCCCAAAAGACCAGTAATTGTGTTCCCCAGGTGAGAAGCAACCCCATAGTGTGAGAAACAATTGGGTCTGATTTCAGGTTACCCAGCTAAACCCGAGAAGAGTTCCTGGGTTCCCTACAGGCACTCAGTCACCAGCCTAGAGCCACACACCTGTGCGTGCTATTCACCATTCCAGACTGAACTGTGGGCCCCAAAACACCACAGACTGGGTTTCCCAGTCTTGAGAAAATGGCTAGGTGAGGGAAACATCAGATCCAACCTCAGGGCACACAGCTAATCCCCAGAAACGTTCCTGGTTTCCCAAAGGCTCAGGTGCTCTAGCCTCCAGCCAAACAGGCATGTGCTGTGCTCAACAGCCACTGATTACTTCTTGGGTACTGGAGCACAGAGCTCCAACCTCAGACCTACAGACCCCTAGAACCCACGGGATCAGCCTCAGATGATACTCAAAAGCTCAACTTGTCTACCTAGTGAAACCGACCAAACCTCAGGGAACAATGATTCTTCAAAAGGGCTTTGTGCCCAGCAAGAAAACAGTGTATGAACAGCAGCAGCTCAATAAATTCAGAGCAAGAAAACCAGTGGCAGGGCAGCTGTCTCCAATATGTCTCCTGGTGAGAGAGATCCCTTGGACTCCCAAGAAGCCCACAGGACCATACACATGAGGAGAGCCTTGTCAATTCCCTGGAAGCACTGGCCATTCAGTAACCATACCCAGAAAGCTGAGGAGAGCTCCTTCAGGAACAACCACCTTCCTGCCAAGTGGATTTACCCCCAAATCCTGCCAATCCCAGGACTTTAGCAGGTACCAGAAAATAACAGCCAATACCAGAGAAAGCCAAATGGGTAAAGATCAGCGTTAAAGCACAATCAGCAAAAGCCAAAGCATTATGGCATCTCCAGAACCCAGTTATCTAAAGGTAAGTGGCCTTGGATACTCTAACATAAGTGAAATTCAAGAAAATGACTTTAAATCTATCTTTATGAAGATGATAATGGAGGAAACAAACAAAATCCATGAAGAAATAAAGGAAGATAAAGTCAAACAGATTATGGTCATCCATAAAGAAATATAGCAAGAAACAACTGAACAGTTTGTGGCCTTTAGAGAGGAAATAATTAAATCACTGAAAGAAATAGAGGAAAGTTCAAACAAACAGGTGAAGTAATTGAAGAAAAAAACAGGAAAATACAGTCAGAAAGTTGAAGAAATTCAAGAAAATCGTTCAAAATCTGAAGAAAGAATTGGAAAAATTAAAGAAAACACAAATGGAGGAAATCATGGAGAGGGAGAAATTAGGGAAAAGACAGGAAGTATAAAGGTAAGCATAACCAATAGACTACAAGAGATGGAGGAAAGAATCTCAGGTATGGAAGATACAATGGAAGAATTCGATGCCTTCATCAAAGAAAATAATAAATCTAAACAATTCCTGACACAAAACATCCAGGAAATGAAGGACGAAAAAGACAAAACCTAAGAATAATAGGAATAGAGGAAAAAGAAAATTCTCATATCCAAGGCCCAGAAAATATTTTTAAAAAACCATAAAAGAAATTATTCCTAATTTAAAAAAGAGGCCTATCAGCATACAAGAGGCCTACAGAATACCTAATAAATTAGAGCAAAAGGAAAATCTTCCCGCCACAATGTTAGTATTTAGGCAGCCTTCCTAGCAACCGATGATGTCATCATGTGTCACCTGCCAAGTAGCCACAGCTGGTGGATCAATGCATTCGAACAGAAGACCCAGAAATAAACCCACACACTTATGGACAGCTGATCTTTGACAAAAATGCCAAAACCATACAATGGAAAAAAAGACAGCATCTTCAGCAAATGGTGCTGGTCTAACTGAATATCTACATGTAGAAAAATTAGAAAAATGCAAATAGATTCATACTTATCACCCTGCACAAAACTAAAGTCCAAGTGGATCAAAGACGTCAACATAAAACCAGACACATTAAATCTGTTAGAAGAAAAAGTGAGGAAGACCCTAGAACTCATTGGTACAAGAGATAACTTCCTGAACAGAACACCAACAGCACAGGCTCTAAGAGCAACAATCAATAAATGGGACCTCATAGAAACTGAAAAGCTTCTGTAAAGCAAAGGACACCGTCATCAAAACAAAGCGACTGCCTACAGATTGGGAAAGAATCTTCACCAATCCTCTATCTAACAGAGGACTAATATCAAGTATATATAAAGAACTAAAGAAGCTGAAAAGCAACAAACCAAGTAATCTAATTAAAAAATGGGGAACAGAGCTAAACAGAGAACTCTCTGTAGAGGAATATCGAATGGCAGAGAAACACTTAAAGAAATGCTCAATGTCATTAGCCATTAGGGAAATGCAAATCAAAACGACCCTGAGATTTCACCTTACACCCATCAGAATGGCCAAGATGAAAAACTCAAGTGACAGCACATGCTGGAGAGGTTGTGGAGAAAGGGGAACCCTCTCCACAATGTAAACTTGTACAACCACTCTGGAAATCAATCTGGCTCTTTCTCAGACAACTAGGAATAGCGCTTCCTCAAGATCCAGCCATACCACTAAGGAATTCCATACCACTAGGAATATATCCAAAAGAGGATCAAGTACACAATAAGGACATTTGCTCATCCGTGTTTGTAGCAGCTTTATTTGTAATAGCCAGAAGCTGAAAATAGCCCAGATGTTCCTCAACTGAAGAATAGATGCAGAAATTGTGGTATATCTACACAATGGAATATTACTCAGCAATGAAAAATAAGGAAATCATGAAATTTGCAGGTAAATGTTGGGACCTGGAAAGGATCATCCTGAGTGAGCTGTCCCAGAAGCAGAAAGACACACACAGTATATACTCACTCATATAGACATATAATATAGGATAAACCTACTAAAATCTATACATCTAAAGAAACTAATCAAGAGGGAGGACCCTGACTAAAATGCTCAATCCCCATTCTGAAAGGCAAAGAGGATAGACATCAGAAGGAAAAAACAGGAAAGAAGTTAGGAGCCTGCCACAGAGGGCCTCTGAAAGGCTCCGCACTGCAGACTGTCAAAGCAGATGCAGAGACTTATGAGCAACTTTTGGGCAGAGTGCATGGAATCTTATGAAAGAAGTGGGAAATAGTAAAATCTGGAGAGGACAGGAACTCCACAAGGAGAGCAACAGAACCAGAAAATTTGAACACAGGGGTCTTTCCAGAGATTCATACTCCAATCAAGTACCATGTATGGAGATAACCTAGAACCCCTGCACAGATGTAACCCATGGCAGCTTTAGTGTCCAAGTGGGTTCCATAGTAATGGGAAGAGGGACTGCCTCTGACATAATCTGATTGGCCTGCTCTTTGATCACCTCTCCCTGAGAGGGGAGCAGCCTTTCCAGGCCACGACAATGCAGCCACTCCTGATGAGATCTGATACACTAAGATCAGAAGGAAGAGAGGAGGACCTCCCCTATCAGTGGACTTTGGGAGAGGCATGCATGAAGAAGGGGGAGGGAAGGTGGGATTAGGAGGGGAGGAGGGAGGGGCATATGGGGGATACAAAGTGAATAAAGCGTAATTAATAAAAGTTAAACAAAATTAAAAAATATGTATCTATTCAAATTAAGCTAATTTAAAATGTACATCTAACTGCCTATGTCTTTATCAATTACCAAACTGATAAATGTTGTTACTCCTGCCATGAGCTGCCTATGATCCAGATTCACCACTTGACTTTCTGGCTAATAGGTTTGATATGCAAAATTCAAATGTAATTTTTAAATTACTTTATATTGTTCTACTATATTATTGGTTTTAAAACTCATAACTCCCCTATCAGTGGACTTGGGGAGGAGCATGCATGAAGAAGGGGGAGGAAAGGTGGGATCGGGAGAGGAGGAGGGAGGGGTTTATGGGGGGATACAAAGTGAATAAAGTGTAAAAAAACAAAACTCATAACTCAGCGGTTACTACTTAGCTGTTTTTACCAATACTCTGAATTAAGATCTATTACTTTTAGAGGCATTTATTTATTTATTTTTATTAAATTTAAATTTCTATATTAATTACAGTTTATTCACTTTGTATCCCAGCTGTAGCTCCCTCCTTCATTCCCTCCCAATCCTACCCTCCCTTCCTCATTTCCTCCCATGTCCCTCTCCAAGTCCACTGATAGGGGAGGTCCTCCTCCCCTTCCATCTGATCCTAGTTTATTAGGTCTAATCAGGACTGGTGCATTGTCCTCCTCTGCGGCCTGGCAAGGCTGCTCCCCACACAGGGGAAGTTGATCAAATAGTCAGCCACTGAGTTTATCAGAGACAGTCCCTGTTCCCCATATTAGGGTACCCCCTTGGATATTGACCTACCATGGGCTACATGTGAGCAGGGGTTCTAGGTTATATCCATGAATGGTCCTTGGTTGGAATATCAGTCTCAGAAAAGATCCCCTGTACCCAGATGTTTTGGTTCTGTTGCTCTCCTTGTGAAGCTCCTGTCCTCTCCTTAGTGAGGTATCCCAGAAGCAGAAAGATCCATATGGAATATACTCACTTATAAGTGGATATTAGATGTGTAATATAGGATAAACATACTAAAATCCGTACACTTAAAGAAGCTAAGCAAGAAAGAGGACCCTGGGTAAGATGATCAATCCTCACTCAGAAAGGCAAAGGGATGGACATTGGAAGAGGGAGAAAACAGGGAACAGGACAGGAGCCTACCACAGAGGGCCTCTGAAAAACTCTACCCAGTAGTGCATGAAAGTAGATGCTGAGACTTATAACCAAACTTAGGGCAGAGTGCAGGGAATCTTATGAAAGAAGGGTGAGATAGTAAGACCTAGAGAGAACATTTATTTATTTATGTTAAAACTTGGTCATTATGCTGTATCTTCATTATCAAAAGGTTAAAATATGCTTGGCCTTATTTTCTAAAAACAGTAATATTAATCTACAGTATAGCCTCAGAGGAACAGCGAATGTCAGAGAAACACTTAAAGAAATGCTCAACATCCTTACTCATCGGAGAAATGCAAATCAAAATGACCCTGAGATTTCACCTTACACCCATCAGAATGGCTAAGATCGAAAACTTAAGTGACAACACATGCTGGAGAAGATGTGGAGAAAGAGGAACCCTCCTACGTTGCTGGTAGGAATGTAAACTTGTACAAACACTTTGAAAATCAATCTGGAGCTTTCTCAGAAAATTAGGAATAGTGTTTTCTCAAGATCCAGCTATACCACTCCTAGGCATATATCCAAAATATGTTCAAGTATACAACAAGGACATTTGCTCAACCATGTTTGTAGCACCTTTATTCGTAATAGCCAGAATCTGGAAACAACCCAGATGTCCCTCAACTGAGGATTGGATAGAGAGATTGTAGTACATTCCATTGTTGTATTACACAATGGAATACTATCCAGCAATTAAAAACAAAGAAATTGTGAAATTTGTAGGCATATGGTGGGAACCAGAAAAGATCACCCCGAGTGAGGTATCCCAGAAGCAGAAAGACACACATAGTATATATATTCATTTATAATTGAATATTAGACTTACAATATAGGATAAATATATTAAAATCTGTGCACCTAAAGAAGCTAAGCAAGAAGGAGGACTCTGGGTAAGATGCTCATTCTTTATTCAGAGAGGCAAACTGGATGGACCTTGAAAGAGGAAGAAAACAGGGAACAGGACAGGAGCCTACTAAAGAGGGACTCTGAAGGACTCTACCCAGCAAGATTTCAAAGCAGCTACTGTGACTCCTAGCCAAACATTGGGCAGAGTGCAGGGAATCTTATGAAAGAAGGGAGAGACAGAAAGACCTGGATAGGACAGGAGTGCCACAAGGAAAACAACAGAACCAAAAAGTCTGGGCATAGGCATCTTTTCTGAGACTGATACTCCAGCCAAGGACCATTCATGGAGGTAACCTAGAACCCCTGAACTGATGTAGCCCATGGCAGCTCAGTGTCCAAGTGGGTACCCTAGTAAAGGGAACAGGGGCTGTCTCTGACATGAACTCATTGGCTGGCTCTTTGATCATCTCCAACTAAGGGGAGGGGAGCAGCCTTACCAGGCAACAGAGGAAGACAACACAGCAAGACCTGATAAGCTAGGGTCAGATGGTAGAGGAGGAGGAGGACCTCCCCTATCAGTGGGCTGGGGGAGGGAAATGGGAGGAGAAGAGGGAGGGTGGGACTGAGAGGGTACAAGATAGGGGGCTATAGCTGGGAAAGAAAGTGAATAAACTGTAATAAATAAAAAATAAATTAAAAAAAATAACAACAACAGCAACAATACCAGACACACTAAATCTTTTGGAAGAAAAAGTTGGGAACAGCCTCAAACTCATTGGCACAAGAGAAAACTTCCTGAACAGAACACCAGCAGCTCAGGCTCTAAGATCAGTAATTAATAAATGGGACATCCTCAAACTGAAAAGTTTCTGTAAAGCAAAGGACACTGTCAACAGAACCAAATGACATCTTTAGAGTGGGATAAGATCTTCACCATTCCTACATCTGATAGAGGAATAATATCCAGAATATTTAAAGAACTCAAAAAAGTAGACACCAAGAAACCAAATAATCCAATTTAAAAATGGAGTAGAGATCTAAGCAGAGAATTTTCAAAGGAGGAATATAGAATGGCAGAGAAACACTTAAAGAAATGTTCAACATACTTAGTCATCAGGGAAATGCAATTCAAAATGACTCTTACACACATCAGAGTGGCCATGCTCAAGATCTCAAGTGAGGACCACACATGCTGGAAAGGATGTGTGTGGGGGGGGGAGGGGAACTGTCCTCCATTGCTGATGGGAATGCAAACTTGTAAAACCACTTTGGAAATTAATCTGGCATTTTCTCAGAAAATTGGGAATACAGCTACCTCAAAATCCAGCTCTACTACTTCTAAGCATATACCTGAAAAATGCATACCTGAAAAATGCTTTACCATTCAACAAGGACATTTGCTCAACTATGTTCATAGCAGCTTTATTTATAATGTGCAGGACCTAGGTGTCCCTCAGTGGAAGAATGGATACAGAAATTGTGGTGCATTTATACAATGGAATACTACTCAGCCATTAAAATCAAGGAAATCACAAAATTTTCAGGCAAATGAACAGAACTAGAAAAGAACATCCTGAAGCAGAAAGACACATATGGTATATACTCACTTACAAGTGGATATTACACATAAATATAGGATAAGTATACTAAAATCTATAGACCTAAAGAAGCTAAACAAAAAAGGAGGACAGCAGAAAGGTTGCTTAATTCTCTTTAAGAAGGCACACAGGATAGGCACCAGAAGTGGCTGGAGAGAGAACAGGAGAGGAGCGTACCATAGATGTCTTTTGAAAGACTCTACCCAGCAGTGGATGGAAGCAGATAAAAAGACTCACATCCAGACTTTGGGTAGAGCACAGGGAGTCTTATGGAAGAAGTGGGCGCAATAGAAGGACCCAGAAGGGACAGGATCCCCACAAGGAGACCATCAAAGCCAAAAATGCTGGGCCCAAGGGGAACTGCATACATCAACCAAGTAGCATGCATGGAGAGGACCTAGACAACTTGCTTAAATGTAGTCCACAAGCAGCTCAGTCTTCATGTCAGTGCCCCAGTAAGGGGAAAAGAGACAGTCTTTGAGATGAACTCTGTTGCCTGCTCTTTGTTAACTTCCACCTGGTGAGGCGACCTTGCCAGACTACAGAGGAAGAGGTTCCAGGCAGTCCTGATGAGTCTTGATAAGCTATGGGCAGATGGCAGAGGACTAGGGGAAGGAAATAGGGGGGAAGAGGATTGGAGGATGAGACTGGGAAGAGCTGAGGGAGGGGACTTCAATCAGAATAATAAAGAATAAAATATTAAAAAAGATAATTCAGTTATAAAAACAAGAACAACAAGAAAAGTTGTTTAGTTGTGAAAATTACAGATGTGAGCTGGGTATTGGTGATGCATGTCTTTAGTCCCAGCACTCAGGAGGTAGAGGCCAGCCTAGTCTACAGTCAGTTCCAGGACAGAGAAACCCTGTCTCAAAAAAAAAAAAAAAATAGAAAGAAAGAAAGAAAGAAAGAAAGAAAGAAAGAAAGAAAGAAAGAACGAACGAAAGAAAGAAAGAAAGAAAGAAAGAAAGAAAGAAAGAAAGAAAGAAAGAAAGACATCTCAGTAACAAAATATCAGTGGGCTCTTCCCAGGAATAAAAATTTAAGAAAGAGAAAGAAAGAAAGAGAGAAAAGAAAGAAAGAAAAAAGAAAATTATAGGTGTGAGGATGAGTTTAACTGTGCCCCTGGATGGGAAAGCACATAAATGCATGCATATGTGTATCTGTGTGTGTGTGTAAGAGAGACAGAGACAGAGAGACAGAGAGAGAATGCTTTTCAGAGATGCCAAAATCAACTATATGTGTATATGTACAGAAAGAGATATAGAGGCAGAAACAGGAAGAAACAAGGTTTATTTTTAAGTTGGCTAACATGATTATGGAAGTTACTGAGTGACTAGCAGTCAACAGCCTCAGAGAAGAGTCAAAGAAGTAGCTGAGTTCAGAGGTAGTCAAGCTGTTGGCACACACACATGCATATGTGCATATAAGTATATTTACAGTCAGGAGTCACTAAATGATTTGGAAACCAGATCACTATTAATTGTATTCTGTCTGTTTACAGCGGTAGTCTTTGAAAATGTACCAAATTACTGGCTTTGAGAAAAGTGATCCCTATAATACTTTGATAAGCCTATCTTTTACTGAGTTGAGAAATGTACAAAACATAAGTCCTTACAGCACACTGTCATTTACTATTAAATTGACCAAATATTTGGGACTGAGTTATCAAGCTGTGGAGCTTTCAGTACTAAACTCAGGAAGATCCTGGTCAAACAGAATGTACCGTGTAGAAGAATTTTAATCCAGGAACATTGCTATTCTGGCAAGGCATCACATCCAAAAACCTAGGTCTGTGTGATCTGGCTAGAATATAGACACACCTTTAGTATACATACTGTTAATCTCTCTGGCTGGAATACAGACATGCCTTTAAAACACACCTTTAATCCCAAACAATGACATCTAATTGACTGGCAGACAAAGTGATGAATCAGAGAAAGATTTGCCAGATTGAGTCAGAGATAGGATACACCCAATTCTCACTAGGACAGGAAAGAGAAACGACTTAAGGACAGTGAAGGGAGAGTTAGGGAAGAGGAGACTATAGTACAGTTGAGTTTGGTGCAGTTTGGTGGAAAGCAATTGGGTTCGTGCAGTTCCATTTAGTTACATTGAGTTTGTGCAGTCAGTGAAGTTAAGTCAGTGGCATTCAGAGGCAGTTTTTTCCAAGCAGAACAATTCAGTGAGAAGCAGGGAGAAGCCAGTTTGAATCAGTGAGCTTGGAGAGGAGATTTTAGCCGGAACAGCTGAGTTAAAACAGCCATCCAGAGTTCAGAAAGAACTAGAAAAGTTGAACTTACTTAGCAGTAATTCTCAGAAGCTGATACAGTCTAGGCCTAGGTTAGCTGAAGGAAGCTAGGGTGGTTAAAGCCATCAAGGTCTTCTCTTACAGAAGATTAGATTACATGGAGGCTGGAAGCTTCCAGGCCTAGGCCTAGGGATAGTTTAATAAATGATAGAAACACTCTGGACTCAGCCCAAACCATGTATTTTGTAAAGCTTGGGTATGGCTCTCATCTTATCTGAGGATATAAAAGCAACTTTTACATCTGGTGTCCAACATGGTTGAAAGAAAAACCCATGATTTGGAGAAATGAGAAAGCCAATCAAGAAATTGCAGAAAGCAGAGGACATCTGATAGAAACATTGCAGAAGACAGAAGACATCTAACAGAAAGCCTCAGATTGTCTCCAGAGGAAGCATCAGTTCTTTGAGTTTGGCTGGACACCTGGAGAGATATGGAAGCCTCAAACCCAGAGCGAAAAACAACACAACAGTCTCTGAGACAGCAAATCAGTAAACCACCCCGAAAGACAATTTTAGTTGCACATACTATTTCTGCATAAAAAAAAAAAAACCAAAAAACTCTATTTCAGATCCCTTAGGACCAGGGTAGGAGTTGAGGAGATAGAAATGTTACTTGAAAAAACATCACAGTACTTACTGCAGTTGTGACCACTGGAATAAAGCACTCTCTACTTTCAATTGCAAGCTTTATATATTTCTTTTCAAAAGAAGTTGAAAAAAATAACTGTGAAACAAGACAAAAATATCAAAAAGGTTTTAAAAAACAGCTGTGCAACAACAAAAACTAGTTGTATAACAAGAAAAATTAGCTATGATAACACAAAGGCTCAAGAGATAAGAGGACAGGAAGTGTCTAATTTTGAATCTATGGTACCTAATAAAATTAAGCATCAAGGTAGACATCCCATTGAACCTAGAGTGCCACCTTTTAAAGAGACTAAGAAAAGACAACCACCCCTACTAGCTTTCCCAGTTATCCAGGAACAAATGCCAGAAAATTATGAAAATTTACAAAATGAACAACAGGCCTGGAATTGTGTTATAATACAAGACCTTAAACATTTTAAAGAATCAATAGTAACTTATGGAATGCATTGTGGATATAAACATGTTTTTGTTTTGGTCCCAGGTGTTGGATATGGGACTGATTTAGATGGTCCACAGCAGCAGACTATTTGCCTGATGCAGGCTTTGAGAGAGGCTTTTTGGAAGCTGAAGATAGTTTAAAACTGAGGACTCTGGAGAGAGAATAAATGCCAGAGCCCAAAGAGTGGAGATGAGAGAAAGAACTGTACTGCTCCTGCTTCTCCCTTACTGTTCATAGTTGCTGTTGTGAAACAAGAAGTTGAAGATCTCCTGAAACGAGGATTGGACTGGCTCCAAGGAACCCAAGGACCCGTACCAGCAGGAAGCAGCTAAGAAAGAACTGTGTCCTCTCTCCCACTAACCCTTTTTCTCTCCTACCCGGTGTTGGGGTATTGGAAGGGATTGAGGTGGTGTAGGGAGAAAAAGATAAGAAATGTAAATAAAAGAGTTTTTAAAAAGTAAGACAATAGGAATGCACTCATCCTATATGAGCTAGATGTTATTAAATGCCTGGGCTACCCAAAACAGGATTATCCCACAAGACTGAAAAGATCTAACAGAGGCTGTACTAGAAGCTGGTTCTCAACTACAGTGGTTGACATGTTGGCAAGAAGAAGCTTCAATTATGGGTAATTGAATAGTAGATCTAAAGGTGTTAATATCATGAAAAGGCAATTGTTAGTGTTGTAACCTGCTTAAACTCTACAGCCCCTCTGTTGAGACCTACTTTATTTCTTAGCATAAATGTGGCTCCTCTGTTAACACCTGCTATAGCCTTTAGCATATCAGAACCCATTTTGCCTCCAAGTACCTGTTTTGATTTAACGATCATAACATCCTGCTATATTCCCTACTCCCAGAAAGCTGGAAAACCCCTAAGAGTTCCCCTATCCTAAATCCTAGCCAATCAGCTTAAAGTGTTTTATCTAGCTACTTAGATACAACACAATACACTTGGAACAAAATTGACTATGTTTAGCTAGTCAAAATGATGTATTTGCTGCCCTCCCCTTGCTTCCTACACCTGATTACCTGGTTGTTACCTGCTTTTTTTTTTTTTTTAATAAAAAAAACCTGTTGTAGAAACAAACTGGCATCATAGTCTGGATCCTGCATTCAAATTATGGCCCTGACGAGTCAGTTTTGTTCAGCATTCAACAAACTTCCATAAATCTCAGTCTAGTGTTCAAGTGGTCAGTGTGTGGCTATTCTTGAACCCATAACATTAGGTGAAGGTCAATATGCTGATTTAAGAAATCAAATGCAATTTGATGAGTCTGTGATTATGCAATGTTCTTCAGTAGCTTTAATAGCCTGAAATAAAGTGAAGGAACAAGAAAAGAGGTCTATGTCATTCACAAAGATTATACAAAGCCCCAGAGAGACTTTTACTGACTTCTTATACAGATTAACATTTGTATAAGCAGCACACTATCAGATCCAGATTAAAGACAGGTATTAATCGAAATGTTAGCTTTTGAAAGAGCAAATGTAGAGTGTTAAAAAGTTCTTAGACCTTTAAAAGTTCGATTAGCACCTATGGATAAATGTAATAGAACCACTGCTGATATTGAGCTTACATAATTGGACATAAAATGGCCAAAAATCCTAGATATCAAAATGTCCATTGTATTGTATATGTGTGAGACAAGGTCATTTGAAAAGGGGATGTAGGCAAGGTGTTCCCAAACACTTCTCTAGAAGAACTCAGCCTTCCAACATTTGTAGAAGGTGTGGTAAGGTAGGCATTGAACTAATGAATGCAGATCAACAAGGGATATTTGAGATAATCCCTTACCACTAGGAAACTTCCTATGATATAATCCTTTAAATACAGGAAACTCCCTGGAAACAAACAACATGAGCCATGTGTCTCCTGTCAACAATCCACAAGAGCAATTAGAGAAAACTAAACTAGGTATTAGAGATCTAATGCATGTTATAGAAGGAAGCACTGCCCTAGACTTATCCATAAATAAAAATCTCACACTATCACCAAAAATTCAATGCTATAAAATACCCACTGGAGTTAATGGACTTACACCCCCAAAGACAGTAGAAATGATTTTAGGAAGAAGTAGCCAAACATCTCAAGGATTCACTGTGCATTTGGGAATTATAAATGAAGACTTCAGAGAGAGACTGAGATATGGCTTATGTAAAGAAAAATATACAGTTTAAAGCATTTTCAAGAACCTCAGCTATCTGACCACATGGTATTGTGGGTTGAGAAAGTGCATAAACACATGGCATAGAGAAATGAACAGGTAGAGTACCACCGATGTTTAGAGAAGCCAAGGTTCTGTGTATGGTACAACTATGAGGAATTCCTGTCTTTCTACACTGTCTAAACTCATGAAAAGTACAGCACTAAGAGTGGCCTGATGGAAACCATAAAGTCTCTGTAATGTGAAGTAAAAAGACAGATGGGGCAGGGCAGAAACAGAGAAAGACATAGGGCCATGTACATGTACGTATACACCCAGGATCCCTGCACAGCCATATTTATTTACTAACTAAATCACCAGACAATCCCAGATCACAGGCAGGAAGGACATACAAAGGGACATCTAAATTATCTTCCAGAATTCTTTTATAACTAAAGGTGTTATTATCACATGTAGATTTTTTATATAAAAGCAAATCATTATTTTCTGAGACAAATGCCTGAGAGAACATTTACTAGGTCAAGTGGCAGTTGTGTATTGATTTTTATTTCTTACTTTCTTTTCTTATTGTATGTTGAAACAGAGCCTCATGTAGCCAAGACTGACCTTGAACTTCCTTTGCACATGAAGCAGGCTTGAAATCTTAATCCTCCTATATCTACCTGCTGAGTGCTCCACAAAAAAACCCACACAAAACAAAACAAAACAAAAAAACAAAAACCTGGACTTTGTGGTGTAGCTGTGCTACTTCACATTACCACAATTTGTCCATATCCTCTACAGCATTTGGTGGCATCAATTGGCATTCTGATTGATAAGTGCATATTGATATCTCATTATCATTTTAATTCATAATTTGTGTTGGCATAATTATATGGAATATCATTTTATGTTGTTACTTGACCCACACTGCATATCCTCTTTGGTAAAATGAATATGTAAATCTTATATCCAATTTCTGATTAAATTCTTTATACTGTGGAACTTTGTAATTTCTTTATATATTCTAGATTCCAGGCTTTGTCAGATACTTTATAAATATTTTCACCTAAGCTATAGACCATTGTTTTTTGAAAAAGAAATGGCCAAGCAATAATTCCAATGTTGATGGGTTTCAATTTAGCAAGGTTTCCTTTAATGCATATTACTTTTGCTACTGGCATTTGAGATGATAAGACACATTTGTTAAAGAAAAGCAACTAAGATTAACTAAATTTGACAAAGTTTTAGTGCAAGACAGGCTCTAGAACTGGACAACAGTACAGACTGACGATGTTTCAGAATACTCCTGTCTCAAATGTGGACTTTTATTTATCACTAAAAGAATTGTAAATAACCTGCAAATATTAGCTAATTGGTACAGGTGGGCATTTGCCTTGCTTAAACACATTTGGCAGCTTTATAAGCACAGAATAGATGAGAATTTGGGTACTATGATGGGCTAAGGCTGGGTTGCTTAGTTAGCAAGGGGCGGGGATATTCCAGTTATGGCTTGCTCTTGAATATTAAGCTAAGGTGTTCTTCATTAAACAGAAAGGCTACTTTGGGCTAAATCTTATCACCTAAATATTAAGATGGGTATGACAGTTAATCTTGAACATTTGTTGGATTGAAAACTGCACAGGAATGTAATAAAGCATAGTTCTGAGAATATCTGTGGAGGTGCTTCTAAAGAGGATTGCCTAAGGGAATAAGGCCAATACTGAACACCAGCATCAACATCCCAAGGAATGGGAGCCTGGATATAAAAACATGACAAGGACATTCTAAACAAGGACATTTAGAATAGCCCTAGATCAATATCTAATTCAATCTCTGTCTCCAGACCTGTTTTCTTCCCTCTCTCCCTCTCTCTCCCTTCCTCTTTTTCTTTTTGTCTATGAGGAGAGAAGCCTACATCACATATTTCCACCATCATTGTATTCTGACCCACCATGGACCCAGAATCAACATAGCAAAAGACAATGGATTTAAAGCTTAATCATGAATCAAAGTGCCTTTAAGCTGTTTACTTCAAGCCTTTTGTCGAAGCAATCATCTGAGTAAACAAACGTAGGGGGTTTAAGAAATGTTTATCCTGAATTAGTAGAGCGGACCTGTCCTCCGTTGTTCTGTAGCCCAATTGTCTTACAAGTTCTGCAGCTTGAAGTCCAAACTTAATCACTGTGTACTAGGTAAGCCCCAAAGAGTATGTCAGCCATTCCTCCCAGCCTTTCTGTGGAGATAGAGAAAACTCCTGGGCAGTTACACAGATGGAGAAATTATGACCCACAGTGACCTATGAGTTTTCTCAAGGTCCCACAGCTGGAAAGTGGAAAAACTGAGACAATAACACTTGGTCTCTTTCTGCTCCCACCTACCACAGGATGGAGTCATTTCCTGTGACACCACTAGGCCTATGAACAACAGTTTCTAAGAAGACACCCTGGAATGGCCTCGGTGTTTATTGGGGTTTCTAGATTCCTGGGTTTGAATTGCTGCCCAATGTAAAAAGAGCGCTATTCCCTCCAAGAGCTCTAAGGCCTCCACCACTGGCCTGTCATCCCTTCCCCTGGTACTGCATGAGGAAGCAGCTCAGCAGCTCAGCTTATCTGACATACACCTACCCTTTTTTGTTTGGCCAGGGTCTCCTCCAAACTGACTTTTGGATTGGGGTTAAGGAGCTCATTTTGGAACCAGTATCCGGGGACCAGATCTTCATGTTTCTCCATTGTTTGATACACATATTCTTGTCACATTCAAGGACATGCCCAACCTATATGGCATTTTATTTATGTCATTTTTGCTTTCCAAAGCTTCCCTCTTGGTACTTGTTGGGAAGACATGTATGAGAAGGAGTGTGAGGAGCATAATAGAGAGTAATTCATGGGTGAATATGAAGAAAATATATACATGTATAAAATTGTCGATGAATAAATACAAATAGTATTGCTTAAATATTGAGCTTTCCTTTAGAGCTGGAGAAGTGACTTAATGGTTTAAAATGCTTACCAGGCCATAGAGGAAGACAATGCAGCCACTCCTGATGAGACCTGATAAGCTGGGGTCAGATGGAAGGGGGGAGGAACTCCAATATCAGTGGACTGGGGAAAGGGCATGGGAGGTGATGAGGGAAGGAGGACAGGATTGGGAAGAGATGAGGGTAGGGCTACAGCTGGGATACAAAGTGAATAAACTGTAATAAATAAAAATTATATTTAAAAAAGAATGTTTACTGCTCTTACAGAGAATTTGAGTTTGGTTCTCAGCACCCGCATAGGGCAGCTCATAATAATTCCCTATAACTCTAACTCCAGAGGATTTAGGATCCAGAGGATTTAATGCCTTATTCTGGCTTCTGCAGATACCAGAACACTGGCATACACTTAACACATAAATGTTTTATGAAAAGCTTTTGTCTAATAATATCATACTCCAAATCTTGTTTTAAAATGTTCCCTCTCACCTTGGAGAAGGGAATTAGTGGGAGGGGGAGGGTAATTAGAGAGAGTTATGAAGTGGTGAACATGACAAAATATATACACAAATGAAACTGTCATAATAAAGCCCATTATCATGTATAATTAATATGTGCTGGTAAGGTAGATAACTGAAAAAATAAAAAGGAATTATTTAATAGACTCAACAGGTGACATATCAGGGAAAGAATTAAGAGCTATTTAAAGGTGTCATCTTGAACTCCATTGGTTTATTCTTTCCTGGTTTGTTTACTTATTTCCTTATTATTTATATTTTAATGTTTAGGATTGAATGCAGATTATATAGAGTTTTTCAAGATGTTTTCCTTAGGCTAAAGAGATGGTTCATTGACTGAAACATTCTGAACACAAACATGAAGATTGGCTTTCAGATCCTCAGCATCCACATAGATGGCACATATGCATTGCAGCTTGCCTGCAATCTCAGCACTTTTGGGGGCTGGTGAAAGGGAAATGCAGAGCAGGTCTGGTTAGCTAAACTAGCCAAACTGATGAGCTTTGTGTTCAAGTGAGAGGCCCTTCCCTATGCCTCAATAAATAAGGTATAAAGTGACCAAGAGAGATATCTGACCGCAACTTCTGGGCTACATCCATATGCACATGCATCTGCTCACACACATTTCCCACCTACATACAAGCATGACCAAAGACACTTCAAACATACATACACTATTTTTTTTTCTGAGAAACTATTTGTTTCATTCAATTGTTTACTTTTTTTTACCTATTCTGAAACCATGATCTTTACTTAGTACTAAGCTAGGAAGTGGGAGTACATCACAGAACAAAACACAGACCATTTTGTCCTAATGCTTGTACTCCATCTGGGGAAAGCAACGTACAACAAATCATCAGAGAAATAGCTACTGGCTCTACTCTGTGCCCCTTGAACCTTTTGTCAGCTGTTATGCTCAAAACTTAGACTTACTAAACATAGATTAATCACTTACTACTAAATATACATTAGGCTTTCTCTTTTTGTGGCTTCTTAACAGTTTTATAGCATCTTTACTCTGCTAGCAACTGGCTACTGAATTTCAATTATTCACCAGATATGTCAATATTTATGCTTTTCTAAGGACCCAAACAGAATCTCACCTCTTTGGAAGAAGCTCTCTCTTCCGTTTTCCCTATCCATAATATCTTCCTTATCTATATTTTAAGAGTACTGGACACCACTTGCAATATTGACTACATACATACTGATTAATGTTCTAGGCTTTTGTACCCATATTGCTTCACCTGAAAAACAATAGAATATTTGAAGAAATGAGATAGTACTTCTGACATATGTTCATGCATGCCACACATGTGCTTCAAATGTAGCAAGGTGGGTAATGGCTCCCCTGTAGATGTTTGTTTAATCTGGTAAGCACTTCATTAGCAATTACCAAGTACCAAGCAGTACTGGCTTATGGTGGCAATTGAAGTACCAGAGGCTCCTTTTAATGTCTTGACAAAAATCAACACCTTAGATTTACATTAGAATACTAGCAGACATGTACTTTTCAGGACCACATTTATAGATGAACAATAGGAGGTTAAGGGATTCTCACTATCTTACCTGTGTCCAAGGTACCCCAAGGTACCAGTATCCTTTAATCTCAAGATAGCAAGTGTGAAATCTCAACAGACCCTTTGTGGGTAGTCTATGGTGCCATTTCCTTGCTCATGGTCTTCATAAGAGCTATCATTCAAAGAGGTGCTGGGATCAACTAAGTTTTAAAAGTGCTAAATTACAATAAAATTTTCTGAAATAGTAGAACTCCTTTGGTCCACAATGACAGTGTGTTAACCTTTATTTTCATTATTCTCCTCTTATCCCAATGAGCCATTTTTCCTAATTGCCTTCCTCAGGAAATTTTAACAGTTTAGGTATACTTTGTCTGTTCATGCTTTATATGTGTATTTGTGCTTTATATAGGTATTTTTGTCATCCAAAAAAAAACATTTTCACTTTTTTGGGGGACTTTGTTATCCTTTTGAAGGGATATGTTCAAGCTTTAAATTCTTGTAGTGTCTAAAGAACAGAGCATAAGCAGGGTTCTGACTCCATTTGACCAGAAAAGCCATAATTATTAGAAGCATTCGAACAAAGTAAACATACTTGCAATACAGTCCTAGAGCTAACAATAACTATAACATCATAAGAAATAACAGTACAGTGACTGGGAAGAGTATAGGGCCAGAGTCCAGTCTCAGATCCTAAAAGACCAAGTAAACATGGGGAAAATGTATTTCTCAGAACTTTCTAAGATTCAGTTTCTTTTTCTATAAGAAAGGTCAATAAATCCTAAGATACTACCTTGAAGAACCTTTTGTTTTTCTGAGACAGAAATCTTGGTAGATAGCTCAAGTTGGCCTGGAACTCATGATCTTTCTGCTTTTCTTCTCATGGAGCCCGGGGTATAATCGGGAAGACTGACATGACAAAGCAAAGTGTGATATCAGAGTCTGAAGAGGTGAGGCTGGAGAGGGTGATGAGGGCTTTCGAGGAAATGTGAAGGATTTAGAAAGATATTCTAATAGCATTCAAAAGAATGACAGGATCAGATTTAAGGTTTGATGAAAGCTAACATACCTTTATGATATATCAGGAGGTATTTTGCAGACCTCATGAAACTGAAAAGTTTCTGTAAGGCAAAGGATGCTTTAAATAAGACAAAATGGCAGCCTATGGACTAGGAAAATATTTTCATGAACTTCTCATCTGACAGAGGACTAAAATCCAAAATATATAAAGCACTCAATAAACTAGACATCAACAAACCAAATAATCCAATTGAAAATGCAGTACAAATCTAAAAAGAAACTTCTCAACAAAGGAATTTCAAATGCTGAGAAACAAAGAAATGTTCAACATCCTCAAGTCATCAGGGAAATACAAATCAAAACTCTGAGATTCCATCTTATACCTGTCAGAATGACTAAGATCAAAAAGTCAAGTGACAGCACATGCTGTGAAGGATGTAGAAGAAGGGAACACTCCTCCATTGTCAGTGGGCGTGCAAATTTGTATAGCCACTTTGGAAAT
Source organism: Meriones unguiculatus (assembly GCF_030254825.1). Lineage (NCBI taxonomy): Eukaryota > Metazoa > Chordata > Mammalia > Rodentia > Muridae > Meriones > Meriones unguiculatus. The sequence continues at coordinate 102,325,789 of NC_083369.1, read as the reverse complement.
CAATATCAGTTTCTCAGAAAACTGGAAATCAATCTATCTCAAATCCCAGTTATACCACCTCTGGGCAGTATAACCAAAGTATACTCCACCATACCACAGGACACTTGCTTAAGTATGTTCATAGCTGCTTTAGTCATAATAACCAGAAAAACTGGAAACAACCTAGATGTCCCTCAACCAAAGAATGGATAAGGAAAATGTGATGCATTTACACAATGGAGTATTACTCAGCTGTTTAAAACAATGGCATCATGAAATTTGCAGGCAAATGGATAGAATTAGAAAAAAAAATCATCCTGAGAGAGGTAGCTCAGCCCCAGAATGATAAATATGGTATATACTCACTTATAAGTGGATACTAGCTTTTGCATAAATGATAATCATGCTACAATCCTCAGAGCCAGAGTGGCTAAGTAACAAGGAGAGCTCAAGGTGGGAATATATGGATCTCCCTGGGAAGGGGAAATAGAATAGATTTTGCAGGTCGACTCTTGGCAGGTGGGGATGGGAATAAGAGGGAAAGAATAGGCTGGGAGGGAAAGAATGATGGGAGACATGACTGAAACTGGAGCTCATTTGGTGGTGATATAAAAACCTACTAGTGCAGTGGAAGCTCCCTGGAATTTACAAGAGTGACCCTAGTGAAGTCTTCTAGTAATGTGGTGTACAGAGCTAGAACTGGACATCCTCTACAACTAGACTAGGAAAGGCTTCCAGCAGTGAGCCTGGGACATCAACACAGCCACAAAAACTTTGACCTACAATATATTCTTCCTGAAGGCTGTTCTGGGGCAATGGTAGTGCAGAACTGTGGGAGTGTCCAACCAATGATTCAACCAAATTGAGGCCCACACAATAACAGAGAGCCCACATCTAATACCGCATGGATTACCAGGAACTAGAGGATAGGCAACCGAAAGACCCAAGATAGAATCAAACAGGGCTGGAAAAAAAAGTCAATGAAATGATTCCTAATGATATTCTGTTATATTCATAGATCAGTGCCTTCCCCAGTTGTCATCAGAGGCACCATCCAGCAACTGATGAGAGCAGATACAGAGACCCACAGCCAACACTAGGAGAAACCAAGGGAACCCCACAGAAGAGGCAGAAGAAGGATTGTAGGAGCCAGAGGGGTTGAGGACACGATGAGAACATGACCCACAGAATCAGCTAAGCAGAGCTCAAAGGAGATTACAGAGACTGAAGCAACAATCATGGATCCTTACAGGTCTCAGCTAGGTCTTTTGCATATGTTATGGTTGTGTAGCTTGGGGTTTTTTTTTTGTGGTACTTCTAACAGTATCTTTGATGCTTTTGCCTGAATTTGGGACCCTTTTCTTCCTAAAGAGTCAAGCCTTGTTATGAGGGTTTGTGCCTAGTCTTATTATAATTTGGTATGCCATGTTCAGTTGATATCCCTGGGAGTCCTGTTCCTTTCTGTTTTTGAAGGGAAATGGAGGATGATTGGATCTGAGGAGGAGGGGAGGTGAAGGGGGAGGAGCAGAAGTAGAGGTAGGGGAAATTGCTTTCAAGATATAACATACATAAAGAGTAGTTTTTTAAAAAAAATTAATAAAAATGCTGGTTCTATATGTGGGCTAGTAACAGGAAATGTTCATTCCAGTGGATTTGAAGTGGGTATCAAACAATGGTAGAATGTTTACAGGGTTGATGACAGTATATCATGGTGAGTCCCATGGAAGATGGTGAGCATTCAAAACTCTTACAAATTCTATTTTCATTGTCGCAGGATACCTTAAAGGTATTTTATGGAACTCATATTCTTGTTTTTGCTGTTTTTCTTAGGAATAGTATTCTAATCAGTGGTAGTAGAGAGCAGCACCTCACTGTCACTTCCAGTTCTTTGATAAATTTTTCCAGCCCAATTAATTAAAAATTTCAAAACTATTACATTAATGTGTGTGTACATTACCACAGTATCTATGTGGAGGTCAGAGGACAACTAGCAAGAGTCAGTTCTCTATTTCCACCTTGTAGGTCCCAGGGAATGAACTCAGATTGTCTAGCTTAGAAGTAGGCACCTTTACCCACTGAGCCATTTCCTCACCTCAAGTATTCCCTTTAATCACCTACAGCTATGGATGAGGTAATAGGATCTCCATGAAATAAACATATAAGGACTTGAATCTACCAGAAATGATACAAGAAGTTGAGAACTGATGAAAGAGACAAGCACAGGAGTGGTAGAGAAACTTAGGGATCTCTACCATACATAGACTGAAAGAGAACTTGCTTGGTAGGTTCTAAACCACCACCATGGTCCCAGATACATTGTACACAGTGGAGATGGGAAAGTGCACCTTTCCTATCTGAACACACCATAAACTACAACCTGAGGTGAAACGCTAGCCAGTACATTTTCTACAAAGTCCAGCAAGTTCACTCTGGCATGTCATGTAGTAGCTGATTCAGGGAGGTAGCTTGTTCTGAAAGAGAAAAGGGTACAATTGAAACAGGAGTAGTATCCTAGTTTTATTTCTGTTGCTATGATAAAACACACTGACAAAAGCAATTGAGAGAAGGAAAGGGTTTATTTTATCTCGAAGTTCTAAGTCACAGCCATCATTGCATGGCAGTTACAGAGGTGGAGCTTGAGAAATCTGGCCATATAACATCCACAGTTAAGGGCAGAGAGCAAGGAATTCATGAATGTTTCTTCTGTTCGGCTGGTTTTCTCCAATCTCGTACAGTGTAGAATCTCTTGCTTATTGACCACAGTGGGAGGGTCTTTGTGAATTAACATTATCAAAGTAATCACCCACAAATATCTCAACAAGCCAGCCTGATCTAGAGAATCTCTCACTAAGAGCCTCTTCCTGGGTATTTCTAGATGGTGTAAAACTGAGTATTAAAACTAACCATTACAAGTAAGAAAAAAAAATTGATCGATCAACCACCTATAACTTAGAGAAAGTGTTCACTATACCTTACATCTAACCTCCCTGTCACCTCAGCAGGCTTTAACCTTGAACAACAACAACAAAAAAGCCTGATGTGACATTACCAGTTTGTTATGTTTACAAGGTACAACATATTGAGAATTCATTCCTGCATCCTGATCATTGCTCGTACTGATCACTTATCTCATTCCTTAGGAAAACCTCCTCTGAATCCATATCTTGCTGAAATTTCCTTGAGGATCCAACCCCAAGTCTGTATCTCTCAAGAACTTCCCTAAAATATCCCTCTCCCTTCAAACTCCTCTCTTTGACTAGCCACAAAACTTAGTATCTACAGCAAAACAATTCAGCATTTGCAGCTAATATTTTGCTGTGTATCTCTCCCTAATTGCCTTTAATTGGTTATATTCGCATCCATGACCTTTGTATCTTGCTGTAGTTTCTTATAAAATACCAGATACAGAATACATGTTCAATAAACGCTTGTTCATGAATGAGCACATTTAAAAGCCATAGAAATACTGAAAAATGCCTTCATCCATTATCAATTTGAGAGGCTTTATAATTACCTAGGAGGCAAGACACTAGGTGTGTGTGAAAATGTTTCCATAGAGATTTAACTGAGGGTGGAAGGCCCATACTGAATGCAATCAGCATCATTTCATAGAATGGGGTACTGTGCTGAATATAAAGGGAAAAGGGAGAAAGTGAATGATCTACCAGCACCTCTCCCTCTATCTCTTGCTTTCTGTCTGTCCCTCTGCTTTCTTACTGCAGTCCTTGCCATGCTATAATGCCATCCCTGCCATGATAGACTGTATCCCCTCAAACAATAAGCCAAAATAAATCTTTCCTCTCTTAAATTGTTTTTGTCATTATTTTGTCACAGTAAAACGAAAAGTCATTAATAAACTTCCTCATACTTTTATCCACAGCTCTCTCTTAATAAAAAGTTTATGTCTAGTTTGTACTTTTTGTGAAACTTCATTGTTCTTAGTAAAAATTTCTTTACCTGCTAAAATATACAATTGTTTTATTAGATGGATAATTTTTCCCTGGAGAACAAGAAGCATCTCATATTATTATCTTATATGAATTTGCATCAAACATTGTGTGGGAGGCTGCTACCTACCAGTCTGGTTAGGATGAAAAGATGAAAGAAACCCCACTTCTTATGAAGATCCCCAGGGATTTCAATCAGTTAAATACAATAGAAGAAGGTTTTGGGGGTCCTGAACAGGACATCACAGTCTCATAAAGGAAAAAACAAAAGACTTATTCAAGGTCTTAAAGGCTCTTATCTTGAAAAGAAATTTAAAATATGTGGTCTTCTCTCCATATCCATTTCTCTACAGTAGAGCAAATTTTAGGTGGAATAAAAATGCAGATATTTTAAAGTATTTACCAGGTTTTCTGATCCATATTACAATTGTTCAACAAAAATAAATAGTAAGTTCTTTATTATCATGAAGCCAATAAAATGTTTTAACTGTTAGCTCTACATCTAACACACTTCAAAAAATAAACTACAATTGAACTTGCATACTAAGGAATTGTTTACTTTCTTAGAAATGATTGGAAGTTTCGAGTAGTGATCCACGCTTACATTGTTTCTACAGATGCCCAACTCTTAAAAAAAAAAAAAAAGAGTCCTGGAACTTCTTCTTGAAAGAAGAACTTGCAAGAAAAATAATCCTAATGATTCTTCAAAAATAGATTCATAAGACACCATGCTCAGGAGTTCCCATTCAAATTCCCCAAATGGTTTTTTCTAGAGCTTCCCTTGAGACTGCTCTGATTCTAGAGAGACATTTTCTTTTTGTCGATCAAGGTTCTCAAGGCACTGAAGCCACTTTTTAACATTTCTAAATTTAGAAACATGGAGAAGAAAGTTGCTGAGTATGAATGTGGAGCTTTGGCTTTGAGCCAGGCTCAAGGAAAGCTGTTCATTGTGCCGGGTTCACTTTAGTGATTCCAGCTTCCCTCTTTTGTTTTCCATTTTGGCTCCATATAACCCTTCTTTTTTCCACTGTGCCCAGTGTTTTCAACTCTGTGTGTATTTTTGTGATTTCAGTATCCATTTCAGAAATATTTACACTGTGATATAAACTCTGGACAGCAGCACCTAAAGAAAACTCAAGGATGCCCTTGCTATGATCTGATCTGAGAGGCAACATATTTTCCATTCAGGTTCCCCACAAAGCCCATCACAGAATAACCACTCTCTTTAATGACTAAGTTTATTTCCTGAACTATGAATTCTAATACAAAGTTTAGAGGGAAATTATTGTGTCAATTATGGGTTTAAAGAGCAATCTAGCCAACAGTATTTGCCTATGGATATATATATATATATATATATATATATATATATATATATATATACAACTATACAATCATCTGTGCAGTTGGGGAGGAAAGATAAGCGTATAGCCTAGGCTATCTTCTAACTCATACTTCTCTGGATTAGTCTCTCAAGTGTTAGAATTTCAGGTTTGTGTCACTACACTAGGCTTAAGTTTATGTCTTTTAGACATTAGATGATGGTTCTAATTTTCTCCGTGTTAAGATAGACACTATTTCTAAACATAATTTGGGGAGAACGGTTCATGTCAGCTTACATTTTATAGTCTATCACTAAGGGAAGTTAGGGCAAGAACTGGGAAGCAAGAACTATAGCACGGACCATCCTTACTCTCCTCTTGGCTTGGTGGTATCTATATGACTCAGCAAGTTTGATTACGGTTATTTACAGGAACATGGGTGACTTCCCAGTAGCTTCTCACTTTCCTGATTTGATTTATTATCATCTTAACACAACCTGAGAAGAGGGAGTCTCAATTAAGGTACTGAACAGATCAGATTGACCTGGTCTGTGGAGAATTATCTTAATTGTGAACTGATAGAAGGTCCAGCCCACTGTGGGGGATGGCCATCCCTGGGCAGGTAGTCTTGGGTTGTTTAAGAAAACTAACTGAGCATAAACATGAGCCAGAGATCCACTAAGCAATGTTCCTCCGTGATCTCTGTCTCTGGTTCCTGCTCTGACTTTTCTCAATGATAGTCTGTAGCCTGGAGGTATAAACCAAAATTGACTTTCCTCTTCAAATAGATTTTGTTCAGTTTTTTTGCTTCGTTTTGTCTTTTTTTTTAATCCCAAAAATAAAAGGTAAAATAGGACAACCACTGAAGCAACTGTCTCTTACTTATCTTCCATCCCCCAACAGCCATTAACTTCCTACAGAACTCAGGAAGGGGCAGGGCCTCATCACCTCTCCCCTCCATGATGCAATGTTGAGAGGTCCAAGTTTATGTAGGTCTTGTGCAGCAATTGTCATCACAATTGCTGAGAGTTTAGGAGACCATGATCACATCCTGTCAGGAAAACAGTACTCCACAACACTCCATTCCTTCCTCTGGCTTTTACATTTTATTTTATCTGTTAGTAGTTTATTATCATTATGATTTGGCCATAGTTTCTGTTCATAGCCCTGGGCTAGTCTGTTAGTTTTGGCCCCTTCAAGAAGAAGCATCATGGCAACAGGAACTTGTATTAGAGGCTCCTCATCTCGTGGCAGTCAGAAAGCAGAGAAAGATAATGCCTATGCTTGATGGCTTTCTCTTTTGCCCCACTGTGTTCCATCTGGGATTTTAGTTTTGCTTTCGTAGTTAATTCCCTCTGGAAATACCAACATAGACACATTCAGAGTTGTGTTTTTGCTAATCTCTTGAGAGCTTCCCCACCCAATTAAGTTGACAACCAAGACTCACCATCCTATCTAGAAAGCACTCTTACAATTTTTGTTTTCAAAATGAAGTCCTTAGTCAGTCCTTTAGGCAAAGCCAGGGAATTCAGCAGAATCTAAGAGAGCCACCTTATCTACAAGAAAATTATATCTAATACAGAACCTCTAAACATCTGTGTTCTCAGTCCAACATTATTACTATTTAGAAATAACATTTTGAGAAGCAAGAAGAGAATAGGTAGAAGGATGTTGAAACCCTACCAAACTATGGAAGACATATGAATACTGACTGCTTTCTGATTCATTGTAAAAAATGTGCTAATTAGAGTTATTGGACAAAGGAAAGGTACGATTAAGAAAGCAATGAGGTCTTAGAGGGTTAAAACTAGGTCATCTGTGAGGTAAGTTAATAAAAGGTAAACAGCCTGTTGAAGATCTCAGAACTAGAAAGAGTCAAAGTAGACACATGAATGCTGGGGGATATGAGATCTAAAACCCATGCTGGTAGTCTCTAATATTGCCTTACATAGTTACAAATTGGTATTTATTTTTTTAAAAAAGTACATTTTAAGACATTTTCTGCAGATCTATGTTCTCTGTCTCTGTGTGTCTCTGCCTGTCTCTCTTGCTTGCATGTGTGCATGCATGCATGTGTGCATACATGTGTGCCTGAGTGTATGTTTTGTAGAGGATGGAACCCAGGGCCTTATACAAGTTGGGCAAGCACTCTAAGAGTGATATCCCAAAGTCAGATTCTCACTTGGTAGTCCAAAATGAACTTGAATTCTTGCCTCAACATCCCAAGTGCTACTATTACCAGTATTATACCTGGCTGAAACTATTTTAAAACAGATAACACATGCTTATAGCACACAACATAAAAGGAGATATAGTAGAAAACAAATGAAAAATTACTGTTCTCTATCCATTTCCTCCTGTCCCCCAATCACCAATAATTTACTCAAGTATACCCACGGCTAACAATTGATCAGTTTTGTATTCAAAAACTTTTATAAAATTGTAGTTTGATTGTATTTCATGATCCCCACACACCTGACCCACCTTATGGGTTTTTCATCTAATCTTTAAAAAATTTCTTGTGTAAAACATTCTTCAAAATTGATTTCAGAGTAAAATGACTTTCACTTTAAAATTTAAACTTAAATTTATTTTTTATTATTTACTCACTTCATATCCCTATTGTAGCCCCCTCCCTCATCTCCCAATCCCAGCCTTCCTCCCTCCTCACCCCTTTTTCCCCTCCCTTATTTTTCAGAAACAGGGAGCTCTCCTCCCCACTATCTGACCCTAGCCTATCAAGTCTCATTAGAACTGCGTGCATCTTTTTCCTCTGTGGCCTGGCACTGGCCCTCCCACTAGGAAGAAGTGACCAAAGAGCAGGCAACAAAGTCCATGTCAGAGACAGCCCCTGCTCCCCTTACAAGGGCACTCACATAAAGACTGAGTTTCCCATTGGCTACATCCTAGGGTCTAGGTCCTCTTCATGCATGGCACTTGGTTGCTGCATCAGTCTCTTCAGGCCCCCATGGGCCCCAATGTTTTGGCCCTGTTGGTCTCCTCAGGGGGCTCCTGTCCCCTCAAGGATTTTCTATTTCCCTTTCTTCCATAAGATTCACTGCACTCTGCCCAAAGTTTGACTATGAGTCTCAGCATCTGCTTTGATACCCTGTTGGGTAGATTCTTTCAGAGGCTCCCTGTGGAAGGCTCCTGTCCTGGTCCCTGTCTTCTCCTACTTCTGATGTCTATCCTGTTGGCCCTTCTGAATGAAAATACAACCTGTTCCCTAGGGTCCTCCTTGTTTAGCTTCTTTAGGACTATAGAGTTTGGTATATTTATCCTATATTATATGTATAATATCTACTTATAAGTAAATATATACCATGTGTGTCTTTCTGCTTCTGGGTGACCTCACTCAGGATGATCTTTTCCAGTTCTACCCATTTGCCTGCAAAATTCATGATTTCCCTGTTTTGAATTGCTGAGCAATATTCCATTGTGTAAATGTACCAACACTTCTGTATCCATTCTTTTGTTGAGGGCTATCTAGGCTATTTCCAGATTTTGGCTATTATGAATAAAGCTTCTATGAACATAGTTGAATAAATGTCCTTGTTATATGGTTGAGCATCTTTCAGATATATGCTCAGGAGTGGTATAGCTGGATCTTGAGGTAGCACTATTACTAATTTTCAGAAAAACTACCAGATTGATTTCCAAAGTGGTTGTATCCTGTGACATTCCTACCAGCAATGGAGGAGGGTTCCCCTCTCTCCACAACCTTTCTAGCATGTATTGTCACTTGAGTATCTTAGCCATTCTGATGGGTGTAAAGTGGAATCGCAGGGTCATTTTGATTTATGTTTCCCAGATGGCTAAGAACAGTGAGCATTTCTTTGAGTGTTTCTCTGCTATTCGATATTCCTCGGTTGAGAACTGTCTACTTAGTTCTGTACCCCATTTTTGTAATTAGATTACATTGTTGATGTTTAATTTCTTGAGTTCTTTATATATTCTGGATATTAGCCTTCTGTCAGGTTGGAAACATCTTTTCCCAATCTGTAGGCAGTCATTTTGTTCTGATGACAGTGTCCTTTGCTTTACAGAAGCTTTTCAGTTTCAATAGATCCTATTTATTGATGGTTGATCTTACAGCCTGTATTGTTGGTTTTCTGTTCAGGAAGTTGTCTCCTGTATCAATGAGTTCAAGGCTCTTCCCCACTTTTTCTTCTAACAGGTTTAGGATGTCTGGTTTTAGGTTGAGGTCTTTGATACACATGGACTTTAGTTTTGTGCAGGGTAATAAGTATGGATCTATTTACATTTTTCTACAAGTAGACATCCAGTTAGACCAGCACCATTTGTTGAAGATGCTATCTTTTTTCCATTGTATTGTTTTGGCTTGTTTGTAAAAAATCAAGTATCTGTAAATATGTGGATTGATTTCTGGATCCTTGATTTGATTCCATTGATCCACCATTCTGTTTCTATGCCAGTACCATGAAGTTTTTATTACTGTTGCTCTATAGTACAGCTTGAGATCAGGGATGGAGATACCTCCAGAAGATCTTTTATTGTACAGGGTTGTTTTAACTATTCTGGGTTTTTTTGTTTGTTTGTTTGTTTGTTTTTGTTTTTCCATATAAAATTGAAAATTGTTCTTTCTGTAAAGAAATGTGTTGGTATTTTGGTGGGCATTGAATCTGTAGATTGCTTTTGGTAAGATGGCCATTTTTAGTACATTAATTCTACTGACCGATGAGTTTGGGAGATCTTTCAGTCTTCTGATATCTTCTTCAATTTCTTTCTTCAGAAACTTGAAGTTTGTTTTTTTCTTTTTTTCATATGTGTCTTTCACTTGCGTGTTTAGAGTCACACCAAGGTGTTTATGTTATTTGTGACTTTTAAAAAGCTTCTAGTTTATTTCAAATGCTGGTTCTTTTAGATATTGACTGTTTAATTTGGCTAGTCAAGCTTAGTGATATTGTATATTCTAGTTCCTTTACACTTTATAACAGTGTAACTTCTTTATACAATAAGAAAGAAGATCTGTCTTATGAAAAATGGGCCATTATTATTCATCTTAAGCTATGAAGTATCATTCAACAGCTCTGAACTAATGGCCATTACATCAAGTTGGTTTTATTTTAATCATTATTTGTAATACATGTGAAATTAATACACAGTGTTTGTCATTACTGAGACTAGCATATGATTCCATTAGAAGCAATTAATGTCTATCAAGTTTTCTGAAAATTGATTATCAAACAATCGACTAATGAATCATTTGCATGTCTAAAATTATAACCTAAACATTAGGTACTGTTGTAATAGGATGCATTAGGTTTAAGAAAGGAAAGAGAGAGAAAGTTCAGATATTACGTTGTCCACTTCCCTGCCAGATCAGAATCTTTTTCAGGGAGGAATTCATTCTCAATAGAACAGTTAATAGCTTCAGGAGAAAGCACTTTTTATACTTTCCAAGAATTGAATTTTTTTTTTCTATTTCATTTAGTTGCATAAAAAAAAAAAAAAAAGAAAGTAGTGGAAAACTACTGAGCCTCTCATGGTTAATTGTCAAATGCAATCTCTGTACAAAAAAAAAAAAAATAGAAAATGTCATCCATTTCCAAATGCTTCTTGTAAACTCTCAGCAAAGGAGTAAAGAATACACTGGTTTTCCCTTGCAGTTTTTTTGGTTTTTGAGTGTTTTTTGTTTTTTTTTTTTTGTTATTGTTTTATTGTTTTGTTGGGTTTTTTGTTTTGTTTTTGTTTTTGTTTTTTGCATATGCACCTTAAGGAGCATATGCTGCTCTTCTGAAATATGCAGAACACCCCTCATTGTACAGGGCCTCTGCGAAAAGATTGAGGGTTCTACAAAATTAACATATGAATAGGCTACCATACCTCCCAAGAAGCCACTGCATGGGGGGGTGTCACAAAAGGAGGTGATCCTTTCATTTTGCAGTTAATGAAGAGTAAGAGGGTCTTTTCTGACTAATTTTCTTGTGGGGCTCAGAATTTGAACTTAAAATTTGAGTGCAGAAAATATCTATTTAAACCCCAATTCTCCTTTATAATCAACCCAGCCTACTAAAGAAGGCAAATGTTTAATATCGAAAAAGAGTAATTGGTGGTATCAATACTACTAACTGAAAGCTCATAATCACCATTCTTGCTAACTGGCTAATCTATTTAGGTCACTATAGGAAAATGCTTTGCCTGGAAGAGGTGGATCTTTGAGATTAAGTTATGATGAGTGTTCTACAGATGGGAGAGAATGGCTGGGTATGATCAGATGGTGTTTCTAGGAACCTAGGATTAAGAGTGGAAACAGCTCACTCTTACGGGAAAAGTTGAGACTGTGCAGGATAATGGTCATCTAGGGTCTAAGCAGAGCCCAAGTGTCACTGCTTGGAGTCACTTCCCCTAACTTCTACAGCTGCATTAGATGTTCTCGTCTATGTTATACTACAAAAAAATTCCAGTTATTATTCAAGAATCTGTCCATAGTTTCCCTTTCACTTTAGTATGAAAGTACTGTATTTGAAAACAATATACAGCTTATAACTGGTGCTCAATAAACATTTGTTGGGAGCTGGAGAGATGGCTCAGAGGTTAAGAGCACCGTCTGTCCCTCCAGAGGTCCTGAGTTCAATTCTCAGAATCCACATGGTGGCTCACAACCATCTATACTGGAATCTGATGCCCTCTTCTGTCATGCAAATGATCTACAGAGAGAGCACACTTCTATGTAACATAAATAAATAAATATTTAAAAAAATAAACGTTTGCTGTGAATAATTCAAAGTTTGATGGATATCAAGTTGTTGCTGTTGTCATAATGAAAAAACTGGGCTGAAAGCTGGCTAGTTGTTTCATGGGATATGTATGTGTTGTCCACAGAGCAGTCTGTCTCTAAGACAAGGCCACCAAGCACCATTTTGACTTAGATGAAGCTTTGTGCTAGATCTGCACTGTACAGCACAGGATCATTAGAATTAGTGAAAAGACTAGATGGGAAACAGAAAAAGTATACAATTAGATGTGAACGGGTAAAGGAGATGAGGGTAAGAAAGAACCTGGGCTCTGTGTGAGGATATGAATGTGTCAATGAAAGCAAACCAATAAGAAGGAGACTGAAAATATGATTTTAGATGAAGGTAAACAAATCGGACTACAGACCAAAACTAATCTTAAGTCTGTGATTTTGCACAACCTGAGATCTAAGAATGTTTTCCCATCATTAAATAGTTGTAACAGACCTAAAAAGGGTATGTAACAGAAGGTATATAGTCCAGAAATTCTAAAATGTTTGCTTTTTGATCCTTTGCAAAAAAAAATCACTGATCAAGAATTAAATGAATAAAATAGAGCAAAAGCAACCACAATCACAGGCATAGTTACATTTCATCTACTCGTGTGTGTGTGTGTGTGTATGTGCACACATGCATACACTCACATGCACACACACACAAATACACTGTACCCTTTAATAATGGAATGTCATTTTATAATTGGAAAACAGCAAAGAAAAGTTGGTACTTCATGAAGTTTATAAACAGAAATTAAATCATATGTATTTGTTATCAATGAAACCAAACTAAACTAAAAGACTATTTTTAAAGGCTCTATCTATCTATCTATCTATCTATCTATCTATCTATCTATCTATTTATCTATCTATCTATAAATTCAATTCACATCTCCATCATAGGTCCCTCCCTCCTCTCTTCCCAGTTCCACCCTCCCTTCCATACTCCCCCTCCCCTATTATTTAAAATAGAGGAACCTCCTCCATACCCAGATACTCCAGATCCACTATTCACATGAGGACTGAGTTCATCTTCTTCCCCTGTGGCTTGGTAGGACAGTCCCATCAGGGGGAAATGACCAAAAAGCAGGCAACATAGTCCATGTCAGATATATGCCCCACTTCCCTAACTAGTGGGCCAACATGAAGCCTAAGATACCCATTAGCTACTTACTTAAAGTAAAGGACCTAGGACCAGACTATGCATTGTCCTTGGTTGGTGGTGTCAGACTCCATAAGCCTTTCTGGGCCTGGTTGATTGGTTCTGATGGTTCTCTTGTGGAGCTCTTGTCACCTCTAAGCCCATTTATCCTTTTTCTCTGCTATTCCTCAATACATATTTTTAAAGGCTGATTTTTTTTTCTCTTCTTCAGCCTCACAAGATAGGGGTGTCTTATCCAGCCCCTGCCATAATCATTTTGTTTGCCCTTGAACCTTTACCTAATTATGAGGATCTGTATCTCCCAAGAAGAGACTGCATAATGTGAATATATTTGAAAGATAATAACTTTGATTTTATATCATTCAGTGATGTGCTTTGAAATACCACCATAGAATGCTTCCGAGAAGGATGTTTTAGAGATCATCCAGTCCAAATTTCTTGTTTATTCATAAGAAAATGGAAATTAAACTTTTTGTCTGAGTTGTTAAAATAATTTAGAGCCACACCAGGTATGGTGGTAAAATACTCATAATACCAAACTTTCAGAGGCTGAGGCAGGAGAATCATGAGTTCAAAGCCAGCCTGGGATACCTGCTGTCTCAAAACATAATCAATCAATAAATCAATCATAAAAGCCAGAGAATGATCCAGAAATTCTGGTCCCATGCTCTTTCATTCAGATATGCTTACAATAACATTGTTCCTCTACCACATGCTTACATTGCAGGAATTTGCTTTCCCAACATTACATTAGTAAAGACTACTGCCTGGTTCATAGCACTAAAACAGGGTGTTTAATAAATGAATAAAGATAAGCATGACAAACACTCTCTTCCTGTTTAACACATATCACACTCAGATAACACATATCACAGACATTTAATCCCAGCACTCCAGAGGTAGAGTCAAGCTGATCTCTGAGTTTGAGGCCAGTCTGATCCACAGAGTTAGTTCCAAGACTGCCAAGGCTATACAGAGAAACCCTGTTTTGAAAAAAAATGAAGCAAACAAACAAACAAAACACATCAGTGACTATGCAAGACACTTTTTATACACATTACTATCAAGTTTGACTCTCACTACAACTCTATGACTATGTTTTATTACAATTTTTATTTGATAAATGAGAAAACAGAGGTAAATTGGTTAGCCTAAAACTGTGTGGCTAAGAAATTGTGGAATTAGTCTTTGAATGGAGGTCTTAAATAACTTCAAAGTCAGTGTTTGTAATTATTTTCCTAATTATGTAGTGAGAAACAACAAAATCATCAATTTTAAAATTATGCTGAAATGCTTAACTTGTGTACATATACATCAAAATACAATTTCCTATTCTCTTAATCAGCAAATGAAGCCCAGTGAACTGGACCCTCAGCTTGTTTTGCCTAGCTTTGCCCTGACTCTCTGTGTGGCTTTACACAATCAGAGAATCTCTGAAATCCCCTGGTATTCCAACCACACTGTATAGTCCTGCATTTTGAAACACCCGAGGTATCTCCAGTTATCTCAGAGAAATTTCATAAAATTCTCAAAAAATTTTAAACACCATCTTTTTAAAAGAAACTATTCTTTAGGCTACCTTTAACAGGGCAAAAGAGATTTTCTTCAAACGAAATCAAATGAAAATTTGTCCATAGTTTTTAAATTCCCAGAGTTCAAGCTAAATGTTAAGGGAGGTAGCTCCATCTACTGGGCATTAAACACACTAATAATAATTGTGATTATTGATAATGGACCATATGTTAAGTTTGTAACAGTTTTCATATTCTATTTTAAGTATCCACCTTTTAAAAAGTAAGGAAAAATATATAGATATTACCAAACATCTGTAAAACAAAAAATTATGATGATAGATACTATAATAAGCACATGTAATTTGCCTCCCTGAAATATGTATCATATTAATAGGTTTTCCTCTGTTTCTATATATGTCCCTTTTACCCAGATGAGAATATATATGTCCAGTGATATATCATATTTATATTCCTAAACACTGTATAAAAAGATTTTTCATAAGCCATTTAATAGACATCATTGACATAATTTTATGTACAATAATTTATTTACTAATTTCCTATTATTGAGCATGTATGTTACTTAACAATTTGGTTATTATAAGTGAGCATCATCTTTTCACAAATTTTATCTGCAAGTCCGCTTATTTCCCAGGGACTGAATTTAGCAAAAGTAGAACATTATGGGTCAAAGGATTATACTGTATTTTAACTGGCGAAGTATATTGCTGAGGTGTTTTCCCAGAAGACTGCGTCAGTTTACTCTCTTATTATCAGTGTATGAATGGCCTTCTTGTGGCACCGTATCTAAGAGAGAGTATTGTTCTTTTTCATCTTTGCTAATTAAGAGGTGAAAATTGGGCTCTTGTTTCCATTACTGTTTCCATCACTAGTGCAGGTGAACATTTATTCATATGTTTATTAGCCATTCATAGTTCCTCTTTGGGACTTACTCTCACTGTCATTTTCCCATTTAAGGTCTTTGTATTTTCTCATTATTCTGTATCCTTTAGATATTAAAGACACCATCTTTCTCTCATATTTAAGTGAATATTTTTCAAGTTTATTCTTTGTCATGTGTTGTATTTAAAATATAAAAAAAACATTTTGTTTATATAGTCAGATATTTTGTATTGCTGTAATTACTATTTTTTTTGTTCTATTGTCTTTTATCAGTACTGTGCCTAAACTCAGGGCCTGAAATACACTAGGTAAGCACTCTGCCATGGATCTAAGTCCCCCAACCCTCTCCCATACAAAAGTGCATTTAAAAATGCACTTTTATGTTCTTAACTTAATTCAAGATTTTATTTATATTTTTATCCAGTTGGGATATTTTATGAAAATATAAGATATCAGGATATTCTTTTAAATATTTCTACTTATTAACTTGCACTTCCCTATCTGATTGAATTGTTAATTTATCAACAGCTTCCATTTCACAGAGTAGTTAAAGGACTTCCAAATTTGCTGCAAAAAATCTAAATGTTTTGCTTTTGGATAACTAAAAAATTATAGAATGTTGAGAAATCAAAGGAATCCATTTGAGAGGTCTAAATGAGGAATTAACATGATCATGTCTATGTTACTAAAACTGATACTTTTACATAATTGAGAATGAGAATGGAGAGAGTAGAGTTTGGTGGTGACTGTGTCAGACAATGTTTCAAATGATTTTCATTGTCTCTTGAATTTTATAAGCATCTTCTTCCCTGCCTTCCTTATCCCTTAAGATTTACCCTTCAATATCCTATGCTTTTAAAATATTCATTTTATATTATGCATATGAATTTTTGCCTGACTGTATGTCTCTGAATTATGTATGTGTCTTGTGCCTTTGGACATCAAAAGAGCATTAGATTCTCTGGAACTGGATTTAACATGATTATGAGCTTCCATGTGGGTGCTGGAAATCAAACCCCAGTTCTCTGCAAGAGCAGCTAGTGCTCTTAACCACTGAGCTCTGTCTACACCTTCCCCCCCCCCGCACCCTGTTTTTTGAGACAGTACCCTGGATGGCCTAAAATTTGCTGTGTAGACTAGGCTGGTCTAGAAACTACAGTGATCCACCTGCCTCTGCCTCCTGAGTACTGAGATTAAATACCACCACACCCAGCAGTATCATATTTTAATGTATTCTAAGCCCTGTGTATCAGATTCTCTCTCTCTCTCTCTCTTTTCTCTCTCTCTCTCTCTCTCTGTGTGTGTGTGTGTGTGTGTGTGTGTGTGGTGCATGTGTGAGAGAGAGAAAGAGAGAGTGAGAGAGAGAGCAATTAAACCTGTCAAAATTCCAGTTATGTAGATATTATTGCATACACCACCTCATTACATGTAAGTATATGCATGAGGCCAAGAAATATCAGGTGATTTTCTCAAGATTACACAGCTAGTGACAAAAACTTAAACCCAGCAATATAAGGAAAACTAGGTAAAAATATTTAACACACCCGAAAGAACGATAAATGGCAATACTCCATCACTTCCTTGTCAGCAGATCTCATATGCTTACATTTTTATACATTAAAAAGTATGCAGCTATAATAAAATATGGCATCCCAAGTAACCACAGGAAAATTACTTACCCTTATTGTAATATATTTGTCCTTCTATTTTTTTTTTTTTATGTCCCCAGAGTTCTGCCATGACAGATAAAGAAACTGGCTTCTGTTCTATCTACTAGTGCTAAGTAGTTCTGTGTCTCTAAACAAGTCACTTCACAACAAAATTTTCTTTCTTATCTGCATAACAAAATGATAATAATAAT
This sequence comes from Meriones unguiculatus, assembly GCF_030254825.1. Taxonomy (NCBI): domain Eukaryota; kingdom Metazoa; phylum Chordata; class Mammalia; order Rodentia; family Muridae; genus Meriones; species Meriones unguiculatus. The sequence goes on along the minus strand of NC_083369.1, from coordinate 102,308,347 downwards.
AATTCTCTACAGTTGGGTTTTCAGTAAAATTAAAACACATCTGAGATGGTTAGAAAAGTTCAAAATTCTTCATGTACTTGTAGATTTTCCTGTTAATATTAAAATTCTTAGACAAGAAAATGCCTAGTGAAACATACACATTTTAACAAGTTAAGGATCAAAGATGCATGCCAGTATCTCTTTGGAGCTCTGGAGGTGAAGGCAGGAGGATCAGAAGTTCAAGGCCAGTGTTGACTACACAGTGAGTTCAAGACTAGCTTGGAACACATGAGGACCTATCTAAAAAACAAAACAAAACAAAAAACAAACAACAACAACAAAAAAACCCTAAAAACCAAAAAACAGGGATGAAGAGAAGACTTCAAAGTTAAAAATGTTTGCTGCTTTTCCGAGAAGATCTGACTTCAGTACCTGACACCCACGTTAAGCATCTCTCAACTCCAGGTGATCTGAACCCCTCTTCTGGCCTCCAAGAGCAACTGCACATACATGGCAGGCACACACACACACACACACACACACACACACACACACACATCTTTTTTAAGTAAGCAAAAGAAGAATAAACTACAAACTACAAACTACATAATAAAACAAACTACAACAGAGAATGCTGTTTAAACTTGTTTTATTTCTCGTTATATCGAAAGTTAAACATTCACAAAAGTGAATAGTAAACCCCCATAACTAATTACCTAGGTTAAGTTTTTAGCCAGCTCCACTTTTTTTTTTTTTTTTGGTTTTCAATTCCTTCCAACATTCTATATCTCTATTTGAAAAAAGCAAAAGACTATATGAAAATAGTCCTTTCATCTGCTGAGAAAAATAATAGAGGAGTTCTATTTGATTCTATCAAATTCTGAGGAAAGACTGAACCTTAAAACATGGAAATAGCCTGGCTCTGGTGGCACACACCTATAACTCCAGCACTTGGGTAGCAGAGGCAGACAGGTGTCTGAGTTTGAGTCCAGCCTGGTTTGCAGAGTGAGTTCTAGAACAGTTAGAACTACACAGAGAAACCAAGTCTTAAAAGTCAATCAAATAAACATACTTGGAAATACATAGACACATGGTGATACTTAGGAAGGTATTTCTTGTTTCAAGGAAATATGCAATCTAAATAATTTATCAGTTTGTCAGTCCAGACCAGAGGATGAATTCCAACTGTCTGTGGAGGATATACTGGTGCAATGGTGGCTTCTAGCTATACAGACAAGTAATTTTTCATTTTTAGAATGAAAACATTTATAACACCAAATTGTAAAATGGTTTGCTATGCTATACCAATTTGGCTTACAGGTAGTGCTAAACACAGATTAAATTATTCCTGACAAAGTAAAAAAGCAAGAACAATAATTAAAATCATCTTCATCAAGAAGAAATAAAAAATAATCCTCTACCCTGTACGGTCTACTAATAAAATAGGACTCATTATTTTTATAAACCTAGATCTTATCATTTTTCTCCTTTCTATCTAGTTTACAAAGATCTTTGACATCTGTGAGCCACAGCCTAATGATATACAGCCATTTATAAGTGAGGGAAAGGGTTGGTTAACCCCAGCAGTGGCAAAAACTACTTCTGTTGTACCTATAACTAAAACAGACTTCCTTTGTACCCAATTTTTTAAGAAAAGAGTGATTTTTTATTCCTTCTATTTCTTGTTTTCCTGATATTTTAACATGGTTCCCTGGACTTCATAAACAACATCCTAATTGGTTTTCTTTTGGCGATTGTGTGTGTGTGTGTGTGTGTGTGTGTGTGTGTGTGTTTCTATCTGACTACTTCCAAAACAATGGAAGAAAAGAATAATTGAAGGTAGATAAAAAGGAAAAATTAGAGAAACCATTCCAGAAATGGGCAATGACATTAGAATCCATGCAAATAAACTTGTATAAACTAAAAAAAGGGGGGGGATGAAGGAAAATATGTTGAATAATTGTCAAAAATTGTCGCTGAATAATTGTCAAAAATTTGAGAATTATGTGCCAAAAAGCTGATAGTGGTAGTAATAACTGTGTCTAGTACTGCTTGTGATTTAGTAAGCTCGGGAGCAAGCTTAGTAACCTTCTTGGGTAAGGAAGTAATATTATCATCCTCATTTAATGGGTAAAGAAACTGGGCCTCAAAGAGGTGATATAATTTGCCCAAGGCTATAGAGCTAAAGAGAGAGCTTGGATTCCAACCCAGATAATCTGATTTTTCATATTCTGTTTAAAATACTTTCTGCACTTTACACATTTCCTACAATGAGCACATATTACCTTTATTTTTTAATCCTGTAGCATTCATCGTGTACAGAAATAATTTTGTCATTACATCATTAACTGTAGTTAATTACTATTTCTATTCATCATTTGTATGTCACCTCAATTAGACTGTTAAGAGCCTGTGTCTCAGGGAGTGTCATGTTTTAATGCATATTATAGCTGCTCTGTGAATACTTCTTAAATGAATGGACAATGCAGAGAAAAATATGGGAGTGCAAAGCAAAAAAATCACCAAAAAAGGTTTAGGGGAGTGATGAAAGAGATAAATGAGGAACAGAAAAAAGCACACAGACATAGAATAATCAAGAACAGGAGATATACTTGGAACCTAGGCAGGCAAATAAACACATAACTAAACCAAAGCAAATAAGATAGCAAGCTAGCTGGGTAGAACCTGTTTTAGTGAACTAGAAAACTAAAAATGGAGCTAAATTGCATTTTAAAAGACTAGTCACAGTGAGAATAGAGATGTTGAAAGATATAGTACCTTGAAAATTAAATAGAAAAATTGTTTCAAAGTACCTTTTGAGAGAGGGACGTACTGAAATTGCTTTTCTGGCAAAGGCTTTCCCTTCATCCAACAATTATCCTGAGATACTTGAGATCTCATCTCCATAAATTCAATAGGCAATTGGGGCCACTTTCTCTTTTGAGGCCAGATGCAGAAACAGAAATTACAGTCATTTCCTATATTGCAGAAATTAGCTGGCCAGTTGAAAGCCACCTGCACACATTAATTCACATCATCAGAGGTTGGCATCTAGAAGGATCCCTGTCACATACTTCTCTCACACAGAGGCCAAGTTCAGCAAACCAAAGATGACATCCAAGTTTGAAGTTGCACCATGATTCTTTTTGTGGTTTCTGTTTCCTTGGTAGTTAAAGAATGACAAATACTTTATCTTATACTATCACACATAAAAACATAAAATAATATCAAACTATAACTTCTAGCAAATAACAATAGTTCCCTGACCCATCAGTGTCCATTACTCTTCTAAGAAGTGATCATTTTCTACAATTTTAGCTGTTTCTTCTGATTTCTATATTATGCATCTAAAAGTATGCCCAAAGATATATTTATTTAAAAATCTTAGGTATTACATGGCTACTGAATTAACCCAGAATTGTGACAGACCAAGAAGTGAAGGGTCTGATGATGCAATGGAAATCATCATGGGAAAGTGAAATTCTTAGCTACTGTAAAAATCCCTCTATCATAATCGTTGGCCAATTCAGTAGGTGGGTTTGCCTGATTAAAACCAAGATTACACTACAGGTACATCTTGCTTAGCAATGCAGTGAGGTAGCATGCAGGGTTCAGTGCTGGATGAGATCACTGATATCTTTTCTCTGTAACAGTCTATAGTACTCTAGCACCTGCTAGTACTATGACAGCTATCAAGCAGGTAGAGAGTCTCCTCATCAGTTAAAAACTGATTTCTCTGAGTGCTACATCTAAAGAGTATAGTGTCTTCAGTTATAGGGTATCACTATGTATTTAGGATGAGTAACTAAGAGCAATGGCAGTAGTTTTTGTTGCTTTGTAAGCCTTTGGGGCCTCCTTGACCAATAACTCACAGCAAAAACATCTAATACATTACACCATGATTTTCGTTTAATAACTCAATCTTCTCGGAGAAGCAGTCTACCCATGAAGGGCAGTTCCTGTTTTTTTAAGTAATATTTTGAGGTTAGCTTACTTACTAGTGGATTTCTACAAGGATTTTCAATCCAGACTATTTGGATGGGAGACTCAGTGTCCTAAACATTATTGGTGTATTATTCACACATGCCTCTATTCCAAATTAAAATATCTGATTTTTTTTTCAAATCAGTGCAGCCATTTTAACAGTAAATACTTTATGAAACCAGGAGTACAATTTGTGCTGCAATTCCTCTAGTTACAAGGTGAGATTCTAAATTTAATTTTCAGCAATCTCATTCTTAGGGGTATAGGAAATGAGGCTCTTCTTCAAGGCTTGCAGAGTTTTTAGGCCATTATTGACACTTCAGCTAAGAATCCAAATCCTTGAATTTTTTGTTAACTTTCACTGTTTTGTTCAGGAAGATTGAAAGCAACTGGCCAGCCTCAATATAATCATTGAAGTTACAAAAAAAATAAAAGTTCAAAAATATCTTCATACCTAGTCAACTCCTTCCTTCCTTTCCTATCCATTTTTGGCTTTTGAGACGGGATCCCTCTATGTAGATCTGTATGGTCTAGAACTTACCATGTAGTCCATGCTAGTCTTTACCTAAACTCTATCCCTCCTACTTCAGTTTCCTAAGTACCAGAATTACAGGCATGCACCACCATGTGAAGCTCTTTTTGTTTTCTATTAGTGAGGGGTTTTTTTTGGTTGTTTTGTTTGATTTGGTTGTTTGTTTATTTGGTGATGGTGTTAGAAGATTGCATGAAGAGTCCCATATGGGCTGAGCTGATACTCTATCACCAAGCTGCTTCCTCTAGTCCCAGAAGCTTGGAATCTAAGGTAAGGAGCCAATTCCAGAAATCAAACAATTTTATAAAACTCATCCTTAAAAATTTGTTGCTAGAGGTATGGCTGTGAGACCTGTAAATAAAGACCAGAACCAGGGCTGCTGTGGCGGGAATGAGGGAGGGTCAGTAGCTAAGTATCCTCAACCTATGTGATGTGCAGCCTTGGACTGGAAAGAGTTCAAGATGACCAGTGAAGAACTTCTTCCCCAAAAAGTCCATCTAAATGAAACAGAGTTCAAAGTTATGGCATGAGATAAGTTAATTCTAAGATGGAAACAATATGTTCAAGGATGATGTCCACAGATGGTGTCCACTCAAATGATGTAACTGGCTTAAAGGAATATGAAAAAAAACTCAGACAGCAAGAACAGGTGTCTGTACACAGTGAAACATTCTTGTTTTGTGACTACCAATCAAGGAACAGAAGATGCGAGAGTGTATCTCTCAAATCCAGAACCTCAAGCAAGTTCAGCAGCCAACTGTGGCCCAACTGAGATCAGCAGTGGTAGCCCATCAATTAACTTGTTTTTCCTTAAAATTAAAGGAAAACTGAAACAGACTAAAGACATACTGGAACAAGCCCAAACTGAGTGCCTGGAAGTTTACACCTGCTAAGTAAACAGACCATTTTCCCCAGTCCACACTTCCCTGACAGTTCCACCTTGAGAAAGGCTGTGTTGGGACAGCCAAGTACTTATTTCCACTCCCAGACTTAGACTTTTTGAGCCAAAAAAAAAAATCACATTCTTATAATGCCTACTCATAATGGCTAATGTAAAACTTAACAGATGAACCTTGTGTTTGGGCTTCTTTCTCTTCTCTTTCCCCTTGCTTCAGATGCCACAGGAGTATACCAAAGAAGACAGCATCTCTGAAAAATTCCCCTTCTTGAAGACATAGACACTTCAGGAATGTTTCTGTATGAAGAAAATGGAGGGAGAAACAGAAGTATTAAGTCTGCAGCACACTGTCTTAAGACAGTTTGTAGGATTGAAAACCTAGAGATTTTAAATCATGAATTGAACATTTAAAATTCCAATAAAATGTATAATTGGAATACACATTGCTCTTAACCTTGAGCATACTGTTGGACATGGGGCCTACCCTTAACAATGGTCTGTTTCCCCAGTGAGGCCCCTTTGGAGAAAACTTAATTTTCATTTCTGGGTGGTTATTAATTGGAGACAGCTTCTGGGTTAGGGATGGGGACATGTATACACTTCCCCTCTCGGAGCTGGGACCCACCAGCTCAAGTTCTGTACGGACCCTGGACATGATGCCATAGTCTCTGAGTTCATATGTGCAACGATCCTGCTGTGGTGAGAAGGCCTTGTTTCTTTTTTCTTCTTCATCCTCCTCTGGCTCTTACTCCCTTATCTTCCACAGCATTCCCTGAACCCTGAGGTAGGGGAATTGATAGAGACATCCCATTTAGGACTGACTGTTCCAAGGTATCTCACTCTCTGAACCTTATCCAGCTTTGGGTCTCTGTATTCCTTCCCATCTACTGCAGGAGGAAGCGTCTCTGATGGTAGCTTATCAAGACACTGAGCTGCGAGTATAGCAGAACGCCCTTAGGAGTCATTTTGGTGCCATGTTCCTTTAACAGAATAGTAATATTTGATATTCTGGGGTGATAAATTCATTGACTTGAGGTTGTTCCTCTTTTTTATTTTATGTATCTGGTGCTATATAATTCCCTCTCTTCAACACCTCTGTATAAGTCTGGTAGTCATTTTTGTTGTTCATTTTGTGATAGTATGGATTCTTCAAGATTCCTACTTTGATGGAGCCCTCTTCTATCATCACAGGGAAGTCCAGATACCTAGTCTTCTCTCTTTTATCCTTTTTCAGCCAGAAATTAATAAATTTTATTAATATTTATCCATTGCTTTATTTTATATTTGTTTATTTATGATCTTAATTGTTTCCTTTTTCTGTTTAGCTTACGCTTATTTTTGCTCTTCTTAAGGTTGTGTGTTCTCTTGTTTTGTGTTCCTCTTTCTTTTCCTCTCTCTCCCTGTACATGCCCCCAAAGCTTTGAGGGTTTAATACAGATTCACACATGCCAGGCAACTGCTCTGTCACTGAGCTAGCTCCCCAAACTTTATGGTTCCTTTTCTTTTTTTGGACACAAAATGTTGGCTCTCCCCCGACCCCATCATTCATTTGCCAAAGGTTTCTTTCCATTGATTTTACTTTTTCTTTCTCACAAACTATTTTTTTTTTTTACGATGAACCATGGATAGTTGAGCTTTATTTCAACCAAAAATTGAATGCTGGAGTAATGCCATAGCATCGATTCAGTAAAATCACTAACATTGTTCTCTCTTTACAGTTTATTTTTCTAACAATGGTGTTAACTAATTTCCAATTTTCAAGATTTATTTAATTTAAAACATAATGCAGTTTTGGAATTAGATACTCTGCAGATTGAATAATATATTCATAAGGGTGTTTCAAGAACGCATGAGCAAACTTAAGTTCTGGAAAGGTAACAAATCAAATATATTAATAATTTTTATTTGTGCAGGCATACCAAAATAAGCTTTGAGAAAGCCAATAGAGGGCTAGGGAAATAGCTCAATGATTAAACAACCAAAAAGTTTAAAATAAGCTAATAGATGTCTGTCATAAAGAAAAACATAAAACAAAACAAAACAAAAAACTGAAAGCAAGAGAGAACTCCAATATTTTTATAGATGATTTCCCAATTTTTATGCAAAATTCATCTGTACTCATATAATCTAATATCTATATTAACTCCATAATATAGATATTATAATTCACATAAGTTAATTAATCTCTTAAAATGGAGGTCATGATTCTTAAGCACTTTACTGTATATAACATTAGTAAGATGAATCAACGATCTAGATGCATGGAGAAATATTGCATATATTAATATATGTATAAGATCAATATTATCATTATGTTAAAGGAGATTAACATTCAAAACAATCACAATCAAAATTTCAGTGATCTGTTTCAGATGTTTACAAGATGATTTCAAAGTTTATATCAAGTAAAAAAAAGACACAAAATAGCCAACACCCTAGTTAAAGAAAATTTTTGAACATCACGCCTTCAAATTACATGTACTTTTGAGTCCTTTTAATGTAAATTATATATATATATATATATACACTGACCTATCTAGATGTGTTTTAAAAAAAGAAGACGACCTATGAATTTCTGGTAATGGTTTTATATATCTTCAGTCCCACTAGCTATTTGTTATCTCTCTTCTGCTTTCTCCTCACCACAAAGCCTTATAACAAAACAAGTGAGAGGAACGGATGAACATGAACAGCAACACACTATAATTTGATATTATTTTTCCTTTTACTCAGGCTTATTTTGAAGTTGGGCTATTTTCCTTTTTCAAATTATTGTAAGGGCATGACTTTCTGCAGTTTTATTTTTCTCTTCTTGTTGTGTGCATTAGTTTTGGAGGGAAAAATGGAAGATTTTATAAACCCAGGTAACTGCCGTTGTTATCTACTACCCCCAAGTTCCCAATCATGCAGAATTCTAAAATTAGAAACATGTTGGTCAAGGGTATTGGTGCTCATCTTTCATCCCAGTAAATGTGAGGTAGAAACAGGTAGATTTTGTAAGTTCAAGACCAATCCGGTCTGTATAACAAGTTCTATACCTGCCAGAGTTACAATGTGAGACCCTTCCTCAAAATAATAATAATAGTAATATAATAATAATTAATAAACAAAATGGTGACTGAGTATTGTTACAAGTATGCTTAACTTATAGTAAAAATGTATAGCATACTAATGTGGAAATAATGTCTAAACTGATCTTTCTTTTGTTTTTTAGGGACTGTCAGTCTGTTTGTTTGAGACAGGGTCTCACTATGTAGTCCTGGCAGGATTGAAATTCTCCATGTTGTTGACCAAACAGGCCTCAAACTTATAGAGATATATCTGCCTCTGTCTCCCAAAAGCTGTGATTAAAGGTGTGTGCCACCATGTCTAATGCTTTTTAATTTGATTCTGCTTTCACCTTCAGTGGTTAAAATCACATACTGTTTTTGCAGAGCACCCAAGTTGTGTTCACAGCACCTACATCAAGACAGCTCAAAACTGTTTCTAATTCAAGCTCTGAGGGGCCCCTGCTGGCCTCCTTGGGTCCCCGCATTTACATGTACATAATTTAAAATAATATTTTTAAATCTTTTCAAGGGTAGACTATAATGTACTTTGACATTTTAATTCAGAACATTTGGATAAATTAAACAGACTATAAAAGAGTTCACTTAAACATTCATCATTTCTATCCCAATGCCTTATCATCATCCTCCATTGTCACTTTTGCAGACCTTTCTTGCTAGAACTGTGATAGGCAAAACCAGATTTTTCTTATTTAATCTGCTTTAAGTATGACTATTTCAAACATTATACTTTCACAATAAGTGTTCATTACTAAAATTTTGTATTAATTTACCAGCCATGTTCTGTCATGTTCTTTTTCAGAAAGTATAACATTACAGTCAATATATAAAATATATAGAATTCTCAGAGCCAGAACACCTGGATGAAAACCCAGGTTCTGCCATTATATACATGTGTAGCCAGGTTGCTTGAATACCTCTGGGGTAAGAATATTATTTACACCTCACAGGGGCACTGTGAGTTAATACATGTAAAACACTTAGTATAGGACATATAGCATATTACCATGTTTGTACTATTTACTGTATTTTTAGCTTTTTTGTATTATTTTTCAATTTTTTAAAATAATTATATCATTTCTCCAATTCCTTTCCTCCCTCCAATCCCACCCATGCTGTCTGTTCTCTCTCTCTCTCTCTCTCTCTCTTTCTCTCAAATTCATGGCCTATGTCATTAATTATTTTTACACACACACGTGTGTGAATTTATATATATATATATATATATATATATATATATATATATACCAACAGACATGGTAACATCGTAGGGGAAAATCTCATGGGCCCCAAACCCTAGATAAAGAGCTATTGGAAACTATGGGATATTGTGTTCTTTTTTTTTTGGAGGGGGGTAGTTTTGAAAACACCCTTGGCTGGTCTTAAGCTGTCCTCATTCCTCTTAATTCCAAGTACTTAAATTACAAGTAATTAAATTACAAGACCTAGGCCACTAGGTCTGGAGTTTGTATAACAGTTTTAGCAGTATCTTTAATACCTATAGAAGTTTTCTATTGCTGCATAAAGAATTGTCACAATTTCACAGTCTAAAAGACTCCATATTTCTTATCTCACTATTTATGTAGGTCAAGGATCTAGGCACTGCAGAATGTGAGTCTTCCTATTCAGAATGTCTCAGGAGACAAAAATCAAAGTGCTTACCAGGGCTTGGTTCTATAGTTCTGAAGGTTAGCTAGGGAAAGACTAGTATACAGGCTCACATGATTGTTGGTGAGATTCAGTTTCTTGTAGTTTGTGAAAACAATGGCCTTTGATTCTATACAGTTGGTTATAGGCCTTAGTAATAAATATTCTTGCCCAAGTTTTTTCAACACGGTGTCTTTTTTTTATTATTATTATTTTTGACTTTTATTTATTTTTTTTTTTTTCAATGCAGTTTATTCAGGAACCTTGAACAATCATCTGACCCTGGGGAAAGCCAGCCCACAGCTTAAATAGCCTCTGGATAGCCAATGCAGATAGGTCCACATACATGGAAGCAAGCCAGATCCTCAGCCTTAGCCAAATGTGGAGTTGTTCGTGACAGAGAGCACTCACCATCGGGAAGGTGGAAGGCAGAAACCAGCTCCATCTTTAAGGCGTGGCATTACGCAGCTCTCTACAGTTCCCTCTTTTTGTTTTAGACGCATCAGGCAAGAGTAGAGGTCTGATCTCTGATATTAGAAATAAATTGGGACTTTGTACTGATGTTCATTTAGGTGTCATCCACCCAAAGAGCATGAGACCCGACGATACCTTTTTCTCAGAGGCGAGACCTGGGGCATCAACCCGCATGCAATCAGACATGCTCTTCTCTGGGTTGAAAGCGGCTGACCGTGAGTGCAGTCAGCACGGTGTCTTAAGCCAATAAAGTAGACATTGGGCTAAACAGATAGAGGTTGCCATATCTTAGAAGCTAATCAAAGAAGTTCTAGCCCATCATCTGAACCATAGTCTGTTAGTTATAAATAAGTCACTAAACTACCCCACCTTCTAGGGGGGTACCTTAGGGGAGTATCCAACTGGATTCAGCAAACAGTAGAAGCCATCATAAGCTCTGTCCATCACAATGTCTTAAAAAAATTAAATATTACAGACCCTTGAAAATGCTGATTTTCTAAATAAATTACCTAGGTTTAAGTTGTAAGTAACCCTGAGTGGATAATTCAGTCTTCTGAGTTTCAGTTCTTCACCTATAACATGGAATAATAATAGTATTTGTAATATATTTTAAGAATGATTAAATATGAATATCTATCTTATTTAGATATTATATTTATATTAGACAGAAACTAGTGAGTGTTGAAAAAATACTGGTTTATTATTTGAAAACTAACAGAACACGTGTTTAATTTAGTCACCTAATGTGTTCTATACAATCCTGCTAAGTAGGTAATCAGATGGGTTGGAAAATAATGAACATAAACAAAGTACTGTCACAAAACTGCCACTTTGCCATGTTAATTATGACTTTGGGGATGTGCCCCTTCTGGATATAATCTCTGCTATATCTTTGTATCTTTTAGCTGCTTATATGCTAAAAACCAAAGTAATAGCAATTACAATTAACCTGCACACATCAGCTGCATTTCATTTCTAATCAAGTCAGGACACCTGCTATAAACACATAAATTAAGACATTTAATAGCAGAATTGATTTTCTTGCCTTACCTGTGATTACTGAGATTCTTCTATGTTCCAGTCCCTTTTATTAACAGCAGGAGGAAAAAGTCCCTGACCACAAGCAGCTTACCAGTTCTACAGAGGAATTTAAACATGGGGTGATAGTAATACAATGTCACACATTGTGGCAGAAACTGGCACAGGGGACTATATAATAGAGAAGAGGGGACTCAACTCAAACTAGGGGAGTTAGGAAAGGCTTTCTGAAAGTAAGGTTTAAAGGATAGATGAGAAAAGAAGGGTTGGTAGGACAAATATATTGCTCAGCAGTTAAGAGCACTGGCTACTCTTTCAGAGGACCCAGATTTAATTCCCAGAACCTATGTGGTGGCTTCCACTCATCTAGAATTCCATTGCCCTTTTCTGTCCTCTGTGTTTTCCAGGCACACATGTGGTACAGAGACATACATTCAGGCAAAACACCCATATAAATAAAATGCTTTAAAAATAATTAGAGAAAGGTTTGATTATTCTCTCAATGATCCACTAGAACTGTATAAAGAAAAAATAATAACAAAGTTTAAGCACAAGACACCTGCATGGGATATATCAGGTAAAATAAAATGTTCTGCTCTTTGTCTCACATTCCAATGGGGAAAATCAGAAAAAGAGTTTATGAGAACACCCTGTGTGAGTAAAGTCTACAAAAGCACAGGAAAGCATATGGATTAGAAGTGGATAGATCAAAGAAGGGTCCACGGCAGAGATAGCCAGGCTTTAGGGATGGGAAATTGGTTTGGTGTTTGGTCTTCCCTTTTCTCCATTACTACATTTAGCATTAAGTGGTTTAGACTGGAACCATTTTAACAAATTCCTTTCATTATCCATGTGTAACTAAAGAAACATCTTACAAATTTAGGATGTTAGAATTATCTTCTGGAATTACATTTTGGCTATTTTCCAACTTACTGATCTTCTCAATACATGCCCACATGTTGCCTTTATAATGATAGTATTAGTATAAATAATGATAATGGCATAACCTGTATGTTTTCTAGCTCAGAAATCACATTATGAAGGTGTTAAATACACAAATTAATTATATTTTAGGCATACAGAAAATGACTAAAAAGAACTACCTATAATTACACCACCCTGCTAATTGTTAAGATTTTTGTCATGTGCTTTAAGTTTCTCACTCGAATATGTTAAAGGAGCTGAGGATGTCACTAATTGGAAGAGTGCTTATCTAACATGTGTAAAGTTCTGCTTTCATGCCCACAACAGAAAGAGAGAGACAGAGAGATAAAAAATCAACAAAATGCAATTAGGAAACACATTATTTTGCATGCTAATTAATAGAAACAAAAATTTAAAAGATGAGGGCTCAGCCAGTAAAATGTTTGCCACAGAAGTATGAAGACTTGAATTCTGATCCCCAATACCTATGTAAAAAGCCCAGAATAGTGGCCTATGTATGTAATCCTAGCACTGGGGAGGTGTTAACAGGAGAATCCCTTCAGCTCAGTAGTCTTGCCAAATTAGTGAGTTTCATATTCAGTAAAGGACTTTGTCTCCAAAAAATAATGTAGACAGTATAGAGGAAGAAAAACATTAGCCTCTAGTCTCCAAATACACATTCACACATTGTATGTACCCACACATGAACAGTTACAACACACAAAAAAATAAAAATATATATGAGGCAGGAGGTAGTGGTGTATGCCTTTAATCTCATCACTCAAGAGGCAGAGGTGGGCAGATCTCCAAGTCTGAGGCCAGCCTGTCTGCAGAGTGAGTTGCAGGACAGCCAGGGCTACACAGAGAAACCCTTTCTTGAAAAACCAAGCAAAAGAAAGAGAGGGAAAGAGAGAGAATATGTGTGTGTATTATATGCATTATATAACATAAATTATACATCAGTCATATCAAATTGAATATGTATATATGATTATGTATATACATAAGTCTTAAGCACAGTCTTCTACACACCCACATGTTTCCTTTATAATAGCAGTATTAATATAAATAATAATAGCTTAACATTTATATAATACACAGGGAGAGAGAGAGCTGCAGCGCTCATAGTCTGGGATCTCAAGGAGTTCACAACCTACAGGCAAGAAGGGTCCTTTCATATAGTTAATATGGAACAACACACAGGCTTTACACCTGCCTGCATCCACACTTAGGAGAGAAGGTATGAGATGCTGGCAGGAGTAAAGAGCAGCCATGTGAGGTTCTAGCCTGCCCAGCATGGGTTCCGAGCTCACAGTGGTGGTGGGTGACAATACAACCAGAGGTATGGTATGAGTAGGATCAAGCTAACATATTCTACCTCAAACTTCTCTGCACACTTGCGATATCACCCCAAGTACGTAAGACTTAGGATCACTTGGTGGTTGGAGCCTGTAGCCATCAGACAGCACTATCCTCTACTTCCCTGTGCCCTTGTCAGGCCCTCAGGTCCAGGACGAGTGGCATCCATACCCAGGTCACGGGATAGGGAATGTCATGGAAAGCAAACTGGTCCTGCTTTATGTGCCCATGGTGACACTGCTGAGGGCATTAACTCTGATGCCTTCCCCCAAACTTTCACATTACTTTTTCAAAGGACTTATGCATATGCAGTCATGAATGTACATGTACCCACAAAACAGTGTATAACCTAACAATATGCAGCCAGTCAGGCCTACAGCTGAAAGCAACCATGGATACAAAGCCACTCACTTTCGTAATTATGCACTAGGTTGGAATGACAGATAAAAGATGCTTTAATGAGCTCTTCAGATCAGGGAGGAAGCAGGATCTGTAAGTAGATAACCATAGTGGAAACAAGTGAGAAAAGAAGCCAGGGGTCCAGAATGAGTGTTGGAGTAGAACTGGATGGAGGAAGGGGAGCTTAGAGAAGAGCAGTGTAAGTCTATGAGAAAAAAAGGAAGTAGCACTATGGAAGTAGCTGTGTGGTGACAGAGTAAAAAATGTGGGCAGAGCTTTGGATCTTTTATTTTTATTATTATTATTATTAGTTACATTTTATTAACTCTGTATCCCAGCTGTATCCCACTCCTTCATTCCCTCCCAATCCCTCCCTCTCTCCCTCATCTCCTCCCTGCCCCTTTCCAAGTTCACTGATTGGGGAGGATCTCCTCCCCTTTCATCTGACCCTGTTTTATCAGGTATCTTTAGGACTGGCTGCAAAGTGATCCTCTCTGGCCTAGCAGGACTGCTCCTCCCTTGCGGGGTGGGGAGGTCAAAGAGCCTGCCATTGAGTTCATGTCAGAAATAGTCCCTGTTCCACTTACTAGGGAAAACCAATTGGTTACTAGCTACCACGGGCTACATCCAAGCAGAGGTTCTAGGTTATATCCATACATGGTCCTTGGTGGAGTATCAGTCTCAGAAAAGACCCCTGTGCCCAGATATATTTGGTCCTTGTGGAGCTCCTATCTTCTCCATGTCATACAAACTCCCCCTTCTTTCTTATGACAATGGAATACTACTCAGCAACAAAAAGGAGGAAATCATGAAATTTGCAGGCAAATGGTGGGAAGGAGAAAGACACACATGGTATATACTTACTTATATAGACCTATAAGATATGATAAACATAATGAAATCTATACACCTAAAGAAGATAAACAGGAAAGAAGACCTGGGGTAAGATGATCAATCCTCACTTAGAAAGATAAATGGGAGGTGCATTGGATGTAGGAGAAAACAACAGGACAGGAGCCTACCACAGAGGGCCTCTGAAAGACTCTACCTAGCAGTGTATCAAAGCAGATACTAAGACTCATAGCTTTGAATCTTAATGGTGTGAGTGGCTGCTGTTGGAGTATGGCACCACCATGAGGCTGGAGTCTTGTTTTGGTTATTGTCTGGAAAAGGTCCTGGACAGAGCTGCAAGTCTCCAGATTAAGCACTGAAGGGGTGGAGCTAAAAAACACTCTAGTTGGGCTGTGAGTAGCTAGTAGGAGTTGGGGATGTGAGTTGGTGCATTACAGAGTCTATCTACTAGGCAGCAAGGTAGGGCTGTGTGTTCTAATCTGGGTGGTCTGGCCACTGGAATACCAGGGAAGGCTTGAGCACCAGGGTGGGCATGAGCAGTGAGAAAGAATTAGGGGCCATTGTACAATCCTGACCAGGTTGGGGGGTGCACAGGAGTTCTAGAGTACAGTTGAGTTGTGACATTTGTTTTATTTTTATTTAATTAATTTTTGATTAATTACAGTTTATTCACTTTGTATCCCAGATGTAGCCCCTCCCTCATTCTCTTCCAATCCCAACCTCACTCCCTCATCTCCTCCCATGTTCCTCCCAAAGTCCACTGATAAGGGAGGTCTTCCTCCCCTTTCTTCTGACCCTAGCCTATCAGGACTCATCAGGACTGGCTGCATTGTCTTCCTCTGTGGCCTGGTAAGGCTGCTCCACCCCTGCCCCCCTGCCAGGGCCGGGGTGATCAAAGAGCCAGCCACTGACTTCATGTCAGAGACAGTTCCTGTTCCCCTTACTAGCGTACCCACTTGGAGACTGAGCTGCCATGGGCTACATCTGTGCAGGGGTTCTAGGTTACTTCCATGTATGGTCCTTGGTTGGAGAATCCGTTTCAGAAAAAACCATGGGGCCCCTATTTTTTGGTTCCATTGCTCTCCTTGTGGAGCTCCTGTCCCCTCAAGGTCTGTCTGTCTCCTCCTTTTTTCATAAGATTCCCTGCACTCTGCCCAAAGTTTAGCTGAGTCTCAGCATCTGCTTTGATACCCTGCTGGATAGTCTTTCAGAGGCCCTCTGTGGTAGGCTCCTGTCCTGTTCCCTTTTTTCTCCCTCTTCCAATCTCCGTCCTGTTTGCCTGTCTGAATGAGGATTGATCTTCTTACTCAGGGTCCTCCTTCTTGCTTAACATTTTTAGCCGTGCAGATTTTAGTATGTTTATCCTATATTATATGTCTAATACCCACTTATAAGTGAGTATATACCGTGTGTGTCTTTCTGCTTCCGAGATACCTCACTCAGGATGAGTTGTGACATTTGTAATGTGGGCAGAGCTTTGGATCCTGACTGTGCAGGTGAGCAGTACAGTTTGAGGAAGAAGGTGGAGCTCCTTGTGTTGAGGTAGGAATGGCCTACAGGGCTGAGCATTGGAATATTGCAGGGTTGTGAGAAGAGGCAGAAGGGGATGCAAGCACTGACTTAAGTAGGCAGGGCCACTAGAGCATGGGGGTGGGGCTGTGAGTGGTGAGATATAAAGTAGAGAAGGCATGTTTGTTTGTTTGTTTCTTTGTTTTTTCTGGGGAGGGTGATGGTTTGAAACAGGGTTTCTCTGTGTAGCCTTGGCTGTGCTGGACTCGCTTTGTAGACCAGGCTGGCCTTGAACTCCCAGTGATCCCCCCTGCCTTCCAGAGTGCTGGGATTACAGGCATGTGCCACCATGCCAAGCTGAGAAGGAGCTTTTAATTCTGTGATTTTTATGCATATTTTGTTAGATATAAATATAAACACTATCAATGTTTAATTCAGTGGCATAGTGTTTAGCTAATATGAGCAAGGCCCTGGGTTAAAACTTGAGCACATCAGTATCCAAGTGGGTTCCCTAGTAAGGGGGACAGGAATTGTTTCTGACATGAACTCATGAGCTCCCCTTCCCCCTGAGAGAGGATAAGCCTTGCTAGGCCACAGATAAGGACATTGCAACCATCCTGAAGATGCCTGATAAGCTAGGGCCAGATGGAAGGAGAGGAGACACCCACTCTCAGTGGTCTCAAAAGGGGGCAGGGAGGAGATGAGGGAGGGAGGGGAGGATTGGGAGGGAAAGAGGGAGAGGGCTACAGCTGGGATACAAGTGAATGTATAAAATTATATAAAAATTAAAAAAAAGTTGAGAACAATTTTTCCAGAATAAATTCACAATAAAACAGTAGAACACTGAATTCAATAACTTGTTAAAAGGATTTTACATCATGAACAACTGAGTTTTTCTCCTGGAATGTAACAATATTTCAGCAAATAAAAAATCAATCAGTGTAATAAAATAGAATAAAGGAGATATATATAATCATTCTAATTTATGCTGAGAAGATAAATGAAAACATTCATTCTTTCATAACAAAACAAGATATAAATAGAAAGAAATGCAACATAAGGCTATATATGACAAAGTACTCATGTGGAAATTTCCATCTAATATCATACTGTATATGTGTTCATATATGTTATATGTGTTCATTGTTTTTCTCACTTTTAATTTTTATTTTTTTATATTAATTATAGTTTATTCACTTTATATCCCAGATGTACTCCCTCCCTCACTCCCTCCCAATCCCACCCTCCCTCCCTAGTCTCTTCCCATGCCCCTCCCAAAGTCCACTGATAGGGGAGGTCCTCCTCTCCTTCCATCTGACCCTAGACTATCAGGTCTCATCAGGACTGGCTGCACTGTCCTCCTCTGTGGCCTGGCAACGCTACTGCCTCCTCAGGGGGAGGTGATCAAAGAGCCAGCCACTGGGTTCCTGTCAGAGATAGTCCCTGTTCCCCTTACTAGGGTACCCACTTGGAGACTGAGATTCCATGGGTGACATCTGAGCAGAGGTTCTAAGTTATATCCATGAATGGTCCTTGGTTGGAGTATCAGTCACAGAAAAGACCTCTGTACCCATTTTTTTTTTGGTTCTGTTGCTCAGCTTGTGGAGCTCCTGTCCCCTCCAGGTCTTACTATCTCCCCCTTCTTTCATAAGATTCCCTGCACTCTGCCCAAAGTTTGATTATGAGTCTCAGTATCTGCTTTGATATACTGCTGGATAGAGTCTTTCAGAGGCCCTCTGTGGTAGGCTCCTGTCCTGTTTCCTGTTTTCACCTTCTTCCAATGTCTATCCCGTTTGTCTTTCTGAGTGAGGATTGATCATCTTACCCAGGGTCCTCCTACTTAGCTTCTTTAGGTGTGCAGATTTTAGTATGTTTATCCTAGATTATATGTCTAATATCCACTTATAAGTGAGTGTATACCATGTGTGTATATCCTTCTGGGATACCTCACTCAAAATGATCTTTTCTAGATTCCACCATTTGCCTGCAAATTTCATGATTTTGTATGACAAATTTACTATGACAAATTGTCTGACAGAAGCTATTTAAGAGAGAAAAGGCTTATTTGGGCTCATGGTATCAGAGAGATTTCCAGCCCATTGTGTTGGCAAAGACATGTCAACAGGAGAGATCCATCTATGGCAGATAAACCATGCAGCTTGTTCACATCTCAGCAAACAGCAAGAACCAAGGGTGATATGACTTTCAAAAACCTGTTTCTAGTACCTACTTCTACAAATCAGGCCCCACCTCCTAAAGTCTTCTCCAATCCTCAAATAGCAACTGAGGACTGAGCATCCAGAACTTGTGACTATCAAGAGCATGTTAGAGTGAAATCGTAAAACTGGTGAAAATATGAAGACTTTTGTGGCTGTTTGAATAGAAATGATTCCCATCGGCTTATGTCTTTGAATGTGCTTCCCCAGCTGTTTGGAAAGGACTTGGATATGTGGCCTTGTTGGAAGAGGTACATTGGATCCAGGCCCCTCCGTGGAGGTCACTGCCGTCAGGAAGTGGGGAACTGTGGACCCTCTGTACTTTCACTTGGGTGAGTGCTTAGCCCCAGGTCTGGGAACCTCTGCATTAGCAGCCAGACAGTGGGCCCTGGAGGAGAGTGCATAGCCCCTGGTCGAGTACCCTCTACCCTGGTGGCCAGACAGCAGAACCCACCGGCTCCCTTGTGGTCTGTAAACAGCGTTGGGACTCCCAAGACAGCTGGGGTAAACCAGATCCAAGTCCCTCACACTCCTGCAGGAATCTGAGTTTAGAATCATGAGCCACCTGAGCTTTCACCTGTGAGTGCTTACAGAGCGCCAGATCCTGAGAACCCTCTGCACTAGCGGCCAGACATCAGATCCTTTTCCCACCCTTGTGGACAGTATCAAGATTCCTGGGACAGTATTCCCAACATCCAAGCACCCGTTCTGCTGGTCACCCAGTGGAGTCCAGGCAAAGAGCAGAGGTGCATGGTTCCTGAATCCAAAATGGCTCAGCCCAGGCAGATCTGAGTGGCTGGAGCACAGAGTTTGACAGGTCTGTGGGCTATGACTCAGCTCCAATCTGAGGCACCCTGAGACTGCCACCCGAAATGAGCCATGCAGGGCACAAGCGCACACGCACAGTGCCCACAAACCGAGCCAGCACCCCGACCTGTGCTTACACCCCACCCCTCCAGGCATCCCTCTGAGCCTTACTCAGGGAAGGCTTTGCCACTCTCATGTGGTTGAGACATTGGTCTTGACATGGTGGTGCCCATGTCAACAACATATATGTATTCAAGACTTCACTGGCTTCTTACAGCTGTGCTTCTCTAGGTTCTTAAATCTCTATTTTTTTGTTTGTTTAATAAAGGGTAATACTAGAATTTATTAATCACCACTGACTTTATTTCTGGGGCTCTTTTGTCATCTTTTCTGGCCCCCATTCTCAAGTTCCTTTCAGTATGAGATTCCTGCTTTCATTGTCACAGGTGATGTCTGGTGGCTATATTTCCTTATAGAGTCAGAAAGAGTTATTTGAAGGCCCACTTAACCATCCCATCATTCTATTGTTTTTTTCTAAAGGGTGACTCTAAAAAATCACTGATTCTCTAAGATGAGCACTACACCCAACAACAATAGCTATTTTTCGTGAGGTTCATGGTCTTGTGCATACTAAATAAATGCTCTATCTGTGACACACATTCTCAACCCCAAAGCTAACATTTATTTGTCATGTCTTACGTGATGGATAGCATGCTAAATGTCATACGTGAATTATTATTAATAGTATTGTTGTTGTTGCTGTTATTGTTGTTGCTGCTGCTTTGTTTTTTTTGTTGTTGTTGTTGTTTTGTTTTGTTTTTTGAGACAGGGTTTCTCTGTGTAGCCTTGGCTGTCCTGGACTCACTTTGTAGAACAGGCTGGATTTGAACTCACAGTGATTGATCCACTTGACTCTGCCTATCTAAGTGCTGGGATTAAAGGTGAGCGCAGCACTCCTGGCTCGTACATGAATTATTTAATTTAATCTTACATTTTTATTTAGAAACTTCTATTATTTTTCCATTTAAAAAAAGACAACATAAAATATAGAAACATTAACTTACCCAAAGTCACCTAGCTTATAGATGTTGTCATATAACTGTCACGATATTCATCTTCAGGAAATTTCCATGATCTCAAACTAAAACTCTGTCCTCATTCAAAAATAATTTCCTATTTTCCACACTACCAAGTCCCTAGTTACCAGCATTCTGCTTTCTGTCTCTGTGAATGTGATCATTGTACATGATATAAGTAGAGTCACAACATACTACTATTCTATTAGCAGAATGTCTTTAAGGTTCATTAACATTACAAAGTATATTAAAATTCCATTTCTCTTTTAGGCTGGGTAATGTTCTATTGGCTGAATGTAACTTATTTCATTTATCCATCTAACCACTGATGAACATTTATTTGAGTTTTTCTGCCTTTTGGCTATTATAAACATCAGAATAGTTTTGAGTAAAAAATACTGAAAATAATGCTACACAAAGGCCCCATTTATATGTAGCATGTATATGTGTTCATCATGTACACAGATAAGCAAGTTAGACTGCCAAAGTGATTTCAGAGGGCTAGAGATATGGCAATTGTTAAGAATATATGCTTTTCTTGCAGAGGTCCTAAATTTGGTTTCCAAAAGCTACATGGGTGGCTCACAGCAACCTGAAACTCCAGCTCCAAGAACCTCTGACCTCCATGGATACACACAATCACATGCCCACACCCACACACACTCATACACATGATTTAAAATAAATTTAAATAACTAAGAAAGTGATCTAAGAGATATACACCAAACATTTGAGTTATTATCTCTAGAATAAGAACAGAGTGGGGGCAGGAAATGAGTTTATAAATTTTATTATTCCTATAATTTTGTATTTTTCCAGAAAAATAATACATCAATATATATCTTAAGGAATTTTTAAATGTAATAAAAATAATGATTA
Organism: Meriones unguiculatus; assembly: GCF_030254825.1. Taxonomy (NCBI): domain Eukaryota; kingdom Metazoa; phylum Chordata; class Mammalia; order Rodentia; family Muridae; genus Meriones; species Meriones unguiculatus. The sequence goes on along the minus strand of NC_083369.1, from coordinate 102,286,706 downwards.
AGATTTCTGGCACCTGGCAGGGTGAGAGTAAAGCATATTTAAAGGAATTTTCAAAAGTTCAGAAGAACACATAGACACAAGAAGACTGGAAATGACTCTATGTTCGTTAAAATTTTCATAAGGTGCATATATTATTTTTCTAATTAAAAATACCTAATAGGAAGCCAGTACCCAAGTGTGATGGCTCATGCCTGTAATCACAATACTAAGGAATCTGGGGAAAAGGATTCTAAGTTAGAGACCACCTTAGGCTACATAGTGGTTCAAAGTCAACCTAGACTAACTAATGATACCCTGTTTCAAACAAATACAGTCAGCCTGGAGTGGTAGTTCATTACTCTTTCCTGGAAAACCAGGATTACAGAACAAAACCTTGAATCAAACAGACAAGAAAAATCTAATAAAAAAAGCTTGACAGCTGTAGATAATATTGTAATGTCAATTGAGGACCAGAAGGGAGCAGTAGATAGCCATGAGGCTGCAATGGCAGAAAAGTTATTAGAAAACTTTAAATTCTCACAGTAGAGGCACTGTTATTTTCAGGGTAAAGGTACTGGCAAGACACTGGGAACAAGACAATCAAAGATAACAGAGGAAATTAGAACATGACCAAGTGCTCAATTCTGGAGAAAAAAGGGCATAAAAATCTATATCAGGCATTCTTGGTTAAAAATGCAACTGTGACCTAAGAGCAGTGCTCTGGACCAAATGACCTTGAAAGATTCTTAGGTATTTGTGGGTCGTGGGCCTATTTAGAAACACCCAGCTGAGTCATTGAACCCTATACCTTTACTTGTTACAGTAAAAATAACCTTGCAGACCGAAGATGTATGGCTGGGATTACAAGTGCGGGTTCAGGCCTATCTTTAAAATGTATGATATGGAGAAATGGCTCCACAGTTAAGAATATTTGCTACTCTTCCTGAGAATTAGTGTTTGTTTCCCAGTACTTACCTGATGGCTCACAAATACCTGCAACTCAAGCCCCAGGGGATCTTATGCCCTCTTCTGGACTAATGAACAGACACACACACACACACACACACACACACTTGATATTCCTGGAGTTGTTTGCACCAATTTTTATATTTTAAATATTGCATTGAAGTATCATTTATTTTAATCAATCAGTTTGTAGGCATTCTTTAAATTATGTCAATAGTTAAGCATCTCACTGGGCCTTACCCTAATCCTGGTAACAATAAACTAATAACAACAGCAATACAAAAGCAAAATTTGGAGCTATAAAATGCATCTGTTAGCAGATATGGTGGGATCATGCAAGTAATCCCAGCAATCAGGGCTGAGACAGGAGGATCACTGCAAATTTGAAGCCAGCTTGGACTACAAAGTGAGTTCCAGGCCAACTTGTGCTACGGAATCATCTCTCAAAAAAGGGAGGGTGAGAAAGAAAAGAACCATAAAACATATATGAAATATATCTGTTATGCATAATTTAACCAGAATTTTTAATTTTATCCCAGAATTTATGATCATGAAATATGTGCTTTTTAAGCTAGTCATGTGAACCTGCAAAAAAAAAAAAAAGAAACTATATAAATCTATATTAAAGCAAAAGTGTAAATAGTATCTGTATCCCTTGTGAATGTAAAATATTAGGGTTCTGACTAACTCGGAAGGTATTTCTGAAAGGCTGTTTTTAAAAATGAGCCAGGCATGGTGGTACATGCCTTTAAACTTAGCACTCAGGAATCAGAAGGAGGTGGATCTCTATGATTTCAAGGCTATCCTGGTCTAAATACTGAATACCAGATCAGCCAGGGCTGAATTAATAATTGATTGATTGATTAACAGTTCACAGGTACATTCTTTTACTCTATAGGTACCAGTAAAAAGTAAAAACAGGTTCTATTTTCCAATGGATATTTAGTTTCCTCTTTCATTTTCTCATGATCTATCCATTTTCTAGAATTCAGCTCCAGTACTGTTTGTACAATGTAACTGGCCCCAGACCTCCTTAATGAAATCAAACCTGTTATTCTCAGTTCTACTAGCACCCTTAACACACAAGTGTTTTCCTTTAATGTTTTTCCTGATACAACTCTCTCTACCATTGAAGCTTCCATAACACAGAAGAAGCCATATTTATGAACTTAATACTACTAATTCAAGAAGATACAACACAAAATTACAAGAGCAAATCAATTTGAGCAAATGCAGTCTGCTTTCCCCATTGTCACATATCCGTAATGCAGCTATACCACTCCAGGAGAAATGTCTTACGTGTAGACCTCCCTTGTCTATATGGTTATACAGAAACCAGGCCGGCAATATATAGGCTAAACAAAGAGGGAACAGGACATGTGCTAAGCAAGGAATCTCCTGAGGCTTCTGTTTTAGGAGCCAAGGCTCAGAGCCCTGAGATGAGTCAGCTCTTTGAATGCTATATGCTGGTCCATTAGTCTTATACTGACAGAATTGTGGTTGTCAGGAAAAACTCCTCAGCAAATTGAATGTTCTCTTATATAGCAGCTCTGATTTACATCTATTTCCAAAACGAAATTAATTATGATTATTAATTTCTTAATTTAATAAACATATCACCTACCACAGAAGCAGCTTTATCATCAAAGAAAATTATTTTTCTCATTATGCAAAGCACAATTCTTAACTGTTGTCATATCTGGCAGTTTCTTTAGTCTTTCCATTCCCTACAGCATCTGTTTCCAACCTTCCTTACTGTCTTCAGCCCTCTTCCCTACCTCCTTTAAAAATGATTTGTATTTTTCCATTGCACAATTCAATTTTGTGTATATATGACATTTTATTTGTCCATTTCTTTGTTGTTGGATGCCAAGGTTGGCTCCATAACACAGTTATTGTGAAAAAATGTTGCAATAAACATTGTTGTGGAAATATCTCCAAAATATGTTGACCTTGGGATCTCTCAGGAAAATAGCTTAGAGGGATTGGAGGGTTGTATCCTCAAAGTACATTAATTGCTTACATGAAAACGGCCTTTCTTGGGCTTACTGTCATAGGTCATATACAAATGCAAGCTGCATAAGCCATGGAGAGCAAGCAAGTAAGCAGCATTCCAGCATGTTCTTTGCTTCAGTTCCTGCCTCGACTTTGTTAGACTGTGACTTGTCAGCCCAAATAAATCCTTTCCTCCCACAAGTTTGTTTTCGTCAGTATTTTATCACAGCAATAAAGAAGCAAAGTAGAAAAGCAGTCTCAATAACTGATTACTAAGTGTCTGCTGTTTAGGAATCTTTGAGCTTTGGCTTTGGCATGGCATTTTAGAACAACTAAGGCAGCCCCCCTCTTTTTTCATTTAGTTTATTTTTTTAATTTTAATTTTATTTTTATATTAATCATAGGTTGTTTACTTTGTATCCCAGCCGTAGACCCCTCCCTCATTCCCTCCCAATCCCACCCTCCTTCCCTCATCTCCTCCCTGACCCTTTCCAAGTCCACTGCTAGGGGAGGTCCTCCTCCCCTTCCATCTGACCCTAGCTTATCAGGTATCTCCAGGACTGGCTGCCATGTCCTCCTCTGTGGCCTAGCAAGACTATTCCTCCCTCGCCTCAGGGGTGAGGGCTGTAAAAGAGCCAGTTGTTGAGTTCATGTCAGAAATAGTTCCTGTTCTCCTTACTAGGGAAAACACACTTAGTTACTGAGCTACATTCGAGCAGGGGTCCTAGGTTATATCCATACATGGTCCTTGGTTGGAGAAACAGTCTTATAGGGGGTTCCTGTGCCCTGATATATTTTGTCCTTGTGGAGCTCCTGTCCTTTCTAGGTCATACTAACTTCCTCTTCTTTCATATGATTCTCTGCATTCTGCCGAAGGTTTGGTTACAGGTCTCCACATCTGGTTTGATACACTGCTAGGTAGAGTCTTTCAGAGGCCCTCTGCGGTAAGCTTCTGTCCTGTTACTTGTTTTCTCCTACATCCAATGTCCATCCCATTTGTCTTTCTAAGTGGGAATTGATTATCCTACTCTGGGTCCTCTTTCTTGTTTATCCCCTTTCAATTCTAACAATTTTATCATGCCACTGATTACAGTCAAATTTAAAAGCAACTGCATATACCAGCTGTGGTGGCTTAAAGGAGAAATATTCCCACTGGCTCAATTATCTGAGCATTTGTTCCCAAGTTGATGGTGATGTTTGGAGGATATTCTGAAACCTTTATGAGGTAAAGTTTTTCTGGAGTAAGTACATCACCGGAGATGGGTTTTGAGAGTTTATACCCCTGCCTTACTTCCAGTTTACCCTCTCTGCTTCATGTTTGTAGTTGAAGGTGTGGTCTCTCAGATTCCTGCTCCAGCTACCTATTTTCATGTCTCCCCCTGGCATTATGGCTTCCCCCTCTGGAATTGTAAGTGAAAATAAACTCATGCACAAGTTGGTTTCCGTTATGGTATTTTATCACAGCAATAGAAAAGCAATTAATAAACAGCTGATTTTTTTGTCAGCTCTCAATTACTGTGAAATCCACTGAGCTCTGTTTTCTGACTCCACTGCTCCACTGAGTATTTCTGGCACTTCATTTGCTTTGCTGGATCAGCCTCTTTTTCCCAAATTCTAAACATATAATTTCTCAGAATTTGGTCTTGGACATTCTTCTTTATCTTTCATTCCCTGGGTTGTTTATATGTACTTCTGCAAACTAGAATTAGCATCTAGATTGAGTTTCGGTCATAGATCCATGATAGAATTTAGATGTAAACACAAGTATATAAAAAACATAAGTTTTGGTGGGGCAGTGGTGGCACATGCCTTCAATCCCAACCTTCTGGAGTCAGAGGAAGGCAGATCTCTGAGTTCAAGGCCAACCAGACCTACAGAGAGGATGGGCAGGTTGTTTTATGGAAAAACACTGTCTCAAAAAACCAAAACCAAGATCTCTTTTCTGTCTGAAGAGGGTCATAGCGTGAGGGGCATCAACAGGCACAGGCACCCAGCGAGGCATGCGAGTAACCAGGGCATACCTAAACTCACTAGCATTCTAGCATTGGATAAAAAAGCAAGTATCATTACCACAATTACTTGGCTCTATCTGGCTAATAATGAATAAAAATGGGGGATATAAACAAACAGGTGTGGGCTTATAAGAAATATTATGAGAAGCCTTAACCCCCTCGTTGGAACATCCTGCATCAGTTCTAGAACTAGTAGTGGTGGTGTACGAGGTCTGAGTAGGTTCAGTAGACCATTGCCCCCAGGGGCAAGACGTGCTCCATGTAAATTGACTAACTCCATGTTTTCCTCCACTTTTGAAAGTCATTTAAGGTTCTTAAATTTTTTTTCTTTTTTTTTTAATTTTTTCATCAATTACACTTTATTCATTCTGCATCCCCCCATAAGCCCCTCCCTCCTCCCCTCCCAATCCCACCCTCCCTCCTCCCTATGCGAGCCTGCCACTCCCCAAGTCCACTGATAGGGGAGGTTCTCCTCTCCTTTCTGATCTTTTAGCCAATGTAGCTCATGCCTTAGATGTACAAAAAGAAATTAATGCTCAACTAAAAGGAAGCTTGATGGTGTTCAATCAGAGGATTGACCTCGTGCAGGAGCAAATTGATACCCTATGGCAAATCGCTCAACTTGGCTGTCAATGGAAGTATGCTGGACTTTGTGTCACTAGCATACAATATGAGAATTTTTCCTGTGCTGCAAATCTGTCTAAACAATTGTCTAGCTATATTTTAGGTAATTTTACTGGAGAACTCGATACTACGATGGAGCAGCTGAGAGTGGCCATTGTTACGGTAAATTCTACCAGAGTGGACACAGGACTAGCCACAGGATTATCATCATGGATTGCTGCAGCCATGAATCATCTGAAGGAATGGGCGGGCATGGTAGCGTTAGCAGGCCTTCTGGTGTTGGTCTCCTTGGTTTGCCTGTGGTGTATATGCAAGATTAGAGTCTCACAAGAGTGTAATGCAGCCATGACCATTCAGGCCTTTACAGCCATTGAAGCAGGACAGTCTCCCCAAGCATGGGAGCTAAAATGTTACGCTCAGGATGTGAGGCTAAGCACTGCACTCAGGTTCAGCCGCTTTGGACCCAGAGAAGAGCATGTCTGATTGCATGCGGGTTGATGCCCCAGGTCCCGCCTCTGAGAAAAAGGTATCGTCGGGTCTCATGCTCTTTGGGTGGATGACACCTAAATGAACATCAGTACAAAGTCCCAATTTATTTCTAATATCAGAGATCAGACCTCTACTCTTGCCTGATGCATCTAAAACAAAAAGGGGGAACTGTAGAGAGCTGTGTAATGCCACGCCTTAAAGATGGAGCTGGTTTCTGCCTTCCACCTTCCCGATGGTGAGTGCTCTCTGTCACAAACAACTCCATATTTGGCTAAGGCTGAGGATCTGGCTTGCTTCCATGTATGTGGACCTATCTGCGTTGCCCACAAGGCACGCTGGGGCTGGCTACCCAGAGGCTATTTAAGCTGTGGGCTGGCTTTCCCCAGGATCAGATGATTGTTCAAGGTTCCTGAATAAACTTCATTGAAAAACAAAACAAAACAAAACAAAACAAAAAACAAAACCAACCAAACTACGTGAAGGCCAAAGGTCAACCATGGTCATCTTTCTTCAGGTGCTATCCACCTGGTTTCTTGACACAGTGTCTCTCATTTTCCTGGAGCTCACCAATTATGCTAGGCTAGCTAGACAGTGAGTCTCAGAGATATACTTTCCTTCTCAGCCCTGGGATTACAAGTCTATCATTCCTAGTTTTTACTTACAGGGGTGCTAGGGATCTAATGTAGGTTCTCATGCTTATGCTGCACACACTTTATTGAGCCATGTCCCAAGGTTGAAAATCTTAACATTTTTACATTTATTAATCTCTGTTGAACAATTAATATTTCTTCTAATTATTAATAGAGATAATAAAACAGTATGTCTGACTTTGTCATTAATATAAATCACAAATATTTTCATATAACATGTTTGTTGCTGATACATCAAAATAATATTTGCACTTATTATTTTAATCTTATGGGTATTATTAGATTTACCATTGGATCTCTTTATTTAATAAATTAATAATTACATATATTACTACAGCACAATATCTGTGTTTGATAATTGTATTTAGTATAATTTCTTTTCTTTGTAATCTGATTAATTTCACTTGATCCATTTAAAAAATATTTTTCCTAGAAAAGGTTCATAGGCTTCAAGTCTTCTAATAGCACAAAGAGGGTTAGGAAGTCCCTTTCTAGATGCTGAAGACCTAACTGGCTCATGAACATCTGCATTTGTATATTTCATGGGAATCTCAGAAAGAACTCCAGGTTGAATTTAGCACTTCTTCCAAACTCATTCTCCTCACACCTTGTTCTCCTGGGTCCTCTGTTTCATGAGAGGGATAAATAATAATTGCCTTGTTGCCCACATCCAAATCCTGAGCACCTCTGACTACTTTCCATCATCCCATCAATGATTCAGAGTAAAAACACAAGGCTTTAAACTCTTCAACATTTCTCAAATTCATCCAGTTGGGTAATGTTTAGAGGTTGTTTGTGACAAGGTGTTACTATATAGTCCAGGCTGCCCTCAAATGTATGAACTTCCTGCCTTGCCTTCCAAATGCTAGGATTATAATAATGTACCACTAAGCCTGACTTTTTACTCCTTTTAAATAGTCATTCATAGGCTGGAGAGATTGCTTACCAGTCATTGGATACTGCTCTTGCAGAGGATCCAAGTACAATTTGCAGCAGCCACAATGAGCAGTTTACAGCCATCTATAGCTCTAGCTCTAGAAAAATATGCTGCCTCTAGCCTCCTACCCTTTTAACACTCACATCCATTCCGTCATATTTAGTCCCAAAAGTCTTAGCTTATTCTAATATCAACTCTAAAATTTGTTCTAACTATCATTCAAATCCAAAAAAAGTAAAATTCAATATATAATTTAGCTAAAGGTAAATTTTCTCTATAACTCTGAATATATAAAACCAAAATGATAGAAAAGACACAGAAACAAAGTGATAAAAAAGTGGTAGAAAAAAACATTCCTATTTTAAACAGTAAAAACAAGGGTATGAAGAGAGGATGTAGCTTTCAAACAAGTTCCTAGCACAGTGCATTTTGTCTATGCAAATGAGAAAATTTTACACAAATCTCAATGTGTACGTATATAAAACAAGTATATAGGTATATAAATCATGTGTGTAAATCAAATATTTACTGATAATAAATTATAGTGAAGTTTACTTCAAAAAACAACCTCTTGTTATGTATAACATTTTTATTCTAAGCCAAATACAAATGACCATGGCCCATGAACCACTATTCTAGTTATCAAGAATGGCATTTTCCACCATGTAACAGGTTATATAAACTTTTATTCTCACAAAGAAGTACATTGTTAGAAAGGCAAAATATAATATGTTTTTTCTCAGCTATGTAAAATAAATGTAATTGTGTGTGTGTTTGTGTGTACACTGGATTGGTTTTTTTGTCAACTTTATAAAATCCTAGGTATATCTGGGAACAGAGACTTTTAATTGAGAATATGCCTCTAGAAGATTGGCCTGTAGGCCAGTCTGTAGGGTATTTTCTTGATTAACGATTGACATGAGAGTGCCTTGCTTATTGTGAATGGTACCACCTTAATCAGATGGTCCTGGATGTTATAAGAAGGCAGGGTGAACAAGCAGCAGTCAACAAGCCACTAAGCAGCATTATTCCATGGTTTCTGATTCAGTTCCTGCTTTCAAGTTCTTGCCTTAGGTTCCTCCCCTAACTTTCTTTGATGATATACTATGATGTAGAACTGTAAGATCAAATAAATCTTTTCCTCCCATGTTGCTTTTGGTCGTGATGTTTTATCACAGCACTAGAAACCATAACTAAGACCATTGAACATGAAAATAGAAAAAGGATTTCATATTGGGAGGAGATCTAAAGGGAGAGGAGAAGACAGAACAAGAGAGAGTAATGGCATGTATATGACATGACAGCAGAAGGGGCACTACTTGTGGGGAGGAAAGGAACCAGTGAGAAGTGGGTAAGATCCATAGAAGAGACAGTAGGGGGAACAAAAAAAGAGCAAATTAAATTTGTGTGTGTGTGTGTGTGTGTGTGTGTGTGTGTGTGTATGTGTGTGTGGTGCACATAGTGAAATCCATTACATTATGGATCAATGTGGGTTTATCAGGTAGATGCACTACTTTGAAAGATATAGCTGTTCCTGCTTCCTGGTTGTCTTGTGTATCAAGTTCTCTCTGCCTCCTAGTTGACTTATATACCAAGTAGCTCCTTCAATATCCTACTGACATGAGACCAACTACTTCAGCTGTCATGCCTTCCATACTTTAATAGACAGAATTCCTTGAATCATGAGCCAAAATAAATCTCTTACCATTCAAGTTGTTACTATCAGATATTATATTACATCAATGCTAATAATAATTGATAGTCAGCTTTTTGAAAATAACACTGATGGTCTCTGAATCTCTTTCTGAATCATTCTTCTCTTGTCTTGAAGAGTACAATATGTTCACAGACAAATAGCTATATGGCCCTATCCTATATAATCTTAGAAGATCATTCTTTAAGAGGTTCCAACTGGCAGTTCTCTTGATTAAATATCTGCTTCACAAGTTGAGCATGGTGGTGCAAGCCTTTATTCCCACCACTCAGAAGAGAGGCATAGGCAAGCAGATATCCAGGAGTTCGGAGCCACCCTGAACAATGTAATGAGTTTCAGGACAGCTGGGACTACATAGAGAGACCATGTCTCAAACAACAACAACAACAAAAAAATCTTTTTCATCACTGTCTTAGTTTCTTTTTCTCATTACTAACAAAACCAATAGAAGCAGTGAGTATACAAACTGAATAAACTGTAATAAATAAATATATAAATAACATTAAAAAGAAAAGCACAATAGAAGGGAGAAAGGTCTTATTGTGGCACAGAGTTCAAAGTTACAATCTATCATGGCAGAGAAGTCAAAGCAGCAGGAGTCTTAAGCAGGTGATCACACCACATCTTCAGTCAAGGAACAGAGTAATAAATGTATGTATGCTAGAGCTCAGAACATTTTTTTCTATTTATACAGTCCAGACTCAGAAGATCGTTTTTGGAATGCACAAGGAATATTCTTGACCACAATTAATGTGTCTTTAAACATCAATTAACATAACCATGGTAATTACCTCCTATAGATATGCTCAAAGGCTCAGCTCCCAGATAATTGTAGATCTTGTCAATTAACACTAATCATCACAACACCTATCTTAGTTTTCTATAGTCATGACAAAACACCATGACCAAAGCATTCATAGACTGCTGAGTCCACAAGGAGAAAACCTGTCTCAGAAAAGGAAAAAAAAAAAAAAAAACATAAAAATAAAAGAAACCATTCAATTTGGGTTTCATAGTTCCAGATGGCTAGAGTTCATGACCATCATGGCACCTTACACCCATCAGAATGGCTAAGATAAAAAACTCTAGTGACGACACATGCTGGAGAGGTTGTGGAGAAAGGGGAACCCTCCTCCACTGCTGGTGGGAATGTAAACTGCTACAACCACTCTGGAAATCAATCTGGCGCTTTCTCAGACAACTAGGAATAGTGCTTCCTCAAGATCCAGCCTTACCACTCCTAGGCATATATCCAAAAGAGGCTCAAGTGTGCAATAAGGACTCCCAATATGTAGGCAGTCATTTTGTTTTGATGACAGTGTCCTTTGCTTTACAGAAGCTTTTCCATTTCATGAGGTCTCATTTATTGATTGTTGCTTTTAGAGCCTGTGCTGTTGGTGTTCTGTGCAGGAAGTTGTCTCCTGTGCCAATGAGTTCAAGGCTGTTCCCTACTTTTTCTTCTAACCGATTTAATGTGTCTGGTTTTATGTTGAGGTCTTTGATCCACTTGGACTTTAGTTTTGTGCAGGGAGATAAGTATGGATCTATGTGCATTTTTCTATATGTAGACATCCAGTTATACCAGCACCACTTGTTGAAGATGTTTCTTTTTTTTTTTTTTTTTTTTTTTTCATTGAATGGTTTTGGCATCTTTGTCAAAAATCAGGTGTCCATCATGGTGTGGGTTTATTTTAGAGTCTTCTATTCAATTAGACAGAAGCTGGAAACAACTCAGGAATGGATAGAGAAATTGTGGTACATCTACACAGTGGAATATTACTCAGAAATAAAAAACAAGGACATCATGAAATTTGCAGGTAAATAGTGGGAACTGGAAAAGATCATCCTGAGCGAGCTATCCCAGAAACAGAAAGACACACAGGGTATATACTCACTCATATAAACATATAATATATGATAAACCACTAAAATCTGTACACCTAAAGAAACTAATTAAGAGGGAAGACTCTTGCTAAAATGCTCAATCCCTATCCAGAAAGGCAAAGAGGATGGACATTAGGCGGAGGAGAAAACAGGGAACAAGTCAGGAGCCTCCCACAGAGGGCCTCTGAAAGGATCTGCCCTGCAGACTATCAAAGCAGATGCTGAGACTTATGGCCAACCCTTGGGCAGAGTGCAGGGAATCTTATGAAAGAATTGGGAAATAGTAGGATCTGGAGAGGACCGGGACTCCACAAGGAGAGCAACAGAATGAAAAAAACTGAGCACAGGGGTCTTTCCTGAGACTGATACTCCAACCAAGGGCCATTCATGGATTTAACCTAGGACCCCTGCACAGGTGTAGTCCATGACAGTTCAGTGTCCAAGTGGGTTCCATAGTAATGGGAACAGGGACTGTCTCTGACATGAACTGATTGGCCTGCTCTTTAATAACCTCCCCCTGAGTGGGGAGCAGCCTTACCAGGCCACAGAGTAAGACAATGAAGCCACTCCTGATGAGACCTGATAGACTAGGATCAGAAGGAAGGAAAAGAAGACCTCCCTTATCGATGGACTTGGGGAAAGGCATGCGTGCAGAAAGGGGAGAAAGGGAGGGATTGGGAGGAGAGGAGGGAGGGAACTACAGAAGGGATACAAAGTGAATAAAGTGTAATTAATAAAGAATTTAAAAAAAGAAATATTCAATGTCCTTAGTTATCAGGGAAATGCAAATCAAAATGTCCCTGAGATTTCATCTTACACCCATCAGAATGGCTAAGATGAATAACTCAAGTGACAACACATGCTGGAAAGGATGTAGAGAAAGGGGAACCCTCCTTCACTGCTGGTGGGAATGTTAACTTATACAACCACTTTGGAAATCAATCTGGTGCTTTCTCAGACAATTAAGAATAGCGGTTCCTCAATATCCAGCAATACCACTGCTAGGCATATATCCAAAAGATGTTCAGGTATACAACAAGGACATCTGCTCATCCATGTTGGTAGCAACTTTATTTGTCATAGCCAGAACCTGGCAACAGCCCAGGTGCCCCTCAGTTGAGGAATGGATATAGAGATTGTGGTACATCTACACAATGGAATATCACTCAGCGATAAAAAAAAAACAAAAACAAACAAAAAAAAAAAAAACAAGGAAATCATGAAATTTGCAGGTAAATGGTAGGAACTGGAAAAGATCATCCTGAATGAGGTACCCCAGAGGCAGAAAGACACAGAGGGTATATACTCACTCATAAGTGGATACTAGACTTATAATATAGGATAAACATACTAAACTCTGTACACCTAAGGAAGCTAATCAGGAAGGAAGACTCTGGCTAAGATACTCAATCCCCATTCAGAAAGGCAAAGAGGATGGTCATTAGAGGAGGGAGAAAACATGGAACAGGACAAGAGTTTACCACAGAGGGCATCTGAAAGGCTGTACCCTGCAGGGGTATCGAGGCAGATGCTGAGACTCATAGCCAAACTTTGAGCAGAGTGCAGGGAATCTTATGAAAGAAGTGGGAGATAGTAAGACCTGGAGAGGACAGGAGCTCCACAAGGACAGTGACAGATCTTAAAAGTCTGGGCACATGGGTTTTTTCTGAAACTGATACTCCAGCCAAGGACCACTCATGGAGATAACCTAGAACCCCTGCACAGATGTAGCCTATGGCAGTTCAGTATCCAGGTGGCCTCCATAGTAATGAAGACAGGGACTGTCTCTTACATGAACTGTTTAGCTTGCTCTTTGATCACCTTCTCCTGAAGGTAGGAGCAGCCTTAACAGTCCACAGAAGAAGACAATGCAGCCACTCCTGATGAGACCTGATAGAATAGGGTTAGAGGGAAGGGGAGGAGGACCTCCTTTTTCAGTGGAGTGTGAGAGGCACACGGGTGGGGAAGAGGGAGGGGAGGATTGAGAGGGGAGGAGGGAGGGTGGTACAGGGGGGAAAGTGGATAAATTGTAATTAATAAAAATAATTAATAAAAAAAGAAAAAAAAAAGTCTCTTGAAGGGCTAGAGTGAAGACTCCAGAGGTTAAGTGAACTGATTACTTTTGTTAGGGGATTTGGATTCAATTGGCAGCACCAACCTGGTGACCAACAACTGTCACTCCAGTTCCAAGGAATCTGCCACCCTCTTGTCTCTGTGTGTACCACACAAGTGTAGTATCCAGACATATCTACAGGCATAACATTCATAAACCTAAAATTTCAATATAAACTTTGAAAAGTCACTTGATGATAAGATCTGGACACAACACTTGCTGCCTTTCCTCAGTGAGATTATGTTGTCAGGGGCTGATGCCAAATGACAGTGATGTCACAATCCTCAAGAGCAGCCTGAAGCAAGTAAGATACAGGAGTAACCTCAGCCAAAGACACAGTTCGGCCACACTCTGGCCATGAAGGTTCATATTTATGTCCTTTTCTTGTCCATTTGGACAATTAATTGTTTAGATAGAAACCAAACTACTGAATCGTCGTCTACTACTACTACTACTTCTACTACTACTACTTTTACCGCTACTACTAGCTCTATTACTGCTACTCCTCCTACCACCAGCACCAGTACCAGGAGCAGGACCACTACCAACACGAACTCCAATAACACTGCCATAGGTATGTGCCTAAGCTTACAGTTTTCAAAGTAGAATTTCCTATATTATCAGTTTGTTTTGTTATTAGGAACGCCAGATTAAAAAATTGTGTTGTTATCATAGTGCTGACATGAGGAGGTCTTTAAAAATTCCGAGTACAATAGCTGGCGTTTTAAGTCTAACTTAACAATTCTAAGCGTACAGAATACGTAGTTACAGTCTCCCTGACTACCCTTTCATACCCTGCCTGCCAACCAAAGCAGACAAAGTCATAAGATTGAATATACTGTAGAAAGTAAGTAGCAGGGTTTTGTTTCGATTTGGGTTGGTTGTTGGCATCAGGCTCTTACTGTGCTATCTAGGCTTATTATTTCAAGTTCCTGACCTGAGAGGACTCTTCATTCTTAGCCTCTGAAGTGGCTGTTCCTCATATACCATCAAATACAAATATGGCTCCTGTCCTGTTTCCTGTTTTCTCCTTCTTCCAATGTCTGTCTTGTTTGTCTTTCTGAGTAAAGATTGATCAACTCACCCAGGAACCTCCTCCTTGCTTAGCTTCTAAAGGGGTACAGATTTTAGTATGTTTATCCTATATAATAGGTCTAATATCCACTTATAAGTGAGGATATACCGTGTATGACTTTCTGTTCCTAGTATACCTCACTCAGGATGATCTTTTCTAGATCCCACTATTTGCCTGCAAATTTCACGATATCTTTGTTTTTTTTTAATTGCTGAGTAGTATTCCATTGTGTAAATGTACCACAATTTCTGTATCCATTCCTCAATTGAGGGACATATTAGTTGTTTCCAAGAAGGAGAAAACAGGAAACAGGACAGGAGCCTACCACAGAGGACCTCTAAAAGACTATACCCAGCAGTGTATCAAAGCAGATGCTAAGGCTCATAACCAAGCTTGGGCAGAGCAGTGAATCCTGTGAAAGAAGGGGGAGATAGTGAGACCTGGAAAGGACAGCAGTTCTACAAGGAGAACAATAGAACCAAAATATCTGGGCCCATGGATCTTTTCTGAGATTGATACTCCAACCAAGGGCCATTCATGGATATAACCTAGAACCTCTGCTCAGATGTAGCCCATGGCAGCTCCAGTATCCAAGTTGGTTCCATAGTAAGGGGAACAGGGACTGTCTATGACATGAAATCAGTGGCGGGCTCTTTGATCACCTCCCCCTGAGGGGGGAGCATCCTTGCCAGGTCACAGAGGAGGACGATGCAGCCAGTCCTGATGAGACCTGATAGACTAGGGTCAGAGGGAAGGGGAGGAGGACCTCCCCTATCAGTGACTTGGAGAAGGACATGGGAGATGAGGGAGGAAAGGTGGGATTGGAAGGGAATGAGGGAGGGAGCTACAGCTGGGATACAAAATGAATAAACTGTAATTGATATAAAAAATAAAAATGAAAAAATCATTGGCTTGGCAGTGGTGGCACATGCCTTTAATCCCAGCACTTGGTAGGCAGAGGCAGGAGGGTTTCTGTAAGTTCCAGGACAGCCTTGTCTACAGAGTGAGTTCCAGGACAGCCAGGGCTATATAGAAAAAACATATCTCAAAAAAAAAAAAAAAAAACAAAAAACACTGAAGAGCTAAAGAGATGGCTCAGTGTTTAAGAGCACTTGTTGTTCTTACAGAGGATCTGGTTTAGTTCCCCAGTATGCTATGGTGGTTTTCAAGCAATTGTTACTGCAGTTTCATAGTATATGATACTGTCTTCTAACCTTTGCCAGGTTCCAGGCATGTATGCATATGTTCAACATCATTACATACAAACTAACACTCATACACATAAATACTTTTTTGTGCTTTTCAAGATAAGGTTTCTCTGTGTAAAAGAAGTATATTTTAAAAACATCTTTGGGAAAGAGATTTTACTTCAATGTGCAGTGGCAAGCCAGTTTCACAGTGAAAAGAAACTATATTACCTAACACATTTTCTGATGGTACAATTTATTGCAGTTCATAAAAGCACCAGATCGTCTAGACCATCTGGATCAAAAATGGATGATTTTAGAAAACGCCTACTTGGTTTCATAATTGGAATTATGATCATAGCCTTCACCCTTACTTGTTTTTGTCTACTCCATTATAATTGTATCGTCGAGGAATCCCATGTACCAGCAGGGTAAGTTTTACACACTTAAAAATGAAAAGCCATTGAGTTCCTGTCAGAAATAGTCCCTGTTCTCCTTACTATGGGAAACCAATTGGTTACTGAGTAGTCCTGCTAGGCCACAGAGGAGAACTTTGCAGCCAGTCCTGAAGATACCTGATAAAGCAGGATCAGATGAAAGGGGAGGAGGTCCTCCCCAATCAGTGGACTTGGAAAGGGGCAGGGAGAAGATGAGGGAGGGAGGGTGGGATTGGGAGGGAATGAGGTAGAGGGATACGGCTGGGATACAGAGTTAATAAAATGTAACTAATAGTAGAAACAAATTTAAAAAACAGAATGAAAAGCATGTGCATGTGTGTATGTTTATGTATGTGTGGGAAGTGTGAGTGTGGTATAGGTGCACAGGTATGTGCTCACATGTAGAAGCCAGAGGAAGAGGTCAGGTGTGTCCTGTTTTATTATTTTCTGCCTTAATACATTTAGACACGTTTTTCTCAGTAAACCTAGATGTAGGCTCACAGGCTGGAAGGCTTAGCATTTTTCCTGTCTCTGCCTCTTCCCCCATGCATACAAAAATATAGGCATTTGCCATCATACTCAGCTTTTTACATGGGTTTAAAGTGAAAATTTCATGAGAAAGAAAGACAGACAAGAGGACAAGCAACTCACACATAGCTTAAGCTTTTTTAAAAATGTTTATTTTGATTTTATAGGTATGAGTGTTTGTCTGCATATACATGTCTCCTGTGCATATACTACCCACAGAGGCAAAAAGAGGGCATCAAATCCCTTGGAACTGGAGTTACAGCTGGTTGTGAACCACAGTGTGGGTACTACTAAATCCAGGTTCTCTATAAGAGCCAAAAGTACTCTTAATCATTAAACAATGTCTTCAGCCCTAATACCACAGGCTTTTATTGGTGGAGGGGGATCTTCAGAAGAAGTCTCTTGTAAGAATAAGAGACCATGGACTAGAGAGATGGCTCAGCAGTTAAGAGCACTGACTACTCTACAAGAGGTCCTGGGTTTGATTCTCAGCACCTACACAGTGGCTCATAATGACCTGTAACTCCATATCTAGGGGATCCATTGGCCTCTTCTGGCCACCACAGGCACATGGTACAATGACATACTTGTATTCTCACTTTCTGCTTATAATCTGAGGTAGTTATGGAACAGAAAATGGGGAAAGAAGTGATAGAAATCTTTTTTCTTTATTCAAGCATGGTAGCACACATGCTTAATCCCAGCACATGGGAGTCAGAGGTAGGTAGATGTCTATGAGTTTGAGGTCAGCCAGATCTACATAATGAGGTCTAGGTCAGCCAAGGCTATAAAGTGAGAGTCTGTCTCAAAAAAAAAAAAAAATCACCAAATAACTTTTTACAGCTCACAGTTGGTCATGCCCAGGGTAACCACTGAGCCAGTTAAAGGATTTTAGGTGATTGATAAACATCTTTCATCTTGGTCCTTTACTGGAGATTGATAGAGAGAGGAAAGCAGAAATATAGAGAAGCAAGTTACTTTCTTTCTAGAAATCAGATTGTATTCGTTTCCAAAATTGTCACTGTTCAGTCAACATGTAGGAGGTTTACAATATGCCATGGCTGTTTCATACAGGTGAAAAACAGAATAGTTGACATTTGTCTAAGTATCTTTTGCTGGACAGGGGATGATTTCTCATCAGAGGAGTCATGGGGAAGTCTTCCGTGTAAGAAATTTTGGGGGAGGAAGATGATAAATAGAAGCCCACTAATATCTATTTAACTGCGTAGCATTTTCAACTTAAGAGTTGAGGCCCTAAACTCATTTACAAGATGGACATCAAGTGCACTCTGTGTACTTTTGGATGAATTTAGAGATATATAAGGGCTGAAGATCTCCACTGTTGCTGACTTTCATGCACTGGAGATCAATCAAAGAAACCCAGATAGAAGGAGATAGATTGTTGCAGGATTACCTCAGTGTGGATAAACAATGAGACAGTGATGATTGGCATGGTCTTGGTGCAGGTTAACTACAGTTGATGTGAGCTAATGATTACAATAGTTGCATCAAATCTAGGGAATGGCCTTTTATCTTAGCCCTTCACCTTATCTTCCAACTCTTACATACTTCTGGCCACCTCTTCCAAAACATTTCCCAGGTTCTTAGAAGGAGTGGTATAAATAACTTGCATGGAGCTATGCTCACATCCATCACTTATTTTCTGCACTCTCCATTGTTTATTGTAAGGAGAGGTCTTTTTGATTAAGGCTGAAGCTGCTTTTGTCTGTAGGTATACACATAGGTATTTAATTTGCTACTACATAAAATTCCATAAATAACAGAAGTACATCCTCCTGTTGGGCCTACTTGGGTCCTTAGCCAGTCTTACTGGTTCCCTTCTCATCCCCCATACAGAGAATGTAGAATCCATTCAGAGAGCAGTTAGCCCCTTTCCCCCAACAGTCAAGCTTTTATTGCATAGGTGGGTATATCTAGCTTTCCAAATGTTTTCTTTATACTCCCTTTATTCCAGTTAATCTTTCCCCATCCCACACTTTCATCTCCCCAATCCCCACTCCCCCTGTCTCCCTCTATGTGTAAACATTTTCCACTCTGACTATTACCTATCATTAATTTCTTTTTATCTATATTTTACTACTCTCCCTCCCTAATGTACACACACACACACACACACACACACACACACACACTTGAGTTTTTGGTTCCTGGCTTGCACAGGTACTACACTAGATCCTTATATGAGAGAGAACAAGTAATATTTGTCCTTTTTATCCTGGGTTACTCACTTAGAAATGCATCTATTCCTCAGCAAATTTTATTTTTTTTTAACATCTAAGTAATACTCTATTATATATGTGTGTGTGTGTATACCATATCATTATTATTATTATTGACCACATTGTGTCATTTCATACATGTACTATCAGTTATCTAATGCCTTAAAAACAGTAAAAATGCTCTTTAAGAAAAGTTATTTATCATGAATTCATATGTCTAACAAGGGTTACAACTCTCAGCACACTATAATTGTTAACTGTGTTTATTTTTTTTCCAATGGAAAATTATCCATACTCAAAGCTAGCATTGTATTTTCTGATGATAGTAATAGTACTTTTTGTTTTAAATTATTACACCCCAAGTTTTCTGCATTTCAGGCTCAACAAGGAAAATATAGCAGCTATATCATCCTGGGTATCCAAAGTTTCAGCCTATCAACCTGAAATGATAACTGAGGACATTCCAGAGGCTCAACCTCTATTAAATTCAGACCAAGTATCTGGGCCCTCATGTCAAGAAAAACCACAAACACCAAACAGTGCAGTAAAATCAATTCAGCCTTCAAGTCCACAAAAGTCATGTGCATCACCTGATTCACAAAAATCAACGATACACTCAAATACAGAAAATACATCCACAACATGCAGTGTAAAAAAGTCAAACAGGCAATTAGATACAAAAAAATCAACTAAGACATCAAGGTTCCAAAAATTTCGTAAGTCTCACCTGGAACGATCAGGTAAGAAACAAGGCCTCAAAAAGTCACAGAAGCTCCCTCCCACCTGTAAATTACCTAGTAAAGTCAATTTATCCAGTTCAGAGAAGCAAGTCATACCACGTTGGCTAGATATTCTACAATCTTCAGCTACACTGTCTTGTCCATCACTCTCACATGATCAAATCGGGCCCACCAAAACAACCAAAATAAAGAAAACAAACCAGTCACGTGGACATGATCTAAAAAGGTCAGTAAGTAGAGGTGTGTCAAGCACACCTACACCACCCAAAGCTTGCGGACATTATAAGGAAAAATGCCTTGTTTGTAGTTCTCCTGTATGTCTTCCCATTGGTCATTCTGGGATGGAGAGGAAACAAGCTGAAATCATTCATGTTTCAAGGGAAATGAAGCCATCTCCCCAACCTTTTTATGAAATAGATTACAATTACAATGAAGCGAAGTACGAGAACTGTTCTTATCTGGACATGAGTAATGCTAGTATGGGAACATATGATAGTGAAGACAGTGATGCAGAAATAATCATTATTTGTGGCACAAGTCATGATAAGGATATCTTGGATAAAGACACCTTAAGTTATTAAGGACTTAAAACACATTGATCTACAAACGAAATATCCACATGTAATCACTGTCAATAATAGATCTGCCTATCTTGAAGGCAATTAAATTCATGGCATAACAAATTATTGTTGTATTTATCATTGCATCTCAGTGGAAAAAGACTCATCTGGTATATCTTTTTTTTTCCATTTGGTGTATCTTATTTAGATATGGTTACTTAAATGGGAATCACACTTGAACATGCACATACAAATTTAGAAAGAAATTTTAAGATGGATATCCTGAAGTGTTCTTTCCCTGAATTAGCTCTCAATGAAAGGCCCAATTTGACATTATTTACTCAGTTATTTTTTCAGTGCTGAAGATTAAACCCAGAGTGTCATGTGTGCTAGTCAAGTGGTCTGCCAATGAGCTTTGTCACCAATTTAAAAAAAAAGTATTATTTTTAATATACTTATTATTTTATGTGTATGGGTGTTTGCCTCCATATACTGCCTGGTACCACTTATATATCTGGTACCCAAGGGGGCTAGAAGATAGCATCAGATTCCCTGGAACTGGAGTTACAGACAGTTACAAGCTGCCATGTAGATACTGAGACTAGAACCTGGGTCCTCTGGGAGAGCTCTTATTCACTGGGCCACCTCTTTATCCCCTAAGAATGTATTTTTAAATTTTTATTTTCAGAGTTTGGGTCAAACCTAGGACTGTGCATACTAGGCAAATGTTTCACCCTAAAACTATACTCCCAGACCTTGAAGTAATTTTAATTATTTGTAGGGCAGGGTTTGTGGTGCTGGTAATGGAATCCAGAGTGTTGCACGTGTTAGGCAAGCATTCTCTGACTGAGCAACATCCCCCGGGCTACCTTTTAGTGTTTATGTGGAAACCTCATAGTTTAAAGTTGGATCTTTCTCTGTATGACATGGTGCCTGTTGGAAAGAGCTCTGTATTGTAGGGTAAATGTTTATCTTTGCTCCCAAACTGATGTGGTTGAAACTTAATATTGTATAGGATGGTTTGGGGACATAGAGTCATAAGGTGGTAATGCAGTCATGAAAATAAAATCATCATAAATGGATTAAGGAGCTGAAGAACTTACCTCTGCCTTGTGAGACAAAACAAAAAAAAAAGTTACACCTATGAATTATAGAGCTGGCCTTCACTAGACGTTTGCCGTTGCCTTAAGTTTGGGCTTCCCAGACTTCAGAACTCTGAAAAATAACTTTGCTGCTTACAAGCTACTCAGTTTATGGCATTTTGTTATGGACTCCAAACCAACTAAGATTATCGATACTGCTTGTTTCTGTATTATTTAGAAAAATTCCTAACTACCAGTTCTAACAACACCTCCTTGTTAAGGTTATTTTTATAAAACTATGTTTGTTAGCCACGCATGGTAACACATGCCTTTAATCCCAGCACTCAGGGAGGCAGAGGCACTGTGAGTTCGAGGCCAAGCCTGATCTACAAAGTGAGTCAGAACAGGATTGCAGCCAGATACTGGGGGTGGAGGTGGGGGTAGGGGGTGGGAAGGAGTACAGAAATCAGCGTTTGAATTACACAATAACTTTATACCTACACCTCCTCCTCTAGAGATTGCCATCTAAATGATGGGCCCAACCTGCAGTACACACTCCTGGAGCTTTTTGATATCAGTCTAAGTGTTGTAATTAAGTCAGCAGCCAACTTACTGTAGATTATAAGGGCAAGGGGCCCATGGTGAAAACTATAACACTGATTATAAGTATTACAATGAAAAGAGATATTGGGATCCAAAGAAAGGTTAGGGCTAAAACAGTAAAGTTGGAGGCAGTAGAAATGGTTCAACAGTTAAGAGCATATAACTACTTTAGCAGAAGACCGAGATCCAATGCCCAGTACCCACATGGCTGCTCACAATGGCCTTTAACTTCAGTTCTAGGGGATACAAGTCTCTATGGCCTTTTCAAGCTTCTGTGTATATGTGACATACATAAACTCATGCAACTAAACATATACACATAAAATAAATATAAAAAAAAAACAGTAAAATTGGAAACACTAAGGAAGACAAAAAAGATGGCTTTCAGCTGGGTATGAGACAACCAAATTGACAGGAGGAAAGAGAGGGTTCTGAGCCAATGTTAGTAGGCCACCTGGTTCCCCTAAGTCCTATTCCCTCAGGAATGTATACTAGACACTATTACCCTTTGACATATTGTTGATCTTAATGGGAGTTAATTGCAACAGTAAATTAGGAGTTAAAAGTGTACCTATATTTCAGAAAAGAGACTCCCAGATTGCCCTGTGAGCAAGTTCTTTGCCATTAAATAACCAAGAACAACTACAACTTGGTAGCTATGATTAGGGTTAGTACTATGGTGAAACTATAAGCTGGCCACAAAAGTGTAGGAACAAAGGAAGCATAGTATAATAAACAACTATCAAGATACCTGCAAGAGTGATGACTAGTGGGCCAATGATTAGCAAAGGCTGGCAGTTAATGAAGCAGGGCACAGAGATGAATGATTAAGGGTTCTAACCACCCCTACCTGGGTAGACAGCCTGTGAGTAGAGCATAATCATCTTCCTGGTTGAGCAAGGAATACAGGGTATGTGTACTCTAATATAGCCAACTAATAAAATTATGCTTAGTTTTGTTCAGTTTTTGTCCTAAATTCTATTAAAAAAAAAAAAACAACAAAAAACTAGACATGAAGTTCAATGCATTTCCCTCTTTTGGGAAACCTTCTACTTTCAGTAGTTTCTTTCAGTTTCTCTTCATTTTTCTCAATAAAGCTTGCTTCTGCTTCACTTATTTTTCCAAGTGTCTGCATCTTTAATTTTCACTGTATTGAGTGACACAAAGAACTCAAGAGCCACTGTCTCTGGTTGACTAGATAGCTGTTGAATTTCTGGCACCTTAAGTCCTCAGTCAAGTACAAATGGGCCAAGTAAGGAGATATAAGGAAGGAAGGAAAAGAAGGAAGAAGAGAGACAGGGAGGAGGGTGGAGTGGGGGTGATTACTAAAACCTTGCCCAAGCTAATAATTTTGAAAAATTAAGCCTTATCACCCCAAGTTTTTTTTTTTAATCTCTTTGAAATGTCCTGATTTAAGAAAGAAGGTTTCAAATGTTTACTTCCTGGACAACCTGCTTCTCTGTCTTAGCTTTTAGGCTACTTTACTCACTTTGTTCCAGTTTTAAGCATTTTCAGAAAGAATCAAGACCTGAGGCCTATCACTTCTTCACATTTTCTTTGTCAGGAAACATTATGAAACCACTTTCAGCTGTGGCTCTTTCCTCTCAGACCATTCCTATTCTCTTTCTTTTGAATCATCTCTCCATACTCATCTATAAATCTCATACTTTTCTTATGGCTGTATTTTGCTTTTTTGATTCTGTACAACCATTGCTAAAATTCTGTTACTTGTTTTAAAAATGTGATAAATGGTAAGATTTCAAATAATTCTCTCACGTAACTTTCTCTCTCTCTCTCTCTCTCTCTCTCTCTCTCTCTGTGTGTGTGTGTGTGTGTGTGTGTGTGTGTGTGTGTGTGTGTGTGTAAGCATGCATCTAAAGGATGCTTAGAGATCTTCAGATTTACTCTTCTGTGGGGAAGGCATCTGTAGAGCTATGCTCAGGCAGGAATATCACTTTTTCCAAGGGTGGACGGTGAGGTTGCAGTAGCATTGTACTGGCAATAGCAAAAAATTAAAAAAGGATTTATCTATTTTATGTTTATACCTTCACTGTATATATGTGTTTCGTATGATGCAGGTGACCTTGGAAGCCAGAAGATTGCCCTCAGATCCCTTAGAACTGGAGTTACAGATGGTTGTGAACCACCATGTGGGTGCTAGGATTCAAGCCAGGGTCCTCTAAAAGAGCAGCAAATTATCTTAGCCTCTCTCTAGCACATGATGTCAGATTGTTAAAGTAATCACAAATGAGTAAATCACCAGGTGTAGGATGGTTATACACATATCAAAAGCTTACTAAGTCTTTAGTTTTATCAGTTCCTGCAGTTCAATAGCCCCTTCTACAACGTGGGAAATCCCTAAGACCTAACATATAGAAAAGGAAATCAAAAGAAATAATCTCTATAATATCTTCTTAATTGTTATCTGTGCACAATTTACAATTACTCCTGTACTGTCTTGGTCTTAGAAAACAAGCATTAAAATAATATTACCTTTGCCAGGCATGATGGCAAATGCCTTTAATCCCAAGCAATAGTGAGGCAGAGGCAGGCCGATCTTTGTGAGTTTGAGTCAAACCTGCTCTGCAGAAATACTTCCAGGATGGCCACAGGCTACATCCACCACAAAAACAAAAAACAAAACAACAAAAACAAAACAAAACAAAATTCTGTCTCAACAAAACAAAAAAGTTAGATTGAAAAAAATAGCTCAGTGGTTAAGAGCACTGACTGTTCTTCCAGAGGAACTGGGTTCAATTCCCAGTACCCACATGGCAACTCAAAACTATTTATAACTCCAGTTCCAGGTGATTGGACATGTTCACGCAGAAATACATACAAACAAAACACTAATACACATAAAACAGATCAATAAATCATTTTAAAATGTTAATAAAGAGCCATGGTATCATCAGTTTCCTTATACATATCTTTTTGTGGCAAAATGGGCTATGTTTTTAAGAGACATTCTCACTGCATAGCCCACACTAACTTGGAACTTTCTATGCAGCCCTAGCTGACATGGAACACATGATCATTCTGCTTCAGCCTTCTATGTGCTAAGATTACAAAGGTGTATCACTACACTTGACTTGGCTACTTTAAAAAATTGCAGTAAAGCCGGGTGGTGCTGGCACACACCTTTAATCCCAGCACTCAGGTATGCAGAGGATTTATCTATTTACCTCTGGTTTTTTAGAGACTACAAGATATGTGCCTAGGCCCTTCTGGCTTTTAAAGTACCTATTGAGAATTCAGGTGTAATTCTAATAGGTCTACCTTTATATGTTAGTTGGCCTTTTTTTTTTTACACTTATTTATGTATTTATTTATCTGTTTGTTTGTTCACTTTACATCACAACTGTAGCCCCTTCCCTCCTCTCCTCCCATTCCCACCCTCCTTCCCTCTTCTGCCTATCACCTTCCCCTCCCCCTCAGAAAAGGGGAGTCACCCCACCTACCCATCCCAGAACATCAAATTGTATCAGGACTGAGCACATCCTCTACCACAGTGGCCTGGCAAGGCAGTCCCACCAGGGAGAAATGATCTAAAAGCATGAAAGACAGCCCTTGTCAGAGACAGCCTCAGCTTCCCTTACTAGGGAACCCACATGAAGACCAAGCTGTCCACATGGCCCTTGGTTGGTGATTCACTCTCAGAAAGCTCACCTGGGTCCAGGATAATTGGTTATAAGGGGGGGAAAAAACAACAAGAAAAATATAAGGACAGATGACCTGTTAGAGTAACACCTGACTTGTCAATGAAGATTCTAAAAGCCAAAGGGCCTGGACACATTTTCTAAAAACTCTACAAGACCACTGATGCCAAAACAGAGTACTGTGCCAAGAAGAACTTTCAATTACAATAGATAGAGAAAATGAGATATTCCATTAATAAAACTGTTAGGATTGTGCAGCAAAGTTACATAGTGGGCTCATAAGTCATGCCATGCAATTGGCTCCACGTGGGAGGTTTTATTAAAGGAAGTAGGAAGGGGTCACAGAGACCATCTCTGGGCAGGATAGGGGAGAGAGAGAAGGAGAGGGAGAGAAAAGAAGTCAAGACAGGAACTCAAACAGGGCAGGAACCTGGAAGCAGAAGCTGACTGGTTCAGAGTCCATGGAAGAGTCCTCTTTACTGGCCTGTTTGCCTTGGGTTGCTGAGCCTGCTTTCTTATAGAATCCAGAAACAGCAGGCTAGTTATGGAACCATCCGCAATGAACTGGGCCTTTCACCCATCATTTACTAATGATCTACAGTGAGATCTTACTGAGGCATTTTCTCACTTCCTTCCTTTCATATAACTCTAGTTTTTATGTTCAAATAAAAGTCTATGCACCAAAAACAATGGCACTCAAGTTCATAAAAGAAAAACTACTATAGCTTAATCACATATTGCCCCCTCCACTCAAAGACTCATAGCAGGGGACTTGAATACCTTACCTTCATCAATAGACAGGTCATCCAGGGAAAAAAACCAAACAGAGAAATACCGGCGCTAACTGCTATTTCAAACCAAATGGACCTAACAGATATTTATAGAACATTTCACCCAAACACAAAAGAACGTGCTTTCTTTTCTGCACCTAATGGAACTTTCTCCAAAATCGAGCACATACTCAGAAACAAAGCAAGAATCAGCAGATACAAGAAAACTGAAATAACACCTTACATCCTATCTGACTACAAACAATTAAAGCTGATATCAACAAT
Organism: Meriones unguiculatus; assembly: GCF_030254825.1. NCBI lineage: Eukaryota > Metazoa > Chordata > Mammalia > Rodentia > Muridae > Meriones > Meriones unguiculatus. The sequence goes on along the minus strand of NC_083369.1, from coordinate 102,260,177 downwards.
ACAAACAGCAGAAAGCTTAAAATGCATGGAAACTGAACCACTCACTACTGAATGAAAAAATGAGTCAAGATAAAAAGTAAGAAAATCCATTAAGGACTTTCTATAATTAATGAAAATGAATATACAACATGCCCAAAGCTCACATAAAAAAATTAAAGATATCTCATACTAGTAACTTAATAACACACCCAAGATCTCAAGGAAAAAAAATCACACTCCAAATGAGCAGAAGGCAAGAAACAGTCAAATTGAGGAATGAAATCAATAAAATAGAAATTAAAAATACCTAAAAATAAATTAAACAGAATTGGTTCTTGAGAAATCATTAAGATTAACAAACCCTTATCCAAGTTAACTAAAAGGCAGAAAGAGAAGAGAAGATCTAACTTATCAAAATTAGAGAAGAAACAGGGAAGATAACAACAGACACAAAGGAAATCTGGAGAATTATAGAGATATACTTTAAAAACCTATAATACACCAAATAGATAGTTTTCTTCATACATTCCACTTATCAAAGTTAAGTCAAGAGTGGATAAGCAATTTCAATATACAATAACCCCTAGTGAAATAGAATCAGTAATTAAAAATCTCCCAACTGAGCGGCTTATGGGCCACATCTGAGCAGGGGTCTAGGTCCTCTCCATCCATGGTCCTTGTTTGGTGCATCAGTATCTGCAGGCCCCTCTGGACCCAGATTTGTTGACTCTGTTGGTCTTCTTGTGGAGCTCCTGTCCCCTCTGGGTCCTTCTATCCCCTCCCTGCTTCTTCTGTAAGACTCCCTACGCTCTGCCCTAAGTTTGGCTATGAGTCTCAGCATCTGCTTCCATCTCCAGCTAGGTCTTTCAGAGAACATCTATACTAGGCTCTAGACCTGTTCTCTCTCTTCCACTGCTTCCGGTGTCTATACTGTTTGCCCTTCTGAATGAGAATTGAGTATCCTCCCTAGGGTCCTCCTTGTTATTTAGGTCTTCTTTAGGTCTCTGGATTTTAGTATAGTTATCCTATATTACATGTCTAATATCCATTTATAAGGAAGTATATACCATGCGTGTCTTTTTTGCTTCTCGGTTACCTCACTCAGGATGATCTTTTCTAGTTCCATCCATTTGCCTGCAAATTTCATGATTTCCTTGTTTTTAATGGCTGAGTAGTATTCCATTGTGTAAATGCATGACGTTTTCTGTATCCATTCTTCAGTTGAGGGACATCTGGGTTGTTTCCAGATTCTGGCTATTAAAAATAAAGCTGGTGTGGAGGGGTGGTCTTGCCAGGCCACAAAGGAAGAGGATCTAGGCAATCCTGATGAGACTTGATAGGTAGGGTCAGATGGCAGGGTGGGCGGCTCTCCTTTGTGGTTCTCCTTCTGCCTGGGGGCTGCATCCTTGCAGTCCAGGAAGTCAAGAGGGGCAGGAGATGAGAATGGCCAACAAGAACCTTACAGGGATCACACATCCTGGGAACAGCTGATGGCTAGTTCAACTTTACTTACAAAGAATATATATCCTTAGAAGAGTGGTTGGGGGGGGCTCCAAGAATAGGTGTACATAATTGGTTGAAACTAGGCACTTCAAGGATACTTGATTTGCATTGTACAGCATGCTCCAATCATAAGAGTAGAACGCCAGTGCTTAATTAACATATAGGCGCAGGAAGGGAAGAGCTAGCAGGGAGCTGTGTCAAAGGCTATATATCAAGTGTGGCTAGAGGAATCTGTATCTAAAGGCACTCTCCGGATGAAGTCAGGCAGAGAGCAGGGGACCTCTCTGAGCGGAGGGAGTTCTGCCCTTACCACAGAGCTCCTAATGGCTATCGGTCCAGGCAAGAACTGCAACCTCAACCAGCAGGGTGTCTCCAACATCCTTTTCAGTGGACTAGGGAAAGAGAATAGAGGGGAAAGAAGGAGGGAGGGTGGGACTTAGAGGGGGAAGAGGAAGGGAGGGTGGGACTGAGAGGAGATGAGGGAAGGGGCTGAAATCAGGATATAAAGTAAATACATTTTAAAACACTAAAAATTAAAAATATAACATGAAAATCATCTCAATCAATAATAAATAAAAAAAGTGAAAAGAAACCAAAACTTTTTATAATAGCCTTAAGTAATATAAAATATTTTGGAAGTAATTAAGGTATCAGAAGATAGAAAGATTCTACATGTTCGTGTATTGGTAGGATTAATATACTAAAAATGACGATCCTACCAAAAGCAATCTACAGATTCAATGTAATACTCATCAAAATTCCAACACAATTATTCACAGATCTTAAAAGGAAAAGTTTTAGCTTCATATGGAAGCAAAAAACTCAAAATAGCTAACACATCCTGAATCATACTAGAACTTCCTGACCTCTAATTGTACTACAGAAGTATGGTAATAAAAACATCATACGATTGGCACAAAAACAGAAACATTGTTCAATGGAATCAAATCAAAGACTCAGAAAATAAATCCATACACCTATAGACATCTGATTTTTTTTTTTTGTAAAGAAGCCAGAAATACACACTGGGGGGAAAACAAACAAACAAACAAACAAAAACAAAACAAAACAAAAAACAGCATCTTTACCAAATGGTGCTGGCCAAACTGCATGGCTACCTGTAGATGACTCCAAATGGATCTATATTTATCACCCTGTACAAAACTCAAATCCAAGTGGATCAAAGACCTCAACATCAAACCAGATAGAAGAGGAAGTGAAGAATAAATTTAAACTCAGTAGCACAGGAGAAGACATTCTGAAAAAAAAAAATCAGCCCTAAATGGGCTGTCTCCATCAAATCTCTCCCCTCAGAGCTCAGGGAACCCTGTGGAAGAGGAGCCAGAAAGAGTATAATAGCTGAAGGGAATGGAGGACACCAAGAATAAAAAGCCCTATAAGTCAATATGTTCAACACATACCTGAACTCACAGAGAGTGAAGCAGCATGCACAGGGTCTCCATGGATCTGCACCAAATGGGGTACTATCACTGAAAGAAGTGGTCAGATGTCGCCATCCCTAACACAGGTGGTATCCATAATTGATAAGCACTTGCAGATGCAAATATAGTTTTCTCTAAGGGAATCTCAATTAGAAAACAAACTATTATTTTAAAGGTTATTTTTAATTAATTTATTTTTTTAATTACAGTTGATTCACTTTGTATCCCAGCTGTAGCCCCTACTCTTGTCCCTTACCAACACAACCTTCCCTCCATCTTCTTCTCCTATGGCACCCTCCCACAGTCCAGTGGTAGCAGAAGTCCTCCTCCCATTCCATCTAACCCTAGTCTATCAATTATCATCAGGACTGGCTGCATTGTCTTCCTCTGTGGACTGGTAAGGCTGCTCCCACATCAAGGAGAGGTGATCAAAGAGCCGGCATCTGATTTCATATCAGAGACAGTCTGTGTTCCCATTAGTAGGGAACCGTCTTGGACACTGAGCTGCTATGGGCTACATCTGAGCAGGGTTTCTAGGCTATCTCCATGCATGGTCCTTGGTTGGAGTATCTGTCTCAGAAAAGACCCCTGTGCCCAGAATTTTTGGTTCTGTTGCTTTCCTTGTGGAAATCCTGTCCCCTCAAGGTCTTTCTATCTCCCCCTTCATTCATGAGATTCCCTGCACTCTGCTGAAGGTTTGGCTATGAGTCTCAGCATCTGCTTTGATACCTTGCAGGGTAGAGTCTTTCAGAGGCCCTCTGTGGTAGGCTCCTGTCCTGTTACTTGTCATCTCCTTCTTCCGATGCCCATCCCATTTGCCTTTCTGAATGAAGATTGAACATCTTATGCAGGGTCCTCCTTCTTGATTAGAGTCTTTAGGTGTAAATATTTAATATGATTATCCTATATTATATGTCTTATATCCACTTATACGTGAGTATATACCATGTTTGTCTTTCTGCTTCTGTGATATCTCACTCAGAATGATCTTCTCTATTTCCACCCATGTACCTGCAAATTTCATGACTTCCTTGTTTTTAATAGCTAAGTAGTATTCCATTGTGTAAATGTACCACAATTTCTGTGTTTCTCAACTGAGGGGCATCTGGGTTGTTTCCAACTTCTTGCTATTACAAATAAAGCTGCTACAAACGTGGTTGAACAAATGTATACTTGAGCATCTTTTTTAAAATTTTTTATTAATTACTCTTTATTCATTTTATATCCCCCCATAGGCCCCTCCCTCCTCCCTTCCCGACCCCACCCTCCCTCCCCTTTCTGCATGCATGCCCCTCCCCAAGTCCACTGATAGGGGAGGTCCTCCTCTCCTTCCATCTGACCTTAGTCTATCAGTTCTCATCAGGAGTGGCTGCATCATCATCTTCTGTGGCTTGGTAAGGCTGCTCTCCCTTCAGGGGGAGGTGATCAAAGAGCAGGCCAGTCAGATTATGTCAGAGATAGTCCCTCTTCCCATTACTATGTAACCCACTTGAACACTGAACTGCCATGGGCTACATCTGTGCAGGGGTTCTAGGTTATCTCCATGAATAGTCCTTGGTTGGAGTATGAGTCTCTGGAATGTTCCCTGTGTCCAAATTTTCTTGTTCTGTTGCTCTCCTTGTGGAGACCCTGTCCTCTCCAGCTCTTACTATTTCCCACTTCTTACATAAGATTCCATTCACTCTGCCCAACAGTTGCCCATCAGGCTCAGTATCTGCTTTGATAGTCTGTAGGGTAGAGGCTTTCAGAGGCCCTCTGTGGTAGGTTCTTAGTTTGTTTCCTGTTTTCTTCTTCTGGCTTTCGGAAGAACCTCTGTAGAAGGTTCTTAGGTTGCTTAGGAGCGGTATAGCTGGATCTTGAGGTAGCACTATTCCTAATTGTCAGAGAAAGTGCCAGATTAATTTCCAAAGTGATTGTACGAGTTTATATTCCCACCAGCAGTGGAGGAGGGTTCCCCTTTCTCCACATCCTCTCCAGCATGTGTTATCACTTGAGATTTTGATCTTAGCCAGTCTGATGAGTGTAAGGTGAAATTTCAGGGTCGTTTTGATTTACATTTCCCTAATGACTAAGGATGTTGAGCATTTCTTTAAGTGTTTCTCTGCCATTTCATATTGCTCTGTTAATTCTCTGTTTAGTTCTGTACCCCATTTTTTTAATTGAATTACCTGATTTGTTGCTGTTTAACTTCTGGAGTTCTTTATATATTCTGGACAGTAGCCCTCTGTCAGACATAGGGTTGGTGAAGATCCTTTCTCAATCTGTACACAGTCATTTTGTTCTGATGACAGAGTCCTTTGCTTTACAGAAGCTTTTCCATTTCATGAGGTCTCATTTATTGATTGTTGATCATAGAGCCTGTGCTATTGGTGCTCTGTTCAGGAAGTTGTCTCCTGTGCGATGAGTTCAAGACTCTTCCCTATTTTTTCTTCTAACAGGTTTAGTGTGTCTGGTTGTATATTGAGGTCTTTGATCCACTTGGACTTTAGTTTTGTGCAGGGTAATAAGTATGGATCTATTTACATTTTTCTACATGCAGATATACAGTTAGACCAGCACCATGTGTTGAAGATGCTCTTTTTTCTATTGTATGGTTTTGGCATCTTTGTCAAAATTCAGGTGTCCATTAGTGTGTGGGTTTATTTCTGGATCTTTAATTCATTTCCATTGATCAACCAGCCAGTTTCTATGCCAGTTGCTCTATAGTACAGTTTGAGAGCAGGGATGAAGATACCTCCAGAAGATCTTTTATTGTAGAGGATTGTTTTAGCTATTCTTGGTTTCTTGTTATTCCATATGGAATTGAGAATTTTTCTTTCAAGGTCTGTAAAGAATTGTGTTGGTATTTTGATTGGAATTGCAGTGAATTTGTAGAATTGGTAAAATGGCCAATTTTACTATGTTAATCCTACCAGGCCATGAGCGTGGGAGATCTTTCCATCTTCTGATATATTCTTCTAATTCTTTCTTCAGAGACTGGAATTTTTTTTATACAAGTCTTTAACTTACTTGTTTATAGTTACACCAAGGTACTTTATGTCATTTGTGACTATTATAAAAGATGTTGTTTTCCTCATTTCTTTCTCAGCCCATTTATCTTTTGTATACAGGAGAGCTACTGATTTTTTGAGTTAATTTTGCATACAGCCACTTTGCTGAAGGTGCTTATCAGCTGTAGGAGCTCCCTGGCAGAATTTTTGTGGTCACTCATGTATACTATCATATCATCTGCAAATAGTGGTATGTTGACTTAATACTTTCTGAACTGGATCTCTTTTAATTGTCTTATTTCTCTAGCAAGGATTTCAAGAACTACGTTGAAGAGGTATGGAGAAAGTGGGCAGCCTTGCCTTGTCCCTGATTTCAGTGGGATTTCTTTAAGTTTCTCTATGTTTAGTTTGATGTTGGCTATAGGTTTGCTGTATATTGTCTTTACTATGTTTAGGTAAGTGCCTTATATCCCTGATCCCTCCAGGACTTTAAACATAAACGGATGTTTGATTTTTTCAAATGCTTTTTCAGCATCTAAGGAGATGATCGTATGTTTTTTGTTTGCTTGTTTGTTTGTTTGTTTTTGGCTTTCTGTGGGTTTATATGGTGGATTACATTGATGGATTTCTGTATACTGAACCACCTGTGCATACCTGGCATGAAGCCTATTTTGTCATAGTGGATGATATCTTTCATGTGTTCTTGGATTTGGTCAACGACTAATTTGTTGAGTATTTTTTCTGTCAATGTTCATAAGGGAGATGGGTCTGGAATCCCTTTTCTTTGTTGGATATTTGTGAGTTTTAGGTATCAAGGTGACTGTGGCTTCATAGAATGAGTTCCGTAATGTTCCTTCTGTTTATATTTCGTGGAATATTTTGAAGAGTATTGGTGTTAGCTTTTCTTTGAAGTTCTGGCAGAATTATGCTCTGAAACCATCTGGCCTTAGGCTTTTTTTTGGATGGGAGACTTATAATGACAGATTCTATTTCCTTAGGGGATGTAGGAATATTTATTTTATTTATCTGGTCTTGATTCAGCTTTGGTAAGTGGAATCAATCAAGAAAATTGTCCATTTTATTTAGATTTTCAAATTTTGTGGCTTGTAGCCTTTTGAAGTAAGATCTAATGACTGTTTGGATTTCCTCAGGGTCTGCTGTTATGGCTGGAAATACTCAAACTCAGGGCTAAAATCAATAAATAAAAAAAAAATAAAATAAAATTTTAAAGAATCAATGAAACAAGGACCTGGTTCTTTGAGAAAATCAACAAGATAGACAAAGCCTTAGCAAAACTAAGTATAAGGTAGAGAGATACTATCCAAATCAACAAAATCAGAAATGAAATGCTGTTTCGAATTTCTTCTTGAAGGTACTTGGTACTATGAATTTTCCTCTTAGCACGGCTTTTGCTGTTTCCCATAAGTTTGGTTATGTTGTGCCTTCATTTCCATTGAATTCGAGGAAGTCATTTATTTCTTTCTTTATTTCTTCCTTTATCCCAGTGTCATTGAGAAGCGAGTTGTTCAATTTCCATGAGTGTATAGGCTTTTTGTTATTTCTGTTGTTGGTGAGGTCCAGCTTTAGTACATGGTGGTCATATAGGATAGAAGAGATTATTCCAATATTGTCATATCTGTTGAGCCTTGCTTTGTGACCAACTATATGACCTATTTTGGAGAAGGTTCCATGAGGTGCTGAGAAGAAGGTAAACTCTTTTGTGTTTGGGTGAAAGTTTCTATAGAAGTCTGTTAGGTCCATTTGATTTATGACTTCTGTTAGAGTCATTGTTTCTTTGCTTAATTTCTGTTTTGTTGACCTGTCCTTTGTTGAGAGTGGGATGGTGAAGCCTACCACTATTAAATGTGTGGGGACCTATGTGTGGTTTAAGTTTTATTAATGTTTCTTTTACAAGGACATCTTTGGAGTTTCCTTGTCTCATAATGTTGTGTCAGGGCTTTAAAAATTTTTATTTTTAATTTTAAATACACACACACACACATACTCATATATATATATATATATATACACACACATATATATACATATACATGCATATGTACTCCCCTTTCTTCATTCTGCAAACATATATATATATACCAGTATATATATGTATATATATACTTCTTATATACATATATATACTTGTGTGTATATAAATACACACACACTCATATATATATATATATATACATATATATGCATATATACTCCCCTTTCTTCATTCTACAAGCATATATATGTATATATATGCTTATATATATATATATATATATACCAGTATATATATGTATATATATACTTCTTATATACATATATATACTTGTGTGTATATACATATATATGTATGTATACATACATATACATATGTACTCCTCCTTTCTTCATTCTACAAGTACTTTGGGTATATATTATGGCTTCCAGTTTAGTGGTTTTATGAGATTGCTGAACATGAGAACAAGTAGATCTCTATTTCTTGGGCCTTCTGTTGGGCTCATTTCCATTTGTTTGTTTGTTTATGTCCTTTTATGATGTGTTATTATTTGTTTTGTTATATTTTATTATTATCTCTTAGAAGCCTGTTTTTTTAATGAGATACAGAAAAGGGGTTGATCTGGATGAAAAGAGATGTGTGGAGAAAATGGGAGAAGTAGAGGAAGAGGAAACTAACATTATGTGAGAAAAAATCTATTTTCAATAAAAGGGGAAATAAATAATAAAAAGAACATTGAACTTTAAAATTTTTTACAGGGTTTTGCAGATTTGACAGGGATGCTACTATATATATGAACTCACAGTAGCTGTGAATGCATGCATAAGGCATTGTATTGGCTACTTTTTATTGCTGTGATAATACACCAGGACCAAGACAACTTATAGAAGAAGCAGTTTACTTGGGCTTATGGTTGCAGAGACTGAAGAGTCTATCATGGTAAGGAATTATGGCAGCAGGCAACAAGCATACTGAACAGCTGAAAGCTTAAATCTGAAGCCACAAATAAGAAGCAGAGAGAGTAAACTGGAAATGGTACATGGTTATTGACACTTCACTGGCAGTGACATACTCCCTCCAGCAAGGCCATACCTCCTAAACATACCTGTGGTAGAAACCAAATACTCAAACATCTGAGTCTATGGGAAAACATTCTTATTCAAACCACCACAGACTGCACAAGATCATGCCAGCCATAGCTCCATAATGGACAGGGGAAGTGCTCACAAAGTTCCCTTCTACCTGAGGAGCTACTGGCAGTTGGTGGTTGCTGTGGAAGGGAGAGTCAGTTTTCTTCAGAAACGTCCATGTTCTCAGTGGTTGCTTGAACACCAATAGATGGTCCTGCACCCATGAACCATTACAGGGCAGCACACATAGGACTCATTTAAAAGGGGATGATATGAAGTTAGAAAGGGGGACACAATGTGGTGAAGTCTGGAAGAAGTTGGTGGTGAGAGAATGAGAAGTGAAATGACCAAAATACATGTTATATATGTATGAAATTCTCAAAGTATGTACGTTTTTTGTTTTTAGTTTTTGTTTTTCAGTTTTTTGAAACACAGTTTCTGGCTGTCCTGGAACTCAGTCTGTAGTAAAAATGGCCTCTAACTCAAAGAGATCCACTTGCCTTTGCTTCCTGAGCGCTGGGATTAAAGATATGTGTTACCGAAGTCAGGCTAAAGAGTATTAAAGAAGATAAATAAATCTCAGAGATATTACAAAGGGTGTATAACTTAAAAATAATAGAACACCTTTGGTTTATAGGTTGAACTGTACTTTCTAAGCCCAATTCATATGTTGAAAATATTTTTTTCACTTTTATGAAACAGGGTCTCACTTTGTAAGCCAAGCCTTGAACTTGATTCATGATCTTCCTGACCATTTGGAATGCTGGGATTATGGTAGAGTGCTACTGCCATATCCAGGGTTATAGTAAAATACTAATACAGTGGCTCCAGACTGTAGACTTATATTTGGAAGTAGTGTCTTTACAAACTTAATTAATATAGTTGAGGCCATACTGGAGTAGGGTCTGACCCTAATCCTGTGTTGCTAGTGTCATTAAAAGTGAATAGTTGGATACAGTCATGTACCCAAAGAATGTCATATAAATGTTGCAGTAAGAATTTAGGAAAATGGACTTGTACTAGAATACCGTAGTGTTTTCTGAGGGAGCATGACCCTCCTGATACCTTGTTTTCAGACTTCTAGTCTCCGGAAATGAATGACTATAAAATTTTCATTGTACAAGGCACTTTATTTGTAATGTTTTGTTATAGCAGCTCAGAGAAAGAACACACTTAGTGTGTGTGTGTGTGTGTGTGTGTGTGTGTGTGTGGTACCTCACATCAAGCCCAGGATTTTGTGCATGATAAGGCAAGTACATCCCCACACTGCACTGCCATCCTCGGATTTTTGAGCCAGAATCTCACTGTATAGTTCAGGCTGGCCTTGAACTCCTGATTCTCCTGCTTTAGTCTACCAACTACGGCTAGGATCACAACTATATGCCAAGATGCCCAGCTTGACAGTATAGCCTTTAATGTGTATTATGTGATATTTTTTGCCAATTAGGGCCATGCATGTTTGCCATGGTTTCTAGATCATATGTGATAATGAATGTGAAAGAGTCCTAGGAGACTCTAATCCATTCTATTAGTTAAATGAGAGGGCTAGAGTCTGTCTTAAAACACCGGTTATTGCTCTTCTTCTCTTTGGAAGTACAAATGAACATCCAATTTGTTCTCCAGATTTCAATTTGAAAAGAAAATAGGGAGTACCTCTTAATTAAGCTGTATCCACAACTTTTTTTTTTTTTTTTTTTTACTTTTGAGGTAAGTTCACAATATATTGCCTATGTAATCATGAACTCCAGGATTCAACTACTCCTTTTGCTTCAGCTTCCTAAGTGGCTAGGTCAGCAGGCATGCACGACAACACCCAGGTAATACAATATACTTCTTTCTCAGTGGAGGAAGGTGCACCAACAAACTTGCCCCAAACTTGCTTTCCTTCTTCCTCAGCCTACTGAGCATTGTTGGAATTATAGGCACAACTTATATGTTTGTCATCTGTTTCTCTTGGCACTTTAAAAAAAAAAATTATTGCTGGACATGGTGGTGCATGCCTGTAATCCCAGCACTTGGGGAAGCAGAGGCAGGTGTAACTCTGTGAGTTCAAGATCAGACTGGTCTCCAAAATGAATCTAGGACAGCTAAGGCTACACAGAGAAACCCTGTCACAAAAATTATTATATTTTTATAATAACATTTTAAAACGTTTTAATTAAAAAATATTTTGATCATATTCTTCCACTCTCTGAAATGCTTCCTGTCCCTACCCACCCAGTTTTAAGCTATTTTTCAAAAAACCAACACAACAATAAAATCCTTCCAAACCAGAAAACAAAATCAAACATCACCCTAATAAAAAAGAAATGAAAAGGAAAAAAAAATCACTAAACTGTAATTAAATAAACACACACACAAACTGTATAGTACATTATGTGCTGGTCAACTATTCCTCAGAACATGAGGCCTGCCCTGGAATGGTTAATGAACCCAATATCACCCCAGAAAACTGATTTTTCCCTCTTCCAGCAGGTATAAGTGACAGTTCACTTGTTAATCTTTACCCTAGGGACTAGGTTTTCATTCATTCATCCACTTAAAAAGTATTTTAAAAATGAAATATGTTAAGATAAAACAAAAAAACATCACATTGAAGTTAGACAAAGCAAACCAACAGAAGGAAAAGAGCCCAAGAAGGAGCACAAGAATCAGAGACTCAGCTGGGTAATAGTGGTGCATGCTTTTAATCCCCAACACTTGGGAGACAAAAGCAGGCAGATTTCTGTGAGTTCTAGGACAGCCTTGTCTACAGAGCGAGTTTCAAGACAGGCAAGTCAACACAGAGAAACACTGTCTCAAAAATACAAAACACATGATGAAACAAAAAAGCCCAAAACCAAAAATCAGATACTTACTTGTTTACATACTAGGAGTCCCAAAAAAAACACTAAACTGGAAGCTATGATATTTATATAGAGGACCTGGTGTAAACATGTGCTGGCCCTGTGTAGGTTGCTTCAGTTTCTGTGAATTTGTATTGAGACAAGTTCTTGGTATGTACTATGTAGTGGACACTAACTCACCATAAATCCCAGGCTGAGTTTGAACTTGTAATCTTTCTGTCTCAGTCTCCTGAGTTGTGGGAATACAGGTCTATGCCACCATGCCCATGATAATTTACACTTTGATAGTACCCCTGTGCCAGCTTGTTAGATCTCAGACAGCCATTTCTGTATAAATCAATTATTTGTAACTTATACTTTTTAATTTAGTAATTTGGAGAAGAATGGGTGGTTCTGAAAACCTTCTAGGTAGGATTTCTATCCAAAAGCCACAAGCTCTGGCCAATGCTTCTTCAACAAATTTTGGAGTAACTCTGCTAAGGTAGTAAATTTTATTTTGAAATGTTAACAATTGTTATGTGGTCATAGAACCCCAAATACTTTATTAAATGAAGTAAAGAAAATGAACATTAGTCAGAGACAACCCACAAATAACTTTTACTTTGTAGGAGAGAGAATAATATTAAAACAAAACAGCAATACTCTTAATTAAAATCAGTCAGAAATAAAAAAAAAAGTTGAATCTCCACAAATAAAGATAATGGTAAAAGATATAATCTTATTACTGTAGCCACACCAAATTTCTACAGAGATATTTTAATTTAAGATGATTATCCATACTCTGAGGGTAACGGTTATTCAATATCTATAAAATTTAGCATACCAGATCAAGAAGTGAGTTTAAGAAAACACTCAGGAACAGGTCAGCCAGATTTAACTAACATAACAGCATAATGAGTTAAATCTGAATTTTGAATTAATAATGGATTAACTTTTGGTATACATATGTCAAATGTTATTCAAATTTTATCTGAAATATAAACAATTGGACATCCTGCCTATTATCTGGCAATAATAATCAGGCAAACAAATAGGGATAAATTGTCTGAGCAGAATAAATATTTGGTTTGCTTACCATAACCCAGTTTCTTCAGGCTTAGCGTGGCATAGTCCTAGCTCTAGGAGGGACAGCCTTCTAAAAAAAAAAAATGATTCCATTCCCCAAATTGTAGCTAACTGAGACAAAAGCAGACACCTGACCCCTAAAAGCCCACTAATCAATAAGCCATCATATTTGGCTTTTTAAGATTTCAGTAAAGACACGATTTTAGAAAACAGAGCTAGAAAAATATGATCTTTCATAAATTGATAAGATATAGAATCACCTAGGAGATAAACCTCTGGGCATATCTATAAGGAAGTTTATAGATTGGGCTAACTGAGGTTAAAAAATAAAAATAAAAAAGTCCACCAAAAATGCATGTGTTACCATTCCAATGGGCTGACCTGACTAAAACCACCAGAGTTTTAGCCTTTATCTCTTTAACTCTGTTGCTTGTCTGTAGATCTCTTTTCCCTAGCTGGGGTGCCTTGTCTGGCCTCAATGGGAGAAGGATTAGTCCTGTTACAAGTTGATGTGCCAGGCTGGGTTGGTACCCATGAGGGATGTCTCCTTCTCTGAGGAGAAGGGAAAAGGGGAATGGGGAGAGTGGGGTGTGAGAGTGGGACAGGGAGGATAGGAGAGAGGGGGCTGGATCAGGATATAAAATGAATAAATAAATTAATGGAAAATATTCAAGTGCACATTTAATTAATTTGCATCAAATGTACTTAAATATTAAATTTGAATTTTTAGGAGAAAAAGAATGGCTCATATATTTGAATTTTCAGTCATCAGGGAGTGGGAATTTCTGACAGGATTAGGAGCTGTGGCCATGTTGGAGGAAGTGTTTCTGAGGGTAGGCTTTGAGCCTTCAAAATCCCATGCCAGGCCCGGGTTCTCTGCCTTTCTGCCTATTGTTCAAGATATAGCTCTCAGCATCTACTCTAGGGCCTGCTTGTATGCCACCATGCTCCCTGCCATGCTGATAAAGTGGACTAAACCTCTGAAACTGTGAGACCCCAATTAAATTGTAAGCAAGACCCCAATTAAATGATTCCTTTATAAGAGTTGCCTTGGTCATTGTGTCTTTTCACAGTAATAGAACAGTGACTAAGACAGCCAGTATTTTACCACAGGAAGGAGAAAAGTAAGAAATGCAAGAACTACGTGAATATTTGAACTAAATATATAGAACGTGGCCAAGATGGTGTGGTAAGTTAAAAGTCGAAGACAGTAGTTGAAAGTAAAAGGAGATCAGAAGCATATAAAAAGGCATATAACTACATAATTATAGTAGTTAATTTTACATATCAACTTGACTAGGTTTGCCTTAATAGCTGTGGATGGGCATTCTCCAGTCTGTCAAGGTTCTAGCAGAACAAGATACAATTTTTCCTCTGTTTGGAATTCGTACATTCTCTCTTCAGAACCACTGACACCCAACTGGTTTTCAGGCCTCTAGCCTGAGAATAATACTGAGTGGGCATAATACTTTCTAGTTCCCTGACTATCAGATCTTCTGAACTCCAGGATACAGACAGTAGATGGCTAATAATGTAACTTGTCTCACTCTATAATTGCATGTACTCAGTTTCCCTAATATTCTCTTTCTATTTGATACAGATGTTCTATGTTTCCTATTGGTTCTGTTTCTCTGGAGAAATCTGACTTGTAGAGGAGAGACTTTGAAAGAAAAAGCAAGCCATTTTAGCCTCTGATTGATAATTATCATTTCAACTGCTTTGTTGCCTGGTTGTACTTCATAGTCCAGACATCATCTTTAATGTTGTCTGCTGTACTTTGTATCCCAGTTTGGCCTTCCACTTATAAAAATCCTCCTGACTTAGCTTTGCAAATATTGAAATTATAGGCATGAGCCACCATACTCAACTGTCTGTTGTGTTCCTAATAAATCTTTTCTTGAGCTAGTTTAAATCAGTTTCTATTCTCTACCTCCCCTATTCATAGACTAAAACAATATACCATATGACTTTATATCAATAGTGTGAAACCTAAAGAACCAAGGGTTTATTTTGACTCACAATTCAATGAAATATAGTTAATCATGGCAAGAGAGGCATGGTACTGGAATGGGATGGTTCTTGTTGCCTATGACAGAGATAATGGGGAATGCTAATGCTTCTTAAGTTTCGTCCCTTTTCTCTTTTTATTTAGTTAGGGCACCCAGTCCCTGGGATATACCTACTACATTCAGGATGAGTCTTTTTTTTCTTTAGTAGCACCTCGCTGGAAATACCTTTACAGACATGACCGAAGGTATTTCCTAGGTGATTCTAAATCCAGTCATCTTTAATGCAGAGAGGATAATGACAAATGTGTTTCATCTCAAGTGACTCTCATATAGTGACATGGTATATATATGGCTAGATTAGAAAAGACATAGAATTACTTCCAAATTGAGTAACAAAAATTTCCATGATTGAACTTAGGAATTGGATCTATCTATCTATCTATCTATCTATCTATCTATCTATCTATCTATCTATCTACCATCTCTGTCATCAAAATAAAAATTGAAACAAATACATTTATATTACATATATTAAGAATATATTAAACATATATATGTATACGTATATAGTTACAAAAGTCACTGTGTGACTACATTATGGAATTATGTGGCAACTCAAAGATCCAAAATATGCACTATCTTATGACTTATAATCACAGCAGTTTGCTCAGTAGCTTTGCCCAATCCTATCTGTTCTTTAAATATCTAATCCTTAGTTTATTAATAGAATCAATTATTTTCCTGGAAGGCTTTTCATTTAGATTATGCTGATATTTAAACAGTTCATGAAAAATATGCTACAGTTATAAATAGATTCTCTGTACGTTTGAGGTCATGAATATTAAGACCAGTGTCTCAAAGCCAACTCAGGAAATTACCAAATATTCTTGAAACAATCACTAATTTAATCAAAATAAGAGATGGACTTTTCTCACTAAATTATGATAAGTAAGAATCAATTTTGATCTGGGCATGATAGTATACAATTGTAACTCACACATTTGGGAGGCAGAAGTAGGCAGTGTTAGATCACGGATGTTATCCCTGTAGAGATTAGCCATGTCATTTAGCCCATATACTACTTTCCCTAAATTACTGAACTCCTTTCAGAACCAATGTAGAGAGGGGTAGAGGATTAGCTTCCTGAACTTTCATCATATATCCTATTTAGCATAGTCAATAAACTGCTTAACTCAGAGTTGTCTCCCCTTTAGGTAATCCATGGCAGTTTAGTGTCCAAGTGGGTTACATAGTAATGGGAAGAGGGACTGCCTCTGACATAATCTGATTGGCCTGCTCTTTGATCACCTCCCCCTGTGGGGGGAGCAGTCTTACCAGGCCACAGAAGATGACAATGCAGCCACTCCTGATGAGATCTGAAAGACTAAGATCAGAAGGAAGGAGAGGAGGACCTCCCCTATCAGTGGACTTGGGGAGGGGCATGTGTGAAGAAGGGGGAGGGAGGGTAGGATCGGGAGGGGAGGAGGGAGGGGCTTATGGGGGATACAAAGTGAATAAAGTGTAAAATAATAATAATAATAATAATAATAATAATAATAATAATAATGGAAAAAATAAAGTTTTAAAAATATTTTAAAATAATAAAATAATAAAAAATCTTCGTAGGTTGCCATTGAATCTCCTATTCCAGCTTCTCCCACTGACAGTGGCTGGCCCTTCTAAAGGATCTTTCATCTAGAAATGCCTTAGAGTATCTCTTTATGGAACTTGGAAGAATCTTTTATTGAAAACTTATTACCAGGCATAATGGTGCATGCTTTTAATCCCGGCACTCTCAGAAGACACAGCTACCCTGCGCTGCACAGTGAATTCCAGGACAGCCAGAGCTACATGGTGAGACCCTGTCTCGAAAAAACAAAAACAAAAAAGAAACAAAGGAAGAAAGAAAGGACAAGAAAAGAAAAAGAAAATATATTGATGAAGTCTATCTAGCTAAATCTCGTCTCAAAAATCGCAAACAATCAATACAGGAAAACCCAAAAACCAAAACAAGAAATAACAGCGGTGAGATATGACACACAGGCCTGTAATCCCATAACATCAGAGGCTGAAGCAAGATTATTGTTGTGAGTTCGGAGCTAGTCTGGACTACATGGTATGACCTAGACTCAAAATAACAATAACAACAAACCCCAATATCAATACGGTAC
Organism: Meriones unguiculatus; assembly: GCF_030254825.1. Lineage (NCBI taxonomy): Eukaryota > Metazoa > Chordata > Mammalia > Rodentia > Muridae > Meriones > Meriones unguiculatus. The sequence continues at coordinate 102,243,049 of NC_083369.1, read as the reverse complement.
TTTAGAGACTGTCAAAAAATGATGCAGAGGAGGGGGAGGCAGCTCAGAAGTTAAGAGTATTTGTTGCTGATGCAGAGAACCTGAGTTCAGGTCCCAGCACCCACATGGTGGTTCACAACCACTTGTAACTAATTCCAGAGTATCTGATACCCTCTTCCGTACTCCATGGGCTTCCTTCAATGCACTGGGTGCACATGCATACTCAGCGAAGTTACACAAAAAATACATAACAAATAAATATCATTTTAAAAACATGAAACAGGGCTAAGGACATAATTGACTTGGTAGACTACTTGCCTAACATACACAAGGCCTTAGGCTGGATCATAGGCACCTAACAACCTGGATACAGTAGCACACACATGTATGTAATCCCACCTCTCAGGAGATAAAGGCAGGAGGACCAAGAATTCAAAGTCATCTTCACCTATATAGTGAGTTTGAGGCCAGCCTGGGATACACAAGACCCTGTCTAGTAAATGAATGAATGAATGAATGAATGAGCAACAAAATAAACATAAATTTAAAAAGTAAACACAAAATACCACTTGGAAACATCATCCCTTAAATAGATAAGTCAGAGCCTTTGTTAAGAGTTCTGTACTTTAGTCCATCAGCCCAGTTGTTGATGGACTAAGAAATAACTAGGGTAGGCATTCCTAAAAGATATAATAGAACCTAACGATTTAATGTTTAAAGAGAAAAGAACAAAACTAAACTGCTGCCTGAGAAAACATATACATAAATGGTCCTCAGACTCCATTCCACCCTTTTGTGACTGTTCCATTTTTTTTTAGCTAATTTTATTTGGATAACAATGTTGAAATAGCAATGAGCTGGGAAGGGTAGAGACTCACAGTGATTACAGTGGGTTAAACTTCTTGTGGCTTCCTGTGATCATTTGGAAACAAGCTCATATCACAGTAAAGTATAACAGGTATTAATGATAGGAGATTACTCAGCAGTTGAGAAATGACAGTTACTAGAGACATCATTTAATTCCTGATTATGACTTACAGCTGAGAAAGGTTGAGACATTACCAATTACAGTCTTAGTAGTGTTCTGTAGGAGAAGAGCTGATTTGGTTTCTGTGAAGAATGACAAGACAATTGTGTCTTTGAAGTCCAGTATTCTATCCGGTTGCCTGGGTGATTCTGGGAAATCTATGTGGATGCACACAGAGGAGAATACAGCCCTCCTCCAAATTTTAATGAAATGTGCCATATAAGTACTTATTTGATGGGTTTAAGCTGGGGTTTTTGTTTGTTTGTTTGTTTGTTTTTGTTTTTTGTCCCTGAATGTGCTAGGATCTTGACAAAATAGATTAGAAAGGTTTTAATAAAACATTGATTAGAGCAGTATAGTATAGGGAGAACAGAATGAAAAGGAAGTATGGACAAGCAAAAGGCAGGCCAAGTGGCACAGAAGAAATTAAGATTCCTGCTTCCCAGAAAACTCTGGTTCTGTCAAGTTGACAAAAACAAAACAAATAAAACTAAACAGTACAGTATATTTCATGAAACCCTTTAACACATTGGAACATGATAATTGGGGTAACCTGAATCTGTGTTCCCAAGCCATCGGTCACCCATGTTCGGAATCAGAATAAACTTTTAATACATTTGAAGTAAGATCTGTTTTACATCAACAAGTAAATACTTCTAGTGATCCTCAAATTCTTAGGTGAAAAGGTCAGATCTCAGTCTTCTTTTCATAAGGAAAGGACTATAGAAGAGCTCTGATCACTCCCTGAAGGGGTTACAGATAGGTTGTGCTTAAATGAGGGCAGACAAGATTTCAGCAAAATGTAGTAGACACCTGCTAAGATAGCTGCGTGTTCACCTGGATTCCTCCCCCCCCCCCGCCCGCCGTGGGCTGTCTTTTTTTTTTCTTTATTAATTACACTTTATTCACTTTGTATCTCCCTGTGGTTCTCTCCCTACTCCCCTCCCAATCCCTCCCCCTCCCCCCTCTGCATACATGCCCCTCCCCAAGTCCACTGATAGGGGAGGACTTCTTTTCCTTCCTTCTGATCCTAGTCAATTAGGTCTCATCAGGAGTGGCTGCATTGTCTTCTTCTGTAGCCTGGTAATGCTGCTTCCCCCTCAGGGGGAAATAATTAAAGAGCAGGCCAATCAGTTCATGTTAGAGACAGTCCCTGCTCCTATTACAATGGAACCCACTTGGATACTGAACTGCCATGGGCTACATCTGTGCAGGGGTCTTAGGTTATCTCCATGCATAGTCCTTGGTTGGAGTATCAGTCTCAGGAAAGACCCCTGTGCTCAGATTTTTTGGTTCTGATGCTCTCCTTGTGGAGTTCCTGTCCTCTCCAGATCTTACTGTTTCCCACTTCTTTCCTAAGATTCCCTGCACTCTGCCCAAGGGTTGCCCACAAGTCTCAGCATCTACATTGGTAGTCTGCAGTGCAGAGCTTTTCAGAGGTCCTCTGTGTCAGGCTCCTGATTTGTTCCCTCTTTTCTCCTTCTTCTGATGTCCAGCCTCTTTGCATTTCTGGATAGGAATTGTGCATTTTAGCAAGAGTCCTCCCTCTTGATTAGTTTCTTTAGGTGTACAGATTTTAGTAGGTTTATCCTATATTATATGTCTATATGAGTGAGTATATACCGTGTGCATCTTTCTGCTTCTTGGATAGTTCACTCAGGATGATCTTTTCCAGATCCCACCATTTGCCTGCAAATTTCATGATTTCCTTGTTTTTTATTGCTGAGTAATATTCCATTGTGTAGATATACCACAATTTGTGCATCCATTCCTCCACTGAGGGGCATCTGGGCTGTTTCCAGCTTCTGGCTATTACAAATAAGGCTGCTACAAACATGGTCAAGCAAATGTCCTTATTGTGTACTTGAGAATCTTTTGGATATATGCCTAGGAGTGGTATAGCTGGATCTTGAGGAAGTGCTGCCTTTTAAAAAAGAACTTCCTGGTTTACTAAAGGGTACTATTAGATACTACTGCCTCTCAGTTAAGGATGTGACATAGCCTGCCCATAACAAAAATAAATGTTATTTCATCTGTCTACATAAAATCTGAAATGCCTAGCATTATTCTATCATCTTGTAGAAGGCATACTGCCATGTTCTGTTTTGTATGTCCTGGGTCCCAGAAACCTGGCTATGGGAAGTTAGGGAATGAAGAAAGGACACACACATACAACAAAGCTGGAATCAAGTGCAGCTCTCTAACCAAAAACTGAAGCAATTCAGAACCTCAGTGTGTTTATTAGGTACAGCAAACAGGGAGGGGTTGGCTAGTCTCAGTAGAAGGTCTCTGTCGACAAGAGCAGTCTCAGGCTGTAAATATCCCAGAGAAGGAAGCTACAGTTGCTGGTCTTTGCACACACTGATCAATCATTCATAAACACTTACTCAGACTCCTGATGAAAGCTTTGCTATAGCTCTTGAGCCTGACCCATATGGGTAATGGTGTTGTCACTTTACCACTGGCTAATTGGTCTTGGATTCCTTGACAGGACTTGCTCATGTCTACTAAACACACTTTGTCTCAGGACTTCATTCACACTGTTGTTGGACTATGAGGACATGCTAGCTTGATGAGCAAAAGCCCGTACTCTTCTCATACTGCTATCCTTCCCTTCATCCATACCTGTGACCTCTTGAGTTACCTATAACCAAATGACTGAAAACAAACAAGAAACAAGAAGCAGTCTACTGCTGAGTTACTAACAAGCCTTAGCACAAGATTGTCATAGCAATCAAAATAGAACTATTGGAAAACTGAAATTATATTTGCTTTAAAATTGCATGCAAAAATAATAAAAATTCAATCCAGATGTGGTAACATATGATTGTAATCCCAGCACTATGTAGATAAATTAGGTTTATCACAAGTTCAAGACCAGTGTGGTTTTACACTTGGTTTCAAGTAAAAGGCAGAGAAGCAATCGGTTTGGGCTACAAGGTATATTTGAGGTCGTGTATCAACCAAATTCATAATATATTTTACTATGAGCAATTTAATAAGTCACGCAATGTTACCATCTTCACATGGGACAAATAAGGTCCAGAATGTAAGTGGTTTGCATCAAAGGCAACTAGTTTACAGCCGAAATTGACACCTGTTAGTTTAGGGTCCTTCCTTGGCAGCACTTGGATATCTATAAATTCCTTAGTCAAAATTTCCTTAGTTTTACCAGTGTGCCATGTTTTCCCCCGAAAATCAAGTACTATGATAAATAAGAAATATATGATCCTGGTTTACATATAACTTTTCACAGCTCATCTTTCAAAGGGCTCATATGTTTGTTTTATTTTGTGCTTGTTATTGTTTTTGTGAATGTTGGTGTATTCACAGTTATATTGTGTGACAAGAAAATGGAGCCAAAATGGCAAATACTTTAGTAGGTAGGGAAAACTAAACACTTGCTTAAGAGTGCCAAATGGAATTACAAACGATAGAAATTGAGCCAGTAAGAACTAAAGAACTTAAAATAAAACAGATACCAACAGCGATATTAATTAATTCAAGGTTGAATTTGATTGTTAAGGGTAGTTTGCATCTCTATCACTGCTGGGAAGAGAGCCATTTTAAATGGATTTTGATGGCATACTGCCTGAATCTTATTACTTCAATGATGTCTTGGATGAGATAAAATTTGAATTAATTGATCAGGAACACTAGATGTTATTATTTTAAAGTAATGGAAAGTGGTGGAAATAGAACTGTCGAGTATGCAAGCGGTTTGTTAATTTTTGGGTCTGCACCTCAATTTCTATTCTATTTCTTATGAAGCCCCAGCATCTTTCTCAACTTCCTGTTTTCAAACAAATGAAGCATTCTCAGAAGACCAAGATCACTCATTTCTCATGTGTCCACTTCAACCCACACACAATATTTACTCTCTTGTCTTCTTTGACATTGTTCTTTCTTGTCTCTGGGAAGAATGCTTACTTCTCTCTTCTCAAATCTGTGTCCTGCAATCTCCATTTCCTCAAATATCTTCTCTTTCTTTCTTAGACATTTAGATTTTTTTTTTTTTGGCAGAATTCTTCTCTTTGTGTTTTATTGGGTGTTTTGCTTTCTTGCTTCTTGCTGGTATTTGAGATACAATTTCACCATACAATCAATGCTATGGTGTTCAGAATGGCTTTAAACTGTCCTCCTGCCTCATCCTTTTCAGTGTTGGAATTATAAATGTGTGCCAGCATGCCTGGATTCTCTTTCTGCATTTAAACATGTGTATGTGCCTTTAGTTTGGAACATAGCTTAGTCCTAGTGGCCCTCATAACTACTGTACAACATTGCATTTCCTTCTTTCACCATCAAACTTTGCAAATGAACATCTTATACCTATAAACTCTTGAAATCTGGCTTCTAGGCCAACCACCATTGAAACTGCACTCTTAAAGCTCACATATAATTTCTGAAGTATTTGAATGGCATCACATTTCTCAGTTCTTATTTTCTTTGGCCAGGAATAAATTCTTGAGATTTATAGAATACTATATATACCAAACTCTAATATTATGTATTTCCATGCATACTAGGCATTTTTATTTCAACATTGTTACTGCTTTAACATAGTTAAAGTGACCTTACAATTTTCTTCATTGGTGTTTCCACTGAATGACTTTGTTATATATGGCAGATGTAAGCTCTGCAAAATCATAAATCATATATCTCATATTTATAGCTTTTTCCATTTCATTACTTTGGTGTAGCCAATATTCAGTAACTATTTATTGAAATAAGTAATAAATGAACATCATTTCACCACTAAAGAAACCTTAAATTCCTAGGATAATTTTGAATCCACTCCTTTTCTTTGACCATCTTCCTGTTAGTAAACTCACAGGCAAGCACTTTAACACTGTGCTACATCCCCACTCCTGAAATTATATTTAAATAGTTATAAGTATGTAAATTTCTATCACTGTGGAGCCAAGTCAAAATTTTTTTATAACTGATTTATTTTCTTGAGCAACTTTCTGTTTTCCCTTGGACTTAAAAATTGGTATTATTTTTTAAAGTTTGTTTGCTTTACTTCCAGTGGGGGTTTTCTATCGCTCATTTCTTAGTAACTTTTTCATAGAGCTATAAATCCTTTCTTTTTAATATTGTTCTCTATATAGTCAAACACATCAGGTAATCACGATTTTTTTTTTCTTTAGAGCATTCCTCCTGGATCTTCTATTTTTCACTTTCCTTTATTATCTATAGGTGTGCTACATAACTGCTTACTTTGTATTTCCATTCCTCCTGATCTTCTATCTTTTCACTTTCCTTTTTTATCTTTAGGTGTGCCACATAACTGCTTGCTTTGTATTTCCATTTCTCCTGGATCTTTTATCTTTTTTACTTTCCTTTAGTATCTTTAGGTGTGCCTCATAATTGCTTGCCTTGTATTTCCATTCATTATCATCCAGAGAATTCTCTTCTTTTTCTTTTACGTTTATACCTGTTTTCTGGGTCCCAAATCTTCTTTCTCTGTTTATATTCTTATTTGATTAAATGTGTACTACAGTAGCTTCCTAAAAATGGAGGTTCAAATTTTATACCATTATGTAGTAATTGGGATAGCAGGCTAATTTAATGGCACAGCACTTGTGTAGCCCGTATGATGATGGAATTTGATCACCAGCAAAACACATAGACACACAGCCAGACAAGACACACACACACTCACAAACACATACACTATTTACTACTACTCCCCAGTGTACAGTCATTGTTACTCCAGACATATCTATTTATATTACTTCCTGAAGTATTTTTCTTCTGAATCTTAACTATTTCTCTGGGTTGGGATGCTTTTATCTTTCCTGACCCCATCCTTTTAATGGGCAATTCTTGAACTTTGCCTACCTTTCATATCACGAATGATTACTAGAATCTTCTTCTTCTTCTTCTTCTTCTTCTTCTTCTTCTTCTTCTTCTTCTTCTTCATCTTCTTCTTTTTGAAAGCCAAACTGTGTAAGATCAACCTCAATCCCCTTGGACTTGTGCCATTCTCTATGTTTATGAACCTTGTCTGCCAGTATCATAGTATGTAATTAATATAGGCTATTTGGAACATAATAATAGAGAGCCCTGATCTCATCTGAAGAAGTAACATTTAAGCTAAGATCTGCAGTATGAATAGTTAAGACAAGAAAAAGCATTCCCGCAGAGAAGGTTGTCTATGCAAATGCTATTGGGAGAGAAGGAGCATAGGAAACTCAAAGTTAGGTGGAGCCTGGTAAGTCAGTGATATAGTTGTCTACTTGAGGCTAGAAAGGAGGGCAGGGGCCAAAGAATTCAAGATCTTATATGTGGTATTTGGGAGGATTCTTAGGAGATAGGTCTAAAAGCTCAGCATATACAGGAGCTGAATTTGTTCAACTTGCTGATAATGGGCTCTTTAGATTCCAAAGTAACAGTTCCATTTTTTTTTCCTTTAAAATGTTTTAGGACTAAGTGGAAGATGTAATTCTTCCATAGCATTCACTTTGGGATGATTTATTGTATTCCCATTTCATTTCCTTCTCAAGGTGACTGGCCTCCTGTACCCTAGAGCTTGTTCTGCATTCCTTTTGGTAATCTTTCAAAGTAGAAGTTGGGAAGGTGCAAAAGGCATGGGAGTAAAGTCAGAGAAGGACTCCTGAGTGCTCTGCAAAGAAGTGAGGCACCTAGATCACTCTTTTCCACCCCTTGGCTTCAAGATTTATCTCTAGTCAAGTTGAGAAGAGGTCAGACTCCTTTCCTGGAAACTGTGGCTTCTGCTGCAGTCAGCTGACACTCTGGAAAAGTTAGCATTTTTGTATCCTTACTGGCTGTAACAGTTTCAGCAGGAGAAAGTTAGTTTCTGTAGCTCTCTTTATAGAGTTGGCTGAATAGAAATGCTAGCTGATGATCTATTTTTCATAATCATCCATAGCACCTAGGTTGAATTTGGAAACTGTAAAGAGGCAATGAAAGAACAAAAATCATTTCTTCTTGTCTTAAGAAAATCACAAAGGAGTGACTCAATGGGATGTTTGTGAGAGCAACTCTAATTTGAGGTTGAGCTTGAGATACAGAAAAATTGCTTTTGCATAAATCTCATCTTTTGGTAAGCACAGTTTTATTGGTATGGGATTATTTTTTTGTATTTGTAGTGTTTATATCTCACTCTGCCTTGTTTGAGCATTTTTTTTTTTTTTTTTGGTCAGACTGAGTTTTTGCTTCTTTATTGATTCGATTGTAATTTAAAATATTTTTTTACAATTTATTCATTATATACCCTGACTGAAGACCTCTTCATCAATTCCTCCCAGTTTCACACTCCCTTTCTCTTCTCCCCTATCCCTTTCCCCTAGTCCACTGAAAGGGGGAGTTCTCTTTTTTGCCATCTGCCCATAGCTTATTAAATCTCTGGATCCTCTTTTTCTGTGGCCTGACAAGGCCACATTGCCAAGGGCAAGTGATCAAAGAGTAGGCAACTGAATTCATGTCAGAAGCAGCCCTTGCTCTCCTTACTGTGGTTCCCATATGGAGACTGAGCTTGCTAGAACCCCTCCTGAACCCCTCCCTTCTAGGTCCTCTCCATGCATGTTCATTGGGTGCTGCACTAGTCTCTGCAGGACCACCTGGGCTCAGATCTTTTAGCTTTGTTGGTCTCCTTGTAGGGCTCCTGTCCCCTCTGTGTCCTTCTATCCACCCACCTTTTTCAATAAGACTCTCTACACTTTGTCCAAAGTTTAGCTGTGAGTCTCAGCATCTGCTTTGATCGCCTGTTGGGTGGAACCTTTCAGAGGACCCTCTGTAGTAGGCTCCTGGTGGAAGAGAGAAAACAGGATGGAATTATATTTTTATAGTGAAGCAAATTAGTCAGGGCTCATGAGTATAGGTGTTGTGCTGAAATAAATTAGAATGACATCGAGACAGAGGAATTCTAATCTTAAATGAAATGTGAGCAACAATTTTTATTATGTCCCAAGGGATCTTAAAGTCACTAATTTTAAAGCTGCAGTAAAATAACAACAACACAAAAACCGTGTTAGAGAACATTGAAAATATAATTTTGACTGTGTTAGGACCAATGAAATGATGATGTTCACAGATTTTTTATGAAAGATGCTTATTAAATGGAGATGAAGAGACAGACATGAAAGGAGAAAGGGAGGGGTGCTCTGACAGAGAAAGGGGAGAGAGCAGGAGAGCAAAACAGTAAGACTGAAAGAGGGCAAGAGAGCTACAAAGTGATGGGTTGATCCTTTTAAGGAGCAACTTAACCATGCCTTCCAGGTGGGATGCTTCTCATGTAAGGCAAGTTAATGTATATAAATGTTGGTGCATTGGAAGCATCTCTTGGTTGCCATACAAGAGGGTGAGAGGGAGAAAATAAAATGCGAACAAAATGTCCAGATTACATGGTCAAGAGGAGGAGGGGAAGCCCTTGCCCTGGAAAGTTCAGGGTAGAGGGTTGCCAGTAGAGAGTGACCAGCCACTCAAGGCAGCAGGTAGGAACTGAGGAATGCTGGGAGAACCTGAAGCTAATTGTGCTGGGCCTGAAGCACAACATTCCAGCCTTTTGTTGATAATAAGTGAATAATGGGAAGAGATTCTCTTATGGCTACTTCCTCCTGACACTAAGGGCACTGTAGGGAGGTAAAAAGAATGAAATGCTGGTTAAGTCCAAGAAGAACAGGCAATGTTGATGCTGTCCAAGGTCTATGAGAACACCCATGGCTGGAGGGAAAGTGCAGGTCCAGACTGATGGAAGTCTGTGAGGTCAGACTGGAACACCTTTGGTAGCTGCTTTGGCACTGTCATGGATGTAGAAAACACCTGCGACTGGCAGGAGACTGGAACATATATATAGGCAGAAAACAAAGTTAAGTAGGTTATGGAGAAATTTTCTTTAGGTGTATATTTAAAACTTATAGGAAAGCGAACAGAGGTGGAAGGTTTGGAATAAAGAGACTTGAACATGGGAACCTCCATTTACCCAATCACTGGCAGTAATTAAAAACATTTTGTTTGGAACTGTCATCTAAGGAAATTGAGGCCAAGTTTGTTTACAGACGTGTGTAAGCTTAGAGGCCTTAGAGGTAGGCACTAGGTAGAGAAAACTGAAATTCTCCAGAAGACATCCCAGTAGAGAATCTGGAGGAACAGAAGAATGGACTATTCCCATTGGGTAGGAGTCAGTGACCTGTAAAGGCATCCCAAGAGCAATGTTTGACTCAGAAGAGTAGTATGACACTATCTGTTCCAACAGCTCATTAGCGCTGGCCAGAGACCAAGGGCACAGTTACCTGTAACAGACACAGTTTACCTAGTGCTAAGATTTTTGTAGACAAGTGAGAGGGGGAAGGAGAGAAACCGTGCCAGTAGAAGAAAAATCTTACCGAAGGGAGAAGACGATCCTAGATGAAGGGTTTGGATATAGGTTGGCAAGAACAGTAGATCAAGTTTTAACATAAATAAATAAATGCCTCTAAAATTAATAGATCTTAATTCAGAGTATTGGTAAAAACATATACATAGTAACCAACCCCTGAGTTATGAGTTTTAAAACTAACAATATAGTAGCACAGTATGAAGCAATTTTAAAATTACATTTGAATTTATTATTGCAAACCTATCAGCCAGAAAACATAGTGGTGAATATGGATTATAGGCAGCTCATGGCAGAAGAAAGAGCATTTATTAATTTAGGAATTGATAAAGACATAGGCAGTTAGATGTACATTTTAAATTAGCTTAATTTGAATAGACCTTTATAATTTTGAAATTTTAGCATTATATAAAAATTATTTTGAACCAGGGTTGAATCATATATAATGTAAAATGTAGCTTTAAATTTTTATAAAAATTTGTACCAATTTAAAATGAGATTTGTTGTTGTCCTAGTCTAAAAGGAGATAAAATAAACAGAGAATTAATTATGATTAAAATTGTTCACACCACGTGGTCACCTTAAGGTTAACAGTTTAATTTTAAGAATTTTTTTGAGAGTTTAAAAAGAAACCAGAGGGTATATTTAGTGAGAAAACAGGCAGAGAGAAACAGACAAGACTTTGAGAAAAGAAAAATAGGAAATTGTTTTTTTACTTCACGGATTACTCTTAGTGGTGGTCTTACTGAATACTAGACATTTGAGTAGGGCAAATATAGGTGTAGAGCCAGAGGTTTCCCTAAGAGAAGAGACTATGAGGAAGCCATTCTTGCTAATGAGAAAGGGGAAATGGAAATGGACCATTGGGCTAGTGGCTTGTCAAACAAATAGCATGACAGGTGAGAGGCTTAGCTCAGCTAAGCCCTTCAAGAACCTTGGTGCCTGGTATCAGGGCTTTATCAGCAGTAAGGCTGCGTTCTTGTAGAGGTAATCTCACCTGCAGGAAAGGATAGGGGCAGATAGGCAGCTTTAGAATGGAAGTAGAAAGGGGCGCAGTGGCCTTTTAGGGTCTACAAGAGACTGCAGTTTTGCAGTTCTAAAAACAGTGGTGCAGAAAGAAAGTAGTAAAAGCAGCTTGCAATGGGGGAAACTACCACTTTTTTTAATAACCAAGATGGCTGCCGAACATGTGACTTCCTTTGACTGCCATAAGTTAAGATGGCAGTGAAACCATATGATTGTCCTTCGTGGAGATGGCAGTGAAACCGAGGCTCCACCCTATTTATCCCAAAATTAACATGGCAGCTAGCTATGTGTGGTGAATATCTATAGTGGCATAGGGAGACCAGGTGCTTACTGGTGGGATGGCTGTCCTGGACCAGTTCAAAACTCTCTGTGTGCATGGCATGGTTGATCAGATGCCTGTGCAGTTGAAAACCCTCCTCTCCCAGTCAGCCTCTAGTGGCAGACATTCCGTGGGAAGTTTCAAACTTTGCCCATGGGGCCTGAGGCAGTGGTGCAATCTAAAGCCATCTGTGTGTGTGCAGGGTCCCCAACAATGGCTTACCCGACAACAATAGTTTAGAAGTAAGCTGTGTCTGTGTCTAAAGAGGTAGTTTCAGTATTTGGCATGAGTGTTTTAGTTTCCCCAAGCTGATTCTGGTGCAGCATGAGTGTCCACCTTGTCCTGGGTGCTCAGATCACATGGCAGGATGTCAAGTCTGAGTGGCCCTGAACAGAGGGATAGGTGGATCAGAAGAAAAATCTGTTGCAGGAATCAAGATCTGATTAAGGGTTCCAGGTGTGAAGGGACCAGGTGCTACTAGGAGAATCCTTCCCGGGCAAAGGAACCAATGTTAGGACCAATGAAATGATGATGTGAACAGATTTTATTTGAAAGAGGTTTATTAGATGGAGATGAAGAGAGAGGAATGAGCAAGACATGATAGGGGGAATGGAGGGGTGCACCCTGACAGAGAAGGGGAGAGAGCAGAAGAGCAAGGGAGTAAGAGGGCAAGAGGACAAGAGAGCAACAAAGTGGTGGGTTTATCCTTTTAAGGAGTAACTTAAGCCACACCTGCCAGGTGTGGCTACCTGACAGGGGACACATGATGACATCATAGGTTGCTAGGCAACCCAGAAGCAGACTGCCTAAATACTAATTGAATATCTATTTAAAAAAATCTATCTACACGAATCTATAATCAGAATACATTTCCCACAAAACTAGATGTGTAAAAATTATTTACTAGTGAAATCTTTCATCCCAAACTGTCTGACTTAGGTTTCTACTACTATTTTTTTTTTTGAGAAGCTTATAGTTTGTTGATAAAGATTTAGACTTCTGCCTGGATTGCTATCAAACTTAGGGGTTACAATCTGTGACTTCAGGCAGCTATGGCCACTCATCCTCAATGAGTCAGTTAAAAGAGTCAAATTAAAGTGGAAAGCATAAAAAGATTTATTCAATGTGCTTTCATTGATAAAGGACAAAGTAATCCAGAGGGGACACTCTCCAATGCTTCTCCCCCAAGGACATGCACATCAAAGCACTATCAATCAAAGTGTGGTCCCACCTAACACTGACCCATCATTGTCTGCGTTTCAGTCTCACCTTGTAAGGTGGTGTGTCAAATCTGTTCTCTGGACAATTTCCCTCTCTGGCAAACATCCTTTTCTTCAATAAGCATGGGATTCCTGGGTAAATTCCCATTTCATTGGAATCTATTGTTTTGAAAATGTGATATAGTCAGACTGAGATCAAGTGTCTCTTTTGAATAGCTCCATTTATTCCAGGTACATTACAGAAAGAGTGTTAATAACTTCCATCACTTCCCCATCCCAGTATTCAGAAGAGTGTCCCTCACATAAAAGTTATTCAACAAACAATTAGTAAATGAAATTAAGATAGTTTCGGTGTTCAATAAAAGCAAAGCCAGGAAAAAAATAACTCTACTTAAAAGCAATTCTTTGGAGTAGTAGAGAGCACAATCTTAGATATGTTGTCAATTAAATACCCTAATATGTAATTAATACAATGAAGATTTCTTAAAAATCATTAGACATAGCTTTAAGTGTGGGGAAACAGAGGAGTCATAACAGGGGAAGTAGAAAATGGTAGACTTTACCTTTAGGCTGTTAGGACTGGTTAGGAACTAATTTAAATCTCTTGCATTTCTTCTTTATTGTGGTTGAGTTCCTCCTTGATCACAGAAACAATATCAAACTTTATAGTTTGTTTCTAAGGATGCTTTGGATTTTTAGCTTTCATTTGTAATGTCCCACCCACATGTGTACTTGTTCCTGTCTTGACTGAGTGGCTGTGTTCTTTTTCTTAGGTTACCCTGTACTTTCCAACTGACCTCTCCCTCTCTACCCAGGACTTTGTTCCCTGGGCTCCTTCAAAGCTTTCCCACATTCCAAGGCCTGGGTTAATCTCCAGCAGCTCTATTTATAGGCTTGGCCCAGTGAAACTTTTATGGTTTTCAGGAAAGCTTCCTGGACCCTTTGAAAAGGGCCCTCCTCTGTTTCCTTTAGCATTAGAAACCATTACATATCTAACCTGTAGTTTTCACGTAGTTTGGACCTTGTAACTTCACTGCGGCCTGCCTGCAGGGGAGATTGTAACACATTTCTGTTTCATGCTTCTAGAAAGAAAACACCTAGTAAATGTTTGTTGAAATCAAGCTAACCTTCAGGGGTTAACGTGGGAATTGCCCTAGTCTCACAATAAAAGCTGTTCAGGACCTCACATTAGGTTAAGGGAGTAGCTGGTGGGAAAACATGCTTCTGTGTACAGAACCCCTTTACCCGCTTCTTTAACATGTTTATAGAAGAATTTTAAAGTTCTCAGCTAATACCTTATTGGCCCTGCCTCAAGGCAGTAGAAATAAAAAAAAGGGGGGTAGGAGCGGAGAGGCTCCAAGCTCAAGGGAATTCTTGACTAAACTTTCTTTTTAAGTTTTAAACTTTTGTATATTGCAATTGTAAGTTAGGAAGTTGAGGGCGTGCAGGATTTCATGCAGCGTAAATATTGAGTTCTAGGGGAAGGTTTTCAGCATTCGGGGCTTATGTAATTTATCCTCTTTATCACATTTCCCATAGCTAAGAATCTACCCAAGTGTTTCTGATTTCCACACGCAGCTGGTTCAGAATCTTGGTTCAGCCCTATAGTCTCCGCAGTTTCCTTCAGTAACGCTGTGAGCAAACCGTTGCCGGGCGTACGGGGGAGCTCACAGGCCACAGTAGCAGGGTGAGAGAACTGTTGGACCACAACTCCCAGGGTGCACTGGGAGCATTGAAAAGGGCGGGTGATCCAGGAGAGGGTAGCAGGGAAATCCCGCCCCGCTGCGCAGCAGCAACGACACGAAGCCGGAGTTTACAACCTCACAGAGAAAGTGGAAGTAAGAGCGCTTAGGTGGGGTAGCTGGATGAAAGAAAACCAAGAAAGAAAGGAAAAAAAAATAGAAAAAGAAAAAGCAATCCCCAAATCCTAGAAGGCGAAGACTACTTAGGTGGGAACCGTGATGGGTAACCTCTCTCATTTGTAGCCCAGGAGGGGGCGGCTTTTGTAACTACTCCCGCCGCCCGCGCCTCCCCCCGCCCGCGCTAGGGTCTCCTCCGGCGCCCGCTAGTCCGAGTCTTCCCTCGGAGAGCCGCCACTCCCGGTCAGGAAGCGGGGGCGCCCGGCGGCCTGGAGGCGGGACGCGCTGAGGCTCTCTCAGCCGGGAGTGCTGGGCAAAAGCGCGGGGCCAACGAAGGGCTGCAAGCGAAGCAGCTCTAGAGACGAGTTCGGGCTGGGATGATGGAGAGCGTGGCTCCTCTAAGACACACGAAGTAGTGTCGGGCAAGGCTTGGGGTCCCCCAGGCAGGGAGTGTCCGTTGAAGCTAGCGGGCAGGGAGTCGGGTGGGGGCTAGGACAAGTGCGAAGCGCGGGGTGCTGAGCCCAGAGGTGACGGGTACAACAGGGCGCCCCCCCTTCCCTCTCCCTGGCGCCAGGCAGTGCTGGGGCCAGATAAGGGGAGCCACTGTGCCGCCACCCCCGGGCTGGGCGGGCGGAGGCTGGGGGCGGGCCTCGGGGAATGCAGGGGTGGGCGGGGGCGTGCTCGCGGGCGGCAGCGCGGGCGGCCAGGGGCGGGGACTCGCAGAGGCGAGTAGGGCAGGCTGCGGGGCAGCCGAGCTAGCCATCAGCTCTGAGCCGCGGGCCCACGCTGCAGTGTGTTTTGTGGACGGTGCCTCCCCAGACAGCCCAACGAAGAAGCCCAGCTTGGCAGCTCGCAGCGGTGGACACAATGTTCCGCTGGACTCTCAACCGTTTGGTGAGTACACTTGCCGTGTCTCCACGCATACAGGGCGGCCACCTCTCCGGCCCCTTCCCTCCTTCCTAGTAGCTGTAGGGGGGACGAAGGGGGACTCGCCACCATTCCCCTCCCCATTTCCATTTTAACGGAAGCACGTTGCTCTGGGTGGCCTGGGTGGGGAGTCAGGTGGCGCTCTCGGATGTCCCACCATGCTGCAGGACCTTTCAGCCCTGCCTTTCCCCTGAGGAACTCTGCCTCAAAACTGGGGACCGCCTTGGAGAGGCAGGCGGGGGGGGGGAGTGTGGGGAGAAATCGTGCCGGGGGTGCTAGTGGCTCCCCGGGGGTCCCTCAGTTTCCCAATTAGTGGAAAATGGCGTTTGATTATCAGAGAGGAAGCTTTCTTTTGTTTCCTCTGCCAGGAGCACATGGAGGTAAACCTAGACCTGTCACTGTTGCCCCAAAAAAGAGCTAGGGGGCCAAGGGAGCTGGAGCCTAAAGCAGGACTCAGCCTTACTCTGGCTTCGGCCCCGTGTGCAGTTGCGGACCAGAGGCCAGGCAAACTTTGAGGATTCAGCCTCCAAGCTCACCTTGAGAGCGAGAGAAAAGCAAGGGCCTCTGGCAGGGTGGGCTGTGGCCAGCAGCCACATCGAGGAGGCTGTGCCAGCCTTGCAGAGCCAGAGCCGAGGGACTGAAGCCTCGAAGATGATGCTCTGCTAACCAGCCACCTTTCCCTCGTTTCAAGCCGTGAAGGGAATTGTATTTCTGTGGGGAGTTTGGCTTGGGATGATAGGAAGGGGGAGGGGGGCAGATATTTCTGGCTGCTTCTGACTTTTTGGATTAACCTGTTTACTCACTGGGTACATTAAGAACAGAGCAAAGTAGAACAGTTTACTTATATGCTGCTGTTTGTAGGAACTTTACTAATTTCCAGAGGACGTGGTGGGAATAAGATTTTATTTCTCCCAGGGATGTTAAAGAAAGCATTCATCCTAAAATTTTGATACTCCCCTGTAGTTAATGGAGAAAAGGCTTCCCACTTCTATCTTGGGATAGACTTAAAAACTTGGCAATTTGGGAACTTTTGTGGAGTCATTTCTAATTAAGTCATTGCTGACATATTTTTCATAGATCGGATAAATTTGCTGTCATTCCCCGCCCCCAACACACACACTTTTGAAACTTTCACAAAATGCCCCGTTTTATAATTACACTTAATGCATCCCCTTTTAGGATATCATCAGCATAATAATACTCTGTTAAGGTTTTGCTAAATGTTAATTTTACTCAGAAACATGCAAAGGAAGGTGGTGATTCTTACCTGTGGCACTGACCAGCAAAGGTGCATATCAATGATCCCAAGAGTCAGGGGAAGTGGATTGTGCTGGATGCTTTGCTGAATCAAGTGACTAAAATTTGTTCTCACATTTAGCTTGACACTATAAAAGAGCATTTTGCCACTGAGTTCTGTTTCACATAGGTTCTCGTGATTTTGAAGTGTTGTTTTGGGGTGATAAAAAGGAAAAGGTGACAAGAAAGCTAATTGTAATGCTTAGCAAAAAGGGTAATTTCACATGGCACTCATATGTTAGAAAATAACTGACCTCCAGGTCATATTTAATTCATTAGCATAGAATTAAGATGCTGACATCCTCTTTTTTATTCTTTAAGGCTGTGGACATTTGGAATTAAACAACCAGTTTTGATCCAAACACACTTCTCATTTGGTTTTCTTTTGCTAGGAGTAATCTGCATTTGTAACTATAAAAATTAAGCAGTGCTGGCCCACAAAGCTAGGGAATGCAGTAGAATTTGCAGCAGTTGTTGAGGTGCCAGCCTGCTGGTACTTTGCCTCTCTCCAAGGATTTCTGCAGAGACTCACTTTTTACTCATGTTAAAGGGAGCCTTGACTTACTGTTTCAACTAAGATGTACAGCTGCTCACATTTCACTTCACAACCCTGACTGGGTAAGACCTAGGAATTTGTTCCAGTGTCATAAGATTCTTAGTTCTAACTGAGCTCTAGGCCCAGAGTAGAGAATTAAACTGCAAATCATTGCACTGAATATACCATCAAACACTGTCAAATTCTCACTGCTAAAATGGCTTTAAATTTGGGGGTGGGTGGGGTGGGATGGACAAATGTTAAATCCCTTAGATTAGTAAAGCTTATGTGCTTTTGTCATCTATATGGAGCACATTCTTTTAGTAGCATACATATCTAAATCACTAGATCAGTAAATCAAAGATTTAATTGGAAATTTCAGACTTACACGGCTCAGTAGATACAGTCCAAGTTCTGTGTTATCCTTACAATCGTTTTAATATTATAGTGATACAGCTATGATTTCTTTGAAAATCAATTATGCTTTTTGGCAGCCCTATGTTAAATAAATTATAGTAGTATTAGTTGTAGGTCATTGAAAAGAGAGGACTACATGTTAAAACGAGCCTTTCTTTGTATTTTAAACCTGGTATAGGAGGTAAGACTCATTTAGGAATCACATCATCATCTATATAGGTCAGTTATGCATGTTGAGTCATTTTTGAAATATAATTTCTTTTCCCTAGCTCCTCTCTTTTTAAGCTAAAGAAATAGTAATTAGTTGTACTTATTAAAGACCATGGCATGACATTGTTGCCACTATTAATTGTTTTAACTGTTGAACTTAAAAAAATTGTTTTATCTGTTACAACTTTTAAAAAAATCTTTGAGACAGGGTCTCATGTAAAGGCCTTAAACTCAGTGACCTTGAATTCCTTTTCTTGCTTCCACCATCCAAGTGCTGGATTGTAGATGTTTTTTACAACTGCCAGTATCCTTTTCCTTTTGACAGCTTTTTGTGGGGTTTTGCCTATTTGTTTGTTTGGTTTTTGGTTTTTGAGACAGGATCTCTTATATAGTTCTAACTGCCTTGGAACTCATTTTGTAGATCAAGCTGGCCTTGTATTCACAGAGAACCAGCACCTACTGTCTCTGGAGTCCTGGAATCAAAAGGAATGGGCCATAACATCTAGCTTATTTCTTTTTGCAGATAGTGTTGCTTCATAGTCTAGGCTGTCTTTGAACTATCTCCAACCCACTGTCTTAGCCTTGTTAGTGCTGGGATTACAGGTGTGCACCAATATGCCCAGGTTTTGACAGTTTCAGGTTAGAAGGAGAATAGTGGATATGGTGTAGAGCATTTTGGGAATTAGGCTTGTGGGGTGTCTTAAGAGCACTACTTATTCCTATTCAACATTTCCATAAAAACAACAAATAGGTAACAATAGCTTTTCTTGTTCAGTTATTTTTCTTCATATTTAATTAGAAACCTGGACTAGTTAAAATTTAAGATGAAATTTGAATTTAGGGGTCATAGACTTCGATGTCATCTTGTCTTTTAATAAAATTTGTAGTGATTATAAGAATTATATAGTCTTGTATAAAGTTCTGTAACCCGTGGACTTAAACGCTTAGTTACAGTCTCTCATAAATTTCTCCTTTTTATTTTATTAAATTATTTCTTGCTAAAGATTTAAATAAAATATCTTGATAGAGTAGATTAGGTGATTTTGTTATATGTGCGCTGTTAGTTTGTCAAAGGGATACTTGACAATACAGATCATTGATTATAATAAAGTTTAACACTAGTGTGGAAAATTAAAATAAATCTGTATCACTGGTTTTAGAAGTACTCAGACTGCATTGGTTCTATAAAGAAAATGTCTTACAAAAGAGAATGGGAAAAATTATGCTGAATCAAGAAAAACAAAAATTTTAAATAAGACTTAAAATACAAAATAAAATTTAATGAAATAGGTAGCTAATTTATTACTTTGAGTCCAGGGTAAGGCCACTTCAATTAAACAGTATGAATAGAGGTAATTAACAAAATAATTCAGATAACTACTTTTTGTTCCAGGAGCAAGAAGGTTGTTTGGCCTCTTTGTGAAATTATAAGAGTAATTACAGTTTTTTTTTTTCTGTTTCATTTGCCTAATAAACTTGTCCTGACATTGCTAAGTGTCAAACATAGTGATTTTATTTTGCTGTGCTTTGAAATATGCCTTCAGGTATGGATTGCGTTAATTTTGCCATTGTATAACTTAACAAAGATCTATACATTTTAGCATCTATCAGATAGTAGACACTTGTCTGACACTTGTGGGTCTGACAGTTGAGCTACCTAAAAACAACCTTTTTACTATATTTCATTCATCATAATTTACTTTTAATTTATATGGCTTTCTAAAGTAGTCTTTCTCCAGTGGGAAAGAATTAAGCCCTAATCCCTAGGGCATATGTTAGATGTGACAAATTAATTTTTTCTAGATAGTTTGGAGGAGAATCCCCAATTGAGAAAGGCTGTTTTAGACTGAAAGTAATTGGGGATAGCTTTTAATGCTATACTTGGTACTTAGTAGATGTTTCGTGAAAAACTTGAGAATACAGCGTTTAAATGTTTCCATAGATAATAATCTTTACTTAAGAGCAGTGATTTCTATTAAATTCCTCTCTTGTTCAGAATGATTGAAGAATGGGGAGTTCATAGGTATGGGGAATAAACCATGTACCATTTAGCTGTTTCTAAGAATTACAGTATAAAGTTGGGTGGCGGTGGCACACACCTTTAATCCCAGGCCTCTAGAAGCAGAGGCAGGTGGATCTCTATGAGGTCGAGGCCAGCCTGTTCTACAGAGTTCCAGGACATACAGGGCTACACAGAGAAACCCTGCCTCAAAAAAAATTATAGCATATATATCAAATGCTGAATCTATACTGACCATAATATTTTGTAGGTGAATTAGTAATTTTATGGTATTGGAAGTATTGTTTCACTCAACAAACACTAAGCATCTACTATTTACTGGGCAATGTGCTAGGTCCTCAGGAATATATTGTAAGCAATGCAGAAAAGATGCCTATCCTGAGGTGTTTTAATGTATTTATAACTATAGCCATAGAAAGCACAATGACTGCACTTATATAATTTATGGTATCCCTGAAAATTTGATCCCTATGAATAACCTAATGTTATATATTTACTATTTGTATTAATGCCAAAAATAGGGTATCTGATTTATTATTTTCTAGTGGCTTTCATGCCAGATAAAAGTTTGGTTGCAACTGATACCTTTGAAATGTTTGGAAAATTGTTCTTTTGAAAATAGTTGTTAGGGTGACCCCTTTTGCAAAGTGAGAAACCTGTTTAGGAGTGCTCCATGTCTCTTTTCTCTCCTCCACTCTCCTCTCTTCTCTGAAAGAGTCTTGCCATGTAAACCTGGTTAGCTGATTCACTATGTACTTCTAAGGCTTTTTATGATGACAGAAAAATTTTATGTGTAAATCTTTTATCTCAGAACTTCCATCCAGTTACTTGCAAAAAAAAATATACCTGTTAGGTTTCCAGATCAGGTAGTGCTCTTAAAGCTGAGCCAATTCTTAAGGCCTCTGGTCTTTTTTCCCCCCTTTCCCTCCCCTATTCCTTCCCTCCCTCCCTTCCTTCCTTCTTTCTTTTCTTTTTTTCTTTTTGAGAAAGGTCCTCACTAAGTGGCCTTTTGCCTGTGTGGCCTGGAAACTACTTAGGTAGACCAGGCTGACTTATAAATCATATAGATCCAACTGCTTTCTGAGTGCTGGCATTAAAAGCGTGTGCCAGATTAATTATTTTCCATCCAATATTTTTATTTAATTTTTATGGGTATGGGTATCTTGTCTATATGTATATCTGTATGCTGCCATTGTACCTGGTGCCTGTGGAAGTGACTCCTGGAAGAAACACTGTCTTAATGATATTCAGTGAATTACTTTGTTTTGTGAATTCCAGTACTGAGTGGAAAAAGTCAAGGCTGGTTGCTTATCATCCATGGTTGATCAGTTCTTTCAGAGGGGGCAGACATAGAATCCAAAATAAAAACATTTTTTTCTCTTGGATGTTGTTTGAGTTTCCTGTACATCTGTAGTGCTTTAAAAACAGAGTAACCTTTGTTATCTGAAATACCTGAGGGCGCTTTCTCTGGTTGGATGGAAGAAGGTTCTGACTTTCCATGAGAATTGGGTGTACTTCACATGATTATTTCTGCTTGCTTAAGGTTTATTTTCTCCCCTGAAGTAAGTGAATATCAGCAGTGAACGTAAAGCAAGCATATTAGTACAGCTGCAGCATATGTTGATACTACTGCAGATTAATGATGAATGAGTGTTGAGCACTGCAGATATGGGCAGTGCATTGGCAGACAGCCCCTCAATTACTGCAGTGTATGGATGGGTTGTCAGTTTGGCTGTCTTCTTGATTGTAAAAGACACAGGTTTTAGATGGTATTAGACTAATAATATCTGGTTTAGGAAGTTGGTTGTATTTTTAATGTAAGACTATCATTGATATCATGCCCTATACTTAATAGACTATGGGAGGTTTGAAGAGGTCTGCCTGATTCAAGCCGGTATCATTTGTTTCTTAGGCTCCTCTTGAAGTATTAATGTGACAGTAGTTTTCTGGTTAGGTCGTCTTCTCCAACATATTTTTGGAAAAAATCAAAACAGTGTTCTTGACAATGATTTTACACTAGCACATGTAAACTATAGATGCTCAGTAAGTACTTGTGAATTGTTTTGAACTGAAATAAAAACACAAGCTGAGTCTAATTATCACTTAAAAAAAGCAGCCTCGAAGAAGCCTCTGTCTTCCTCAGCACTTGAGAGGCAGAGGCAGCCAGGTCTCTGTGAGTTCGAGGCCAGCGTAGTTTAAAGATTGAGTTCCAGGTTAGCCAGGGTAACACACAAAGAAACAATGTCTTGAAAAACCAAAACAACAACAACAACAACAAGAAAACCTCTGTGTATTAGATTAACTTTTTTAAAAAAGCATATAACATGGGAAAATAATATCTTTTTCACTGGATAGTATGCTACGCTATTATTTTGAATGAGAAAAAAATAATTATGTGCTCCACTAAGTGGTCAGAAAAAAACTGTTTTTTATTGAAACTACTTTCCCTGTTCATCAGTAAGAGAACCTTTAAATCATTCCCTTTTCTTGGTATCTCATAAAACTGTAATTAATATACTATCTTTAGCTTTAAAAAAATTTTCAAATACATTTGTATGCTTTTTGATAAATACACTTGATAACACTTATGCTAATGCCACTAACACATCAAATATACTTTGTAAACTGAAGATGCAGTGTTAATTCTAGAAGAACTTTGTATTGCTTTTTATTTTTTATTATTTTTCATTTTTGATAAGGTTGTCTCTATAGCTCAGAATGACCTGGATGCTTTACTTAGCCCAAGCTGACCTTGAGCTCTAAAGTTCTCCTGATTTAGCTTCTCAAGTGATAGGATTATAGGCATGTGCTGCGATGCCCATAATCCTTTATGTCATTTTACTCACTGTGGTAAGTGTGACTTATTTGAATTCAGGATAATCCTTAGTATTTAGTACTAAGACTGTAAGGTGAAAAAGGCAGAACAGGCCAGGTATAGTGGTGCATGCCTACAAACTCAGTGATGGGAGGATAACAAGCACAACTTCAGCTATACACTGAGTTCTAGGATAGCCTAGGCTACCAGAGACCCTGTCTCAAATATCCCAAACTAGGAGCATGGAACTGCACATCATGAAGGATTTGCAGTTGTGTTGTGAAATAAATCTCAACCTTATGTGAGCCAATCAGCAATTGAGTTGAGTTTGTATCTGATACTAATAGAAACCATACCTTTTCAGTGTTTCCACAGCCATGCTTCCCAATAATGAGTCATTTCTTTTCATATTGTTGATAGAGTTCCGTTTGT
Source organism: Meriones unguiculatus (assembly GCF_030254825.1). Taxonomy (NCBI): domain Eukaryota; kingdom Metazoa; phylum Chordata; class Mammalia; order Rodentia; family Muridae; genus Meriones; species Meriones unguiculatus. The sequence goes on along the minus strand of NC_083369.1, from coordinate 102,219,627 downwards.
CACTTACAGCAGAAGAGCAACCTGCCCGTATAGTCAATTGATGCACCCAGTGGGGGAACCAGGAAGTATTGATGTTTCTGCAGTTTAGCATCAACACATGCTGGTTTCCTCTCTGGAGTATCACCAAGTTCGTGGATTTCTGTTTGGACTTTTATAACTGTCCAGATCTCTCCTTGTTCCATGTATTTGTCTGTGTTCCCAAAATTCATTTGTACCTTTCTCATATCTTATTCTGTACACACCTTAGTTTATAGGCAGCAAATATAAAGATCCTTTTAGGCAATATAATTTCACATAGCAAGCACACCGATGACTTTTTATTTTAATTGTCCCGATATATATACATAGTACATATATGTATATATACATACATGGAGAGGGAAAAAATCTTGGGCTAATACATTTAAGGCAATATTTATAAATATTATTTTATTTCAGGATGCGTTTTGTGTTGAATAATCAAGGAAATCCCCAGAAATATATTTCTGGTTAGTCTCACATTTCAAGCTATTTATTCTTATAAAGGAAAAGCAACAATTCTGCAGCAATCCTGTATGTCATCAGGGAGTAGAAACCAGTAGGGAATGGTCACAAATAAATAACAGCTGGGTAGAGAAGATTATATAAGTTCTACATGTTGTGTGAGCAGTGGGGGTGCCCTTTAAGCTCCACAATTAATCTGCTTTGTGGCAATGTTGATTAAGGTGTCTGTAGTATAGTACACAACTTAATTTACTTCAGTTCCTTTTTCTTCCATTTTAAAGAAAACATAGGCTGGGGAGATGATAGTTCAGTGGGTAAGAGCACTTGATTAGTGCCTAAATTCAGATCACAAGGACCCACCTAAAAGCTAGGTGCAGTAAGTTCAAGAGTCTAATCCTAGTGCAGCCCTACTGGGAGATTGGAGGCAGAGACAGGAGAATGTCCAGAAGCCCACTTACCAAAGCTGGAGTCCTTTTATCAAACAAGGTGAGGGCTAACATTTGAATGTTTCTCTTTGCCTCTGCCTCTTCTGCCTTTCCTGCCTCTCCATCTCCCACACACAGGGTGGGGGTAGGAAAGGGGAGTAGCTCTAACCTCTCAAGTAACTAGCATGGTATGTATATATGTGCCACTGTGCCTAACTTAGGCTTTTATGAAAATGTTATATGAATCATAAGATTTTATATGAACATTTATGTCCTGTTGGGGATTATAGAGGATTATAAACAAGGTAGAAAGCTCTGTTCTTGAGACAGAAGATAAACATATAAGATCAGTCTTCATATGAAGCCAGTAGGTTGTCAGTGCCTGATTGATTAATTGACTAACTGATTAATTGATTGTGTTAGGGATGCATATAATCCAGGCCAGTCTCAAAGTCCTAATTCCCCTTGCCTCCACTATCTCAGTTTTGGGATGATAGATAGGTATCAATGTGCCTGTCTATGGCCTCTTGAATAGCCTAAGAAGTAGACATTTAGAAAGACTGGGTCTTATTTTAGATGAAGAGTACTAATCCAATTTGTCATAGTTCTACCCACATTACCTAATTAATCTCCTCAAAGTCTTCATAATATCACAATAAGGGTTAGGACTTCAACATATAAATTTGGGAGGGAGGGGACACCAACATCTAGTCCATAACATAGCAGTGCTTTGTTTTTCAGTGCTTTGTTTCCTATGGTAAACATCTACATTTTTAAAAAGGAGATAATAAAACTGGATATCAGGAAGCTTTAGATCTCTACAACTGTATAAATTTTTCCATAAACTTGTTTATAAAATCCATAACTCCAGTATTCTACTCTTCCAGTTTGGAACAGTAAAATGGGGACTGGAATGAAATTAACATTTGAGGTAATAAATCACTACTTCACACAAAATATGTGCTTAGGTACCTCTGTAATGGATTCGTAACTTCAGAAACTTTATAGCTCTAGGGTAGTAATTTATTATAATCTTGTGTGCTGCTGGTCATTTATTCTTATTTATTTGCTTATTTATTATGTGATGGGTGTTTTGCCTGTGTGAGTATGTGTATATGTTTTTATGTGTATGTGTGTTTGCGTGTGTAAGCCTTCAGAGGACAGAGGAGAGGGTGTTGGATTCGAAGGAGTTACAGATGGTTGAGCCATCACGTGGGTGCTGGGATTCAAACTCAGGTCCTCTGGATGAGAAACAAGTTCTCTTGAATGCTGAGCCATCACTTTAGCCTTGGTGGTCATTTGTTTCAAAATCTGGGAGGCTGACTTTTTTTGTGCATTTTTAATTTTTTTCCTATTTAATTTTTTTTATTTATTACAATTTATTCACTTTGTATCCCAGCTATAGCCCCCTCTGTGATACCCTTCCAATCCTGCTCTCCCTCCCTCGTCTCCTCCCATGCCCCTTCCCCAGTCCCCAGAAGGACCTCCTCCCCTTACATCTGACCCTAGCCTATCAGATTGCATCAGGACTAGCTGCATTGTCCTCCTCTGTGGCCTGGTAAGGCTATCCCTCCCTGAGAGGGAGATGGTCAAAGGACCAGCCACTGAGATCATGTCAGACACAGCCCCTTACTAGGAAACTTACTTGGACACCGAGCTGCCATCGGCTAAATCTGTGCAGGGGTTCTAGGTTATTGCTATGCATGTCCTTGGTTGGAGTATCAGTTTCAAAAAAAAAAAAAAACCCTGGGCCCAAATTTTTTGGTTCTGTTGCTCTCCTTGTGGAGGTCCTGTCCTCTCCAGGTCTTTCTATCTCTCCCTGCACAAAATTTGGCTATGAGTCTCAGTATCTGCTTCAATACTCTGCTGGGTAGAGACTTTCAGATTCCCTCTGTCGGTAGGCTCCTGTCTTGTTCCTTGTTTTCACCCTCTTCCAATGTCTATCCCATTTGCCTTTCTGAATAAGGACGGAGCATCTTACCCAGGGTCCCCCTCCTTGCTTAGCTTCTTTAGGTGTAGAGATTTTAATGTGATTATCCTATATTTTATGTCTAATATCCACTTATAAGTGAGTATATACCAAGGTTGTCTTTCTGCTTCTGGGATACCTCAGGATGCTCTTTCCTAGATCCCACCATTTGCCTGCACATTTCATGATTTCCTTGTTTTTAATTTCTGAGTAGTATTCCATTGTGTAAATACACCACAATTTCTGTATCCATTCCTCCGTTGAGGGACATCTGGGTTGTTTCCAGATTCTGGCTGTTATGGATAAAGATGATACATACATGGTTGAGCAAATGTCCTTGTATACTTGAGCATATTTTGCGTATATGCCTGGGAGTGGTATAGCTGGATCTTGAGGTAGCACTATTCCTTACTTGTCTGAGAAAGCACCAGAGTGATTTCCAAAGCAGTTGTATAAGTTTGCATTCTCACCAGCAATGGAGGAGCGTTCCCATATCCTCTCCAGCATGTGTTGTCACTTGAGTTTTTTATCCTAGCCATTCTGATGGGTGTCAGGTGAAATCTCAGGGTCGTTTTGATTTGCATCTCTCTGATGGCTAAGGACGTTGAGCATTTCTTTAAGTGTTTCTCTGCCATTCAGTATTCCTCTACTAAGAATTCTCTGTTTAGCTCTGTACCCCATTTTTTTTTATTGGATTGCTTTTTAACTTATTTAGTTCTTTATATATTCGGGATATCAACCCTCTGTCAGATATAGGGTTGGTGAAGATCCTTTCCCAGTCTGTAGGTCGTCATTTTGTTTTGATGACTATGTCCTTTGCTTTACAGAAGCTTTTCAGTTTCATGAGGTCCCATTTATTGATTGTTGCTCTTAGAGCCTGTGCTGTTGGTGTCTGTTCAAGAAGTTGTCTCCTATGCCAATGAGTTCAAGGCTCTTCCCCACTCTTTCTTCTAACAGGTTTAGTGTGTCTGGTGTTATATTGAGGTCTTTGATCCACTTGGACTTTAGTTTTGTGCAGGGTGATAAGTATGGATCTATTTGCATTTTTCTACATGTGGACATCCAGTTAGACCAGCACCATTTGTTGAAGATGCTATCTTTTTTCCATTGTATGGTTTTGGCATAAAAAATCAGTTGTCCATAAGTGTGTGGGTTTATTTCCGGGTCTTCTGTTTGATTTCATTGATCCTCCAGTTGGTTTCTATGCCAGTACCATGCAGTTTTTATTACTGTTGCTTTATAGTACAGGTTGAGGTCAGAGATGGAGATACCTCCAGAAGATCTTTTATTGTAGAGGATTGCTTTAGCAATTCTGGTTGTTTTTGCTATTCTATATGAAATTGAGAAGTTTTCTTTCAAGGTCTGTAAAGAATTGTGTTGGTAATTTGATGGGAATTGCATTGAATTTATAGAGGTTTTTTTGGTAAGATGGACAATTTTACTATGTTAATCCTCCTGATCCATGAGCATGGGAGATCTTTCCATCTTTTGATATCTTCTTCTAATTCTTTCTTCAGAGACTGGAAATTTTTTTCGTACAAGTCTTTGACTTGGTTGAATGTCAGTCTCAGAAAAGACCCTGTGCCCAGATATATTTGGTCCTTGTGGAGCTCCTATCCTTTCCCCATCAGACTAACTCCCCTTCTTTCTTATGATTCCCTGTACTCTGCCAAAGGTTTGGTCATGAGTCTTTGCTTTGAAAACACTGCTAGTTAGAGTCTTTCAGATGCGCTCAGTAGACTCTTGTCATACGTTCAATGCACATCCCATCTGTCTTTCTAAACGAGGATTGATCATCTTACCCCATGTCCGCTCAATTGATTATCTTTTTTAGGTGTATAGATTTCATTATGTTTATCATATCTTATAGGTCTATATAAGTGAGTATATACCGTGTTTGTCTCTCTCCTTCTGGGATATTTCACTCAGAATGATCTTTTCTAGATCCTACCATTTGCCTGCAAATTTCATGATTTCCTCCTTTTTGATTGCTGAGTAGTATTCCATTGTGTAAAAATACCACAATTTCTGTAACCATTCCTTCGTTGATGGACATCTGGGTTGTTTCCAGGTTCTAGCTATTACAAATAGAGCTGCTATAAACATGGTTGAGCAAGTATCCCTTTTGTGTACTTGAACGAACTTTGGGTATATACCTAGCAGTGGTATAGCTGGGTCTTGAGGAAGCACTATTCCTAATTGTCTTAGAAAGCACCAGATAGCTTTCCAGAGTGGTTGTACCAGTTTACATTCCCACCAGCAGTAGAGGAGGGTTCCCCTTTCTCCACAACCTCTCCAGCATGTGTTATCACTTGAGTTTTTCATCTTGGCCATTCTGATGGGTGTAAGGTGATATCTCAGGGTCGTTTTGATTTGCATTTCCCTGATGGCTAATGAGGATGAACATTTCTTTAAGTGTTTTTCTGCCATTCGATATTCCTCTGTTGAGAATTCTCTGTTTAGCTCTGTTCCCCATTTTTTAATTGGATTACTTGGTTTGCTGCTTTTCAGCTTCTTTAGTTCTTTGTATATACTGGATATTAGTCCTCTGTCAGATAAAGGGTTAGTGAAGATTCTTTCCCAATCTGTAGGCAGTCGTTTTGTTTTGATGACGGTATCCTTTGCTTTACAGAAACTTTTCAGTTTCATGAGGTCCCATTTATTGATTGTTGCTCTTAGAGCCTGTGCTGTTGGTGTTCTGTTCAGGAAGTTTTCCCCTGTACCAATGAGTTCTAGGGTATTCCCCACTTTTTTTTCCAATTGATTTAGGGTATCTGGTTTTATGTTGAGGTCCTTGATCCACTTTGACTTTAGTTTTGTGCAGGGTGATAAATATGGATCTATTTTCATTTTTCAGCATGTAGACATCCAGTTGGTCCAGCACCATTTGTTGAAGATGCTGTCTTCTTTCCATTGAATGGATTTGGCTTCTTTGCCTAGAACCTCCACTCAGATGTAGCCTGTGGTAGCTCAGTAACCAATTGGTTTCCCAAAGTGAGGGGAACAAGGACTATTTCTAATAGGAACTCAATGACTGGCTCTTTGGTCTCCCCACCTCCGAAGGGAGGAGCAGTCCTGTTAGGCCACAGAGGAGGGCTTTGCAGCCAGTCCTGAAGATACCTGATAAAACAGGATCAGATGAATGGGGAGGAGGTCCCCCCTATCAGTGGACTTGGAAAGGGGCACGGTGGAGATGAAGGAGGGAGGGAGGGACTGGGAGGGAATGAGGGATCGGGACACGGCTGGGATACAGAGTTAATAAAATGTAACAGATAAAAAAAATAATAATAAAATAAAAAAAGAAAATAGATAAATTAAAGCAAAAAAAAAAAAAGAAAATAACTTGAGAACAAAAAAAAAAAAAAACAAAAAACAAGTCTTTGACTTGCTTGATTAGGTTCACACCAAGGTACTTTATGTCCTTTGTGGCTATTGTGAAGGGTGTTGTTTCCTTAATTTCTCAGCCTATATGTCTTTTGTATACAGGAGGGTTACTCTTTTTTTTTTTTTTTGAGTTAATTGTATCCAGCCACTTTGCTGAAGTTGTTTGTCAGCTGTAGGAGTTCATTGGTAGAATTTTTGGGGTCACTCGTGAATACTGTCATTTCATCTGCAAACAGTGATACTTTGACATCTTCCTTTCTAATCTGAATCCCTTTGATCTCCTTTAATTGTCTTATTGCTCTGGGAAGGACTTCAAGAACTATGTTGAAGAGATATGGAGAGTGTGATTAGGTATTCAGTATTATACCATTCTAAGAGTAGAGCATGAGTTGTGATTTCTTTTTATTACCATTGTATCACTACACCCAACTGGTGCCACTTTCTCAAAACTGGCATTCTAGTCCAAGTCATATTCACCTCATTCATATTTGTTGATCTTCCAGTTTTCTTTGATTTACTAAATAGTACTGTTTCCTCTCTATTGGTAATAGCAATAAATGGAGTAACCATCTTTTATACTGCCATTTATTTTCCTTTTTTCCCCTGTATATATCAGTGGGGAGGGTACACATAAGTGTGCAGGTGAAAATGTAGGAGAAGGACAGAGGTCAGCATTGGGTATCATTACTTAGGAGCCACTCACTTCTTTTTTTAGAGTCAGGGTCTATTATTGGGACCTTGGGCTCACCTAGTACATTAGGTTGGCAGGCTGGATGTTTGGCTACTGAGCTTCATGGATCCACCTGTTCCCACTTCCAAAGCACTGAGATTACAAGAATATGCTATTATACCTGGATTTTCACTTGGGTTCTGGGAGTCAACGTGAAGCTTTAGTGCTTGGATGACAAAAACTTTATTGAGTGAACTATCTCTTCTACCCCTCTCTTCCTTTTAATCCTCTTCATTTATTCACTCTTATCAGCAAACACAATAGTTTCTGTATCTGGACATGCTTTTAATAGCTGCCTATTTCTTTTTCATGACCAGTACCATCCAAGTCCAAGCTAGTGCTCTCATTTATCTGTACCATTGCAATCGATGATCTTACCCATTTTTATACTCTTCTGTACAGCAGCAGCAGGATATTTTATAAATAAATACCTCAGTGACTTTTAACTGGTTTCAGAATTTGTAGGTATTGTTCTCTCTGTCCCTTATATTTGTCATTTTCTGCTAAAAATTGAGATTAAATTATAATTCATATAAAAATTCAGCATTTTGGAGTATACATTGAAGTGGTTTTTAGTACAGTCATAATACTGTATAGCCACTTAATTTAGTACATTTCCACCATTTCAAAACTGAACCCTGCTGTTATCAACTGTTAGTCCCAATTACCTTCTTACACCCACCTCTGATAGTCCACAATCTGCTTTTCTCTACCAGATTTGCCAAATCCAGACATTTCACATAATTGAAATAATGTAACTTAGTTTTGTGCTCATACTTGTAATCCTAGTACCCAAAAGGCTGAGGAATGTTTGAACAAGCCCAGCTTCTATAATGTGGTCTATAGACCACAATATATGCACTATTGTAACTCTTTTCTTTAGTATATTTTCAGTGTTCTATTATAGCCTATATCATATATCAGTACTTTGTTCTTTTAAGGATGTATAATATTCTATCATAAGGATATACCACATTGTATGCATCTGTTCCTCAGCTAATGGGCATTTGACTTATTTTTACCTTTTCTCTGTTGTGAATAATGGTACTTTGAAAGTCTTTTTATTTATTTGTATTTATGTTGACTTGTTTTCAATTCTCATGAGTATATAAGGAATAGGATTTCTAATTTATGCTATAATTCTGTTTTAATTTTTTTAGCAACTACCAAACTGCTTTTCAAAGTTCTTTTAAAATAACTTGGTGTTTATTTTTTGTTTGTTCTTTTTTTTTTTTTTTTTTGCTTGGTTTAGTTTAGTTTTGCTTTGAGACAAGGTGTCACTCTGTCTCTAGCTTACTTGGAACTCACTGTGTAGAAAGTTGACTCCAGAGTTGTGGTAATCTCTTTTCCTCTGCCCCTAGAAGGTTAGGGTTATAGGTGTGTTATATCACATTTGTCTTACTTTTATTTTATGTTTTGAGATGGTATCTCATATAGCTCATGTTAGTCTTGAACTTTTGATCTTTTTGCTTCTACCTCCTGTTGTATTTTTATTAATATTTACTATTGATATATCTTTTAGTAAAGCTGCAGTTAATCCTAAAGAGCTGTATAACCAAATTACCACACAGAGACAAGGATTTATATAATTAACCTAGAACACAATGCTGGGCAATAGTTATTCCATCCTAAACCTCCCAGCCTGCCTGCATGGTTTCTTACCATTCAGATTCACCAATTATATTTGCTTTTAGTGATATCTTAGGTCTGGTTCATTTCTCCACATTGTTCAAAGACCTCTCTTCCAGCTTCTCCTCTCCCAGCTTTGCTCTTCTCCCTCCTACTCCTTCCTCTCCTCAGGTTCTTCCCTCTCTCTCTTATTCCTTCCTATCCTCCTGCTTCCTTCTTCTTCCACTCTGAACCAGGATGCCCCACCCTATCTTCTCTATTGCTCAACATTGTGGCTGGTTGTTTTAATTGACAATTTAGAGAACAAATGGTAGCATGTTTACACAAACTTGAGACAGATGATGCTTAGAATAAGATCACAATGCAATGTCCACATTGAAACCAGATAGTGGGGGAGAGAAATCAGCATTTGAATGAACAAGGATAAGGTGTATACATTCCAAAAGAATATTATACCAACAACCTCCCAAGTACTCTTACCACCACAACCAGCTTAAATGATGTTTATTTTTAATAGCAGTTAGAAGCATAAACATAAACTTTACCGACATAACTGTTAATTGTAACCTTGTCTAGTACAACAGATTTATAAAAGTGAAACCTCTAGCTCCCCATTTTCTCTTCCTTTATGATTTCTATTAGAAAATGCTTGATTTTTTATATATGTTTATGATGAAGCAAAAGGGTTTTAAGCAAAAGGTGTCACAAAAAGAAAGAGTTTAGAATCTCTAGTTTAAACATTTGCATTGACTATCAAATAATATGTTAAAGGTATTTACTATAATAACCAAATAGAGTGAACAGAACTTACTTTTCCCGTTTACAGGTAACTGATAATTTTCTTGTGAGAAATTTTAAAGACAGTATCCATGTAACTCAGACAGGCCTCATACTCACTGAATAGTTGGGGATGACCTTGAACTCTTCCTGTTTCCACCTTCTAAGCACTGAAATTATAAGTGTACATTGAATATTTATGTAGATTTTTTGGAGATTGTTTAAACATTTAAAAAGTTTTATTGAAGCTTCAGTGGTGTCTCACGTCTTTAATCTCAGCACTTGGAGGCAGAGGCAGGTGGATCGCTGTGAGTTTGAGTCCAGCCTGGTCTACAAAGTGAGTCCAGGACAGCCCAGGCTACACAGAGAAATTCTTTCTCAAAAAACCAATAATAATAATAATAATGATAATAACAACAATAAAACCTTTATTGAAGTATTTGATATTATTTTCTTATTTAAGCCCCTATTACATAAAAATGGGAATAGTCTTAACTCATGTGTGTCAAAATTTAAAGGAAAATATTTTTGTTTTTTGTGCTGGGATTTGGACTCAGCCCTGCCACATGCCTTACTATTGAATTACACCCCAAATCCTCAAACAGGTGTTCCTTTTTACCTCCCCCACTCATTTTGTCATTACTTGGGATATTGTCTGACATTACGATGCCAATATTTAGAAATCATTATTTTAGGAAACCTTAACTTGCTGATCCATCATTTCATTAGTAAGTTGCAGGTATATGGAATTGTCTCAGTTATAGATTGTTTTGTTATCTTCTTATGACTATCACAGCAGCAAAAACTAGAGTAGTACCATGACCTGTTTTATGTGTTCTAGAAGCATTAGTTTCTTATACATACTTGCATAGTATGTTAGTAGGATTCACCAGAGAATTAAAACCTATAGATATATTCAGAAAGATTGATTATGGGGAATCTGTTCCCAGAATTATATACTCTTAGAAATCCTAAGCTCTCATTTGGTAAGCTGGTGACCCATAGTTGGAGTCCAAAGGCTGATTGGACCAAGGCCCAGGAAGAGCCACTCTTTCAGTTTAATTTTTTCTCTTTTGAGACAGGGTCTTTCTACATAGCCTTGGCTGTCCTGGAACTCATTATGTATACCAGGTTGTCCTCAATATTACAGAAATCTTCTTGCCTCTGCCCTCTGCTCTCTGCCCTCTGCCTCTGTGTGCTGGGATATAAAGAGTGCACCACCACATAACTTCAGTTCAATTCTGGAGGCAGGAATAACAAATATTCCAGTTTGAAGGTCATCAGAAAGGAAATGTTCTCCCATACTTTAAGGAAGGTCTTTGCAGACCATCAGCTGATTAGATGAGGCTCATACATATTAGCAATATCAATCTTCTTTGCGTATTATACTGACTTAGTGTTAAACTCTCATCCAGAAACACCCATATGACGCACATCTATAATAATGCTTCACCAAATATCTGTTCACTTTGTGGCCCAGTCAAGTTGATACATAAAATTACACTTATTTTACAGGACCATGTGAAGATGAATGAAAAATTCACAATGTCTTGCTAATGGTAAATAACTGCAGTTTGCTGACCTTTCCATATGTAAAAATGAATGGCTTGGGGATTTAATGGTCTTTAGGGTTTCATGAATAGCATTGGTGGAAGGCTTTAGAGATCATTTATTAAAATAACTTTTTTATTATCCCTGAAGAAGTAACCAGAGAGAATGAGCATTTTTGCATAGGTTTATTTATTGAATGGGAGCTCAGAAATATACGATACAAAGATATGGAATTTCAGGCTCAGCTGTTTCACCTGTGTCCACAGTTTACTCATCTATGATCAATAAGAGCTCCTAGTTGATTTATATCTCAAATTCTTTCTCAGTTTATAATTCTGTGCTATGAATGTAGGTTTCACAGTCTAGGCATAGATTATGTTTTTACTATTTTTTATTGAGTTCTTCACCTGTTTCTGCTTTATTTGAGACTCTGCAACAGATTTCTGTTTTTCTACCAGTGGCAATGAGTTTGAATGTTGAGTGAAAATACTGACAATTTTTAGAAATAGTGTTCATGGACTTTTGATAGTGTGATTGGAGATGAATGTAGACCCATGTCTTTGTCAGTTCTCTGTTCTAGTGTTAAACTCAACCCTATTATATTACTTGCTTGGCAAACAATACTAATGAAAAAGACTTTTGGTGTTAGAATACTGTGGTCAGGCTTTCTATAGAGTAAAACAACTGCCATTATTTCCAAAGAGGTACTCATCTCTTTGTTTATGGATAGTTACCTGCAAAATGGTGGCTAAAGAGAGGCAGTTCTTGGATTGGCTAGCTGAGTAGCAGCTGCTAGGAAACAGTAAATATAAGTAGACAGGAAGTAAATGAATGATATATGTATGCATTTGAGAACCAATAATTTAGTGGAAAATTGGATTCCATAGTTATTCTAGTTTAATTCATCTGAAACGATGGTAGCCATAGGCAAGGGTCTCACTTCATGAAATAGATTCTATAAATACATTCTATTAACTTGTTGGAGGCAGGCATGGTGGTACATGCCTTTAATACCAGTACTCAGGAGGCAGAAGCGGGTGAATCTCTGAGTTCCAGGCCAGCCTGGTCTATAAATCGAATCGAGTACAAGAGAGCCAGGGCTGTTACACAGAGAAATCCTATCTTGAAAAGCAAAGAAGCAAACAAAAAGTTGTTGTTGGGGCTGGAGAAATGACTCAGCAGTTACGAACACTGGTTACTCTTCCAGAGGATTTGGGTTTAGTTTCCAGACCCACAATTGCTCTGTAACTTTTGTTTCAGGTAATCCAACACCCTCACACAGATATACTTGCAGGCAAAACACCAGTGTACATAAAATAAAAGTAAATAATTATTTTTTAAAAAGTCATTGCCATTTGTGAAACTAGGTTATACTATTGACCCCAGTGAAAAATTACTAGAATAGCTGTAAAGGAGTGTAATTAAATATGCTTGTATAAATTACTTTTCAAGATACTAATGAAGCAGTGTAATCAAAAATAAAATCAAATGTAATCAAATTGGAAGACATAATTGACTTTTAGAATTCACGTTTAGAATTAATAATTTGAGGGAATTATATGAAATTTTCATTGCATTAAGAAATGTCTTTTTAGTTTCTAATATGTACCTAGTATTATGTAAGTTTTTTCAGGTAAGGGACAGGACATTTTTTTTAACGGTGCACAAACTACCAGTATAAACCTGCGGAAAATTACTTCCATTTAAAAGAAAGGATCTTTAAACTCTTTCACATTTATTTTTAATTTATTTTATTTTTAATTTATGTATATGTGAGTGTTTTGCCTGTATATATTCCTATGTGCTATATATGTACAGTGACTACAGGTACCAGAATGGGATGTTGGATCCTCTGGGACTGGAGTTACAGGCTTTTGATTGCTGCAATGAGGGTGCTGGGAATTGAACTGTGGAAGAACAGCCAGTGCTCTTACCCACTGAGCCATTTCTTCAGCCCCAAATGTTATCTTTTTAAAACATGAGTATTTGGTACATATAAAATAGATAAAAATAAATGTATAATAATGACCATTTAAATATTAGCTGCCTAACTTGAAAAATTACAGTGCGATTTATCTATAAGTCTACTATCACATCTCATGTTCCTTTCTGCTATCAGAAAGCTTTCAGCTTTTGTTTTGTTTTGTTCTTTGAGACAGGGTTTCTCTGTGTAGTCCTGGCTATGTAGAACAGGCTGGCTGGCCTTGAACTGAAGAGATTTACCTATGTCTGCCTCCCAAGTGCTGGGATTAAGGGGGTACACTGCCATTCCCAGTGTGAAGCTTTCTGCTTTTATAATTAATCATTATTTAAAAAGAACTACTTGTTTTAAGCCAGATGTGCTGATACATACCCATAATTCCAGCACTCAGGAGGAAGCAGGATATCTTTGAGTTTAAAATTAGCAGGGGTCACATGGTCAATTTGAGGTCTTTTTGGGCTACATATTGAAACCACAATTATATGCAAGCCTGCATAAAACATTATTTAGTTTTCTGGTTTAGAGTTTTATTAAAATGCCTAATACATTTTTAACTCAGGAATATATTTTATAAGATTTTGTTTTATTTATGTGTCTGTGTGTATGTGTGTGTGTGTGCATGCATTTTTGTCTGTGTGTCTGTTAGTGAATGTACATGTGTATGTGTTATGGTCTGTGGCAGTCAGAAGGAGGGACCCTTTGGAGTTGGTGTTTACAGGTGTGTTTGAAATTCTTAATGTGGGTAGGTATTGGAATCTGAACTCTGGTCCTCATGACTGAGTAACAAATTCTCTTTATCTCCTGTACTACCACTCAATCCTTTATAAAGTTCTGTGGGGTTTTGTTTGTTTGCTTCAAATATGGGTATAATTTATCCATGCTGAGTAATAATCCACTTTGGGAAGTATATTAGTTGACTTGTCTAATTGCTGCAAGAAAATACCTGACAAAAGCAATTTAAGAAAGGTTTATTGTGGCTTACAGTTTCAGGAGATAGTAGTATTAGCAGGGAAGGCTTGGCTGCAGGAGCAGGAAGAGGCTGATCACATGACCACAGGAAGCACAAAGCTTGTATTTAGTATGCTTTCTGGGTTTGTTTCTTCTTTTTCAACACTGGTATTACAGGTGTGTACCAGGGCTTTTACAACACATTTGGGGCCGAACATAGGTCCTCATGCTTGTGTGCCAGGCACTCTACCATCTGAGCCTTCTCCCCAGACAATTGTCTGTTCTTTTTTGGTGGATTAGTGTTCTCTGTGGTCTTTTGTTGTTCTTATGATCAGCACTTACGGACATTATTATGTCTTTAGTTGTGTGTATCTGTAGGATATATGCTCATATACATACACAGACTTACATATAGAAAATTTTACACATGCTAGTAATGATAGGTCTTGAATTTCATAGGAAGTTGTTCAGTAGTTACATTAATATGTTACCATAGTAGCTATGTATGAGTTTCCATTTCCATTTCCCCCTCCACAGGGTCTGTCTATGTAGCACTGGTTATCCAGGATGGAATGTGCTATGTAGACCAAGTTGGCCTCAAACTCACAGAGGTCCAACTGCCTCTGCCTCTCGAGCACTGCGATTAAAGGTGTATGCCTCCACATCTGGCATTTTCAACACTTGTTTGATTTTCCCCCTCTTTGGCAGATCTGCTTTATGAAATGTTATTTCCCAAGAACTGGGCTGGTAGCACACACCTTTAATCCCAGCACTCAGGAAGCAGAGGCAGGAAGGTCACTTCAAATATAACGTTAGCCTGGTCTACTTAGTTCAGGACAGCCAGAACTACATATAATAAGACCATGTCTCAAAAAAATTACTTCCTTCTGATCTTAATACATGTTTCCCTGATTACTGTTGAAATTAATCATCTCTGTTTATATTTGTTGACCATGTGTGTCTTCAATATGTGATGATGTTTCAGTATTTCCTTTAAAAATGTGTGTGTGTGTGTGTGTGTGTGTGTGTGTGTGTGTGTGATTGAGAGAGAGAGAGGGAGAGAGAGAATTTTCTGTGCATCACATTTATGCTGGTGCCCACACCTTAAGAAGAGCATGCCAGATTCCCTGGAACTGGAGTTATAGGGGTTGTAAGCTTCCTGGTGGAAGTGCTAGTAATCAAA
This sequence comes from Meriones unguiculatus, assembly GCF_030254825.1. Lineage (NCBI taxonomy): Eukaryota > Metazoa > Chordata > Mammalia > Rodentia > Muridae > Meriones > Meriones unguiculatus. The sequence goes on along the minus strand of NC_083369.1, from coordinate 102,204,567 downwards.
CCCAGGTCCTAAGCAACAAGAACAGTAATCACTGTTAAACACCTGAGCCACCTCTCCATCCTCTTGTTTTTTTCTTTCAGACAGGGTTTCATATAATAGTCCATGCTGGTCTTGAACTTGTTATATAGCTAAGGTTGGCATTGGACTCCTGATCCCTCTGCCTGTACCTCTTGATTGTTTGGGATTACAGGCATGCAGCACTACATGTGGCTCATTTGATTGTTTCCTTGGACATATTTTTTCTGATACTGATTTATGAGACATTGTTATGCTCAAAACATTAGTCTTTTTTGTTTTTATGTTACCAATATCTTATTTAAGTTTGTGTGTTTTCTGTGTTCTTCCCTCCCTTCCCCCCCTCTATTTTTTGTTGATGCCGAGGCAAGCACAGTCTATCATTGAGCTATACACATCACTATCTCTTACTGGTTTTTAAAGCCTTTTCATAAACAAATGTATTAGTTACTTTTCTTGTTGCTTTGATAAAATACCTGACAAAAGCATCTTAAGAAGCAGTTTGCTTTCACAAGGAAAGTATTAATGACAGAAGTGTGAGGTGGCTGGTCATTCCATTCACAGTCAGGAATCAGGAAGATGAATAGTTTCTCCTTTTTTATTCAGAAGGGATAGTGGGAAGTTCATTTAATGTTATCTTATTTTTAGGGTAGCTCTTCCCTGCATAGTTAAACATTTCTGAAAACACCCTCTTAAGCACATTTAGAATTGCAGTTTCATGCTGTTTCTAAATCCAGTCGTCAGTTTGACAATGAAGAATGACTATTACAACAAGTTTCTATTTTTTTTTTAAGATTTGTTTATATTTTTGTATGTGTACACATGGGTGAAGAATTGCCACAGCACAGGTATTGAGGTCAGAGGACAACTTCTGGGAGTCAGTTATTTCACCATGTGAGTTCTAAGGATCAGACTCAGATTCTGAGGTTTCATAGCAAGCGCCATTTGAGCCATTTTGTCACCCACTCCCCTTTTTAAACTTTATTATTATTTTAACTTTTTTGTCTTTGTTTTAGGGGGCTTTGTTTTTGGACAGACAGGTTAATGTCCTCCTACTTATGTTACCCAGGCTGATATCAGACTGTGAATGATCCTCCTGCCTCAGCCTTTGTAGTGCTGTGATTGCAGGTATGTACTACTATGAGTTTCCTGTGTGTGTGTGTGTGTGTGTGTGTTGGTGGCGATGGTGGTCTTGTACCACCTCTGCACATGTGCATTGACTAGAGATGATCTACTTTCCTCTGCCCCTAGATTTCTGGGATTATAGGTGTGTACCACCACATTTGTCATTCGTTTAGTTTATTTTATGTTTTCAGATAGTATGTCATGTAGCTTAGGCTGGCCTTGAACTCCTGATCCTATTGCACTATGTATTTGTTCTCCCTGAACCTGGAGCTATGCTGGTTGCCAGCAGGCCCTAAGCAATCCTCCTCTCTCAGTGATTCAGTTACAGGTGTGCATGAGCACACCTAGCTTTTTTGTATAGGTGCTGGGGGGATTTTGACTTCTGCTTGCTGACCAAGTAAGTGCTCTTGACATTGAGTTCATGCCGAAGACAACCCCTACCCTTACCAGGGAACCCACTTAGACAATGAGTCTATGGGCTACATCTGAGCAGGGGTTTGAGGTCCTCTCCATGCATGTTCCTTGGTGTGGGTATCAGTTTCTTCAGGGCACCCAGGGCCCGGTTTTGGTTTTTGTGTGTGTGTGTGGTTTTTTTGTTTGTTTGTTTGTTTTGTTTTTTCTCTATTGATCCTTTTTGGAACTCCTGTCCCCTCCAGGTCTTTCTATCTCCCCCTTCTTTCATAAAATTCTATGCATTCTGTCCAAAGTTTTGCTATGAGTCTCAGTCTCTGCTTTGATACCTTGATCAGTGGAGTGTGTCAGAGGCCCTCTGTGGTAGGCTCCTGTTCTGTTCCCTGCTTTCTCCTGCTTCTGATGTCTATTGCATTTGCCCTTCTGAGTGAGGATTGAACATAGGGTCCCATAGGGTTCTCCTTGTTGTTTAGCTTCTTTAGGAGTGCAGGTTTTAGTATGTTTATATTATATGTCTAATAACCACTTATGCGTGAGTATATACCATGTGTGTCTTTCTGCTTCTGGGTTTCCTCACTCAAGATGATATTTTCTAGTTCCCATCATTTGCCTGCAAATTTCATGATTTCCTTGTTTTTAATAACTGAGTAGTATTCCATTATGTAAATGTACCACAGTTTCTGTATCCATTCCTCCATTGAGGGACATCTAGTTTGTTTCCAGGTTCTTGCTACTATAAATAGAGCTGCTATGAACATGATTGAGCAAATGTCCTTTTATCTGAGCATATTTCAGATACATGCCTAGCAGTGGTATAGCTGGATCTTGAGGTAACACTAGTTCTAGTTTTCTGAGAAAGAGCCAATTGATTTCTAAAGTGGTTGTACAAGTTTACATTCCCACCAGCAGTGGAGGAGCGTTCCCCTTTGTAAACATCCTCTCCAGCATGTGTTGTCTCTTGAGTTTTTGTTCTTAGCAATTCTGATGGATGAAAGCTAAAATCTCAGGGTCGTTTTGATTTGCATCTCCCTGATATGACTAAGGGTCTTGAGCACTTCTTTAAGTGTTTCTCAGCCATTCTATATTCCTCTATTGAGAGTTTTGTTTAGCTCTCTACCCCATTTTTAAATGGATTACTTGGTTTGTTGGGTGTTTTAATTCATAAATTCTTCATATATTCTGGATATTAGCCCTCTGTCAGATATAGGGTTGGTGAAGATCCTTTCCCAATCTGTAGGCTGTCGTTTTGTACTGATAACAGTGTCCTTTGCTTTACAGAAGCTTTTCAGTTTCATGAGGTCCCATTTATTGATTGTTGATCTTAGATCCTGTGCTATTGGTGTTGTGTTCAGGAAGTTGTCTCCTGTACCAATGAGGTCAAGGCTCCTTCCCACTTTTTCTTCTAACAAGTTTAGTGTCTGGTTTCATGTTGAGGTCTTTAATCTACTTGGAACTTTAGTTTTGTGCAGGGTGATAAGTATGGATCTACTTGCATTTTTTTCTACAGGTAGATATCCAGAGAGATCAGCACCATTTGTTGAAGATGCTATCTTTTTCCATTGTTTTGTTTTGGCATCTTTGTCAAAAATCAAGTATCTGTAAGTGTGGGTTTATTTCTGGGTCCTCTATTTGATTCCACTGATGCTCCAGCCTATTTCTCTGCTAGTACCATGCACTTTTTATTGCTGTTGCTCTATAATACAGCTTGAGATCAGGTATGGAAATACCTCCTGAGGATCTGTTATTGTACAGGATTGTTTTAGTGATTCTGGGTCTTTTGTTTTTCCATATGAAAATGTTCTTTCAAGTTCTATAAAGAATTGTATTGGTATTTTGATGGGAATTGCATTCAATAATCTGTAGATTGCTTTTAGTAGATGGCCATTTTCACTATGCTAATCCTACCAATCCATGAGCAATGGAAGATCTTTCCATCTTCTGTTATCTTCTTCTCTTTCTTTGTTCAGAGACTTGAAGGTTTTTTTTTTTTTTTTTTTTTGTTTTTTTTAATTCAGGTCTTTCACTTGTTTGGTTAGAGGCACACCAAGGTACTTTATGTTATTTTGTGGTTATTGTGAAGGATGTTGTTTCCCTTATATCTTTCTCAGCCCATTTGTCTTTTGTATACAGGAGGACTACTGATTTTTTTTTTAGTTAATTTTGTATCCAGCTACGTTGCTGAAGGTGTTTATCAGCTGAAGTAGTCCTCTGGTAGAATTTTTATGGTCACTCATGTATACTATCATATCATCTGCGAACAGTGATACTTTGATTTCTTCCTTTCCAATTTATATTCCCTTGACCTCCTTTAGTTGTCTTTTTGCTCTATGTAGGACTTCAGCTAGTATGTTGAATTGACACAGAGAGTGTGGGCAGCCTTGCCTTGTCCCTGATGTCAGTGGGATTGTTTTAAATTTCTCTCCATTGAGTTTGATGTTGGCTATAGGCTTGCTGTATATTGCCTTTACAATGTTTAGGTGTGTGCCTTGTATCCCTGATCTCTCCAAAACTTTATACATGAATGGGTGTTGGATTTTGTCAAGTGCTTTTTGGGCATCTAAGGAGATGATCATGTGTTTTTTTTTTTTTTTCCTTCTGTTTGTTTATGTGGTGGATTACATTGGATTACATTGATAGATTTCCGTATATTGAACCACCCTTGCGTGCCTGGGATGAAGCCTACTTGGTCATGATGGATGATATCTTTTATGTTTTCTTGGATTTGGTTTGTGAGTATTTTATTGAGTATTTTTTCGGGTCTGAAGTTCTCTCTTTTTTGTTGGGTCTTTGTGTGTTTCAGGTATCAAGGTTACTATGGCCTCATAGAATGAGTTTGGTAATGTCCCATTTGTTTCTGTTTTGGGGAACAGTTTGAAGGGTATTGTCGTTAGCTCTTCTTTGAAGGACTGGTAGAATTCTGTGCTGAAACCATCATTCCCTGGGCTTTTTTTGGATGGGAGACTTTTGATGACTGCTTCTATTTCCTTGGGGAATATAAAACTGTTTTATCTATTTACCTGATTTTTGGTTTAGCTATGGTAAATTATATCTATGAAGAAAATTATTCATTTCATTTAGATTTTCAAATTTTGTGGCATATAAGCTTTTGAAGTAAGAGTGATTATTTGAATTTCCTTGGTGTCTGTCATTATGTTTCCCTTTTCATTTCTGATTTTTCTGATTTGGATATTTTCTCTCTGCCTTTTAGTTAGTTTGGCTAAGGGTGTGTCTATCTTGTTGATTTTTCTCAAGGAAGCAGCTCTTGGTTTCATTGATTCTTTGAATTGTTTTATTTCTTTCTAATTTATTGATTTCAGCTCTGAGTTTGATGATTTTCACCTGTCTCCTCCTCTTAGGTAGGTCTGCTTCCATTTTTTTTCTAGGGTTTTCAGGTTTGCCATTAAGTTGCTTGTATGAGATGTCTCAAACTTCTTTCTGAGGTGCTTAGTGTTATGCACTTTCTTCCTTGCATAGCTTTCATTGTGTCCCATGAGTTTTGGTAAGTTGTGCCTTCATTTTCATTGAATTTTAGGACATCTCTACTTTCTCTTTTTATTTCTTCCGTGATTCAGCTATCTTTGAGTAGAGAGTTGTTTAGTTTCCAAGCATGTGTAGACTTTCTGTTATTTCTGTTGTTATTGAGGTCAGGTTTATGCCATTGTCATCTGATAGGATACAAGGGATTATTTCAATCTTCTTGTATTTGTTGAGGCTTGATTCATGTCCAGTTATATTGGCAATTTTGGAGAAGGTTCTGTAGGGTGTTGAGAAGAAGGTATACTTTTTTGAGTTTGGTGAAAAGTTCTATAGACATCTATTAGGTCAGTTTGATTTAGGACCTCTGTAAGTGTCATTATTTTCCTTTTTAGCTTCTGTCTAGATGATCTGTTCCTTGGTAAGAGTGGAACGTTAAAGTCTCCCGCTATTAAACTGTTGGTATCTATGTGTGGTTTGAGATTTAAAAATGTTTCATTTACAAATGCAGGTGCTCTTGTATTTGGGGCATATATGTTCAGGATTGTGATGTCTTCATGCTGGATGTTTCCTTTGATAAGTATGAAGTGTCTCTTCATATTTTTTTGATTAATTTTGGTTGAAAGTCTGTTTTATTAGATATTAGGATAGCTACTTCAGCTTGATTCGTGGGTAAATTTGCTTGAAAAACTTTTTTCTAGCCTTTTACGTATCTAAGGTATTGTCTGTTTTTGTTGCAGAAGTGTATTTCTTGGATGCACCAGAATGTTGGATCTTGTTTCGACAACCATACTATTAATCTGTCTTTTTATTTTTATTTTTATTTTTAAATAATTTTATATATTCATTTGTATCCCAGCTGTAGCCCTCTCCTTCTTTCCCTCCCAATCCTCCCCTCCGTCCCTCATCTCCTCCCTGCCCCCTTCCAATTCCACTGAGAGGGGGTGTCCTCCTCTACTTCTGTCTGGCCCTAGCTTATCAGGTATCTTCAGGATGGTTGCAATGTCCTTATCTGTGGCCTAGCAAGGCTGCTCCTCCCTCAGGGGGGAGGGGGAGCTCATGAGTTCATGTCAGAAACAATTCCTGTCCCCCTTACTAGGGAACCCACTTGGATATTGAGCTACCATGGGCTATGTCTGAGCAGGGGATGTAGGTAATCTGTGTCTTTTTATTGGATAGTTGAATCCATTGATGTTGATAGATAATAGTGACCAAAGAATGTTAGTTCCTTTTATTGTGAATTTGGTGGTGATAGTGTATTTGTGTGCTTGTTTTCTATTGATTTTTTTTGTCGTGAAGTTATCTATTTCCTGTGTTCTCTTGGGTGTAGTTAGTTTGGTTAGATTTGCGTTTTCCTTCTAGTAGCTTCTATAGGGCTGAGTTGCTGTGTTGATATTGATTGTTTAGTTTTGTCATAGAATATTTTGTTTTCTCCATCTATATTGATTGAATGTTTTGCTAGGTATTGTAGTCTGATTTGACATCTGTGTTCTTTTAGAGTCTGTGTGACATCTGCACAGGCCTTTCTGGCTTTTATAGTTTCCGTTGAGAAGTCTGTGTGATTGTGATCGGTCTAACTTTGTATGTTATCTGGCCCCTCCCCTTGTTGCTTTTAATATTTTTCTTTGCTTTGTAGATTGTGTTTTAAGTATTATGTGACATGAGGTGTTTCTTTTCTGATCTAGTCTATTTTGTGTTTTGTAGGCTTTTTGTATGTGTAAGGGTATCTGTTTCTTTAAGTTGGAATTTTTTTCTTCCATGATTTTCTTGAAAATATTTTCTAGACCTTGGAACCTGGAATCTTCTTTTTTTCTCTATTCATGTTATTCTTATATTTCGTTTTTTCATGGCATTTTGATTTCTTGGATGTCTTGTGTTTATAACTTTTTCGATTTTATTTTTTCTCTGAGAGATGTATCAATTTGCAATTTGCCTGAGATTCTCTCTTCCATCTCTTGTATTCTGTTGGTGATTCTTACCTCTGGTTTCTGATCTCTTCTCTATGTTCTCCAATTCCAGGGTTTTCTCTGGAATTTTGTTTTCTTTATTGATTCTAATTCTGTTTTCATGTCTTGCACCATTTCCTTTATTTGTTTGAATGTGGATTCCTGTCTTTCCATGATGGCATCTATTTTTTTTCATTTCCTCTTTTCTAATAACTGGGTAAGTATGGATTTTAAACCATTTTCCTTGATTTCGATGAATTAAAATATCCATTGATAAAAAAAAATTCCATTTAATTTTGGGGTTGCTGGTGAAGCCATGATGTCCTGATTTTTGTTGAATGTGTTCTTTCATTGGACTCTAGCCATCTGATGGTCCATAGCTTATGCTGTTTGTTCCTGGAGCCTGTACTGCAACTGGGTCCATCTGTCTGGAGTGTGGAGTTTTCTTCAGGAAGATGAGAGACATCTACAGGTTTGAGAGTCAGTATTGGTGTCTCAGATGCAGCTAAATGAGGAAGGACACCAGCACATGTGCACAAGCATAGGTATTGGGATTGTGCCTGCCTGGGAGGGTGTAGTGTAAGGAAGGAGCTTAAGGGCAGGCCGTTGTGCAAGCATGGTGTGGATCATGGACAAAGTGCTTGCATACAGGTGCCCTCAATAGCTCAGTGGGCCATAGGCCTGTCTTGGTATTGTGTTCCAAGTGCTCAGATATGTCTGGCATGCACCATCGTGGCTCCAGGAATTGTTTAGCTGGACTCTGCTGTGGGAGACCCACAGAACAGGTGCTTTAATGTTGAGAATGCTGACCTAGGTATCCCTATGTTGCCCACAGTAGGGGTGTGGGTGGGAGGGATCTGATGTCTGGTAGCTAGTTTAGAAGGACCCCAGATCTGGGGGTCTGTATGCACTCTCTCGCAGAAGCACTCACTGGCAGGCACGTGTGCCTGAGGGCCTGAGTGCACTCCCTGGCAGTCATATGTGGTAAGCTCAGAGAGCAGGCAGTTTTCTACTTTCAGATTTGGGTCCCCTACTTGGCCCTTAGAGTAGGAAGTGTCCTCTATCTGGGGTTATACACTCCCTACCGCTGCCTTAGCCACTGGAGCAAGCAGTGATAGTGCAGGGAGTAGATAGTTCACCATTCTCAGACTGAGGAAATGTTCACAGGGAGCCTAGGTCTAATCTGTCTTAGCTCATGGGTTGTCCCCTCTCCCAGGAAGCCTCAAAGTTGATGCTCTGGCTTTAGCTGCCCATCCACTCAGCAGTTTTGGAGTTTAATTTCCTCTGCCCTTTGGACACAGTGCTCACTGGTTGCCGCCATCTTGGAGTCCTTTTTTTTTTTTTTTTTTTTTATAACAAATTGTAGCAACTTTTCTCTGTGGTTTATTCCCATGGCTAAGGATTTCCGGTGATGTTGGGCTCATTTACCTCCACTGTCAAAACAGTCATGAGGGCTCCACCTTCCTGGTCTGGACAAGGGGAAAAGATGGGTTCACATAAGTAAACAGCTATCCACACATTTAAGAAACTTCTTGATGAAGTCAGTGAGAACTTGGATAAGTTACCTTTGTTCTACAGCTCATTTCAGTTCTACAGCTCATTTCTGTTTTTATATAGGGCTCTCATAGCCTTTAGAAGGTTCCTCTGGCACCAGAGAGGCTGCAGCTGAAGATGAGGCTGGAGGTGGGAGAAATCTAGGAGTACCTCTTTTGAGTAGTCCTCTGAAAGGTCTTTGCTGCCAACTACAGCTTCTGAAAAGGGGAGCTACCACATAGTTTCAGGCTCTTACATGTTATTCATGTCTGTGTGTGTGTCTTTATTCATTCATGTCCATACATGTGGGTACCCTCAGAGAACAGAAGAAGGCCTTTGGATTCCCTTGAGCTGGAGTTATGGACAGTTGTGGGTACTGGGAACCAAATTCCTGTCTTCTGTAAGAGGAGCAAGCACTGTTAACTGCTGATTCATCTCTTCAGCATTAGGGTTTTCTTTATGGTTATGCCATATGTATTTTATTGAAGCAGTCTCTTCGTGTACCAAAGTTAGAAAGCTGGTGTACTTATGTGTGCCTGCGTGTGGAGGCCCGAAATTGAAGTCATTGCTCCCTACCTTATTTTCTGAGACAAGATCTCTTACTGATCTTGGATTATACTATTTTGGCTAGATTTGCTTTCCCCTGTATTCCAGGGACTTGCTTTTCTCTGTCCCTCTAATGCTGAAGTTACACACATTGGCTCCCGCACCTATGTTTTTACTTCAGTGCTAGGGATCTGAATGCAGGTCCTCATGCTTGCATGGCAAGCACTTTGCTGATGGATCTTGTCTGGAATACTAGATACAACAACCTACATGTGGAATAAAACTGTACATTACATGGACAAGCACACAACAAATGATTACAAACAGAAATCTCAGTTTTCAGGTCTTTAAAATGTGCAGATTAAACTTTTTTTATAATAACCCTTCATTCTTGGAGATTGTGAAATAAATCTAGAGTATGATTTGTTTACAGAGATTTCAGTGTTTTGAATTTTATTTCACAGTGAGTGGACAACAGAGAACAACTTGCTAAAATTGATTATGTGGGTTCAGGGCGTGGAACTCAGTTTGTCAGCTTTGATTGCAAGTGTTTTTACCCACTGACCCATCTTACAAGCCTATGTAATGTTTTGGGGGTTGTTGTTTTTCTTTTTGTTTTCTTTTCTCTATGAAGATTCCAATGTAGTGCTGCTTGTCTTTTCTTTCCTTTTTTTTTTTCCATTTCCATTCTCTCACTTTCCTCAGGAAAATAAGTGACTGAATTCTGAAACATCATAAAATTTTCATGTTGAAACGATAGTTGAATGTAAATTTGTATTGAGATAACTGTAAATACACATAAAATTGTAAGAACAAATACAGAGTGTAGAAATCTATTATAAGTAGGGCTTTTTCTATTGATTGTTCCAGTCAATATAATGAAACAGAGACTTGTTACATTTATTAATAAGATTTAGGCACTATAGCTTGGCAGATATTGATCTATTCTGACCTGATTATACTAGCCTGGCTACTTCCCAGCCATGTGTCCTATGCTGCTTGCCATCTAGCCTTGCCTGCTTCTGTTCCATCTGTCTGTCCTCATGGTGACCTCCTCATGGTGACCTCTTCCTCTCTCTCTTTCTCTTTTCTTATTCCCGACCCCCTGACTGGAATTGGAAGTCCTGCCTCCTCTCCTCTCTTGCCCAGCTATAGGCTGATAAGCTCATTATTAACTAATCAGAGATGATGGGAAATTTTTTTTTACACAGTGTTGTTATAGGAGCTTCTTTATAGAAATGACAGTACCCAAGTCCAGACTGCAACCAGATCTCTGGGCACAGGAATCAACATCTGAATACACAGTGTGCAAGATCATTCCCTGTTGGTATAATATTCTTTTGAAATGTATACACCTTACCCTTGTTCATTCAAATGCTGATTTCTCTCCCCCACTATCTGGTTTCAATCCAGACATTGCATTGTGATGCTTATTCTAAGCATCAAGTCTCAAGTTTGTGTAAACATGCTACCATTTGTTCTCTCTATTGCCAATAAAACAACCAGTGCTGAGCAATGGAGAGAATAGGGTGGGACATCCTGGTCCAGAGTGGAGGAGAAAGAAACAAGTTGGAAGAGAGAAGAGAGATCTGAGGGGAGAGGACCAGGAAACACTAGGAGAGATGAACAAGACCGAAGATAAGACTAAAAAGCAAGTATAATGTGGGACATCTGAATGGGAGGAAGCTATGCAGGCTTTGAGGTTTAGGATGGAGTAATTATTGCCCAGCATTATGCTTTAGGTTAATTACATAATCTTAGTTTCTGTGTGGTGATTTGGGTATATAGCTGGTTTAGTAATAACTGCTGTTTAACTAAAAGATAGATCAATGATAAATATTAATAATCAACAACAATCCCCCAACAATAGAGATGGTATTCACCTTTTATTTAGTTTTTAGTTTTTCTCAGTAGTAGTTTGCAAAACTGGTATAATTTTACAACTGAGATTCTGATATCTACTAATACTCAGATTTCTGTTTCATTTGTATGTGTGCTTGTGCTTGTTAATGAGAAGTTTTATCCTACATGAATGTAATTGTATCCATTACGACAGACAAGATAGAGAAGAAAACACAATAACTTAAAAATTATATCACTTGCCAGGTATGGTGGCACATTCCTTTAATCCCAGTACTTAGGCAGAGGCAAGCAGATCTCTGTGAGTCCTAGGCCAACCTGTTCTGTCAGCTAAGGTTACACAGTGAGACCTCAAAAACAAAAACAAAAACATAAAACAAAACAAAAAAACCCGTAATTTAAGTCTGTGTCATAGATTGTTTCAGAATGTCTAATTTGGCCTATGCCTAGTTCTAGAAGATCATCTCAGATTGCATAATCTACAGGCAAATAAAAGTTTGATGTGAAAAACCATAGGAATATTAGTCCTCTGAGATTGAGGTAGGCTGATTGCCTACTAAGTGCATTACATATGCCGATATGGTTCTGTTTGACATACTAATGAAAGCTGTTGGTTATGTAAATAAGAATCATAAAAAAACCTGGGTGTGGTATTATGCACCTTTAATCCCAGCACCCACAAAACAGAAAAGAGCAAACTAACAAAAAGAATCATGAAAATCCTATGTACTTATTTACCAGCTTAGAAAATAGTAGTGGAAAGGAGGAATTCTTCTAAGAGTAATTAGGAGTATGTGGGGTTGTTTTATTCTGAGCACACACGTGGATAGGCCTGAATTTGACATCAGGTATGTTCTTTGATTCTTCAACCTTTGTATATTGAGGAAATCTCTCATTTGAATCCATAGTTTGCCTGTTCAGTTAGCTAAGCTAACCAGATTGCTCTAGGAAACCTGTATCTGCCTCTAATATCCTGGAATTCCTATGCCCACACAGTTTTTATGTGGGTTCTACCTAGTCTCAGATCCCCAAGCTTAAATGGCAAACTCTTTGCCTGCTGAGTCATCTCCCATGCTCCTAGGATTTGGATTGTTACATAGTTTGTCTTGTTTTTGAGACAGGGTTTCTCTGTGTAGTCCTGGCTCTTCTGGGACTTATTATGTATACAACTCTGGCCCTGAACTCATAGAGGTCTGTCTGCCTTTGCCCCCCAAGTGCTGGGACTAAAGGCATGTTCTACCATGCTCAGCTCTAGGATCCATTTATAACCACATGCCTAAGAAAGTTGTAAGTAGATGGCATTGAAATACATAGGGCAGTGAATGAGGTGCACTAGTTTAATATAGCACTATGGTGATAGCAATTGGGATCTGTTTTGTTTTTGACAGGGTCTCACCATGTAGCCCTGGTTAGCCTCCAACTTGCACTCCTGTGTTAGGCTCCCAAATGTGTGCGTGACTCTTCATCTGTACACAATTTGGATTTCGTGAACTCAACTTCTTGAAGTAACAAATGTGGCTTGATAATGTTACAATAAAAGAAACTGTATGTTTAATCAGTTCACACATTTGTAGAGTTCCTCTTATTGTCTTCAACTTGCTAGAGACTCATTGGTGAGAAAATCAGACAGAAGTTTGCCCTCATTTACCTTACATTATAATCTGAGAAAAGATGGGTTAAAGGGTAAATTGATGTAGCAATGGATTCTAAAATAGTGGCCTGAAAAGAAAACATGTTTGTTTATCTGTTATGTAAGAGCATGGAACAAGTTGGTAACCTCTAGACAATGAGGCCAGGTTCTAGACTAAGTAGGCTATTTCTGCTTTCTTTAATATTTGGTTTTCAAGTTCTAGACAGCAAGATGAGTGTCTAGGGCAAGCAAATTTCTTTAGGAAGGTGACTAGGAAGTTTCATATGTCACTTTATTGTACTTACAACCTGGAAACATCTTAGTTTTATAGCCCACCTTACCCAAAAAGGGGACAACTTATACCTGGGAATCCCAATTTCCACATAAAATCAAAAACAAATTTGAAAAGGCAATTAATAGACAGGGAATCAGGGAGGCAACAAAATAATAGTAATGTGAACACAACAATATGAAAATGATAATAATATCATGTGAAATTGTTACTGATGAAATGATAAAGGGAAATTAAAGCAGAGCGTGAAGACAGAAATAACCTGGTTTGAGTTAATCATTGAGTGACAAAAGAAGGCCTCTTCAGAAAGTATCATTTGAAGTGCGTGTATTGGTGCCTGCCTTTAATCCTAGCCATTGGTAGGCTGAAGGAGGATAAACCCCATGAGTTTTAAGCCAGCTTGGGTTTCATAATGAGTTCTGGCCAGCCTGAGCAACAGTGAGACCCTGTCTTCTTAAAAAAATAAAGTGTTATTTAGACAAAATTTTAGTCTTGAGAGCAAGCAGCTGTTCTGGTTTGTTATACCACAGTGCAGGATTAGTTTTAACAGTCTGGAATCTTAGATCTCATTGAAAAGTGTTTAGTTAGACTATGCCACAGGTTCACTTACAGCAAGCAGAAACGAAAAGGCTTTAAATAATGAATGGTATATTAGTGAGTTTTACTGTGAGGCTCAAGGCCGAGGTAATTTATATAAGATTTTGGACTGATCACACACACACCCCTCTTTTTCCCCAGTGCTTTAGTATCTGATAAGATTAGCTCCTAAAACAGGAAAAACTAAGATCCTGGTCTAGCACATAATTTAGATATTATTTGTCATCAGAATCTGCTACAGAATTCTAGTTGATGTTAATCTGTCATTGCCGGTACATCTTTAACGATCTCGTGACATAAAGCAGTGCAAATATTTCAACTTTGCTCATAATTCTCCAACTCTTTCTTCCTCAGTAGCTGTCCCGATTACAGAAGGCAGTATTTTCAGTCATTTATTAAGATTTATTTTTATTATTGTGAGTGTATGTATATGTGTTTGTGGAATTTGAACATACGAGTACAAGTGCTTGAAGAGTCCAAGAAAGGATATCTGAACCTGTGGAGCTGGAGTTAGACAATTGCAAGCCACACAACATGGGTGCTGGAGACTGAGTGCAGTCCTCTGTAAGAACAGTATATACGCTTAACCTCTGTACTACCTCTTCAGTCCCAACAATTTCCTTTAATTATATTTGAGCGCTCCCTTAACTCTGAATATAATAACAAACACTTTATTCCTTCTCTACTAGTTTTTTTTTTTTAAGGATAAAGAATTTGTTTAATGGGATATAATTTTTTGCTTGTTTCTTTAAATGCCATTTCTAGCTCCAATATATATATATATGTATATATATATATATATACATATATATATACACACACATATATATATATGTTAAAATACAAAACTTTTTTTGTTAGATTTTTTATTTATTTATTCTTTATTAATTACACTTTATTCACTTTGTATCCCCCCTGTGGTTCCCTCCCTCCTCCCGTCCCAATCCCTCCCTTCCTCCACCCTCTGCATGCATGCCCCTCCCCAAGTCCACTGATAGGGGAGGTTTTCTTTTCCTTCCTTCTGATCCTAGTCAATTAGGTCTCATCAGGATTGGCTGCATTGTCTTCTTCTCTGGCCTGGTACAAAACTTTTAAGTTTATTTTTGGTAAACCATAAGTTTTTTATTTTAATTTTTAAAATTAATTTATAACGCTTCTTTAGGGCGCTTAAGAGTTTAGAGAAAGAATATATATAGTTGTATAATGAAATGCACAACAGAAAATAATAAACGCCATTAGAAAGCTAAAAATAAGGTGCTTCAGAGCAGTGGAATGAGATGAATTACTGTCAGTTTTACTTTCATGGCTGTGAAGAGACAATAGGTCAACTTTGAGCTTAAATATAATGTTCTCAAAAAGATTTTCCATTCTTAGAAAGGAGAAGCCTTTGATCTGCCATCCTACTTTTTAAGTATTTTTATAAGCCCAGTCTTTTTCTAGGTACCAAAAAAATCCATTTTGGCCTAATGCTGTTCCATAGGGAAAATGTCAAGTCAATCTAGAAAAGGCTAATAATAATCAACTTTCAGCATTTTTTAGGAGTACGGAATTTAGTCTTATGATTTTCTCCCTCGTTTTGTCTTACCCTGTTCATTACTAAATTCTGCTCATACTCTGTCTTTGCAAAGCAACTAAGCTGATGTGTCTTAAAACACACATAAAGTTGTTGGAGAGATGATAGCTCATAGGTTAAGAACACTGGCTGTTCTTCCAAAGGTCCTGAGTTCAATTCCCAGTAACCACATGGTGGCTCATAACCATCAATAATGAGATTGGGTGTTCTCTTCTGGCATTTAGGCATATATGCAGGCAGAATAAATAATAAATGAACTATATAAATAGTAAACAAATCTTTAAAAAAATTTAAAAAACACATAGTTATTCTAAAATTCTTTAGTGATTTCTTTTATACTTACAGTGTACCTGTCAGGCCCTGCCTACTCATATGACATCTGCCTTTTCTATACTATATTCTTGCCATCCTATCCTTGGGCTGTATTCCATTATTGATCCATTAGTGAAAAGATACTATTTTTTTCTACTTCTTTATCATATTCTTTGGAATCAAGTCACTAAGCATAGCCTAAGAGCCTGTTTTATAAAGAGGTTTCAAACAGTCTGTCTTGCTGAAAACTTGTACATTGCTTTTCATTACCTTTTTTGGTTAAGAAATGGATGTATGTAGTTAGTATGTTTAAAATGTTTGTAAAATTGTAAATGTCTGTAAAAGTATAGGGGCTAGAAAGATGGCTCATCAGGTAAGAGCACTGCCTGCTCCTCTAGAGGACCTGGATTCAATTTTCAGCACCCATGTATTGGCTCACAACGATCTGTAACTTTACTTCCAAGAGATGGTATCCTGTTCTGACCCATATAGGCACCAGGCACACAAGTGGAATACTTACATACGTGCAGGCAAAACACTTATACATATAAAATAATAACTAATTATTTTCCAACTGCGAAGCATATTTTGCTGATAAATGGTTTTGAAATGAAAATTGATGTTTTACTGACTATTTGAAGGTCCTAATAGGCGAAGTTTATGTAGTTTTATATATGTTCCTGTTACTAGCTATTGTTCACATTGATTGTTTTCACCTTCCAAGCCTTTTCTGTGGACTTGGCCTGTACTGGAACTCTCTCTGTAGACTGGGAAAGTCTCAAACTTAGAGATGTACCTGCCTCTGCCTTCCAAGTGCTGGGATTGCCCAGCTATGGATTCTCTTTTTTTATATACTAATTTTTAATAATTTATCATATGTGTAGAGGTTTTTTGCCAGCATGTATGTCTGTGTACCACATAGGTGCCTGGTGCCCACAGAAGCCAAAAGAAGGAGTCACATTCCCAGAGACTGGAGTTATAGATGGTTGTGAGTACCATGGGTGCTGGGAATTGAACCTACATCTTCTGTGAATTGAACCTACATCTTCTGGAAGAGCAGCCAGGGCTCTTAACCACATAACCACCTCTCCATCACCATTCTTCCTTGACTGTAATTTTTTTTTTTTTTTCAGATTTTCTTTTTTGCTGACTTTAATGACGTTGATGGTTTTGAGGATTCCTGGTCTGATGTTTTATAGGATATATTATAATTAGAATTTGCCTCTTTAATTTTCAGCATTAGATGTTGGGACTTTTTTAACAGTACAATTGTATTTTTGTTTGATTATGCAACCCAATGAGTTTACTTAGTTAGTTGCTTGAATGAAGGATTATTGACAGGAACATGGTTACCTTACCACTGGTTATAGAATTTTATGTAAGAAGTGGGAAATAGTAAGAGCTGGAGAGGACAAGGTCACCACAAGGAGAGCAACAGAACAAGAAAATTTGAACACAGGGAACTTCCCAGAGACTCATACTCCAACCAAGGTTATTCATGGAGATAACCTAGAACCCCTGCATAGATGTAGCCCATGGCAGTTCAGTGTCCAAGTGGGTTACATAGTAATGGGAAGAGGGACTGCCTCTGACATAATCTGATTGGCCTGCTCTTTGATCACCTCCCCCTGAGGGGGGAGCAGCCTTACCAGGCCACAGTAGAGGACAATGCAGCCACTTTTGATGTGAACTGATAGACTAAGATCAGAAAGGAGAGGAGAACCTCCCCTATCAGTGGACTTGGGGAGTGGCATGCATGCAGAAGGGGGAGGGAGGGTGGGATCGGGAGGGGAGGAGGGAGGGGCTTATGGGGGGATACAAAATGAATAAAATGTAATTTAAAATAAAAAATAAAGGGAAAAAATGTCTTCCCCCTGTCCCAGCAACAATTAACTGCCAATAGCTCCTCAAGGAGGCAGGAGCCTTCTGAGCTGTCTCCCAGCAAATGTTAATGGATTGTAAATCCTGGGGGTAGGTAGCCTTTCAAACTCTTCACCACCAAAATGAAATGTTGTCAACTCCCAATCTTGTACAGGTAATCAAGCAGTCTTTTTCTGAGAGGAAGAACAGAAAGGTAGCGGGTCACTCTCATCATATAGTATCCATACTGCATAGTGTCAATATGACTTGTCACTGATAAACTTTATCTTGATTACCTGTATGAAATAGTGTTTGTCACATTTTTCCCTTGTAAATTTGGCCTTTTCTTAAAATAGGAATTTGTGATGATTTTATCTCTGGTTCTGGAAAGAAGTTTCATTTACGTATTCAACAGAATTTATTATAAGAAAAAATGAGTTTCTTAAGTAAATTTTATTTTTTTTTCCTTCTAAGTCTGTGGTTACTAATTAGAGTAATAAGTTGGTCATACTTAATGAACCCATTCTATGCATTATAAGTGACTAAAGTTGATCATATATCTGGTATATAGTATGTATTTGTTTGGGTTGTTAATTTTCAACAAAATTCTTCATTTCAAGAAAATATCAATAAGTAATTAAAATGCATCTGCATGTTTTACTTAATCATTCATGGCTTATTAGTTATTAGACTTTCATGTTCTCTTCACTTTTCAGTTACTTTTAAATATAAATGATCCTAAATAAAAGAATTTATGTTTTCATATCTTTAATATACTGTAAATACAAAAGAGTATAAATGATAAGAGGTTGAGCAACCTCCTGCTTATTATATTCTCTCAAATACTAGTTACTATAACAGATGAAGATCAGAAAGTACTGAGAGTAAATGTCGCAAGCACATCTTGTGTTGAAATTTCTTAGGGAGTTTTCAACATCGAGGAATAGTGTGTCATACCACAGATGAGCCTGAAGGATAAATCTGATTAATTTTCTTCAGCTGGAAATCTCATAATCAGATGGTGTTTTTTGATGCCTTTTCTTGTTTTGGAGTTAGATAATCTAAGTTGTGTAACCTCTGTTGGATTTCCATTCTGTCATTTGTGAAGGACTGTCTATAAGGGTAGAAAGATAAAATTTTCTGTTGAGTTATGCATGAGCTCAGTGGGAAGACTGAAGAATGACAAGTGAATGCATTTGACTGGATTTTGTTTCCTAATGATAGACATCGCTACCAGATTTAGCAACACTGCAAACATGGAAAGAACAGAGGCCATCTGGCTTTCTTTGCTGGGTCTGTTGCTAGTTTGTTGTGTAGTATTTTTTGTAGTTTATCTTTTCAGTCATCTTTAGTTTTTACTATGCACAGTAAGAATATATATATATAGGACCAAGAATTGTTTAAACCTTTTAACACTTTGTGACTCTGTGGTTCAGAATGGGAACTAAATGTATCAGAATGGATTATCATTCTAATTTCATGTTATAATCACAATTAGATACATAAGGCAAAACTATTGAGATTTTCTGAATTTTCCACAAGACAGTTTACATATAGTTGGAGGCATAGTCTGGGCCGGTGACTTGATGAGAAATTAGTAGTTTTAATATGGACCATAAATAACAAAAAGGAATTAACTTGGGGCTAATGCCTATGGGCTGTGGAAGTTTTAAAAGTATTCTAGATTAGTGAAGTATAGTGGTAGGGAGAAAACAAATAGAGAGATCCCTGAACTTCATTCTTCTTCCTCTTTTCTTCCCATGTGACACATTCTCTATGTTATTGTTTGTTGGCTTGGGCTTTAAGTCCCCCCCACTTTTTTTTTTTTTGGACACTTTTACTGTGTTCCCTAGGCTGACGTGTAGCTCATACGGAGCCTCCTATTTCAGTGTCTCAGAGTACTGGGATTAATTACAGATGTGAGCCACCACACCTGTCTTCATTCTCTCTTCCTTTATTTTTTAGCAATTCTTTATGGGCTTTCTTCATACTGTCAGTGTCACAAATACTGTAATGGCATGTTTGTTTCTGTCTTTACATGGCCTTCCTGTGGACAGAGCTGAGGAAGTTCAGCTGTGAACAAGGCTTTGGGCTCCATCCCTTCCTAAGTTAAAAAATATTTGGGAACCTCAGCAGTTCAGTATCTTTGCTAGTCTTATTCTGATTTTTTTGTGTTTTATGAAGACTCTTGAATACTTCCTTGTTATTATGACTAGCTTTGTATTTTTCTGACAGTAAGTAGGGCTTGGTTTGATCAAGCCTTGTAAATTCCTTATATTTATAAAGTTATTGTATCAGTTCTTCCAAAGGTAGAAATATACTTTTCATTCAGCCAGTTCTTTCAGAACTTGAGGTATAACCTAGACCATGCCTGTGATTGTGTCTTTTCTAATGGTCAGTCCTCATACTGTTGATGCTCAACAATTAATTGCCTGTCACAACTTTTCCACCACATGATGTCTGCTTTCTCTTTGCCTAGTATCTTCATGCTTGCTGCTTACCTATCTGTGCTTGTAGTTCGTGTTGTTTTCTAAGTATGCATGCTTTGCCTATTTGGGACTTCTTCCTAGGCACTGCTCTTGGGTTTACCTACAAAAACGTCATCCTCCATACATCCAGAGTCTTGTCAGTAATCCAGATTTTATGGAGTTTTTGAGCTGTGCCTTGCTTACCTGCATTTCTAGTGCTGCCTAGAATGACTGCCTCACTTGTCTGTCTAGTAAACTCTGGGGCACTGAAAACATCATGGAAAATGATATGCAATGAGAAATTAATTCACAACTATAGTTTTCTTTTTCCATTAAGTATTCTGGCCTGTTGCCTGCTACTCACATCATACACTTCCCACCACTGCCTGCCAAAAGATTGCAGACAACTCTAAACCAGGTTATCTCTACGGCTTCACCTTATCATAGAGCCTGACTCATAGCAAGTAGTCAGTAAAGAGTTACTGGATAAATAAATGAAGGCTCAGTAGTGTATTTTTCAGTTTAGATTTTCTTTAAATCCTAAGAGTGCTAGGAAAGTTAAAAGACTCTCAATACTTTACTCCTGCACTCTTGCAAACCCATGATCATATATACTGGCTTACCCAGTACTACAATCTGCCTTCAACTGTCACTAAATACTTTGCTACCCAGAAAGGCCTCTCAGGGATTTTGGGCAACCCTTCACCTTTTCCCATCTTATAGCATCTGTTGACAAGTGAGTATCTTCTGGGTTCCTTCAGAACTTCAATTAAGAGAAAGAAATTACACAGAATAAAATATTTTCTCTTTGCCCTTCTAAATGAGAACACTTGTAAAGTAAGGCAAAGTGGTACTTGAATAGATATTTCTATGTTGTTAGGCATGGCTTTGAGTCTTGTATATGCTCAAGCCACTGCTAAAGGCAGTGGCTATTTATTCTCTTCATTTGGCCTATTTTGATTACATATCAAATTACAGCCATTGGATCCCCTTAAACTAATTTTTATATGGGTGTGATCTGCCCAGGAAGTGCTGGAAACTAATCCATTGGTCCTCTGTTAGACCACCCAGTGCTCTGAACCTCTGAGCCATCTCTCCAGCTCCCTGAAGAAACTTTTATAGGTAGGGAATTATTTCTTACTTTAAGAGTCTGCATTTTTTCCTGTGGCTAATATTTTATTACATTTCACTTCACTGAGTGTATGTGCGCATGCACACATGTACAAGTCAGAGGACGACATGTGGGACTTAGTTTTCTTCTTCCCTTATGTGGGTCCTAAGGATGGAACTAGAGTAGTTAAACTTGATGGCAGACAACTTTACCTGCTGCGTCATTTTTGAGGAAGTGTTAACTTTTTTTTAAAATTTTGTGGAGGTTTTTAATTATCGTTTTGAGGTTTCTAGATATGTCTATCAAATATGTGCTTTTAAAATATTTTTCCAGTTTGTGACTTGTCTTTGTGTTATTTTACTTTTTTATTTTATTATTTTGAGTGTATATGTGCATACAAATGTAGGTTCCAGGGATCAAATTCAAGTAGTCATGCTTCTATTACTCACTGAACCATTTGCTAATTCTTGCCTTTTTATTTTTAATAACAATTTTTCAAAAAGAAGTTTTAAGTTGTGGATTGCTGTTTTTTTTTTTTCTTTTAATATTTAACTTCCTGTGCTAAGGAATATTTCCTTGACACAAGTTCATAAATATTTAGATTCTTGGCAGAAATTTTATAGCTCTTTTGCCCATATTTCAGTGTATGGTCCATTTCAAGTTGATATTTATGCATACTATAAGAAATGGGTTAATTTTTTTCCTTTTTTTTTTTTCTTTTAATTTGGATTTTGTTTTGTTCAGTTGTCCCATCATTATTTGTTGGGGGAAACTACCTTTTGTCTGTTAAATTAACTTGGCACTTTTTGTGAAGAAGAAAATGTCTGTGTTTTTATCAATTTCTAGACGCTAGTCTTTTCCATTGAGCTATGTATTTGTTGTCTTACTAATACCATATTGCCTTGGATATTATAAAGTGATTTTTTTTTCGAGGCAAGGATTCGTTTTGTGGTCTTGGCTGTCTCGGACCCAATTTGTAGACCAAACTGGCCTTGAATTCTCAGAGATCCACCTACCTCTGCCTCCCCAAGTTATGAGATTACAGGTGTGTGCCACTGCTCCTGGCTAAAAAATATTTTTTAATCAATTGATATGAGTACCCCAAGTTTTCTTTTTTATAATTGTTTGAGTTGGGCTAGCGATATACTTACTGGTAGAGTGCTTTTCTAGCATATTTGAGGTCTTGGGTTCAATACCTAGTACCATACAAAAAATTGTTTGGACTAGCTTAGATACTTTTTTCCAGTATAACTTATAGAATCATCTTGTAAATATCTGAGAAGAGGAAGAGAGAGCAAATACTTTTCATTGTGATATGTAAATCTGGAATTTGGGTGTCTCTTAACTGAAATCTCAGCTCTACCATTTACTTAAAATTATTATGGTACACTTATCTCTCAGGACTAAGTTAAAAATGCATTATAAACTAATAACTTCTTTTTTCTTTTTTAAGAGCTGAGTCTTACGTTACAGACCAGACTGGACTAGAACTAACTGGAGCCCAGGCTGGCCTGGAACTTGTGACACTTCAATACTATTTCCAGTACCATGGAGTTATTATGAGGGAAATGGATAATATATGTAAATAATTTCACACATGATGTGTGCTCAACATAGTGGCACCCAGTAATCAGGTTGGTTTTTCTTTCCTACAATGAAATATGTTTCAAAACTGAAAATAATTAAGTTATAAAGATTTCCAAACAAACCTTTTAGAAATGATTTTGTAGCTATTTATATTGCCAAAATGGCCTTGAGCAAATTGAACATTTTTTTAACCTCTCTCAAAATAATATTTTGAGATATATATCAATTTGGAATGTTATTTGTTTGAGATAGCGTTTCTCTATGTAGTCCTGGCTGTCCTGGACTCACTCTGTAGACCAGCCTGGCCTCAAACTTGAACTCATAGAGATCCACCCGCCTCTGCCTGCTGAGTGCTGAGATTAAAGGCATTTAACACCATGCCTGTTCCAGTTTGGAAAATTTTTTAATATGCAGTTGTGTGCTTTGGTTTTTCTACTAGTAGGAAGTAGTTATTTCAACCGAGAGGACTGGAGATAGCATTTCATTTCCTGAGTAGTGTAGGTCTTCTGAATGTGTATGACTCCTGAGACTCTCTTCTTTAAAGGAAACAGACCACTTTAGGCTATCTGGAGGTAATGATTCCTTTTCCAGGAAGGTTATTTTGGTTATCACAAGTAGAGCCCAGGAACTTTCTGTTTCCTCTGTCAGTTTGAAGGAAGGTAGGAATTAGAAAAAAAAAATTAGTTTGAAACATGACATAAAGACGACAGGACCAGGACATTAGGACAATAGTTGTCTCTAAGCCTTCTAATCCATGACCTTCTGGAAGTTGATTACCATTATTATTTGATATTCTTCCAACCAAATGTATGCTGCTTGACATATGAAAATATGTAAAATCAATTGCATTTATAGATTTTTTAATAATATCATACTAACCCTCGATGTTGCTGAAAATCAGTTTATCATCAGTAGTCTGTTTGCTTCTATTACCACAGCAAATAAATATGTTAAGTTTATAGCACAAACAGTGGTTCAAGCAAGCTTATGTTACAGTGAATACAATTCATGAGTCATGTAGCTTGACTGTTTATGAGTCCTGAGACTTTTCTTTAAAGGAAACAGACCACTTCAGGCTGTCTGGAGGTAATGATTGCTTTTCCAGTAAGGTTATTTTGGTTATCACAAGTAAAGTCCAGGAACTTTCTGTTTCTTTAGTCAGTTCAAGGGAGGTAGGACTCAAAGAAATAAAAAAAAGAATGAGTTTGAGAAAGTTTTGTTCATCAAATTTGTTCAGAAATCCAAAGTGGTTTTTGTTTTAGGGTAATATTTACATTTTGTGTGCTTTTGATTTCCTTTGTCCAATTTATTTTGTGAAAAATTCATTTAAAATTTTTTGGAAGCAGGATGGCCTCTGACTTACTGTGTAGCTGTGGATAATCTTGAACTTCTGATACTATTGCTTCTACCTCTAAAGAACTTGGATTACAAGCATTTGCCACCTTGCTTTATTCATGTGTGCTAGATATCAAATTCAGGGCTTTGGGCATGTTCAACAAGTATTCTACCAATTGAACTATCCCAAGACCTAAAATTCATCTTCACTGAATTGAAAGCATGTGGATCATACATTTTTATTATTTCCTTTTTTTCTAGAGATTGAGAATAGGTCTGGCTTCTATTTCTTGCTTTTGTTTTGAAATGGGTTTTCATGTGCTCTGAAGTTCACTGTTTAGCCAAGACTGTCCTTGAACTCTCAATTCTCATGGTGGACACCACTTCTGCTTTAGGTTCTAAAGAGAATTTTTTACACTGATTATCATTGACTATTGAATTGTGATCCAGGACCTGATTGTGATTTTTGTTCCTTGTTCTTTGGATAAGTTCTTTGAGCCTTGAAAAAGTTCTGACTCTTTTAACCTCATTGATGTTGTAGATATTAAAAACAACAAATATCCTCAAATTATAATAAATAAAGATGATTACTTGGACATCTTTTAAAGAGTTCACAAAATAACAAGTTAATAAAAGAGATGAAGTATCGGGAATAATTGCTTCTAACTTGTCAAACATGTAAATACCTCTAGATTGGCTGAACAGTGGGTTCCAGTGTTCAAGCAAGAATTTTCAGATCCTGGTAAAGAAACTTTCAAGTAACTTTAACTAAAATATTGAGCAGTAAGGTAAGGCCCATCCTTACAGATTTAGCTAGACCTCAGTAGAGGCGAGTTTGTGTTCATTATAAAGGAATAGAGATTTTAAAATGAAGAAAAATACAATTCCATTATTAAGGATTGTACAAACTAAAAGACAAAGTAGAAGTGTATATTGAGATTGTTATATTTTCTGTCTTATCAAGTCCATACTCCATGATGCTACAGTTTTGGTTGGTTTTTGTTGCTGATTTTGATCATGTCTTATCCCTACACAAATGGTAGCATGATTTTTTTGGGGGTGGTGGTGGTGGTAGAGTCCTTGATCAGTTATGCTTCTTGTAGTTAGAAGCCTTTGATTTGCCCCTACTTGATTGCCATAAATGCAGCCTTCTCCTCTTTCTCCTCCTCCTCTTCTTCTTTTTTACATGTCCTTAACAGAACCACTTAAAATGTTTCTTTCAGGGACTGTTTCTTTGATAGAAAGTCTCAGTGTTCACAGTAACAATTAACCTTAAATATGTACCTGATCAATTCTTCAGTTTTTCGTCCTTAACACCTGTTATAGGATCACATATCTGGTAGCTATTTGATAAATATTGAAGGACTGTGTTTTTAGGGCACAGGTACATTTAGGATGATGATAATGGAGACAGAGTGAACTATTTAAGCAAAACCATGCACAGAAAGGAATAACTGATTTATTTTTTTCTCTCCCTTGTTTCTTTGTCTGTTATTCTCCTCCTTAAGAAAGAAGTGTATATTATCCCCACACTGTTATTTTAGGGGAAATATGACATAAAACAGTGAGAGAAAGAAGTATCTTCCTGGTAGTTGAAAATAATTTGTGTTTGAGAACTTTGTTGAGAACAGTGAATATTTGGGGGGGGGGGACGGAAATATTTTTCTTGAGAGGAAGCACAGTTGATGGAAATGAAATTTTATTGTTGCCAAGAAAAGTGTGATAAAGATCAAGTCTCATATAACAACTACCACCAGAATGGAAATTTCCATAGAGCCAAGAGATTTTGAAGTCTTAGCTAATGGCTCATATTCAGTATAGAAGTATTCAGTATAGAAGAACTATAATTCTGTAACAGAATTTGATTAATTTTGACAATGTAGTTTGTGATGTATGAATTAATGAAGGCCCATTATTCTTGGCTTATTTTTAATGGAAAAAGAACAAACAGTTGGGCAGGAGCCCGGATCTTCAGTATGAGCTCTCTATGACTGCTACATAATGCCAATGAACATAAACATGGTATAGGCAAGGCTTAAGAAAACAACTTAATCAACAACTGGAGATTTGGCCCCTGGTCATTATGAAATGTTCCGCTGTAGTGGGATCAGACCATATGAAAGATATGTGCCTCCTTTTATATGGACTTGAGTCAGCCC
Source organism: Meriones unguiculatus (assembly GCF_030254825.1). NCBI lineage: Eukaryota > Metazoa > Chordata > Mammalia > Rodentia > Muridae > Meriones > Meriones unguiculatus. Next base: position 102,178,733 of record NC_083369.1, on the reverse strand, counting down.
TGTGTGGTGTCTGTCTGTATGTCGTTTCCCCAGTTATTCCTTAAACAGAATCAAGTTCTTTCATTTGTAGCATGGAGATGAATAAAACTGCACCTCTCATGGGCTTATTGTCAGGATTTATTAGAGAATTCATGTGGCTGGTTTCAGTTGTGCTCTATAAATGCTATCTATATTGGTCTGGAGAGATGGCTTAGAGATTAAGAACACTGGTAGGTCTTTCAGATGTCCTGAGTTCAATTCCTAGCAACCACATGGTGGCTCACAACTATCTATAATGAAATTTTGTGCTTTCTTCTAGCATACAGGCATACATACAGGCATAACACTATACAAAATAAATAAATATTTGAAACATGGTATCTGTGCTTTATTATATAGTAGAAGTAGGAGATTGAAAGTAAAGCCTTTAGTTCTTTATATATTCTAGATATCAGCCCTCTGTCAGATGTACGGTTGAAGATCCTTTACCAATCTGTAGGCTGTTGTTTTGTTCTGACAACAGTATCCTTTGCTTTACAGAAGCTTTTCAGTTTCATGAGGTCCCATTTATTGATTGTTGATCTTAGAGCCTGTGCTGTTGGTGTTCTGTTCAGGAAGTTGTCTCCTGTGCCAGTGAGTTCTAGGCTGTTCCCCACTTTTTCTTCTAACTGATTTCGTGTTTCTGGTTTTATATTGAGGTCTTTGATTCACTTGGACTTTAGTTTTGTACAGGGTGATAACTATGGATCTATTTTCATTATTCTGCATGTAGACATCCAGTTGGACCAGCACCATTTGTTGAAGATGCTGTCTTTTTTCCATTGAATTGTTTTGGCTTCTTTGTAAAAAATCAAGTATTCATAGGTGTGTGGGTTTATTTACAGCTCTGCTATTTAGTTCCATTGATCCTCCTTTCTGTTTCTAGGCCAATACCATACAATTTTTATTACTATTGCTCTATAGTACATCTTGAGATCAGGGATGGAGATACCTCCAGATGATCTGCTGTTGTACAAGATCGTTTTGGAAATTCTGGATTTTTTGTTTCAATTAAAGCAATCCAATTAAAAAAATGGGGTATGGTGCTGAACAGAGAATTCTCTGTAGAAGAATATAGAATGGCAGAGATACACTTAAAGAAATGCTCAACATCCTTAGCCATCAGAGAGATGCAAATGAAAACGACCCTGAGATTTCACCTTGTACCCATCAGAATGGCTTAGATCAAAAACTCAAGTGACAACACATGCTGGAGAGGTTGTAGAGAAAGGGGAACCCTCCTCCATTGCTGGTGGGAATGTAATCTGTATAACCACTTTGGAAATCAATCTGGTGCCTTCTCAGACAACTAGGTATAGTGCTACCTCAAGATCCAGCTATACTACTCCTAGGCATATATCCAAAAGCGACTCAAGTACACAACAAGGACATTTGTTCAGCCATGTTTGTAGTAGCTTTATTTGTAATAGCCAGAACCTGGAAACAAACCAGGTGTACATCAATGGAGGAATGGATACAGAAATTGTGGTAGATTTACACAATAGAATACTACTCAGCAATTAAAAACAAGGAAATCATGAAAATTGTAGGCAAATGGTGGGATCTAGAAAAGATCATCCTGAGTGAGGTATCCCAAAAGCAGAAGGACACACATGGTACATACTGACTTACAAGTGGGTACTAGACCTATAAGATAGGATAAACATACTAAAATTTGTATACCTAAAGAAGATGAAGAAAGAGAACCAGGGGTAAGATGATCAAAGAAAGACAAAGGAGATCGACGTTGGAAGTAGGAGAAAACAAGTAACAGGACAGGAGCCTACTGCAGAGTGCCTCTGAAAGACTCTACCTAACAGTGTATCAAAGCAGATGTTGAGACTCATAACCAAACCTTAGGCATAGTGCAAGGACGAATACTACAGAAGGGGGAGTTAGTATGACCTAGAGGGGACAGGAGCTCCACAAGAATCAAATATATCAGGGCACAGGGGTATTCTATGAGACTGTTTCTCCAACCAAGGACCATCCATGGATATAACTTAAAACCCCTGCTTGGATGTAGGCTATGGTAGCTCAGTATCCAAGTAGGTACCCTAGTAAGGGGGACAAGGATTATTTTTGACTTGAACTAAATGACTGGCTCATTGATCTCCCCCTCCCTCCCAAGGGAGAAGCAGCCTTGCTAGGCCACAGATAAGGACATTGCAGCCAGTCCTGAAGATACCTGATAAGCTAGGGTCAGATGGAAAGGGAGGAGGACCTCCCCTATGGTGGACTTAGATGGGGGCAGGGAGATGTGGGAGAAAGGGCAGGATTGGGAGGGAAAGAGGGAGGCAGCTAAGGCTGGGATACAAGTAAATGACCTGTGATGAAAAAAAAAAAGAAGAAAGTAAAGCCTTAATATTTCTAGTTAAATATTATGGTCAGTTGTTCATGTATTTCTCAAATATCCATTCTGTGATAAATCAATAGAGTAGTCTAAAGACTCGGGTTGATTTACTTAAAATGTAATTGTTGATGTGTATCTCTTCTCTCAGCTGAGAACAATTTGTTTTGAATTATAGGATAAAATTACCTGTTCCTCCACTGTGTTCCAACCCAATACAGAATACCTTCTTCCTCATGGACTCATCACTCACATTTATATTTCATGTTCAATTAGTAACATCTTCAAATTTCAATTCTTTAGATTTCATGTGCCTAACTCCAGAAAGTCTCATGTATGTGAAAATAAGACAAATATATGATGCTTGAGTTTTACTGTTTAGGTCAGGAAATACTTTGACCCACTAGTTCTTCTGTAACCTCTTTTCTTTTATTGGCATTGTTTATAAGGGTTATCTCTTTTGCTCTTATATTTTAAAATACAAAAATAATACTTAATGTGTATATTTATACACTTCTCTTTTAATCATCATCCTTTTCTGCCTTGTACTATTAATTAAAAAAAAAAAAACTCCTCACTTTCCTTTCCATTTAAAAGCCAAAAACATGAATTGAATCATGACTAATAGGGAGTATAACAGTGCTATTTATACTCATGTTTATCAAGACAAGGATGAGCCATAAATTAAGAAATTAGGAAGGCAATTTTTGAATTCCCAAAGGTGTTATTTATTCAGAATTTCCTAAGCTGATATTGCTCCTTGAATCTTTTCCTCTAAACTGTCTCCTATGGGAGCCCTTCTAAAACTTTATAGCAGTCAAACCCCAATATGCTTCTGAAGCTGTTTTTTTTCTGTCTTCTAACTCATACTATTCTTGTTTGAGTCTGGTCCTTGACCTCACAGAGATCTGTCTGCCTCTGTATGGGGTTAAAGGCATGTGCCATCACACTCAGCTTTATAAAAAATGTGGTTTTTTTTGGGGGGGGGCAAGGTCTCTTGTGTAGCCCTTGCTGGGCCTAGAACTTGCTATAGATCAGACTGTTGTCAAACTCACAGAGATCCACCTACCTCTCCTGGGATTTAAGTCATCACATTATACCATAATGGTGCTATTTTACAGATTTTTTTCATTATAAAATGGTACAATTATTTTTTTTTTAAATCAAAGAAGTGTAGCTTGAAAATATTAAAATTTGCAAAGATACTAACAGGCATTATTTATATAGAGTAATAGAATTTTGTCATCCCAAATATTTCTTGATATATTCTTTTAATCAATCCCTCCCTCCAAATAACTGCAATCCTAATTTTTAGATTTGCGTGAAAATATGTGTGTGTGTGTGTGTGTGTGTGTGTGTACGTGTGTACGTGTACCACTTGTTTGTGAAGAGGCAGGAAGAGAGCATCAGATTGTGAGACATCCAAAGTGGGTATTGGGAATTGAATTCTAGTTTTTAGAAGAACAGCAAGTGTTCTTAATCATGGAGCGCTTTCTCCAGCCCCAATAATCTTGACTTTTAAATAATAATCTTGAATTGTTTTCTACATTTTTTCATCTCAAGCAGTGTTCCTCAACCTGTGGGTTGTGAACCTTTTAGGCATTGAATGACCCTTTTCATAGGGGTCGATCATGAACTTGGTTGCCTGCTCTTTGATCACTTCCCCCTGGCAATGTGGCCTTGCAAAGCCACATAGGAAGTGCATCCAGGCAGTACTGATGAGACTTGATAAGCTATGGGCAGATGGAAGGGGAAAAAATGTCCCATTCAGTGAACTAGCAGAAGGGGATAGGGAGGAAGAGGGAGGGAAGGTGGGACTGGAAGGAGTTGAGGGAGGGGCCTACAATCTGTATATAAATAAATAAATTGTAAAAAAAAAAAGGAAAGAATGCCATTGGAAAGCACAAGTATTTATATTATGATTCATAGCAGAAGCAAAGTTACAGTTATGAAGTAACAATGAAAATAATTTCATGGTTTGGGGGTCACTACAACATTAGGAGCTGTATTCAAGGGTTGTAGCATTAGGAAGGTTGAGCGCCACTAATGCAGAGTGTTTAAAATATGGCTAATGTTACTATAACTTTCTGCAGTTAGCTAAAGAGTAGTGATGCTTTCTCTTCTTTTGTAAGATTCATTTATTTTATGTATATTTTATTTTATGTATTTATTTTTTGCCTACATTTAAGTATGTGTATCAGGTGTGTGCCTGATGTCCAGGGAGGTCAAGAACGGGTGTCTGATTTTCTAGAACTGGAGTTTCCAATAATTGTGAGCAACAATTTAGGTGATGGGAACTGAACTCAGGTTCTCCATAAGAGCAACAAGTGCTCTTAAACAGTAAGCCAAATGTTCTAGCTCTTCCTAGGGTCTTCTTTTATATTACTCTATTTTACTTTTAGTGCTGAGGATTAATTCAAGACATACTAACCATATACTCTTATTACTAGCCTATACCCCCATCTAATATGATTTGCTTTAAAACATAAAATATTTAATTTAGAAATAAATGTATTTGAAGTGTACAGTATGATGATTTTATATGTGTATAGTATAAATATCAAAATCAAATTAATTTTTCATCACCACCCTATGCTAGACTTCAAAGCCCTAGAATTTGTTCAGTTTATAATTGTAAATTTGAATCTTTTTGATCAATTTTTTCTTATTCTTGCCTTCTCCAGACTTTGACAACCACTATTCTAATCTTTGCCTAGTATAACTTCTTTTTTTTTTGAGACAGGTCTCACTATGCAGCCTGAGCCTGGAACTCATCCTTTGTAGAATAGGCTGGCCTCAAACTCACAAAGTTCTACCTGCCTTTGCTTTCTGAGTAATGGGATTAAAGACTTGTTCCATCATTACTCGACTCCAGCTCTTAAAATATAAGATAATTCAGTAGTTGTCTTTCTTTGTGTGACTGCCTCTTACCAGTTATGATGTCTTCTGGGTTTATCCATCTTGTCACAGATGGCAGAATTACTTTTCTTTTATACCTTTATTACCAGTCCTCTTTTTGCTTTTTATTTTTAAAAGAATCTCATTAAACTTCCAAAGTTGCCCTTGAACTCATTCTGTAGTTCATATAGGCTTGAACTTGTAGTCAGTCCTCTATATGCCTATTTTACCAGGCCATACTAAATTTTATTGGGTGCTTTTTATATTTCCGTTCTTGTGATATCCAGTGTCCAGTTATTGATTCATTAGAAAAATACCAGCAAGATAGATGCTGTTATTATTCCTAGTTATAAATAGGAAACCAAGGTGCAGGGATATTAAGAGATTTGCCTGAATCACATCGCTATTTTAGAGAACAGAAGAAAGCTTACTTAAATAATTTACTTCAGTGTCAACTTTCTTCTTATTGGGTCTTAGGTACATAGATTTGGAATGACTGACTGTTGTCCCACCCTGTCTTTGGAGCCAGCTAGCTTTTAACTCATGTGTTAGAAGGGCAGGAGAGATGGCTCAATGATCAAGGGGATCCAAGTTCAATTTCCAGCATCTATGTCAGGTGGCTCACAACTACCTGTAACTCTAGCTCTAGGGTATCCAACACTTTCTGGCCTCTATTGGCACCTACATACACATGGCATATACTCACAGAGTCATATATATATAAACTAAAATGAAAATAAATCTTAAAAATGTGTTTTTGAATTGGCAATTTGTAAAAATGAATTAATTATTTTGTATATATTAATCAAATGCAGGAAATTATTATGGCAGCAGTTGTTTCTTAATGTACTATTTTGTAAATAAAGGACACAGAAACTTGTTAAATTTATAATAAACCTTAAAACACAGGTATAAGGGCAAATATCAGCCCTCTAAGTTATGTTGTCTACTTCCCATTCAAAATCCCCATAAATACTTGCACATATTTTACTTGGGCTACTTCTGCTCCATCAGGCCAGTCCTCATCTGTTTTTGGCCATGTGCTCCTGTATGCTGACCCATGGTGACTAGCTCCTTTCTTCCTCCTTCCTCTGTCCTCCTTGTGGTCCTTCTGCAACCCCTCAAGCCCATGAACTTTTACTCCATCTACCCCTCATCTGGTCAGCCCTGGCTGTAGACAACTTTATTAGCCAATAAAGGATAATTTGGAAGGCAAGGTTCACACAATGTTATCATTTTGGATACGTGAGAATTTGCACGTAGGACAGTAAGGATCTTGGAAGGCAAGCAATTAACATTTGAATACATAGTAGATCCAGATCAATCCCAGCAGCGATTTATTTTTAATTTTGTATTTGTTTGTTTGCTTGTTTGTCCATTCATTATATAGTTTTGTTTGTTTGTTTTTTCACTTATCTATATTTTTTTAAAAGGGGACCCAGGATGACCTCTAATTTGACTTTGATCCTTCTACTTCCACCTCTGATGTGCTGGGATTATAGGTGTATACTACAATGTTCAACCTAAAATAATTTTAAATTGTGGTAAAATAGACATAAAATTTACCATCTTAATTACTTGTAATAACATGGTTCTGTAGCATTAAGTTCATTCATACTGTTATATAACTATCAGTACATTAGAATGAATGTATCCATTCATTAGTAGAAATGTTTTTATCTTGTAAAATGAACTTTATATCCATTAAACAGTAAATCTCCGTTTCCTCTTCTTCCAATTCCTGAAAATTTGCCTTTAAAGACAGTCTACACACACACACACACACACACACACACACACACACAATTTCTTGAGAATTTCATTCATACTTGCAATGTAGTTGGTCATACTCAATTCTGATTTCCTCCTCAACTCCTTTCAGATATATCTCCTTTCTCCCCAGCCCCTATCAGCCTCATTATTATTCCTCCTCCTTCTTCCTTCTTCCTCCTTCTCCTTCTTCCTTCCTCTTCTTCCTTCTTTTTTCATAATCTACAGAGTCCTGCTTGTGCTGCCCGTGTACTCATAAGTATGAAGCTACCTTCCACTAGGGTGTGGTCAACCTGCCAGAGGCCCATACCCTTAAATAAAACTGACTCTCCCTTCCCTTCCCCAATAAGCTATCAACTATGATAGTCTATTCTTACTTTGAGGGTATAACATTAATCTCCATAGCCAACAGCCTTCTGATTAGTATTTAGATCAAAATATTATAAATTCAACTTGCAAACATGTACTCAGTATTGAAACAATAACTCAGACTTTTTAGAATTTTTTAACATGTTTTAAAAATTATGTGATTAGACAGACATGGTGGCACATGCCTTTAATCCTAACACTTGAGGCAGAGACAGGTGGATTTCTGTCAAGTCATTGCCACCCTGACCTATATATTGAGTTCTGGGTCAGCCTGTGTTTTCATGTCCTCACCAGGGCAAGGCCCCATCTTTTTATTTATTTATTTTATACATTTTTAATTAAAATCTTTAATTAAAATTTAGTTAAATCATTTCCCCTTTCCTTATCTTCCTCTAGGCTCTTTTTCCTGTTATTATTGTTATACACAGACATAAATATCTAACTACAGCCTGTCCAATCCATTTTTTTTTTGTCTGTGTGTGTGTGTGTGTGTAAAATGGTTTCAGGGATGAGTACTTTGCATTGGATAACCAATAAAGGAGTTTATTCCTAAGAACATTTAAGATTATTTAACACGAGATCTGGATTCTTTTTTAATTATTATTATTTTAATATTAGCTACAGTCTGTTAACTCTGTATCCCTGCTTTATCTCGATCCCTCTTTCCCTCCCAATCCCCCCCACCCAACCTCATTTCCTCCCCGCCCCCCTCCAAGTCCACTGATAGGGAAGGACCTCGTCCCCTTTCATCTGATCCTGGTTTATCAGGTATCTTCAGGACAGGCTGCAAAGTCATCCTCCATAGCCTAGCAGGGCTGCTCCTCCCTCCGGGGGTAGGGGGATCAAAGAGCCCACCATTGAGTTCATGTCAGAAACAGTCCCTGTTCCCTTTATTAGGGTATCCACTTGGATACTGAGCTACTATGGGCTGCATCTGAGCAGAGGTTCCAGGTTCTATCCATGCATGATCCGTGGTTGGAGAAACAGTCTCATAAAAGACCCCTGAGCCCAGATATATATTGGTCCTTGTGGAGCTCCAGTCCTCTCCAGGTCATATAAACTCCCCTTTATTTCTTATGATTCCCTGCATTCTGCCAAAGGTTTGGTTATGAATCTCAGCATCTGCTTTGATACACTGCTTGGGTAGAGTCTTTCAGAGGCCCTCTGCAGTAGGCTCCTGTCCTGTTACTTGTTTTCTCCTATGTCCAATGTCCATCCAATTTGTCTTTCTAAGTAAGGATTGATCATCTTACCCTGGGTCCTCTTTCTTGTTTATCTTCTTTAGGTATATAGATTACAGTATGTTTATCCTATCTTATAGGTCTATATAAGTGAGTATGTACCATGTGTGTCCTTCTGCTTTTGGGATACCTCACTCAAGGTGATCGTTTCTAGGTCCCACCATTTGCCTTCAAATTTCATGATTTCCTCGTTTTTAATTGCTGAGTAGTATTCCACTGTGTAAAAGTACCACAATTTCTGTATGCATTCCTCAACTGAGGGACATCTGGGTTGTTTCCAGGTTCTGGCTATCACGAATAAAGCTGCTACAAACATGGTTGAGCAAATGTCCTTGTGTACTTGAGCATATTTTGGATATATGCCTAGGAGTGGTATAGCTGGATCTTGAGGAAACGCTATTCCTAGTTGTCTGAGAAAGTGCCAGATTGATTTCCAAAGTGGTTGTACAAGTTTACATTCCCGCCAGCAATAGAGGAGGGTTCCCCTTTCTCCACAACCTCTCCAGCACGTGTTGTCACTTGAGTTTTTGAGTTCTGCTGTCTGTGGGCTTTGAGAGGGGCATGGGAGGGGGATAAGGGAGGGGGTTACGGCTGAGGTACCAAGTGAATAATCTGTAATTAATATAAAAAAGAAAAATTAATTAGAATGAGTTTTAATAAAACTTCATAAGAATAAATACCATTGTGTAAATGTAACACAATTTCTTTATCAGTTCTTGGTTGAGGGACATTTGTAGAAGATTCTCTTTATTATAAATAAAGCTGCTATGAAGGGGTTCTAGGTCTTGTTCATGCATGGTCCTTGGTTGTGCATCGGTCTCTGCATACCCCCATGGGCCCAGATTTGTTGACTATGTTTGTCTTATGAAGCTCCTGTCCCCTCCAGGTCCTTCTATTCCTCCCTTCTTCCATAAGAATCCCTGAACTCTGCCTAAAGTTTACCTATGAGTCTCAGCATCTGCTTCCATCCCATCCTAGGCGGAGTCTTTCAGAAGACATCTATGACAGGCTCCCATTCTGTTCCCTCTCATTAACTGCTTCTGGTGTCTATTCTATTTGCCCATCTGAAGGAGAATTAAGAATCCTCCCTAGGGTCCTCCTTGTTGTTTAACTTCTTTAGGTCTGTAGATTTTAGTATGTTTATCCTATATTATATGGCTAATATACACTTACAAATGAGTATATATACCATGCGTGTCTTCCTGCTTCTGGGTTACCTCACTCAGGATGATCTTTTCTAGTTCCATCTATTTGCCTGCAAATTTCATGATTTCCTTGTTTTTTTTTTTTTTTTGCATGATTCTTTTAATTTATTTTTATTAATTACAGTTTATTCACTTTGTATCCTCCCCCTGTAGCTCCCTCTCTTCTCCCCTCCCAATGCCACCCTCCCTCCCTCTTTGCCACCCATGCCCCTCCCCCAGTACACTGATAAGGGAGGACCTCCTCCCATTCCCTCTGATCCAAGTCTATCAGGACTCATCAGGAGTGGCTGCATTATCTTTCTCTGTGGCCTGGTAATGCTGCTCCCCCCTCAGGCGATGGTGATCAAAGAGCAGGCCAATCAGTTCCTGTCAGAGACAGTCCCTGTCCCCATTACTATGGAACTCACATGGACACTGAAATGCCATGGGCTACCTCTGTGCAGGGGTTCCAGGCCATCTCCATGAGTGGTCAGTCTCAGAAAAGACCACTGTGCCCAAACTTTCTGGATCTGTTAATCTCCTTGTAGAGCCCCTGTCCTTTCCAGGTTTTACCATTTCCTTGTTTTTAAAGACCTTCACCAACCCTACATCTGACAGAGTGCTAATATCCAATATATATAAAGAACTCAGGATCTCTAGCAAACCAAATAATCCAATGAAAAAAGGGGGTTTAGAACTAAACAGAGAATTCTCAACAGAGGAGTGTCGAAAGGAAGAGAAACATCCTTAGTCATCAGGGAAATACAAATCAAAAGGACTCTGAGATTCCATCTTACACCCATCAGAATGGCTAAGGTCAAAAACTCAAGTGACAGCATATGCTTAAGAGCATGTAGAGAAAGGGAAACACTCCTCTATTGCATGTAGGAGTGCAAACTTGTACAACCACTTTGGGAAACAATCTGGTACTTTCTCAGGCAACTAGAAATAGCGCCACCTCAGGAGCCAGCTATACTACTTCCTGGGCATATACCTGAAAGATCCTCCACCATACAACAGATGTAACCAATATACAGCTCAGTCTCCATGTGAGTTCCCTAGTAATGGGTACAGGGGCTGTCTCTAACATGAAGTAGGTTGCCTGCTCTTTGATCACTTCCCGCTGGTGTGTTTGAGTGTTCCTTGCCAAGCTACAGAGGAAGAGGATGCAGGCACTCCTAATGAGACTTAATAGGTTAGGGTCAGTTGGTACAGGAGGAGGACTCCGTCTTTTTGAGAAATATGGGATAGGAATAGTAGGTCTGGGAGGAGACAGGGGGTTATAATGAAGATAAAAAGTGAATAAATTATAAAAAATAAATTTAAAAAGGAATGAATACATATCAGTACTCTGTTGTATCATATTCATATTGTATAAGTTACACCCTATTCATATTGTATAAGTTAAATGCTATCCATCGGAAACAGTTTCTCATTTCTCCTTTCTCCCATTTCCTGGCAATAACCATTTTGTTCTTTTCCCTGAATCTTTGAATTTACCAAGTTGAAATGTCTCTTATAAATGAAACCAGGTGGTTGGTATTTGTTCTTTTAAGGTTAGCCCCAAACTCAGAGATTCTCCTGCTTTTGCCTTCCTAGTACTGCAATAAAGGTGTGCAGTGGAATAGTTCATTCTATGAGCATATCATATTTTCACATTATTTTGATAAGGTCTCAGTTTGTAGCCCAGGCTGGCTTTGAATTTAACATCTTCCTGTTTCTGCAGTTTTCAAATGCTGGGATTGTAGGTGTATGCCATCGTATTTGAACACATTTTCATTTTGTGTTTATCTATTAGTAGGCATTTGTATTTTTTAACCTTTTAGATTGTTGTGAATAATGGATTTGGTAAGTTAGGGAAGTATAGATATCCACCTCCTCAAGATCCTCATTTTAGTTTTTTGGTTATATACTTTGAAGCAGCATAGGTGAATCATATGATTTTTTCAGTGCATAAACTTAAGAGCTTTGGAACTGTATTTGGAGCTGAGAACCAAAGAAGTCTTATGTTTTTCTATGCCCCTCATAGATAGCAGTGTATCGAAAGCATGTTGTTCATATCTCATTCATAAATTCTCTCTCTCTCTCTCTTTAATATTTTCTGGTTAGGCGATACTGTCCCTATTTACCTTATCATCTGGGCCATAGTCCTCAAAGCCCATTTATTCTTAACCCTGTTAACTTCAGGTACTATTACATTTTAATGGGCACAGATACAGTCGATGTCTTCAAGAGGTAGTTTTGTTTTGAGATAGGGTCTCATTTACATGGTTCAGGCTGGCCTTGAGGATGAGATGCTTCTTCTTCCTCAGCCTACTGAGTGATGAGATTCTTGATGTGCACCACCACACCTGGTTCTCTTCAACAGTTCCTAGGTAAATCAATCACATGCACCCCTTAAACCCTTGTGTGGCCTTGCCCATTGTCTTCACTGTTTCCTTTCAATAGTGTGTAAACTCCTTTTTAGGCAATGAGTGATTCTGTTCTTTCCCCTACCTTCAGGCCTTTACACATATTAACTCTTCTGCTTGTCCCCTACTCTTATTTCTTTGGCTACCTTATTCGTCTTCATCTTTACAAGAGTCACTTCTGGCATTATTTCTATCCATAAAGTCTTAAAAACTTCTAACTGGCTTTGTGTTAGGTCCCTTACTTGTAGCTCCTCCAGTTATTTACCATATTAGGATTTGATGATATGTGTAAATATGTGTTCTCTGATGGATTTTGCAACCATGGGATTTTTTTTTTAATCTAGTCTGTCTGTTACTTATTTTAACCTTTATAGGGATACACTAGTACTGTGCACCCAATTTACAGATAAAGTAATAGAGGCAGAGAATAATTAATTAGTATTTACCAGAGTGAAATACCTTATTTTTAAGTAGCATAACCATAGTTTTGATCCAAGATCATTTTGACCTCTCTCCCTTCTCATACCTGCAACATATTTGGGTATGAAAGTATACTATTAATCAGACAGTACATACCTGTAATCTAAGCACCGAAGAGCCTAAGGCAGGAAAATTGTTACTCTGAGACCAACCTTAGGTATATAGGGTATTTGAGGCCTGTCTGAACAGTATAACACCCTGTCTTGGAAAAATAAGAGAAATAAAAATATATCCTTATTTATCTCTAGTGTTGATATCAGGTTTTACTAGTTATAAAATGTTTTTGGGAATTTTTTTTCTTGAGACAGGGTTTCTCTGTGTAGCCTTTGCTATCTTATACTCATTTTGTAGACCAGACTGGCCTCAAACTCAAAGAGATTTGCCTGCCTCTGCTTCCTCGAGTGCTGGGATTACAGGCATGCATAGGCATGCCTGGCTTTTTAATTTTTTTAAAAAATATTTTTATAGGATAAACACACTAAAATGTGTACATCTAGAGAAACTAATCAAGAGAGAGGACCCTGACTAAATTGCTCAATCCCCATCCCAGTAGGCAAAGAGGATGGACATCAGAAGAAGAAGAAAACAGAAACAGGAAACAACCTAGAAACCTGCCACAGAGGGCCTCTGAAAGGCTCTGCCCTGCAGACTATCAAAGCAGACTCTGAGACTTATGGCCAACTGTTGGGCAGAGTGCATGGAATCTTATGAAAGAAGTGGGAAATAGTAAGATATGGAAAGAACAGGAATCCCACAAGGAGAGCAACAGAACCAGAAATTTTGAACACAGGGGTCTTCCCAGAGATACTCCAACCAAGTACCAGGCATGGAAATAACCTAGAACCCCTGCACAGATGTAGCTCATGGCAGTTTAGTGTCCAAGTGGGTTACCTAGTAATGGGAAGAGGGACTGCCTCTGACATAATCTGATTGGCCTGCTCTTTGATCACCTCCCCCTGAGGGGGGAGCAGCCTTACCAGGCCACAGAAGATGACAATGTAGCCACTCCTGATGTGATCTGATAGACTAAGATCAGAAGTAAGGAGAGGAGGACCTCCCCTATCAGTGGACTTGGAGAGGGCCATGTGTGAAGAAGGGGGAGGGGAGGGGGGACCGGGAGGGGAGGAGGGAGGGGCTTATTGGGGGATACAAAGTGAATAAAGTGTAATTAATAAAATAAAATAAAAGTAAAAAAAATATTTGTATATGTATGAGTATTTTGCATGCAGGTATGTCTTTGTCTCACTTGTGTGCCTATTGCCCATTGAGGCCAAAAAGTGTTTGGGGTATCCTCTAGGACTTGAGGTATAGGCAGCTGTGAGTCACCATGTATATGCTGGGAATCTAATGCATATCCTTTGGATGGGTAGCAATAGCTCTTAACTGCTGAACCATCACTCTATATTTTACTACTATTGACACAATGTGAAAACAAAAACAAAACAAAACAAAAAAAACCACAAAACTTATAACTCTTCAAAGGTGAGAGGTTTTTGGCACCAGTTTTGAGAAGCAGTACAAATAAAAAGTATATTCAAGTCACAAATTATTGGTTGTAAACTCTGTTAATGTATGCTATATGTATGTTAATTTTTATTATAATGTTTTAGATGTGTTAAGGATCTTTGACATTGTATCTTATTTCCGTTATAAAAAATTTGGACTACTAATACTTTGTTCTTTAAAAGTATATTAGAATTTTTGGACCAGTGTCATGTATCCCAGGCTGGCTTCAAACACTGTATAATCAAGAAGGACAAATTTTTGATTCTCTTGGCTCTACCTTCTTAATTCTGTGATTACAGCCTTACACTAGCATTATGTATTATGTGTGATAGCCTATGTTATATGGTGTTATGGATAAAACTCAGTACTTTGTGCATGCTGGTGAGACAATTAAACTATATCCTCAACCCCAGGAGTTGATTATTTGTAGTCTAGAATGAGATTATTAAGCCAATTTGAACTTGCATTCTCATTCTACTACTTAGGTGGAATACTTTTATCAAATTAGTTATTTTCTCTGTGTCTTAGTTTTTTTCTGCTCTAAAACTGGAGATTAAAAACCTACATTTTAGACATGTATATTGATACACCCTTTAATATTATTTGAATCTCTGTGAGACTGAGGCCAGCCTGGTCTGCATAATGAGTTCCAGAATAGCCGTGCTACATAATGAGACCCTATTTCAAACAAACAAACAAACAAACAAACAAAAGAAAACAAAACAAAAACCCAATTGCATCTTTGATTTTCTGTGAATAGCCAGAATCACAAAGCTCTAATTTATACTTTCACTTGAAAAAGGTGATATTGTGGTTAATGATTCAGGGTTGAGAGTTGGTCTATGTAAAATGTAAATTTGATTCTGTTTCTGTCTAGCCACTTCATTTAAGTTAAGCCACATAACTCCTTTGTACTTTAGTTTCTTCCTCTTTAAAATGGGGAAAGTAATTCATAGGGTTGTTAAAGGATTAAATGAGTAAATACATAAAAAAATGCTTTAATGCTTACCATATAAGTCTTAACTAGATTTTAACCATTATTATTATCATCAATCTTTCCACTTATCAGTGTTCACTTCCTAGCTCACTAAACTGAGACTTCTTTGGGAGCTTGTCCAGAATTGCAGTCTTCTTTATATCTTCTCTGCTTGGAAAAACTGTCCCTGAATTCCACAAACTGAACTTCATGAACTCAGCTACAGTCAAGTAAACTACACTGAACTGCACCAAACTACTGTACTCTAGCGTATTGTTTCCTTGAACTCCTGTTCTCTCTCTCTGAGTTGCACTTAAGTAGCTTCTCTTTCCTGTCTATTCTGGGAGTTCGGCATATTCTATCTCTGACTCATTCTGTCAGTATTTTCTCTGATTTATCATTTTGTCTGTCCATCAATTAAACAGTCATTGTTTGAGAATAACGGTCTATGCAAAATATCAGCCAGAGGGATTAAAGGTATGTTGAGTCTGTTATTCCAGCCAGAGGGATGAAAAGATACTTTTCTTGAATAATTACTCTTTTACCACTTCAAACCTATGTGTACTTCTGTTTTTCTTCTATTTCTTCCCTTGTCTCTAAGGATAAATTAGATTTGAAATAACACATTTGTGCTTTGTAGTCACTGGGTGAAGACAGCTGGAGTCAGTTGTATAGTTTTATTCTTGCCTTATCCCTTTGGGGGTGGCATGGAAATGCTTTCTCTAATTATAGTCATTAAAAAAACTTACTAACTTCTGTTGTCATGAAATCTTGTATTTCTCTTTGCTAACCACTTTATTTTTATTGCATATACTACTGATAGTTGCCATTTATATCATTCTGAATTCAGACATTTGGTTTTTTCCTTCATGAAACTAGACACATACATTTTAGAGAATGCCGATTCACAAACTTCTATAATTCCAGTTCCAGGAGAACCAAAGCCTTCTTCTGACCTCTGTGGACACCAAGCATGTAGAGAAAAGCAAAATACTTGTGTGCATAAAATAAATAAATCTAAAGAAAGAAAACTGTGCTTGTAAGGAAAGGTTGTTTTTTATTCAGTTCCATTAAGGTATTTTTTTTTTTTTTTACTAGGGGTCACATGGGTGTTGATTATGTCTACATTCTGGAAAGTAACATATTATGACTACAATATTTGCCTAGTTGTAGGAATATATTTAGATCTTTCTTCAGATTTGACACAGCACATGAATAAATTTAGTCCTGTGGTATAGTCTTTTAAACGCATAGTAATATTTTGCCTTTTAAAACTATTATATGTGCCACTGTAGGAAATATAACGTGAATTTTTTAAATTATCAGCATACATTTATTATACATACTAATGAAGTTCAGTGTGACATTTATATATACATATATTTTACTAATCACTGATGACATGCAACCTCTCTTTTCTTTCCCTACCACTATCGCAACCTTTGTTAATCAAGATTCTACTTTCAAGTTAGTTTTTCTAAAGATACCACATGTAAGTGAAAACATAATTGTGTGTAGCTTATTTCATTTATCATTTTCCTCTAATTCAATCCAGTTTGCTGTAAAAGACAAGATTTCATTTTTTTATGTCTGACAGATCTGTTCTCTCTCTCTCTCTCTCTCTCTCTCTCTCTCTGTGTGTGTATACATGGTACATTTTCTTTATATATTAATCTGTTGAGGATTGTGTAGGCTGATTCAGTATCTTAACTATTATGAATAATATTACAATAAATTATCTTAATAGTTCAATTTATAAAATCAAAGTTTAAAAGTTTCAATGTAAGTGATTGCCAAAGGCTATTGCATTTCTTGGGAGTAATGAAAACGTTCTAAAATTGCATTGTGATAATAGTTGCATAACGCTTTGAATATATTAAAATTTATTTCTCGATAAATAGGTTAGTAACATGTCAATAAAGCGGTTTGAAGGAATACTAAAAGCATTATATAACTACACTACAACATATTAGTTGTCTGTGTATTCTTTGGCTTGTTGCTTTCTTTGCTTTACCCTTGCTTCTTTAAATGAGTAGTGAGAATAATAGTGTTAAATTCTTCTGTATCAGCTGATTATGAGAATAAAATGAATAAATATGTGCTAATAACTTCAAATTGTGCTTTTGAACAGAAACTTAAGATGTCAGTAATATTTAACATTTTACAATCATATACAGAGCTCATAAGAAGGGCCTGGGGATGGATGAATTCAATTTTATTGGATGGATAATGAAAGCAACATAGGAGGATTTTGGTTACTCATGAAGAATATGTAGATTGGTGAAAGATAGAGAGGTGAGGGAAATATCAGCACTTATTATGCATTCAGAAGAAGCAGATCCAGCAAGGGAAAATGAGGAGGATTGCTCAGAGAGAAGTGGTGTCACGGAAACAAAGTGCAAACCATCTTTATATGGATGCTGGTGGTAGTGCTAAAGACACATTAAAGATTGACACCTGGAGCTAAGGTTGGCATGGTGATGAAATACTTACCTAGCATACATTAAAGCTCTGTATTTGTTTTTAAAATGCTATAAAACAGAAAAAATTTCAGGAGAAATTGTTAAACTGTAAATTTTTTACTGGATTTAGCCAAGTTTGTATTGTGGAAATATAGAGCCAGGTATAAACCAGATTACAGAGAAAGATAGTTGAGAGACAGCATGAGAAAATCCTGAATGTATTTGTTGAGTTACTACTGGATATCAGGTATTCTTTGTCTAGGTAATCGTGGTATACTGATGGAAAAAAAAAAAAAATTCTGTCCTAAAGGCTGTTTCTTCATACCAGTCATAGTAGAAGGAAGAAGAAGCTAGAAGGAACTTTTGTTAAGGATTCTTTTTTTAAAAGAAAAGACATACTAAACATATTGAAGATAAGGAACAATGGAACACAGAGTAGAAATGAAGTGTCTTGATAATGCAGAGGTGATACGATAACGTTGGTGTACAAAGATAGGAAGATGGAAAGCAGAAAAGGAGATAGTTAGCCTAGTGATGATATACCTTTAATCCCAGCACTTTGGTTGAAGAAGCAAGTGGATCTCTGTGAGTTTTAGACCAGCTTGCTCTACATAGTGAGTTCCAGGACAGCCAAGACTACATGAGAGACCCTGTCTTGAATAATAATAATAAGAAGAGGAGGAGGAGGAGGAAGAAGAGGAGGAAGAAGAAGAGAAATGCTGTAGGTGAAGGTTCTGTACAGGCTTCTTTAAAAATATTTATTGTTTATTAATTACAGTATATTCACTTTGTATCCTAGCTGTAGCCCCCTACCTCATCCCTTTACACTACCACTCTCTTTCCCTCTTCTCCTCCCATGCCCCTCCCCCAGTTCACTGATAGGGGAGGGAGATCTTCCTCTTACCATCTTACCCTAGTCTATTGGGTCTCATCAGGACAGGCTTCCTCTGTGGCCTCGTAAGGCTGTTCCCCCCTCAGGAAGAGGTGATCAAAGAGCCAGCCACTAAGTTCTTGTCAGAGATACTCTCTGTTCCCATTACTAGAGAACCCACTTGGACACTGAACTGCCATGGGCAACATCTGTGCAGGGGTTCTAGGTTATCTCCATGAATCGTCCTAGTTTGGAGAATCAGTCTCAGAAAAGACCTCTGTGCCCAGATTTCTTAGTTCTCCTTGCTCTCCTTGTGGAGCACCTGTCCTCTACAGATCTTTCTATCTCCCCCTTCTTTCATAAGATTCCCTGCACTCTGCCCAGAGTTTGGCTATGAGTCTCATCATCTGCCTCGATACCCTGCAGGGAAGAGCTTTTCAGAGGCCGTCTCTGGTAGGCTCCTGTCCTCTTCCTTGTTTTCTCCCTCTTGTGATGTCCATCCCCTTTGCTTTTCTGAATGAGGATTGATCATCTTACCCAGGGTCCTCCTCCTTGTTTAGCTTCTTTAGGTGTACAGATTTTAGTATGCTTATCCTATATTATATGTTTAATAACCACTTTTAAGTGAGTGTATACCATGTGTATATTTCTGATTCTGGGATACCTCACTCAAGGTAATGTTTTCTAGTTCATACCATTTGCCTGTGAATTTCATGATTTCCTTGTTTTTAATTACTGAGTAGTAGTCCATTGTGTAAATATACCATAATTTCTGTATCCATTCTTCAGTTGAGGGGCATCTGGGTTGTTTCCAGCTTCTGCCTATTACAAATGAAGCTGCTATGAACATGGTTGAGCAAATGTCCTTGTTGTATACTTTAGGCATCTTTTGGGTATATGCCTAAGAGTGGTATACTGGATCTTGAGGTAGCACTATTCCTTATTTTCTGAGAAAGTACCAGATTGATTTCCAAAGTGTCTGTAAGAGTTTACATTCACATTCACAATGGAGGAGGGTTCCCCCTTCTCCACATCCTCTCCAGCATATGTTGTCACTTGAATTTTCGATTTTAGCAGTTTTGATGGGTGTAAGGTAAAATCTGAGTCGTTTTCATTTTTATTGCCCTGACAGCTAAGGACGTTGAACATTCCTTTAAGTGTTTCTCTGCCATTCGGAATTTCTCTATTGAAATTCTCTGTTTAGCTCTGTGCCCCATTTTTTGAAATGGATTACTTGATTCCTTGCTGTTTAACTTGAGTTCTGTATATATTCGGGATATTAGCCTTCTGTCAGTTATAGGGGTGGTGAATCCCAATCTGAAGGTTGTCTTTTTGTTCTGATGATAGTGTCCTTTGCTTTACAGAAGCTTTTAGTTTCATGAGGTCCCATTTATTGATTGTTGTTTATGGAGCATATGCTGTTGGTGTTCTGTTCAGGAAGTTGTCTCTTGTGCCAATGAGTTCAAGGCTCTTCCCCGTTTTTTTTTCCTAAGAGGTTTAGTGTGTCTGGATTTATATTGAGGTCTTTGATTCACTTGGACTTTAGTTTTGTGCAGGGTGATAAGCATAGATCTATTTGCATCTTTCTACATGTAGATATCCAGTTAGACCAGTACCATTTGTTGAAGATGCTGCCTTATTTCCATTGTATGGTTTTGGCATCTTTGTCAAAAATCAGGTGTTCATAAGTGTGTGGTATTATTTCTGGGTTTTCTATTCAATTCCATTGATCTACCATTCTGTTTCTCTGCCAGTACCATGCAATTTTTATTACTATTGCTCTATAGTACAGCTTGAGATCAGGGATGGAGATACCTCCAGAAGATCTTTTATTGTAGAGGATTCTTTAGAAATTCTGAGTTTCTTATTATCCCATATGAAGATGAGAATATTTCTTTCAAGGTCTGTAAAGAATTGTCTTGATAATTTGATGGGAATTGCATTGAAAAAGCAATCTTTAGATTGCTTTTGGTAGAATGGCCATTTTTACTATGTTAATCCTACTAATCCATGAGCATCGGATATCTTTCCATCTTCTGATATCTCTTTCTATTTCTTTCTTCAGAGACTAGAAATGTTTTTCATCTAAGTCTTTGTCTTGCTTGGTTAGAATTACACCAAGGAACTTTATATATATCCTTTGTGGTTATTGTGAAGGGTGTTGTTTTCCTAATTTCTTACTCAGCCCTTTTGTCTTTTGTATACAGGAGGGCTACTGATTTTTTTTTAAGTTAATTTTGTATCCAGCCACTTTGCTGAAGGTGTTTATCAACTGTAGGAGTTCTGTGGTAGAATTTTTTGGGTCACTCATGTATGCTATCGTATCATCTACTAATAGTGATACTTTGATTTCTTCCTTTCTGATTTGTATCCTCTTGATCTCCTTTAATTGTCTTATTGCTCTAGCAAGGACTTCCAGCACTATGTTGTAGAGATATGGAGAGAGTGAGAAGCCTTGCCTTGTCCCTGATTTCAGTGGGATTGATTTTAAGTTTCTCTCCATATATTTTGATGTTGGCTATAGGCTTGCTTTATATTGCCTTTACTGTGTTTAGGTGTGTGCCTTGTATCCCTGATCTCTCCAGTACTTTAAGCATAAACGAATGTTGGATTTTACCAAATGCTTTTTCAGCATCTATGGAGATTATCATGTTTTTTTTTTATTTCAGTTTGTTTATATATTGGATTACGTTGATGGATTTCCACATATTGAACCACAACTTCATTCCTGGGATGAAGCCTACTTGGTCTTAGTGGATGATATCTTTGATACGTTCATGAATTCAGTTTGCGAGTATTTTGTTGAGTATTTTTTTTCATAAATATTCATAAGGGAGTTTGGCCTGAAATTCTTTCTTTGTTCGGTCTTTGTGAAGTTTAGCTATGAAGGTGACTGTGGCTTCATAGTTTGGGTTTGGTAATGTTCCTTCTTTTTCTATTTTGTGGAATAGTTTGAAGAGTATTGGTGTTAGCTCTTCTTTGAAGGTCTGGTAGAATTCTGTGCTGAAACTATCTGGCACTGGGCTCTTTTTGGATGGGTGAATTGGATGATAGCTTCTATTTTCTTGGGAGATTTAGGACTATTTAATTTATTTAGCTGGTCTTGATTCAGCTTTTGTAAGTGGAATCAATCAAGAAAATTGTTCGTTTCATTTAGATTTTCAAATATTGTGGCATATAGGCTTTTGAAGTAAGACCTAATGAATGTTCCCATTCCATTTCTGATTTTGTTGATTGAATAGTGTCTTTTCTGCCTTATAGTTAGTTTGGCTATAGGTTTTTCTTTCTGGTTGATTTTTCTCAAAAATAGCTCTTTGTTTCATTTATTCTTTGAATTGTTTTTATTTGTTTCTAATTTATTGATTTCAGCCCTGAGTTTGATGATTTCCAGCTTTATACTCCACTTGGGTGTGTCTTCTTTTTTTTTTTTTTTTTTTTTTTCAGGTGAGCCATTAAGTTGCTTGAATGAGATGTTTCAAATTACTTCTTGAAGGTACTCAGTGCTATGAAGTTTCTTCTTAGCCATGCTTTCATTGTGTCCCATAAGTTTGGTATGTTGTATCTTCATTTTCATTGAATTCTAGGAAAACTTTAATTTCTTTATTTCTTCCCTGACCCCGCTGTCATTGAGTAGCAAGTTGGTCAGTTTTATGTATCTCTAGGTTTTTTGCTATTTCTGTTGTTGTTGAGGTCCAGCTTTAGTCCAGGTGGTTAGATAGGATACACGGGATTATTTCAATCTTTTTGTATTTGTTGAGGATTGCTTTGTGACCAAAAATATGTTCTGTTTTGGGGAAGTTTCTATGACTTGGTGAAAGGAAGGTAAATTCTTTTGTGTTTGGGTGAAAGATTCTGTAGATGGCTAATAACTCCATTTGATTCATGAACTCTCTGAGTCACTGTTTCTTTCTTTAATTTCTATTTTGTTGACTTGTCCCTTATTGAGAGTGGGGTGTTGACGTCTCCCACTGTTAATGTGTGGCGATCTATGTGTGGTTTAAGTTTTATTAATGTTTCTTTTACAAATGTGGTTATTCTTGTATGTGGGGCATAGTTGTTCAGAATTATGATGTCTTCGTGGTGGAATTTTCCTTTGAAGAATATGATGTGAATCACCATTTCTATTGATTAATTTTTATTGAAAACCCATTTTATCAGATATTAGAATGGCTACTCCTGCTTTCTTCTTGTTCCATTTTTTTAGAAAACTGTCTTCCATCCCTTTGTGTATATTCGTGACTTAGTTCTGTTTCTTGTATTGCAACAGATTGTTGGGTCTTGTTTATCTATCCATTCTGTTAGTTTGTGTCTTTTTATTAGAGAGTTGAGTTCACTGATATTGAGAGAAATTAATGACCAGTGGCTGTTAGATCCTTTGATTTTGATGTTGGTTGTAGTGGTGTGTTTGTGTGCTTCGCTACTTTTAGATTTGCTGTAGTGAGACTATTTATTTCCTTCATTTTCCTGAAAGTATTTAGTTTTCTTGGGTTGTATTTTTTTTCTAGTATCTTTTATAACGCTGTATTTGTGGGTAGGTATTGTTTACATTTGCTTTTGTCATTGAATATCTTGTTTTCTCCATCTATGATGACTGAGAGTTTTGCTGGGTATAGTAGCCTGGGCTGACATCTGTGTTTTCTTAGGTTCTGCATGATATCTGTCCAGAGCCTTCTGGCTTTCATAGTCTCTGTTGAGAAGTCAGATGTGATTCTGATGGGTTTTCCATTATATGCTACTTGGCCTTTATCCCTTAATGTTTTAGTGTTTTTTTTTTTTTTTAATTTGTTCTGTATACTTATTGTTTTGATTATTATGTGGCAGCAGAATTTTCTTTTCTGGTCTAATTCATTAGGTGTTTTGAAGGCCTCTTGTATTCTTATAGCCTTCTCCTTTAAGTTGGGGAAATTTTCTTCTATGATTTTGTTGAAAATATTTTCTGGGCCTTGGAGACAGGAATCTTCTTTTTCCTCTATTTCTATTATTCTTAGGTTTTGTATTATGTTGTCTCAGATTTCTTGGATGGTTTGTGTCAAGAATTTTTTAGATTTAACATTTTCTTTGATGGATACATTGATTTCTTTCATTGTCTCTTCTACAGCTAAGATATTTTTTTGTTCCATATCTTGTAGTCTATTCTTTATGCTTACCTCTGTAGTTCCTGTTTTCTTCCCTAAGTTCTTCCTCTCCATGATTTCATCTGTTTGTTTTCTTTAATTTTTCCAATTCTGTGTTCAGATCTTGAGCCGTTTTTTTTTTTTTTTTATTTCCTTCACCTGTCTGACTGTATTTTCCTGTTTTTCCTTCAATTTCTTCACCTGTTTGTTTGAACATCCATTTGTTTCTTTTTATTCTGTCAGTAATGTAACCATTTCCTCTCTGAAGGCCACAAACTATTTGGCTGATTCTTCTTGTATTTCTTAACAGATAGGCATACTCTATTTGACTTTATCTTCCTCTATTTCTTTGTGGATGGCTCTAATCTGTTTGATTTTATCTTGCATTTCTTTATGAATGGCCCTAATCTGTTTGGCTTTATCTTCCTCTATTTCTTTAAGGATGGTCATAATCTGTTTGAATTTTTCTTCGTCTATTTGTTTAGTCCTTTTATTTGTTTCTTTCATTAGTCTCTTCATAAGCATAGATTGTCAGGTCATCTTTCTGAATTTCACTTATGATAGGGTTCCAGTTCATCTTGCCTCTTAATAAGTGGGTTCTGGAGATGTCATAGTGTTTTGGCTTTTGTTGATTTTGCTTTTACTCTGACTTCTACCCTTCCGGCTATCTCAGGTGTTTCTCCTGCCTGTTAGAATCCTGGGGTGGGGAGAATCCCTTTGGCAGGAAGATTCTTGTTCCTGAAGGGGCCTCCTCAGCTTTTTGTGTTTGGTCAACCTGAAAGGCCGTGCTCCTCCAGAATTGCCACAGCTCACCTCCGGCTTATGGTACTGTGTGGTAACTGGTCTTTGGTAGTCAGGAGGGCTGTCTTCTCACCAGGAGAATCCCTGGAAACACCTGTCCTCTTTGGCTTTCTTGCCTGAATTTAGTGAGCTGGTACTGCTGCTCTTAATACTGTATTTGCTGGGCACAGCCCTCTTGAAGAACCAGGTGTGCTTACGATTTGCTCAGTTTAGCTAGGGATAACTGGTTACATCTTGGAGCAGTATCAGGGAGCTGAGCACTTTTATCTCAGTTTTCTATAGGTCTGAGGTTGCAGCTCTGTGCCCCGGTCCCCAAGTGGTAATCAGTGGCAGGTGAGCACAGCACGCATGCGTTTGGCGGGATGCTAGAACTTGTAACCTATGGGAACCCAGAAACTTTTCCAGAGGTGGGTGTCCTGATGGTTCCCCCACTGTGAGGTTTTCTCCCTATAGGGAGACCCAGTATGTAGTGTTTTGGGGTCCTCAGTTCAGTCTGTGATGGTGAATAGAGCACACAATAATAGGCAAGTGGCTCCACGCTGGCGACTGAGCACCTGCAGGAACCCAGGAACTTTTCTGGAAACCTTTTGGAGGGGGAGAGGCGTTGGCTGAGTGCCCTGAGGTTGGACCTGATATTTCCCTCAATGTGATGTTTCCTCCTGACAGGGAAACCCAGTCTTTGGTGCCCTGGGGCCCACAGTCCTTTCTGGGACTGTGAGTCCAATACACAGGCAGGTCTCTGAGCTCGTGGATGAATACCTACAGGACCTGGCGACCTTTTCCAGGGATTGTCTGGGTGACTTGAGGTCAGTCTCCATTGCTTCCTTCACTGTGGATTTTTTTTTTTCTCGACTGGAAATCCCTGTCTCTGATGTTGTGGTGCCCACAGTTCATTCTGGATTGGTGATCAGAGTACGCAGGCATGGGGCTCTGGGTTGGTGACCTAGCCCCTGCTGGGACCATGGAACTCTTCTGGGGTTTAGCTTGGTGACCTGATCATGGAACTGATTGCTTTCCACACTGTGGGGTTTCTTCTCACCTGGGAAACAAAATTCCTGCTGTTTTTGAGCCCAGAGTTCGGTCTTTTGGTTGCTGTGCAGTCACTGCTGTCCTGCTTGTCAGATAGTGTCCTCTTTGGGCCACCATCTTGGATACAGCCCTCTGTATCAGTGTTGAACAGAAGAATGTTGCCGCATATTTGATCCCATTGTGATCCTTGAGATTGCAAACTGTAAAACCCTTTTTCTAGTTGTGGACTCCTCTGCCCTATCACACACCTTTAATCCAAGAGCTTTCTGTTTATTGTAAATAGGTGGTTTGGTCTGGTTTATGCAGCCCTAGCACACACCTTTAATCCAAGAACCTTGTGTACACAGGATTTAATAAAGATAACCTTAGGTCAAGAGGCAGAACAAGAAACCAGCTGACAGGAATTCAGCAGTAGGAGGAAATTAGAGTTGAAGGGAATTTAAGAAAACATGGAGAAGACAGAATGCTTTAGCTCCAGACCTTAAGCTCTCTATCTCTTGGGTTTTAGCTGTTGGCTTTTTCCTCCTGGGCTGTTGTGTGAGCTAGCAGGCCTTTTCCTACTGGACTGTCAGCTGAGCTAGCAAGCTTTTACTTTTGGGCTTTTGTTCTTTTCCTTCTGGGACATGAGATGAGCAGGAAGATCAGCTGGTTTTTTTTTTTTTTTTCTCTGCCTCTCTGAGCCAAGTAGGTTTTCACTCTAGCATCTGGCTCCTGAGTCTTCATTGGTAAAATAAAACAATTGGGATTTTCATTTTTTATAACAACAGTAGAGACATTTTTTTTCTCAAAATAGAATGAAGAGCTGGTATATACATGCAGGGAAATGGAGAGACTTCCTGGGCTAGATGACATTGACTGAGGGATTCAGGAGTAAGATCGCATGTGGGGAAAAGTATGAAGGCAAATGTATACTTAGGTGAAAAGTTGAGATTATAGAAAAGGAGTTCTAAGACTGTTCTAGGTTTTTGCATCAATTTGTGGGTGTGGGTGGCGTGTGTTGTGTGGATGATGGACTTTCCTTCAAGTACTGTGGCAATAATTAGTGTAGAAAACAAGTCTGAAAGCCAAGTTTCAATTTCTTCATTAAATGTCAATAAGTGACCAAAGATCTGTTTTTTATTTTGATGATGAGATGAGATGTTAAAGGTCACTAGAGATAAAGATTTCAAAGAACTGTGGAATGGATTGACTGCACATTAACATGGCAGCTGTTGGAAGAAGATCAGATGAAGTTGTTAATGGCCCAAGTGAATGAGGTCAAATGTTCTTGGGATGAAGAATTGGCCATATGAGAATAAAAGCTGGTGTCTCTATTTATTGTGGGCTGAAAGGTGTGATGAGGTGATGAGGTCAAACTAGTTGGCTTTATAAGCAATGCAGGGTAAAGGAAACTCTGGGTAGTAGAAGTTAGACACACATCAAGAATATGTGGGTAATTACAGGGAAGAATTACCAACTTAAGACTAAAGAAAAAAATGGTTAACAAGGCTAGGCTTGTATAATCATGAAAATGGAGAGTGGGAGGGAGAGGAGACAATAAGGTCGTGCATGTAGTAGGGTAGAAAAGTTGAACATGGTGGCCCATGCCCATCAATCCAGCACTTTGGAGACTAAAACCAGAGGATTGCCATGAGTTGGAGGCCAGTTTGGGCTACATAGTATATTCTAGGTCTCCCTAAGCTATAGTCTCAGCAACAACAACAACAACAAAAAAAAGAAAATATGATAGAAAGAAATAGAATAATATGAAGATAGGCAGCAGGACCACAGTCATGGCTAGTTATAACTGGCTTTTAGGTTTCAGTGTTTTTTTTTTTCATTATTAATTCTAATCCATCCATCCATTCATTCATTCATTTATTCATTTGTATTCTTCCCTTTCACTATTTCCCTGCCTGTCCCTCTTAATCTCTTTTCTTTCCTCCAAATGCTATGCCATATGAGCAGTTCAGGGTTCTACAAAATACCCTGCAATTTCTCTATTAGTCTTTTTTTTCTCTGTAGAAAGGAGTCTAAGTCTGTCAATAGTTCCAAGATATATGCTTCCTAATTTGAGTCTATTTGCACAAAGTACAACTGTAACAGTATATATGCTGCTTTAGAAATGTATCCAGGAATCTTACCTGTGGTGCCCTTTTTAAAAAAAAAAAATTTAATTTTTTAAATTATTTTTAATTTTATTAATTACTGTTTATTCACTTTGTCTCCTCCTGTAGACCCCTCCTTCCTCCCCTCCTTCCTTCCCTCCCAATCCTGCCCTCCCTCCCTCTTCCCCACCTGTGCCCCTCCCCCAGTCCACTGATAAGGGAGATCCTCCTCCCCTTCCCTCTGATCCAAGTCTATCAGGACTCATCATGAGTGGCTGCATTGTCTTCCTCTGTGGCCTAGTAAGGCTGCTCCCCATTCAGGGGGAGGTGATCAAAGAGCCAGCCACTGAGTTCATGTCAGAGACAGTCCCTGTCCCCATTACTATGAACACACTTGGACACTGAACTGCCACGGGCTACCTCTGTGCAGGTGTTCCAGGCCATCTTCATTAGTGGTGCCCTTTTTTGGGTTACTTTAAAAATTACAATGTGTGTTCCCAGGAGTAAATGAGGGCATTACTTTGTAGTATTTTTTGGTCATTATTAGTGTTCAGTTTTTGCTTTTAGTATAGCAGTTGGATGATTGGGTATTTATTCATCTATTTATCTGTTTACTTATTTATTTTAAAAAAGGAGAAAAGAGCAATGACATAAATAATGTAGGTCAAGGAGTTGAACAGTAAAACAGTGGATTATATGCCTGTGCTTTAAACAGTTATTCAGCCTAGTTTTATTTAAACATTTCCAAAGCTGTTTTTGATTATTTCCTTAATTCTGCTTAACAGAGTCTAGTATATGAATCCAAGTCCAGAAGTGATTCTTACTAAAAGTTATAGCAATTGATACTAATATATATATAATATATACCTTAGACATTTATTCATTGCAGAGGGGCATATTTAAGAAGGAAACCCAATGTTTTAACAGCTAAGAAAAAAACTGGACATTGGTATAATTTTAACTCCTTAAGAAATATTAATTCATTGTGTTATCCAACATCCTGGGTAAAAATCAAATGTTACTTGGTTTCATACAAGAGGAAGTACTTTTTCTTTTCTTTTCTTTTCTTTTCTTTTCTTTTCTTTTCTTTTCTTTTCTTTTCTTTTCTTTTCTTTTCTTTTCTTTCCTTTCCTTTTCTTTTCTTTTCTCTTCTCTTCTCTTCTCTTCTCTTCTTTTCTTTTCTTTTTTCTTTTCTCTTCTTTTCTTTTTTCTTTTTTCTTCTCTTTTCTCTTTTCTCCACTCTTCTTTTCTTTTCCTTCCCCTTCCCTCCTCTGCCCTCCCCTGCTCTCCCTTTTCTCCCCTCCCCTCCTCTCTTCTCTCCTCATCTCTGTAGTCCTGGCTGTTCTGGAACTTAGAGATGTAGACTGGGCTGGCCTCTAACTCAGATATTTGTCTGCCTTTGCCTCCAAAATGCTGAGATTAAAGGCATATACCACCACCCGGCTGGAAGTTATTTTTTTTCTTTTCTTTTTTTTTTTTCTTTCTAAGAATTTTTATCTTTTTTTATTCTTTATTAATTAATTATTTTTATTAATTACAGTTTATTCACTTTGTATCACCCCATAAGCCTCTCCCTCCTCCCCTCCCACTCCACCCTCCCTCCCCCTTCTTCTGGCTTGCCCCTCCCCAAGTCCACTGATAGGGGGAGATCCTCCTCTCCTTCCTTCTGATCTTAGTCTATCAGATCCCATCAGGAATGGCTGCATTGTCATCTTCTGTGGCCTGGTAGGGCTACTCTCCCCTCAGGGGGAAGTGATCAAAGAACAGGCCTATCAGATTATGTCAGAGGCAGTCCCTCTTCCCATTACTGTGGAACTCACTTGGATACTACGCTGTCATGGACTACATCTGTGCAGGGGTTCTAGGTTATCTCCATGCATGTTCCTTGGTTGGAATATGAGTCCCTGGGGAGACCCCTGTGTTCAAATTTTCTGGTTCTGTTGCTCTCCTTGTGGGGTTCCTGTCCTCTCCAGATCTTACTATTTCTTACTTCTTACTTAAGATTCCATGCACTTTGCCCATCAGTTGTCCTTAAGTCTCAGTGTCCACCAACCGTTTCTCTGACAGAGGGCTAATATCCAGTATATATAAAGAACTAAAGAAGCTGAAAAACAGCAAACCAAGTAATCCACTTAAAAAATGGGGAACAGAGCTAAACAGAGAATTCTCTGTAGAGGAATATCGAATGGCAGAGAAACACTTAAAGAAATGCTCAGCTTCATTAGCCATTCAGGAAATGCAAATCAAAACGACCCTGAGATTTCACCTTACACCCATCAGAATGGCCAAGATGAAAAACTCAAGTGACAACACATGCTGGAGAGGCTGTGGAGAAAGGGGAACCTTCCTCCACTGCTGGTAGGAATGTAAACTTGTACAACCACTCTGGAAATCAATCTGGCACTTTCTCAGACAACTAGGAATAGCACTTCCTCAAGATCCGGCCATACCACTCCTAGGCATATATCCAAAAGGGGCTCAAGTACACAATAAAGACATTTACTCAACCATGTTTGTAGCAGCTTTATTTGTAATAGCCAGAAGTTGGAAACAGCCCAGATGCCCCTCAACTGAAGAATGGATGCAGAAATTGTGGTACATCTACACAATGGAGTATTACTCTGCAAAGAAAAATAAGGAAATCATGAAATTTGCAGGTAAATGGTGGGACTTGGAAAAGATCATCCTGAGTGAGCTGTCCCAGAAGCAGAAAGACACACATGATATATACTCACTCATATAGACATATAACATAGGATAAACCTACTAAAACCCTGAACATCTAAAGAAACTAATCAAGAAAGCGGACCCTGACTAAAACGCTCAATCCCCATCTCAAAGGGCAAAAAGGATAGACATCAGAAGAAAAAGAAAACAGGAAACAACCTAAGAACCTGCCACAGAGAGCCTCTGAAAGGCTCTGCCCTACAGACTATCAAAGCAGACACTGGAAATATTTCTTAAGGTCAAGAAAGATATCATGCTTTCTCATAAACTTAAATATAAATTTATCATACAAACATTATTTTAGAGGATCACAGTAAGCCCATCTAATTCATAATTTAATTTAATATGAGAGGGAGCCCTATACAAATTTGAACAATTTTTATAGTAATCTATTATTTTCCTCTTGCTATGATAGTTTCATAAATTTAATTATTCCCAAAGCAAATCTATTCAGATATTACAAAAAGATAGCGACAGTACACATAACATGTTTTAAAAGTGATTGCAAAGATTGTTCATAAGATTTAGATTGTAATAATGATTTAACACATGTATGGGTCACATTGTTTATTTGTTTTCTGTTCACTCAAATACGTGAACTTATGCTCTGATTTCTCCCACTGCTCTACTCCTTCTTTGATATACTCATACTTCCTCTGAAATATACCTGACTTAACCTTGATCCTAAAAACTAAATTGCTTTAAACATTTAATAAATGCATTAATGGAAAAGCTGGAACACTTATGATAATTTCTCCAAGTTTATTATAACCACATGTTCTGGAGGAGTTCTTGATTTAGTTCTGTTGCTCTGGGTATTGAAATCAAACACCCACAAATGAGTTCACAGACATTGGTTTGGAGTCATCATCAATGTTAGTCCCAGTCTTTTTGTTAGTACCCTTGATCAAATTCTTTCATGATGAATTTGGGAAGTAGTGTCAGTGTTCAGAATTTAGATTTAAGTTTTCCACACTGCAACTGCATAGTCATAAAGTTCTGCAATCTTACTCAATCAAAATAACGGTTATGAGTAAGCACTCTCTTCTCTACTTTTTCATTTCTTTAGTTTTCTTATTGGTTAATCTGATTTACCCAGTCTCTATAAAAACATTTATCTCCCTACGTAAAAAAGTGACCTCCTTAAAGGAATAAAATAGATTTTGGAGAGATGGCTTGGTGGTTTCCTCTGCTGGCTACTTTTACAGAGAGCGAGGTTCCATTCCCAAATCTACATGGTGGCTCATAACTGCCAGTAACTCTAGTTACAGGGCATCTCACACCATCTCTTGACCTCCATCTGTGGCGGGCATACACATGATGCGTGAACATAGCTGTTATCAAAGAACACATAGAATAGTTTTTGAAAAATTGAAGAAGAAATGTATAAATTTGTCAAGCTCAAGTGTGGTGACACACTACTATAATCTTAGCACATGGGAAAGTGAGGTAGTGGAATAAGAAGTTTATGTCCAGCTTGGGACAGAAAGTAAAGCCTTGTGATTAATAAAAATAATATAAGTACATTTTGGAAAGAAAAACGAAAAGTGACATTTCAAATGTAAAAAAAAAAAAAAAAAGTAAAACGTGAGCCAAACAGTGTTCCATTAACCAAGATGGCTTAGAAAGTCCAGGACATTTTCCAGTGAAATGAACCTATGCATATCATGAAAAGGATAAACCTACTAAAATCTGTACATCTAAAGAAACTAATCAAGAGAGAGGACCCTGACTAAAATGCTCAATCCCCATCCTGAAAGGCAAAGAGGAAGGACATCAGAAGAAGAAAACAGGAAACAAGCTAGAAACCCGCCACGGAGGGCCTCTGAAAGGCTCTGCCCTACAGACTATCAAAGCAGATGCTGAGACTTATGGCCAACTGTTGGGCAGTGTGCATGGAATCTTTTGTAAGAAGTGGGAAGTAGTAAGATCTGGAAAGGACAGGAACCCCACAAGGAGAGCAACAGAACCAGAAATTTGAACACAGGGGTCTTCTCAGAGATACTCCAACCAAGTACCATGCATGGAGATAACCTAGAACCCCTGCACACATGTAGCCCATGGCAGTTTAGTGTCCAAGTGGGTTAAATAGTAATGGGAAGAGGGATGCTTCTGACATAAACTGATTGGCCTGCTCTTTGATCACCTCCCCCTGAGGGGGGAGCAGTCTTACCAGGCCACAGAAGATGACAGTGCAGCCACTCCTGATGAGATCTGATAGACTAAGATCAGAAGGAAGGAGAGGAGGACCTCCCCTATCAGTGGACTTGGGGAGGGGCATTTGTGAAGAAGGGGGTGGGAGGGTGGAATCAGGAGGTGGGGAGGGAGGGGAAAAGGGAGGGGCTTATGGGGATACAAAGTGAATAAAGTATAATTAGTAAAAAAAGAGAAAAAAGATCAACTGGGAACTGTTAATATATTTGTTTTTTTTTTTTTTTTGGTTTGCTAGTTTCTTTTTTTTTTTCTTATCATTTTTTTATTTTTTTTTATCAGTTACATTTTATTAACTCTGTATCCCAGCCGTGTCCCGATCCCTCATTCCCTCCCAGTCCCTCCCTCCCTCCCTCACTCCACCATGCCCCTTTCCAAGTCCACTGATAGGGGGGACCTCCTCCCCATTCATCTGATCCTGTTTTATCAGGTATCTTCAGGACTGGCTGCAAAGCCCTCCTCTGTGGCCTAACAGGACTACTCCTCCCTTCGGGGGTGCTGTTAATATATTTGTATGACAATAAAAAATGGTTAATAAGCATCATGAAAGGGCATGCCACAATCTTCAGGAATCTTACTATCTAATTCATAAAATTGAAAGATTTCAAGTACTGTTTGTCTGTTGTAAACTGATTTTGTTGTTGTCTTTGTTGCTCTCTTGTTTGCTATTTTCTTTGAGCCTTTCTTAAGAGTGGGACTTATTGTCAATAGTGAAGACACAATGGATGAGAATGTTTCAGCATAGTGAAGAAACTGAAGAGAGGCAGACAAGTGTGTCTACAGGGACTTAGCATTGGTCATAATCTCAATGTTTTATCTTAAACATTTGACATTCCTTTAAGCACATAACTCCTTATATTCATTCAGACACTTTAAATATTCCTTCTCCAGGATTCTAACATGTGTTTTGTATATCTGAGTAATTGATACTCATGGGGACTTTCTCATTTGGCTTCTACATTTTATGCATAGGAAAACTGAGGTTCAAAGAGAAGAATGGAGATTCAAAGTTGATTTTTCTCCTAAAGTAAGCTTCTTCCTAATTTAACAAGAGAATGATATTCCATGTTCTTTAAATTTTGGTTTCAATAGAAAGGAACAGGCCTTTGGTTTATAGGATTTCATAAATACATATCTATGTATACAGATTATTTGATTTGATTTGGAAAGGATCAAAGGGGAAAGTGAATGTCTGAGTTCAGTTATTTCCAGTTCTAAACCTGTGACCGTCTGCAGAGCAATTCACTACTGTAACTGCCTTCTTCCTGTTAGTTTGGGCATTACCAGGACAGGATGGGAGGTTTCTTCCTATTGCCTGCCTGTGTAGATACTTCCTTCTTATACTTGGCACCCAGCCTTCCCTAAGTAGCACGCATTTCAGAGCTATGTGGTATTTCAGAGTGTGTTCGTTGGATTATACTTGCTGTTTACTTCTGCTTCTAGTAGTTTGTTGCCTACTGAGTTGCCTACAATTTGCTACTGTACACAACCATGAGCTGAGTCATTTATTATAACCTTTGAGGAGCATTAGAAGTTTGTTTTCCTTCTCCTTTTGAAAGCGTTTTGAGTGTTTCATGGCTGTCCAGTGAAGTCAAAAGATATCATTTTGCCTATGTTTGTATGCTAATGAGACACATTGGAGAGATAGCTCAGTAAGTAAAGTGCTTGTCTAGCAAGCATGAGGAAGGATGCAAGTTCCATTTTCACTAATATAAAAAAACTGAGTTTGATGACATGTGCTTGTAATCTCAGCTTTTAGGGAAGCTCAGCGAAAGGTAAGAACTCTCAGAGCTTCCCTGACAACCTTGAGTAATCAGGAAGCTCTGGTTACCAGTTGACCAGTTGAGAGTTCCTGTTTCAAAATTCAAGGTGGATGGTTCCTGAGGAATGACATCCGAGATTCACCTTCTGGTTTCCACAGATGTGTACACATATGGACATGTCCCCCTGCACACACACATACAAACATGAAGTTAATAAGTTGTCATCTGATTAATATAGAATAACAAAATGTTTGGTCATTTTGATCTGATAGCTCTACTATTTTCTCTTCCATTTCATAAGATTTTTTTATTTCTTTTAGAAAAATATCCATATTGGTTTTTATTTGTACCCACTGAATTTGAAGCATAGTAACCCTGTAGGTGTATTTCATTTATTTGTATTAGGATCACATTTTACATGGAGATTAATTTTTAAAATCTATATTGTGAGCAATTGGTCATTGGTAAGTAAAGAATGTTCCCATTGTGCTGTATGACAATATTGGTCTTTTTCTTAGTGCTTACTATATGAAGAGATACTTTCGTGCTCCATATTCATTTAAATTTAAATTTTATATGTATGAGTGTTTGTATATATGTTAGTGTACCATGTGTATGTAATGCTTGTGGAAGGATATCCTGAAACTGAAGTTACAGGTGGTTGTAATTTGCCATGTGGATGCTGGGAACCAAACCCAAGTCCTCTGCCAGAGCAGTAAGTACTCTTCACCACTGAGCCATCTCTCTAGATTCTGAGGAAACTGAGACGTTATGGGGTCAGTGAACTTGGTGCAGTTAACATAGCTAGTAAGTGGCAAAATCAATATTGTTCTCAGACACCTGGCTCAAGAATCCATACACTCCCTTTCTGGTGGGAACAACCTCCCTATGAGAACATACCCCTCACAAAGGCTTTCCTTCATCCCTCTCCAGAAGAGGAAAAGAAGAAACAAAAGGGAAAGTGTCTGGTGCAGAGCCCCAATTCCTACTTTATGGATGTGAAATGCCCAGGATGCTGTAAAATCGCTATGGTCTTTAGCTAATTCGGAAGTGATAGTCTTGTGTGTGGCTGTTCCACTGTTCTATGTCAGCATACAGGCAGAAAAGCAAGACTGACAGAAGGATGTTCCTTCAGGAGAAAACAGCACTGAAAGCACTCATTCAAGATGAGTGGGAACCATCCCAATGAACACATTTTTGATAAAAAAAAAAAAAAAAAGAATCCTTATATACTTTAACCTGTATGCTCCTTTACCATATCTTACATGTCTACTCTGAAACATCAGGATAATTGTCATGCCCTCTAAAAGAAGGTTAGTATCATAAATGACAGAGTTATACTCAGTAAAAATATGATACAGTACAGGGGAGAGATTGCTTGGTTAGTAAAGTGCTTGTCATGCAAGCTTGAGGGCTTGAAGTTGGATCTAGAGCACCCATGTAAGAGTCGATGCAGTGACATTCTTTTATAACCCTAGCACTGGAAAGATGGAAAGAACTCTGGGACTTGTTGACTAAATCTAGTCAGTTGGTGAGTTTTAGGTTTAGTGAGAGACTATGTCTCAAAAATAACGTGAAAAAGTTATTGAAGAAGACAGCCAACATCGACTTCTGGCCTACACATGAATGCACAACACACCTTTGTTCAAAATATATTTTCTTTTAAATAATAGACCGCAAGGTGTTACAGAATTACTCCAAATGATACTATGATGTGGTTAGTAAAACAAGTGAGCCTATGTAGTAAAACAATGTGAGTCTAAGGTTCTACAGCCAAGGCTACACAGAGAAACCCTATCTTGAAAAAACAAACAAACAAACAAAACCACTCTGTTTCCTCTAAGTCAAAGTAATATAAACCTAATCTTATTTTCTTCATAAAAAAAGCATTATAGTAAGGGTTATTCAGATTAATTCCTGGCTTACTAAATAGAAACAGCCTTAGCTACATTTTTAATCAACTGTTTAATCAGCTGGATATGATTAATCTGAACACTGCTTGGGATAAAATTGTTTAAAATTTACGTAAGTCAGTTAGCAATAACCAATCATGTGAAAATATGTTTAAAGTACTAAAAAGTCACTATACAATGTTGCTATTGTCACAGTTACTGCCTTGCTTCTCTGAAACTAATCAAAACGGGTTTCAATTTCCTTTAGTGTACATGTTGATATGTAATATTTGTGTAGGTGCCCACAGAGCCCAGAGGTGTCGATTTCCCCCAGAATTGGACTTACAGGTAGTTGTGAATTCCATGACCGGAGTACTGGGACTGTAACTCAGTTTCTTTAAGAGTGGTATGCTCTCTTAACATCAGAACCATCTCTCTGGCTTTTTAATCGAACGTTTTTTGTTTGTTTGTTTTTATTTTGGAAAACAGCTTTTGGAGAAATTTCCTGAGAGTTTATACTTTGCTTTTTTCATTGTATATTCTCTGTAGATTTTATAGAACAGAGTTGGTCTTGGTTACACACACCTTTAATCCCAGCACTCTGGAGGCAATGGCAGGCAGATCTCTGTGAGTTCAAGGCCAGCTGGCCTACATTGTAAGTTTCAGCACAGCTAGAGCTCCACAGAGAAATCCTTTCTTAACCCCCCAAATTAACCAGACACAAATTTTATAGTACAGGTTATTAGTCTTGACTTGAGTTGTCCTTAGAGAAAGTAATGGTGAGCTGAATAAGGTGGCACATACCTCTAATCTCACCACTTCAAAAGTGGAATCAGAAGGATCAGGATGAACTCAGTGTATTCTCTGCTTCATTAAAAGTTCAAGGCCAACCTTAGTTACATAAGACTAACAAAAAAGAATAAGAAAATAAAGCGATAGCTAATGAGATCTGAAGAATGATTATAAGTAGGTAAAGAAGTGATAGGAATATTCTTTGTTGAGAGAAGCAGGGAAAAAGCAGCTCTGGGACAGGAAGAAGCCTAAGACTACTTGAAATGGAAAGAAAGCTGATGGATTGTAACAGAGAAATAAAAAAGTTAGATTAGACAAGGAACACACTAGACTATGTGTGAGACCTTGCAGGACAGAACTTATGTTTTCAGATCGTGAAACCATTATTAAAGTAGGATTGGAGGGCTGGTGGGATCAGGTTTTTATTATGTGACTATTGTTTTTTACTGGCTGTGTCAGCTTTTACTATTGACGTTTTAACTTTTTTTTTTTTTGTCAAGCATTTGATTAATGTTCAGTCTCTCCCACAATAAGCTGTTGGAAGACAGATACTGTGTAAAATCCATTGCTTTTTTACAAGTGCCTTGTGTATAGTAGGAAATCAATTAATACAGGTTAATGACTCTATTAACAACATTAGTAAATGTATCTTTTTAACTGAGTATTTATTTGTTTGTTTATTTATTTCCAGTAATAGGATGGGTGTCTACTGTTCATGAGACTCTGAATTCAATTTTCAGCTAGTAGAAAAGAGTTACTTTAAAAAATTTTGAGATGGAATTCACACGATGCAAAATTGAACTTTTTGTTACATTTGTTTGTTTATATAAAGCACAGTACATGTGGAGGTTAAAAGACAATTTGTGGACGTCTGTTCTTTCCTGCTATGTGGGTTCAGGGAACTGAAATTAGATTGTTAACATTGGCAGCAATTCCTTTATATGATAAGCCATCTCACGAGCCCAAAATGAACTTAAGGCAGTTTATTTAGTAGTATGAGGTTAGGATATATATCGTTTGGCTTTTTTCTCCATGTTTTTCTTGCTTTTTCTCTGTGAAGCAAGTAACAGAAATTAGTCTTCCATCACTTTTATGTCTCAGAGCTAACACTAACAACATTCTCTTTGCTCTCTTGTTTGACAGTAGCTAAACAAACCCCAATTTCAGAAGTGATCCTGTCATGTCATGGAGGAAGGAATGCTGCACAGAGAAGCAAAGCAGAATCAAAACCTGAGGCAGGAATGAAAGAGAGAACTTGGCAATAGAAAGGAGTCCTCAGGAGTCAGTTGAAGACCCTTACAGTCTGAAAAACAAGAAATCGAGCATATACGGTCTTAGAGCTGAAAGGAGATATTAACACACGCCCCTACACATAACTAAGAAGCAATTTACAGTTAGTAACCCCTTGGAAATGAACATTTAGTTTCTTCCAACAGAGTTTCACAGGGGAAACAAACTATTCTTAAGGATAGGCTACATTTCTAGCAGTAGATGGCCAAGAGAAAATGAACTCAATAGCATCTTTGGAGGTTCTTTGTCTCATAATGTCATATCATGGCTGTATTTTTTTAAAGCTTTATGTATATATTAAAGCTTATGGTTTTGTGTTTTTATGGGATTCCTCTGTGTGTGTGTGTGTGTGTGTGTGTCTCCATGTATATGTGTTACTTTTGCTTGTTTCTTTGATTCTTTTGCTTCTCTTTGTTTGTTTTATCCTATTCAGATTGGTTTTCTTTATCTTTCTATATTATGTTATATTTTGTTATGCTATGTTTTATTTTATTATAATCTCTTAGATGCCTGCTTGTTATTAAAGGAGAAAGGGAGTAGATATAGATGGGATGGCAGTCAGAGAAGAAACAGGAGTCTATGTCTATATCTGTATATCTATATGTTTTGTTTTTTAATTTAATTTTAATTTATATATTCACTTTATATCCCAAACATAGCTCCCTCCCTCCTCTCAGTTCCACTTTCCCACCCTGTTCTCCCATCGCCCTTTCCCTTCTCCTCATAAAAGGGGAGCCCTCCCCCAACCCACCCCAGCACATCAAATGCCATCAGAACTGAGCTCGTCCTCACCTACTGAGGCCAGGAAAGGCAGCCTGTTAATGAGAAGTGATCAAAAGCAGGTAACAGAGTACATGTCATAGTACCTGCTCAACTTACTAGGGAACCCACATGAAGATCAAACTGCCCATCAGTTACATATGTGTAGGGGGCCTATGTCCAGTCCATGCATGCTCTTGGTTGTTGCTTCCATCTCTGTAAGCCCTCATGGGCATAGGTTAGTTGGCTCTTTTGGTCTTCTGTGGAGATCTTGTCCCCTCTAAGTCCTTCAGTTTCTCACCTAATGCTTGGCTATGAGTAGCATCTGATTGCTACTGGGTGGAGCAATCAGCTGCTGGGTGGAGCCTCTCAGAGGACAACTATGCTAAGGTCCTGTCTGTAAACACAGCAGAATATCCTTAATTGTGTCAGGGGTTGGCTGTCTCCCCTGGGGTGGGTCTCAGTTCGGGCTAGGCAATGGTTGGACATTCCCTCAGTTTCTGCTTTATATTTATCTCTGCACATCTTGTAGAGAGAGTAAATTTGGAGTCAAAGGTTTTGTTGGTAGATTGGTGTTTCCCTCCCACCACTGCTAAAGTCCTGTCCGGCTAGAGGCTGTCTCCTCAGTCTCCATGTTAGTCTCCAATGCTAGGAGTCTCAATTAGAATCATCATGGTGTCCTCCCTGGAACCTACCCTGTCACAAGTTTCCACCTTGTCTCAGAGATGCCCTCTCCCCTTAGCTTTCCCTTTTCTTTCTAAGCCCTCTCCTCTCCCCACATCTGATCACCCCTTGTTTCCATCCCTCCACACTCTCCTATCTGGTTCCCTCTCTACTTCTTCTTCTACTCTCTTCTATTTCCCCATCTGGGTAAGATTCAAGAAGGGCCTTCCTTGGGCACTCCTTGTTACTTAGCTTCTTTGGGTCTGTGAATTGTATGTAGTATGTCTATCCTGTATTATATGGCTAATACAT
The DNA here is from genome assembly GCF_030254825.1 of Meriones unguiculatus. Classification (NCBI taxonomy): domain Eukaryota; kingdom Metazoa; phylum Chordata; class Mammalia; order Rodentia; family Muridae; genus Meriones; species Meriones unguiculatus. The sequence continues at coordinate 102,138,757 of NC_083369.1, read as the reverse complement.
GCTACGTGTGTCTTTCTGGGTCCGGATTACCTCCCTCAGGATGATTCTTTCTCATTCCATCCATTTGCTTGCAAATTTCATTATTTCCTTGTTTTTAATAGCTGAGTAGTATTACATTGTGCAAATGTACCATATTTTCTTTATCCATTCATCAGTTGAGGTACAATTGGTTGTTTCCAGTTTCTGAATTATACAAATAAAGCTTCTGTGAACACAGTTGAGCAAATATCCTTGCATTATGGTGGAGCATCTTTTGGATATATGCCCAGAAGTAGTATAGCTGGTCTTGAGGTAGAACTATTTCCATTTTTCTGAGAAAGTGTCAGATTGATTTCTACAGTGGTTGTACAAGTTTGCACTAGCACTAGCAATGGAGGAGTGTTCCCCCTTCTCCACATCCTCACCAGTATGTGCTATCGCTTGATTTTTTTATCTTAGCCATTCTGGTGGATGTAAGGTCTCAGAGTCATTTTGATTTTCATTTCCCTGATGAATAAGGATGCTGACCATTTCTTGAAGTGCTTGTAGGCCATTTGAGATTCCTTTGTTGAAAATTCTCTGTTTAGCTTTGTACCCAGTTTTTAAAATTGGATTATTTAGTTTTTAGGGGTTTTGATTTCTTGAGTTCTTTATGTATTTTGTATATTAGCACTCTCTTGGATGTAGGATTGGTAAAGATCTTTTCCCAATCTGTAGGCTGTCATTTTATTCTCTTGACAGTGTCCTTTGCCTTACAGAAGCTTTTCAGTTTCATGAGGTCCAATTTATTAACTGTTGACCTTAGAGCCTGAGCTGTTGGTATTCTTTTCAGGAAGTTGTCTCCTGTGCCAATGAGTTCAAGATTACTCCCCATATTTTCTTCTATTGTATTTATTATTTCTGGTTTTATGTTGAGGTCTTTGATCCACTTAGACTTGAGTTTTTGCAGGGTGATGATTATGGATCTATTTGCATTTTTCTTCGTGTAGACATTCGGTTAGACCAGCACCCATTTGTTGAAGATGCTCTTTTTTCCATTGTATAGTTTGGGTTTCTTTATCAAAAATCAAGTGTTTATAGTTCTGCTAGCTTATTTCTGGGTCTTCGATTGTATTCTGTTGATCTACCTGTTTGTTTTTATGCCAGTGCCATGTGGTTTTATTATTACTGCTCTGTAGTACAGCTTGAAATCAGGAATGATGATACCTCCAGAATTTCTTCTATTTTACAGAATTGCTTTAGCTATCCTGGGTCTTTTTATTTTTCCATATGAAGTTGAGAATTGCTCTTTCAAGGTCTGTAAAGAATTGTGTTGGTATTTTGTAGGAAATTGCATTGAATCTGTAGATTGCTTTTAGTAATTAATCCCACTGATTCATGAGCATGGGAGATCTTTCCATGTCTGGTATCTTCTTCAATTTCTTCAGAGACTTGAAGTTCTTGTCGTATGGGTCTTTCATTTGCTTGGTTACTGATACACAAAGATATTTTACATTATTTGTGGCAATCGTGAATGGTGTTTTTTCCCTAATTTCTTTCTCAGCCCATTTGTTGTTTCTATAGAGGAGGGCTATGAATTTTTTGAGTTAATTTTGTATCCAGACACTTGGCTGAAGATGTTTGTCAACTGTAGGGAGTTCCCTAGTACAAATTTTGGGGTCACTCTTGCATATTATCATATCATCTGTGAATAGCAATGCTTTGACATCTTCATTTCTAATTTATATCACCTTGATTTCCTTTTGTTGTCTTATTGTTTTAGCTAGAACTTCAGTTATTATTTTGAAGAGATATAGTGAGAGTGGACAGCCTTGTGTTGTCCCTGATATCAATGGAATTGCTTTAAGCTTGTCTTTGTTTACTTTGAAGCTGTCTATGAGGTTGCTTTATATTACCTTTATTGTTTTTAGGTATTTGTTTTGTTCCCTGATCTCTCCATGACTTAACATTAAATGGTGTTGGATTTTGTCAAATGCTTTTTTGGCATCTAATGAGATGATTACGTGTTTTTTTTTCTTTCACTTTGTTTATATGGTATATTATATTAGTGGAATTTTGTGTATCGAACCATCCCTGCATATCTGGGATAAAGCCTACTTGATAGTGGTAGATAATATTTTTAATGTGTTTGTGGGTTTGGTTTCTGAGTATTTTATTGAGTATTTTTGCATCAGTGTTCATAAGGGAATTTGGTCTGGAATTCTCTTTGTTGAGTGTGTAGTTTAGGTATCAGGGTGACTGTGACCTCATAGAATGAGTTTGGCAATGTTCATTGGCAATGTTTCTGTTTTGTGGAATAGTTTGGTATTAGTTCTTCTTTAAAAGTGTGCTAAAAATCTGTGCTGAAACCATCTGGCCCTGTGCTTCTTTTGGTTGGGAGACTTTTAATGATTGCTTCTGTTTTCTTAGGGCTTATAACCCTATTTAACTTTTTTTACCTGATCTTGATTCAACTTTTGTAAGTGGAATCTATCAAGAAAATCATCCATTTCCTTTAGATTTTTCCAGTGTTGTGGAGTACAGGCTTCTGAAGTAAAACGTAATGATTCTTTGGGTTTCCTTAGTATCTGTTGTCATGTCCCCCTTTTCATTTCTGATTTTGTTGGTTTGGATACTGTCGTTCTGCCTCTGAGGGTTTGCAAATCTTGTTGATTTTCTCAGAGAACCAGTTCTTGGTTTCATTAATTCTTTGTATTGTTTTCCTTTTTTTTCTAATTCATTAATTTCAGCTCTGAGTTTGATAATTTCCAGCCACTTACTCCTCTTGAGTATGTTTCCTTCTTTTTTTCTTAGACTTTTGGGTGTGCTGTTAAGTTCATTAGACTCAGGTTATCAGACCTGTCAGCTAGCGCTTTTACCTACTGAGACACCTCACTGGCCCATGACCCCATGATTCTTTCTGAGAAGCCTATAGCCACACTCTTATGTGTGCCTTATTCTTTCCTGAGTACCTTTTTTTTCCACTTTTAATAAATTACAAGTCTGCTTCATACTGATTCATCCTGGAATTCTTTTCTGCAGCATAGCTAAGGATCTGGGTTTGCTTGCATGGAAATCTTTGAAAAAGAACTCTAGTTGTTACTAGCAAAAGTAGTAAGCTGTACCTTTTTCTTTGCTTCTACTGACAAGCTGCTAGGCCTTGCTGTGTTTCCTTACTTAGTTTATTAACATTATATTCTACCGTTTTTCTCCAGTCATTTTTTTAAATTTTTTATTAATTACAGTTTATTCACCTGTAACTCCCTCCCTTTTCCCCTCCCAAACCAACCCTCCTCCCTCTTCTCCATCCATGCCCCTCTCCCAGTCCACTGACCTGGGAGGTCATCCTCCCCTTCCTTCTGATCCTAGTCCATCAGGTCTCATCATAAGTGGCTGCATTGTCTTCCTCCCCCATCAGGGGAAGGTGATCATAGAGCAGGCCAATCAGTTCATGTCAGAGACAGTCCCTGTTCCACTTGGAGAATGAAGAGGGAGGTGGGATCGGGAGGGGAGGAGGGAGGGGCTTACGGGGGGATACAAAGTGAATAAAGTGTAATTAATAAAAAAAATGTAAAAATAGAAAAAGAAAAAATTAAAATTAAAATTAAAAAAAAGAGTGTATTTTTGGAAACCTGACTTTATAGCTAGTCCACCCAAAAGCAAAGATAAGAGAACCTAAGTTTGTAAGTGGAATATCAAGATTTTTAAGCCAAACTGGCTTGTATAGCAAGATTATATCCCTAATAAACAAGAAGGAATGAATGCATATTCATATATACTTGATTGAATCTCTTGTATTCATTGAACATTTTGTTTTCTTATACCCCCTAACAAGTGTGAGCATTTCAAGCTCAAAGAGGTATTGAAATGAATTGGATTCTAAATCCATAAACATCATATATAGCAGCATTCTGATAAATCCATTGTACCCCTTGCCCCCTCCCTTTCTGCATCCCTTCCTTCCTTCCTTTAAGACAAGGTCTTTCTGTATAGACCAGGCTAGCCTCATACTCAAAGAGACTTGCCTTCCTCTTCCTGCCCTTTCTCCAGTACTTGATTAAAGGAGTATGCCAGCATACCTGGCTTTATATTCACTATTTTTAAGATTGTAAATTAGTACTGCTCCTCCCTTGGGGGGTGGGGAGGTCAAAGAGCTTGCCATTGAGTTCCTGTCAAAGATAGTCCCTGTTCCCCTTACTATGGGAAACCAATTGGTTATTGAGCTACTATGAGCTTTGTCCAAGTAAAGGTTCTAGGTTATGTCCATACATGGTCCTTGGTTGGAGGACTTTGCAGCCAGCCCTGAAGATACCTGATAAAACAGGGCCAAATGAAAGGGGAGGAGGTCCTTCCCAATCCGTGGACTTGGAAAGGGGCAAGGAGAAGCTGAGGAAGGGAGGGTGGGATTGGGAGGGAATAAGGGAGCAGGATACACTGGGATACAGAGTTAATAAAATATAACTAATAATAATAAACAATAGAAAAGATTGTAAATTAGGCATAAAGAAAAAAATCTTATATCAAAAGAAATTTCTTTCTTCAGAATATATGTTTTGTTTAAGACATTAATTTTTTCTACTTGACAGTTACAGTGAGAATGATCTACTTGACTGTTACATTAAGAATGATGAGTTTAACCTCATGCTATGTTATAGCAATATTCATATCATTAGAAATTTACTTTTGCTTTGACACATTTGCATCTATCCCTAACTATCCTCAAACTCTGATCCTCTGGCCTCAGTCTTCCAGGGATTACATGTTTATACCAACATACCTGGCTAGCGTTTCTCCTTTATTCCTCCCCCTTTTATACTTTTATTCAACACGCAGTTTAGAGTAGTACCTATTTGTCTTTGGCTTAAGGCAGAAACTGTAGTAAATGACTGGAAACCAAAATGGAATATTAGTTGGACATCTTAATAGTAGTCAAGTAAATGTAATATGTGTATAGTCCTTTTCAGATTGTCTTCTATCTGAAGTCATTTGCCCTACAGTTCACCATTAATGGAACAATTAGTGATGCTAAAACAAGTACACATGAACTTTAATTTCCTGCTTTTGAAAACTCCCTGAATTTCATTGCATTCTGCCATTCTCTCTTCTCTATTTTTGAAATTACTGTATTAATATTTAGAAGCTCATACATATACATGTTCTTATAATTATGTGAATGGTAGTGAAATGCATTGAAATTAGGGAACTTGAGTATGAAAATAAATTAAAAAATGAAATCTACTTTCATTCCACTAAGCAAGATTCAGTTAATGAAGAAACCTAAAATTACTATGCTATGTAGTGATTTAACTGAAAGCATTTTTCATGCTAAGGACTTGCCAAGTATTTTTAATTTTGACTTTAGATTCTTATAATTGTTCTAGATAACCCTACAGGTGCTTTAGAAGCAACTTACTGTTGTTTTCAATCATATGCTCAAATAGAAATTCAAACTACTCTTTGTCTTGTTTCTTAAAAGAAAAATTATTGTAGAAATTGACTTGAGAGCAGTTTGGTTTTTAATATGAGTAGTATTTGGGGGGGGGAGAGAAGTCATACATTTTACTTCATCCTCATGAATTTTTGTCTTATCTCATATATTACATTCCTACCACAGTTTCTCCTCCTTCTACTCCTCCTAGTGCCCCCCCCATATCTTTTTTCCATCAGAAAAGAACAGGCATCCCAGGGACATCCACCAAACATAGCATAAGAAGTTACAGTAAGACTAGACATATACCCTCATATCAAAACTGGGAAAGGCAACCTGGTAGGAGAGAAAGGGTACCACAAGCAGGCAGAGTTGAAGAAAGTCCCTCCTCCCATTGTCAGGAATCACATAAGAACATCTAGCTATACAACCATAATATATATGCCGTGGACCTAGATAAGACACATACAGGCTTTGTGATTATTGATCCCGTCTCTGTGAGCCCCTATGAGCTCTGGTTAGTTGATTCTAAGAACTGTGTTTATCTGTTGTCCTCTCCACCTCTGGGTCCTACAAACCCTTCTTGCCCCCTCTTCTGCAGAATTCCTTGAGCTCTGCCTAATATTTGGTATTAGGTCTCTGCATCTGTTTCTGTCAATTGCTGGAGGATATCTCTCTGATGTTTGATTAGACTAGGCTATGGGCATAACAGAATAATATCATTAAGAACCATTCATCCTCTAGTTTAAAAAAAAACATTTCAGATCTGGTGTGGTGGTGCACACCTTTAATCCCATAACTTGGAGGCAGAGGCAGGCAGGAGTTGGAGGCTAGCGTGATCTACAAAGCAAATCCATGACAGCTGGGGCTTGATACGCAGAGAAACCCTGTCTGAAAAAATAAATAAATAAATAAATAAATAAAATTTTCACATATATTTGTCCCTGGACATATATTTTTAAATATTTTATGATAGTCCTGTGTTGCAATTAAAATTCATAATTCGAAGTGGTTCATTATTTTTTAAAAATTACCCTTATGTCACTTAGCCTGTTTTCACTTACAATTGCTTGTACATTTTGGTATAAGGACATGGATGTTGTTTCATAAGAGAGCTAAAACATTCCTCTACAATAATAGGCACATTGGATAGGAGGTTCTCTTTTTTTCTCACATGTAATGGTTAACATTAAGTAAAATTTGGCTGTAGTTATTTAAATTCATATCTGTAAAGTCTAAAAGAACCAATGTACCTTTTGTGTACAAGGTGAATATCCTGAAGGAGCTTATTGTAGTCACTTTGTACGTACATATTTTGAGAAGACATTAGCACATGAGTCTTTTCCTGGTCTGTGTGTCTTTCAAAGTCTTTTTATGGTATTTCTCCCTTTTTCCTTAGAAACCTACAAATAAATCTCATTCTAATACATTACCCTTTACATGTGTAAATTATTCTTTCTTTTTTCTTTCTTTCTTTTTTTTTTTTCCTGTGACAGGGTTTCTTTATGTAAACTTGGCTGTCCTGGACTCACTTTGTAGACCAGCCTGGCCTCAGATTCACAGAGATCCACCTGCCTCTGTCTCCCTGAGTTATGGGATTACAGGTATATACTACCTAACCAGGCTTATTCCTTATTTTTAAACACTTTCTTCCTTGCCCTTGAATTGCTCATTTTATTTTAGAAGTCTTGACTGAATCAGGTAGCCAAATAGTATAACAACTGAAGCTGTAGTGCAAGCTTTTAATGCTAGATATGTCTGCAAATGTTATTCATCCTCTTAGATAAGATAATCTAGTCAAGCTCTATGCAAGTTACATGCAAAGACTCCAGTGCCAGGGCTTTCCCAAGATACACACAGACTAATTGGTAGCAAAAGGTAATTAGGACCAAGATCTTTCCTCTCATAATTGAACTTTAGAAGCAAAAATCTCTACTTGGGCTTATGGCCAAATACTTAATTTACTTGTCTAGGTTTGGTATATAAAGATAGAAACATCACCATTTTCCCATTTATTCGCCTCATATTTTTGAATGCTTTGCCAGAATGGCTAATTGTGAATGCCATGCTTTTCCTGCCAATAGAGTCTAGTATAGTTATGACCTAAATGTTTGATGCAGTAAAAACTAGAGTAGCACCAAATCACATATTAAGTGTGCTGCCATGAAGTCTTTAGAGAGAAAGTTGTGTAGTCAAATAATTGTGAGAAAAGCTAATTGACACAGTTAAAGTGGTTCCTTTTAAATTTTTAAAAACTTTTACTATGTAAATGTGCATTGTGGAGCTAGAAGGAAGAGTTATGGATTGAGTTTGCTTCATCTATAAGGAACAGTGGCTTCATGAGTGGCCTCCATTTACCATCTAACACAGGCATTGTCCAACTTAAATCTGTGTTAGCCCAGTTTTTCAAATTTTATATTGCTTTAGTTATTTAACTTCTGCAAAAACTCATTCTTTGTTCAAATGAATAATTTAGAATCATAAAACGTGATCTCTAGCTATCGAGTTAATCGTACTATAGGTAGTCTTTAGTTAGTGTGACCTCTTTTAGAGACTAGGAAATTAAGTCAGTAACAAAAAACTTTTCCTCAGGTTTCATTCTGAACAGAATACAGATTTACATATTTCCCAAGAACGTATTTTCTTTGCTTTGGTTCACTCCCTATCTTGTCCTAAAATCCTTAACTTAGATGAAAGATTCTTATTTTCAAGAACAGACTTTTCCTTTCTTTCTCCTTCCCTATCTTCCTTCCTCCCTCCCTCCCTCCCTCCCACACCCTTCCTTCCTTTTCTTTCTTTCTCTTTCTTTCTTTCTTTCTTTCTTTCTTTCTTTCTTTCTTTCTTTCTTTCTTTCTTTCTTTCTTTCTTTCTTTCTCTCACTCTCTCTCCCCTTCCTTCCTTTCCCTTCCTTTCCTTTCTTCCCTTCCTTCCCTTCCTTTCCTTCCTTCTTCCCTTCCTTCCCTTTCTTCTTCCCTTCCTTCTTTCCCTTCCTTCCCTTCCTTCCCTTCCTTCCCTTCCTTCCCTTCCTTCTTTTCCCTTCCTTCCCTTCCTTCTTTTCCCTTCCTTCCCTTCCTTCCTCCCTTCCTTCCTTCCCTTCTTTCCCTCCCTCTGTCCCTCCCTCCTTCCTTCCTTTTTTTGCTTTTCAAGACAGAGTTTCTCTGTGTAGCCCTGACTGTCCTGGACTCTTTAGAACAAGATGACCTCGAACTCACAACAATCTACCTGTCTCTGCCTTCCTAAGTACATGTGCCACCACACCCAGCTCGGATTTTTTTTTTAAATAGGAAATAATAAACAAAAAAGTTGACTGTAACTGGTTATCTTTGTGAGCTTCTCTTCTTAAGCCATGTGCCACAATGAAAAGATAAGTATCTTATTTTCCTTTCTTTTTCAGAATTTATTTGCAGCAGTGAGGCTTGAACCCAAGGCCTTCCTTATACATGCTGGGAAAGGACTCTGCCATGAAACTTGCCCAGTCAGGATCATTACATCTGACTTCTGAGGAATCTTAAAAAAAATAAGCTCACAATAGCCAGGATGTGTTATTTTATTAATTACATTTGCAAACTGTGCTTTTCTTTTTTCCTAGCTGATTTAATTGTGTATATTTAGCAAACTGGAAAATATCTCAATTGGGTTTGCTGGAAATACTCTAATATATATGTAAACCAACAATCCTTTCTAGGAAATTTGATACCACTTTTGCAATAATGACACTGCCACTGAAATATGAATAAACCCTGTTCACACCATCATATACCTCTTTATTCTCTGTCTACCTGTCTCTACTTTAGCCAGAACTTTTCCTTACTTATACTATAATATTTTTTTTTATTTTCTGATCTAGAAACTAGTTTTTGCATGAAAATTATCTCTTCTAGGTAATAATATTGGTTGAAGAAGGTACTTCCCATATCTGGTGGTTGTTTTTGTTGGATATTGGTGTTTGCTGCTGACATATAAAACTTTCATGTCTGTGAGATCTCTAAACAATGAGGAGAATTTTCAAGTTCTAAATAAAGTTTCCACAGAAACCATTTTTTATGTCCTATATGTATTTTTTATACATTTTTAGAGCTTCAAAATTTAGAAATACAGTAATTTTCTTGAGAAAACCAATGATTCATGACAAATACCTAGATTATACCTTTTAAACTACTCAAAGGTCTAAAACTAAAATTTCAGTGAAGGTGGGCAGGAGGCTAAAGCAGGTGTATCTCTGTGTGAGTGTTAGGACACCCTGGTTCTAGGCCAGACAGTGCAACATCTTGACACCCAGTTTCAAAAAACTAAATATATGTATTTAAATTTAATGAATTGTATTAAGAAATGTAATTGTCATCGTGGTTTGTTTATTGAAGATAAGGATTAGATGAAGGGGGAAAAAAAAGAACTTTCCAAGATGAGGAAAGAATACAGTGCTCTACCAGGGTACTGATATTTAGGGGCCAGAAAGGTGCTTGAATTGACATTGTCGAGGCACATTTGGATCTTTACAGAAAAGTAATAAACAAATGTGAAGTGGCACAATAACAGAGACCAGGGCACCAGAGTGCTGCTTTCAGACTAACTCCTTTATGTCCTCTAATGCTTCCTTTGCCACCTCCCACAGAAGTACATAAACGCCTCAAACTGAAGTTGGCTTTCATCCTAACTTCCAGGAAACTTTGCAAGGCTCACAGGCATTGGTACAACTTCTCGATGATTAGCAGTCTTCTCTCAGCATTGTAGCTGCTTTTGTGTTAGAAAACTTCCTGTCAGTATGCAGATGGCCCCATCTTTTTCTAATGCCTCTGAGGTTTGTAATCTGTATTTTATTCTGTTTTCTTGTTACTCAGGTGTGCTTTGTCCAAGAGCCTTCTTCTTGCTTTCTCTTTTTAAGTGAATTTATCCATTTTTCTGAATTTATCCATTATTCATCAGTACTTAGCTGGGTTGCCAGCCTCTCAAGCCTCTCCTTCTCCAATTTTAGAATTTAACTACCTTTCTATTAAGAGTTTTAAGGTTTGCTAAGTATTTGGAATGAAAGGCACTACACAGATATGGGTAGCAAGAACAAAGGATAAATTTGTCACTTTGTAAAGACATGTTTGTCTCTAGTTATGTATGAATTTTGCCAGGCTATATCCATGTTATGAAAGATATTGCTAATAAAGTTAAGTTTCTGTGTACCTGTAGGAACTTTGGGAGACACAGATTACAGTCTTTAAATATGGCAACCTCTAAATCATTTTTTAAGCTCCTGTTAAAATTGTGAATTACAAAATGCTTATAGCACTTTGATCCATCAACTGTATTACACATTTCTAGGAAAGCTGAATTTTATTCACATTTCTGTAGCTTAGAGTTACTTAGGGTGAGGACCTGCTGTGTATGATGTGGGTACGCTTGATTGGTTGTTTTTGGTAAAATTAAGCTGTTTAGTAAATCACACTGATATAATGAAAGTCCAACTGAAAGTTTCCAACAAGATTTTGCTCTAATCTAGGTTCTCACGTAAGTTCTTTTTCTTAAATATTGTGCTTGTATATTTTGATGTGTTTGTGTAGAGCTAAGTATTATTGCCTATAATAGTTTTTATTCAGTTAAATATGCTGCCAGTAGGTAATGCCTAAGTTTCTGTCTGTAGAAGAATTTCATGCACTTAATTGTGTTTTGATCAGATGTTTATAAATTTCATTAATATGAGCATAATTAAGCTTTAAAGGCAAAGCCAAACAAAATGTCCTATCTGCTTGCTTTACTTCCTATGCTAGAAGAAGAAACAGCTTAATTGCTTAAGTAGTTCAGTAAAAGCAAAATGTGTATATTCTTAAGATTCATTTTTTTCATTATGACAGTAAATTAAAATCAGTATTATTTGCCTTGGTTCGTTACAATGGAATGAGCTTGGAAACCTTAGATAATAGACCACTGAACACATTGTAGTAGTTTCTCCTGGCATTATACATATTTATTTCCTTCACTGCTCCCCACAAATCCTGGGATAGTAATTTGATTTTGGAGAAGGGAGTTAAATAGGCACCTGAACTTTTGATTAAATTTATTTTTCAGCCTTGAGATAAGTTTTCCATTCTCAGCCTGATTATGCATTTGAAAAATACTAATGTTTCAAACAAGAAAGTAGCTTTGGGTTGTGGTGTGAATAGTTTAAAATCATTTCTATGTCTTCAGTTTTTTTTAATTTAATTTATATTTATTGATTTTATGGGTATGGTTGTTTTGGGTTCCCGTATGTCTGTATATCAAGTGCATGCCTTTGCCAGAGGAAGTCAAAAGATGATGTTAGATTTCCTTAATGGAGTTATAGACAGTTTTGAGCTGCCCTGTGGGTACTGAAACCAAACCTAGGTCCTCTGGAAGAGCAGCCAGTGTTTTCTTAACTGCTAAGCCATCTCTTCAGCTCCTTTCAAGTTTCAATTAATATTTTTGTTAGCTTTTCTTTATTATAGGAATTCATAAAAAGGAATCTGACCAATGAAAACAGTTGTTTAATTATCAAGGATAACATCTGCTAAGATCATTTGCTGATAATAGATCGTTTTGCATTATGTCATTGCCGTAAGTTTCACCATTAATGATGTGAGTGGAAGACTAGACACATACAAAATGAAGCATCAAAGGAAAGTTTCATTTTGTCAGCAGTTTAAAATTGTTTGAAGAAGCATTATTTGATGATGATTTTTTGAGGTTTTCCAAGTAAAAGCAAATTGTTCAAAGTATCATTACCTGAGGAAAAAAATGCAGGTAGTATTATGACTATTATATTGAAGACTTGTAGGATGGTGGTTGACAATAAACATAATTTTATTAGAGTCTGTTAGCAGTAATTTTCAGGCCTGGCTGTGTGTGTGTGTGTGTTTTGTTTGTTTGTTTTTGTTTTTTTACCTGTAACACATCCAGAAAAGTATTAAACAATAGGCCTATTTATGAATGTGAATGTAAAGGTGATATATGGTCAAGGTTAATAAACAGATATATATGGCTAGGTGATGAATTTTAAGTTTGCCAAAACTAAAAAGGATGGAGAGGTAGGCTTTGTCTTCATTCTACTGTTAGCTTTTATAATGACAATTTGTATCGAGGTTTTTAGTTATTATACAGTCAAAGGTCTGAATGAAATCAAGAAATAAATTATACAGTTTTCTCTTTTTTAAATGAGTATCAAAGCCATGGCCCAAAGATGGTCATAATTAGGAATAGCATTTTGCTCTGGTTTTTATTGAGTGATTATTTTAGAATAAAGTGTGTGTGTGTGTGTGTGTGTGTGTGTGTGTGTGTGTGTGTGTGTGTGTGTTTCAAAAAATATTTAGGCACAGGAGGGTGAATTTATATGTTGAGATGGTGTTTCTGTGTTTCCCAGCTGGCTTACAATTCCTAGTCCTCTTGTCTCCCAAGTGCTGGCTCAGGCAGGTAATTTTTGTCTTAGAAATTTAAAAGTCATTCTATGTTATGCATACGTTTTAAGTATAATTTTAATATTTTTACAGTTATAAGAATACTTTTTAAATAGCATGTGATGTGTCAGTAAATAGAGTTGGTGCTAGCCTATTTCAGGTTTAAAAAATAATGTCACTAGGGACATTTGGATGGTATGTATTCCTAATGAACTTAAAGGCATTATCAGTGACAGCAATTACATACTCCAACACCAAAATTATATTGACTGCCGTCCAAATGCCATTGTTTTTTAATATTTCCTTCTATTTCTCTGCTTTGGCAAAAGCACATATATCATTCAAAATCACAGGAAGTAACACTACTCTTATAACACTCTACATTGGCAGCAAATGGGAAGTGACAATGAATTTACACAAATTCAGAATTGTCATTTTATGTGAACTAAACTACATTGCACAGTTGCAGGAAATGCCACCAAAGATTCCATTTTCATCAGAATTAGGGTAAAACAGGTATGGAAAAGACACCTGCTTCATATCACTCCATCTCTAGTCCTCAGGCAGCTTCAAATCTAAACTTTCTCTAGATTAGAAGATCTACTTTGAAAAAAATTGGAAAATGGATATTATACATTTTCTCTCAGGCTCTATATTAGCATCTAACAGCCACTTCTGTGATCTGTACATAAACACACACCTACTTGCATATAATTTCCTTCCATTTTCTCAAATTTATGATGATAGGAATCACTTAAGCCTCATTTGAAAGAGAGAGGTAATGTTTGGGGGAACCTCTTAATAAAATTATAAATGTCATTCAGTTGTAGAGGACTTATGAAAACATCTGCCTGAAAATTATATTTTCTTTTCTTTCTAGGACCACAGAAATTGAAAACAATTTAAAATTGGGAACGTATTAGTAAATTTTCATCTTAAGCTAATTAGTAGCCACCATAATTGAGAGGAGAAGCTATATTTCTGGTGCAAGAAACATCCTGCTCCACTGACTTTCTCCTGTTCCTTATCCCTCTTTATACTTTAAATTTTTATTTTTATTTTCTGTGTGGGGCTACTGTCTACATGTATATTTGTGCACCATCTACACAATTTGGGGCAACAGGGCAGGGAATGAAGAAACAGAGATACATACAGAAAAGCTGGGATTGGATGGTGGAGACACACGGACAGCCTCCTCGAATCCCATCACATTTTTTTTTTTATACATCTGAATTGAGGAGGTGGGATTGTTATATACAGGTGAATGAGGAAGCTGATTTACTATGGGGAAGTAATCTCAGGCTGCAAGTATCCGGGAGGAGGAAACTGATGTAGACATTTTCTGCCCATATTATCAACCTCCATACATGAACCAGGGAAAGGTTTTACAGTTTTTCTTAGCCTGATCCAGGGAAGGCTTTGCCAGTCCTATTGATCTGAGGCATTGAAGTACTTAACATCCATGCTCATGTAAATAACACACATTCACTAAGGACCTCTACTCCCCACAGTTAACCTTTATTTACTTTTTAAAAATGGATTTATTTTTGTGGTGGTGGAGATCAAACCCCGGTCCTTATATGTGATAGGTTAGCACTTGACTAGTGAAACACTGAGATAAACACTAAGCCCGAGTTCTTCTGTTAGTATTTTCCAATTATTTTGGGTAATTTTGTGCAAATTTTGAAGGCAGTGACATATTATTTCATAAGCCTAAGTTAAAAATAACAAACAGAAAAGCTTCATACATGGAGTGCTTATTACTTTTTAAAAGTAAATTTACAAATAATATCTTCACAAGACAGTAATAATATAAACATAGTAGACATTTGGAAAACTTAAAATTTTAAGGAGTCTTGCTTTTATAACATTAAAGATATACATCTTTGATATTTGAATAATTAACAAAAAAAGTCTTTGTGGCTAGTGTTTCAAATTACTGCAATTGAGGAATTACTATTAAAAACTAATATTGAGGATCTATAAATACATGTTTCAAACTGTTATAAACTGTTCTTAACATAATACTATCAAAGACTATCTTGAATATATAAGAAAATGTTTTCTAGTCTAAGCAAATAGAGAAGACCAGACACACGGTTCATTGGTTAAGAGCACTGCTTCTCTTCTAAAAGACCCAATCCTGGTTTCCAGCACCCATATGACAGCCCATAACCATCCATAATTCCAGTTACAGGGGGTTTAGTGTCCTATTTTGGCCTCCATGGGCACCGTGTACAGACAATAAATACATGCAGACAAAACACCCACACACATAAAATATTTTAATTTTTAATAGAGAGGAGTGAAGTGCCAGCAAGTTTTACATATACTAGAGCATTCATTCATTTGGATCCTCCAGATTCAGTGAGTCTACTCTTTTTATTTCTTTTTTCTTTTTCTTTCTTTCTTTCTTTTTTTTTTTTTTTTTTTTTTTTTGCTTTTCAAGACTGGGTTTCTCTATGTAGCCTTGGTTGTCCTGGACTCTCTTTGTAGACCAGGCTGGCCTTGAACTCACAGAGAGCCACTTGGCTCTCCCTTTATGAAAGCTGGAATTAGAGGGGTGCACCACTGCTCATGGCTATGTGAGTCTACTTTTAAAAGATGTAAAAGAAGCATTAGAAATATATTGGCTAATCTTCACTCAGAAAGGCAAACAGGATGGACACCAGAAGAGGGAGAAAACAGGACAGGAGACTACCACAGAGGACCTCTGAAAGACTCTACCCAGCCAGGTATCAAAGCAGATGCTAAGGCTCATAGTCAAACTTTGAGCAGAGTACAGGGAATATTATGAAAGAAGTGGGAGATGAAAGGCCTGGAGGGTACAGGAGTTCTACAAGGAGCACAACAGAACCAAGAAATCTGCGCCCAGGGGTCTTTTCTGAGACTGATACTCCAACCAAGGACCATGCATAGAGATAATCTAGAATCCCTGCACAGATGTAGCCCATGGCAGCTCAGTCTCCAAGTGTGTTCCCTAGTAATGGGAACAAGGACAGTCTCTGACATGAACTCAGTGGCTGGCTCTTTGATCATGTCCCCCTGAGGAGGGAGCAGCCTTACCAGGCCACAGAGGAAGACAGTGCAGCCAGTCCTGATGAGTCCTGATAGGCTAGGGTCAAAGGGAAGGAGAAGAGGAACTCCCCTATCAGTAGATTTGGGGAGGAGCATGGGAGGAAATGAGGGAGCTAGACAAAACTTGTGTCAAAATCTATCCAGGTATAGTTCATTATTCAATCTCCCTTCCTGAGGATATGAGATTAGTTAAAGAAAACACACAGAAAAGAATAAATGTTATTACTTTCTTCTTTGATGTATCCAGCACGGTATCAGAGTAAATACTGTTACATCATTTTAAGAACCTTTATTATTAAGTTATCAGCATATCAGGGTGCCATATTTTGAGGTAAAGTTCCCTAGTCACCTTTAGATACTTTCTTTAATTATTTTAGAATTATACTGTTGGCTTTAGACCAGTTGGTTTGAACAACAGTTTTGCTAAGTCAACAACTAAGAGATTTGTGGATTTTAATTTCTTGACAAGATTTTTCACCTTTCCCTTCTACTCTGATTTGCCAGAATTCTGAGCTTGGTAAAAACATTGAGAAATATGGTGAAAGCTGACCTTTTCTTTTTTTCTCTTTGTTAGTGCGTTGGAGAAGAGAAACGAGTTGGTACACGTACCGTATTTGTTGGCAATCATCCCGTTTCAGGAACAGAAGCTTACATCGCACAGAGATTTTGTGATAATAGAATAGTCTCATCTAAGGTAAATTGTGTTGGTTGGTTGGTTTGTTTTATCTTACCAGATGTTCATATAAAGCTGGGTATTTTTAATGTACACTTCAAATAAAACTGATGCATTTATATATGTATACACACATGGTCATATACCTACACAAATCATAATACCAACTGTGGTATTTACTACTCTGAAAGGTAGTTTACTTTTTAAAATGCCCATCATTTTGTCTGGGTACAACTTTTGCTTGAATTCCATTATGATTCACAGTGCCTGTTAATTGCACATATTACTTCAGGGCTTATAATATGATAAAAGTAATAATTATTGTGCTGAGGAGGGGTTTCCTCAGTGGTAGAACATTTGCCACATTTTGCAGGTTTGTGGGGACTTAGTAATTTTTGACTTGGTAAAGCTTTCTGAATTGCCCTTGAAAGGATTACGCTGTACATGATTTATATTCTTTTGGGAGGGCACTTAGTGACTTTCATTTGTACTTCTTCTTTCTTCTATCTTGCTTCTGACTTGTGTTTTTGTGTTCTAAAAGATTACATTTTAACTGTATACTGCTTTCCTATGACCTATAAAGTTTAATCATAATAGCCATATCACTTTTTGAATAAATAGTCTTACTTCAATATGGTATAAGCTAAGAGTAGTAGCCTGCAAGTTTGAACACCTGCATTTAAATCTTGACTAAACTATTCCTCTGCTATATCACCTTTGTCAAATTAATCAGTACAGTTTATAAAATTGCTAACACTTCATATGTGAAAACACTTCTCACAGCTCCTAGTAGTCATCAATCTGCTAGTATTAATTTACTGATGTTTATCGATGGGGAACCAGGCAAGGTGCTAGGTAGTAAAGGGCTGATTTTACTACCATCTCTTATGACATGGAACATATTTTGATAATGTTCTTTACTTCCAAATGCAGCCTGACAAGGGAGAGCTAAAAACATTAGTAACATTTACTTCAGTCTACATTTGTAGTCACTTAGGACCTGAAATTCATCCTTTAACAATATAGTACATTTTGGTATTCAAATATTCCTATGGTTTCTCCTTTAGTTAATGACATAATGGAGATTGTGTTCAGATGAACGATTAATATATAAAATATAGGCATAAGCACACAGATCTCTGTGAGTTCCAGAATAGTGAGTATTGTATTGTGTGAGACTTTGCCTCTACAGGAAGGAAGAAAGGAATGTAGAAAGGAAGGAAGGAAGGAAGGAAGAGATTAATATGTAAAATTTAAATGTGAAAACTGAGTAACCACCTGGACAAACACACACACACACACACACACACACACACACACACACACACGCCTATAGAACCCTGGCATATCAGATAAAATGTTGATTTTCATTTACTCTTACATGTTGTCGCAGACATTTTATTCCCAGTCAAGGGCTTATATACTTGTATCTGGGATAGTGAATAGTCTTTTTCTAGAAATTTTGACTTAATCTGTGTTACCTAACTAAGCAATCAATTATAGACCTTTGACTCAGAATCATAGACACATGGAAGTAAAAGGTCTCATGAGGTTTATCTTGTTGACTTGGAGATAGAGAAACTAAACCCAGAGAAAGCTTCCAGAATGATAAGCAAGCACTTGTGATAAAGCCAGGGACAAAACTACTGTATAAGGCTCAATAACTTTGAAAAAAGAGCCTTTTTCACATTATGCTATTTGTGTACCTTCCTCATTTTTTTCTTTCTACACCAAAATGAAAGAATTATAATTTTCTATAATGTCTTATACGGAAGATAATAAAGTGATAATCATTTTGTTATACTTTAGTTCTCAATCTTATGTATTTAATAAAATGCTTTTTTGTGTTTTATGTAACTTCCATTTTTGCCAGCATCTAAAACAGTACAATAGCAAATATTTTGTGTGTTTTCAAGAGCACATGAGACAACTAAAATTCTATTTCAAGACAAAAGCATACACGTTTTTGTTTAGATTAAGACTGACATACTTCTATTCCTTCCCCGTGAACACCAGGTTTATAGTTTCTCTAACTAACTGATTGCTTTTTTTTTAACTGATTGCTTTTAAATTAAAAAAAAAAACAACAAAAACTGTTGAGCCAAACAAAGAGGAATTGGCAATACAGTAATTTCAAAAAAAGGAAAGTGTTTTTATTGTTTTTTGTTTGTTTGTTTTTGTTTTTTATATAGACAGAATTTGATATGTAGCCCAGGCTGATCCTGTTCCTGCTGTGTAGTGCAGACTGGCCTCAAACTCTCATATATACATACATATATACATATATGTGTGTATGTATGTATATATGTGTATAAATGTCCACTACCTCTAAAGTGTTAATATTATAGACATGACTCACTATACCAGGCTTAAAAAGAAATGTTACTACCATAACCTAAGTATAATGAATGGTATTGATAGTGCATATTTTTGTTTTCTCTACTTGGTCATAAAAATAACTCTTGCTTTTTTTGGTGTTTTTCCTTTACAAATAACAACCTGTAAAGTCAGTGTAATAGGAAATGTATGTTATAATTGCAGAGAGCACTGAAGACAAACATATTGACCTTTAAATTTTATTTACTTATAAAATTAGCATCTCTTTTCCTTCTAAGAACACAAATACTTCCTTGGGGAAAAAAATGAGGCCTTGGAATTTTGTAGGTGCCACAAAATTGGAGATTCCTTTGCTTAACAAAAGGAGCATTAATAGCACAGTGCTATTGTTTTTAAGTTCTTTAATTTCTATTACAAATTCTGAGTTCCAGTGTCCTTTTAGTAAAATACAAATCAGTGGGCTATGTATAATTCATTTATGTTAAATTTATATCTTGGATTAGAGTTTTAGGTCTAAAATTACATTATCAATTTTCTTTATTTAAAAACAAACAAACAAACTTGAATTGAAGCCAGGAGTGGCAGCGGAGGCAGGGGGATCACTATGAGGCCAACAGACCTAAAAAGCCAAGAGAGCCAAGGCTACACAGAGAAACCCTGTCTGTAAAAATCAGGGGAAAAAAACTTGAATTGAGGCCTGTGAAGGCATCTACCAACAGACCTGATGATCTAAATTCCTACATGGAATAAAGAGAGTACTGATGCTCATAAGTTGTTCCCTGACCTCACATGCACACTCTGGCACACATGTGTGTGCTATGACATACACACACAATAAACAAATAAATAATAAAAACAAAAGTAATCAGTAGTGCAATTAACGAAAATTGAGAGGACTTCTTTTGGTTTTGTCTAACTCACTAAAAATAACCTTTAAATTTTGCTAAGTTTTGATTCAGTTTTATTCAGTGACTTTACTGGTTTCCAGAGACTATAATTTACAGTGGATTGAACAATGTGAAAAATGAAAGTTCGTTAATTAACATGAAGGTAGACAATGAATTCCATTCAAAATTCTATTTAATGTCTATGTAAAAGAGAACTGATAATAACTTGGATATAGTAATTTAACAAAGTGAACAGTTACCAATATAGAACTTACTGATAATTAATCTTACTTTTTTTATTCTATTGTATCAAGATAATTCTAGTAGGTAGAGAAGGTTGTGTTCTTTATGTACAGTTTGCTGGTAGCTTTATCAGTTACTTTTTAAATAGTTACTATTTCATTTTTACCTGTGACCCTGTCCTTTTTTTATTTGTTTTTGACAAGGTTTTGTTATTTTGTTTATGTTGGCTTGCCTGTGTAGTCCAGGCTGTCCTTGAACTCCTGGCAATCTTCCTATCTCACCTTAAGATTACTGCCACATTCAATTTTGTTTGCCTTTTGCTTGGGTGATACAGAAATATTCGAACATATCACTTAGAGATTTATTCTCCCCATCAGCATTTTTAATGCCAAGTGAAACGCTTGGTGGGCTTAACATGAAAACAGCCTTTCCCCCTCTCCTCTCTGGTGCTTGGGATCAAACATAAAACCACGGGCAATATTGGACTTTCAATCAATCACTAAGCTATACCCCATGTGTCAGGTACAAATCACATAAAGCTCAACGCATTCAGTCTCTTACTTCATATTAATTTCAACTTCTATACTTTATACATTTGAAGATTTGTGTGATAGTTTGAGGATGGTTTTAATTATTTTTAGATGATAAATGTTTGAGGCAGTAACAGGATTTTTTGATATATTAGTTTTAGAAGGCATGTGTGTGTACCAATTATTTACTAAGTGAACGTACTATATTAAAATACATGCAGTGCTAGTATTTTGGGTAGAAACAGTTTTAAACATGTCCTTAAATATTTGGGCTAACTTTTAACTTTATAATTCCATATTAAAATAGTATAAAGGGGAGCTGGAGAAATAGCTCGACAGTTAAGATCACTTGCTCTTCCACCCACATGGAGGTTCAAAACCATCTGTAACTAGTTCCAGAGGCTTCAAATGTCTCTTCTGTCCTCCAAAGGCACCAGACATACACATAGAGCATAAACAAACATACAGGCCAAATACCCATATCCATAAAATATAAATAAATTATTTTTTAAATTGCATAAGGATCATTCAATCTTCCAGGCAAGAACTTAGGACAGAAAACCTATTTCATCAGTATATTTAAAACAACTTCTGTATACACTTTCTTCCTGTGATTGTCATTGTTTTTTGTTTGTAGCTGCAGACCAAGTCTGAGAATCCAGTTTTCAAATAAACAAGTGAACCTTAATAACTTCATGTGTATGTCTATAGTTTCATTTTGCTTCTAATTAGAAAGCTCTTTTAAAGGGTTTCTCTTAATCAGTACTAAAATAATGGTTTTATATTTAGACTAGATGATTGAATCTTAATTTAATTTTTTTAATTAAATCAGTTATTTAAATGGCCAACCCACTAATTTTAACTCATGATGTCTTGATTTTATAATCTCAGTGGTGATTAACAGGTGTAGTTCTAGGACTTGGTATGCCAACACAGGAGGATCACCTTGAGTGTGAAGTTAGCTTGAGCTATAGTATGAGACCCTTGCTCAAAACAAACATCCTCACGTTTCTTGCCAAACAAAGTGCTTATGGTAAGAGAAATCATGACACCCAGAGGTCTTAACCCATGCCCTGATGAAGAGAAGAGCAATGGTTTCCAACAGGGGACTAACCAGATTTCTTAAGGAAAAAGTTAATTTGGTAAAGTAAAACAGTAGTAGGGCAAGAAGTGTATGTACTTCATAGGTATAGGTAGCGGTATATCTTTGTAAAGCCCTAATTTGAGTCCTTAGCATTGCAAATCAGCAGCAGTCTTAACAAAACTAGAGCTCCCCAAAAAGGTTCCCTTTGATCTGTTAATACCACACCTATTAAGGACTTTATGTGACCTTAATGTTTATTTGTTTAATGTTCAGTTTGAGAACAAAAGGTCAGTGTCCCAGAAGCGGCTTATTGGAGTTTATCTTTTATTTATTTATTTACTTGAAATTGATGGGGCAGTTAAAAGCTGGTATTGGATTATATTGGTTTCAAAGTGACTATATCAATCGTTTTAAATGGTTATCCTCTTTTATCCCAAGCCACTTTGAGAGTGTCATGAAAAATGTTTGGACTCTTGCTCCTAATTAATACACATCCATGCTCAGTTTTTTGTTGGTTGGTTTGCGACAGTCTCATATAGTGCTGGCAGACCTGAAACTCATAGACATTTGTATGCTTCTGTCCCTGCGTGCTGGGTTTTAAGGTGTCCCTGGCATTTGTGCATTTACTTTTTTTCCAAGATTTATTTATTTTATGAGTAAGCCATCTCCCACCACTATGGTGCTCTCTGAGGTACCTATTTGGAACCATAGAAATAATCTTCAGTTGTTTATTGCTTGGTATCGTAGTTTTCTTTCTAATACTGTGATAAAACACCATGACCAGAGCATCTTGGAGAGGAGAGAATTTACTTTACCTTACAGTTTATCATCCTGAAAAGAAGTCAAGGCAGAAACTCAAGACAAGAACCTGGAGGCTGAAATTGAAGACTGGAGGAATGCTGCTTTATAGGCTTGTTCCTCCTGGCTTGCTCAGTTTGCTTTGTTATACATCCCAAGACCACCTGCCCTGGATTGGCACTGCCCATAGGCTTGACTCTAGCTTGTCTCAAGTTGTCAAACAAACAAGACTGTTCAGCACAGTTGTACTGTAGCTATTTAGCTCTATTTGTTTTTTTTTCTGTTTTTTCTTTTGTTGTTGTTGTTGTTTTTCTCTTAGGATTCTCTGAGACTCTAGCTCCTAAACCCATTAAAGGAGATGTTAGGCTCAACAAGATGACCCAGATAGTAAAGGGACTTGCCATGTAAGTCTGGCAACCCCGGTTCGATACCTGGGACCCACATAAAGGTTTGAAAGGAGAAAAATGATGCCACAAAATTATCATCTGATTATCACATGCACACTATAGCACATTCACTCCCTCTTACCCACAAAATGAATAAATAAAAGTTTTTTAAAATTAATTTAAAAATTTTAAAGCTATAGCATTAATTTTTATGCTCTAACACTTTGGCTTTACAGTTGCTATATGAGTAGATATATTCTCATGAAATGTAAATGATTAGAATAGGGACTTTCCAATTATAAATTTAACCTTTTGATTTAAAGAGATTTTTTTTTCATTGTGGTTTCAAGTATTCTATATTGTGATATGTCCTACTACTGTTAATGTTTAAATGGCCCAGTCCTTGAGCTTAAGGCATTAATAAGAAATTACATGCTGTATATGCACTAAGTTTGTGTTTATGCCTTTTATCTCTGTACATATTTTCAGGTAAGATATGAAGACAGATAAGACATGAAGATAAGCTTGGCTGATACAGACAGTGATCTGAGGATGATCTGAACTCCAGTGATCAGCTCAAACAAAAGGAGCTAATATGCTCATTCATTCATCTAAGTAATTTTTATTGATACTGCCAGGCATTATTAGAAAGAATATTAAGGAAGACAATTAAATAACTTACCTCCATAGAAGTAACTTTCTATTGAGGAAGAACCCTTATTTAAAGCATAGAGATATTTACAAGTTATAGTAATTGTTAAACATAAGTTCAGGGTCTTAAAAAAAAAAAGAGAGACCAATTAAAATGTCTTGACAAAGTAAAACTTTTGTCAGAAAGATAAGCTACTCACAAAAGTGGAAGAGCAAGGACACCAGGACAGCAAATTTTCTTCTAATGCACTGGGCAACTGTGTCTTTTTCCATTGGTTGGGGTCTGACCTCACAATCTTTGCTAAATAGCTCATTTAAATAAAGGGGTTACAACGCTGCAAACAAAAGTTTTACAAAGTCAGACTGAGAGATTAAAATATTTGCAGAAAGGTTTTACAAAGTGGAGGAGATAAAATGATTGGAAGTCTTTAATGGTAAACAAAAACTTTATAGTGTTTTCAGAAAACGGCTTATATTTAATGTTTTTTTATAGTAATGAATGCTATCAAAGTATGTGGTATGATATAAGAGCATATAGCAAGGAATCTCTTTTAGGTTGGGTTGGAAAAATTAATGTAGGTCAATGAAATACTCAATGAAGCTTCATTTCTGGAAAAATTATTTTCTTTTTTAAAATTCATTCATTTTTTATTAATTACAGTCTATTCACTTTGTATCCCAGCTGTAGCCCCCTCCCTTGTTCCCTAAAAGTTGTTTTCTATGCCTCTAAATATATGCTGATGTAATGTGTAGTGTGTCTTTTCAATTGTTAGATATACTGAATACCTCTTTATATTATACTATGATTTTTCACATTTTTATTTTAGTAATGCTTTTGGTTCTGTCTCTTTTATAGTATACACTTTGGAATTTCCTCCCAAAGAATTTGTTTGAACAGTTTAGAAGAATCGCAAATTTTTATTTTCTCATCATTTTCCTTGTACAGGTAAGAATTCTGTGAACTGCTCCTTCAACATGGAGAAATTTGGTTGTTCAAATAATGTATAGTCTTAAGTTGTCCCGTGATTTAAACTATACTTGATTATTACTTTTAAGTAGAAATATAATTGCACTTCAAGAATTGTATGATGTAATAGCTTTCTAAAGTTATATTAGAAAACTTACTGAAATTTTTATTGTTACTTTAATTTTTCATGGCTTTTATATATTTGTCTTACATATATGTATATTGTCTAATTTAATGATTTGGTGTATATCAAAATTTAAAATAATTTAAACTAACAGTTTAGTTTGTTAAGCATGTTTTAGTTTATTTGAACACTTAATTACTTTTCTTTCTTATTACTCCTTTCTCTGTTCTTTATTCACTTACTTCCTTGAAGTTTGTAAGTGTAGTAAATCAATCTTTCTCAGTGTTTCTTCTGTTTTGTATTTTAAATTTTAGCCATTTTAAATCATCTGACATCTTTAATTTTTCATTTACTCACTATTTTAATACTATACCTCATCTTTTTAAATGAAACAGAAAAATGCCTATGATATTGCTCAATTGCTTTGTTGATGTTGAACGCTTTTGTTTGTATACTCTTGAAGCTTTGGCTAAATGGTACTATAATTCAATTTAGGCCTGCTCCTTAAAACCAGTTTGGCACAGAATACAGGAAAGAGTCGATGTGAGAGGTGAATGATAAAATGTTTAAAAAGGCATTCTTATGCCAATGGCCAGATGTATTAGAAACATAAACTACACCATGAATTTTGTTTGCATGAGTCATTCAGATTATTGAATCATGTATTTAACTAAGTTTATTTAAACAGATATATGCTGACTGCCTACTGTTCTACAGTAGATCCCCAAACAAAATATGATCGAAATAATGCTTTTCTCTGCCCTTAAGGAATTTATATTAAAGTTGTGAAGAGTCATGTATTCGCTTAATTTAATGTAGTAAAAGCCACTAAAGATTCAGCAAACTAATATGACTATGCAGTGAATGTTACAAAAAAAATTAACTCAAGAAGAGCTTGAAAGGACTTCAAAAGTATATAATAGCTGAGCTGATTTGAAGGGTTAGAAAAGGTTTATGTAGCAGAGAGTGCCACAAGAGCGTCTCAGGGATAGAGACAAGGTTGCATAAAGGCATGTGCCTTATGTATGTATTTCTTTCCTTCAGGGATAGGCCTGCCTAGAGGTTGGAGATGATAATGAGAAGTAAAAATAGATTATAGCCACAGTTCTCCTCTCCCTCCCCTTGTGCCCCAATCTAGTTCTCCTTTCATATTTCTTAATTTTGTGAAAACAACGGTCACCTAGGCATGTTAATCACTTGCAAGACATCTGCCATCAATACTCATAATTCATTTCTTAACCAATCTGCCATTTTTTTCTTCCTGAATATCTTCGGTACTTCTTTCCACATCTCTTACTCTACCCTGATCCAAGCCATCATCTTTCACTTGGATAAGAGCAATAGCCTCCCAAGTACATTTGTGGCCTCCATTCTTACTCTCTTCCAGTATGTCTTTCATAAAGCATTGAGAATAAATTTTCATGTTACCTTTCCTGTGTAAAATCTTCAAAGTTTCCCACAGCCAACAGCTTTCTCTGCACAGTTTGACTCATGCCTGCCTCTCCAGCGCTATTTCACACCACACTTTCTGGGTACTGGTTTTCTTTATTTCCTTCTAGAAGAGAGACTTTGTGTATATTGCCCATTGTACCTGGGAAGCTTCCTTTGAGCTAGTCATCTCCTAACTACCCCATAGATCTTAGCATCTGTACACTGGTGTAGTGTCTTATTTTCCTTGTAAGCTTCAGCTATGTGAAAGCAAGGACTTTTTTCCATCTTGTTTAGCAAGATCTCTAGAGGATGGACGGTGATAGTACAAGGGCTGGCAGAATGCTTCTCAGCCACTAGGTGGTTAAACAATGTGTATATTGTTGTAAAGGGGATCATCTAAGCTGGGATGAAAACTATTGCTAAATTTTCTTAAAGTAACTATTGTATAGATTGTTTTGTTGTAATTAAAATTAATATTCATTCTGGCTTGCTTCCATGTATGTGGACCTATCTGCATTGCACACGTGGCACGCCTGGGTTGGCTACCCAGAGGCTATTTAAGCTGTGGGCTGGCTTTCCCCAGGGTCCGAGGATTGTTCAAGGTTCCTGAATAAACTACATTGAAAAAAAAATTAATATTCATCTCACTAGGGGAAAGTATTTTGTCCAGAACATTTGCAACATTTAAATGCTACATGTGAGTTAATAGCTAATTTTATTTCAATTTAATTTTTTACCTAGGTCACAGTAGACACACCAACCAGCCCAGTTACCAGTGGACTTCCACTTTTCTTTGTTATAACTGTTACAGCAATCAAGCAGGTACATTTTTTTACTTAAACTATAGCTGTCAATTAATGCAAGCTAGTTTGAATTTTCTTGTAAATGCTCTTTTTTTATTTATATACTGTGGGCAATAACTTTGATGGACTTAGTTTATATTTGGTTCCCATTGAAAACCTATTAAACTAAACTGGTAGCAACTTCTTTTATTTATTTACTCTTTTCCTTCTCAATATCCGTTAATATGTGGAATAAAAATAATAGAAAGGACAAGTAGAAAATTCAGCTGAGTAGGGAAATGGATTTTTACTGTTCATTAATTATTCTAATGTGATATGTCTTAAAATTTCTCATTCCAATGAATTTTAGTTGTTGTTGCCTATAGTACAGAACTTAAGAACACAAATACTTGGGGATGGAGAGATGGCTCAGCTGTTAAGAGTACTGGCTTCTCTTCCAGAGGACCAGGGTTCACTTCTCATCCCCTTACATAGCAGCTCACAGCTGTTTGTAATTCTAGTTTCAGAGGACCTTGCACTTTCACACAGGCATACATGCAGCAAACAAACAAACAAACAAATCATTTTAATTGAGCTGGCCCCAGGGAGAGAACATGGTTCCTGCCACTCATCTGCTGGCAAAATGTTATTATATACTGTGTATAGTTTACATTTGTACTATTCAAATGCTGATTTCACTATCCCTCTATCTGGTTGCAATCTAGGACATGGCTTTGTTATATTCATTCTAAATATCTCCTGCCTCAAGTTTGTGTAAACATGCTCACCAGTTGTTCTCCACTTTGCCAATAAAACACTCACCAGCCGATACTGGACTCTAGAGAGAATAGGGTGGGACATCTGGGTCTAGCAAGGGAAGGAAGAGGAGAGAGGAATTGAGCTACAAGGAGAAGTCCAAGAAACATTGTGAGAAGAGACCTGGAGCCAGGCAAGGAAAGGTCAGAATTGCAAGTATGGTGGGGATTTTGCCTGCAAGGAAGCTAGACTTGCTTGGGGATTTAAAGAGAGTTGGTATGGACACTGAGCTGGCCCACCCCAAGATCTATATAGTCTGAAAACAGTTGGCATACGTGAAAGGGCTAGTCCTCCTGATCCAAAGCTACAGGATTTCCACCACACAGGGCAACAACAGAATAATCAGGAGGAATTCCAAAGTGGGTCCAATATTGATGTTGTTATAGAAGCCAGAGATCTCAAACCAGACCAATGACTCATTGCAATGAACATTTGCAAGTAAAGATGAGTGGACAGAGGGATATACTGTGGGACCCACTGTGACTTACTATGGCTTCCATGACGAGATGTTTCCTATGCTTTGTTTTTTTTTATTGTTTGTGTACGTGTTTTTATTTTAGAGGGGAAGTTGCAAGGACAAAGAGTGGATATGAGGGGACAGGGAAATGATTGGGACTGATTTGCAAGATATGAATTTCATAGAGAATCTATAAAAAGTTTAAAAACACAAATTCTTGAACTTACCACTAATACTGTTAAGATGGGTAGTTTATAGGGGGAAACTTCATCTCTCTTTTTTTTTGTCAGAGCTGGTATACAGCCACCAAATTATGATGTCATTGGCTTTGAAGTATTTGGAGCATTTTGTGTTCTAGTATCTTTAAAATTGTCCAAATAAAATTGAAAAATTAAATAGAAAATCTTATGTACAGGGCGGGTTAATTGTATAGGGATAAACCACAGGATCTGCTTATTTGCATACACATTTTTACATATTACCAATCAACCAACGTCCTTTCTGAAAGTACCTTAAGGAAACTTGTAAACTGAAGGAACAAGGTTACCTTTCCTCCTGGGATTACTTGATCTTCTTTCTTGCCTACCAGGAATTGTACAAATATTTTATCATGTATTTTATTGCTAAATAAAGATTTGGAATGTTCTTTCCCTTTGGCTGTTAAGAATACTTTTCTTATTATAATAATTTTTTAGTTCCAAGAATAGCATGCATAGTTTTCAAAGGATTCATTCTACTTCTAGTACTAGTTCATGTTATGTCCTTTTCTTCATCAACATCAAAGAATGTATGCTATAAAATGACAGCCTAGTATTTTCATAAAGAGGGACAGAATAGTAATGAGGAGAAAAAGGAAAGAGGTTAAAAAAGCAATCAATAGATTTTTTTTTCAAACAGATACATTTGAAAAGGAACAGATTATTACAATAAGGAAGGAAAAGGACTGGATATAGAAAAGAAGAGGCCACGTTCAAATGAACATCCTGTTTCCTTTGCTCATTTAGTTTAAATATATTCCTCATGAAAATCTCAAAGGAAAATGAACCATTAAATATCTCTAAGATTGTGGTTTAATTTTAAAAACAAATACTACTGTCTGTTTTCTTTAATCAAGTCAGTGGAGATTTTTAATTATTATCTCTAGAATATATATAGTCCTGGCAAAACACTTTCAAATTTTCCTACTTTCTGCATGAGAAGAATTACATTTCTAAGTGATTAGGTTTATCAGAAAATAAAAAGTCAGAACACTTTTTTTTTCAATTAAAAGAAAGATGTGCTGTAGAGATGACTCGGTATTTAAGAGCTCCAACTGCTCTTTCAGAGGACCCAGGTTCTATTCCCAGCACACACGTGGTGGCTCAAAAACCATCTGAAACTTTAGTTTCAGGAGCTCTGACACCTTTTTCTTGCCTCCCCATGCACTGCACACTTATGGTGCACAGGTATACATGAAGGCAAAATACCAAAACACATAAAATAAGAATAAATAAATCTTTTCAACAAAGTGGAAGTAGTCATTAGGTTTTTTATTTCTTCAGAAATATATTAAGGACAATGCAAGCATTCATTACACTACAACAGGAATAAATCATAGTTTTTCATAATGAACAGTGTTAAGGCTCTAATGCCTGTGTTGTCTTTAATATATATCTGAAGAATAAAGGAACTTTACAATACAATAAAGCTATTTGCCTAAGGATTATATTTAAAATCTACCTCAAATTCTCTAATAATATATGCATCATTGTATTTGTGGTATTCTATGTTGAAATTAACAGTATAAAGTTAAAATATAATTATTCTTATCATTACAGGGATATGAAGATTGGCTTAGACACAGAGCTGATAATGAAGTTAACAAAAGCACTGTTTATATTATTGAAAATGGAAAACGAGTGAGAAAAGAAAGTGAAAAAATCAAGGTACTATTTTACTAGATACTCTTTTTAAAACTATTCTTACTGGTGTGTGTGTGTGTGTGTGTGTGTGTGTGTGTGTATCATGGCATATGTGTAGTTCAAAGGACAACTTTCTGGAGTCAGTTCTTTCCCTTCTGACATGAGATCTGTGACTCAGAATCAAGTCATTTCACTGGCCTCCACTCATTTCACTGGGCTCCACTCAGGATAACTACAATCAGTCTTACATGGTAAAAATAAACACTTGAGTCAACAAATCAGGGAGATGGTGGTACCTGCCTTTAATCCCAGCACTCTGGAGGCAGAGGCAGGTGGATCTCTGTAAGTTTGAGGTCAGCCATGTCTACATAGGGAGTTCCAGAACAGCCAAGGCTTCACAGAGAAACTCTGTCTCAACTGCCCTCAAAAAGGAAAAAAAAATGTATAAAAATCAGTATAATTTATTTACATTCATAATATTATATAACCACCATCACTATTTACATCACGAGAAAAGGAAACTCCATACTCATATACATTATTTCTTCAACCCTGTCAACACGAACCTTTCTTTCTCAATGAATTTACAGTTATAATATTTTAAATAATGAAATAATACATTGGATGAATATCGTGTTTGACATCTTTTAGGACATTTGAAAAATCTATTTGTATTGTAACATGTGTCAATAAGTGATACCTTTTGATCACTGGATGATATATTTTATTTATATACTACCTTTTCTTTATACTAACTAATATTTCTGTTGGGGTGCTGTAGATATTGTGGCCATGAACATTCAAGGACAAGTTTTTGTTTGGATATCAGTTTTCAATTCTTTTGCCGGGGTTGAGAATTACTAATCTTATAGTAATATTTTTTGTCTTACCATAATTTTTTTAATAAACTACAAAACTGTTTTTGCACAGAGGGTGTACTCTTTATAGTTTCAGAGCAATGTGGTATTCATTTTTTATTCAAATTAATCATTGTTTACTTTTACCAAATATGATCCCTGCCAAATGGCATTTAGATTTGACCACATAAAACATTTTCAGTTGTTAATAGATGTTTTTAAAGCAGTAAACTTTGCTGTTCTGAAAAGTTTTGTATTAACAGCAAAATTTAACAGAAAGTCTAGCTATATAGCCAGTGCGCTACCACACAAGCACCTTTTTCTATTAAGAATATCAGATGACTGGCTCTTTGGTCTCCCCACCCCCGAAGGGAGGAGCAGTCCTGTTAGGCCACAGAGGAGGGCTTTGCAGCCAGTCCTGAAGATACCTGATAAAACAGGATCAGATGAATGGGGAGGAGGTCCCCCCTATCAGTGGACTTGGAAAGGGGCACGGTGGAGATGAGGGAGGGAGGGAGGGACTGGGAGGGAATGAGGGATCGGGACACGGCTGGGATACAGAGTTAATAAAATGTAACTGATAAAAAAAATTAAAAAAAAATAATAAAATTAAAAAAAAAGAATATCAATACACCTCCCTTGGCACATAAAGTTTAGTTTACATTAGTGTTTACTCTTAGTGCTGGGCATTCTATGAGATTTGACAAATATATGACATATGTTTAACATTGTAACATCAAGCAAAATAATTTCACTGTCCTTAGTTACTCTGTCTTCTGCTTCATTATTCTTCATTCTCCCTTAATCTCTATGATTACTGGTCCTTTTACTACTACATGTTTTTTACATTTTCCAGAATATTATATTGTTGAAACCATACCATATATAGCCATTTTTTTAAATTGACTTCTTTATGTTAGTATACATTTAAGTTTCCTCCATGTCTTTTCATGGCTTGATAGTAATATTAATTTCTCTGAATATACCAGTTTACTTGATTGTCTACCTCCTAGAGAGAATATATTTCGCTGCTTCCGATTTTTGTCAACTGTAATTAAAGTTGCTATAAACATTCAAGTATAGGTTTTTATGTGGATGTAAGTTTTCACTTCATTTATATGGAGATTAGTAGTGTATGTTTTCTGAAAAGGGCCTGTCTCTGCTTCTGTCAGACCTTTAATGTTTAGGTATTTGGGTCATTATAGTCAGGAGTTGGGGTACCTTTGTTTCTTTCATTGTAATTATTTTTAATGCACTACTGGACTTTAAAATGTTTTGAAAGATTGATTGCAGTTATCCTGAGCTTTGTGCTGGGCCTGGGGAGCTGGCATGTTTTTCCTAATAGAACTTTTCCACCATCTTCCTTTAACATATTCCAGATGTCTGACTAATAAGTAGATGCTTCTTTCTGTTCCCTGCTTCTCTCTCATAGAAATATGCTGCTATTTTTATTTGTTAGTCAACATGAAACTACAAGTGGAAACAGAGTAATTTATTTGTTCTTCTGTATCAATCTCAGTATGAGCTAAGCCCCATGCACATGAGCTGTAGTATAGTAGTTTTCTAGTCTTTCAGTTTAGTCTCTTCCAGGAGTCAGGTCTTTGATATTAATGGGTTTCCTATCTCATACAGCGGGTTGCAGTTTCTTTCTTCTACTTCTTCAACTTAGCTGTTCTGGTCCAAACTCCTCTCCAAGCTTAGTGATTCAAGCTGATTTCTCTCAGTTTCTGACTGAAGTATTCTGCTTGGCCTCATTCTAACTTTGGTAATATATTCTAGTATTCTGGCCCCTTTTCATTCTCTGGCTTGTTCTATCTTCATTTGTGTCTAGCTTTTTCTCTCTTCAACTTTTCTCTGTAAAACTGCCTCCTCTCCTCCTTCATTCTCTGTGCTGTTCCTTTAAGTAGCTTCTCTTTCTTTTCTTCTCCTGAGAGTTGGGCATAGTCTACTCTGTTAAATCTTTCTCTGATTTATCACTTTGTCTGCTGTTTAATTAGACATCACTTTCAAACGTGGGTGCTTCCTTCTACAAACTTAACTTTACCTTCATTGTTTGGGATTAAAGGTGTGTACCACCATGCCTGTACCTAAATTTTCTTTATCTGAAACTTGCTCTATACCAGGCTGTCCTTGAATTGAGAGATGTGCTTGCCTTTGTCTCCTGGAATTAAAGGCTGTTTCACCACCACCTAGGAAGTCTACATTCCAACCAGATCACATAAACCTAGAAGGTCTGTGGATGTGATCTCTTGCCAGATCAGACATATTCTGAGTTAAAATTTCTCTACACACTTTTATGATAGTCATTTTTCCTCATGTGTTCCCATGGTGTTATAAAATAGATCATCTAGCGTTAGAGAGATGACTTAGTAGTTAAAAGCACTGGCTGCTCTTCCAGAGGACCCAGGTTTGATTCCTAGCATTAACATGGTGGCTCACAATCACCTATAACTCCAGTCTCAGGGGATTTAATCCCCTATTCTGGTTGAGGGCATTGTACACATGCCTTTTTGTAGCTCTCAGTATAGGAACAACAAATAATCTCTTATATGAGATATCTATCTATCTATCTATCTATCTATCTATCTATCTATCTATCAAAGTCTGAGGGCTGAATGTACAAGGCAAAGGACAATAAGACCCATGGAGGAGAGACAGGACAGGAGATCTGTTTTATTTTTATTTTTAATTTATATCTGTTACCAATTTGTGTGTATGTGTATGTGGTACACATGCATGTAATAGTGTCCATGTATGAAGATCAAAGGAAAACTTGTAGATGTCAGTTCTCTTCTACCACATGGGTTCTGGGAGTTGAACTGAGGTCATTGAGCCTGGTTGCAAGTTGCTTTACCTGGTGAGCCATCTTGCCAGTTCTACTTATTTATTTATTTATTTATTTTTATTATTCACTTTTTATATTAGCTGTATTCCCTCCCTCATCTCCTCCCAGTCCCACCCTCCCTCCCTCTTCTCCTCCTATGCCCGCCCCTATTCCACTGATAGGGGAGGTCCTCCTCCTTTTCTATCTGACTCTAGCCTATCAGGTCTCATCAGGACTGGCCAGCTCCATTTTAAATTGATAGAGGTACTGGAGAGAAAGCTCAAAGGTTAATTGCTGCTGTTGCAGAGGTCCTTGGTTTGGTTTTTAGTACCCACGTGGCTCCTCACGGCTATCTTTAACTCTACTTCAAAGGTTCTGGCATCCTTTTCTGGTGTTTGCATTCAGCAGGCATGCATGCAGTATGCTTACATACATGTAGTCAAAACACTTGTACATACTTAAAATGCTTTTAAATGGTAAATCAAATGAGTTGATTCATTCTCTTTCCTTACAATTGCCTTCTCCTTTGGCTTCAGGGTGAAACCTAAATTCTTTAGCCTGCCAAGCCTGTCCCATTGTGATATTTCGTCTGTATATTAACTATAGCTATGGTTTTATCATAAGTATGTATGTACCTCAGGAAGAATACATCTAAGAAGTAAAATAATTATAATGCCTAATGCTGGTACTCTTATATACTTATTTATATTAACAAAGAAAGTATTTTTCATTTGAATAGGTCTAAAATTCTCATATTAATCTCCTAAATCACACTATAAAATAAAAGAATTTTGTGTATTAGTTGAGTATTCACAATAAGCATATCTAGGTCTACAGGATGGGCTTAATGTACTTGTCTGATGTCGTTATCAGCTCTTTCTCTTTACTTCTCTTGTATATTCAGCCCTCTAGTGAACTTTAAAAATAGTGTTTTGATCAAAGAGCAGACCAATCAGATTATGTCAGAGGCAGTCCCTGTTCCCATGACTATGGAACCCACTTGGGCACTGAACTGCCATGGGCTGCATCTGTGCAGGGGTTCTAGGTTATCTCCATGCATGGTACTTGGTTGGAGTATGAGTCTCAGGAAAGATCCCTGTGCTCAGATTTTTTGGTTCTGTTGCTCTCCTTGTGGAACTCCTGTTGGAGGAGCAGCCTTACCAGGCCACAGAGGAAGACAGTGCAGCCACTCCGATGAGATCAGAAGGAAGGCGAGGAAGACCTCCCCTATCAGTGTACTTGGGGAGGGGCACGTGTGGAGAAGAGGGAGAAGGTGGGATTGGGAGGAGAGGAGTGAGGAGTTTATGGAAGGATACAAAGTGAATAAAGTATAATTAATAAAAATTAAAATTAAAAATTAAAAATAGTGCTTTGTAGATTGTAGTTTATTTTTGATTAGTGGTAGTAGTCTTGTAGATTTTGTGGGTTGTTTTAAAGGATTGCTTTTATGTTGTTAATTTTTTTTTCTATTTTTGTTTTTTTTTTTAATTTTATTTTTTTTTCTTATCAGTTACATTTTATTAACTCTGTATCCCAGCCGTGTCCCGATCCCTCATTCCCTCCCAGACCCTCCCTCCCTCCCTCCCTCATCTCCACCGTGCCCCTTTCCAAGTCCACTGATGGGGGGCCCTCCTCCCATTCATCTGATCCTGTTTTATCAGGTATCTTCAGGACTGGCTGCAAAGCCCTCCTCTGTGGCCTAACAGGACTGCTCCTCCCTTGGGGGGTGGGGAGGCCAAAGAGACAGTCACTGAGTTCCTGTTAGAAATAGTCCTTGTTCCCCTCACTTTGGGAATCCAATTGGTTACTGAGCTACCACAGGCTACATCTGAGCGGAGGTTCTAGGTTATATCCATACATGGTCCTTGGTTGAATGTCAGTCTCAGAAAAGACCTTGTGCCCAGATATATTTGGTCCTTGTGGAGCTCCTATCCTTTCCCCATCAGACTAACTCCCCTTCTTTCATATGATTCCCGTACTCTGCCAAAGGTTTGGTTGTGAGTCTTTGCTTTGAAAACACTGCTAGTTAGAGTCTTTCAGATGCGCTCAGTAGACTCTTGTCATACGTTCAATGCACATCCCATATGTCTTTCTAAACGAGGATTGATCATCTTACCCCATGTCCGCTCTCTTGATGGGTGTATAGATTTCATTATGTTTATCATATCTTATAGGTCTATATAAGTGAGTATATACCGTGTTTGTCTTTCTCCTTCTGGGATATTTCACTCAGAATGATCTTTTCTAGATATCACCATTTGCCTGCAAATTTCATGATTTCCTCTTTTTTGATTGCTGAGTAGTATTCCATTGTGTAGAAATACCACAATTTCTGTACCCATTCTTCCGTTGATGGACATCTGGGTTGTTTCCAGGTTCTGGCTATTACAAATAAAGCTGCTATAAATATGGTTGAGCAAGTATCCCTTTTGTGTACTTGAGCAAACTTTGGGTATATACCTAGCAGTGGTATAGCTCGGTCTTGAGGAAGCACTGTTCCTAATTGTCTTAGAAAGTGCCAGATAGCTTTCCAGAGTGGTTGTACCAGTTTACATTCCCACCAGCAGTGGAGAAGGGTTCCCCTTTCTCCACAACCTCTCCAGCATGTGTTGTCACTTGAGTTTTTCATCTTGGCCATTCTGATGGGTGTAAGGTGATATCTCAGGGTCGTTTTGATTTGCATTTCCCTGATGGCTAATGAGGATGAGCATTTCTTTAAGTGTTTCTCTGCCATTCTATACTCCTCTACAAAGAATTCTCTGTTTAGCTCCGTACCTCATTTTTAAATTAGATTATTTGATTTATTGCTTTTTAACTTCTTTAGTTCTTTATATATTCTGGATATCAGCCCTCTGTCAGATATAGGGTTGGTGAAGATCCTTTCCCAGTCTGTAGGTTGTCGTTTTGTTCTGATGGCAGTGTCTTTTGCTTTACAGAAGCTTTTCAGTTTCATGAGGTCCCATTTATTGATTGTTGTTCTTAGAGTCTGTGCTGTTGGTGTTCTGTTCAGGAAGTTATATCCTGTGCCAGTGAGTTCTAGGCTGTTCCCCACTTTTTTTTTCCAATTGATTTAGAGTATCTGGTTTTATGTTGAGGTCCTTGATCCACTTTGACTTTAGTTTTGTGCAGGGTGATAAATATGGATCTATTTTCATTTTTCTGCATGTAGACATCCAGCTGGTCCAGCACCATTTGTTGAAGATGCTGTCTTTTTTCCATTGAATGGATTTGGCTTCTTTGTCAAATATCGAGTATTCATAGGTGTGTGGGTTTATTTCTGGGTCTTCTATGCGGTTCCGTTGATCCTCCTTTCTGTTTCTATGCCAATACCATGCAGTTTTTATTACTGTTGCCCTGTAGTACAGCTTGAGATCAGGGATGGAGATACCTCCAGATGATCTGTTGTTGTACAGGATCGTTTTGGAGATTCTAGGTTTTTTGTTTCTCCATATGAAGCTGAGAATCTTTCTTTCATGGTCTGTAAAGAATTGAATTGGTATTTTGATGGGAATTGCATTGAATCTGTAGATTGCTTTTGGTAGTATGGCCATTTTCACAATGTTAATCCTACCAATCCATGAGCACGGGAGATCTTTCTGTTGTTAATTTTAAGCAGGGTCATTTTCTGTGTGGTGTGCCATGAAAATTTTTAGGAAGTGTTATCTAAAGGGCTTCTTATATCCTTCTCAAGAAATATATTCTTATATTAACAATCTGTAAATGAAGTAGTTATATTGTATTATTAAGTATAATTGACATCCATAATATAGTTAATATGTGCCAGGCACATTACTTAATGTTATACTTGTATCATTATTTCAAACATCAGTCATCTGCTGTCATTATAATCATCGTTAGTTAGATTTATGACATTTATCTAAGGTCATATCATTTAGTGACAAAGCTGGGATATGAACTCAGGTTTAAAAGTCTTCACTTCATACTTTGTTTTCTCCATCACTGAATTGTTTAAGATGTAATCTCTCAAGTTTTTTCTCTTCTGGGGTTCAGGGTACTTGCTGATAAGAGATTGTTATTGCTATATTAACTGATTCTTCTGATGGATGAATTCCTGGAAAGGTGATCTACAGAAAAGCCCCCCCACCCACAAATTATTGGAAAAACTAATGCTTTACTCAGTTAGCCGAGGTTTTCTAAACACTAAAGAAAGATATTAACAATCATAACTGCAGATAAAATATGCTGAAATATATATGGTTCAAAGTGAAAACATGTAGGTTTTTGGTCATAAAGCATCTAACTTGAAACCTATAGATTTTCTTGCTTTATTCTTGAAATGGCAATAGTAACTATCTGATTATATATCAGTGCCAGGAATATCAGAGAACACAGAACACATGGTTTTCAGAATGTTTATCGTACAACAGTTCTGATAATTCTGAAAGTATCCTTAATTCTTATCACCTTAAAGATGATTCTGACTGTTCAGTAATAGTTTCATCTCTTTGCATATTGTCTAGGATGCCAGGATACTCTCAAAGCCCCAGATATGTAGATGTCTGTTAAAAAAAGTTTTTTGCTTTAATATGCAGAATGCTAAATGCTTTGTTTAGAATTTAAAACATTTGTTCTATTATTTTAGGTTGGTGATGTAGTAGAAGTACAAGCAGATGAAACCTTTCCATGTGATCTTATTCTTCTGTCGTCCTGCACAACTGATGGAACCTGTTATGTCACTACAGCCAGTCTTGATGGTGAATCTAATTGCAAGGTAATGGAGACTAAACATGACCTGAGCTTTTTTTTTTTTTTTCAGAATGGTTAGTAAGACAGTATTGTCTCCTAACACTCCTTAGATACTTACCTCATTTTGTGGAATTTTTGTACTTGTAGACAGCTGTTGCATAATTATCTTTTAGCTTCTAAGTAAATACCTACCTTGGAGAAAAAGGTTCTGTTTTGGGGGTTAGGGTTAGAGCCATGCCCTAAACAAAAGCCATCACAATTTTTATAGTATCACTTAAGTTTAATATTTTTATAGCTCCATTAACACTTTATATAAACATTTTTGTTTGTGTTTTTATTGTTGTATTTAGAACTTCTGGCTTACATATGCACAAAGAACTTCGAGAGCTTTGTTACCTCCCTAGACCTTTAGAAGTGAGAACACTTGTGAGCTAAAACTACGTAACTACAAAAACAACTTCAAGTATTGTAAATTTATAAATTGATCCATTTTTAACTTTAAAGGTTAACAAATTTTTGTTTAAAAGGTTTATTCTGGGCCTGGAGAAATAGTTCCATAGTTCAGAGCACTGACTGTTCTTCTAGAAGACACCGGATCAATTCCTAGAACCCACATAATAGCTCACAATCATCTGTACTTCCAGTTCCAGAGGATCCAACTCTCCAACATGCTCAGACAATAGACACACAAATGGTACACAGATACACATATAGTTCAAATACCCATTCTCATACAATCAGAGAAAGAGAGAGAGAGAGGGAGGGATGGAAGGAGGGAGAAGGGCAGAGAGAATGGGAGGGGGGAGGGAGTTATCCCAGTGATATAGACAATCTAATATGGAGTAATTTGTTGACATTTTAATACCTTAGGATATAGTTTAGTAAGTGTTTTGTTTATTGTAATTAGAAGGAATTTTAAGTATATTATAGTCAATTTAACCCAAAATAGTAGATAATTTGCTTTTCTGGTACTTTCTTACAAAGCTACTTTTCAACCTTTGTCATTCGGTATTCTACAGGATTGAGGCCATCCCGATCTTCATAGGGTATTCTAGCCTAGCCAGTTCTACATGGAGAGATCCTGATTAAAAAAAAAAAATAGTGATACTAATGGACTCACTTCTGGGTGTATCTCTGGGGAGGTTTCCTACTTGTTTGTTTGATTTTTTTTCCCTGTAAAGTTAAGGAGTTGGACTCAGAATATGAAATAAAAGTTTTACTTATTACTCTTTACTGATTCTGTGTTTCAGGCATATAGCACTAAGTTACTGGTGTCTCTACCTTTCAAAAAATTTGAATTGCATTTAAAGATTATCAAGATAAAATAGAGAATTCTTGACATGAACTCAGTGGCTTGCTCTTTGATCACCTTCCCATGAGGGGTTGCAACCTGACTAGGCCACAAAGGAAGACTATGAAAGACAGTCCTGATAAGACCTGATAGGCTAGGGTCAGATGGAAGGGGAGGAGGACCTCCCCTATCAGTGAACTGGGGAAGGAGCATGGGATGAGATGAGGGATGGAGAGATTGGGAGGGGACAAGAGTGGGACTACAGCTGGGATACAAAATGAATTAATTGTAATAAATAAAAAAATATATTAAAATATTTTTGAAAAGATTCTCTAACTTTGAAAATATTGTTTAGAGGAAGAAAAATTTCAGTTTTCTTTTATTTCTTTCAGTGGCAATAAATCAGAAATTTTAAAGTAAGGTAGTAGTTTTAAATGTAGAGCAAGAAGTTTTCTAACATACCCAAAGACTGTGTTAACAGCTTTCCCTTGTGCATGAACGGTGTAATAATTGAATCTGCATTAACCTTTGTTGACAGCTTATAAATAGGCTCATTGAACCTTGTCTTGTTTTTTGGATATATTGCGAGTGTGATACATATATGTAGACTGTCTTAATCATTGAATATAAGACATTATCTTCCTGATCCTATATAAAATATACCCATGTGTAACAGTTTTAACTGTTTGTGTAATGTAACCAGTAATAATTTGTTTTTCAAATCTTGGTTTTATATATAAAAAAATATTAAAATCTTCTATGGGGATATCAGCTAATTTTATGCATACTACAAATGTAATACTCATTGTCAAGGAATGTTTTTAATTGTTTTTTTTAAACATTTGAAATCATTTTGGGGCAAGGTTACCTATCTAATTATTTGTAATATAGTTTAAGAATAGTATCCTCCAATTTATTTGGTGGGATATGCCTATCAGCATTTGTAATAGTCTGCTGTAATATTCTCTTACTCTGAAACATACTGTTTCGGAAATCATTTGGCTATCCAGTTATAAAATAGAACTACATATATATATTTGATTATCTTGTGCCTTCCTATAGATACATTATGCAGTACGAGATACCATTACACTGTGTACAGCCGAATCCATTGATAAGCTCCGAGCAGCAATTGAATGTGAACAGCCTCAGCCTGACCTCTATAAGTAAGAAGCACCTTGTTTCACTTTAATGATGTCTCTTGTCTCTGCTTTTTTTTTTTGCCACCAGTATAGCAAACACTCAGTGTTTATTTACCAGCTTAATCTTGTATATATTTTATAAGCTGTTTTTTTTTTTTCTCCTGGGAAGGGAAATGAATTAAATCAGCATTGCTCACTACCAGCCTAAGATAAATCATTATGGACCTTGGCATCCTCTGGTTTGTGTTTATTTGTTTGTTACTTGTAAATATAGCTATCTGTTTTTTAGATAGTTA
Organism: Meriones unguiculatus; assembly: GCF_030254825.1. Taxonomy (NCBI): domain Eukaryota; kingdom Metazoa; phylum Chordata; class Mammalia; order Rodentia; family Muridae; genus Meriones; species Meriones unguiculatus. Next base: position 102,097,712 of record NC_083369.1, on the reverse strand, counting down.
CCCAAAACTCATTTATTAGACTAATGGAGTATCCAGAGTTAATTAAAACAAAAATAAACATTTTGCATCTTGTACAACATGAAACAAAAAGAGGATATGGAACAATACAATTAATAGGCACACCATCTTTTCTTGTTAATGACAATTATGAACTGGAGACTACAAATAGGCCATCTGTTGTCTACCATAAGTCATTAAGGTCAAAGACCAGTAAAGAGGTATGTTTTCTTCTGGCTCCTAGATATAGTTTTTTGATAATCATTCATTGTGGGTTGTCAAAAAATTGTCATTAGAACCTAGGACTCATTAGTTTGATTAGGGTTTGTTACTGTGGTTATTAATTAATTTTATTCTATACCACTGTTGCAGGTAACAACCACTATATAGGCAAGCCATCATGTTAATTCATGTTGGTAGTCATAATGGAAGACCAAATAGCTGGATTTGTTTTACTCTTATATGGAACAGTAGAGAAAATATCCTACTCTGAGAAATGTTGCCTCCTCTCCCCCTTTTATTCTTTTTTTCTCTTTCTCTTTTTTTAAAATTTCCTTTTTATTTTGTATGTTCATCATGATACTAAGACTGAGAGCCAGTGGTGGTGAATGCCTTTAATCCAAGCACTCAGGAGACAGAGGCAGGTGTATCTCTATGAGTTTAAGGCCTGCCTGGTCAACAGAGCAAATTCCAGGACAACCAGAGTTATTACACAGAAAAAACCCTGTCATGAAAAACCAGAATCAAACAACAACAACAACAAAAAATCTCCACTTTCCAGGAACTCAATGAGCAAAGGATATCAGTTAATAAAGCTAAGCTTACAGTATAGTAATAGAGATATATGCAAAGTCAGTGAAATCACAGAAAAGGGGTGGCTTATTCTGCATGAGAATATGTGTATGTTTCACACACATACTTGCATATATATAAGAGAAACCCATGGTCTTTTTAGTTGCCGTAAATATGAAGAATTTAGGATAGACAAGGTTATCCTAATATACCTAAGCTGAATCCCTTGAAATATGACTTCAGAATAACAAGTATTTCTAATATTCTAGTAACAATCACTTGTACTGTATTTATCAATTCACTCATCTTTCTTAGGGCAAAGATTATGCCTTTTTAGTATATTGTATCTTTAGCATCTATCCAGTTAACATTAGAATGAGTGAATAGGTAGATCGTCATATTTTGTATATAATAGTGATTCAAAGTGAGGCACTACAGAGATAACTCTGGTTAAAAGCATGCATAACACATACATTAGACTGCTCCTAACCACCAATAATTCCAACTTCATGGTATCTAATGCCTGTGGCTTCCTTGGGTCCTTGTATTAACATGCACAACCTCACACAGAGACACACATATGGTCACGCAATGTTTTTAAAAGAGAGCATGAATTTGGGTTGGTAGAGATGTGGATATGAATCTAGGAGAAGTTGCAGGGGTGTAATATGATCAAAATACAATAAGTTTTATGAACTTCTCCAAAGAATTAATAAAATATTTTGAAACTCAAAATGTTTTAAAAGTGTTTAAACCATATAACATGTTATAGTACTAAAAACTATTTTCTATGCAGAAAATACTATTATGCAGATTACAAAGTAAGTATAATAGTCTCCTTAAGTAGAGGTTAGGTCTTTTATCCTGTTTTGTAGAAATGTAGGTTACCTTAAGTCCAGCCATATCAAGTGCATGGATCAGATCAATTGCCAGATCCAAACTCAACATTTTCAAGGTGGAAGTCAAGTGTTTATTGTCTGTACGTCTCCAAAGTTGGGCCTGGGACCAGCAATACCAGTATAACTTGAGAATCTGACACAGAAGTTTAAAAAATAGGACCTAGAAATCTGTGCTTTAATAAACTTCCTTCATCCCCCTGTCAGTCATATGCAAGGCTCACATGTAAAAACCACTGAAAAACTCATTTTTTTGAAAATTGTTTATAGTATAAGAAATCATTATTCTTCACATGAATCTAAAACATTTATATACAATACATTATTTTTAGAAATATATTGTATACGGTAGTGTGTATATGTATAATACCAAATAGAATTTCAGCTAATTTAAAATCTTTGTTTATACTCTTATAATTTGTAATATTGTTTTAAAGGTTAGATTTAAACATTATATAGTTTTAATGTAATTATTTCCAGAAGCCTAATAATATTTTCAATTCATTCAGAATGTAATTTTTTTTATTTGTACTCTGATGAATTTTCAATTGCTGGTATTTGGATTTTACATTGTTATTATGTTGTTTTGTTTTAACAGGTTTGTTGGGCGAATCAGTATCTATAGTAATAGTATTGAGGCTGTTGCCAGGTTAGTTTGTTATTCCTTTTATCTACCCTTTTGAAAGGAGGGATGTTTCTCTTTTAAAACCACTAAAATAGTCAAACATCTTTCCTTAAATACAGTGACAAAAATATAACTAAATAACCTTATAATTAGTAGGGTTGTGGTGGTAGGTTTGCTCTGATTATTGTTGAAATAATGTATAGTGCTTCCAAAAGAACAGAGCTCCATGGGACCAGCCAATGGTTCAACCAATAAAGACACTTGCCACAAAAGCCTACCTACCTCAGTTCAATTCCCAGAACCTACTTTAAAGGTGAAAGGAGAGAACTGACTTCATAAAGTTTTCCTCTGACTACTACACATAGACATTCTTTGGCATGTGCTTCCACACAAATACAATAATTATATCCAGAAAAGGTTTTAATCAAAAAATAAGAACAGAGCTCTGTACCTTTTTACTGCTTTTTCAAAACTGTTCTAGACATTGCATATATTTTCCTTGGTTGTATAATTGCTGACAACGTTGAAAATAAAGCTGGAGAACAGTGCTTTATGGGAGAGTAAATAAGGGTCTAGGCAGTGAGCAACATGCTAGAAAAATTACTTGGACCTAAATAAAATATAAGGTTAATCATTTATAAGGTGATTCAAACAAACAGGATGCTTTCTTTCCTCATTTATCTTATAATTAATTGCCTTAGATTTTCCATTTTGCCTTGATCCTCCAGAAGTCAGATTTATTCTCTACAAAGATGTCATTGTGTTTTTGCAGCTTGGCATTTGCCTTGCCAGGCTTTTTATCTGTTACCCTGTATTTCTCACTTCTTGTAGCTCTTGTCTTGCTATCTATGAGTCATAGTCCTCTGATCCTTCTGTGCATTTCTTTACCTCTGCATGTTGCTGGCTACTTCAGCACTACGCTCCCATCTGTGCTGCTACCCTCAAGTCACTTCAAAGAGCGATCATTCTGTTCATCCTGGGGAGTAAGCATATGGTAGAAATAGATACTTTCTGAACCTCTTGGAGATAGATGTGTGTCAGGGAAAAAAAAATCTTTTCCCAGTGTTGATGACGTTATACATTGTTTCAATAAAGTATGCTTCTTTTTATTTAGGTCTTTGGGACCTGAAAATCTTTTGCTGAAAGGAGCTACACTTAAAAATACCAAGAAGATATATGGTGAACAACTTTTAAAATATGCTGTTACAAATGTATTTCATAAAGCCTATATATATTGCATGTTTAAAAGTGAACATGGCAGATACCTGCCTTTTATTCTCAGTGTATATTTATGTGTTGAAAATTTACCAGATGATAAATTAACATGGTTATGACACTTTATACTAATTCAATATGAATATAAGTGGTATATCAGCTAATGAGTAGAAAGAAGACTTAGAATTCTCACCCTTATGGAATGAAAAATTCACCAAATCATACAGGTAGAAGGTTGGCTAACAAGTTTACCTATAACCAGCTTTTTGTTATATTCTGCTATTCTTTAGGAGTTGCTGTTTACACTGGAATGGAAACAAAAATGGCTTTGAACTACCAAGGGAAATCTCAGAAACGTTCTGCTGTCGAAAAGTTAGTATGTGCAACAATTTCTTTTTAGTCATTATTGATTGAAATAGTTATTTCTTCAGTAACTCCAAATAACAATAGCAGAAGTTCAGAACCCACAATAATAGCAGCTACATTTTTGAACACTACTTTTTGTTACTGAAATATATTTATATCTGATTTGAGTCAATCCTCTGAATAATTCCATGAAGTAATTTATATTAGACTCTTTCTACAGATGAAGAAAAGTTCTTAAAGATAATAGATGAATTAATTAAGCATACATAGTTTTTAAATGGTACTATTTACCTAAACTGTAAATTCATTTCCTTTTTTGCTGGATTTGGGGTATTTTAGTTGATATTTGTTCTACAATATGGTTTATGTGGACATTGGAGTAGTAGATCATTAAGGTAGGTAGGTGCTATTAGCAGAGGTTTCTATTTTTTAATTAATTTTTATTGGCTTTTATTTGTGTGTGTGTTTCACAGTCCCATGTAGCCCAATATGTTTTTTAACTTCTTTTTATTTTATTTTATTTATTTTTTATATTAATTACAGTTTATTCACTTTGTATCCCAGCTGTACTCCCGGTCTCATCTCCTCCCAATCCCATCCTCCCTTCCTCATCTTCTCCCATGCCCCTTTCCAAGTCCACTGATAAGTAGGTCCTCCTCCCCTTCCATCTGACTCTAACCTATCAGGTCTCATCAGGAGTGGCTGCATTGTCTTCTTCTGTGGCCTGGTAAGGTTGCCCACCCCCCCACCTCCCCTCATGGGGAGATGATCAAAGAACCAGCCACTGAATTCATGTCAGAGACAGTCCTTCTTCCCCTTACTAAGGTACCCACTTGGATACTGAGTTGCCATGGGCTGCATTTGTGCAGGGGTTCTAGGTTATCTCCTTGCATGGTCCTTGGTTGGACATCAGTCTCATAAAAGACCCCTCTGCCCAGATTTCTTGGTTCTGTTGCTCTCATTTCAAAGCAGCTAAATTGGAAATGAAAAGGGGGACATAATACAGACACTGCGGAAATCCAAACAATCATTAGGTTTTACTACAAAACCCATTGTGGTTTTAAGCTAGCTATATAAGCTGAGGATGACCTTGATTTTTTTTTTTCTTTTCAAATATTTTATGTTTCAAACATAATCATAAAAGTGGCAGATACAAATTTTTTTTTTCTTAAATTTTTCATCAATTACACTTTATTCATTCTGCATCCCCCTATAAGCCCCTCCCTCCTCCCATCCCAATCCCACCCTCCCTCCTCCCTCTGCTTGCATGCCACTCCCCAAGTCCACTAATAGGGGAGGTTCTCCTCTCCTTTCTGATCTTAGTCTGTCAGTTCACATCAAAAGTGGCTGTATTGTCCTCTACTGTGGCCTGGTAAGGCTGCACCCCCCCCCCCCCCAGAGGGAGGTGATCAAAGAGCAGGCCAATCAGATTATGTCAGAGGCAGTCCCTCTTCACCTTACTATGTAACCCAATTGGACTCTGAACTGCCCTGGGCTACATCTGTGCAGGGGTTCTAGGTTATCTCCATGAATAGTCCTTGGTTGGAGTATGAGTCACTGGGAAGTTCCCTATGTTCAAATTTTCTTGTTCTGCTGCTCTCCTTGTGGAGACCCTGTCCTCTGGGAAATAGTAAGAGCTGGAGAGGACAGGACCTTGATTTTTTTTAATCCTTCTGCTTCTGCCTGGGATTATAGGTACCAGATACACTTCTCTCTTTGTAGGTACGGATATGATTCATTGTGCTTTATCCAGAATTGAGCAGTAAAGTAATGTTAAGAGAATATGTGCTGAGCTTGAGGTTCACATTTGCTATTCTACCTTAAGTTTGAAATATTTAGTTTTTCAGGAGAAGGAGCAAACTACACCTTCTGTAAAGGTTGAGTATAGGTACTAGTATATATGAATATCTCCATTTCCAGTTATTTCATAGGAACCTTACTAAAGGTATTTTTGATTAACCATACATTTTACCTTGGGGAATGTTAGTGATCAAGAAACTGTTTAGGTCTAGGTTTTTCAGTTTGCCACTTAACAGTGATTCTTCTGCTATGATAATTAAGGTTCTTACATTAAAAATTGAGCTATGATTATATAATATATACAAGAGACACTTCAGATTAGTTAAAACTAAATTAAAATTGACTTAAATTTATATTGTTTATGTATTAAATAATTAAAATTGAATTAAATTTATCTTGTTTATATATTAAATAATTAGACATGTTATCTTATTTTTCAGATCCATTAATGCCTTCTTGATTGTTTATTTATTTATCTTACTGACCAAAGCTGTGGTATGCACAACTCTAAAGTATGTTTGGCAAAGTACCCCATACAATGATGAACCATGGTATAACCAAAAGACTCCAAAGGAACGAGAGACTTTTAAGGTAATTTATTTACAATGAGAAGTATTAACTCTTCTGTGACTAGGCTACCTTTTACTGAAACTCTTCTTAGAAAAATTATAACTTTTGATTTAGTTGTTGTTGTTGTTTACTTTACGTATGTCTGCTTTTATTTTAACTCTTGTTAAGAGATTAGAAAAAAAGAATGAGTTTTCTGGTATTTTAATTCAATGTGAACTTGTACAATTTCTCCATATGAACTCTGAATGTCCCTGTCTATGGGTGAGGGGAACTTAGGACTTAATGAGGTGAAAAGTATTAAAGGAGAAAGTACATACACTGAAAAATATAGATAAAATCAGAGTGTTCTAAAATCTTCTTAATACTATAATTTTGATGATAGTGATAGAGCATTATTAGGAAGGTTCTTTATGTTAATAGTGTATTAAGTGTTGAAATAGAAAAAAAACATTTTATATTGTATTCATTTGAGAAAGTTGTTAATCTGATTAACCTGACTTATGTCTTACTTTAGGTTTTGAAGATGTTCACCGATTTTTTATCATTTATGGTTCTCTTCAACTTTATTATCCCTGTCTCCATGTATGTCACAGTAGAAATGCAGAAATTTTTAGGTTCATTCTTTATTTCATGGGATAAAGACTTTTTCGATGAAGAAATTAATGAAGGAGCCTTGGTTAATACATCAGACCTTAATGAAGAGCTTGGTCAGGTGAGAACATAATTTTTGGTTAAACTAATATACTGTCCTTTTCACTATTTTCTCCCTCTTCCTATTTCTGTCCCGTTTGCCTTTCTGAGAGAGGATTCAACATCTTTCCCAGGGTCCTCCTCCTTGCTTAGCTTCTTTAGGTGTACAGATTGTAGTATGTTTATGCTATATTATATGTCTAATACCCACTTAAAAGTGAGTATATACCATGTGTGTCTTTCTGCTTCTGGATACCTCCTTACAGATTGGGTAAATGGGACACATTTATTTTCTAATGCAGTATAACCTGTGATTCAAGCAAGGACTTTTTATTTTGTTTTTGAGACAGGCTTTCTTTTGTGTAGCCCTGACCATCCTGGAACTCATTAGTATTTTGTTTTCATTAGTTTTGGGGACTAAACCTAAGATATCAAGAATAGTAGGCAAATGCTCTACAACTGGGTTGTAGTATATTCACCTCTCTTTTACTTTAAATTTGAGAAAGGAGTTGCTTACTTGCATAGGTAGGTTTTGAATGTACCTCCTTGTAGCCTAGGCAAATCTTTTTTTTTTTTTTTTTTTTTTTGGTTATCTTCTTGCCTTGGCTTTCCAAATTCAGGCAATGAAACTATGCTAGAACAAAGCTCACTAGTTTGAAATGGTGCTGATTTGCATCTTTACCTCCAATCTGCCTGAATTTAGCCCATTTACTGCTCATTCTCTCTATATCTTCCCTTTTTAAATTTTTGTTTTTAACCTTTATTTTTATTTTATGTGTATGTGTATCCTGAGTGCATGTATGTTTCTGGATATGTGTTTACAGTGTCTTGGGGAGCCAGAAGAGGGCATCAGATTCTCTAAAATTAGAGTTACAGATGGTCATAAGCTGCCATGTGGGTGCTGGGAAGTGAACCTTTGTCCCCTGGAAGACCAGCCAGTGCTCTTAATCATTGAGCCTTCTCTCCAGCCTCTTTTCCCACACTCGACACAACCTTTGTATAAGCCAAAGTACCATTTCACAATTGGAATTGACAGGATAAAAGGACTTTGGACATACTATTTTGTTTAGAACTGGCTTCAAATATACTAATAGCTCCGACCTTGGTGTATACCTTCCTCAGAGATTCTAGAAATGCTGAAACAGTACAAGAAATAAGTGAATCAGTGGCATTTCCCTTAGATATTTCCAAGTGATTCTTTCATTGATTAAGTGGGCTGTCATAGTTGATACCAGCCACATATAGGGGCCAAGTTAGAAGAGTTACTTTAATCTCAATGAAAAGTATTATTCTATAGGCTTTTGGCATGAGAAGACATTTGAATGCACAAGCTACCAGTTTATGCTGGATGTCAAGTAAATGTGTGTCTTGTTTGTTGCCTAATTATAGGAATTTACCCTATCCAGAAGGAGAAGTTAAAGTTAGCCTCAACTACTTATGCAAATGTAATAGCTGTCATTCCGTAGTTTAAACTTAATGCGTTCAACAGACAGACAGGATGTCTAGGGAAGATGCCTCTTGATAGGACTCTTACCTCATTCTTTCAGATTTCCTCTTTACCAGTAATCATATTACTTATAAGAATAGTTTAGTGTGGCTCTTATTGTCTAGATTGTGTTAAGACTATAGGAAATAAAATAGAGCTTTGGGTAATGATCTGGTAAATTTGATCAGTAGAAAGAGGTTACAGCTTTTGTTTCAATTTCCATTCAGTTCCCCAGCCAAACTCTGTATTTATGGATATGGTTATCATTTCTTCAGATCACAAAGTTAATGGCAGATCACTCCTTTAATTAAAACAATTTCTAAACAACTTGGAATCATTATTAGCTTGTATGTATAGAAACTACCTGAATGAAAATGCAAAGAAGTCTTGAAATAGTTTCATAGGCTATTTAGCATTCAATGGACTGTTACACTTAAAATTAAGTGTAACCAATTTCCTGTTTCATGAGTCATAATTCAATCTGTAGAGCTTTAAGCTACTAAAGGTAGTATCAGTTTATTGCCATAAAGGCCGTAGTGAACAGTTGCTGTAATGACCTATTAGTTTTAAAAAAGTATAAAAAGACATTACTGGGACAGTGCTTGTTGGAAGAAACAAAATATTTAAGAGATTTAAGAGACTGAATTCAATTAGGAGATTATATAAAATTTTATGATAAAGTGCCAATATTTCTTAAAACTGAATGGTTTTAATGGATCTTGAAAACATTATGGGACTAACCTTTTATATCTCTCTCTCCAATGTTGTGGCTAATTATGCACTGATTCCAATAATCCAATAATAATTATAAACTGATTCCAATAATCCAATACAATTGTTATTTTGAGGTCCTAACATGTACCTGGAATGTGTTCTGTGTACTGAAGTTACTATTATGAAGTTAAAAACAAATCATATTTATCCACTACTTGCTTGGGCAAACATAATACACCTAACTATATTAGTATGGTTATAATTAATCAGAAAAATTAGGAGGTAAGGGGCAATAGAAAGAATCTTTAAGAGTAATTTTGGTCAAGTGAATCACAGTATTCATCAACACATGTAGTAGGTTGGACATACTGTTAAGCTTTATGTTTAGTCGTTATATTCAGTCTTAAACATCAAGTATTTTACTTCAAAGAAAAATGAAGAGATTTTCCTCAAGGTTTATAACTGATAAAGCCTCTAGTTTAAGTGTTCCCTTTAGGTTAGAGCCTTTTTTTTTTTTTCAAATCAAGGTTTCTCTATGCAGCCCTGGCTATCCTAGAACTTGAAACTAGACTGACATCAAACTCACAGGGATCCATCTGCCTCTGCCTTGAGAGTACTAGGATTATATAAGTATGAGCCATCACTACCCTAGGTTCAAGCATTTGACATTTGTTTTGTTTAACTTATAAGATGGGTGACTTCATGTGTTCAGTCTAGTTCAAGAGTTCTAACCCCTGTGTAGCAAGCAACTTCACTAAAAGAGCAGAAAAAGTGCAGGGAATCTTAATGAAAGAAGTGGGAAACAGTAAGATCTGGAGAGGACAGGAACTCCACAAGGAGAACAACAGAACCAAAAAATCTGGGCACAGTGGTCTTTTCCTGAGACTGATACTCCAACCACGGACCATGCATGGAGATAACGTAAGACCCCTGCAAAGATGTAGCCCATGGCAGTTCAGTATCCAAGTGGGTTCCATTGTAATAGGAACAGGGACTGTCTCTGACATGAACTGATTGGCCTGCGCCTAAATTACCTTCCCCTGAGGGGAAAGCAGCATTACCAGGCCACAGAAGAAGACAACACAGCCTAGCCTGATGAGACCTAATTGACTAGGATCAGAAGGAAGGAAAAGAAGACCTTCCCTATCAGTGGACTTGGGGAGAGGCATACGAGCAGAAGGGGGAGGAAGGAGGGATTGGGACAGGAGGAGGGAGGGAGCCACAAGGGGAATACAAAGTGAATGAAGTGTAATTAATAAAGAATTTTTTAAAAAAGAGCAGAAAAATTCAAGTTTTTTCCTTTACTGCTCTCAGAGTAATTCAACACAACATTGTCACAATATGTGACCATAGAGTGGATTTCTACACACACACCCAGCCAAATTCTCCAGAGAACTCCAAGTCTGACACTGTCTACCTGAAGATATAAATTGAAGGGTAAATCCCACAGTACTGTTGTCATTCAAATGCCAGTCATATGTGCAGGTTCTTTAAATCAAGTATTCCAGACTCTTGACTGATTCTCATTATTTTGACAGCATGACCCAAAAACTCATGGAAACAAAACATTGCTTATCATTTTATTTAAATAGCTATGAGAAAGGATGCAGATGAGTAGGCAAATAAAAGACATGTGCATAGGGCAAGGTACATGGCTAAGAGTATAGACCAACCCGTTTGCCAACCTTCATGAAATTCCACAGGATCAACTATCTAAAAAGTTGTCTTGTTTTGTTTTGAGGGTTCAATAGAAGTAGCAAAATGTATTAGAATGATTAACTCATCAGCCATTGATGATCAGCTTAACCTTCAACTCCTTTATTCCACCCCCCCTCCAGGGGTTACAAGATGGAGGTGAAAGTTTCAGCCATCTAATTAATGCCTTCCTTTCTCCGGTGACTTGCCCCATATTAAAAAATGTGTATGTAGTGTATAAAATATACATACCTTTTTCTAGGATTACCAGAGGTTTTTAGATTATATTCAGGAAACATAGATTGATAATAAATAGGTATTTATTGTTATAAAGCAATCTGTTCCCATTTTAATACACCCATCCCTTTACATCAAGAGGATATACAACCTCAAATGATAATGAAACATTATGAGAATCCTATGCAATCATTAATAATTATTCTAATTCATTATGCAGAATGTCTCTAAGGGTGAGAATACTGAGAAATGTAGGCTTCATCCAAAACTTATCCAATTCTAAAATTAGGAGTAGTAGGCTTTTATTTGAGTGAACTAGGAGACACTGTCATCTCTTTCTCCGTGCCCCCTTTAAGGTATTAAGTAGTATTAGATTGCCCTCATTTCATAATCCATTTATTCATTTGTGAGCCACAACTGTGATTCCTCCTTTTCTTTATATCCAAACTTTCTCGCTTTGAGAAAGGTGATTTTGTTTTGTTTTGTTTTGTTTTGCTATGCTTAACCAGACTATAAGCAAATATAGGCAATTAGTCAAGAGTTGCCTATTAGCTACCCATTCAGATAGGGTGGAGATGTGGTCTGCTATCTGTACAGTTACTTTCAAGTGTGCTGAAGACACAACCCACTAACATTAGCTCCTTAGACATTTTCAAAGGGTTTTTAAAACATAGGATGTGGTAGTGTACTTCAGTATGGAGTATTCGCTTAGCATTTATGGAACCTTGAGTACTATTTCCTATAGGAAAAAAAATTTAAAAACTTGAAATTTCTTGTCTAGGAATCATCTATGCTCTAGCATTTATAGGTTTTTTTTGTTTGTTTGTTTGTTTAGTTGGTTGGTTAATTGATGTGTGTGTGTGTGTGTGTGTGTGTGTGTGTGTGTGTGTGTGTATACATGGTTAGCTTTTCAACTGGAAATTGAATCAAGGACATGCTAGACAAGCCTATAACTACTAAGCTATATCTCTAACAATTTTTTTTGAGATAGGATCTTACCCATGCTGGCCTTGAACTCACTCTGTAGTCCTTGACCTAGGCAATACCCAACCTTAGCCTCCTTCATAGCTGAGATCATAGACTTGTACCACCAGGCCCATCACTCAGTATTTTCACCCTAGTCTTACAACCATGGCATCAGATTAAATGATGAAAGAAAAAAGTTGAGGTGGTTTGGGAAAGGAGAAAGGGGATATATAGAAAGAAGCATCCCATGATAGCAGGTATTGCATAGTCCTTTATCACCATCCACCTCTCTTGCTACATCCACCAGTAAAACAAAGAAATATCTAGTGGAGACACTCTTGTCACAGCATGTTGAATATGAGCACCACACGACGTGATCCATCATCTTAAAATGGCATTCTTACCACTCTGGAAATTCCATGTTTGTTAGAAGCTATTTCAGAAAACAAGCAGATCAAATGTAGATTTTATAATGTACAACTAATGTATAAATGATGAATTTGAATTTGCTGAGATAACGGAGCCTTTTCATCCAGCTCAAAGCTACCATTAAAGTATTTGTTTATGAGGGAGAGCCAAGCAGTAGTCTCTCCTTTTGGCCCCATCTTTTAAATATGAAAATACTTTTTAATATCAATCACAATTAGCCCCCTGTATACTTTTCCTGAATGTATAACATATGAAAATGATTCTGTAAATATGGCCCTAGTATTCTGATTCTAGGGCCAACAGAATCAACGTTGCTTAGGAATTTATAACTGAAAATACAATGCATGTTTTAGTTTATAGTTTGTTGGCCTCTACTTATGAGATTTGCTGTTTGTACATCTTTACTGTCCAAACTATTCCACAGAGCAAAGGAATTCTACATTTTATTTCGAGGTTACCACCTTTAAAACTAATGCAAAGAGATTCTGAAAGGGGGCTAGAAAGATAGCTCAGTCAGTAAAGTGGTTCCTTTAGAAGTGCAAAAATATAAGTTCTATCCATGGGAATAACCTACAAAAGGCCTGTGGCAGCATGCACTATAACCCAATCACTGGGGACATGGAAATAGGCAGATCCCTGACTAAGTGACTGGCTAGCCAAGCTTCCTTGAGATCATTAAGAGACCCTAGTGAAAAAGAGAGAAGGACAGCTCCTGGAGAACAACATCCAAAGTTCTCCTCTGACTACCACATACATGCACACAAAAAAGAGATTGTCAGGAGTGGACTTGGAAAGGGGCAGGGAGGAGATGAGGGAGGGAGGATGGGATTGGGGAGAGAATGAGGGATACAGCTGGGATACAGAATTAACAAAATGTAACTAATGAGAAAAATAAAATTATGGAAAAAAAAGAATAAATGGTTGTAATTAAAAAAAAAGAGAGAGATTCTGAATGGGAACCCAGGATTCATGGAAAATGGAAGTAAATATTTTTGATCAGGAATAGAAAGCCCCAAAGAATTTTAGTTTATTTAGAAAAATCTAAATGATACAAAAGTGATACCACTGGGATCAATTTAAAAAAAAATTCAAAAATGGCTGGCTAATAGGAAAAAAAAAAGACGAAAATGCTTTATTGTGTCAGTGCCACTGCCATGAAAAGCTTTGAAAAATAATTAGCAACTACTGCTGGAGTTCATCTCTTTTTTTCTTTACATAATAAAAACTTAATCTTCTGCTTATACTTGTTCCTGTCAGGCCATAATTTTAACTATTTATGCATAAATTATCAAAACGGAGAATAAAATTGTGGGTTTCTAAAATGCAGGTGTTATAAATAGAATAGATAACTGAGATAAATGGAAGTACTCAAAATGATTTATTGTAATGAAAAATTTATGTCTTTATCATATATTACATTATTTGTAAAAATATACATACATATTTTAAGCTTTTAATTTGGAAACATTTTTGAGGAGGATCTGAGAAATAGGCATGGGAAAAATTTTTGTAATTTTTTTGGTGCTTTGACTTTTTTAATTTTTATTAATTATACTTTATTTACTTTGTATCCCCCCCATAGCTCCCATCCTCTTCCCCTCCCAATCTCACCCACCCTCCCCCTTCTCCACACATGCCCCTCTCCTAGTCCACTGATAGGGCTGGTCTTCCTCTCCTTCCTTCTGATCCTAGTCTATCAGGTATTATCAGGAGTGGCTGCATTGTCTTCCTCTGTGGCCTGGTAAGGTTGCTCCCCCCTCAGAGGGTGGTGATCAAAGAGGAATCCAATCAATTCATGTCAGAGACAGTCCCTGTTCCCCTTACTAGGGTACCCACTTGGAGACTGAGCTTCCATGGGCTACATCTGTGCAGGGGTTCTAGGTTATCTCCCTGTATGGTCCTTGGTTGGAGTATCAGTCTCAGTATCATCATTTACCTTTTGTATCTTCTAACTAGGTAACTGTTAACATTTCTCTTTCTTCTGTCTTATATGTTCTATAGTTGTAATACTTTTACTTCAGTGCAGTGTTTTTATTGAAAATTGTCCTGACAAGAAAATTCCCCAGGTAAAGATGCTTGTCAACAGCCTGATGACCTAAGATTGATCCCTGGATCCTACATGATGGAAGGAGACAACTGTCTTCTACAAGTTGACCTCCAACCTCTATCTGTGTATTACATGCATGTTGTATGTGATGGCATGCACACACAAACATACACCCAATTAATTTATAAAATGAAATAAAATTTTAATTGTACTTTTCAAGGAAGAAAATGGTTTTATCAGTTTTTCTTTCATTTTATTATATGCCAGGAACATTTCTATTACATTTCCCCTCTTTGGTTTATGTGCATGGCAGTTAGGGGGTGCTCACTATATTGTTTCCCTCTTGGAAAATTGATTTTTTACTTGACCATATAAAAATTTTAATAAAGGATTAAATTAAAGGTGTCTACATTAATAAAATAGTCATAGTTTTCCGTCCTGTTAGTCTACATTTAAATAAAATTCTGTATCTTTGAAAATGCTCACAACGTTCTTATTCATTTGATAATACTACATCTATAATTCCAACATTTGACAAGTCTTAGAAGAGGTGGTTTCCGTAGCCATGGAAATACAACTCTCTTCCTCTAGCTAACTAAAATTTAACCAATACTAAAGAAAATGTTTGTTTATGCCCTTGTTTTTAGGTGGATTATGTATTTACAGATAAGACTGGAACGCTCACTGAAAATAGCATGGAATTCATTGAATGCTGCATAGATGGGCACAAATATAAAGGCCCAACTCAGGAAGTTGATGGATTATCTCAGACTGATGGGCCCTTAACATATTTCGATAAAGCAGATAAGGTGACATGTTTTCTGTTAATATTTACCCGTGAAATCAATCTTTGTAGGCATGTTTTACCAGTGTATATTAGAAATACAGAATTTCTAATAGGTGCACGATACAGAGTTTTAAATAATCCTTTTTTCCCATTTTATTTTATTTTAATTTTTATTATTAGTTACATTTTGTTAACTCTTTATCTCAACTGTATCAAGCTCCCTCATTCCCTCCCAAATCCCTCCCTCCCTCCCTCATCTCCTCCCTGCCCTTTCCAAGTCCACTGATTGGGGAGGACCTCCTCCCCAATAATCCTTTTATTTTTTTTGACTACACTTTTCTTTTATTAACACCTTTAGCATTTGTAAACAACTAGAACTTAAAAGTTGAATGTGAGAAATGGCACTTGAACAAAACATTAACTTGTCTATGTATGGATTTGCTTTGTTTTTTAAAATTGCCTCCTCTAAGATTGTTGTCTCTTCAAATCTTTAAATTTATAGAATTTACATGTTAAATGAATCAAAGATTTCTTACACTTGAACAATTGCTAGATTGTGTCTTAGACACATAACTACCTCTTAGGCCATGAAGGGGTCACTTCCTTAGGTGTAGGTAATACTACATTAACCTGAATGAGTTAATGAATATTCCAAGGATACTGCCTAGGAACCAATAATTCTGTTAGTTGCTATATAGTTGTTTGAGTATTTGGAATTGCTAAATTTCTGTTACTTGGTGTCTTAGAGATGTTATTAAGGTAACAGAATGTTACCTTTTATTTGTTCATTTTCTGGTTAGCTACTGATAAAAATTAAAATAATAGTAATTGTTATGTTTCTGTTCCACAGAACCGAGAAGAACTATTTCTGCGTGCCCTGTGCTTATGTCACACCGTAGAAATTAAAACAAATGATTCTGTTGATGGACCTACAGAAGCAACTGAATTCACATATATCTCCTCCTCACCGGATGAAATAGCTTTGGTGAAAGGAGCTAAAAAGTATGTATTTCTTGTATTTCTGAAAAACTGGAAACCACAGGATGATAAGAGTTCATCTAATGTCTTTTCATTTATTTCAGTAATTCTATCATGTGTCTCTCCTATAATGTAAGTTCAAAAAGAAAATAGTGATGCATTTGTTTGGCTTGCCTCATTTATACACCCTAGTCATAAGTCCAAATTGCCATATTATATTTTATAAATCATGTAACAGTTGTAGCTTTTCTATAACACATTATTTCTGAGTGCTGCCACAAATTTTGAGGCTATTTGGTAACTGACAATCCAGTTTACCTGTGGGATTCAAGATGACTAAGTAACTAAGGGACCACATACTGTGTTTGCTGCAAATTAAAATTAAAAACTGTCTCTTTCTTGAATACAGTAGTAGTCAGTCATTACCTTACTCTTTGTTATCAACTCATCTTGAAAAGGGAAATACAATTGGAGATTAAGATCATTTAAAAGAAGAAAAGAGTTTGTAAGGATAGGTAATGTGAAGGTAACAAAAAATTGTTTCTTAAAGATACACAAGTCTATTTATTGTTTTTGATAGGTTTGGGTTCACATTTTTGGGAAACTGGAATGGACATATAAGAGTAGAGAACCAAAGAAAAGAAATAGAAGAGTAAGTAGCTCTGTGTTTTGATGTTTGTTATTTTTAACCCAATTGTGAACATTAAATAGAATCTGAACAGAAAGAAAACTTACGTACCTTTAAATATTGAACTGTTGAACTGTTTTCTCCCATTTCAGAGTTTTGTATAAAGATAGTTGGGTTAGGAAAAGATACTTTTCATAGGAGAAAGGGGACTATGACTTAGAGCACAGGGAAGAACATGTATAAAAGCATTCATCTTTCTTCATCATATCATTCTTTTAGAATCTAGTACACACCCCTTTCCAGAAGCATTCTTTCAGTTGATTTTTTTTCCTGTGCTCCTGTCTCTTCCTTTTGAGTGTTTTGATTGAAGGAAGTATTTAATGGACTTGAAATGTACTTATTTTCTTTATCCTTTGTCTCCTTTATAATATGGTAAGTTCTTCGGCAGATTCATCTCAATTCTCAACACCTGGCACAGAGTCTGATCCCGTAACAGGCATTCCAAAAATTACAATCCCACTAGAACCCCTCTAAATTTACCTTTGTTTTCCATTCCTATGTAGTCTTTTTTTTTAAAGTTATACAGTGAAAAAATAGCTTTTACTGCTATTATCAGCATATCTACATGCAGGGAAATTTCAAAGAAAAAGGAAAGTACCTGTTATACACAAAACTAGCTATCTACATCCAGAGAGAAAGGTTTTGTTTTGTGTTCATTAAGATGTTTCAGTCATGTGCTCTTTCTTATTTCAGTTTAGTTGAGGTATTTCACTTTTTCATCTTTCCTTTTCTGAAGGTATGAGCTTCTCCACACCTTAAATTTTGATGCTGTCCGCCGACGTATGAGTGTTATTGTAAAGACCCAAACAGGTATGCATCTTTAAAATTTGACTTATCTTTTTCTACTTGTAAGGTTTGCTTATAAACATTTTGAGGAAAGAAGTATTTTGTGTCATATAGGATTAATTAGTCTTGCAAACTTTACTGAAATGGGGTCTCTGTATCACATAATGATCTGGAATTACCAATTATTAGAAGCCTAGTGTTCAGAGAGTTGCTGATTTTCTATCCTAGTCTGACTTCTCTTATTCTTTTTCTTTACACTCTTTGGGAGCAAGTAAAGTAGAGATATATGATTAACCCGAGTTTCTAGGACAAGACATTCTCTTTTCATTCCAGACCTAAGGACTCTGAAAGAATAATACTTGCCTTTTCAGATAAATGAGTGCCATTACCTCTAGGTTCCTCAATGTTTTTGGAAGGCACTATGGTAGTTTGCCTTCTTTTCAAAATTCAGATTCTGAAAGACCCATGGGAGATCACTACTACTTTATTCACAAACTCTCAGATGTAGGTATATGTGTGCACTTGTAGATTTTTGTTTTTCTTTTGGCCAAGGGGTTTATTTTCAAAATATCCTTGATTTACTTTAGTATTAAATTGGCTGCAAATTCTTTAATGAGAATATAAGAATGTAGAAAATGCTTGGAGAAATATGATGTACTTTACTCGTACTTTCTGAGATGACTGCATAGTCATGAGATTTGTTTTAGTATATAACCATGAAAATTGTTTATGGGTTTTAAACAGACTTCCGTATATGACCAGAAATAAAACATTTAGCATTTAAATACTTACTGCTTTTATGTGTGCACATCTAAATCTATATTCTTCTGCAAATGGTGAAATATCTGACAAAATGACATGCAAAGGTCATTGGTCCCAAAACTTTATTTTTTAATTTGTTGAGCAGAGCTACTTGCCTCATAAGGATAATGTCTCTTTTAATGTTCAACAGTGCATGACCTAAAACGTTAATATAAGCATTCTACAGAGGTATTTTTAAGTTCCCAATATAGCCCATTTAGCAAGTGTTCTTCTAATTTATTCAAAGTGAATTTAGGCTGTTGAAGCTTGAATTTGGTTCCTGGCTTTAGGTCATGACTGGCTACATTTGGAAAGATAAGTCAACTGGAGTACACAGCCTAGTTAGTACTCCATGATTTATTGGGAAGGACTATAGCAGGGGGCCATGTAGTAGTTTCTGGTTTATTTATTGTGTCTGTAATGTTCTGGAGAGGTGGTGATTGTTCTTCTGACAAACTAAAGGTCTAGATAGTTCATTCTATTTGGCTGAACGTCAGAAGAGAGATTCAAAATATATAGCAGCTGCCTGAGAGAGTCTATCTTAACAGAGTTACCTCTTCTTAAAATCCTGTTAGCAGTCTTCAAATTCTAAGTTGACTACTTTGGTTCTTTATTTTAGGAGATATACTACTTTTTTGTAAAGGAGCAGATTCATCCGTTTTTCCCAGGGTGCATAACCGTGAAATTGAATTAACCAAAACCCATGTGGAACATAATGCAATGGTGAGCCTATGCCCCTCCCTTCAATAAGTAAATGGAGACATGCTGGAGATAACTTGGAGATGATTGTGGTTTTTAAATAGATGGTGAAGTTAATTTTGTTTATTCTATACTTGGAGATTTTGTTATAGTCCCATATTCTTTAAAATAAATTATTACCCTAAACCAATATTGTGGTCAGAACTAGTACTTGGTGAAGATGTTTCAAGGATATTTTCAAACTAGCTATTAGTTATTTTGAACTTAACTAAATGCTAACTTTTTAGGGGTTTTTTTCTGTTCATTTAAAAAAAATAAATGTGTCAGAATTTATTTTGTACAGATAGGTAAAGCAATTGCATTTCAAGAATATAACTGGGACTAAGGAGATGGCTCAGTAGTTAAAGAGCATGCACTCATCTTACGGAAGACCTGAGTTTTTTCCTCAGGACCTATGTTGGATAGCTCATAACTCTGCCTGTAACTCTAACTCCAAGAGATCTCATGAATCTGGCCTCCATAGTCACTTACACTGGTGTGAACATAACCATGCACAGACATATACTAATATACACCTAACACTTAATTTAAAATACATCTTTTAAAGAGTATGACATTCTTTCAGCTGTTAAAGAGGTAACTATAGACCCTCTGCTTTGCTTCTAGGATGGGTATCGGACTCTCTGTGTAGCCTTCAAAAAAATTGCTCCAGATGATTTTGAAAGAATTAATGCACAACTGATAGAAGCAAAAATGGCCCTGCAAGATAGAGAAGAAAAACTGGAAAAGGTTTTTGATGAGATTGAGACAAACATGAATTTAATTGGAGCCACTGCTGTGGAAGACAAGTAACTAAATACTCTTGTTTAATTTTTTGAGATTATAATATATTTATGTCATTTCTTCCTTCCCTTTCCTTTCTCTAAAACCTCCCGTGTTCAATCCCACTTTGTGCTCTTTCACATTCATAGCCTCTTTTCCTTTAATTGGCTCTGTGTGTGTGTGTGTGTGTGTGTGTGTGTGTGTGTGTGTGTGTGTGTTTGTGTCCTCAATATATAAATGCTTGCTAAGTCTCTATAATGTTAATTATATGTTTATTTTCAGGGCTGATCATTTAGTATTGTATAACCAACTGGTGTGTACTTCCCTTGGGAAGACTATTTCTCTTCCCTTCGTCATCATTCCTTAATTACCTGTAGTTCTTTGTCTCGTCCTAAGCTTTTCTCAGTCCACATTAGCGTCTTTATTGGTATTATCTTTGTTAAGGTTCACTCTTGTTATTTTAGATTTGCCCCAGGTTAGTAATTTATTCACATATTTTGAAATATATCATTTAGCATTGTCATCTAAGAAAACCTAAAGATTGGTTTATTTTACCAAGTATGGAAAATATAGTAGATTTTGAAACCTATAAATAGTTTTAAATCAAATACACGTATCTTAGAAAAAAATGAATCCATTATCAATAATGATCTTTTGACTATTTACTAAATCATCTATTTGATATGTAACATTTATGAAACAGCCTTACAGTATGCAAGACAGGATTGTATGTGAACTGCTTCCTAGAAGAATGGTTAAGATTTCAGTAAATGAGTGGAAAAGAAATTCACAGTAAACAACACAAAAATTTAATCTAACCTGCTTCCCCAAGTCTGAATATATATTTTTAGTCCTTTAAAATAAGATTAAAATAAGACTTAAATATTTAACCTGAACTCTTCCAGACATTGTTGTAGGACATGGTCAGTGATTTGCTTGAATAATGGTTTAATTTTTAAATATTTTAAAATTCTCAAAGAGTTGTAAATTAAGAGAAAGGGACTAGAGAGATGGATCTTTGGTTTAGTGTATTAGTTGTTCTTCCAGAGAACCTGGGATCAAGTCTCAGTATCCCCATGGTATCCACAATCATCTGTATCTCCACCCTTGAGGAATCTGATGCATTCTTCTCCCATTCTTTAGCACCAAGCATACATGTGGTGTACAAATATAGATGCAGAAAAAAACACCAATATACATACAATAAATTAATGAAATTTTTAATTACTCAAAGAAGTTATAGACATATTCAACCAATTAAAAGTATTAAAGTTTTCATTTTATAGTTACTATTTGTTTATTAGCCTTTTATGTTTTTATACATGTATATAATGTAACTTCGTTACTTCATCGTCATTTACCTCTCTCATCTTAGTCATGCTACCATTGAACTTCTTATCAACAAGGTCCCCTATTGTCCATCTGCCTTTCTGATCATTTTTTGTTTGTTTTTCCTAGAATCATATACAAAGTTTATTGTGGGCCACTGTGCTTTATTCTTTTTTTTATTTTTTTCATTTTTTTTATTTTAATTTTTTTGTTAATTGCACTTTATTTACTTTGTATCCTCCCCATAGTTCCCTCTCTCCTCTCCTCCCTCTTCCTCCTCCATTTTTTTTTTTGCAACCCCCTGAATTCAATTAAGATTGCTTATGTAAGCATGAATAGTATGGTCATTACCTGAGCACAGACAAGTCAGTGGTGACCGTGCCACTAAAGAAAATTACTATCCTATCCCAGCATCCATTAACTGCCAATAGTTCTTCTAAAGAGTAACTATGAGCCCCTTCTCCTCCCATGATAGAATCGTTGCCTAGTCCACATCTGCTATGAATTCATGAGTGCAGTTGCCATGTCAAGTTCAAAAGGTTCAAAGCATTCCTCACTTGTTCTGGACCTTAAATTCTTTCTTTCCTACCCCCTCTTTCATGATGTTTCCTAAACCTTTGAGGGATAATATGAATTTTTGATTTAAGTCTGAACTGTCAGATGTCACTTATTCTCATCACTTTGACCAGTTATGAATCACTTAATTAGCTAACACCCACTACAAAGAGAATCTTTTCTAACTAAGGTTGAGAGCAACACTAATCTATGGGTATAAACATAAATATTTAGAAGACCATTTGATGCCATTTTCAGTTAGTGTAAACAAAACAAAACAAAACAGAACAGTAGGTTACTTCTTAAGGTCTAGGACCTCAGCAGCTACAGATTTTTGGCTCATTTCAGTATAAGGCATGAGTTTTCTCCCATGGAATGGGCCTCAAATATATTTTTCAAAAGATATTTGTATACCTTTATTCATTTTTATTTTTTATATTAATTACAGTTTATTCACTTTGTATCTCAGCTGTAATCCCCTTCCTCCTCCCCTCCCAATCTCATCCTCCCTCCCTCATCTCTTCCTATGCCCCTCTCCAAGTCCACAGATAAGAGAGGTCTTCCTCCCCTTCCATCTGACCCTAGCTTATCTGGTCTCATCAGAACTGGGTTGCATTGTCCTCTGTGGCTCTGTGGTCTGGCAAGGCTGCTCCCCCATTGGGGAGGGGGGTCGGTCAAAAAGCTAGCCACTGACTTCATGTCAGAGACAGTCCCTGTTCCCCTTACTAGGGTACACACTTAGATACTAAGCTGCCATGTGCTACATCTGAGCAGGGGTTCTAGGTTATATCCATGAATGGTCCTTGGTTGGAGTATCAGTCTCAGAAAAGACCACTGTGCCCAGATATTTTGGCTCTGTTGCTATGCTTGTGGAGCTCCTGTCCTCTCCGGTCTTACTATCTCCCTCTTCTTTCCTAAGATAAAGACTCGACCTAGCATTGTATCAAAGCAGATATTTACATATCTTATGTATATGGGTGTTTTGCCTGCATGTGTGCCTGTGCACTAAATGCATGTTAGTACCCTTAGAGGCCATAAGGGTTTGTCAGATCTTAAGGAACTGGAGTTGCCACATTTTGAAGACTACCGTGTGGGCACTGGGAATCAAACGGGTCCTCTGCAAGAGTAGTGAATGTTTTTTTAATCATTAAGCCATCTCTCTTGTCCTGTCAAATATAACTTTGAAAAAGCAGTTGGTTTCTTCTATCAATCACATTCACACTATATAACACAAGTAGTTAAATCTAGCCTAGCAGGTTGATATTGTAACTCAGAGTTCATGGGTAGATAAGACACCTGATAATTATTCTCTTCAGGAACCTACATAATACCTCTAAACACACTGAACACTAGCAAGCAGGGAAGATGGTTGTAACTCTGTTCTAGCCTTGATTTTTCTGTCCTGCAACCATTGTGTTTGCTATCTTGAGTGATAGGGTCTTACCTTCTTGTCCTGGTGAGCAACCAAGAGCCATGACAAAAGCTAATTTAGTTTCAGGGAAATCTCTAGGGTGTCAACATTCATAAGGAGGGAGCTGGAGAGATGGCTCAGAAGTTAACAGCACTGGCTATTCTTCTCTTAGAGGACCTGGGTTCCAGTTCCAGGGAATCCAGTGTCCTTTTCTGTCCTCCTTGGACCCTGCATGCATGTGGTACACAGACACATACAGGAAAAACTCATACACATAATAGAATAGAAAAAAAATAGAATAGAATAGAATAGTACAGTACAGGGAGGTATTTGGCAATTGGATTTTCATTTAATAACCTATGGCTTGCAGAAGCAGCATTACACAACTATTCAAACTCATTTATAAAAATCACTTTTAAAACCTTACAAACATAAAACACTGAAGTGGTGTAACCTAAGCGCTCAAATACGTGTGAAGACCAAGTGACTCCATTTCTCAATGAACTTCTATGTTTTCCTTAAATTATATTTTATTACTTAGCTTACACACTAGCAAGTTTGTAAGTATACCCTTTTTACCCCTTGCCCAATCTTCTTCTCCCTTCCTATTCATTTTAATCTTCACTTAAACCTTTCCATCTTCAGTTGCTTTTTTTTTCTTTTTTTTCATACGTGCATGTATGTGTATACCTGCTGTGTGTGTGTGTGCCTGTGTGTGTGGAAGAGGAATGGGAAGAATGAGGCTAACATGCAGTACAGAGATATCTAATCTCTTATAGCTAGAGCCGTGGACTGTTGGGAACCACTTGATGTATATGCTGAAAGTGAAACTAGGGTCGTGGAAGATTAATGTGTGCTTTTAACCACTAACCATCTCTCCAGTCCATTCCTGAACATTTTATTAATATATATTACAAAAAGTTAAGTTTCATTGTGGCATCTCCATATATGGATATATTTTAATCATTCCCTGCTTTTATTATTCTATCTTACTTCCTGTGACTCCCTTTTCCCTTCCCCCTCTTAACAAAATGTTTTTGTTAAATTTCATTGACATTTTGGTGTACAAAAGAAACAAAAAAATGTGTCATTTATATATATTTTTTACCTTTCAGAATTATTCTTAAATTCTCATTGAAAATAATAGGGTTTTTTAATTATTTATTTTTTATTTTTATGAGACAAGAATTCAAGTTTGTAGCCCTGGCTTGCCTGGAACATACTACAGAGACCATGTTAGCTTCAAACTCACACAGATCTGTTTGCAGCTACCTTCCATGTCTTGGGATTAAAGACAAGCTACAACACTTAGCAGCTTTCCAAATCTTAACATTTCCCCAAGGACAAAAACTTTCACCTAAAATTTACCATGGCTAGGAAATATCCAGGGATAAAGGCAGAGAAGATAGAGCAGAGATTGAGGGAATGCTGAACTGATGCCTGGCCTAACCAAAGACCCACCCTTTCAGAGTACCAACCCCTGACAGTATGAATGATACTCTGCTAAGCTTGCAGACAGTAGCCTGACAGAGTTGTCTGCTGAGAGACTCTTCCCAGAAGTGCCTCAAAACACACACCGAGACTCACAGCCAAACACTGATCAATGCATAGAGGAATCTTGAGGAATAGTGGTAGGAAAGAGTAAGGGAGGAAGATACAGGAGCTCCTTAAGAAAAAGAACAGAGCCAATTAACCAGGGCCCAGGTTACGGAAAGTGGAGACTATATCGGACAGGGACTCAGTTGCTAGCTTTTGATCACTTTCCACTGGTGGGACTACCTTGACAGGTCACAGAGTATGAAGACACATTCAGTCCTGATGCAACTTGATAAGCTGTGGTGGATGGGAAAGGGATCTCCCCTTTTCTGAGGGAAAGAAGGAAGGGAGAAAGGATGGGACTGGGAAGGGAAGAGTGAATGGCGTATAAGGATATACAGTGAATAAACTAAATAAGAAAAAAAAAGAAATAAAGATGAGAAACTCAAAAAAATTAGGCTGGAGAGATGGCTCAGCTGTTAAAGGCTAGCCTCACAAACATAAAACAATTACTGATATACTCCACATCTAATTAAAATGGTTTAGCTATTTCCATTTAGAAACATGGTACGAATTTGCATGGTTCACCATGCATGGTAACTCATCGCTTTACTCCTAGCACTTGGAAGGTAGAGGCAGGCATCTCTATGAGTCTGAGGCCTACCTGGTCTACATAGTGAATTCCAGGACAACCAAGGTTATATACTGAGTGTCTGTCTCAAAGGAGAAGAAAAAATGTGTGGTAAGATACATCATAAAATAATATACTTAAGTCACAAAAAAATGTAAGCATTCTCTCAAAGCTTTAATTCTTTTTTAATATTTTTTATTTTAATTTTTATTAATTATACCTTATTCACTTTGTATCCCCCCCTGTTGCTCCCTCCCTCCTACCCTCCCAAACACACCCTCCCTCGGACTTCTACACACATGCCCCTCCCCAAGTCCACTGATAAGGGAGGTCTTCCTCTCCTTCCTTCTGATCCTAGTCTATCATGTACCATCAGGAGTGGTTGCATTGTCTTCCTCTGTGGCCTGGTAAGGATACTCCCGCCTCAGGGGGAGGTGTTCAAAGAGCGGGCCAATCAGTTCCTGTCAGAGACAGTCGCTGTTCCCCTTACTAGGGTACCCACTTGGACAGTGAACTGCCATGGGCTATATCTGTGGTAGGGGTTCTAGGTTATCTCTATGCATGGTCCTTGGATGGAGTATCAGTCTCAGAAAAGACACATGTGCTCTGATTTTTTGGTTCTGTTGCTCTCATTGTGGAGCTTCCGTTCTCTCTAGGCCTTACTATTTCTCACTTCTTTCATAAGATTCCCTGCACTCTGCCCAAAGGTTGACAATAAATCTCAGCTTCTACTTTGATACCCTGCAGGGTAGAGCTTTTCAGGGGCCCTCTGTTGCAGGCTCCTGTCCTGTCCATTGTTTTTTCCTTCTTCTGATGACCATCCTCTTTGTCTTTTTGAATGGGGTGAGCATTTGAGCCAGAGTCCTCCTTCTTAATTAGTTTCTTTAGGTGTACAGATTTTAGTAGGCTTATCCTATATTATATGTCTAATATCAACTTATCAATGAGTACATACCCTGTGTCTTTCTACTTCTGAGATACCTCACTCAGGATTATTTTTTCCAGTTCCCTGCATTTGCCTGCAAATTTCATGATTTCCTTGATTTTTACTGCTGAGTAATATTCCATTATATAGATGTACCAAAATTTCTGTATCTATTCCTCAGTTGTGGGGCATCTGGGTTGCTTCCAGCTTCTGACTGTTATGAATAAAGGTGCAACAAACATGGTTGTGCAAATGTACTTATTGTGTAGTACAGCATATTTTGGATATATGTCTAGGAGTGGTATAGCTGGATCTTGAGGAAGCACTATTCCTAATTGTCTAAGAAAGCTCCAGATTGATTTCCAAAGTGGTTGTACAAGTTTACATTCCCACCACCAATTAAGGAGGGTTCTCTTCTTGCTACAAACTCTACAGCATGTGTTGTCACTTGAGTTTTTTATCTTAGCCATTCTGATGGGTGTAAAGTGAAATCTCAGGGTTGTTTTGGGTTTGCATTTCCCTGATGACTAAGGAAGTTGAACATTTTTTTTTAATTTTTGTTATTAGTTGCATTTTATTAACTCTGTATCCTGCTCCCTCATTTTCTCCCAATCCCACTCTCCCTCTCTCATCTCCTCAATGTCCCTTTCCAAGTCCACTGATTGGGGAGGACCTCCTCCCATTTCATCTGACCCTGTTTTATCAGATATCTTCAGGACTGGCTGCAAAATCCTCCTTTGTGGCCTAGCAGGACTGCTCCTCCCTTGGGGGGTGGGGAGGTCAAAGAGCCTGCCATTGAGTTCATGTCAGAAATAGTCCTTGTTCCCCTTACTAGGGAAAACCAATTGGTTACTGAGCTACCATGGGCTACATCCGAGCAGAGGTTCTATGCTATATCCATGCATGGTCCTTGGTGGAATAAAAGTCTCAGAAAAGACCCCTGTGCCCAGATATATTTTGTCCTTGTGGAGCTCCTATCCTCTCCATGTCATACTAACTCCCCTTCTTTCATATGATTCCCTACACTCTGCCAAATGTTTGTTTATGAGTCCTAATATCTGCTTTGATACACTGCTAGGTAGAGTCTTTCAGAGGCCCTCTGTGGTAGGCTCCTGTCCTGTTACTTGTTTTCTCCTACATCTAGTGCCCATCCCATTTGTCTTTCTAAGTAAGGATTGATCACCTTACCCTGTGTCAGCTTTCTTGTTTGTCTTCTTTAGGTGTATAGATTACATTATGTTTATCATATCCTATAGGTCTATATAAGTGAGTATATACCATGTGTGTCTTTCTCCTTCTGAGATACCTCATTCAGAATGATCTTTTCTAGATGCTACCATGTGCCTGCAAATTTCATGATTTCCTCGTTTTTAATTGCTGAGTAGTATTCCATTGTGTAAAAGTACCACAATTTCTGTATCCATTCCTCTGTTGATGGGCATCTGGGTTGTTTCCAGGTTCTGGCTATTACAAAGAAACCTGCGACAAACATGGTGGAACAAATGTCCTTGTTGTGTACCTGAGGAGTCGTATAGCTGGGTCTTGAAGAAGCACTATTCCTAATTGTCTGAGAAAGCTCCAGTTTGATTTCCAAAGTGATTGTACCAGTTTATATTCCCACCAGCAATGAAGGAGGGTTCCCCTTTTTCCACAACCTCTCCAGCATGTGTTGTCATTTGAGTTTTTTGTTGTTGTTGTTGTTGTTGTTGTTTAGCAATTTTGATGGGTGTAAGGTGAAGTCTCAGGGTCGTTTTGATTTGCATCTCTATGATGTTGAGCAACTTTTTAAGTGTTTCTCTGCCATTCTATATTCCTCTACAGAGAATTCTCTGTTTAGCTCCGTACCCCATTTTTTAACTGGATTACTTGACTTATTGCTTTTTAACTTCTTTTGTTCTGAATATATTTTGGATATTAGCCATCTGTCAGGTAAAAGGTTGGTGAAGATCCTGTCCTAGTCTGTAGGCTGTCGTTTTGTTCTGATGGCAGTGTCTTTTGCTTTACAGAAGCTTTTCAGTTTCATGAGGTCCCATTTATTGATTGTTGCTCTTAGAGCCTGTGCTGTTGGTGTTTTGTTCAGGAAGTAGTCCCCTGTGCCAATGAGTTCTAGGCTGTTCCGCACTTTTTCTTCTAACCGATTTAGAGTATCTGGTTTTATGTTGAGGTCTTTGATCCACTTGGACTTTAGTTTTCTGCAAGGTGATAAATATGGGTCTATTTTCATTTTTCTGCATGTAGATAACCAGATAGATCAGCACCATTAGTTGAAGATGCTGTCTTTTTTTCCATTGAATGGTTTTAAGGCTTCTTTGTCAAAAGTCAAATATTTATAGGTGTGGGTTTATTTCCTGCTCTGCTATTCAGTTCCATTGATCCTTTCTGTTTCTATGCCAATACCATGTAGTTTTTATTACTATTGCTCTGTAGTACAGCTTGAAATCAGGGATGGAGATACCTCCAGATGATCTATTGTTGTACAGGATCATTTTGGAGATTCTGGTTTTTTTGTTTTTCCATATGAAGCTGAGAATCTTTTTTTCAATGTCTGTGAACAATGGTGTTGATAATTTGATGGAATTGATAATCTTGAGGAAGCGCTATTCCTAGTTGTCTGAGAAAGCACCAGATTGATTTCCAGAGTGGTTGTATAAGTTTACATTCCCACCAGCAGTGGAGAAGGGTTCCCCTTTCTCCACAACCTCTCCAGCATGTGTTGTCACTTGAGTTTTTGATCTTGGCCATTCTCATGGGTGTAAGGTGAAATCTCAGGGTTGTTTTGATTTGCATTTCCCTAATGGCTAGTGAGGTTGAGCATTTCTTTAAGTGCTTCTCTGCCATTCGGTATTCCTCTACAGAGAATTCTGTTTAGCTCTGTTCCCCATTTTTTAAGTGGATTACTTGGTTTTGCTGCTTTTCAGCTTCTTTAGTTCTTTGTATATACTGGATATTAGTCCTCTGTCAGAGTATTGGTGTTAGCTCTTCTTTGAAGGTCTGGTAGAATTCTGCGCTGAAACTTCACATCTGGCCCTCTTTTGTTTTTTTTTTCCCATGGGAGACTTGATGACCGTGTCTGTATCCTTAGGGGATATAGGACTATATAAATGATTTACCTGGTCTTGATTCAGCTTTGGCAAGTAGAATCAATCAACAAAATTGTCCATTTCATTTAGGTTTTTAAATTTTGTGGCAAATAGGCTTTTGAACTAAGACCTAATGATTGGATTTCCTCAGTGTATGTTGTTATGTCTACCTTTTCATTTCTGAATTTGTTGATTTGGATATTGTCTTTCAGCCTTTTATTAGTTTAGTTTAAGGGCTTGTCTATCTTGTTGCTTTTCTCAAAGAACCAGCTCTTGGTTGCAATGATTCTTTGAATTGTTTTATTTGTTTCTAATTTATTGTTTTCAGCCCTGACTTTGATTATTTCCAGTCGTCTATTCCACTTTGGTGTGTCTGCTTCTTTTTCTTTCTAGGGCTTTTATGTGAGCCATTAACTTGCTTGAATGAGATGTTTCGAATTTCTTCTTCAAGGCACTTAGTGGGTTGAACTTTCTGTTAGCACTACTTTCACTGTGTCCCATAAGTTTGGGTATGCTGTGCCTTCGTTTTCATTGCATTCTAGGAAAACTTTAATTTCTTTTTTATTTCTTTTCTGACCCAGCTGTCATTTAGTAGCAGATTGTTCAGTTTCCGTGTATGTAGGCTTTTTGCTATTTCTGTTGTTGAGGACCAGCTTTTGTCCATGGTGATCAGATAGGATACAAGGGATTATTTCAATCTTTTTGAATCTGTTGAGCCTTGCTTTGTGACCAACTATATGGTCTGTTTTGGAGAAGGTTCCATGAGGTGCTGAGAAGAAGGTAAACTCTTTTGTGTTTGGGTAAATGTTCTGTAGATATCTGTTAGGTCCATTTGATTCATGATCTCTGTTAGAGTTATTGTTTCTTTGTTTAATTTCTGTTTTGTTGACCTATCCTTTGCTGAGAGTGGAGTATTGAAGTCTTCCACTATTAATGTGTGGGGATCTATGTGTGGTTTAAGTTTTATTAATGTTTCTTTCACAAATGTGGATGCCCTTGTATTTTGGACATAGATGTTCACGATTGTGATATCTTCCTGCATCCATTTGCTTGGAAAACCGTGTTCCAGTCCTTTACTCTCAGGTAATGTCTATCTTTGTGACTTAGTTGTGGTCGTTTTTTTTTTTTTTTTTTTTTTTTTTTATATGCAGCAAAATGTTGGGTCTTGTTTACGCATCCATTCTCTTAGTCTGTATCTTTTTATTGGAGAATTGAGTACATTGATGTTGAGAGAGATTAATGACCAGTGGCTGTTAGATCCATTGATTTTGATGTTGGCTTTGGTAGTATGTTTGTGTGCTTGGCTACTTTTAGTTTTGCTGTAGTGAGGTTATTTATTTCCTGTGTTTTCCTGAAAGTAGTTAGTTTTCTTGGGTTGTATTTTTCCTTCTAGTATCTTCTATAACGCTGGATTTGTGTGTAGGTATTGTTGAAATTTGTTTTTGTCATTGAATATCTGTTTTTCTCCATCTATGAGAAACGAGAGTAGCCTAGGCTGACATCTGTGTTCTCTTAGGGTCTGCATGATATTGTCTACGCCCCTCTGGCTTTCATAGTTTCTGTTAAGATGTCAGGTGTGATTCTGATTGTTTTGCTATTATGTGTTACTTGGACTTTTTCCCTTGCAGTTTTTAGTGTTTTTTCTTTGCTCCATATACTTACTGTTTTGATTGTTATGTGGTGGGAGGATTTTCTTTTCTGGTCTAATTTGTTAGGTGTTCTGTAGGCTTCTTGTATGTTTATTGGCCTCTCCTTTAAGTTGAGGAAATTTTCTTCTATGATTTTGTTGAAAATATTTTCTGGGCCTTGGAGGAGGGATTCTTCTTTTTCCTCTATTCCTATTATTCTTAGTTATGTTTTTTTTTTGTTTGTTTGTTTGTTTTTATGTTGTGTTGGATTTCTTGGATAGGTTATGTCCTGAATTTTTTGGATTTAACATTTTCTTTGATGGATACATCGATTTCTTCCATTGTATTTTCCACACTTGAGATTATTTCTTCCATCTCTTATACTATGTTGGTTATGCTTACCTCTGTAGTTCCTATTTTCTTTCTTAGGTTCTCTTTCTCCATGATTTCCTCTGTTTGTGTTTTCTTTAATTTTTCCAATTCTATCTTCAGATCTTGAACTATTTTGTTGGTTTCCTTCACCTGTCTGACTGTATTTTCCTGTGTTTCTTCCAATTCCTTCACCTGTTTGTTTGAACATTCCTCTGTTTCTTTTGTTTCTTTCAGTGATTTAATCATTTCCTCTCTGAAAGCCACAAACTGTTTGACTGCATCTTCCTGTATTTCTTTATGGATGTCCATAATCTGTTTTACTATATCTTCCTCTAATTCTTTACACATTTTATTTGGTTCATCTATTAACCTCTTCATAAGCATAGATGTAAGGCATCTTCTTGAATTTCAATTATGTTTGGGTGTCCAGGGCTACTTGCCCCTGGATAACTGGGTTTGGGGGATGCTATATTGCTTTGCCTTTTGTTGATCGTACTTTTATGCTGGTCTCTACCCATCTGGCTGTCTCAGGTGTTGTCTATTAATTTCTAGTGTCTGCTGGGTCCTGGGGTGGGGAGAATCCCCTTGGCAGGGTTCTGAAGGAGATCTTCTCAGCTTTTTGGGTATGGTCAACTGAATAGTGTTGCTTCTCAGGAATTGTCACTGTTCCCCTCAGGCATATGGACCTGTGTAGTAACTGTGGTGTTCACAAAGGCTCTCCTCTCATCAGTTGAAGTCCTGGAGATGGCTTTCCTGCTGCTGGGTTTCTTGCTCTGAATTTAGTGATCTGCAGTTGCTGCTTTTAAGCTTTATTTGCTTAAGATAAAATAAATAAAGAGGCACAGCCCTCTTGAAGAACCACGGAGTACTGCAGTTTTGTCGATTTAGCTAGGGATAACTGGTCTTATCTTGGAGCAGTATCTGAGGGTTTCTCTAATGGCTCTCAGACTTTTGTAGGTCTGAGGTTGCAGCTGTGTGCCTCTGTGCCCCAGCAGTAATCAATGGCAGGTAAGCCTGGCACTCATGCCTACAGTAGAGCCTAGAGCCTGCGTGAACCCAGAAAGTCTACTGGAGCTCGGTGTCCAGAGCATTGGACCTAAAGTTTTCTGCTTTGTGAGGTTTCCTCCCGACAGGGACACCCAGACTGTGCTTTGGGGACCACAGTTCTTTCTGGGATGGCTAGTAGAACATGCAGGCATAGGCACGTGACTCCGCCTTGCTGGCAATTGGGTTCCTGGGCTTCTGCAGAGTAACTTTTCCTAAGAACTTTTGTTGGGGGGCAGCGGGCGGGTCGGCTGAGTGCTCTGAGGTCAAACCTGCCGTTCCCCTCACTGTGAGTTTCCACCCAACAGAGAAACTCAGTCTCTGATGCCCTGGGGCCCACAGTTCTATCTGGGGTAGCAAGTGAGATGCACAGACATGACTCTGTCCTGGCGCCTGTGTGCCCAGCTCTGGCCTGGCTTCTGGGAGCATCCCAGACTCTGGGTCTTTCCTGATCACTTACTGCACCGTGGGGTTTTCTCTCAACTGGAAATCTCAGTATCTGATGTTATGGGGCACACAGTTTAGTCTGGGACAGTCATCAGAGTGTGCTGGTGGCGTGTGGCTCTGAGCTGTCTACTGAGCTCCTGGTGGAACCTGATGTCTTCCACAGTTTAGCTGGGTGAGTTGAAGCTGCTTGAATCCCACACTGTGGGGTTTCATCTCCCCTGGGAAGCACAATCGCTGGTGTTTTCGGCCCCAGAGTACCATTTGTTGATCACTGTGCAGATCCTGCTCTGCTGCTGGTTATAAAGAGTGCCCTCCCAGCGCCGCTGGGATCACCCTTTGAGTTTTAATTCTTATTCTACCACTGGTTACCAATTATCTCAAGAGATATGAAATTTTCTGAACTTTGTTGTTTTCTGTTTATCTATTTATAAATAATTACATTTTGTTCACTGTGTATCCCAGCTGTAACCCCTCCTTCATCCCCTCCCAATCCTACCCTCCTTCTCTCAGCTCCTCCTTTTTTGCTCCCCAAGTCTACTGATAGGAGAGGTCCTCCTCCCCTTCCATCTGACCCTAGCCTATCAGGTCTCATCAGGACTGGCTGCATTGTCTTCCTCTGTGGCCAGGTAAGGCTGCTTCCCCACTCAGGGGAAGGTAATCAAAGAGCCAGCAACTGAGTTCATATCCAAGACAGTCCCTGTTCCCATTACTAGGAAACACATTTGGAGACTGAGACTGCATCGGTTATATCTTAGCAGAGATTTTAGGTTATCTCCATGTATGGTCCTTGGTTGGAGTATCAGTCTCAGAAAAGACCCCTCTACCCAGATTTTTTTGGTTCTGTTGCTCTCCTTGTAGTGCTCCTGTCCCCTCCAGGTCTTTCTATCTCATCCTTTTCTTTCATATGGTTCCTTGCACTCTGCCCAAAGGTGGGCTATGAGTCTCAGCATCTGCTTTGACACCCTGCTGGGTAGAGTCTTTTAGAGGTCCTCTGTGATAGTCTCCTGTCCTTTTCCCTGTTTTCTCTCTCTTCCGAGGTCCATCCCATTTGACTTTCTAAGTGGGGATTGATCGCCTTATCCAGGGTCCTCCTTTTTGCTTAGCTTCTTTAGGTGTACAGATTTTAGTGTGTTTAGCCTATATTATATGTCTAAAATCCACTTATAAGTAAGTATATAACATGTGTGTCTTTCTGCTTCTGGGATAACCTCACTAGGAATGATCTTTTCTAGTTCCCACCATTTGCCTGAAATTTCTTGATTTCCTTGTTTTTAATTGCTGGATAGTATTCCATTGTGTAAATGTACCACAAATTCTGTATGCATTCTTCAGTTAAGGGAAATCTGGCTTGTTTCCAATTTCTGGCTATTATGAATAAAGCTGGTACGATCAGGTTTGAGCAAAAAATGTCCTTGTTGTATATTTGAGCATCTTTTGGATATATGCCTAGGAGTGGTAAAACTGGATCTTGAGGTAGCACCATTCCTAATTGTCTGAGAAAATGCCAGATTGATTTTCAACGTGATTGTACAAGTTTCCATTCCTACCAGTAATGGGTTCCCCTTTCTCTACAGTCTCTCCAGCATGTGTTGTCTCTTGCGTTTTTTATTTTAGCCTTTATGATGGCTGTCAGGTGAGATATCAGGGTTGTTTTGATTTCCATTTCCCTGATCACTAAGGACATTAAGCATTTCTTTCAGTATTTCTCTGCCACTCTATATTCCTCTAAAGAGAATTATCTGTTTAAATCTGTACCCCATTTTTTATATGGGTTAATTAATTTGTTGCTTTTTAACTTCTTCAGTTCTTTATATATTCTGGATATTATCCCTCTGTCAGATATAGGGTTGGTATAGATCCTTTTCCAGTCTGTATCTAGGCTGTCGTTTTTTTTTTGTTTTTTTTTTGTTTTTGTTTTTTTTTTCTGATGACAGTGTCTTTTGCTTTACATAAGCTTTTCAGTTTATGAGGTCCCGTTTATTGATTGTTGATCTTAGATCCTGTGCTGTTGGTGTTCTGTTCAGGAAGTTGTCTTCTGTGCCAATGAGTTCAAGGTTCTTTCCTTCTTTTTGTTCTAACTGATTTAGTGTGTCTGGTTTTATATTGACGTCTTTGATCCACTTGGACTTTAGTTTCGTGCAGGGTGATAAATATGGATCTATTTGCATTTTTATGCATGTAGACATCCAGGTAGGACAGCACAATTTGTT
Organism: Meriones unguiculatus; assembly: GCF_030254825.1. NCBI lineage: Eukaryota > Metazoa > Chordata > Mammalia > Rodentia > Muridae > Meriones > Meriones unguiculatus. The sequence goes on along the minus strand of NC_083369.1, from coordinate 102,062,458 downwards.
GCAGATGCTGTCTTTTTTCCATTGTGTCGTTTCGGGTTCTTTGTCAAAAATCAAGTATCAGTCAGTGTGTGGGTTTATTTCTGGGTCTTCTATTCCATTCCATTTGTCCACCATTCTGTTTCTATGCCAGTACCATGCAGTTTTTGTTACTATTGCCCTGTAGTACAACTTGATATCAAGGATGGAGATACCTCCAGAAGATCTGTTTTTGTATAGGATTATTTTAACAATTCTGGTTTTTTTGTTTTTCCATATGAAATTGAGAATTTTTCTTCAAGGTCTGTAAAGAATTGTGTTGGTATGTTGATGGGTATTGCATTGAATCTGTAGATTGCTTTTGGTTGGATAGCCATTTTCACTATGTCAGTTCTACCAATCCATGGGCATGGGAGATCGTTCCATCTTCTGATACCTTCTTCAATTTCTTTCTTTAGAGACTTGAAGTTTTTCCAAACAGGTCTTTTACTTGCTTGGTTAAAGTTACACCAAAGTACTTTATGTTATTTTTGGATACTATGAAGTGTGTAGTTTTCCTAATTTCTTTTTTTTTTTATTTTTTATTTTTTATTTTTTTTATCAGTTACATTTTATTAACTCTGTATCCCAGCCGTGTCCCGATTCCTCATTCCCTCCTAGTCCCTCCCTCCCTCCCTCCCTCATCTCCACTGTGCCCCTTTCCAAGTCCACTGATAGGGGGGACCACCTCCCCATTCATTGATCCTGTTTTATCAGGTATCTTCAGGACTGGCTACAAAGCCCTCCTCTGTGGCCTAACAGGACTGCTCCTCCCTTCGGGGGTGGGGAGACCAAAGAGCCAGTCATTGAGTTCCTGTTAGAAATAGTCCCTGTTCCCCTCACTTTGGGAAACCAATTGGTTACTGAGCTACCACAGGCTACATCTGAGTGGAGGTTCTAGGTTATATCCATACATGGTCCTTGGTTGAATGTCAGTCTCAGAAAAGACCCTGTGCCCAGATATATTTGGTCCTTGTGGAGCTCCTATCCTTTCCCCATCAGACTAACACTCCTTCTTTCTTATGATTCCCTGTACTCTGCCAAATGTTTGGTCATGAGTCTTTGCTTTGAAAACACTGCTAGTTAGAGTCTTTCAGATGCGCTCAGTAGACTCCTGTCATACATTCAATGCACATCCCATCTGTCTTTCTAAATGAGGATTGATCATCTTACCCCATGTCCGCTCAATTGATTATCTTTTTTAGGTGTATAGATTTCATTATGTTTATCATATCTTATAGGTCTATATAAGTGAGTACATCCCATGTTTGTCTTTCTCCTTCTGGGATATTTCACTCAGAATGATCTTTTCTAGATCCCTCCATTTGCCTGCAAATTTCATGATTTCCTCCTTTTTGATTGCTTTTTCATGATTTCCTCCTTTTTGATACTATGAAGTGTGTAGTTTTCCTAATTTCTATCTCAACCCTTTTGACTTTCATATACAGGATGGCTATGATTTTTTTTTAATTTATTTTATACCCAACTACTTTTCTCAAGTTGTTCATCATCTGAAGGAGTTCTCTGGTTGACTATTTGGAGTCACTCATGTATACTATCATATCATCTGCGAACAGTGATACTTTAATTTCTTCCTTTCCAATTTATATCATTTTGATCTCCTTTAGTTGTCTTATTGCTCCAGCCAAGACTTCAGGAACTATGTTGCAGAGATATGGAGAGAGTGGGCAGCCTTGCCTTTTCCCTGATTTCAGTGGGATTGGTTAACTTTCTCTCCATATAGTTTGATGTTGGCTATTGGCTTGCTGTATATTGTCTTTACATGTTTAGGTAAATGCCTTGTATTTATGATCTCTCCAAGACTTTAAACATGAATGAATGTTCTATTTTGTCAAATGCTTTTTCGGCATCAAAGGATAGGATCATGTGGTTTTTCTCCTTTAGTTTGTTTATATGGTGGATTACATTGATGGATTTTCCGTATATTGGACCACCCCTGCATGCCTGGAATGAAGCCTACTTGGTCATGGTGGATGATATTGTTTATATGTTCTTGGATTTGACATAGATGTTCAGGATTGTGATGTCCTCATAGTAGATTTTTCCTTTGATGAGAATGAGGTTTCCCTCCTCATCTTTTTTTATTAATTTTGTTTGAAAGTCTGTTTTATTAGATATTAGGATAGCTATCCCAGCTAGTTTTCCAGCCCTTTACTCTGAGGTTGTGTTTATCTTTGTTGCAGTGTATTTCTTGGATGTAGCAGAATGTTGGATCCTGTTTCTGAAACCATAGTGTTAGTCTGTCCTTTTTATTGAATAGTCGAGTCTGTTGATGTTGATAGATAATAGTGAGCAATGAATGTTAGTTCTTTTTACTGTAGAGTTGGTGGTATTCCTGTGTATCTGTGCTTATTTTCTTTTAAATTTTTTTGTTGTGATATTATATATATCTTGTGTTTTCTTGGTTGTAGTTTATACCGTTGGATTTGAGTTTTCCTTCTAGTATCTTCTGTAGGGCTCGGTTGATATTGTTTAAGTTTAGTTTTGTCATGGAATATTTTGTTTTCTCTATATGTTGATTGAAAGCTTTGCTGAGTATAGTAGTCTTGGGTTGGTATCTGTGGTCTTTTATTGTCTCCATGACATCTGCCAAGGCCCTTCTGGCTTTCATAGTTCCTGTTGAGAAGTCTGGGTGTAATTCTCATAGGTCTACCTTTATATGTTACTTGGCTTTTTAAAAGTATTGTAAGTGCTTTTAATATTTTTTCTTTGTTCTATAGATTTTGTGTTCTGAGTGTTATTTGGCGTGAGGAGATTCTTTTCTGGTCTAATCTATTTGATGTTCTGTAGATCTCTTGTATGTCAACGGACATCTTTTTAAGTTGGGAAAATTTTCTTCTATGATTTTCCTGAAAATATTTTCTGGACCTTGGATCCTGGAATCTTCTTTTTTTTTTTTTTTTTTTTTTTTTTTTTTTTTTTTTATTTTTTTTTTTTATTTTTTTTTTTTCAATGCAGTTTATTCAGGAACATTGAACAATCCTCGGACCCCGGGGAAAGCCAGCCCACAGCTTAAATAGCCTCTGGGTAGCCAACCCAGGCGTGCCACGGGGGCAATGCAGATAGGTCCACATACATGGAAGCAAGCCAGATCCTCGGCCTTAGCCAAATGTGGAGTTGTTCGTGACAGAGAGCACTCACCATCGGGAAGGTGGAAGGCGGAAACCAGCTCCATCTTTAAGGCATAGCATTCCGCAGCTCTCTACAGTTCCCCCTTTTTGTTTTAGACGCATCAGGCAAGAGTAGAGGTCTGATCTCTGATATTAGAAATAAATTGGGACTTTGTACAAATGTTCATTTAGGTGTCATCCACCCAAAGAGCATCAGACCCGTCCAATACCTTTTTCTCAGAGGCGGGACCTGGGGCATCAACCCGCATGCAATCAGACATGCTCTTCTCTGGGTCCAAAGCGGCTGACCCTGAGTGCAGTGCTTAGCCTCGCATCCTGAGCGTATCATTTTAGCTTTTTATGGTATCCAACCATGCTTGGGGAGAATGTCCTGCTTCAATGGCTGTAAAGGCCTGAATGATCATGGCTGCATCACAGTGTTGTGAGACTCTAATCTTGCATATATACCACAGGCAAACCAAGGAGGCCAACACCAGAAGGCCTGCTAACACTCCCATGCCCGCCCATTCCTTCAGATGATTCATGGCTGCAGCAATCCATGTTGATAATCCTGTGGCTAGTCCTGCCACAGGAATCTTCTTTTTTGTCTATTCCTATTCTTATATTTTGTCTTTTCCTGGTGTCTTTGATTTCTTGGATGCTTTGTGTTTTGAACGTTTTTTGATTTTACTTTTACTTTCAGAGAGATGTATCAATTTGTGCAGTTGTATCTTCAGCGCCTGAGATTCTATCTTCCATCTCTTGTAATCTGTTGGTGATGCTTACCTTTGTGGTTCCTGATCTTTACTCCAAGTTCTACAGCTCCAGGGTTTTCTCTGTTTGTGTTTTCTTTATTGATTCTAATTCTGTTTTCATGCCTTGTACCATTTCCTTCATCTGTTTGAATTTGGATTACTGTTTTTCCATGGTGGCTTCTATTTTTTAGTTCTTTTCCTGAACTTCATTGTTTGAAATTCACCTTAGTTAGAAAAGCGAGGGACAACATAACTGTAATAAGGAATCAGGATTTTAAGAATTGCATTGCTAGTGAGCTGTAAGAATGCTAGTTTCAATAGGCCTTCTTCTGTCATGAATTTTAGAGCTTAACAAGGTTACTTTGTGCTTTTAGGCTACAAGATCAAGCTGCAGAAACCATTGAAGCTCTACATGCAGCTGGCTTGAAAGTCTGGGTGCTTACTGGGGACAAGATGGAAACAGCAAAATCCACCTGCTATGCCTGTCGCCTCTTCCAAACCAATACTGAGCTCTTGGAACTGACCACAAAAACCATTGAAGAAAGTGAAAGGAAAGAAGATCGATTACATGAACTCTTAATAGAATATCGTAAGAAGTTGTTGCATGAATTTCCTAAAAGCACTAGAATCCTTAAAAGGTAAGAAAGTACATCTATTGTCTTATGTTTATACATTGATACAAATGTAAATAACAGATGCTTTTATAGAAGGTTCTATTTAGTATAATTTATCATTTTCTGTAGATGTTATGTTTTATCCTTATAAGCTAAATCTTCCCTGAGAGCTTGGTTAATTTGAGATCATTTGTCACTTTATATCTCTCTTAATGTAAAAGACAATTATATTTCTTAAAATTTGATGTGAAAGCTCGGAATTTTTTTGGCAGTTCTGTAAATTGAACCTAGAACCTCATATATAATAGGCAAGCTCTCTATCACTGAGTTATCCCCAGATCTCAGTTTTTTAAAGATGAATTTATAATTAACATGTACCAAAACATAAATTGTACATACTAATACGTTCATGTGATATTTTGATACATACAGAGTATAATGTTTAAGTTGTAGCTAAACAACATTGTCCCAAAGCACTTTTCTTTACAGTAAAAACTTCCAGAATCATTTCTTCTAACATTTTAAAATTTATGACAATTAATGTTGCCTATAGTTACCACACTGTGCAGGTAATATACTAAAATTTTTCATCCTGTCTAAATATTACTAAATATTCTTTGATCAGCATTTCACTGTCCTTCTATTCACATACTCTCCCAGCCTTTGGTAACCACTCATGTATTCTCAACTTCCATGAGATCAGTGCACTGAGATTCTTATGAATAAAATCATACACATTGTTTTTTTATGCCTGGATTATTTCATCTTCTTATTGCACATAGTATAATGAGCTCAGTTCATCTATGTAGTTGCAAATGACAGAATTTCATTTTTGTAACTAAATAGTATTTTATGTTATGTGTGTATCAGTTTTCATCTATTCATTAGTTGATAGATAATTAGGTTATTTCCATCTCTGGGCTATTGTGAATAGTGCTGAAATGAACACTAGAGTGCAAATATCTGACATTCTTTTTCCCGTTGTATAAACTCAATAGTGAGATTTCTGGATTATAAAAGTAGTTATTTTCATGTTCTTAAAAAAGCTTTTAATGTAGCTAAATATCTAAATATTTAGAGTCTGAGCATATAATAACATCAGTCCTATCACTGTTTCCATGAATTTTGAGATCTTAGTCCATTTTTCCATGTGAATTCTTGTGCCTCAGTACTCTAGCAAGAACCAAATAAACTTTGATTCTGTCTTCAACTAGCAAAGGAACAAAGGCTTATGGAGCTTAAGAGTCTCTGATGTACAATAACTTAAGCTTCTGATGTACAATAACTCAGTGCCCAGAAATAAGAAAGATATTCTTCATTCTTCTCATTGTTCAAGTTAATTGCCTGAATTTAGTGAGCTCATAAGTAAGTTGAATTCCTCTTCTGGAATACCACCAGTTATATCTGCTGTCATTGCAGAGACCTCCCATAGGAAAGACTGTTTCTCCTTTTTTCTCCCAAGATTTATTTCGGGGTGGGGATGGAGAGATGAAGCAGTGTTAAGAGTTAATACTACTCTAACAGAGAACCTAAGTTAATTTTCCATCACCTACATTGGGTAGTTCACTTATGTATAACTAAAGTTATAGGGACTCTGATGACCTCTTTTGACCTCTGTGGGTACTTGCACTCATGTGCAAATACCCATGCAAGTGTAATAAAGAATAAAATAAACCTTTAAAAAGTATTTATTTGTATTTTATGTGTAGGAGTGTTTTGTCTGTATATTATACGCTTTGTGTGTGCCTTGTGTCCGTGGAGGTCAGAAGAAGGTCAAGGTGCCTGATATGGGTGCTGGGAACTGAACTCACATCCTCTGCAAGAACATCAAGTGGTCTTTATCACTGAACCACCTCTCCAGCTCTGTATTTCATTTTCTAATGGAATACTATTAAGTGCTTTATATTATATTTCTCATTTAAGCTTTATTAACAGCTCAGGCAATTTTGATTCTCATTATAAATAGAAACTGAGGCTCAATAAGATAAAGTAACTTCCTCAAAATCATACAGCTGTTTAAGAATTTCTAATATCAGAGATCAGACCTCTACTCTTGCCTGATGCGTCTAAAACAAAAAGGGGGAACTGTAGAGAGCTGCGGAATGCTATGCCTTAAAGATGGAGCTGGTTTCCGCCTTCCACCTTCCCGATGGTGAGTGCTCTCTGTCACAAACAATTCCACATTTGGCTAAGGCTGAGGATCTGGCTTGCTTCCATGTATGTGGACCTATCTGCATTGCCCACGTGGCACGCCTGGGTTGGCTACCTAGAGGCTATTTAAGCTGTGGGCTGGCTTTCCCCAGGGTCCGAGGATTGTTCAAGGTTCCTGAATAAACTGCATTGAAAAAAAAAAAAGAATTGAACAAGTCTGTATAATTTCAAACCTGATTTTTAGCAGCTAAGCTTATACATACTCTACATAGCTGATATTTAAACAAGCTTAAAAACTAGTAAGTTAAATTCGTAAGGCTATGACCCATTGAAAGAGCTATAGTTGTTCTGATATCTGATAGTCAGTGAGATTGCATATTCATTTCATTTGCCTATGACAAATGTTTCTTTTCTTTCTTTAGTCAAATAATATATACAGTTGGTTCAAAGTACAGCACATGCTACTTGTCAGTTTTTCTTAGTTTGCTTAGGCTGCCATAGCAACACCATAGACAGTGACTAGATATGGTTCTCACAGTTCTAAAGGCCAAAAGTTTAATCCATTAAATGTTTTGGTAAGTACTTTCAGATTATTCTGGTGTCTTTTCTTCAAATGAAAGAAGCTAACCCAATAGGTGAACCCAGTTAAAACTTATTAATCCCAAAGACCTTGTCTCCTAATAACATCACGTTTATGGTTGGGCCTCAGAATTTTGAGGGCACAATTAAGTTCATAACAAGTACAAATCCCATCAGGAAGGGCCTGTTCTCGATGACCTAATCAACTCTCAAAGACCCGCCTTCTAATATCATCACTATGAGGATAGGCCTTTAATAACTTTTGAAAGAAAATGAGTCAGTCCATAGCTCCATTCAGTGACTGTGTAGTTCTTTTGAATAAGCCAAGCATTGTGGAAAACTTAATTCATGTTTGTTCTCTGTTCCTAGTTATGTGTTTAGAATTAGCATAGTCTTTTTCTAAGTTAATAGACTTCACATCCAGAATTCCCTTTGCCAGCTTTGTCCCTTTCCTTTTACCAGTTCATATTATCCAACAAGCCTTAGCAATGCTCCAGTTACTACTGATATTTCAAATCATACACCTAGCATCATACGTATTCAACCCCTTAAGCCCCTCTGCCTGATGAAGTCTTTAATGAAAGCACTTCCCGTATCACAACTTTATCATGGAACCTTTGGTAATTATCCATTAGCCAAAGACACTCAGGTCATACCAAAGGCCTGAAGTAGAATTAACTTGCTCTCTGTTGTACCCACCACACATTTTCTCCATTCACTTCTTTCTTCTGTGCATTAAATGTAACTTCCAAGTATCACACCTCACAAAGACTTGACCTCCAGGGTGGATTTATTGTCTCAATAACTGAGTGTGTACCACTTATTGTCTTGTTTGTTTGTGTATGTTCCCTTATGTATACTTCTGTTATTCTGTGGGGATTTTCTGTTGTCCAAGGAAAGATTAGACAGTAATTCTTTTTAATTTTATAATGGAGATTGAACCCCGAACCACTTATCTGCTAGGCAAACATCCTTATTAAACCATATATCCAACCCTCAATAATAACAACAACAACAACAATAATAATAATAATAAATGTTATTATAAATTTCTCTGTATGTCCTATTTGTAACTGGTGTTTACTAATATTTCTGCTCAGTAAGTGAGCCCCGATTAAATAAGCAAAGAAAAAGAACAGTTTCATTGAGTTTGTTTGTGGGAGGGTCATAAACTTGCCACTGTATGTTTGTGTGGAGGTAAGAGAACAATTTATGTGAGTCAGTTCTCTTCAGACATATGGGACCAGGAATCAAACTTAGGTCATCAACTGGGTAGCAAGTGCCTTTATACACTGAGCTATCTGACTTACTAAGTAAGCATGATTGATGGCCCTTTAATTACTAAATAACATATGCCTACAAAATTATGAAAGAAAATGTAGATAAATACAAAGAAATACAGAATAAAAGACCAATGAGTACATTAAATTTTTGCTCTTCAAAGTTTGGCTTATACAAGAGTATTTATTACCACTGTGCTGGTGGTTAAAATGGAGAATTTAAGATCTCACTAAGACTTATGGAATTAGAATATGTACTTTAATAACATAGCCAGGTAGCCCCTCTGTACACTAAACTTTGAATAGCATTGGAGTAGACAACTAAATCTATAACTATGAAATTTTCCTGTATCTACTGCTTCTATTGGAGTGATTCTCAAAGGGCACTGAACATTGCTTGAGCAGAAATTAAATGGATGCTATTTTGTTCCTCTAATTGCAACAGAAAATTTACCCAATTTGCTGTTGTAAATTTTCTTGTACATGCACACATACACTCATATATGCTTCATACTTGTGTTATATGTATATTAGTTACATTACTACTGATGTGGCAAAACACCATTATTAATGCAACTTATAGAAGCTGAATAATTGGATTAAGAATCTCTGATGGCAGGTCAGAGGTATGACAAGAGGAGCAGAAAGCTAAGAGCCTATGTTTTTGTTTGAGTTGGGTTGGGTTTTTGAGACAGGGTTTCTCTTTGTAGCCCTGACTATCCTTTAGACCAGGCTGGCCTTAAACTCAAAGCTATCCACCCGCCTCTGCCTGTGACTCCCTGAATGCTGGGATTAAAGATCACCATCTGCCACCATGCCAGGCTGAGATTACATCTTTTATTGAAAGCACAAAGGAGAAAGAAATAAATGGAAATGTCATGAAGCTTTGAAACCAGTGATATGCTTCCTCCAGCAATGCCACATCTCCTAGACCTCCCCAAACAGTGCCACCAACCTGATACCAAGTGTTCAAATGTCAGAGCCTATTAGAGGTACTATTATTTAAACTACCACAATGTGCATTCAGATTATTGTGAGCCACCCAAATCTCTCTACCACCTCTATTACCCCCTCTTCCTGCCTACAAATCCCCATCCCATATTTATGACTTTGCTGTTTAGCTAATTGGTTGGTTGTTTGCTTTGTTAGTTTTAGAGAGCTACTGTGTTATCATGGGATTGGAACTGATTTTGAGACAGGGGTTCATGTAGCCTAGACTGGCCTTCAACGCTTGATCCTCCTACGTCCATCTTTCTTGTTTTCTTGGCACCAGATGTGTCTTATTCATAGTTAAACATGAGAACAGTCTTAAGAAACCTTTAAAACATAATTGTGCAGTACCAAGCTTTGCCCAATATTTTTAGATTTAATTAGTCTACAAATGGAGACAGTCATGGACATTTTTTAATATAGGTAAGCTAGGGTTAAGAACCACAGTGTGATATAAAGTAGCATTTATTTAAGTGATATATGTATGTGTTTCTATAATGTCCTTTAATGAGCACTAACTATAGCTTCTTGATGTTTTGCCCTATTTGAGAAAGCATGAAAAAAAAAAAAAAAGAGAAAGCATGTTCTATGCATTACTTTTTGTCAGTCAGGCTTAGATGCTATATTTGCTTGCTCTTGAGTTATTTTATCTTTTCTCTGTTTCCCTATACAGTCAGACTGTACAACCACTTTTACTTTTATAACTTTCAGAGCGTAGAATCAACTGTCTTGGGAGTACTTGCTCCTCATGGCAGTATTAGCTGTCTATACCCTGTTATTTCTAGTCTTACTACTCTACAGGCTTTTTAATAGGCAAATTTGGTATAATCTATTTTTGTTTTCTTTCTCATTTCTCTACTGAAGTTCACATTATCAATTACATCTTCCCTAGAATTCTCTTTCTTAGGCCAATGCAATAGCTTATCAGCTAAAAGTACTTGGTGCATAAGCATTATGACCTGAATTTGATCTCCAGAACCAAGTCCAGTAAGTTTCCATCTGACCTCCACACATGTGCCATATGGGCTTGTGCATATGCGCACACACACAATAAACATTTTAAAACACCAACTCTGTTTCTTGATTACTGTGACATCTACCACAGTGCTGACATTTTCTCCCTCTTTGCCAGTCCAGCATCTTCATTTTCTTCCTATATAGCTTTTCTAACCAAAACTCAGTATTGTACTGCTGTTTGAGACAATTCATCCTTCGGGGTGATAAAGGAAACTAGAACTGATGACTTGTCTCTGTGAAACTCAGAATCAAGCAAATTATGGTGGAGCATGCTGTAGTCCCAGAACTTAAGAAATGGAGACAGGAGGATCAGGGAGTTAAAGGATGTCTTCAACTACAGAGAGGTTGAAGGCCAGCCTGAGCTGTGTGAGATCTGTCTCAAAACAAAATAAAAGTCAAGGTCTCAATTTTAATTGTATAAGAGATAAAAACACATTTTTTAAAAATCTTTTTCAGAGCATGGACAGAACATCAGGAATATGGATTAATCATTGATGGCTCTACATTGTCACTCATACTAAATTCTAGTCAAGACTCTAGTTCAAACAACTATAAAAGCATTTTCCTACAAATATGTATGAAATGCACTGCAGTGCTCTGCTGCCGGATGGCACCATTACAAAAAGCCCAGGTAACTAGATATTAGTTAATTGTCCATTCTGGGTCCTCTGTACACCTGTCATTTCTCTCCCTGGTTTTCCTTCCTTGTGAACAAACTCTGTAGTCTATTTCAAATTATTTTAAACTCATACTGTACCTTGTACTCTCAAGCTTGCTGACCATTTATTTCTTTACCTTTCTAGATTTCTCAAATGAGTACTTACTTCCTACTACCTCTGCCCAGGGTTATTTCCTCTTCATGGCATTATTAGCCTTATGTATCTTGTTATTTTCTTCTCTACTACTCTACTGGCTTGGTTACAGTTCAACCTACCCCAGTTCCTTGAGCAGTATTCTCTTTTTGGTTGGTTTCTCTACTGGAGTTTGATACTACCATTGACATTCTCCTCAAGTTCTTCCTTGATCTGTGCTTGCCCAAAATGCTGATATTTTCCTCCTCTTTACCATTGTAGTATCTTTTCATTTCATTTTATCCTGTACTTTTTAAAATTTTTTTCATTTTATTGTTATGAATGGAAGTATTTTGCCTGGATACATATCTGCATAACTTGGGTTCCTAGTGTCTAGAGACACCAGAAGATGGCATCAGAAGCCTGGAACTGGAGATACATACATTTGTGAGCTGCCATGTGGTTACTGAGAATTGAAGCTAGGTCCTCAGGTAGTAGTAGAGCAAGTGCTCTTTACTATTGAGCATCTTTCTGTATTTTCTATCTGCTTTATATTTTTTCCCGTTGCAAAATTTTTCTTTACCTTTCACTTTATGGACTCTCTCTCTCTAAATTAACTCTTTTATTTTTCTGCCTTCTGTTGATAATAGCTCTAGTCCTGGCTTTTTCTTAAGATTAAGTCTCCTGTTTTTAGCTGTCTGCTAGACATCTCCATTTAGATTCCCTACTATTACATTTAATTCTCATATGTTAAGACAGATCTTACAATTTTATTTTTTTGAGATATTATGATTTTATATTTTTTATTTTGGAAAACATTTTAGAGAAGTCTAAAAAGTAAAATCTAGCCCCTCACAACAATTAAATAATTATATCTACACAAGCAATTTAATTAATACTATAACTTGTATCTATAAAAAGGAAATAATGTAAATCTCTCAGCACTTAAATGGATAATTAAATGGTTTGCTTTTTATAACAGTTATTCAAGTCAGAAATAAGCAAACCATTAAAGCAAGCTGTAATATGGACTGATGTTAAAGACATGTTGTCCACATTACAGTTTATAATTTTCTTAAACAGTTTGTTTCTTCCCTTGTTGTATTTCATTCCTATTATTGGAACCATTTTTTATGTTATGCCCTAAGTCTCACATTATAGGCTGTTCTACCTATTTTTTTTGTCATGGCTCTCATTTTCATGAAACATTTTGGTGTTGCTCATATTGTTTCTCCTTCTCAGAACATGGGGTATCTTGTGGTTCAGGCTTCAGTATATTATTTTATTTTATTTTATTTTTGAGACAGGGTTTCTGTGTGTATGCCTGGCTATCTTGGACTCAATATTTAGAAGAGGCTGGCTTTGAACTCACAGTGACCCTCCTTCCACACTGAGGCACTCCATGCCACACATAGGCAATAAGTATAGCTTATATTTGTCACTAACTTTTTCTATGCTATTACCTCCTCATACCTTGGGTCCATATAGTTTAACTCATTACATTCTGTCTAAATCTGTGGTATTCTACTTCATTAGATTCTTACAAACCCATCTTCTTGGATTTGCCCTTATTGTTCCAATTCTGCTTTTTCTGAAGTTTTAACTCTCATTTTCCTTTATATCTCCTATTATTCCTGTATCCAAGCTTACTATAATTTTAACTTTCTAAACTCAAAACCTTTATTTATTGACTTTTCTAATGCTTTACTCTTCTATGTGGCTTTAGCTATCAAAGTGTATTTTCAAGTACACTTCACTAGTCTTTTTTGACTGTTTCTTTCTTCTCACTTCTTTCCAGAGCTCATTAAAGTTCATCTGTAACTACCCTCCTAGCTTCCCTTTGTTTCCTCTTCATTTCTTGTCTACTAGTGCCTTTTGTACTCTGCTGCTACTTGAACAGTATTTTTCCATGTTGATCTGAATCTGTTATTTATATATGAAAAATCATTGATTTGGTTACACCAGACCTATTTTATGAGTGTTTGCTATTCTTACTTGCCTGTGTGTCTTTAGAATGTCACTCCTTTTCTCTAGGAATACCCTATTTTTTTCCCTATACACACAAATTATACTAGTATCCCATAATTTAAATCTTGCTTTAATCTGTAAAATATTGCCTAATTGGAAAATACTTTCTTCATCTTTGTTATTATGAGCTTTCATATGGAAAGTTAATTTTTTTATATATTCACTTATTTATTGTGTGGTACATGTACCTTGGTGCCCATGTGGAGATAAGAAAACAATTTGAAGAATTCTGTTCTTTCACTCTTCCACATGACTTTCAGTGATTAAATTCAGATCGTAAGACTTGGTATCAGATGTCCTTACCGATTAAGCAATCTCACCAGCTTTTATATGGATAATTGGATAATTATATATATCTGTATAGGATACTCCTATACAGATACCATATTTTTATCTTTATTATTTATCTGTTTATCTAAATATACTTATATTGGTAACTAATCTATTTCGTTTACATGCTTTTCAATGACCATACCTCTTTATTTTTGATATTAGTATATTGTTTTGAATGGTATGTTGCCTATATTTATACTTGATGAATAAAGCTACTTTTAGTTAAAGTACCTCTTTTTCTTGAAAGCTACCTATAGTTTAAAGCAAAACTCTTATTCTTGAAAGCTACCTATAGTTTAGAGCAAAACTCTTAATTTGGGGAACTTAATTAGGGGAAAAACTCCATATTTACCTTACCAATTCTTTCATGACTTTATAGTCAGTGACCATAAATCCTTTTACCATAAGGACACATTATAATCATTCAAACTAACCTGTACTTTTCTTGCAAAGGTTGTCACCCTTGATAATTTTACTGTCTTCCAGTCTACAATTTTTAATCCTTGAGGTACAAGTCATTGTTGTACATTGTATTTCAAGTGCAAATTATTATAACCCATCAAAACTGAGTTGAGTTTGATTTTTTTAGCTTTATCCTTAGGTCTTTCTCTTACAAAAATAAGAGATAATTTCTGACAATCTTCAAAGTTCTTTGTAGGAAAAATTAAAGGGAGCGATCAGGCAAAAACTAACATTTCACTTCATTTTTTATATTAAGTGAAATTGGATATGTAGGATTTCTCTTAATGTTTTTAACCCAGCTAAAATCTTAGTCATATATAAAGAAAATACTATGGTATACTTTATTTGCATAAATTATTTATATATTTCATTTATATTGAAAATGAATTTTACTTATGCAAACCAGTTAGAAAAATCAAGGGACAAACTGTTTAAGAAAGCGTTATTTAGCAGCTGAAACATTCATGTCTTGTTAAGGCTACTAAATCCCACAGGGTCTTAAGAATAGATAGCAAATGCTGTGCATGGTGGTACATGCCTTTGATGCCTGTACTGAGGAGGCTGAGGCAGGCAATATCGAACAACCTGGACTACAGAGAGAGTTCCAGGACAGCTAGACCTGTTATGCAGAGAAACCTACATCAACAAAGAAAGAAAGGATGGAAGGAAAAGAGAGAAAGAGAGGGAAAAACAAGGAAGGAAGGAAGGAAGGAAGGAAGGAAGGAAGGAAGGAAGGAAGGAAGGAAGGAAGGAAGGAAGGAAGGAAGGGAAAAATGAAAGCAATGACTATCTGAAACAGTTTGAAGATAGCTTTGACCCAAATATTTTTCACAAGTAACTTTCCCAGGAAGTTTTAAAGAACTGTAAAGCAGAAATCTTTAACAGCACCAGAGGTAAACATTTTTTATTCAGTATTTTCCCTGAACACAACACTGAGCCACACTGCATCATTTTTACATCTGGATGAGCTACTCAGATCAGATGGAAGGGAAGGAGGACCTCCTCTATCAGTGGACTTTGAAAGGGGCAGGGAGGAGATGAGGGAGGGAGGGTGGTATTGGGAGGGAATGAGAGAAGGGGCTACAGCTGGGATACAAAGTAAGTAACCTGTGGTTAATATAAAAAAATAAAAATTATTTTTAAAAAAAGTGACAGAATTTGTACACCTGTCTTAAATATTTTTGTACAAACTCACCATCTTTAAGATACCCCTTTTCTTCTTCTCCTTCTTCTCCTTCTTCTCCTTCTTCTCCTTCTTCTTCTTCTTCTTCTTCTTCTTCTTCTTCTTCTCCTCCTCCTCCTCCTCCTCCTCCTCCTCCTCCTCCTCCTCCTCCTCCTCCTCCTCCTCTTCCTCCTCCTCCTCCTCCTCCTCCTCCTCCTCCTCTTCCTCCTCCTCCTCCTCCCCCTCCTCCTCCTCCTCCTCCTCTTACCCTAGCCTATCAAGTCTCATCAGAACTGGCTGCAATGTCCTCCTCTGTGGCCTAGCAAGGCTGCTCCTCCCTCTGGGGTGGGAAGGTCAAAGAGCCAGCCACTGAGTTCATGTCAGAGACAGTCCCTGTTCCCATTACTAGGGTACCTACTTGGACACTGAGCTACCACAGGCTCCATCCTAGCAAGGGTTCTAGGTTGTATCCATATATGGTCCTTGTTTAGAGAATCTGTCTCAGGAAAGACCCCTGTGCCCAGATATATTTGGTCCTTGTGGGGCTCCTGTCCTGTCCAGATCTAAATAACTCCCCCTTCTTTCATATGATTCCCTGCACTCTGCCCAAGGTTTGGTTATGAGTCTCAGCATCTGCTTTGATACACTGCTAGGTAGAGTCTTTCAGAGGCCCTCTGTGGTAGGCTCCTGTCCTGTTACTTGTTTGCTCCTACTTCCAATGTCCATCCCATTTCTCTTTCTAAGTAAGGATTGATCATCTTACCCCGGTCTTCCTTCTTGTTTATCTTCTTTAGGTGTATAGATTTTAATATGTTTATCCTATGTTATAGGTCTAGTATCCACTTATGAGTATATACCGTGTATGTCTTTCTGCTTCTGGGATACCTCGCTCAGGATGATAATTTCTAGCTCCCACCATTTGTCTGCAAATTTTTTGATTTCCTTGTTTTTAATTGCTGAGTAGTATTCCATTGTGTAAATGTACCACAATTTCTGCATCCATTCCTCCATTGAGGGACATCTGGGTTGTTTCCAGGTTCTGGCTATTACGAATAAAGCTGCTACGAACGTGGTTGAGCAAATGTCCTTGTGTACCTGAGCATCTCTTGGATATAGGCCAGGAGTGGTAAAGCTGAATCTTGAGGTAGCACCATTCCTAATTGTCTGAGAAAGCACCAAAGTTGTTGTACAAGTTTATATTCCCACCATCAATGGAGGAGGATTCCCCTTTCTCCACAACCTCTCCAGCATGTGTTGTCACTTGTTTTTGATCTTAGCCATTCTGATGGGTGTAAGGTGAAATCTCAGGGTCGTTTTGATTTGTACCTCCCTGATGGCTAAGGACATTGAACATTTCTTTAAGTGTTTCTCTGCCATTCTATATTCATTTACAGAGAATCGTTTAGCTCCGTACCCCATTTTTTAATTGGATTGCTTGATTTGTTGCTTTTTAACTTCTTTAGTTCTTTATATATTCTGGATATCAGCCATCTGTCAGATATAGGGTTGGTGAAGATCCTTTCCCAGTCTGTAGTATGTCATTTTGTTCTGACAACAGTGTCTTTTGCTTTACAGAATTTTTTAGTTTCATGAGGTCCCATTTATTGATTGTTGACCTTAGACCCTGTGTTGTTGGTGTTCTGTTAAGATACCCATTTTGATGATAGCTTACAGAATGGGAAAAGATCTTCACCAACTCTACATCTGACAGAGGACTAATATCCAGAATATATAAAAAACTGAAGAAGTTAAACACCAACAAATCAAGTAATCCAATTAAAAAATGGGGCATAGAGCTAAACAGAATTCTCAATAGAGGAATCTAGAATGGCAGAGAAACACTCAAATAAATACTCAAGTCCTTAGTCATTTGGGAAATGCAAATCAAAATGACCCTGAGATTCCACCTCACACCCATCAGAATGGCTAAGATCAAAATCAAAGTGACAATACAGGCTGGAGAGGTTGTGGAGAAAGGGGAACCCTCCTCCATTGCTGGTGGGAATGTAACATGGTACAACCACTTTGGAAATCAATTTGTTGCTTCCTCAGAAAATTAAGAATAGTGCTACCTCAAGATCCAGCTATACCACTCCTAGGAATATACCCAAAAGATGCAAGACCATTCAATAAGGACATTTGCTCAACCATGTTTGTAGCAGCCTTATTTGTAATAGCCAGAAGCTGGAAACAGTGCAGATGCCCCTCAGTGGAGGAATGGATGCACAAATTGTGGTATATCTATACATTGGAATACTACTCAGCCATTAAAAACAAGGAAAGCATGAAATTGGCAGGCAAATGGTGGGAACTATAAAAGATCATCCTGAGTGAGGTAATCCAGAAGCAGAAAGACACATATGGTATATACTCACTTATAAGTGGATATTAGACATATAATATAGGATAAACATATTAAAATCTATAGTCCTAAAGAAGCTAAGCAGCCAGGAGGACCCTAGGGAAACTGAAACCTCACTCAGAAGGGCAAACAGGGTAGATATCGGAAGTAGGAGCAGACAAGGAACAGGACAGGAGCCTTCTACAGAGGACCTCTGAAATACTACCAACCAAGTTATTGAAGGAGATACTGAGACTCATAGCCAAACTTTAGGCAGAGTGCCAGAAACCTTATAGAAGAAGAGGGAGATAGAAAAACCTGGAGAGGACATAGTGGTACCCGGGGTAGGGTGGGGAGGGGACAGGAGCCTCAGAAGGAGACCAACAGAGCCAAAAAACCTGGGCCCAGGGGATCCTGTGGAGATTGATACTCCAGCCAGGGACCATACATGGAGAGGACCTATAACCCCTACTCAGAGGAAACCCATAGGCAGCTCAGTCTCCAAGTGGGTTCCCTAGTAAAGGGGGCATGGGCTGTCTCTGACATGCAGTCAGTGGCTGGCTCTTTGATCACCTCTCCCTGGGGCCACAGCCTTACCAGGCCAAAGAGAAAGATCATGCACCTAGTATTAATGAGACTTGATAGGCTAGGCTTAGATAGAATGAGAGGATATCCTTCCCTATCAGGGGACTAGGGAAAGGGCATAGGGAAAGAAAAGGGAAGAATCGAAGGACTGAGAGTAGATGGGGGAGGGAGCTACAGCAAGGATACAAAATGAATAGATAAATAAATAAATAAATAAATAGATAAATAAATAAATAAATAAATAAATTTTTAAGGAGATATCCTTTTTGAAATGTAACTATCTGTAAGTGAGAACAAGCCATGTTGTGTTTAATTTGAAGACATATAGGTGCAAAAACTAGCATAAGTTCCATAATTACCATTGGGGTATTCTTAAGGGAGATAGGAATGTCTTCAGAAAAGAGGGAGTAAGAGGTAACCAAAACACTATTCTGATTTTTCATTCTCATTCTAGTAGCTTTGTACATGTTACCTCAAATCCAATTTATGGCCTCCAGTCTCAGACATTCACAATATAATCTAAAAAGATAACGTGAAATGATGACACACAAAGGAAACATGCCAGCCCTTAGTAAGCATTGCAGGAAAAGTTTTAAGCATATGTATATGTTTGTATATACCTAGAAAGAAATAGGATGCTAGTGTTGCATTTTAAATAACTGTTACTTTACACCTGAGAATTAAGACTCTCTCTCTCTCTCTCTCTCTCTCTCTCTCTCACACACACACACACACACACACACACACACACACAACCTTTACCTTTCTGTTGTAAATAATAATATAACCCCAGTGACTTGTTTTTTGGTTTTTTTACCCAGTGACTTGTTACACATTCTGCTTTTGACTTTTCTGTCTCTTTTTTTATTTAATGTTTAGATTGTCAGAATGGTGAAGAACTTGAAAGGAAGCCCCATAACACTGTCAATAGGCGATGGTGCCAATGATGTTAGTATGATTTTGGAATCCCATGTGGGAATAGGTAAGAAACATTTAATGTGATGGCCTCTGTAATGTATCATCATCAGTATCGCTTTTTAGGTTGAATCACTCTAATTCTAAGTTGTTTTTGGTTATTTTTCTGCAATTTGATCTTGGGAATAATTGTTAATCTAATGAAAGATTTCTTCCAATAGTGATCATTTCAAGGGCCTACTAATAGTGTAATTAGAGGGTATTTTTATATTTGCCAAACTAAGTGGGTTTTTCCTTTTTCCTTTTTTTTTTTTTAGAAAAATAATTTTTGAGACATGGGTTTCTCTGTGTAGCCCTGGAAGTCCTAGAACTCCCTCTGTAAACCAGGCTAGAACTCAGGTCTGCCTCTGCCTCCTAAGTGCTGGGATTAAAGTGTGTGCCACCACCACTCAATTACAAAGTGGATTTTTCAAACTGACATGTGCCACTATTGATTGTGTAGTTCTAATTTTAACAGCATGGATGGTATTTTATTAGTTTTTTACACTTCTCACTGGCTGCCTATTCTTTTACTGCCCTCTTTCTTTTGAGATTATTAACTGTTAGAGGTTAAAAAATTATCGCAATTGGTTCATTTTCTACACAGTGGTATTTATGAGTATCTTAGGCTCTGGTGTTTGAGTCTTGTGTTGATTTACACCAACAGTTTTTCTACCAACTTCATTAAGGTTTGACCAGCCAGTTGATATTAAGCACGCAACCTAACACCTCAACAACATAGGACAATGAATTGAGAGCACATAGAATTAATATCTTGGAAATTATTATAGTGATATTTAGATTCCCAAATATCTTCTCCCACTGAGAGGTAGAATGATTTAGCATGGAATTTTAAGTTTTGCTCATTGATTACCCAGTGTGGAAGTAGCCTATGATCATAAAATCCAGGAGTGTTATTAGCTGTTCATTTTCTAATTGGTTTCCTTGACCACAAAACTCAGAACTATGAATTGCCTAAATATCATATCTGATTTAGTGTTGAACATATTTAAGAATATATTGAAGGCCTTAAATAATTTTAAGTAGCTTTTTCCCCCTCCGGGTATTTCTTGCTTTGTACTTGAAATAATGACTCTACTTAATTGTTTTATATTATACTAACATACATCATCAGTAAAACATACTCTTATTTGATAAGTCTCAGTGTCATTCTTAAAACCTTTTTAAAAAAAATAAGCATAAACCTAAGGTACTCACTTGGTTTGTAGCATTTAAGCAACTTAAAATATAAAAACAAATGAGGCATTGGGTCATTTTGTAAAATTATTACCATATAGAGATATTCTCTCTCTAGGTATTAAAGGAAAAGAAGGTCGTCAAGCATCCAGGAATAGTGATTATTCTGTTCCAAAGTTTAAACATTTAAAGAAGTTGTTATTGGCTCATGGACATCTATACTATGTGAGAATAGCACATCTTGTACAGTATTTCTTCTATAAGGTATGTGATCAAATGTTTATAATTTAGCTCTTTTGCAGGCGATTGTTTTGGAAATAGGATCTTGCTCTGTAGTCTAGATTTGAATCAAATTTATTATATAACTGGGGCTGGCACATACTCCTCCTGCCTTGGCCTCCCAGGTGCTAGAATTATAGATGTGTACTACGGTGCTGAGCTCTGCAATATAATTTCTGTAAGTCAAAACGAAGGCAATACTGTGGATATAAAAGATAGCTTTATTAAAGTCTAAATTAAATATAATAATGTACTATCCATTAAGAACATATAAACCTAGACCAAAGAGATGTTTTGTTTAGCTAAGGATTTATGGATCTTTTTTATCTTTTTTTGTTTGGTTGGTTGTTTTTTGTTTTGTTTTTTGCTTTGTCTTGTTTTTCAAGATAGTTTTTCCTTGTGTAGCCTTGGCTGTCCTGTACTCACTTAATAGACCAGACTAGCCTGGAACTTACAGAGATTTACCTGCCTAAGTGCTGGGATTACGGGCATGTTGCCACCATGCCCAGCTCTTTTTTAACCCTTTCGAAGAATCAAATGCTTGCTTCATTGATTCTGATTTTTTGCCTATGTATGTATCTTTTCATTTCAGTTTTTTCCTCTTTTATTTTTGAGATCGTAATGTAATTACATCATTTTCCCTTCCCTTTCCTTCCTCCACACCCTCCCATATATGCCTTCTTGCTCTCTTTCATGCCTTCTTTTTTCATTAATTGCTGTTACATGCACATATGTGTAGGCATATGTATATACAGACAGACAGACATTCCTGAATATAACCTGCTCTGTCTGGATAATGTTAGTTATATGTATGTTTTTAGGACTGACCATTTGGTATTAGATAACCAGTTGGTGTGCTCCTCCACAGAGAAGACTTTCGCCAGTTATCAGTATTCCTTGGTTACCTGCAGTTCCTTGTGTAGGCTTGAGACTTTGTGATCCTTCTTCATCCACTTTTGGCATGTTTGTTCTTGTTCTTGTTCAGCTAATGTTTAGGTGGTCATGTTGGTAAGACTCTAGGGGTGTAGTACTAGAAGAGAGGGAATTGACTGATCTCTGGCTCTTACAGTCTTTTTGCCACGTCTTCCTCAGTGTTCCCTGGGCCTTAGGTATGAATGATGTTTTGTAGAATTATGTAACTATTGGGACTGGGCTCTACGGCTCCTCATTTGATTGGTTGTGTTTTTCTGTAATGTTTTTTATCTGTCCATTTCTAAACAACAAAAAAAAAGTTTCCTTGATAAGAGGTAAATGTTTAAAATGTAATTAGAGCGCTGGTTTTCTAAAGTGGTGGTCGTATGTTCTCCAAAATCCATGACTTTACTAGGCCTGAGTACTTAGCTATGTTTCCAGTACCCGCTATCATTTCCCCAAGCCAATTTGAGAGATGCTAGTTACTATCAAGGTATGTGTGCCACTATTGCACCCTTAGGATTATTATGCAATTCTGGTTCTCAGTATGGTTCATTGGCATCATACCTGGGTAGGACTGTAGGTTGTCTCCCTCATTTGGAAGTTTGCATGATAACTTAGGCATTCAGGTCAGTTCCAGCTCAGGGGCCTCCAGGCCCTTTGTCTGAAGATGCACTCTATCTTTAACAATAGAAATATAAACCTCCTCTTCTCAGTGGTAACCAAGGGCAATACCAATATTGCCTATGTGTATGTTTTTGTAGTCTCTTGGATAAAACTGAACAACAATTCAAAAGAGGGCTTCTCCTGCCTATTTTTGGTGTTTTTTTATTAGGTGGTCTTTGGCTCTTGGAGGGGGCATTGTCAGACCAGATAAGAAAATTTCATTTAAACTATATATGTCCATTTATACACAGATTTACATATTTTATAGGTCCTTTTAAGGAATACAGTTAAAAACATGATTGCTTATGACTTTTTCTAAATAGCCTTATCATAACTTTACCGGTCTCCTTCTTTCTCCTGTATATATCTCCCCCTCCCTCCAAATTAGACTCCCCATTTCTCTTATTTTCATATGAGATAACTTGTACTTGTGTTCCCCTTTCTATGACTCCCAACCCCCGCACCCTACACCGACAGTGGTCCCTCTTAACTTTTGTATTTTCTACAGTTAATCCAGAATGCATACTCATGTCTGAAGATTCAGAGCTAAGGGCCTCCAGTGAGAAAGAACACGTGGCAATTGTCTTTCAGGGTCTGAGTCACCTCACCTCAATGCTATCTTTCTAGTTCCATTTACCTGTAAAACTGATTGCATTTTTCTTTACAGCTAATAATATTGCATAGTGTAAATGTACCCACCTTTGCATTATCCATTCATCAGCTTAAGGACATTTAGATTAGGTTGTTTCTATTTCCTAGCTATTGTGAATAGAGAACAATAGACATAACTGAACAAGTATTTGTGGAGTGGGTTTTCTTGTCCATTGAACATTTGCCAAGGAATGGTACAGCTGGGTCATGTGGTAGATTTGCTTTTAGGGTTTTTTTCTTTATTAATTACACTTTATTCACTTTGTATCCACCCTGTGGTTCCCTCCCTCCTCCTGTCCCAATCCCTCCCTTCCTCCACCCTCTGCATGCATGCCCCTCTTCAAGTCCACTGATAGGGGAGGACTTCTTTTCCTTCCTTCTGATCCTAGTCAATTAGGTCTCATCAGGAGTGGCTGCATTGTCTTCTTCTGTGGCCTGGTAATGCTGCTTCCCCCTTAGGGGGAGGTAGAGTCTCAAGTACACAGTAAGGACATTTGCTCAACCATGTTTGTAGTAGCCTTATTTGTAATAGCCAGAAGCTGGAAACAGCCCAGATGCCCCTCAGTGGAGGAATGGAGGCACAAATTGTGGTATGTCTACACAATGGAATATTACTCAGCAGTAAAAAACAAGGAAATCATGAAATTTGCAGGTAAATGGTGGGATCTGGAAAAGATCATCCTGAGTGAGCTATCCTAGAAACAGAAAGATACACACGGTATATACTCACTCATATAGATATATAAGATAAACCTACTAAAATCTGTACATCTAAAGAAACTAATTAAGAGAACCCTGACTAAAATGCTCAACCCCCATCCCGAAAGGCAAAGAGGATAGACATCAAAAGAAGAAGAAAACAGGAAACAACCTAAGAACCTGCCACAGAGGGCCTCTGAAAGGCTCTGCCCTGCAGACTATCAAAGCAGACACTGAGACTTATGGCCAACTGTTGGGCAGAGTGAATGGAATCTTATGTAAGAAGTGGGAAACAGTAAGACCTGGAGAGGACAGGTCCACAAAGAGAGCAACAAAACCAAAAAATCTGAGCACAGGGGTCTTTCCTGAAACTGATACTCCAACCAAGGACTATGCATGGAGATAATCTAAGACCCCCTGCACAGATGTAGCCCATGGAAGTTCAGTATACAAGTGGGTTCCATTGTAACAGGAACAAGGACTGTCTCTGACATGAACTGTTTTTAGGTTTTTAAGAATTCTTCACACTGGCTTCATAGTGACTACTCTTGTTTGCAGTCCCACCAACAGTTAGCAACTTTTACCTAAAATATGGAACATTTTACAAATTTGCATGTCATCCTTGTGCAAGGGCCATGTTAATTTTTTATGTAGCCTACCAGTTCTACATCTGTGCTGCTGAAATGAGCACTGTTTTTATTTTTTTGAGATATACAGTTTATCACTATATAGTCTTGATAGCCTGGAACTCACTATGCAGACAAAGCTGGTCTAGACTCACAGAGATTCACCTGTCTCTGGTTCACAAGTGCTAGAATTAAAAGTATGTGCTACCACATCTGACCATTTCAGTAATTTCCAACTTTTATTAATTCAGAGTGTACTTGGTTTTTCAAGGTCCTAAGGTACATTCTTAGTTATCTGAGAGCTCACTTACTTTGCCTCTTTGGCAAGTTCTCTTGTATCTCAGACTGGCCTTGAACTCAGTATGTACTTGAGGATGACGTTGAACTTGTAATTCTTTGGTTCTAATTCCCAGGTACTACGATTACAGGTGTATTCCTTCATGCCAAGTTTATGTGGTGTTGGTGAATGAATACAGGGCTTTGCATATGCTGAGCATGCACCCTACTGGATGGGGCTAAATCTTCAGCCCCATCTGATGTTTTTAATGCAGATACTTAAAGGTTTAAATATCAGTCTCAGGACTACTTAGCCCAGGTTAGGATATGTTGTATTTTTACTTTAAGTTCTCTGATTCTTTTTTTTTTTAACTCCCTCCTTGATTTCAGTGGCCCATTCATTATTCTGTAGAGATTTGTTTATTTGTTTGTTTGGTTGGTTGGTTGGTTGGTTGGTTAGTTTTGTCATTCTTGTTTTTGAGACAGGGTCTCACTATGTCTCACTGGCTGTCCTGGAACTCACTATGTAGACCAGGCTGACCTGAGACTCAGAGATCTGCCTGCTTCTGCCTCTCTGTCTCTCAGGTGCTGGGATTGAAGCTATGTGCCACCACACCTGCCTTAGAAAGAGGTTTTCAATGTCTGTGACTTGTATATGTTTTATAGTTTCTCTTGCTGTTGGTTTCTAATTGTAAGCTATTTTTGTCAAGTAAAGTACAAGGAATTGGTTTTCCTATGTACTTTGTGTATTTTTTGTTGTTGTATGTTCTATTTTAAAGAAAGGTCCATGGACTGCTGAGAAGATTATATTCTGCTGTGTTTAGATAAAATTCCTATAGAAAACTGTTAAATCAATTTTATCTGTAATATCATTTATCCCAAATGTTACACACACATACATACACAGAGAATTTTAAATAAGGATAATTATTTGTTTGTGAGTAGGATAATAAAGGCACCTTCTCTGTTATTTTGGTGTTAATTGTTGCTCCCTCCCCTCAGTTTCATTTGCTTTCAGTACCTTTTTCCATCCTTACTTTCTAAGATTGTATCTGTCTTAGATAGTGAGGTATATTTCCTGGAGGCAACAAATGCATAGATCCCATTTTTAAGTCAGTCTGCTTATCTGTTTTTGTTGATTGGAGAACTGAGACCATTAATATTGATATTATTGAAAAATGTTGTGTTAGGCAAATTGCTCTAACTTCAAGGCCAGCCTGGTCTACAGAGAGAGTCCAGGACAGCCAAGGCTACATAGAGAAGCCCCGTCTTAAAAAACAACCGAAAAAAAAAAAAAGATGTCATGTCAATTTTTGTCATTTCTAGTTTGCTTAACTATTGCTCCCACATGCTTTATTCTTTTCTGGAGCCTGTAGTTGTGTTTATCTTTCTCTTCAGTCCAAAGTATTCCTTCAAATATTTTCTATAGTGGTAGTGGTTATGAATTATTTTATCCTGTTTTTTGTTGTTTGTTTTGTTTTTGTTTTTGTAATGGTTAATTTTTCTTTCTCCTTCAATTATGACATACAATTTTGTTGGAAGCAGTGATCTGGTTTGGTTGTCTTTCAGGGCTTGAAATCCATCATTCTGGAAACTTTGTATTTTTCTGATGAGATTGCCTTTATAAGTTTCTTTGTTCTGCTCATTTGTTGTATTAACTATAATGTAATGTGGAGAGGTTCCTTTTTGGTCTTACTGTTTGAGTGTTTTAAGTTACTCCTGTACCTGTTATGAGCACCTCTTTCCCCAGATTTGGGAAATTTTCTGCTATGGTTTTATTAAAACTGTTTTCTGTGCCTTTAACACAAGGTTCTTCTGTGCCCATGATTCATAGTTTTGGTCTTTTCATAGTGTCCCATGAATCTCAGATGTTCTGATTGTAATATATTGTGTGTGTGTGTGTGTGTGTGTGTGTGTGTGTGTGTGTGTGTAGAAGCATCTTGAAGAAGTCAGTTCTTTTCCTTTACCATATGGGTCCTGGGTAGCAAACTAAGATTGCCAAGCTTGTCAGCAGATGCCTTTACTCACTGAGCTATTTCTCTGTCTTCATATTAACTCATCTTTGTCACTGTCTGTGTCAGGTCCCCTACCTTGTCTTTAATGCCAGATATTCTGTCCTCCTTTTGCTTCATTCTGTTGGTGATGCTTTTTAAGTAGCTTATCATTTGGCTTACTGAACTTTTTTTTTTTTTTTTTGCAGTATTTCATTTTTTTTCTATTGTAGTATTTCTAACTGTTGAATTTTGTTTTTATATCCTCTGTCTACTTGTTTCATTTAGCTGTCTGCGTTATCTTGGGTATTCTGTTTTGGAGCCTTTGTCTGTGTTCACACTGTTTGACCAGGTTTCCACCTGACCCATCAAATGAGTCATCATCAGTGATCACTCTTGCTATATATAGCACCAGATAACTAAGGCTCCTATATGTGCATTTGTTAAATTAAAAAAAATAAAAATGAACCAGGTATAGTACACACCTTTAATTCCAGCATTCAAGACGTAGAGAAAGGTGTGTTTTTTGTGAGTTTGAGGCCAAACTGGTTTATATGAGTTTGAGAATGTGATGGGGACCTTGTCTCCAAAACAAGAAAGAAAATGTTTATCAATGATGTCTATGTGTATATAGAAGGGAAAATGTGTAGATAGTTTGGGATTATATGTATGTACGTGTGTGTGTGTGTGTGTGTGTGTGTGTGTGTGTTGCCAGATTTGCCTGACAGCCGTATTAACTAGTTGTTGGGCCAAACATTGAAGAAGGAAGAGTATAACTTTAATGATGATAATTAACCCCATGTGTGTAAAACAGGTTGTTGTTTATTAGAAGCACTTCATTTATTCATTAGTCTTCAGAAGTGTCCTGGGAAGCAAGGTGTAGTATCTCATTTACAAATACATAAAAAAATAGTTCTCAGGGAAATGGTATAACTAAATGGTTTTGTTTCTACAGCTAGGAATTAATGAGAACTATATACCCACTGTAGGTTAAATCCAGGAATCTACTTCAAAGTTAGGGTCTATTGGACTTGACATCACTGATTATTTCTTTTGATCTTCCTTTGATAGGAGGTCCCCATAAACATTTGTCATGTACATCTGTCTGGTAATCTAACTCTTTTCCCAAATTGCTTGATTTGCCTCCAGTTGGATTTTGGCCTGCAATGCAAGCCTCTGCCACCAGATGGAATGAATTCTTTGTTAAAAGAAGAAAACAAGTCTTAATTTACCAAGTGTTAATGGGTAGTTAGAAATTGTTATGACTCCATTTACAACAAAGGATATTAGATTATTTATGTAGATTATGCTGTCTGTGTTCAGTCTACACTACTGACTCAATACTACTCCTTTTATACAGCTGTCTTTTGTCCAAAAAGGATTTCTAATCTTTTAGCCACCTTTGGCTTAGTATTAAAAAATACATTCCCTATTCTTTTTTTAAATCCATATTTAATACTATATGTGTGTGGGTATATGCACATGACTGGAGGTGCCTGTGGTATCACATTACCCTGGAGCTGGAGTTAAGGGTATTGTTAATTTGTCCATGTAGATGATGGGAACAAAACTCCATCATCTCTTGTGATGGAAACTCCATCATCATGTCTTAATTGCTGAGCCATCTTTCAGCCTTTCCATTCCCCTACCTCTTTTATTATCATTGCATTTTCAAATTGTTTCCGAATTAATGGAGAACTTTTGTTACAAGTATTTCTTCATTCAGTCTTCACATAATCCAACCAGATTACTTTAGAATACACTATTTCCCAACTCTTCAAAATTTTGCCCTTTGTTTTCTGATCATTCATCTATCTTTAAGGTAATTCCTCAGCCTGCCACTGTCTTACTATATATGAATTTTGGTGTGTGGTTGGTTTTTAGTTTTCCTTAGGTTAGTTGGTTGTTATGCTGGTTTGATGTTTTAAATGTGTATATATGTTTAAAACAGGGGTTCACTATGTATACCAGACTGGCTTCGAACTTGGCATTGTTCTGCCTCAGCCTCTTGAGTACTGGGATAACAGCTATGTACCACTATGCCTGGTTTTATAATTTGTTTAAAATGAATACTACTTTGTCTTGATTCTTACGGTCCCATCAATCCTTAAGACCATGATAAGGTAGGCTTCATCCTAGAGATGCAGGGATGGTTCAGTATATGAAAATCCATCAATGTAATCCACCATATAAACAAACTGAAAGAAAAGAAAACATATGACTATCTTATTAGTTGCTAAAAAGGTCTTTGACAAAATCCAACACCCATTTGTGATAAAAGTCCTGAAGAGGTTGAGGATACAAGGCACATACCTAAACATAGTAAAGGCAATTTACAGCAAGCTTATAGTCAACATCAAGTTAAATGCAGAGAAAATGAAAGTAGTTCCACTAAAATCAAGAACAAGGAAAGGTTTTCCACTCTCTACATATCTTTTCAATATAATACTTGAAGTTTTAGCTGGAGCAATAATTCAAGTGAAGAAGATCAAGCGGATACAAATTGTAAAGGAAAAAGTCAAAAGTATGGTTATTTGCAGATGGTATGATATATGTTATACGCTAAAGTTCTACCAGGGAACCTCTACAACTGATAAACATTTAATTGTAGTGGCTGGATACAAAATTAACTCTAAAAAACAAACAAAAAAAACAAACAAACAAAAAAAGAAGTAGCCCTTCTGTATACAAATGACAAACAGGCCTAGAAAGGATTTGAGGAAATAATACTTTTTACAATAGCCTCAAATAGCATAAAATATCTTGAGCTAACTCTAACTTAGCAAGGCTTGTATGATAAAAACTTCAGCTGGGTGCAGTGGCATATATCTTTAATCCCGGCACTCAAGGAGGCAGAGGCAGGTGGATCTCTGTGAGTTTGAAGCCAGCCTAGTCTACAAAGCAAGTCCAGAAAAGCCAAGGCTACACAGGGAAACCCTGTCTCAAAAGAACCAAAAACAAACAAACCTTCAGTGGTGGTAGTGCACACCTTTAATCCCGGCACGCTGGGGTGTGGTCATAGACAGAAGGATCAAGGCCAGCTTGGTCTATAGAATCAGTTCTAGGAGGGCCAAGGCTATACAGAGAAACCCACTACCCTCCCTCCCAATAAAAGAAATTCTTCAAATCATTGAGGAAAGAATTTGAAGAAGATATCAAAAGATAAAGAAATCTTCCATGCTCTTGAATTGGTAGGATTAATATAGTGAAAAGAACCATCTACCAAAAGCACTCTACAGATTCCATGCAATTGCCATAAAATTTCAACACAATTCTTTTTTTTATTTTAATTTTTTTTAATATTAGTTACAGTTTGTTAACTTTGTATCCCACTCCCTCTTTTCCTCCCAATCCCACCCTCCCACCCTCATCTCCTCCCTGCCCCTTTCCAAGTCCACTGATAAGGGAGAATCTCCTCCCCTTCCATCTGATACTGGTTTATCAGGTATCTTCAGGACTGTCTGCAAAGTCCTCCTCTGTGGCCTAGCAGGGCTGCTTCTCCAGTGGGAGGGTATCAAAGAGCCTGCCGTCGAGTTCATGTCAGAAACAGTCCCTGTTCCCCTTATTAGAGTACCCACTTGGATACTGAGCTACCAAGGGCTACATCTGGGCAGGGGCTCTAGGTTGCATCCATACATGGTCCTTGTTTAGAGAAACAGTCTCATAAAAGACACATGTACCCAGATATATTTGGTCCTTGTGGAACTCCTGTCCTCTCCAGGTCGTATTAACTCCCTCCCCCCCCCCCCCTTTTTTTGGTTCCCTGCATTCTGCTGGAGGTTTGGTTATGAGTCTTAATATCTGTTTTGATACACTGCTAGGTAGAGTCTTTCAGAGGCCCTCTGTGGTAGGCTCCTATCCTGTTACTTGTTTGCTCCTACATCCAATGTCCATCCCATTTGTCTTTCTAAGTGAGATTGATCATCGTAATGTGGGTCCTCTTTCTTGTTTATCTTTAGGTGGATAGATTTCAGTATATTTATCCTATCTTATAGGACTATATAAGTGAGTATATACCATGTCAACACAATTCTTAGCGTATCTATAAAGGAGAATTTTAGCTTCATAATGGAAACAGAAAACAATCCCAAATATAAAAGAATTTCTGAATGTATCACTATTCCCAGTTTTAAATTGTACTACAGAGCTATAATAATAAAAACAGCAATGAAAAAGTAATAAAAACAGTAATAAAAAAGGAATGTCAATCAATGGAATTGAATTGAAGACCCACACATAAATCTGCACATCTATGGACACCTAATTTTTTTTCAAAGAAGGTAGAAATACCTGGAAAAAAAACAGCATCTTCAAAAATGGTGCTAGTCCAACTGAAGAGCTGCATGTAAAAGAATCCAAATAGATCCATATTTATCACCATGTACAAAGCTCAACTCTAAACGGATCAAAGATCTCACCAGGAAGCCAGATACACTGAACCTGATAGAAGGGAAAGTGGGGAATAGCTTTGAACCCATGGGCATAGTCAAAGACTTTCTGAACAGAACACTGTTAGCACAGGCACTAAGATTTTAAAAAATTAATAAAATACACACTTTGAATATATAGTGATTGTATAAATTCAATTGATACTTAAGGGACAACGCATTAAGTAAGTCTTCATGGCAAATGAACTCATATCTTTCTTGTAAGAAGAATATAGGAAGCTAGGCATGGTAACTTAGGTTTGTAATCCCAGAATGTGGTAGGCTGAAACAGGAGGAAAACTATTAGTTTGAGACCACATAGGAGTACATAGAAAGTTCCTGACTACCTTGAACTATAGTGTGGGACTTTGTATCCAAAAAAGAAAGCAAAAAACTAAAAAATAGTAAGAGGTTCTCATAAGTAAGATCCTCTTTTTCATAGGAGGGAGCAAATTAAACATTTGAAACTAATTTCTTTACATGTTTACAAAAGAGACTTGTTTCATTCTAACTTTAGAAGTGTTTATGAATGACTTTGTACAGTCCCATTTTGGTTTTTAAAGTTGATTAAATAAAATACTAATTTTGTTTTAATATTTTCCAGAACCTATGTTTCATTTTACCACAGTTTTTGTACCAATTCTTCTGTGGATTCTCACAACAGGTATGTGTCCTTCTTAGTAGAAGTGTAGCATTACAAGAACTATAAGATGATTGTCTCAGAAATTGGGTTAATCTATAAGCGATTTAATGATGGTGCCAGGCTAGATAATCACACTGTTGCATCTGTGACTAAATTTTGAAACTTTAGAGGCAAGCTTTATCTTGATTATAAATGCTATAAAGTAATGTTTTTCTGAGGATATTGCATGATCCGAACAACTGTCTTATCATTTTAAAGCTTACAATATAGTGATAGGGAAGAGACAGACAATTTATTTATGATGTATTTATCCCACATAAATACATCATGTGGGACACTATATCAGTGCTTTGAAGGGAAAAAATAAAGTGTAATAAAAATATGAAGTAATAATGAAAGGATATACTGTGACAAGATGAGGGGCTACTATTTTAAAAGAGCTGTTTAGAGCAATCTCTCTAATAAGACAACATGTAGACAGAGACCTGAGTACCCTAGGGAAGAAACTAAGCACACATCTTAAAAATGTTACAGGTAAAGGGATGGTTTCTGAAGAGGTGGCGTGAAGTGCAAATCTTTACTTTTTACTTTGGACTTGTGTTAGTGCTGGCAGCAGCAGGCTTTATTGTATGTTTGGAGCACACATGTGCAGTCTTTTTTAATTCATAGCCTCATAAGCTACTCTCTGGAATTCAGAGTGGCTATTAAAATGCAGTAATGGAATCAGACAATTTAAAACAAAACCTCTTTTTCTTTAGTAAAGCTATATTACTTTTCTGTTTTTCCATTGAAAGGATACATTTGTAACAGGTTTAACAAGATGACAGTATCATCAACTAAACTTTGTTTATGGGACATTCTGTCTCTAATTATGCATCTAAGAATTGGAATTAATTCTCATGTAACCTTAAAGTTCCAACTTGAAGTAAAAGTAGATTGATGATTCTTTTGTTTAAAGCAAATTCAAGACTAAATTATACACCAATCAATCTAAGGAGTTGCTGTTTTAATTTACTCATTAGTGAAAATCAGTAGTTTCCAAAGCAAATTTAGTATTTTATGTCATGAACTGGTATTCTCATTTGAAAAATTGAAGTATAGCACATTTTAATGCTTTTAAATTCAGTTAAATTTTTTTTTGCTGATCTTAAATATTTGTTCATATAAAGTACGTGAAGGTTGTCTCCATTTTCTTTTCATTTCATTGAGAATTGTTGAATGTACTCATCTCTTTCTTTTTAACTGTTGAAACCAAATAATGTTGTAATCCTTTCCTCTTGATTGACTAGCTTCCTTTAAACCCCCAGCTCTACTTCCTGTCTTGAATTTGAACTCCTTGGTGAATAAAGGATGAATCAAGTCTGTCCTCAGTGCTTGACACTTACTATGCCCTCTATTAATGCTTTGAAGCCAACTCGTGAATGAGCTAAAATTTCTCTTCAGTTGTTTCTGACATTTTTCACATCACTTTTCATTATAATTTATGTTTACTTCACTAGTTAAAAGTACAAAGTTGTGCTGATTAGTGTCACATTTAAATTGATCTTATTAATCAGAGAACATTTACATGTGTCTGTTTGAATATAGGATACATTTAATTCAGACAATACAAAATGGTTATATGATAATACGTAGCAGTGTGTTTCTAATACTGAACTCAATAAATACTTGAACCTCAATGAAATTCATAAAATACTTAATTTTTTTTCAGTAGATTTTGTAGGCTAGAGAGATAGCATGATGTTTTAAGACACATGCTGCATTTCCAAAGAACTTGAATTTGGTTACTAGCACACTATGTTGGAGAGCTCACAACCATCTGTAATCTAGCTCTGTGGGGATCTTGCACCCTCTTCTGCCTCCTTGGACATGTGCATTCACATAAACTTACCTACCCACAGACTTACACATACACGTAACTTTAAAATCTTTAGAAACATTTAGTTTTTTTTTTTTTTTTTTTTTTTTCGAGATAGGCTTTCTCTGTGAAGTCTTAGCTGTCCTACACTCAACTTTGTAGACCAGGCTGGCCTCAAACTCACGGAGATCTACCTGCCTCTGCCTCACTAGAAACATTTTTTTAAGTTTTGTTATTCCTGATTGATCCTTTACAAATATGGTGTGACCTCTGTGTTCACATGTTAAGTATTTACTAAACACTTTCAGGATTTCATCCTGTGTTTGGGAGCTCACTACTGTCAACACTCAAAACAAACACCACTACTTATAGTTGATCAAATTAGGTTTATTAGTCCTTAGGGAGTAAGAACACATACAAGAGGAACTCTCAGGAATAGGGTACTAAAAATGATCTTATAATATAGGATTTGAGCTTTATTACATTATTTGGGATTATAAAATGTTAAAAAATGTATAAAGTATTAACCAGAAAAAAATCTGCAGCATAGGTTGGCTACTTCCTATGATTTATTTTCTGTAAGGACTTTTCTAAAATAGCTACTGAATATCTACATTTTTAGCAACTGAGAAATCTTAAGTAAAGTTAATAAGAAATATTATTAATATTAAATTAATGGGTGAAGTATATTCATTATGACATAATTTTTCAATATTTTAAGCTTTACCAGGTAGAATGACTTTCTTTACAAAATTGTCTTTGCTGCCCCAAAAACATTTTTAAAAAACTCTTTTAAGCCAGGAGCAGTAGCACACTGCTGTAATGCCAGCTCTCAGGGAAGCAGAGGCAGGGGGATTGCTGTGAGTTTGAGGACAGCCAAGGCTACACAGAGAAACCGTGTCTCAAAAACTATTTTAGCTAGGGGTTTTTGAAAATGCATAATTAACTCAAAAATTAATGACTGCAGTTCATTGTTTTCCTGTTTGTCTATCTTTTCAGCCACTCTATGATGCTGCTTATCTTACAATGTACAATATCTGTTTCACATCCCTGCCCATTCTGGCTTATAGTCTACTGGAACAGCACATCAACATTGATACTCTGACCTCAGACCCTCGATTGTATATGTAAGTTGGAAATAGCATTCAGACAATTTCTCACTCTGCAATCTAGGTTTGTTTGAACTCACTGTGTAGCTCAGGTAGCCTAGAATTTCTGAAATCCTCTTGTGTTGGTCCTGGTATGTTTGGTATAAGTCACCATTGGTGGGATGTAATTTTTTTTTCCATGTACAGGTACGAAGGACACAGAATTGATCACTTGGTTCATTAAGTGGTTCTGTTGTGAATTTTCAGCTTAAACATATCACTCAACAGGAGAATGGTACATATTCCCCTAGATATCAGTCCTTTACTTAAATGTATATTTTTTGATACATGTGTAGGTCACAAATTATTGCACAGTCTTGCACAGAGGTGCAGAATAAAGGCTGCGACATAACTGTGGCTCAGCCTAAAGTGCAACTTACCTTCCTAACATTGGCAATGGATACCAACTTTGATCAAACTTGATATTAGCTTGTTCCTGGATAACAGAATATTATTACCCTGATAACTCCTTTATAAACATGGGTCTATATTGATTTTTAGCAGTGACATTATGTATTTCACCTTTAGGACTTAGTAACTCAGACATTTTGAAAAATATTAATTTGAAATATTTGGTTATTTTTATATTTTTAATATATATTTGAAAACTGAACTAATTCTTTTGTGAAGAGAGCAGGTATGTGTAGCTGACTTCTTGACCTTTAAACAACATTCTACTAACATCTAGTACATGTTATATTGAGGTACTCAAACTATTACTAGTCAGACTTTCTCTAGACCCAGTCTTCTTGTTTTTCATTTATGCTTTCCTTCATGTTAAGTGACCTAATCAGACTTTCTAACAGATTCCTCATGTAAATGTAGCCAAAAAGTCTGACTAGTAATTCAATATACCATACTATGTCTGGCAATTCTTTCACATAGATTTTTGTAAGGATGGGAATCACTATCTTCTTTTGTCCTATTTGTTCCAGTCTAAATCAGTGACTAGAAAAGCCACATTGGCTAGCAGTTGCTAGGCACTCACTCCAAGTATCTTCAAAGATGTACTTTTCCTGTTTCTGGGAAACATATACATCTTTTTTTTTTTTTTAATCAAAAGCATTGATTTTATTATAGTAGCTATGGTGACCTGATGAGAGCATTACTCCTCTTCTCTAGGCTTCTAGTTGTATTTATTTATTTATTTATTTATTTATTTATTTATTTCAATGCAGTTTATTCAGGAACCTTGAACAATCATCTGACCCTGGGGAAAGCCAGCCCACAGCTTAAATAGCCTCTGGGTAGCCAACCCCAGCGTGCCACGTGGGCAATGCAGATAGGTCCACATACATGGAAGCAAGCCAGATCCTCAGCCTTAGCCAAATGTGGAATTGTTCGTGACAGAGAGCACTCACCATCGGGAAGGTGGAAGGCGGAAACCAGCTCCATCTTTAAGGCACAGCATTCCGCAGCTCTCTACAGTTCCCCCTTTTTGTTTTAGACGCATCAGGCAAGAGTAGAGGTCTGATCTCTGATATTAAAAATAAATTGGGACTTTGTACTGATGTTCATTTAGGTGTCATCCACCCAAAGAGCATCAGACCCGTCCGATACCTTTTTCTCAGAGGCGGGACCTGGGGCATCAACCCGCATGCAATCAGACATGCTCTTCTCTGGGTCGAAAGTGGCTGACCCTGAGTGCAGTGCTTAGCCTCGCATCCTGAGCGTAACATTTTGGCTTTTTATGGTAGCCAACCATGCTTGGGGAGACTGTCCTGCTTCAATGGCTGTAAAGGCCTGAATGGTCATGGCTGCATTACGTTGTTGTGAGACTCTAATCTTGCATATATACCACAGGCAAACCAAGGAGACCAACACCAGAAGGCCTGCTAACGCTCCCATGCCCGCCCATTCCTTCAGATGATTCATGGCTGCAGCAATCCATGATGATAATCCTGTGGCTAGTCCTGCGTCCACTCTGGTAGAATTTACTGTGACAATGGCCACTCTCAGCTGCTCCATCGTAGTATCGAATTCTCCAGTCCAATTACCTAAAATATAGCTAGACAATTGTTTAGACAGATTTGCAGCACAGGAAAAATTCTCCATATACATCTTTTTTCTCTCACTTTTCTGTTTAAAAACAGCATCCCCAAAATTTCAGATTTGCACATAAAAGTCGTATGAGATAAAAAGTTGTATAATTTGTCATGTTTTCATTCTCTGTTCCAAGTACGCAAAGAACCATTGCATTTACATTATAACTGAAAATAATAGCCCAGTGGCATTTCTGTAGTATTATCAATAGGTGTGCTATTTGAGTAATTAGAAGCAAAAGAAATTTGAAATAGAAGCAAAAAAAAAGATATATGTATATATACACACACAACCCCATCTCCTTTTTATATTTATATTTATATTTATTTTTTATATTAATTACAGTTTATTCGTTTTTTATCCCAGCTGTAGCCTCCTCCCTCATTCCCTCCCAATCCCACTCTCCCTCCTTCTTATCCTCCCAAGCCCCTCTCCATGTCCACTGATAGGGGAGGTCCTCCTCCCCTTCCATCTGACTCTAGCTTATCAGGTGTCATCAGGACTGGATACATTGTCTTCCTCTGTGGCCTGGCAAGGCTGTTCTCCTCTCAGAGGGAGGTAGTCAAAGAGCCAGCCGCAGAGTTCATGTCAGAGACAGTCCCTGTTCCTATTACTAGGGTACCCACTTGGATACTGAGCTGCCATGAGCTTCATCTTGGCAGGGGTTCTAGGTTATATCCATGAATGATCTTTGGCTGGAATATCCGTCTCAGAAAAGACACCTGTGCCCAGATATTTTGGTAGTGTTGGCTCTCCTTGTGGAGCTCCTGTCCTCTCCAGGTCTTACTAACTCCCCCTTCTTTCATAAGATTCTCTGCACTCTGCCCAAAGTTTAGTTATGAGTCTCAGCATTTGCCTTGATACCCCGCAGGGTAGAGTCTTTCAGAGGCCCTTTGTGGTAAGCTCCTGTCCTGTTTTCCTGTATTCTCCTTCTTCCAATGTCCATCCTGTTTGTCTTTTTGAGTGAGGATTGATCGACCTACCCAGGGTCCTCCTTGCTTGATTTCTTTAGGTGTACAGATTTGTATAGGTTTATCCTATACTATATGTCAGTATCCACTTATAAGTGAGTATATACCGTGAGTGTCTTTCTGCTTCTTTGATACCTCACTCAGGATGATCTTTTCTAGATCCCACCATTTGCCTGCAAATTTCATAGTTTCCTTGTTTTTAATTGCTGAGCAACCCCATCTTCTTTTTGAAGATCTGCTTCATTTGAAGTAGTAGCCTTGTTTCATTTCACTTTCTGATGTTGACTGACAAGAGTGTACTGCTTTTGAAATTTAATGTTGACTGACAAGAGTGTACTGCTTTTTAATTTTAATCTGTCCATCTGCCATATATCAGGGCATTGTACAGATCCTAACATGTGATTTGACCTGATGGAAAACTAAGACCTACCTAAAAAAGGTTACATTTCCAATAAGAAATTGAACAAACTATATTTACAGATACAGTTAGAAAACTTGGTAGCATTGTTAAGAACATATGTGTTTTTATTGTGTTTGTTTGTTTGTTTTGTTTTGAGTCATAGTCTCATTATGTAGCTCTGGCTGACCTGAAACTCACTATGTGTACCAGTCTGGCCTCAGAGATCAACCTGTTTCTGCTGGGATTAAAGGTGTGTGCCACTATACCTAGCTAAGAGAACATATGTTTGAAGTTAATGCAGTACAGTGGATTTTCTGTTTAAGATTTATTTATTTGTTATGTATGCAATATTCTGTCTGTTTATATGCCTGCAGTCCAGAGGAGGGTACCTGATCTTGTTATAGTTGGTCATGAGCCACCATGTGGTTGCTGGAACTTGAACTCAGGACCTCTGGAAGAACAGCCAGGGCTCTTAGCCTCTGAGTCATCTCTCTAGCCCCCAAGTGAATATCTATGCATTAGAATCCCTTAAGGAACTTTAAAATACCCTAGTATTTAGGTTGTACATCATACCAATAAAATCAGAATGTGGATGTAAATCAGGCAACAGTATTTATTAACTTTTAATATTTGTTGTTTACACATTATAATATAGTTCAACACATATATACAATATATAATGATAAAATTAGAGCAGTTAAAATGTGCATATTCTCAGATACCATCATTTCTCTGCGCTGATGACCTTCAAACTCTTCTGCCTATCTTGAAGTGTCTAACTATTATAAGCTGTGGTTACTTCACTCTACTATACTACAATAGAACTACCTCCCATTCTCTAACTTTATTTTAGAACCCATCATCCACCTCCTCTTTACCTTCTTTGTTTGTAGCAACCTCTATGCTACTCTGGTTCTAAGTAGTGAACCCTTTTAGCTTTCACAAATGAGTGAGAACATGTGATATTTTGTCTTTTTATATATCACTAGCTTTGAAAGATTGCCTAGGCAATTAAGTGTGGAGTTTGGGACCCATTATGTTGCACCTTCTGAGATTTATTATTTGCAAATAAGAGTAATGAAACCTAGATTTTATACTCTCTCTCCTTTTCTGTGTGTGTGTGCTGACTTAATTTATATATACCTTTACAAAGTTATAGGTAGGTAGGTTGGTAGATGGATAGATGATCAATCTTAATTCGTTTCGTACCATTTAAAAATAACTGTTAATTCATATATAATTATTATTGACAAAATAAATAATTATTTTGTCTGTGGCCAGAATTTAAAAAAAAAATGTTGTTTACTTCAGTGTCTCAGTCAGGTAGTGATTACATGAAGATCTAACTTTGATTAGTCCATCCTTTTATTTTAAAAAAAAAACCTTTCTGATCATTAGGGCAGCCCCTTCATTATAATAAGGTAATATTAATGACCACCTTTCATGTTTCTTCCTTGTGTCTTTAAACCAACAGTCAACAGAGATTTATTAATATTTCTCCTCCGTTTCTTCCTAGGAAAATTACTGGTAATGCTATGTTACAGTTGGGGCCCTTCTTATATTGGACATTTCTGGCTGCCTTTGAAGGGACAGTATTCTTCTTTGGGACTTACTTCCTTTTTCAGACAACATCATCCTTAGAAGACAATGGAAAGGTAAAAAGAACATGTTGTATTTTTTTCATAGGAACTACATTTATCATCCACATATTCTTGTGCTATTTATTTTCTTAATCTCTGTTGGTTCTGCTACTGCCTTCTGAGAAAATGACATTATCAGTGAGTAGTTGCACTGGGACAGTTTTGCTACTCATACTCTAGGAGAGAAGTTTGAAGTGGGAGAGGGGAGGAAGCCATCTTCCTGTAGCCACACACTGAAAACTGAACCTCTAGCCATAGATATTGCTTTTACTGTGTTCTCCTTTGCCATGTTTGGTACTCTTCTTTTACGGTCATTCCTACTAATCATAAATATGAAGCAAAAATCCAAGTTTCAAAAATAATTTATTACATATAACATGTCTGAAACCTACATAACTAACATCTACGAAAGTGTAAGCTCAATCAATTTGAATGATACTTTAAAATTAGATATTATAGTCAGGCTTCTTTTATTTGGACTAAGAAGTTAGTTTAGTATGAATCCTTTCCAATTATTAATCATAATGTAACTATTAGGAAAATATTAATTGATTTTCGAATACATATACCAAGCACTTGCCACAGAAGGTCCTGCTGAATCTTGGGTATCCTTGGGAAAGCCAATTAGCTTTCCAAGTCAACTTTTGTCTTCTAGTAAGTAGAGATTCAATTTTGTGACTTCTCAGATCCTTCACCTATGAGTAGTCCTATGACTTCTGTTTTTTTTTTATTTTTTTTTATTTTTGGCACAAAAATTATGTATAGCTGGCTACTGCTTAAAAAGAATTTGTTTTAAGTTTGCTTTATGTTGACATTCATTGGCTTGGCCAACATTCCAGATGGTATATAAGAATCAGTGGTCCAGCCTTTCCTGATTCATTATGCATTTTGAGTTCATGAAGTCCAAATTAAGATTTTATTGTATATGTCACCATCCTTTTTAAGTGTTTGCTAAAATTGCATAAGTGTAAAAATTGTTATCAACAGCTAAATCCATGTATGATTTGGTTGATTTCTCTTTTTCTTCTATTAACCTTATTTTGTTTTTATTTCGTGGAAACGTTTTACATCTCATTTTCTGTTTCAATGTTATGCATACAGATCTTGACAGCATTTGGTAAGCATATGTGCCATTCATTGCCATCGTTTGGATGTATAAGTGGTACTGCTTCTTTGTTGTGCACATGCTAACAGACATGGTATTTATAGTTAGAAAATTAGACTCACTTTTAAAATGTGAGTTCATTTATGCTTATGTGAGAACTTTCCTTATATTCTAGGAAAAACTAACAAACTCATTAGAGACATAAATCATCTAGATAACTTATTTTGATGAACAGTACTTCTAGCAGAATAGTATTTTTTCCCTTCTTCCTTTATCAAACCAATGAGTTCCCCATTTGATGCTGTATGGTAATAAACCCAACCAACCACAGGTGTGGTGGATCTATCCATGAAAGTCTAGCATTATATCTTAACCTTAGTGACAAGCTGTTTTTCTAAATAATTCATAAAAAGATCTTTGTCAGTTACTTGCAGGATTAAACTTTACTTTTATTTCTTCATCAGGCTTGTGTATTCATGACATATATAGTTGTTAAATGTTTTTCAGATATATGGAAACTGGACGTTTGGAACCATTGTTTTTACAGTCTTAGTATTCACTGTGACTCTGAAGGTTAGATCTTTATTTATTCAACTATATTTTGTATAACCTTTGTTTCTTAATCTATGTGTTACTATTTGTTATCTAAGCTCTTGTTTGAATGCTAACTAGAAAGTATGTGATGTTAAGGGTTTTAACATTTGTATACTATTTATTGATTTTTTTTGTCTAGTACATATTCTATGTTTTGTTTTTAGTATTAAGAAATTTAGAACCCATACTTACATTGGAAATCTATTTCTTCTTAATTGCTAGAACTTTGCCCTACTGGTTATCATTACCATGGCTTCATTTGTCACCTGTCACTCAATACCGAAACATCTGTAGCCCTCACCTGCAAATTGTTTGATTTAACTATACTTCCACCCTTATACTATAGAATTTAGAGACCTCAGGGCAACAGTCAACATTCTTACTTTAGTACTTTAAAAAGCCTAGCTTCTGCTCTTTTAGTTACACTCCCTTCTAAAGCCATGGCTAAAGCTAAATCCTCCCATAGGTATTGTATCTGTATAAATTATCAGATATCATAATGCATTACCTGGTATATATTGTGCCTATGGGGAAAAAATGCTTGTGTTGTATCTTTTCAGCTCGCCTTGGATACCCGATTCTGGACATGGATAAATCATTTTGTGATCTGGGGTTCTCTAGCCTTTTATATTTTTTTCTCATTTCTCTGGGGAGGATTTATTTGGTAAGCAGCTGTACATACATGAGCAATATTAAATAATTGTATGTATACTTTATATTAAGATATACTTTTAAAGTTTTGATTATGTGATATATAAGACGATATATAAGATGCTAATCTATAGTGTTAATGGACTACTACAAGGTTACTTATACCATATAATTTGTTACTTTTTGGTACAATTTCAAATACGAGTATTTTAATCCGTTCATTCAAAAGACCCAGCTTTGCATAACCTCTGTCTGTGAAATAAAACAAT
This sequence comes from Meriones unguiculatus, assembly GCF_030254825.1. NCBI lineage: Eukaryota > Metazoa > Chordata > Mammalia > Rodentia > Muridae > Meriones > Meriones unguiculatus. The sequence goes on along the minus strand of NC_083369.1, from coordinate 102,020,224 downwards.
TAATAGCCTGACCAATAGAAATGGTCACCCTGTGAAGTTTCTACCTGATAACGTTGGCCAAAACATACATTATTGTTCAAGTTAAGCTAGACATGAGTTTAAAATTCTAAAGCAACAAACAAAATATGACTAGAAATTGTATACAACTTTAGCTCTATTACAACTAGTTGCTCTAGATATATTTTACACAGAGACATATTGAGATACCTCTTCTTAAAAGATTTTTCTTTAAAAATTATTATGTGGTATATGTATGTGTGTGAATGTGGGTTTATAGAAGTGTAGTGCCTGTGGAGATTAGAAACTAGTTCATAAAATGTGATGCATGATCAATGATCTAATAAATAGATGATAACTAAGAAGTTATCAACCCAGAGTTCCTGAGTTCCAAATCATTTATGAAGGTCTGATATGCATACTATCTTTACACAGCTACTGTTTTCCCTTCCATTTGGAACAATACTTTAGATATTGTGTTATATAGTTTAGAAGATAAGGAAGTCCAGTTGTGGACGATTTGAAGGGAAGTCCATTGTCAGATGTAGGAGTCTCTTGGATTACTGTCTTACTAACAGTAGCCTGCCATATATCTATCTCCTGGAAACAAACTGTTATTTAGTGTGTGTTTAAAGACAAGAAGAGTAGATTCCTCTCATTTATGTATGAGTATACAGTTGTTTTTTATATTTATACAGAAGTTTTTAAGGGCAATAATTCATTTATTAAAAAGTTGAAATTTCTGGATGTAGAGGATATCTAATTTTAATAAGACAGGTGAAGAAACAAAATGCTTATTAGCATGGAAATTAACCTCATTTCTCTTAAATATTTTTAAGCTCTAGCATTTTCTAATGCACATGAATGTTTACTGTTTGGCTGCATGATTGCATGATTGTTTATAAGTTGGATGAATTTTTTTGTTCCTTGATTTAAAACATCTATTTTCTTTATCACCATTTGGTAAATAAAATTTTTTATGTCTTTTGGGATATTCTAGACAAAATTATTTTTAAGAATGTAAGTGAGGGAGATTCCTTTTAAATGGAAAAGACAGTTTTAAGTAAACTTCTGTTCATTTACAGGAACTGATTTGTTTTTCCGTTCTGTGTTTTCTTTCCATTCCAGGCCTTTTATGAAACAACAGAGAATGTATTTTGTGTTTGCTCAAATGCTGTCTTCTGTATCCACATGGCTGGCTATAATTCTACTAATATTTATCAGCCTTTTCCCTGAGATTCTTCTAATAGTATTAAAGAACGTACGAAGAAGAAGTGGCAGGGTAAGAAATAAATTTGTGTTCTACCTAATATTTGGAAGAGGCTTCACTATCTACCATGAACTGAAAACCTTATTTAGAAAATGGCATTAGTTAAAGCATGTTAAACCCCTCCTTGCAGGTTCATCACTTAATTTCCTCTTCTGCATAAAAAGTATAGTAAAAACTTCGTTATCCAATGCAGGTGGTAAGTAGATTCCTTAATAGTGTTCTATGTTATCTTTAGCAATCCATATGGAGTATGTCATATGCTCCATATGGAATTTTTAAAGGAAAAAAAAAGACTATTGTATTTATCTCAGAATTTTCACGCCAGGAATTTCCACACCAACATTTCAGCTTTGACCTTAGAAAATTCCCTGTGGACTATTAGCAGATATTTTTTTCAGTTGATAATCAAAATAATTTACCTCTTCCAAACCTGTCTCCTTCCTTTAATTATAGTGCTGCTTAATCTCTGTGTTGCTTCTAGCCCTGTTTCCTAACAGTATATTTTAACCAAAGAGAATTTCTTGGATGTGTTTTAACATCCTTATTCTTCAGAACACACTTATAAAAATCCATGATAGTTTTTAAGTATTTTTTAAACTATTAAGTTATATTTCTGTGAAAAGAAGTCACTTCCATCTGTCACTTTATCTGATATATTTTGAGCATTTCTTTAAAAGCTTTTAAAGTTAAAAGGTTAGAATTACCTGAAAAATGAAAGCATTGGCAAAATTTACCAGCAGATTAACTATATCATATTCCTGCTAACACTTGCTCACTTTGTTAAAATAAAGCCCTACTTTTGCCATACTGTTATCCACTAAATGTTGTAACACCTGTAAGTCAATATTTTAGGGAAATAATCTAATCATGACTACCTGATTTATTTAATCAAAGTTATCAGCCAATTGAGCCACAAACTGGTATATCATGGGGGTCTTCCTGCATATTGAATTACAGAACCCAGTTAGTTGATATTATGTAGAAATAAAGATGTGAAATTACTAAAGTAGAAAAGTCTTTAACAAAGTTTTAAAAGGGACTAGAAAAACAGCCTTTGTAGTAGAACTTTAAAAACATTCATGAGACCCTAAGTTTAATCCTCAATGCTGAGGAAAATTTAGTATATAGCTAGATGACCAGAATTGCTCCAACCTCCCTGATTCTATATGGTGTATGGGATAGAATTGAACACAATTTTAGTATAACTAACACTGAATTAGTTTTCTCTTTAATCCTTCCAGTGGCCCTTGACTAATTCCATCAAGCCTTGGTTTTAGTTTTAAGATGGGAAGTAGTATTAATGGAGCAGTTTTCTTCCAGACTGGCTCAAGTAACAATTTTCATGTAGCCAAATAAAAATGTTCAAGTAAGACAAAAGGAAAGAAAACAAAGAAGTAAAATAATTCAGGGACTGGGAATATAACTCAGTTGGTATAGTACTTTTCTGTTGTGCACAAAGCCCTGGATCCCATCTTCAGCATTACCTAAGGTGGATATAGTGGCCCATGCCTGTAATAACCAACAAAAGGATCCTAGTTCGAGGTCATCAGAGACTTTCAGAGGGAGGAAGGGAAGGAAAGAAATCTTCCTTTTTCAAGACAGAATTTACAAGGAAGATCTCTTGCATTACTGTTTTCTTTATCAGAAAAGTATGTTTGGGAAGCTTCTAAATTTTTCTCTGTTATAATGGAGCTCATGTTGCAAAATGGCTCACACTCAAGCTCCATACTAAGAAGGTAAGAAATCTCAGAAGTGAAATTCTTCATATGTATCACCCTAGTCTTACTTAGGCTCTCTCTAAAAATGAGACACCAGCTGAAATGTCCACTGATGTTTATATAAGCCATTAGATGGAGAGATGCTCCTAGGAAGCTATAGATTCATAGACTCGAAGCATTTTTTGTTCCATGTAGACAGAAAATTCCAAATTTTAATTGAAGGCATAGAGTGTTGCCAGTGGGTCAGCATGAATTTTTTTCATGGCTTATATCCATGACAGGAGGAATTCTAATGTCTATATTATAGTTTGGCATGCTAATATGCTAAGCGAGTAGGAAATTTTCCATAATCATTTCCATTCACTCAATCATTCATTCATTTATTCCTACCCTTTTTGAACCAGTCAACATTTGTTGAGCCACCTGCTAATGAACATCTCTCTCTCTCTTTATATATATATATATACATACATATATATATACACAGTGTCTAAAAAGCTAAACTGTTTTTCAGATTCCATAGGATTTTGAGAGTTACAAATGAACCAGAACAGTTATTCACACTAAACGGCACTATTTGTGTGTGTGTGGGGGGCTTAATGTATATGGATGCATACAGGCCAACACAAACATGGCAACCATAGGTCACATCGGGGTCCATTATGCCCTAAGGGGCCGTTGAGAAACAAACAGAAGCCAAATTTTAAATAAAAGAGAATGGGTTTCTTATTATCACTAAAACGTATTAGTCTTTATGTTTAATGACCAGTAGTCTGACATCATTAGTGAGTTCCTATTTTGCTCAGTATTCCTTGTTAACAAGAGAATAGACTTACTTTAAAGCAAAACAGAAGATTACTTTACACTGAGTTATTCTCATAGTCTCTCTAAAGTAGAAGATACCCCTAACTTCAGTAAGCACACTAGACATTCTCTGTACTCTAGAACTATCTGTAGCAGGTAGCCTGTCAGTGCTATTTACAAGTAGGTCTCAACAGCTGTTTTGTAAAAGAGACTTAACAGTAGGTAGTAAACATGCCTCTGTGGTGTTTGAAGCTAACCCATTTATGTTTAATAATTATAAAAGCATCTATATTTTGGGTCCCTTTCAATTCAATTTATATTGTCTGAGGATCCATGATGCATTAACTACTATAGTAGGTGGTGATAGTTTAGGGATAAATCAGCATGGCTCCAGATCATTGGACCTTTCCTTCTAGTTATACTATAAAGGATGTTCATTCTGATAACTTCAGTAAGCAGATATAAAACATGATAATATAATCAATTGTATGGCTTTTCAGAGCATAAGAAGATTAGAGTAACTTTCTCCTAAAAATCTCTAGTAGAAAGACTATGTGGCAGCCTCCAATATTGCTGAGATCTCTTATGTTTGCATAAGAGATAGTGCAAACAGGGATGGAAAGATGGCTCAACAGTTAAGAGCACATGTCTTGCAAAGAGGATACAAGTCCACATGGTAGCTCACAACCATCTGTAACTACAGTTTTAGGGGTTCTGATAACTCATTCTGACTTGAACAGCTGCCATGCATGCTCATGGTTTACCAACATGCAGGCAAATACTGTTACACATAAAATTTTCAAAATTATAAAATAAATAAATAAAAAGAGTGGAAGGAATTGGAAGATGGATGTGACCTAAATATATTACATTCATGTATCAAATTACCAAAGAATAAATATGATTTTAATGGGTTAGATATAAAAATAGCCTTTTGTAATGTTTGTTTCATAAAAATTAAAAAGAAAAGCATATTAATGAAAAAGATAAGTAAGCTATAAATGTTAAATTTCAAATTTGAAATTTTGAAAATAAACTTGTACAAGTCACTTAATTCAAGGGTTATAGTTCATTTATCTCTCAGCTTAATTTTCAGTAAGGAGAAAATTTTTGTGCTAAAACTCCATCTTTACAAATATTAAAACTATATTTTATGGCTAATATGCACTTATAAGTGAATATATTTCATATGTGTCTTTCTGCTTCTGAGTTCCCTCACTCAAGATGATCTTTTCTAGATCTAGCTATTTGCCTGCAAATTTCATGATTTCCTTGTTTTTAATGGCTGAGTAGTATTCCATTGTGTAAATGTGCCACAGTTTCTGTATCCATTCCTCCACTGAGGGACATCTAGGTTGTTCCCAGATTCTGGCTATTACAAACAGAGCTGCTACAAACATGATTGAGTAAATGTCCTTATTGAATGGTGGGGCATCTTTTGCGTATTTGCCTAGGACTGGTATAGCTGGATCTTGAGGTAGCACTATTCCTAATTGTCTGAGAAAGTGCCAGATTGATTTCCAAAGTGGTTGTACCATGTTACATTCCCACCAGCAATGGAGGAGGGTTCCCCTTTCTCAACATCCTCTCCAGCATGCATCATCCCTTGAGTTTTTGATCTTAGCCATTCTGATGGGTCTAAGGTAAAATCTCAGGGTCATTTTGATTTGCATTTTCTTGATGACTAAGGACGTTGAACATTTCTTTATTTCTCTGCCATTCGATATTCCTCTGTTGAGAGTTCTTTGTTTAGCTCTGTATCCCATGTTTAATTGGATTATTTGGTTTGTTGGTGTTTAACTCCTTGAGTTCTTCATATATTCTGGATATTAGTCCTCTTGTCAGATGTATGGTTGGTGAAGATCTTTTCCCAGTCTGTAGTCTATCGTTTTGTTCTGATGACAGTGTCCATTGCTTTACGGAAGCTTTTCGGTGTCATGACATCCCATTTATTGATTGTTGAGCTTAGAGCTTATGCTATTGGTGTAATAGATTTATCCCTAAAGAAGCTAAACAACAAGGAAGACTCTAGGGAAGATGCTTAATCTTCATTCAGAAGGGCAAACAGGATAGACATCTGAAGTAGAAGAAGACAGGGAACAGGACAGGATTCTTCCACAGAGGAGCTCTGAAAGACTCCACTCATCAGGGTGTCAAACGAGATACTGGGACTCATAGCCAAACTTTGGGCAGAGTGCCAGAAACCTTATGGAAGAAGGAGATAGAAAGACATGGAAGGGACAGGAACTCCAAAAGGAGAACAACAGAGCTGAAATACCTGGGCCCAGGGAATCCTACAGAGACCAATACTCTAACCAAGGACCAGTACATGGAAAGGACCTAGATCCCCTGTTCAAAGGAAGCCCATAGACTCCTCAGTGTTCAAGTGGGTTCCCTAGTAATGGGAACAGGGACTGTCCCTGACATGAATTCAGTGGCTGGCTCTTTGATCACCTCCCCCTGGGGAGTGCAGCCTTGCCAAACCACAGAGGAAGATGATGCAGCCAGCCTTGATGAGACCTGATAAGCTAGGATCAGATAGAAGGGGAGGAGGTCCTCCCCTATCAGTGGACTAGGGAAAAGGCATAGGGGGAGAAGAGGGAGGGTGGTTAGGACCGGGAGGATATGAGGTAGTAAATAAATTATAATAAATAAATAAACATATAAATAAAATTTAATTTAAAAAAATAGCAAAACTAGCGGGGCAAGGTTGCTCATGCTTGTAATCCCATAGCTCAGGGAGGCAGAGGCAGATGGATCTCTGTGAGTTCAAAGCCAGCCTGGTCTACAAAGTGATTCCAGGATAGCCAGGCTACACTGAGAAATCCTGTCTCAACAAACAAAAACAACAACAAAAGAAAAGCTTTTCTTTAGCTTACAAAATGACAAAGCTATGTAACCATATTATTGGCAATGTTTGACAAAATTGTCATTGAGTACTGAATAGTGAAGCAACAAAAGGTAAAGATAGGGAAAGAAAGGATGTCAGCTATCTGACTGAAGGGCCCAAAGAATTCATTTTGGAAAGTTCAATATTTTAATAATAAGCAGTAATAATGATGAGTCATGCTAAAATACCTATACTGTCATGTACAACCATGCATTCGGAAGGTAGTGCTCTTTAAAAGAATGTATTAATGAACTTAAAATTAAATTATATTGTAAGAAAAAAATCCTAATCCTAATATCATGGTTGTTGGGATGAGACTTTTATCCAGGGCCTCTTTGGCATATTGCTATTTTAGCTGGTGTAGAAGCTGTATTGATGCCTGTAAAGGAATATAGACATTTCACAGTTTTAGCTCATCATTTCTTATCCTCACCTATCACTAACATTTCCTAGCTCTGCCTTTTTTATTTTATTTTGAATATTCTTTTTTCATGTCATGCTTTCAACTGCTTTCTATATGTTCATATTCCTTTTTTTTTCTTTGTAATGTCTCTAAATAGCTAATCTATTAGCCCCTAAAATTTCTGCCTCCTGTGGTACTTTTATCTCTGGTGGTTGGATATAAGTATTTGAAGATAACAAAACATGCTTATAGTTGCAGTCTCTAAATATTTAGGCTTGTACATTAAAATTGGGAATGGGGACATGCTATCATGTTAATCTTGATACAAGGTTTTTGCCCACAAAACAGAAGATGGAAACAAATTTTTCTTTCAGAATCTAAAATATTTTTTCAGTTGGTAATTTGCATGCTGCCAACATGTCACCAACTTCTTCATCTAAAATAAAATATAAGTGGGAAGAAGCATGGTCATATTAGAACACAAATAAATACAAATACTTGTATTTAAAGCTTTGGTTATTAAACTTTGTTGAATATGTACATCACTTGAGCTGCCTTCCTTTTCTAAGCCTATTTTCTTTAGTGAAAAAAAAAAGATAAGAAAGGTAAAGCTAATCTTCTGGCTGAATGAGCGGGTATTTAGTTGGGTTTTGTTTTTAAGACAGTCAAATTCATAGTGATCCTCCTGCATTAGCCTCCTAATTGCTAGGACTACATGTACCACCACACCTGGCTATCTTGATTACTAGAGTTGTTGAGTTCATCCTGATCCATACTTAACCTCCGTCTTCTGTTTTGCATGGGCAATGCCAAAGCAAACTCTATAAATTATGTCTTTATTTCATACATGAAAAAGGAATCTCTTAGATTTTCTAATTAATTTTTTACAATTTTGATTTTTTTAATTTGAAAAATGTTTGCTTTATCTAGGAAAATTTTAACTTGCTTTCATAAAGAGGTCTCTTAGGTAAGAAAAAATAGTAGAACTGAGCAAATTATGTTAGAATAAAGGAAATTACCACTAATTCAGAGGCAAATGGGAGGATGATGGCACCACCAAGTGTTTTCTCATTATTGGTTTTGGTTAGATTTTTAACCTGTAGCTGCCCATGGAGCAGTCAATTCTATCACAATGTGTGTGTACAATTGAATAGGAAAGATAGTTATTTCAGGTACATTAGTGACTGGTGATTGACCCTGAACAAAGCTCTCTGACCAGTGGATTTCAAACACATATAAGGCAGTAAAGTAGTTAATAGTGATTAACTTTTTTCAGTAAGAGGCGTATTTTAGAAGTATTTGATTTAAAATAGTACATTCTTATTAACAAAATAATTTTAAGTTGATATACAGGAAAACAGCAACTGGCACATATAATAGATTATTTCTAACTAACTCTTCTTTTACTTTAGTAACGTCTTTAAAACTAAATGTCATTTCTACTTCCAGTTCTCACGGTTTCTTTTTAAATGTTTTACATCTGAGGAAATATTTACTTTTTCTTTTCTTTCTTTCTTTTTCTTTTTTTATGGTTTCTGCATTTCTCTCTTTTCTACTGCAATTTTCCACCTTTTGTGCAATTGTGAACAAGGTAACGAAACGCCTCCCTTCCTCAGGAACATCTACTATCTTCATGCTTTCTCAAACTTCCAGCAATCACAGTTTCTCTTGGAGTGAATAAGGTGATTTCCTTTCTTAATGTACCAACTTGCTTGCATTCTCATTGCCTGACACCATTTCTGATTCATTAAAAAGTTATTTCTCATGATTCATTTTTATATTTTCTATTGATACTTAAAATATTTTGTCATTTTCTTTTAATCATTTATTCACCTTCTAAATTGTCTTACAGGAGAGGGAGTAATTTTCAAAAACTTAAACTATGACTTTGTAATTTTAGGTATGTAGTGTAGTAGCCATGATGTTAGAATTAACCTGTTCACCAGTACAAGAGTATTTTGCACAAATTTCTCTTATGTGACACACTCAGAGCACCAGCACAACTCTCAGAGGTGTACAACAAAAGGATGGTAAGGTTTATTAATCAGGCCATATTGACTCATTTTACCATATAGCGTACCAGTGCCATTCCAGAATCCCAAGTTTGCCACATACTGCTAATGTCTATTTACTTCTACCACAAAAAAGAGAGTTTGAGTTGGAGACATTCTTGGTCCTTTAAATGTATTCCTTTGAATGTTATGCATTTGCTGTGTAGTGAAATAATTTGTACTTTGGGGCCAGGAAAGCAGTCTGTAGGAAATGATTTCTTTTTTCTCCTAAACTTTTATCACCAGGTAGGTTAACCTATCTTCAAATGCTTTAAGTATCTTTGCCTCACTATTACAGAGAAATCTGAGCTGTAGAAGGGCATCTGACTCATTATCCGCCAGACCTTCAGTCAGACCTCTTCTTTTACGAACATTCTCAGACGAATCTAATATGTTGTAACAGGTACCTAGTGTTAAACAAGTGGGCTGGCTTTAAAGAAACAGATTAACAGCATTATAAAGAAAAAAATGAAAATATCACTCTTTAAATTTTCTCTGCTGTTGGTGTGGTGAACTTTATACTATTCTTTGTAAAAAATATAAAGATGCACTGCTTGGAATATGGTGAAATTTATACAATAAATTTACTCAAATCCCTGGTGAAATTTTTGACATTTTCAGAGCTAAGAATTAATACAACATATTTAATTTGTGAAGGACAAATTGTCATGATTGTGCCATCATGTGAAAATACTTGATACTCATCTAGAAATTATGTAATTTTGACTTATAAGAATCATTTGGAAAATTAGAAATAAATATTCCAAAATTGCATCTATATAATACCAGATCAGTTTAGCATTGCATGTTTTTCTGGGAACTATGTGAAAATAATCAAATGTGTTGTACCTTCGTGTGCTGTGTCTGTGTGTTTGTAGGTATATACTTTTAATGTCCTTGTATACGTCTAATCCCCAAATAAATGTTAATGATCCAGTCTTCTCTAATTGTAACATTTTTAATGTCAAGTTTTATTCAAGCTAAATGTTTCAACTCTTAGGTAAATCTTTCCTAGCCATTCAGGGGGATGCATACCTAATGAAAAAAATGTTTCCTAATTAATGTTTCTAAAACAAATTTACTTTATAACATTGTTTGATTTATCTCAGAAATATTTTAGAGGAATTAATACATCATGAGAGGGATCCTAGAACTCAGAATTGCTCCTTTCATTTGCACTCTGTATTTTCTACTGCAGAGGACTCTGACATTCCAGATCCTGAAAGGTCTTTTATCCATTCAACAAAATTTAAAGTAATTCATAAATAATACACTTATAAGTTTGTGTGCTTACAAGCAACTCTGTGCAGTTTATAGTAGGGTTGATTTTTATGTACACATAAAAATATTGTGATTGTAAGGATGAAATTGTACAACAATGTACTTTGAATCTGTTATACTCGCCTGCATGTGTTTCTCCTTAGTAATGAGTTCACTTTCCAATAGCCTTCAAATTCTTTGACTCATTTTCTCCAGATTGCTTTGTCCTATCTGAGTAAGCCACGATATATATTTCAGCAATAGTGTTTGCATTTAATTTTGTATCCCCCTGGATTGCTTTCTTTAGCTTGGTCTGTGGTTGGGGAACTCTGCTGAGTAGCAGACACTGCTACTGCTTTTGGCCTCTCCAGGGCCTCAACTCCTACAATATCTAGAAGTTAGGAAGTTTAAAAAGAAATATTTCGTGTTTGATGTTATTTGTTCTAGGAATTGATTTTCATGTGGCATTATTTCTTCTCCAAAGAAAATATTTGACAACTTAGCCACTGAGTTTGTTCCTTGGTTGGTAAGGGAACAACCTGTTTTCTCTCAAATATTCTCAGTATGAATGGCATTCTTATTTTGGTTAAAGTCATTATGGCCTGAAAACTGATGAACATGAATAGAAAGAAAATTGTTCCAGAATGGGAACAAAATAATGGCCTCTTTAAGTCCTGTAGTTCAAAATTTTTGGGTTTTAGACCATCAAGATGGTTCATCAAATAAAAGTACCTGCTGCTAAGCCTGACAAATTGCATTCGATCCCTGGGACCTACATGTTGGAAAGAGAGAACAACCCCAAAGGCTGATCTCTGACCTCCATACATACACTATGGCATGTGTACACACACATACACTCTAAATGAATATATATAAAAAAATAGAAAGGAGAATCAAAGCTATGCCCCTTTCTTGATACATTACTTCAGCCTTTATATTCAGATTGTCTACCGTACCCCATCCCGATCACATGCAGTGATGTTTAAAGGAGACTGAAGAACCAATAGATTTATTAAGGGAATTTATCAGGTTCTTTTTTTTTAAATAGATGATTAATAAAGAAAAGAAGAGTCATTTGGATCACAGGAAATCATCTACCAAAAAAATAATAATAATAACTTTGATAGTATGGGAGGTGGTTCTTTTAGTAAAGGAATATTTTCACAGAAATATTCCAAAACCAAACATCTCAAAATTTACAAATCCAGAGGCCTAGGCAGTAAAGTGTTGGCTGTGCAAGCATAGGGAACTGAATTCAATCTCCAGCAGCCACATAAAACCTAGGAGTGTTGTTACATTTGTAATCCTAGTACTGGGAAGGCAAAGATAAAAGGATTCCTTAGAAGCAGAAGAAAGAGGATTCCTGGAGCTTATTGTCTGGTCACCCTACCTCATTACCAAGTTCCAGGTTCCATTGAGAAACCTGTCTCAAAAAAATAGGGCCTAGTGTACTGCTACACACATTTAATCTCAGCACTTAGGAGGCAGATATAGGTTGATCTCTGTGAACTCATGGCTGGTCAGGTTACATAATGAATTCCTGTCTCAAAATAATAAAAATGGTAAATAGCACGTAAGCAGGATAACCATAGGTAACATCAGCCCTCTACATGCTTGTGCAAACACATGCATGCATACTTGCCTAGCTATATATGTACAATATATGTGTATACAGATATACATTTATACAAAATAACGCACACAACATTTTACTAAATGCTAGAGATAAAACTGTCATGTTTCTGTATGCAAGCATCTCCCACCTTAATAGGCAATCCCAGTGGGAAAACCTCCTTAGGAGAACCCTGGAGCAATCCAAAAGCAAAGAGCAAGCCTGAGCTATTCAGCTGATAGATGAAGAAAAGATTAGAAATCTGGTTATTGCGTCACTCTGTTTTCTCCCTTGTGCATGTGAATAAAACTTGGCACTTTTGTTAAAACAGTTGTTTTACTTTCATAACAAAATATACTACTTGGTTTACTCTTAAAAATGTTAAACAAATGGTTACACATTGTTATCAAAATAAATTTTGTAACTCTTTATATTTTAACCTTTTCAGAATCCGAATCTTGAACTGCCTATGTTATTGTCCTACAAGCATATTGATCGTGGTTGCAACTAAAGAAAGAAAGCATGAAGAAACAACTACAAAAGATATTAACTCAGGATACTTAATATGCAACAAAAACCACTCTCATGTGTAGGGTTCAGAATAAATGTACATTAAAATACCAAATAACTCTCTTAACCATTTACAGTTATGTAAGTAGCCATTATGGCCAAAGTTAAGAATTATATGAAAGTTTAAAGTAAGCATTCTAGATTTAGATAGAATAATGTAAGTACAAAATGGGTGCTCTTTTAACCCATTGACTTTGTGAACAGATTTCAATAGTGGTGTGAAGTAGACGTCATGCAATGGAAATGAGCAGATTTTGCTAATACAGTGTTATTTTTTCCCTGGCAGAAGACAAAGACTTGTTTGTAAGACATTTCTCATTTCTGCTGAATGATTATGTTATTTTTTCCACAAACAAAAGGAATACTTGAAAATATAAATATAGAGGACTAAATGATATTACTGCATCAGACAAAACAATTCATCTTGTTTTCAATCATAGGCTAATTGTCTTTGTCTAATGTCTTTTCCAAAAAATTACTTGTGTGATACTTGAATACTTGTGTGATACTGTTAATTCTGGGTATTATTGTAGAAACAGGGGTGGAAAGGTTATTTGGTGTGTTTTCTTCTGAATTACACACCACCTATGTATTTAAGAGTACCAACCTTGAAAATAAAACATTTCAGTCTTTTGGTAGTAGCCCTTCAAAACAGTTAAGCAATAAAAAGATATTTCCAATGTTAATTTTGCTGGGTAATTGAGGTAAGGTGGGTTAAATACTTATACAAAAATAAAGGCCATTCTTACATTGGCATTTTATGATTTTATGTAGCAAAGAGGGAAAGAATAACTTATTTTAAACTACTAACGGTTTTTATTTGAAAGAGTTTGTGCATATATACAGCATGTCTTTTTGTTATCAATTTGGAAAGAAGAGATCCATTCAAAAACAGTTATGCCTGTAGAGCCATGACTCTTTGGACATGAATGTTGCCTCCTGCAGTTAACTGGGCCAGGGGAGTGGTCTAATTCTAAACTTTGAGATGGATCTTGGTAAAATCCTCAAACTGCTGGACAAGAAAGAGATTTTAGCCCCTAAAGAGTTTGCTTAAGACATGAAATAAGTGTGAAATGTCTTTATTTAATAGAAGAACCACATTCGACATCTAGGCTAAAATATATTTAGAAAATATTTTTCTATCAGTTTCCAATTTTTTGTCTTCCTGACATGCCTGTACTATTTAATGTCTATATTGTACCTTGATTTAGGAAAGTATTAGATTCATTCTATTCCAGTATATTTATATAGTCCATATGGCACATTTGATTCTTCCATATATGTGTTGATATTTAGGTGTAATTTTTCTTAAATTCTAAAAAGGTCATAATTTCAATTATCAGAAACCATTCCATAATTACTTAATTTAATTTGTTCTCATCTGTCAGTATTATTTATGAGTATTTTGTTAGGTGTCATTCACAGCTTAAGTGTGCTGTGTGTGCTCTTGTAGCCTGTATTTGAGGTAATCAGCTGAAAGCAAAGTCTTTCTCTTCTTTGCCTATTCCAAAGAGCTAAAACATCTAACCCAGGAAAGCTTTGCTATGTTACTTTTGTTGTTGTCATTGTTGTTGTTGCTGTATTGTTATTATTTTACATAAGAACTACAAGGACTGTGAATAAATGTAAGAGCCAAATAGAGAGGCTTAGTTGATGCAGAATAGTTAAGGCGTTGATAAAAATCAGGATGTTTAGGATAAAAGAAGTAAAACTGAATATATGTGATGTGTTGCAGCAGAAAGAGATCTAGATTAGCAAGTAAGAGGGATTTAGAGTCATGCCTCAGTTACATGTTACATTGTACACTGCAGCTCATATCAGAGGAACCTGGGTTTGCTTCTTGTACGGTTTTTATTAATGATTTAAAGCATGGCTAGCATGGGATGAGCAGGTGAAGTAATTTGAAATAAGCCATCCAGTATTCCTAGCACTATATTTTAACTACTCTTATGTCAGAAGAGAACAAGAAATCTAATAGTAGGACCATATTACCATAATTTGAATAATTATTGAACTATCAAAATGTCTATGTAATTTTCAAAACTGTTGTCTATTGTTTATGGATGTTGCCTATTAAACAGAAAATATTCATTCCATATTTACTACATATACACCAGCAACAGTATAAATATAAGCCTAAATTTGCAAGTCATAATTTAGTGATGGAATTTTTTGATAACATGCAGTATATGAATGTTCAGATTTTATGCAAATGTTGATAAAATCATTTTTCAGCTTATAAAATGGAACTGCAGTATTACACTTTTCACATAAGCAATTTTTTACATCTACTTTTTTGCTTTCTAAAATGAACGTGAATGCTATCTTTTATGAATGCAACTTGCCTTTTTCATTACAGAAATTTTTGTTTGATGTAATCAGTAAACTTTGGTATGATACGATTGCTATTTGAGCCTCTTTTTTTGGAAAATGTCAATTTGATATCAAAATGTTATGGATGCAATTTAGTGATGGGAAGTAAGTTCCTAATTTCCTGTTTTCATGTACATACAGTTCACAAAAGGTTGCTACAACATCTTCATGAGTTCAACTGATGTTTGATGGCAATACCTAATTTGGGGCAGGTAAAATACTTGTGAGAGTTTTTAATAAGACCATATCTTATAACTGTATAAAGTTCTAGCCAGAATGTAGCTATGATACTGTATGTATTCAGCATACACCAGGTCTCAGATTACATCCCTAGCACCACCCCCTTAAAAAATATGAAACCCAACCAGCTTGATACATGCATCTTATGCTGCCTACATACTGGAGTGAATGTGACATACATTTTCAACCCTGTGAAACTATTTGATTCTCTTCTTGTTTGTTTTGTTGTTTTCAAGACAGTTTTCCTGTGGAACCCTGGCTGTCCCGGAACTCACTCTGTAGACCAGGCTGCCTTCAAACTCACAGAGATCCACCTGCTTCTGCCTCCCAGAGTGCTGGGACTAAGGGTGTGTGCCACCACCTTCTGTCTAAAACTGTTTGATTCTTAAGTAACCAGAGATGAAGTTTTACTGTTGCTTGAAAGTTAGTCCAAAGATGACCATATTCACATCTCCTTCCATGCCTCCGTATATTGTTCCAGCTATATTCAGAACTTGAGAAAGGCCCCTTTCTGGAAAAGTGCTTAGCTATCAATAAACCAGTTGTTTGACCTGAATCTGACTGTGTTACATTTTACACTTTAGTCATTTCATTTTGATCACCTTTCAATTCATTTAGTACTCTATTTAGCCTATATTTCGTTTTTTGTTGTTGTTGTGGGAAATGTGTTATATTCAGAGGCAAGACTGTTACCCGGTGTGGTGGGAGTCAAATGAATTAAGGGATCAAATTTGTTTTGTAAAATGTCATCTGCTACTCAAGTGGAAGCATAGTTATTTTTCTATTAAAGGCTTACTAGTTGCTCTGACACTAATGAACACTTGTCATTTACCAACATTTCACATATTTGATACATGTCTTCTAACTTACTGAAATCAGCCTTTTCAGGAATTCTGCCCTTCCCCCAGCCAACCTTATGGGTCACTTCTTTCTCTTTGCTTTGTCTACCTTCTATTGACCGATACAGTGGCTGTTGTGAGGTCTGAGTGATTTGACCTCTTCAGCATGAAACACATGCAAAGGTTAGGGGCCGAGGTTATCACTGTGGTTTATTCAGTAAATGCATCTATGGGTGAAGTGCTGGATGCATACTAATGAAGCCAGAAAGCCAGAGTTCTCGGACTAGTTAGCAGGAAAAAAAAAAGGTGGCATTATTTGCTACATTCTTATTCATATTTTTCCCTTCATTGGATGGGCAAGAAACCAGAGTTCAATGCCTAGTTGACTCATCCTTGGTTCTAAAGAATCATTCTTCTCTGGGTTAAGTAAGACCTGATCTCAGGGGTCTTGGGAGCAGGTTGGGGGCTAAAATGAACAGTGACAGTGTACCACATGGTAGCTTTGCTTTCTTCATGAACTGACATGAAATGCCCAGGTCCTCATTTTAGGTAACAGTGTTCTAGCCACAGTATATATTTTTACATGTTTGCTAATCCCAACATCCTTAGGAGTTGCATACTGATACTTCCCATATGCCCAGTAAGTAAACTGAGTCACAAAAACCAAGTCACAGTCTATGAGAGCCAAAATTTGGATCCAGGTATTATTGTTAAAGTTTGTACACCTAACCAGAACATTTATTCTCATCATTGTACCATCCCCTAATAGATAAATTAATAAACCACTAAAATATTAACGAGGAGAAAACATCAGACAAACTCAAACCAGAGGGTTTGTGTATAATAATGCACATGTAATCTTCTACATTATCAAGATCATGAAAAGACCAAGACTGAGAAACTGTCCCAGATAATGAAAACTAACCATGAAGTGTGTGGTCCTAGTTGAACCTTGGACTACGAGTTGAATGACTGCAGTTCTTTTAATATAAAATATATAGGTGACCTCATATATCCCAAGCTGACCTTGAATTTTTTTAATTTTTGTATGTAATTGTGTAAATATGCATGAGCCATGATATGTGTGTGGAAGTGAGTGGACAGCTTCTGTGAGTCAGTATTATCTCCTGAATTCTCAGAATTGAACTAAATTGTCAGACTTGGTAGCAAGCACTTTTAACTTTTAACTGATGACCTTGAACTTCTGATCCTTCTGCATTCAGCTCCCCATTATTGAGATTACAGGCTTCCACCACCATACCTGGTTTTATGTGCTGGAGGTAGAACTTGGGGCTTTGCACAAGTTTGGCAAGTACTCTATCAACTGAGCTACATCCCCAGCCCAGCATCAATGTTAATTTCCTAATATTTGAAGTTTGATTGATCATATAGCCAACTTTATTTTGTGGAATCTAGGTGAATGGTATATGGGATTCTCTTGCACTATTTTTGCAACAAAACTGGGATTATTTGAACATACATTAAACCAAAAGCAATGAATCACAAAATGCTCATAGGAAAAACAAGCTAAACACAGAAGACAGAAGACTGCATAACACTTATAATTAATATTTACCTAATTCGTTTTATCTTCACAGTATTTCTGTGTAGAGACTATTATACTCCAGATACTTCAAGTCAAAGCCAAGGTAAAGTCATTATCTTCCCCCTGGTCCTGTGGAATATATAACTCATGTGTTTCCTCCTCTCTACACCTTGTAGGTAAAGGGATACTTGCATTCTTTACTGACAGGCGTAGATCCTATGTGTTCTATTTGACTGTTCTTTATAGGGACTTAAGTACAAGCCATGCCATAGAATCTATCTGTCAAAGCCACAGTCCTTAACAGACCTCACCTGAATGGACAGCATGTAGGATATCAGAACATTTTACAGCAATGTCAGCGGCTTCATCCATTTGTCATGTATTGACTCCAGACTTTACGTGAACCCAGAGATCAGCCCTACATGACTCATACTTTGGTAAAGGCATCTGCTTTCTGATTTCCAGGAGGACTCAATGGGCTGCAAGCTGCAGGCTGTAGGCCTGGAAAACGCTCAAGGATTCTGATTCCTGTTATGTATTTATCTCCAGATCTGTTGCTCCTACCATGGCTGACTCAACACGTTCCAGTTTTTCTTTCTTCATTGGGTCATTCATAAAGTGGGGTCTCTAAATACAGCCCACTTGTCAGTACAGATTGTCTTAGAGAAAGGCTCATGAGTTATTTTTATCCATACAGCTCTTTACTAGGCCCATTGGCTACATTTTTTAAAATCTTTTTCAATCACACAGTGTCTGTTCGTTTGTGTTACTATAGCTACCCATTCCTGTTTGTTACTCCTACTCATACCATCTTTGTACCAGGTATACATAAGGATGGCTTGTGTCCCTTTTAACACTTAATCTGGGTTATCTGTTGGCTCAATTATTAGAGGCATCTCAGTGGCTTGGAAGGACACTGGCCCCAGGACAGTCTTCATGACACTGAAAACAGGGCTTGAAAAAAACTACACCCCATTCCTGTACATATGCATGCCACCTTTAGGTTTAATTCTGTGCCACCCTAGTAAGAAACTTGGCCAGAAAGCCTTCAATCAAGCCTTGATTGCATAAGGTATTTTTGTGGCTACCCTGGTGGGACTAGTGATGACTTATGCCTGCTGTAATGGTTTATATGCAGCCATCAATTACTGTTAGAGCACTATGTGCCAAACTTCTCCTTCCCATGTCTGAGACCAAAGCTGTATTAGAATCGTTTGCTCTGGTTGTTTTTGCCTTAGCCCTAGCTGTAAAATTGTAAGCTTCTGGTGACTTAACATAAACAGGCACTGGGATAATTGGACACACAGCTGTTTAGCCTGTCCTACAAAGATCTTAGCCTGCTCAAAAAAAAAAAAAATCTTGAGCCTTTCTGTCTCAGGATGGGCAACTTGGGCAAGGTGGAGTATGAAAATCTGCCGGTATCCCAGGAGCCTCGAGAATATCTGTAGCTCTTTTATATTTACAAGTACTCCCTGTTGTAAGATTTTCTCAGCATACCCATCATACTGGACCACACTACTTCCAGGAATTTTGCAGTTGTGCCCAGTCCGTGGACATTGTATTGATTGAAATCCCATTTTCAATCTTTTAGATGTACCTGTATGTCTTTTAAATATGTAAAGCACTCAGAAGTTAGCATTATGTTATCTATATAATGAAGCCCTATTACGAAGGATGGGACAGGATAACAAATTAAGGTTCTGGACCACCACCCTACTATGACAAATAATGGAACTGTGGAAGTGTCCTTGGGGAAGTATTTTATAAGGTCCACTATTGGCCATTCCAGATGAATAAAAATTGGTCTTGTGATCTAGCAGCTAAGAAAATTCTAAGAGGGCTGGAGAGATAGCTCTGTGGTTAAGGGAACTGACTGCTCTTCCAGAGGTCCTAGGTTCAAATACAACACCCACATGGTTGCTCACAACTGACTGTAACTCCAAGATCTGACTTTCACATAGGCATAAATGCAGGCAAAACACCAGTACACATAAAGGTAATTTTTTTTAAGAAGAGAGAATAATAAGAAACATTTTTAAATTTATTTTTTATGAATTACAGTGTATTTACTTTGTATCCCAGCTATAGCCTCCACTCTCATCCCCACTCAATTTCACCTTCCCTCCCTCCTCTCCTCCCATGCCCCTATCCCAAGTCCACTGATAAGGGCGGTCCCTCTGACACTAGTCTATCAGGTCTCATCAGGACTGGCTGCATTGTCTTCCTCTGTGGCCTAGTAAAGATGCTCTCCCTTCAGGGGGAGGTGATCAAAGAGCCA
This sequence comes from Meriones unguiculatus, assembly GCF_030254825.1. Classification (NCBI taxonomy): domain Eukaryota; kingdom Metazoa; phylum Chordata; class Mammalia; order Rodentia; family Muridae; genus Meriones; species Meriones unguiculatus. The sequence continues at coordinate 102,000,373 of NC_083369.1, read as the reverse complement.
GCCCCTGCTTTCATGTCAGAGACAGTTCCTGTTCCCATTACTAGGGCACCAACTTGGAGACTGACCTGCCATGGGCTAATTCTGTGCAGGGGTTCTAGGTTTAAGGAACATACTAATTTTATCAGTCACTTGTCTGATACCTCCATCCTGAGACCTTGCTGCATTTTCCCACCTGCTATGGTCTTGGGACTGGCTCAAGCTGTTTGGTTTATCCCACGCCATGATTGTACCCACTTGTTAGCCTAACACTAGCTGTGTGTGGTATATACTTGCCAGCCTGCCCCTGAAACACCAACTCCTTTAGCCAATATGTAATAAGCTCTTAAAGTGAATTGTGGCAATAACCACTCCAACTCCCTTTCCCTCAGCCACATCTAGCGTCTGTGAGAACCCCAGGCTAGGTAAACATTTTCTACCCTAAGCATACCTGTTTTTTTTTTGTTTCCTTTTTAAATTTATTTATTATAAATTACAGTTTATTCACTTTATATCCCAGCTGTAGCCCCCTCCCTTCTCCCCACCTAATTCCATCCTCCCTCCTTCATCTCCTCCCATATAAGGGTTGATCATTTACCCAGGATCCTCCTCCTTCATTAGTTTCTTTAGGTGTACAGATTTTACTATGTTTATCCTATATTATATCTCTAATATCCACTTATAAGTCGGTATATAACATGTGTCTATCTGTTTCTGGTATATCTTGCTCAGGATGATCTTTTCTAGTTCCCAACATTTGCCTGCAAATTTCATGATTTCCTTGTTTTTAATTACTGAGTAGTATTCCATTGTGTAAATGTACCACAATTTCTATATGCATTCCTCAGTTGAGGGACATCTGGGTTATTTACAGATTCTGGCTATTATAAATAAAGCTGCTATGAACATGGTTGAGCGAATATCCTTGTGTACTTGAGCATATTTTGGATCAATGCCTAGGAGTGGTATAACTGAATCTTGAGGAAGTGCTATTCCTAATTGTCTGAGAAAGTGCCAGGTTAGTCTCCAGAGTGGTTGTTTACATTCCCACCCACAATGGAGGAGGGTTCCTCTTTCTCCACAACCTCTCCAGCATGTGTTGTCCCTTGAGTTTTTGATCTTAGCCATTCTGATGGGTGTAATGTGAAATGTCAAGATTGTTTTGATTTGCATTTCCCTGATGACTAAGGATGTTGAGCATTTCTTGAAGTGTTTCTCTGCCATTTGATATTCCTCTATTGAGAATTCTTTTTAGCTCTGTACCCCATTTCATTTAAAAATTTTAATTTTTTATGTTCATTACAGCTTATTCACTTCCTATGCCAGCTGTAGCCTCCTCTGTAATCCCCTCCCTCATCTCCTCCCATGACCCTCCTTAAGTCCACTGAAAGGGGAGGTCCTCTTCCCCTTCCATCTGACCCTAGCCTATCAAGTCTCATCAGGACTGGCTGCATTGTCTTCCTCTGTGGCCTGGCAAAACTGCTCCCCATCAGCGGGAGGTCATCAAAGAGCCAGCCACTGAGTTCATGTCAGAGACAGTCCCTGTTCCCATTACTAGGGAACCCACTTGGAGACTGAGGTGCCATGGGCTACATCTGAGCAGGGGTTCTATGTTATTTACATGAATGGTCCTTGGTTGGAGTATGAATCTCAGCAAAGACACTTGTGCCAGATTTTTTTGTTCTGTTGCTCTCCTTGTGGAGCTCCTGTCCACTCCAGGTCTTACTATCTCCCTCTTTTTCATAAGATTCCTGACACTCTGCCCGAAGTTTGCTTATGAATCTCGGCATCTGCTTTGATACATTGCTGGGTAGACTCTTTCAGAAGCTCTCTGTAAGTGGCTCCTGTCCTGTTTCCTGTTTTTTTTTTTTTTTCCTTTTTCCAATGTCCATCCCATTTGTCTTTCTGAGTGAGGATTGATCACCTTACCCAGAGTCTTCCTTCTTGCTTAGCTTCTTTAGGTATACAGATTTTAGTATGTTTATCCTATATTATATGTCTAATATCCACTTATGAGTGAGTATATATCCTGTGTGTCTTTCTGCTTCTGGGATACCTCATTCAGAATGATCTTTTCTGGATCCCACCTATTGCCTGCAAATTTCTTGATTTCCTTGTTTTTAATTGCTGAGTAGTATTCCATTGTGTAAATGTACCACAATTTCTGTATCCATTCCTCCATTGAGGGACATCTGGGTTGTTTCCAGGTTCTGGCTGTTACGAGTAAAGCTTCTACAAACATGGTTAAACAAATGTCCTTGTTGTATAATTGAGCATCTTTTGGATATATGTGTAGGAGTGGTATAGTTGGATCTTGAGGAAGCACTATTCCTACTTAACTGAGAAAGTGCCAGATTGATTTCAAGAGTGGTTGTACATAACCTTGTACATTCCCACCAGCAATAGAGGAGGGTTCCCCTTTCTCCACATCCTCTCCAGCAGGTATTGTCACTTGAGCTTTTGATCTTAGCTATTCTGATGTGTGTAAGGTGAAATCTCAGGGTGTTTTGATTTGCATTTCTCTGATGACTAAGAACCTTGAGCATTTCTTTTAAGTGTTTTTCTCTGCAATTCAGTATTCCTCAATTGAGAATTCTCTGCTTAGCCCTGTACCCCATTTTTTAATTAGATTACCTGATTTTTTATAAATATGTATCTGTTTGCATTTTTCTACATGTAGACATCCAGTTAAGCCAGCACCATTTATTGAAGATGCTGTCTTTTTTTCCATTGTATGGTTTCTGGTTCTTTGTCAACATTCAAGTATCTATAGCAGTGTAAGTTTTTTTTCTGGGTCTTCTGTTCAATTCCGTTGATCCACCATTCCATTTCTATGCCATTACCATGCAGTTTCTATTACTATTCCTCTGTAGTACAGCCTAAGATCAGGGCTTTTAGGTATGCCATTATGTTGCTTGTATGAGATGTCTAAAACTTCTTTTTTGAGGCACTTAGTGCTATGAACTTTCCTCTTATCTCTGCTATCATTATATCCCATATGTTTGGGTAAGTTGTGTTGTGCCTTCATTTTTGCTGGATTTTTGGAAGTCTCTAATTTCTTTTTTCATTTCTTCCCTGACCAAGCTATCATTGAGTAGAGAGTTTTTTAGTTTCCATGTGTATGTAGGCTTTTTGTTACTTCTGTTATTGTTGAGGTCTAGTTTTAGACCATGGTGTTCTGATAATCTTCTTGTATCTCTTGAGGCTTGCTTTGTGCCTGACTATATGGTAAATTTTTGAGAAGATTCCATGAAGTGTTGAAAAGAAGGTATACTCTTTTGAGTTTGGATGAAGAGTTCTGTAGAAATCTATCAGGTCCATTTGATTTGGGACCTCTCTATGAGTGTCATTATTTCTCCATTTAGCTTCAGTCTAGATGATCGTCCCTTGCTGAGAGTGGAGTGTTGAAGTCTCCCACTATTAAGGTGTTGGGATCGATGTGTGATTTCAGCTTTAATAATGTGTCATTTACAAATGCATGTGCTCTTGTATTTGGGGAATAGATGTTCAGGATTGTGATGTCCTCCTGGTGGATTTTTCCTTTGATGAGAATGAAGTGCCCCTCCTCATCTTCTTTGATTAATTTTTGTTGAAAGTCTATTTTATTAGATATTAGGATAGCTTCTCCAGCTTTTTTTCTGGGTTCGTTTGCTTGAAAAACATTTTTCCAGCTCTTTACTCTGGGTACTGTTTAGCTTTGTTGAAGAGGTGAGTTTCTTGGATACAGAAGAATGTTGAGTCCTGTTTCTGCAACCATTCTGTTAGTCTGTGTCTTTTTATTGGAGACTTGAGTCAGTTAATGTTGATAGATAATAGTGACCAGTGAATGTTATTTCCTTTTATTGGGGAGTTGGTGGTATTATTGTGTTTCAGTGCTTGTTTTCTTTTCATTCTTTGTTGTAAAGTTATCTATATCCTGTGTTTTCTTAGGTGCAGTTGATTTTTTTTTTTTTGGATTGGTGTTTTCCTTCTAGTATCTTCTGTAGGGCTGGTTGTCGTGTAGAAATTGTTTAAGTTTAGTTTTGTCCTAGAATATTTTTTTTTCTTCATCTATGTTGAATGAAAGCTTTGCTGGGTATAATAGTCTGGGTTGGCATCTGTGGTCTCTTAGAGTCTGTATGACATCTGCCCAGGCCCTTCTGGCTTTCATCATTTTTGTTGAAAAATCTGGTGTGATTCTGATAGGTCTACCTTTATATGTTACTTGACATTTTTCCCTTGCTGCTTTTAATATTTTTTCTTTGTTCTGTAGATTTAGTAATTTGACTATTATCTGACGTGCAGCAAGGTGCAGTAAGGACTACGTGTACCTCCGTGTCTTTCATTCTTTTATCCCTTTGGTGAACTTGCTGGTCAATCTTTAAAGCCTTCCAAAAACTCAAAAAGCACAGCATTAGCTTTTTACCATTTTTTCCCCTAGGAACTCACCTCTACACATGGGTTCTAGCAAGCATATGACACATTGGTTGTTGTTTTCCTTCTTCATCTCCCTGGTGCTTTATCACCTTATTAATTTGATTCACATCCTGGTACAGATTGTTCAGACCTACCAAAGCCTCTTGTCACAAAAATCACATCCTACCATGGGACTCATCAAAGCCACTAATGCTACATTCAAATCCTGAAGTCCCTGATGAACCAATCCCCTTTCCACTTTTGGCAGAACAGACAGAATCAGAATCCTATCTGGCCCAGTGAACTGGGTATCAAACATGTTTCATCTTTTTGTTTGTTTGTTTGTTTGTTTTTAAACTTTAGTTCCCTTATTATTGCTCTTAGTTCATTTTCCCCCTCTTTATTATCTGACTCTTCCCACTAGTTTTAAGTTTTTAGATCCGTGTTTTTAGATTTCTTCAGCACAGGTTTAACTTGTTTAACTTGTGCTTAAAACCCAAGCATTGATTAGAAACTCTGTAAGAAACCCTTTTGAACTGAGATTTGGATCTGAGATCATTGGAGGAAGTCAGGACAGGAACTCAAGCAGGGCAGGATCCTGGAGGCAGGAGCTGATGAAGAGGCCAGTAAGGGTTGCTTCCTCATGGCTAAGCCTGCAAACTGAGGCTCCTTTCTCTCTGATCATTCTAGCTTGTGTCAAGTATAAGAATAGCCATTACAAAAACCTACTCCTGTAAGTTGTCCTCTAATCACTGACCACAAACTCATGTGCACACAAATACACATAAATATAAATAAATAAATAAATAAATAAATAAATGTAATGAGTATATGTCCAGGTCATAATCAACTAACTCTAAAGGACCAGGTGCTATTTTTGATCTTAGAGTACAGACACATTTACTGTCTTATTTCTACTACTTGATTTATACAGTTAGGGACTCAGGCTCAGTAGATAGCTAAATTAGTAAGGTGTTGGCCTTGTAAAAATGTGGGCCTGACTTTCAGTACCAGAACCTATGTAAAAAATGGCAGGCATGGTGGTGAAGGTTTATAATACCAGTTCTGGGAAGGCAGAGACAGATCCTTGATATTAGCTAGCTAGCCAGCCTAGCCTACTTGGTAGATTTCAGGCCAGTTGGAGACTTTCTGAAAAGGAAGAGCTGGAGAGCACCTGAGGATGACACCGAAGATTGTCCTGTGGTCTCCAAATGTTTGCATGCACACATACACCTGTGTGCACACCATCAACTGCACACAATTTGCAATTGTGATATACTCTCTTCAATTAGCTTTCTTTCTCGGGCCCAATTTTGACTCCTATAACAGTATAAAGGAAGATGATGAGTTTCTTTACTGACAAGGAATATTCATACATTCTAGGTATATTAGACTTTTCACTGCTGTGACAAATACCTGAGGAAAATGGTTTAAAAGAAAAAAAGGATTTATTTTGGGTCATCAGTATAGAGGTTTCCGGATATTGTTAGCTAGTTCCATTGTTTCTGGGTCACAGTGAGCATGTGATGGAGCAAAGTTGCTGACCTAATAGCATACAAAAAGCAGAGAGACAAAGAGAAAGGGGCAGAAGACAAGATTAGCCCTTCAAAAAGATGCACTCAGAGACCTAATCCCTGCTACCAGGCCCTGCATCTTAGTATTTCCATCACCTCCCAATAAGGCCATCAAATTATTAATCCATCAATGGATTACTCTGCTCATAACATCAGGGCCCACAGGACCAAGCCACATTCCCAAAGCCGGCAACCAACCTGTGGAGGACATATATTCAAACCATAATATCAATGTTGTTGTCACATTTCTTTTGTAGGATCCCAGTTTCAAATGCTATAAACTCCTGTATTGTATAACAAGCTTTCTAGAGCCAGTTTCATCTTCTTAACCTGTTTTTGGCTAAGCTACCCTTCATCAGTGTCATTCTGTGATGGTCAATATTGATTGTCAATCAAAATCTAGAACCATGAAGTAGGAAGCTTCTGGCCATGCTGGTGAAGGATTTTCTAGATGAGAATAATTAAGAATAGAAATTCACTCTAAATGTGGGCATCAACAGTCTGTGGGCTGAGGTCCTATACTGCAATACAAGGAGAATGCTAATTGATCTGAGCACTGTTGATCATGTCTCTGCTCTCTATCATTGCAGCCGCATATGACTGCTTTATTTGGATATACCTTTGAACGAGAAGACAAAATAAGCTCTTCCTTCTTAAATTTGGGTTTGCTAGGTATTTTGTTCTAGCAACAAGAAAATTAACTGTTAAATATTCCTAAAACCTGGTGCTCAGAGGACTACTGGCTACTCATCCAGTAAAGGCATCAAGTGACTAGTCTGGCAAACTGGCTTCCATCCCTGGGACCCACATGATAGAGAGAATTAACCACACGTGCGCGCACACACACACACACACACACACACACACACACACAAAAATAAATAAATGTAAAAAAGTAAGAGTAGAGCACAGTATTTGGTGCTTATAGAGTAGAACCTTCCTCACTCTCTTATCTGTTTCTATTCCTGCAACCAAAATCTGCTTTTCTTTTCAACTTAAAATATGCCTTTATAGTTATTATTTTTGTGCGTGTGAGTGTCTGTGCATGAGAGTGTTCACATGCAAGTGTGTACCCATAGTGGCTAGAAGAGGGTGTTGGGTCCCCTGAAGCTGGAGTTACAGACTATAGACAGTTGTAAGCCTCCTAATATGGGTGCTGGGAATCAAATCTGGGATCTCTACAAGAACAGCAATCATGTGAAATGGAAGTTTTTGGTTTCTTTGAAGACTCAGTTGAATCATGTGATGTTTTCCTAGAAGCTGTCTTGTGAACGGGCATGTGATGTTTTGCTGTGAGCTGTCTCATGTGATGGGCGTAACTTTGATCAACTGAGAACATCCGTGGGTAGACTCTGAGGAGAGGAGATATATAGAAGCCTGCAGACAGTGTGACATCAATTTTTGGATCAACATCTCTGTGCTGATCTTCGTGTTTTGAGATGATTTCGCAGAGAGAAACATTCCAGAGAACTTCTCAGGGCAATCCAACTGAGTCTTGAGGCTTTTGGTGGCTTGTCCCAAGCTTCTGAATTGTGCTGATTCATGTTGCTACTTGGTGTTGGCCTTTGTACTAGACTGCTAGTATCTGGACAAAAAAAGAGTGGACTCATCCCAAGGAACTACTTCTGAAAGGTCTACAACCCCCTTTTACCTAATAACCTTCTTTCTCCTCTACCTCTGGTCAGTTGGGGGGGGGGAATAAGCGTTTAAGAATCCTAAATAAAGTAGGTTTGGTGAAAAATCTAAGCCCACAATCATGCTTAACTGCTAAGCCATCTCTCAAGCCCTACCTGTTGCTTTGTTTATCTCTCACATCATACTGCCCTCCCGGATAGTTTCCACATAGATTATCACCAAACCATGAGTTCCTGTGTTATGTTCCCTTGGCTTATGAGACAATCTACTTCAGACTTCAAGGCTTAACTCAACAAAAATATTCTCTCATAATTCTGGGGGAATGAAACTTCAAATCAAAGTGTTGGCATGCAATGTTTTCTATTATGACCCTTTGGGAATCCTTCATTGCTCTTTTAGATCCCAGTAGTTTCAATTATTCCTGGCTTATAGTTGCATATCTTCAATCTCTACCTCCATTTTTACATATTCTTCTCTTCTTCCTGATTGTCTGTGTATCTCTTATAAGAATGATTCTATTAGAAACTGGTGAAGGGATTGTTGGCTCCATGTCCAGCCATGAAGGTGGCAAAAAAGCCCCTGAAACAGCCCAAGAAGCAAGCCAAGGAGATGGACAAGTAAGACAACGCTTTCAAGCAGAAACAGAAAGAGGAGCAGAAGAAACTCGAGGAGCTAAAAGCCAAGGCTGTGGGGAAAGGGTCCCTGGTCACAGGTGGAATTAAGAAATCTGGCAAAAAAGTAAGCTGTTCCTCATATCAGAGGTGATGGTGGCCCTCTTCCATTCCTATTTAAACATCTGGATCCCCTGCTATAGCATGTTTGCTACCTACAGATAGAATGAAGTGTTATCCTGGACCCTTTTGAACATCTGGATTCCCTGCCATAACATCTTTGCCACCTGCAGCTAGAATGAAGTGTTATCCTGGAGCCTATTATACATTGTAATAAACTTTTGTAATAAAATAAAAAGAATGATTCTATTTAATTTAGGACCCACTGGAATAATACATTATGATCTCATCTTGGTAAAAAAATTATACCTGAAAAGACTCCTTTACCAAATTAGATCATATTCACAAATTTTCAGAATTATGGTGTATATATATATATATATATATATATATATATATATATATAATGTAGGGGTGTGGTAGTTGCGTACTTCTTGTGACAGAAGTAACTTAAGAAAGATTTATTTTAGGTTATTTTGTTGGAGTTGATCTGGAGCTACTATGTATTCAAATATTAATGGCTTGCCCCCTCCGCCATGATCCTTATGAGCAAATTCTTATGTATCCAGAATGACATGGTATTAACCTTGCCTTCTCAATTATTTCTGATTGGATAAATAATGTTGCCTACAGCCTGGACTGAGCAGAGAGAGGTAGGTGGAGCCAAGTTTCAAGGGCTGGGGCGTGGTAGAGAGAGACCAAGAAGAGGAGAGAGGAAGGAGGCAGTTAGGAACAGGTCACCATGGGTTAAGGTGAACTAGAAGCATGTGGCTGGGAGGAGCTTGCTCTGAGGATTGGCAGGATGGAGAGAAAAAGCCCAGATGGAAAACATGTGTAAACATTTATGGGGATTTTGGCTGGGAACTAGACAAGATAAACTAAAAAGGGTCAATGTCTAAGCAGCCCCAGTGCATTAAGGCTTATCAGAAATCTAACAAATTTCTGTGTCCTTAATTTATGTAATAGATGGTTAAGAAGTAACTGCTGCCTTAATGATTACATGAATCAATATTAAATATTATAATCATTCAACAGTTTTTATTTTGACTTACAAGTCACTTGGCTCTGTATTGCTGGGCCTGTTGCAGAAGCACTTCATATCATGATAGACAGAAAGCAGAGATATAGGAGGGAACTAGAACCTTTAATTACCTTCATGGTTCTGCATTTAGTGGCCTATTTCCTTCAGCTATACCTCACATCCCCAAATTTCAACAACTTCCCCAAATAACAGCATTAGCCATGAACCAGCTAATTCAAATCTAGGGCCCATGGGAAACATTTCATAGTCAAACCATAACAGGAGAGATTCATTTTTCATTTTATGTGTGTTAGTATAAATGTGTTCAATCCCTTGGAGATGGACAGTTATAAGCTGCCATGTAGGTGCTAGGAATTGAACTCGGGTCCTTTGGAAGAGCAGGCAGTGCTCTTAATCACTGAGCCATCTCTCCAGACCCAAGATTCATTTTTCACTCAGCACATTTATCATACCTGCATAATTGTGCTTTATAGCAAGAATCAGAACTTTAATGTTTATTTTCTTTATTGTTTTCTTTATTTCTTTGTTTTCTTTATTGTTCTATTTTTTGTTTTATTAAGATATTATTATTTATTCAATTTGTATCCCAGCTGTGGCCCCCTCCCTTGTCTCCTCTCAATCCCACCTTCCCTCCCACTTCTCTCCTTATACCCCTCCCCTAGTCCACTGATCTCATCAAGACTAGTATTGTCTTCCTCTGTGGCCTGGCAAGGCTGCACCCCCAAGAAGGAGGTGGTCAGAGAGCTTGCCATTGAGTTCATGCCAGAGAAATCTCCTGAGCCCCTTACTAGGGACCCTCCTTGGAGATTGAGTCTATGAGCTATGTCTGAGCAGGGGTTTGAGGTCCTCTCCATGCATGGTCCTTGCTTGCTTGGGGTATTATTCTCTTTAGGGCCCTCAGGGCTCAGTTATTTAGTCTCTGTTGTTCTCTTTTTGGAGCTCCTGCTCTTTTTATCTCCCCCTTCTTTCATAAAATTCGATGCATTCTGCCCAAAGTTTGGCTATGAGTCTCAGCCTCTGATTCAATATCCCGATCAGTAGAGTCTTTCAGAGGCCGTCTGTGGTAGGCTCCTGTCCTGTTCCGTGACTTTTCCTGCTTTCGATGTCTATTTTGTTTGCCCTTCTGAATGAGGATTGAGCATTTTCCCTAGGGTCTTCCTTGTTGTTTAGCTTCTTTAGGAATATAGATTTTAGTATGTTTATCCTGTATTATATGTCTAATAACCACTTAGGATTGAGTATATACCCTGTGTGTCTTTGTGTTTCTGGGTTTACTCACTCAAGATGATCATTTTAGCTCCCACCATTTGCCTGCAAATTTTCTGATTTCCTTGTTTGAAATAGCTGAGTAGTATTCCATTGTGCAAATGTACCACAATTTCTGTATCCATTCCTCTTTTGAGGGACATCTAGGTGGTTTCCAGATTCTGCCTATTATGAATAGAGCTGCTAAGAACATGGTTGAGCAAATGTCCTTATTGAATGGTTGGACATCTTTGGGGTATATGAATAGGAGTGGTATAGCTGGATCTTGAGGTAGCACTATTCCTCATTTTCTGAGAAAGTGCCAGATTGATTTCCAAAGTGATTGTACAAGTTTACATTCCCACAAGCAAAGGAGGAGGGTTCCCCTTTCTCCACATCCTCTCCAGCATGCATCATCCCTTGAGTTTTTTATCTTAGCCATTTTGATGGGTGTAAGGTGAAATCCCAGGGTCATTTTGATTTGCATTTACCTGATGACTAAGGGCATTGAACATTTGTTTAAGTGTTTCTCTGCTATTCTATATTCCTCTATTGAGAATTCTGTTTAGCTTTGTAACCCATTTTTTAATTGGATTACTTGGTAGATGATGTTGAACTTCTTGAGTTCTTTATATATACTTTATATTAGCCCTCTGTCAGATATAGGGTTGGTGAAGATCCTTTATCAATCTGTAAGCTGTTGCTTGGTTCTGATGACGGTGTCCTTGCTTTTCAGTTTTGTGAGGTCCCAGTTATTGATTGTTAATTTTAGAGCCTGTGTTGTTGGTGTTCTGTTCAGGAAGTTGTTTCCTGTGACATTGAGGTCAAAGATCTTCTCCACTTTTTCTTCTAACAGGTTTAGTGTGTCTGGATTTATGTTGAGGTCTTTGATCCACTTGAACTTTAGTTTTGTGCAGGGTGATAAATATGGATCCATTTACATTTTTCTACATGTAGACATCCAGTTAGACCAGCACCATTTGTTGAAGATGCTGTCTTTTTTGCATTGTATGGTTTTGGGTTCTTTGTTAAAAATTAAGTATCTGTGGGTTTGCTTCTGGGTCTTCTATTCAATTCCATTGGCCCACCATTCTGTTTCTATGCCAGCACCATGCCATTTTTATTACTATTGCTCTGTAGTACAGCTTGAGATCAGGGATGGAGATACCTCCAGACGATCTGATGTTGTACAGGATTATTTTAGCGATTCTGCATTTTTTTTTTTTTTGCTTTTCCATATGTAATTAAGAATTGTTCTTTGAAGTTATATAAAGAATTGTGTTGGTGTTTTGATGGGAATTGCATTAAATATGTAGATTGCTTTTGATAGGATGGCCATTTTCACTGTGTTAATCCTACTGATCATGAGCATGGGAGATCTTTCCATCTTCCGATATCTTCTTCAATTGCTTTCTGCAAAGACTTGAAATTTTTTTAATATTAAAAGTTTTTTAATATTAAAATTTTTTTAAACATTAAAAATTTTATTATTTTTAAAGAATTTTTTTTTGTTTTGTTTTCTGAGACAAGGTCTCTGTATATCCCTTGTTTTACCTGCATGTATATATGTTTGTGTACCACAAGCATACAGTGCCCACAGAGGGCAGAAGAGGGCAGCAGTTTTCGCTGAAACTGGAGTTACACTGATTTGTAAGCCAGCATGCTGGTGCTGGGATCCAAACCAAGGTTCAGTGCAAGAACAAGTGCTCTTAACCCCCAAGACATCTCTCCAGCCCCTAATTTTGTTTACTTATTCACCATCTTCCTTCCTTGATAGTAAATGGTCTTTATTGAGAGCAGTGATTAAATTTGTCTTGCTTATTTCTATATCCTCATGGCTCAGTTCAGTGCTGGCCCCACAGTAAGATCCTTAATAAATACATTTTTTCATTTTATGTATTTATTGGGGGAAGCATGCTTGCAAACCATGTATGGAGGACCAAGATATTTGAAGGACTTGTTTCTCTCCTAACGTGGGTTCTGGGGATCAAATTCAAGCCATCAAGCTTGGCAGCAACTACCTTTACCTCATTAAAGGGCAGCCCTCAATAAATCTTGCCCTCAATAAATCCTTTTAGAAGCCTGGCATGGTGGTACATACCTTTAATCTGAGCACACAGGAGCCAGAGGCAGGAAGATCTCTGTTAGTGTGAGACTAGCCTAGTCTATACAGTGTGTTCCAGGACAGCCAGAACTACATAGAGAGATGCTTTCTCAACAATAATAATAAAACAATCAATATTTTTAAATAAACAAGTGCTTAATGAATGTGGTGCAAGATCATCTGAGGGAAGTTGTGATAGTCACAGTCCCTCACTCCAAGACTGCATCAAAAATAAGAGTTAAGCATATGGACTTAGTCTTTTATAACTAGGGTGACCTTGAGCATATCACCTCTCCACAGTAAGCAGCACATCTGTCAACTGGAGATAACAGGATAGGTCTAGCATACATGCAAAGTACTTGGAATGGTGGTACCACAAATTGGTTGTACATAACCAATTGATCAAATGATGCCATATTTTATCCACTTTACTTTTTCCCCCTGCTTATAATCAGAGGTCAGAACCCCCATCTGGTTTTGAGCCCTACATATTCTTCAGTGGAAAATTATAATGGTCCAATATTTGTTGAATGAATGAACACATTAATTCATTTACTGAATGTTCTCAAAATCTTTCTCTTAGTCATTATCTTAATTACTTTTCCAATGTTTTGCCACTTTTCTTAAGTGATTTTCCTCTGATACACCTAATTCCTCAGTGCTCCTCCCTCTTTCTCTGAATGAGGGTGTCATGTAGCCCAGGTTTGCTTCCAACTCACTATATAGGCAAGGGTGACCTTGAACTTCCTGTCCTCTTCCCTCTGTCATTACAGCCATGAACTACATCAAGTTCATGTGTTACTAAAGAACCCAGGGCTTTGTGCATACTAAGCAAGTGCCCTACCATCTGAGCTGCATCCCTAGCACCCTCATCCTACTTCTTTATACCTTCTGAAAGATCATTCCAGACATGTTCCCACTCTGAAGAGTCCTGGGGGAAAGCACAGTTTTATGTCTAAGCTAAAGTTCTGGCTATACTGATCTTTAACCCAACATCACAGCTTTCTGAGATCTTTTATATCTTTATTTTATAATCATTAATGATAATACTATGGCCCAAAACTGTGTGATACCTTTAAATTTCCTTTTAAAAACTTTTACAATCATTACCCTTCCTTTTATTTGTTTTAATTTTTACTATAGTTTGTTGAATAAAAATCACCTCATTATAAAGGACTTGCAGATAGAAAACATCACACAGCTTCATTAACATAGGCACATGTACAAGTACTTACCCAGACCCAAGTCCATACATCTTAAGGAATAAATTTCTGTACAGTTACAATAGCCATTATGAAGCTATATGGCTTTGCTTTCTATTTTATACCACCAGTATCTAACTGCAGATTCGCCTCCCTCCTCTCTTCTTAGTCCCTCACCTCCACCTACCCTATGCTGGCCCCCTCCACTCCTCCATTTCCCTTTAGAAAGAAGCAAGACTCCCATGGATATCAACCAAATATGGCATAGCTACAGTAAGACTAGGCATCTTCCCTCAAACTGTGGCTGAATGAAACAACCCAGTAGGAGAAAAGGGTCCCAAAAGCAGGCAGCAATGTCAGAGATAGCCCCTGCTCCCAATGTTAGGAGTCTGACAAGAAGACTAAGCCACACAAACATAACATATATGCAGAAGGCCTAGGTCAAGCTGACGCAGGCTCTCTGTTTTTTGGTTCAATTTCTGCGGGCCCCTACGAGCCCAGCTGAGTGGATTCCATGGGTTTTCTTGTTGTGTCCTTGTTCCCTCTGGCTTCTACAACAATTCCTCCCCTCTTCCATGAGATTATTTCTATTGAGTTCCTAATATTTTGCTGTGGATCTCTGCATCTGTTTCTATCAGTTCCTGGGTGAAGGCTCTCTGATGACAATTGAGCTAAGCACCAATATATTAGTATAGCAGAATATCATTAGAAATCATTTTCTATCCTAGGTCTTCTGAGGTGTCCAGCCTGTGGGTCCTGGCCCTCAAAACAATGTCAAGTATAGATTCCCTGTCATGGGTCTCAAGCTGGACCAGTCATTTGTTGGCCACTCCTACAATTTTTGTACCACCTTTACCCCACCACATCTTATAGGCAGAACAAATTGTATATCTAAAGTTTTGTGGCTGACTTGGTGTCCCAACACTTCCACTGGGAGTCTTACCTGGTTACAGGAGATGGCCACTTCAGGCTCTGTTCAGGCCCCTAGAAGGCTTAACCAGGGGTATCCTCATAGATTTCTGGGAGTTTCTATTGTACTAGGTTTCTAGATCCTCCCAGAGATGCTCCTCCACCCCAATTCCAGTTGTCTCTTCTAGTGCTCTCTCCCTCCATACTACCCCCACCTGACCTCTCCCATTCCCATACCCACTCCCTGACATCCCCCACACCCCAACCCATTATCCACCCAGATGTCTATTCTATTTCCCCTTCAAAGGGAGATTAATGTGTCCCCTATTGAGCCCTCCTTATTATTTATCTTCTCTGGGTCTGTAAATTGTCGAATGGCTATCCTTTACTTTATGACTAATATCCACTTCTAAGTGAGTATATGCCACATTTGCATTTCTGGGTCTCAGAATGATTTTTTTCTGCTTTCATCCATTTGCTTGCAAAATTCATGATTTCCTTGTTTTTAATTGCTGAACAGTATTTCATTGTGTAAATGTACCACAATTGCTGTATCCCTTCTTCAGGTGAGGGACATTTAGATTGTTTCCAGATTCTGGCTATTACGAATGAAGCTGTTATGAACATAGTTGAGCAAGTGTCCTTGAGATATGGTGGATCATCTTCTGGGTATTTGCCCAGGAGTGGTATGGCTGGGTCTTGAGTTAGAGCTAGTCCCAATTTTCTGAGAAACCACAAAATTGATTACCAAAGTGGTTGTGCAAGTTTGCACTCACACCAGCAATGGAGGAAGGTTCCCCTTTCTCCACATTCTTACCAGTATGTGTGGTCACTTGAGTTTATGATCTTAGCCATTCTGACAGGTGTAAGATAGAATCTCAGAATCATTTTGATTGTCATTTCTTGGATGGCTAAGGATGTCGAACATTTCTTTAAGTGCTTCTCAGCCAATTCAAATTCCTCTGTTGAAATTTTTCTGTTTAGATTTCTACCCCATTTTTAGCAGCATTTGCTGGCCTGTGATTTATAGGCTAATGTTGAAAGGGTTCGTTTTCAATAGTAAAGCTCCTACCAATCTTTTTAAATAGAAATTTATTTATTCATTCATTTACTTTACATCTCTCTTCCTGGCCCCACTCTCTTCCCCTTTCGCCCTTCCCCTTCTTCTCAGAAAAGGGGAGACTCCTTCCCCTAGTACCAACCCACTCTGGCACTTCAAGTTGCATCAGAACTTAGTACCTCCTCTTCCAGTGATTCCAGAAAAAGGCAGCCTGGCTAGGAGAAAGTGATCCAAAAGCACACAACAGAGTTCATGTTAGAGACAGCCCCCCCACATTCTTGGGGACCCACATAAAGATCAAGCTGCCCTTATGTGTTGTGGGCCTAGGACCAGTCCATGTATCCTCTTTGGTTGGTGCTTCAGTGTCTGTGAGCCCCCATGGTACTAGGTTAGTTGACTGTGTAGGTCTTTTCATGGAGTTCTTTTCCTCTCCAGGTCCCTCTGTCCTTTCCCCAGCTCTTTCACAAGACTCCATTAGTTCTGCCTAATGTTTGGCTGTGGGTCTCAGCATGTTTATATTCAATGCTGGGTGGAATCTCTCAGAGGACTGTTATGCTAGACTCCTGTCTGGAAGCCTAGCACAGTATCATTAATAGTGTTAGGGTTTGAGTCTCTTCTGCAGGGTTGGTCTCAGGTTGATTGGCACAGGAGACAATTTCCTGAATAGAACACCAATAGTTCAGGCACTAAGTTCAACAATTAATAAATGGGACCTCATAAAACTGAAAAACTTCTGTAAGGCAAAGGATACTGTCAATAGAACAAAACAGCAGCCTACAGATTGGAAAAAGATCTTCACCAACTCTACATCCAACCAGAGGACTAATATCCAGAATATATAAAGAACTCAAGAAGCTAAACACCAACAAACCAAAAAATCCAATTAAAAATGGGGTACATTTGGTCCTTCTGGAGCTCCTATCCTCTCCAGGTCATATTAACTCCCCCTTCTTTCATATGATTCCCTGCACTCTGCTGAAATTTTGGTTATGAGTCTCAATATCTGCTTTGATACGCTGCTAGGTAGAGTCTTTCAGAGGCCCTCTGTGGTAGGCTCCTGTCTTGTTACTTGTTTTCTCCTACATCCAATGCCCATCCCATTTGTCTTTCTAAGTAAGGATTGATCACCTTACCCTGTGTCAGCTTTCTTGTTTGTCTTCTTTAGGTGTATAGATTTCATTATGTTTATAGTATCTTATAGGTCTATATAAGTGAGTATATACCATGTGTGTCTTTCTCCTTCTGGGATACCTCACTGAGAATGATCTTATCTAGATCCCACCATTTGCCTGCAAATTTCATGATTTCCTTGTTTTTAATTGCTGAGTAGTATTCCATTGGATACAGGGGTCTTATATGAGACTGTTTCTCCAACCAAGGACCATATATGGATAGAACCTGGAACCTCTGCTCAGATGTAGCCAGTGGTAGCTCAGTAACTAAATGGGTTTCCCTAGTAAGAGGAACAGGGACTATTTTTGACATGAACTCAATGGCGGGTTCTTTGAACTTCCCACCCCCCAAGGGAAGAGCAGCCCTGCTAGGCCACAGAGGAGGACTTTGCAGGCAGTCCTGAAGATACCTGATAAAACAGGGTCAGATGAAAGAGGAGGAGGTCCTTCCCTGTCAGTGAACTTGGAAAGGGGCAGGGAGGAGATGAGGGAGGGAGGGAGGGAGGGTGGGATTGGGAGGGAATGAGGGAGCGGGATACAGCTGGGATACAGAGTTAATAAAATGTAACTAATAATAAAAACAAATCAAGAAAGAGAAAAACAAAAAATGGGGTACAGAGCTAAACAGAATTCTCAAAAGAAGAATCTCTAACTGTTGAGAAACACTTAAAGAAATGTTCAACATTCTTTTTTTAAATTTATTTATTATTAATTACAGTTTTTTCACTTTTTATCCCAGCTGTAGCCCCCTCCCTCATCCTCTCCCAATCCCACCCTCCTTCCCTGGACTCCTCCAATTTCTTCCCCAAGTCCACTGATAGGGAAGGTCCTCCTCCTCCTCTTACCTCTGAACCTAGCCTATCAGGTCTCATGAGGACTGGCTACATTCAGCATTCCTAGTCATCAGGGAAATGCAAATCAAAACAACTCTGAGATTCTCTCTTACACCTGTCAGAATGGCTAAGACCAAACACTCAAGTGACAACACATAGTAGCAAAGATGTGGAGCAAAAGGAACAAAGGTGGGAGTGCAACCTTGTACTTTGGAAATCAATCTGGTGTGTTTTTAGAGTTTTTGTTTGTTTGTTTGTTTGTTTTTCAGAAAATGGGGTGTAGCACTACCTCAAGACTCATCTATACTATTGCTGGGTATATACCCAAAAGATATATACCACAAGGACAGTTGCTCAACTATAATTACAGCAACTTTATTTGTAATAGCCAGAGAACCTGGAAACAACCCAGATGTCCTTTACCTGAAGAATGGACACAGAAATTGTGGTACATTTACACAATGGAATACTACTCAGCAATTAAAAACGAGGAAATCATGAAATTATCAGGCAAATGGATAGCACTAGAAAATCTCATCCTGAATGAGGTAATCTAGACACAAAAAGACAAACATGGTACATACTCACTTATAAGGGAATATTAGCCATATAGTACAGGAAACTATACTACAATCCACAGCTCCAAAGAACCTAAGTAACAAAGAGGGCTCAGGGAAGATGCTTCAGTCCCACTCAGAATGGAATATAGAAAAGACATAGGAAGTGGATGAAGTGAAGGAACTGGGTAAGAGAGGGTCTGGGGAAGGGAATGAGAATGGGGATCAAATGTGCGGGGAGCTAGGGTGAAGGTTGGTGGGAGGTGAGAGGTCTGGGATAAGCTGGAGATGTGCAACAGGGTAGGCTCCTTGGAAGATATGAAGGTTACTCTAGTTGAGACTCCTAGCAGCAGGGGATATGAAGACTGAATTGGCCACTTCCTATCCAGGCAGACTTCAAGTGGATAGACAGGGACACCAACCCATCCACAAAACTTTCAACCCAAAAGTTACCTTGCCTACAAGATGTGCAGGGATAAAGATGGAGGAGAAATTGAGGGAATGTTCAACCAGTGACTGGCCCAACCTGAGATCCACTACATAGGAGAGAGCCAACCCCTGATACTTACTCTGCTATGCTTGCAGACAGGAGTCTAGCATAACTGTCCTCTGAGAGGCTCCACCCAGCATTGGATATAAACAGATGCCAAGACCCACAGCCAAACATTAGGCAGAGCTCAGGGAATCTTGTGGAAGAGTGAGGGAAGGATAGAGGGACCTGGAGAGGACAAGAACTCCACAAGAAAACCAACAGAGTCTAATCTGGGCCCATGGGGTCTCACAGACACTGAAGCATCAACCAAAGAGCATGCATAGACTGGACATAAGCCTCTTGCACATATGTAACTAATGGGCAGCTTGGTCTTCCATGTGAGTCCCCTAGCAAGTGAAGTGGCGGCCATCTCTAACATGGACTCTATTGTGTGCTTTTGGATCCATTTTTCCTAAGCTGAACTGCCTTGGCTGGCCTCAGTGGAAGAGGATGCCCTTACTCCTGATGTGACTTGATGTCCCAGGGTAGATTGGTGGGTGGGAGGTTCCCCTTTTCTGAGAAGAAGGGAGGAAAGGGGGTAAGAGGGTGGGATTGGGAAGAGAGGAGGGAAGGGGTTGCAATAGGGATGTAAAGTGAATAAATAAATAAATAAATAAATAAATGGGAAAAAAGGAAAGAACACAGTGGAATATAGTGCCTTCCAAGCATGAGGTTCTGGATTTGATCCCTAGCATTGTCAAAATACATAAACATATACACACACAAACATATATATGTTTGTGTTTGTGTATAAGTGTATATGTATACATAGGTATCAGTTTAGATTAGCCATTCCACTTGGTAAACATGTATAAAACCATCACATTTTAAATTATAAGTGTACATAATATTTTTATTTCTTAGGCTTTTTTTTTTTTTTTACTTTGTTTTGTTGTTTGAAACAAAGTCTTTGTAGCCTTGGCTAGCTTGGAACTCTCATACCAAGTTGGCCTTGAACTCACAAAAATCCACCTTAGGAGTGCTGAAATTATAGTCATGCAACACACCTGGATATAATCTTTTTTAACTCAATAAATCATATTTGGCCATCTGCAAATTAATTTTTCTTCTCTTCTGTCTCTTTCTTTTCAGACGCTGGCCAGCACCTAAACGTGCTTTCTCTAGTAATTTGGGCTTTTCCACTCTTTCTCACAGGATTTGGTGGGCTGAGGGGAGGTGCTTATCTGTTAAGTGCCTGTTGGCCATGCAGACATGGCTTATTTCTCTTTTTCTTCTCTATCTTCCAGGCAGTTCCTGAGATTTCATAGCTTGCCTGGCCTGGGATTTTTCTTTCAAATGCTAAAACTCTTTTACGTGTTCTGTGCATAAATACTTTCAGGTGGGCAGGCTAATTCTTTTCAGAGTTAGTTGCTTTTCTTCAGATTTAGCCTTGTAAATAAAACAATTTTATGCCTGCTTCCTCTACTACAATACAGTGTCTATTTGTTAAATTTGTTTCTGATTTGTGCTACAACTCAAAGTTTCGACATGTGGCTTTGAATCTTTTTGCGTGAAATTGGAAGGCACAAGATGTGGGACAGAATGTGGCTTACCGTGTTTTTTTGTTTTTGTTTTTGATTTTGGCTGAGGACACAAAATGAGCCACAACTGTTTTAAGAGCAGACATGTTCACTGATAGGGGAGGTCCTCCTCTCCTTTCATTTGACCCTGTTTTATCAGGTATCTTCAGGACTGGCTGCAAAGTCCTCCTCTGTGGCCTAGCAGGGCTGCTTCTCCCTCAGGGAGGTGGGGAGGTCAAAGACCCCGCCATTGAGTTCATGTCAGAAATAGTCCCTGTTCCTCTTACTAGGGAAAACCAATTGGTTACTGAGCTACCATGGGCTACATCTGAGCAGAGGTTCAAGGTTATATCCTTACATGGTCCTTGGTTGGAGAAACAGACTCATAAAAGACCCCTGTGCCCTGATATATTTGGTCCTTGTGTAGCTCCTGTCCTCTCCAGGTCATATTAACTTCCCCTTCTTTCATATGATTCCCTGCACTCTGCCCAAGGTTTGGTTATGAGTCTTAGTATCTGTGATATACTGTTAGGTAGAGTCTTTCAGAGGCCCTCTGTGGTAGGCTCCTGTCCTGTTACTTGTTTTCTCCTACATCCAATATCCATCCCATCAGTGGACTTGGAAAGGGGCATGGAAGAGATGACGGAGGGAGGGTGGGATTGGGAGGGAATGCGGGAGCAGGAAACAGCTGGGAAACAAAGTTAATAAACTGTAACTATTACTAAAAAAATTTAAAAAAAAGAACAGACATTTGTGGTAAGAGTATCTTTACCACGGACTGGTGTAAGGAAAGGATGGAAGCATGACTAGAATATTCTTATATCTGAATGTTTCTTTTTTTGTTTTTGAGGTAAGTTTTCTGTATGTAGCCTTGGCTGTCCTGGGCTCATTTTGTAGACCAGGCTGGCCTTGAGCTCACAGAGATCCACCTGCTTCTGCCTCCCATAGTGCTAGAATTACAGGCAAACGCAACTACAACAAGCAGAATATTCCTATTTAAAACAGTTTCCTCTATACTTGGTTAGTTCCATCTCTATAATAGTTTTTTTTCAGGCTAGTGAGATAGCTCAAGTGGGTAAAAACACTTGTTGCTCTTGACCTGAGTTGATCCCTGGACTCACATGGTAGAAGGAGAGAACTGCTACTGTGTTGTCCTCTGACCCTAACAAGTATGCCATATCATACTATATATTCCCTCTCATACACATCTCACACATACTCATGTATGGATACACTTGGATGCCCGCACCTTTTTGAGGTCTTCAAGTGTCTGTCCCTGAGATTTGTCATGATTGTATCATGAGACAGTTTTCTGTGTCACCTGAATTTATATAGGACTAATTTGTACATTTGAAGACCAGAGTATATATTTTTAATAAAGAAAGGATTTTTCTACTACTTACACTCAGTTCTTAAGGAGCTCTTTCCATTCTTGTTGGTCCCCAGAAAGTGACTGGGAAGCAGATCCAAAGAACCAATGAAAGTAGGAAGTTTTGAGGACAATCTTCTAAAAGAATATGGAGACATCGCTCACTTTTTGTTTTCCTTATATTTCACCTCCGGCTAGCCCCAAATGTGTCAGTATCCTACCTCAGTCTCTCAAATACTTGGCATAATGTGCCTGAGTCACCATGCCAGCTAATCTCTCATGTATTTGGACAAGGTATTTCTTGAGGCATGGGTTTGAGGAGGCAGTTTCTGGGGATAAGAATGTGAAAATTTGATATAGACATTTCTAAACATGAGGATGAAATAGAGTTCCACTTTTTTCTTCTCTGGTTTACAAAGTTCTAGATGAGTGTATACAAGGATACACTAAAGGGCCCTAAAGAAAGTTCATTGTTTAAAAATTTACAAAAAGGAATGGGAACAAGCCCTCTCAAATTTAGCTTCCTGTCTTTCTTAGTCCTGAGCTGGCTTTTCTGCAGGGACACCTCTTTCTAGAATTTCCTTTGTCTGTATTCCCATTGCTCTTGTCCTAGAATCTGTACCTTACTCTTAGTTGATTTAATGCTTCATTTTGGGGAGACTACACTTTCTAGTCACTTCCAAAGAAGCTTTCTGAATTCTCATCTTTATTGCCTTCCACATCTCTGTGCTGGTTAGTTGTTCCTCACTAGCTTGTGTATGAGGGAAATAAGAAAATGCCTCCATGAGATTGGCTTGTTGGCAAGTGGTAGGAACATTTTCTTGATTGGTGATTGATGTGGAGAATCCAAGGCCACTGTGGGCAGTGCCACCCCAGGCAGGTGGTGCTGTACAAGAAAGAAAATGGAGTAAGGCGTGGAGAATAAGCCATTAGTCAACTGTCCTTCATGGTCTTTAATTTAGTATGTGTCTCCAGGTTCCTATCATGAGCTCCTGTGCTAGCTCCCCTTGATGGTGGGCTGTGGTACAGAAATGTAAGCCAAATAACCCCTTTTTCTCCATGATTCTTTTGGTCATAATGTTTATCACTTCAACCAAAAGCAAACTAGGACAATCTCTGACAAAAATAATTTCTGTTTTTTGTTTTGTTTTGTTTTGTTTTTTTTTAAGTATCTTTTGACTATTTCTATTTTTCCTCAACAGTTTGGCTCAATATAAAATTCTTTCGTGAAGACCTGGCAGGGTCTGGAACCCCACAAGGAGAAGAACGGAACCAAAAATTCTGGGCCTAGGGGTCTTTTCTGAGACTGATACTCCAACCAAGGACCATTCATGGAGATAAACTAGAACCCCTGCACAGATGTAGCCAATGGCAGCTCACTCTCCAAATGGGCTTCCTAGTAAGGGGATCAGGAGCTGTCTCTAACATGAACGCAGTGGCTGACTCTTTGATCTCCTATTCCCTGGGGGGGGGGGGGGCAGCCTTACCAGGCCACAGCAGAAGACTATGAAAGACAGTCCTAATGAGACCTGATAGGTAAGGGTCAGATGGAAGGGGAGGAGTTCCTCCACTATCAGTGGACTGGGGAAGGGGCATGGGAGGAGATGAGGGAGGGAGGGAGGGAGGGAGGGAGGGAAAAAGGGAAGGAAGGGAGGAAGATAGGATTGGGAGGGGAGGAGGGTGGGGATACAGCTAGGATACAAAGTGAATAAAAATCAGTGGCTATTATTTTAAAGTTTAAATCACAAGCCTGAACTAAGATCATCTAGTTGGAAACATGTCCAGCCACCTGTGGGGAAGAACTAGCCTCAGTGCCCTGAGGGGAAGAATTAGCCTTATGCATTCTTTTCTGTCCACTAGAGATACAGTTGCTAGGAAACCTGTCCATATGGCCAGGCTTGAGCTGTTTGTGGTCTTGGCGCCTAAAAATGGGCCAATCATTTCTAAAGTCAATTTCCCTTACCCAGTCATGTAATGCCAAAGCATGTAAGTCCCTGCTTGTGGTTTTTGCCCTTTAAAAACCTTGTTCCCCTAGACCACGGGGCTGCATTCCTCTCCTGCGCCCACAGGAAGTTTGCTGCCTGTGTTGGAACACTTATACAATAAAAAAAGAAAAAAGAAAAAAAATTCATATATTTATAACAGGGAAACCACTTGGACACTGAACTGCCATAGGCTACATCTGTGCAGGGGTTCTAGGTTATATCCATGAATGGACTTTGGTTGTGAGAGACCAAAAAATTAAAAATTAGCAGCTATTATTAATATTTAAGTCCTGAACTAGGTGGGTGCAGAAGTCTAGTAATGCCCTGAGGGGAAGAACCGCCTTACTGCATTCTTTCCCCACCCACTAGAGATACAGTTGCTAGGAAATTGGCCCATCCCCCTAGGGAGGGACAATAGGTCACTATGGTCTGGGGACCTTCCTATAGCCAATCAATTCACAATGTAGCATTTTGATCAATAGATGCTTGCCAGGCAGGAATCACCCCTGCCTTGGGCATGCTCCGAGGGACCAGAATCTAAATCACCCAACTAAGCTGAGCACTGGGCTCTCGGCTCTCACCACTTCAGTGGTGGGTGGTGTGGGCCCAAGCTACAGCTTGTAATGATTTATAATAAAAAGAACCTCATGTATTTACAGCGGAGTCTGTTTATTCCTGGTCTTTTGGGATTCATGAACTGGGCAGAACAGTTGGAGTATCAGTCTCAGAAAAGACCCCTAGGCCCAGAATTTTTGGTTCTGTTCTTTTCCTTGTGGGGCTCCAAACCCTTCCAGGTCTTTATGAAAGAATTTTATATTGAGCCAAACTGTTGAGGAAAAATTGAAATAGTCAGAATAGGAGAGTAAGAGAATAGAAATAGTCAGAAATAGGAGAGTAAGAGAGAGAGAAGCAAAGTCACGGACTTGTATTTTTATAGCTTGTGTAAACACAACTGAACTGTGTCTTTCGCATACCTGGTGGGTAACACGTGATGACATCATAGTTTACTAGGCAACTGAGAAGCAGGCTGCCTAAATGCTAACAATCATATTGCTGAGGAGGGTTATGCCTCAGAGAAGGCAGCAGGACTAAGCCGCAGGACTATCATGACCACAAATGTGGCTGGAGCAAACTGCCAAAGAGGCTGTGTGGGAGAGGTGTGTGATACAGTAGATAGGAACTAGATAAGTTTTGTTGTTTGTGTTAGCCATTTGGCTTTGGTGTCTTGTGTCAGTCATAGTTGTATCAGACAAAAAACAAAACAAAGCAACAACAACAAAAAATATTATGTGTATGTACTGTTTGTCTGCTTAAACATTAAACACACACACACACACACACTCCTATAATCTATTGATAGGGTATGAGAGAGTGAGACCCATAAGAGAGAGCTTGGTACTCTTCAAACCAGAGTAGGCCAGAATGGGGACAGGAGGAATTTTCTCAAGTATTTGCCTCAGTGGGCTGGCTGATGGGTGGCAAAACTCAAGCAGAAAGGTTCTTAGAGGCTTACCTCAGAACTTCTTCCTCAGGGAAACTTGAGTTTTGCTGTTAAGGCGTTACAGCTGATGAATGTGGCCACCCAGGCTTTCAAGGATTATCTCCTTTGCTTAAAGTCAACTGATTTGCAGATGTTAACCACAGTTCAGAATACTTCAAGGCAGCAGTCAGATTAAGTGTTTGAATAACTATGGCCTAGCTGTGGGGAGGCCAGGGAAAGCGTTTTGCCTATCTGTTCATATTTAAAAATGAGGCCCAGAACTGCTGATTGGGGAACTCCCCAGAAAGACTTCTTGACTGTCCCCTTTTATTTCAGGGTTAGGAAAGCTGATGAGGGGAATCCCTTGATGAGGAAATACTAGAATATCAGATGCTTCCCCTGGGAGCTTTTCAATCACCCCACCCCCACCCCCTGCCTATGTCTCTGTTCTCTTGCAAGGGCAATGTGCTGATACCTATCTGTAACAAGTACAGCTGGGGAGGCAAAAGACCTTCCCTGCGTTAGTCAGCAATGTCACTGTCTTTAGGTGGATGGCCCCCTCCTGCCCTTCAACAGTACCCAACATCTCCTTGTCTTCTGCATGTCCAGAGTTGGATAGGATCACATCAGTTCCCTTTAGTCCATGTGCCTTTTTCATGAGGTCTTCTTCCACTCCCCCTCAGCTGGAGCCTCCCACAATGACCTTTATTCACCTTCCAAGAAGTATCCTGTGGGTTTATACATTTACGTATTTTTAAAATTATATGCATATGTGTCCATCGGCGGATGGATGTAATTGTAGGTACACACAAAGGAAGGAGCATCAGCTCGCCCTGGAGCTCTAGTTACAGGTGGTTTTGAGCAGCTCAGCTTGGATGCTGAGAACCAAACTCAAGTCCTCTGCATGCTCTTAACTGCTGATCCATCTCTACGGGCCTGGGTTTATAAATTTAAAAAGAAGACAATGGAAATGATATGTGTTCCCTTTGCTATTTCACACCATCTAAGCTAAATTTTATGCAGAAAAACTTGAGGGGAAAAGAGGAAACAAGATGTTTTTCTTTGTGCTCTGTAGAACTACAATGAACTGGGAGAAATCTGCTACTGACGCAGACATCAAGCAAGCCCAGTGCTGCGGAAATCAGAGCACACAAGGCCTTTGACACCAGGCTTACTCTCAATATTGGTAGCTGTGGTGAACTTCTTATTCAGCTACAAGGATATTTGAAGTCTTGCCAAATCCGTGTTCCGTTAAATCAAGATATGGTTATCATTTTCTGATATGAGAGTGTACAGCTCCAGCTGGAGGAGGCTTCAATGAAGCTATTCTGTCCAGACTGGATAGCCTTTAGACAGATAGGATGAATGAAAAATAAGGTTCTGAATTGAAAAAAAAATTATCATAGGGGAAGAGAAATAGGCTCATAAGTAAAGAAACCTGAGGTAGGCAGGGTAGCCCACCCTTGTCATTCCAGCATTCAGAACATTGAGACAGAAAAAGTACTGGGATAGACTGGCCTATATACTGTGTTTCAGATTATTCTGGGCTACAGCATAAGACTCTAGAGAGAGAGACAGAGGTGGGTGAGATATATTATACTATTCCTGGGTATATCTTCTAAGGATTCTGTGTTCTATTACAGAGATGCATGTACATCCATATTTATTGCTGCTATTTTCACCTCACAAAAAATAAAAGAATGGAATATATATATATTTATTTATTTCCAGGTGATATATATATCACCTGGAAATTCTTATGTTGGCCAGGATGTCTTTGAATTCACAGACATCAGCCTACCTCTGCTTCCCCATTGCTGGAATTAAAAGGATGCAACATGATGCCCAGCCATGTGTTTGTGTCTGTGTGTGTGTGTTCATTATGATAAATAACCTTTATAAAATGTACAATGATAGCACTTTCTTTAGATCTATCAACTGTACACTTTTTTATTGTCAGTAAGCAGAATAACCAGTATGGGAACACTGTTTTTCTTAGATCACACTGTTTAACCAATGCTAGTGTTGAATTGTCATTCACCCTAGTATGTAGTTGAGCAGCATGAAAATTCAGCAATCAACCTTGTATTTTCACTTTACTGTTTACACCTAAATGCTTTGTGACTAAATGTAGCTAAAAATTGAAGGAGTCAGGAGATGGAATTTCAAATGATGCTCTAGAATCAACTTTTCCTCAAGCAGTAAACATTTCCATTTCTGATATATTCTCAGCATGTGAGTCAGTACTCAAAGCATTTCAACAAAGGACTGCTGATATTTATAGAAGAGATTTTTTTTCCCTTACAAGCATAGTAAGCATAGTAGCACTGGAAATTGTCTTAAAGCATGTGACAATCAGAACAGCAAGTTTTGAAGAAGCCATTTTTTTAAGAAAAAAAAATAAAAAAGCATTGACCTATGTATGAAACAATGCTTTCTACAGAAATAAAAGTTTTGGCTTTTAAAATGACAAAAGATGAAACTGGAAAATGAAACTAAATAAGAATATGTTTTCTGAGGTACTTTCTGAGAAGGAGGAAACATTCTCTCTATGTGTGACAGCCTGGTTCATTCATTTCTTTGGGCATGTTTAACATGTGTTTAACACATCAAGAAGACTTACCTGCACTTAAAAACTGTGCCCTCCTCAACAAGATTCTACTAATGTAGAGTTAAATGAAGTTGTATGTTGCATTATTCATAGTGTATTAGTTGAGAATCTTTTGGTTGCAAATGATAGAACTCCAAATGCAAATGGGTTAAACACAAAAGAAAATGTACCAATCTATATAACTGAAAAAAAAATCTAAGAAAGAGCTGAATTTCTTCAGGCATAGCTGGACATAAATGTTTAAATAATTTCATTAAGAATAAATTCCTTTCTCCATCTCAGCTCTGCTTTAATCTTTAGGTTTCATTCTTAGGGAGGATGTCTTTGCAGCCTCAGGCATACTTTATAACCATCCAATGAAGAAAAGTTCTACAATTGGTTCCAGAAAGTTCTAGGATTAGTTTCACGGGTTTTAAAACTATTCAATGACCGAGGAGACATACTACAATGATTTAGTAAGCCATGGCCACAGCCTCAGCCTGAATCTAGAATTTGCTATCAGTTTTGGCTATATCACAGGGATCCAAAGTGGAACAAATGGGTTTTCTATAAGACTATTGCAGTATGTAGTCAAGCAAAAGTGAAAGATCTCCCTTATATCTGTAGCAGAAAAGCTAGCCCAAAAATTTGATGTGGCTTTTTAAATTAATCTATTTTAATTATACACATTTTGAAGTTGTTCTTCTCCCTATTTTAAAATGAGGTTTCATTTGGTAACCCTCTTATATGTTATGAGACTTCCTGAATTCTGCAGGACCTCTCCAGAGTCAAGTTAGGAAGGATATCTTTTCATTTTATGCCTACCTACAAGTACAGTATGTTAGAGTTCTGTTTTCTCAAAACCTGCATCTAATTTACTACAACACAGTAAGATTCTTTTATTCCAAATAAAAAAAAATCTCTTATTCTAATTTCTTCTGTCCCACCTAAAATAAGTGATATTTATAGACTTGGGTGAATGATGTAAATGCTTATGACAGAAATTTAGCAATCAATATTGTACTCCTACTTCACTGTTAAAACCCAAACTTCCCATGGCTAATCCTAGGCTAACATGAAAGAGTCAGGAGTCATGATTCCAAATTTTATGCTCGCCTGCCTTGGCTCTCCTCAGCTACAAATCAGTGGTTCCCCATACATAGATTGCTTTAAAAAACCCACTTGCACTGCTTGACCTATGTAACAGTCCACTCTTTGTCAGAAATTTTTGAAAGGATAATGGCTAAAGAAAAGAGTGATGGTTTGCAATTCCCATAAGACTGCCAGTACCAGAGAAAACTGGGGCAAATCCTAAGACAGGGATATTGGATCACATTGGATCACAGTTCCATAGTTTCTAACTTGATACCCCTGGCCTCTCCTCAGTTGCAATAGCTTTTATTCATTTTTATTTTTGAGATTATAATTTAATTACCACATTTGCCTTTTCCCTTTCATTCCTCCATTTCTTCCCATTCACTCCTCCCTGCTGACCTTCAAGTTCATGGTGCTATTTATTTTTTTATGAGCAGCTAGTTTTTCCTCACTTTTCCTACTGCAGTTCCTACACTGCTAAGCTTTCTTATTGGTACCTTTGGGCTCAGGAGAAAGAAACGGTTGGGACCTCTTATCCTTTCCCACTTGGTTCTTTAAGAGATTGCTTTTTTTGGTGCCTGTTTTCTTGTTTTGTGTGTGTGTGCATATGTGCATGTGTGTGTATGTGTGTGTGTTTGTTTTTGTTTGAACCGCTGTGTTTGTGATGGATTGGGCCCGAGCTCTAGCTTATAATAAAGACCCTACTGTGTTTGAATTGGAATCAGTTTTTTGGTGGTCTTTAGAGTCCACAAGACTTGGGCATAGCAGTTTTTGGTTTTAATTGTGTATGTCATTTTTTGAGGCAGGGTCTTTTGTAAGTAGTCTAGCTGGCCTAGTAAGGGCTATGTAGCTGGAAATAACCTGTATCCTACAGAGTGGTTCCTCCTAAAGGATGCAACCCAGTGCCTTGTGCATACTTAAAAAACAAAAACAAAAACAAAACAAAACAAAACAAAAAAAAACACTCTATCAACTTACCTGTATCTCCAGACCCTACTTCGGTTATTATATATTTTTGTGCATAATGTATGTGTCACAGTGCATATAGAGGTCAAGGGACAATTTTGAGGAGTCAGTTGTCTTCTTTTACCTTAATTTAATGGATTCCTTTAACCCAGATCACTAGGTTGGCCCAACAAGTGCCTTCACCCTCAGAGTCATCTCACTGACCCATTTCTGTTTTCTTGTGTCCTTTCTAAAGCAAATCACAATCTGAAAATGATGGCAGCCCCAGTGTATTATGGGGCTTACCAGGACCCTAGCCCTTGGGAAACAAGGGTAGACATGTGAGTGAGTGTGCTTGAGCCCTTGCAGGCTGGTGAGGGACAGGGTCAGATAAGGTGCATTCAGGCTTGAATGCCTGCTCTTTCCGACTATCCAGAGCTGCTTTTTTTTTTTCACCATCAAAGTGCTTCAACAATATTATCTGCACGTGCCCACACTGTACATCCCTACTCCACCCACGCCCCACTCAGAAAAGCAGGAAGCAAAGGAACCTCTGACTCCAGCCCCCACAGAGTTCGAGGTCCGGCGGTCCCTCCCACCACCTGCGCCAACCTTTCCTATTCCTCCGTGAGCATCTCTGCAGCGGCTCTCCGCTCTGGTTCTGGTGTCCCGCCTCTGTTCATCCCACTGGAAACTAGGCGGGGACGTGGGTGTACACCCACTGGGAGAGTTCCTCTCAACTCTCAGTGGCTGAGGCCGGAAGAGCTCTGCTGCCAGGGTCCCGAAGTCTCTGCAGCCTAAGTCTCTGCAAATTTCTGGGCTCCCGCCCAGCTGAGCTCTCTGTCCTGGGGATCATCGGTCCCAGCTAGGGGGCTCTAGTCTTCTGAGCCACAGAGCTGCGCAGACTGCGACCCTTCCGGCCATGTCTGTGCTTGGACAGGCGGGCTTTTTGCCGGCTACAGTCCCACAGGGGCTGGTTGAGATTGGGGTCCCTAAACAGTGAGTCCAGCATAGGATGGCGGAAGCAGGGCCCCCTCCAGCAGGGCCAGCTTCAGCAGAGTCCTCCTTCTTTCCTGCTCCTTCTCCCACCCTGGCCTCACAGTGGCTGGCAGCAAGGCACTTGCCTAGGTCTATCGCCCAGGCGCCCTGGACCAGGAATCTCCAACTGAACTCAGAGAGCTGCACTTTTGTGCCGTTCACGCGGGCGGTCCTAGTGCAGGTGGACATGGACATAGCCCTGCATCGCGTTAGGATAGTGGAGAAGTATGGGAAGAACTATCTCTGCTTGCTGCAGGCAGTTTTCCTCGCAGGTGAGTTATCACTTCCCGGTGCACTCCTACCCAGCAGCCTGGGACACCGAGCTCTCTCTCCCTTCTTCCTGGCTCCCTCTCCAGCCTGCTGGGGTGGGGGGTGGGGGGAGCTGGTGCACTTTGTCTTCCCCAGGCTCTGGTGTGGTTGTGTTCTCTCTCTCTCTCTCCTCTTTTCTTCCCCTCTTCCCTCTCTAACCCCCCCCCCCACACACACACACACACTTAGGTGGTGCTCCTAGCTTGGAGCTACCCAGGCTTTGGTCCTTGGTTTCTCAGGCCAGCTGCACTGCTGAGGGTGTTTGTGTGTCCCGAGTCCGGGGGGGGCAGACCCCTAGAAGTCTGCTAGGCAAGTTGAGATCATCCCAAGTCCCCTACCCACTTCCCACTCACCTAGGTGCCTCCTTGAGGGTGAGGATGCACTTCCCTGTAATTTAAAAAGCGTGGTTTATTTACTTGTGTGGGTGGTTGCTGTTTGTTTCATTAACACGTGCTAAGGTCAAGGAAAAAAGGCTTTCGGATTCTGAAAGCTGTGGCCCTGCAGTTGGAGGAGTTTGCAGGCAACTGCAGCCAAGAATTTGGGATTTTTTCACTAGGACCGTCACATCTTTCCGGCTTGATCCCATGAGCTTCCCGCCTCTTCAGGGCTCTTACTACAATGGCAAAATCTCTTTCTTGTTTTGGAGGGACAGAACCAAAGCTAACAAATCTCTTACTGCTGCCACTGTTATTTTGGTAAATGCTTCAAAGTGGTGTAAAGCGGGGTTTGATGCACACATGTTAAACACGTCGAAATTGCTTGGCTTTGGGCTTGGTTTATAACAGAGCGTACGGAGTGTCCAAGGATTTCAAGTTCCTATAGGACCATTGGGAGTCCAGGAATATATGCCAGCTACTGGTTGTGTCTTTTGTGCTTCTGTGGTGCTTAACCTCTGCTGTTCCTTATAATGGGAGCTTGGGCATTAAAAACTAGACTTGGTGTCGTTTTTCTTTTTCTCAAATCGGGTAGCCACAGTGCATGTTCCAAATTCGACTTCTTGTTTGAAGCTGTTCACTAATTGGAAGGACGTCTTTGGTTAAACCACAGGAAGCTCAGAGCTCTGTCTAAAGCTTGGTAACAAAGAGCCCTTTGGTTGTGAGTGTTTTGTTTGGAAGTGGTCAATGTTATTTTCTGTGTAATAAAAAATCATTAAGGGAAGTGTGGCACACACTCCTTCAGGGTTTAAGGGCAATTTAAATGGATTTGGGAGGTTACAAAAGAAACCAATCGAAACCTGCGCACTAGCTGGATGCAGTGAGAGCTAAAAACCAACCTCATAGAAAAACACTTAAAAATGAAATAGGGTCTCACATTTGTAGCTCAGGATGACCTTGAAATAATCCTCAGTGCTGGAATTAGTACACCCTCATGTGTACCACCACTCCTAACACACATATGACCACATGTACATGTACACACACATGTGTGAGTGTCCACAAAGACACACACACACACACACACACACACTTATATGGATGTGAGAGAAAGAGACCTGTGGATGGATGCTAGACAAATGCTCTACTTCTAAGCTGCAAATGCCCATTTCATCAAAACCAAAATAAAACAAAAACCCCAACAACAACAACAAAAAAAAAAGGGGGGGTGTTTCTATGGACAGGAGTTTCTCTTTGTTCTAGGTTCATTTTCTTGATCCTTCGAAGTTTCTAACATGCTGCTATTCCCCAGTCACTTTGGCATAGCAACACATCGTAGCACTTAAAGGATACCAATCACTGTGCTGTGTTTTAGTGGGGGTGGGGATAGGGATACCATAAGGGGTGGAGAGACTGGCAGCTCTTTGAGAGACTTTGTCTTTCAGTATTTTCAGAAATTACCTGTCCACAAAGATAAGCACATCTTTGGCTAGGGCACACACTATAGGATATTATAACATTATTATTATTATTATTATTATTATTATTATTATTATTTTAGTTCTTTCAAGACAGTGTTTCTCTGTGTAGCTTTAGTTGTTTTGGACTTGCCTTGTAGACCAGGCTGGCCTTGAACTCTCACAGCTATCCTCCTGCCTCTGCCTCCCTCAGTTTTTGTTTGTTTGTTTCTGAGATAGGCATTAAAAAATACCCAGGTTGCTTTGTTGTATCCAGGTCATGAGACCCCAAAAGACCACCAACTACACCAGGAGTCAGAAATCTGTGAAAACAAAGAGCCTTTATTTCAGGCTTAAGCTGGGACTCCCAGCATGAACTGACACAGCAATCAGAGGCGAGGAGCCCCTAGCCTAGAAAGAAGCTGATTTTTATAGGGTTTTTAGCAAGGGTAAGGGGCTTCAGACTTGGCGGTTATATGATTGGGTGAAATTTAGCAAGGACAGGCTTGTTACGTAGTGATTGGCTAAAGGCAAGTTGGAGTAACTATTTTGGCAACCACGAGGAAAACAAAATTGTTTTAGTAACCACAAGGACAACAGTCATTTCAACCTGTTTCCTGATTGACTGGTGTCAGGGTAGGCACAGTGTGTCATCTGGAATGTTATGATTTCCTGCAAGTACAAACACGTTTTTCAGGTTCTGGGGTGAGATCTAGGTCAATTACAAGATGGAAGCTAGTACCAAAATGGTGTCTGTTGTGCTCAGATTTTTCATTCCCTCCCCCTCTTCTAGTAACTATTGGGCCCAATCATGGGACCAAGTGGAGTAGGTATTTCTTCTTGAGTTAGACTTATAGTTTGATATTGAGATCTTAGTACTAGCATGTACATGGTGCTCATTCATTCTCTAATAAAAGTTATTAAGCTATTGATTAGGCAAGAACTGAGTGTAAGCAGAAGTAGTAATATAATTAGGGGTCCTGTTAATGCTGAAATCAGTGTAGTCAACCAGGGGGACCAATTGAACATTGACTCAAACAAAGACTGACTTTTTTTTCCTCTGAAGCTTTCATTTCTGCAACCTTCCCTTCCTAAGGCCATAGATTCTTTAACTATACCTGAATGGTTGATGTAAAAGCAACATTCTTCTCCTAACGCCGCACATAAACCTCCTGTTGCATTAAAAGCAGGTCTAGTACTCTCCTATTCTGCAATACCACATCAGACAGGGAGGTTAAAGAATCCTGTAAATGAGAAATGGATGTTTCTATGTGTTCTATGTCCATATCTATAGTGTTTCTAAGAGCTTGATAACTTTTGTCCTGTAACATTAGTGAGGATATTCCAGTTTGGCTCCTGCCAGAGCTAACCCTTGTGATACAGTCAGTGTTACGGCCGTAACAGGTTGTCTTTTAGTCCTATAGTTTGCTGTCTCAAACCTTTGAAACACTCCTTTTCCAGAGTGACAGATTAATTTAGGAATCAATTGAACTAAAATGCAGAAGTCACCAGTTTGATTGAGAACTTGAGTGGGCACACAAGGAGACAGTCCTATTTTACAGGCCCACCAGTTATTTTCAGGGGGTATAAGATAAGCGTGTTTGCTAGGAGCTTGAGTAATAGTATATAAGTGTTGGATATCAGGAGTTACTTGTCTTATATATAAACCTGTGCCCCATATTATTGGAGGGTAACATGGGGGCCCCTTGATTGTTGCCATCGACAAGCAGTTATTTCAGTGGGTAGGGAGTAGTTTCCTTCAATAGAAATTCCCTCATAATAAGGAGGTTGAACATCTAGGAATAACCAGCAGGAATCAGTTAGATCTGACCTAGAGGCATTCAAGACTTGATAAGTTCTGACAAGTAAATTCCAGGTAGGGTCTGTCTCTCCCTCCTGATTCTGTTTTTGAATTTTAACCACTTGAGTCAGTTTTTTTTTTTTTTTTTTTTTTTTTTGGGAGCCAATACCTTGTTAGGCCCAACTGCTATAGATTTCGAATTTTCTTTGCTGGGGAGTGAAAACTTTAGTCATATTGTAAATATTTTTCCAGGGTCTCAGGATAGATTGTCATATAGGTGGATTCCCCATGTCTTCCTCAATTCCCATACAGTGGCTGCTTTTCCCTTAAGAGTGAATTTTATCTGTATAGGATTACATCCTTTTCCTGACCTTGTGAGGCCACAATCTGACCAACAATATTAAATCATCCCTAACAGGGGCATTTCACTATATATATTCAGAGGACATATAGGACAAGGAGGCACAGAAATAAGACTCCTCTCCCCCGCATGTTTTTACTCGTGTCTTCTACATGCCCTGGACAGATATAGAAATACTTTCTGTGTTGCCAGAGACTCCCATCCTATGAATTGAAGTGAGGTCTTTACAGTCTATTTGTAAGTCAGGGAACCAGGTGTTTTGAGGGTGAGTTTGAGAAGTCTGGTATAATAATTTTCCCGTAATCCCATCTATAATTTGCCAAGTGAGACTATAGGGAACATGTGGATTAACAGTTCCCCGTGCTTAGATTAACGGAAGATTTATAATCCCTATTGCTTGAACCTGAGTTTTAGTGGATTGTCCTTGTTGGGCGTTGCCCGCCATTCCAACAGAAAGTCTCCCCAAACTTCAAGAGGGTTGGCTGGCCGCACATGGGTATGGTGAACCCAGGAGGTGATCCTGTCGACTTTGAAGGTGGTAGGTGTCATCAGAACCACGATGTAAGGTCCTGTCCAGCGAGGCTGGAGATTTTCCTATCAGTGCCATCATACATAAACCCAGTCGCCTGGATGGTATTGGTGTGGGTCAGGTGGTGGGCTGGTCTCATATAGGGCCCTTAATTTTGGCCACACGTGTTTGTGTACCCTTTGCAGGGCTTGGAGAAAATGAATAAGATAATGATCTTTATATTCATTAGCATGTCATATTGTAAGTTGGGGATAATAAGGGATGGTACTCCAAACATGATTTCAAAAGGAGTCATTCCTATCTTATAAGGGGAGTTGAGTACCCTGTATTGCACAGGGGAAGAAGAGATACCCAGTCTCTGCCAGTCACCAAGGTTAATTTAGTCAAGATCTTTTTTAAAGTTCCATTAATTCTCTCTACCTGTCCTGAACTTTGGGGGTGATAAGCTCAATGTAATTTTTAATCTATCCCAAGATTTTTTCTAAACCCTGACTTACCTGAACACAAAAGCTGGTCCACTGTCTGACCCTATCAAGGTGG
This sequence comes from Meriones unguiculatus, assembly GCF_030254825.1. Taxonomy (NCBI): domain Eukaryota; kingdom Metazoa; phylum Chordata; class Mammalia; order Rodentia; family Muridae; genus Meriones; species Meriones unguiculatus. The sequence goes on along the minus strand of NC_083369.1, from coordinate 101,964,013 downwards.
AGAAGCCATATCTAGGCAAGATGTCTTCAAGTATTTTCTTCACCACGATTTGTGCAGTTTCATGCTTGGTGGGGTAGGTTTCTACCCATCCTGCAAAGGTACCTACAAAAAGTAGCAAATACTTATATCCATACCTGCCAGGTTTTACCTCAATGAAGCCCATTTCCCAATAGGCTCCTGGCCTATTTCCACGCATTCTGGAACTGGGATTGATGGAGTTTCAGGTGGTATTAGTCAATTGACATGCCTTGCAGTCAGTAACAATTTTTATAATCTTAGACCTTGCATGATGTGTGAATGTTGTATCAAATCCTGCATCTTTTTTGTCCCCATGTGAGTGGGTCAATACATTTTGAGCAGAAGCTTTTCAACTAGCTGATGACACTACAATCTGCTGAGCACCACCATCTGTCTAAGCATTGGGTCATGGGTAGATGTTTTATCGGATCTAAATCTTCCTTTGTATACCTTGGGTCTTCCGGCAAGTGAGGACTCCCTGGATAGGGTAAAGAATTTGTTAATACCAGTTTAGTTGTAAGAGCAATCTCTCTGGTAGTTTTATCTGCTAGATTGTTTCCTTGGTCACCCAAGAGGTGTTAGCTTTCTGGTGGCCCAGGCAGTGGATGATTGCCAATTTCTTCGGTAATCAGAGTGCCTAGTATTTCTAAATAAAGCTAGTATTTCTTCTTTGTTTTTAACAGTCTTTCCTTCTGGTATCTGTAAGCCCATCTCCCAGTATATTGCCCCATGGATATGGGCAGTGTTAAAAGCATACCGGCTATCCATGTATACATTCAGCTTTTTGTCTTTTCCCAGCATCATTGTCAGAGCAATGAGTTCAGCTCTCTGAGCTGGTAATGGTTCTGCTTAAATGATCTCTGTTAATGACACTACAGCTGTCCCCGCATACCTTTGTCCATCCTGGATAAAACTGCTCCCATCAGTGAACCATGTTTCTTCCAAATCTGACGGTGGGGTGTCCTTCAAATATGGTCCCATGAATATGAGCCAGGATTCTTTTTTTTTTTTTTTATTTTATTTTTTTTTATCAGTTACATTTTATTAACTCTGTATCCCAGCCGTGTCCCGATCCCTCATTCCCTCCCAGTCCCTCCCTCATCTCCACCGTGCCCCTTTCCAAGTCCACTGATGGGGGGGACCTCCTCCCCATTCATCTGATCCTGTTTTATCAGGTATCTTCAGGACTGGCTGCAAAGCCCTCCTCTGTGGCCTAACAGGACTGCTCCTCCCTTCGGGGGTGGGGAGACCAAAGAGCCAGTCATCGAGTTCCTGTTAGAAATAGTCCCTGTTCCCCTCACTTTGGGAAACCAATTGGTTACTGAGCTACCACAGGCTACATCTGAGTGGAGGTTCTAGGTTATGAGCCAGGATTCTAGCACAGTCTTGGAGGGGAGCTTCCAGGTCTGTGTCTGGCAGGAGGGTGGCTGGGTTTAAAGTGGCAGGTACCTGAAAGGTGATTCTGGCAGGATTAAATAGCAATGCTTGATAATGCATCATGTGGGCATTATTGAGCCAACAATCAGGAGGCTGCTTTAGTATTCACTCAGTGGCATGTAGAGTAGTGATGGTCAATTCCTGATCCCGAATTAATTTCTCAGTATCTTTGACCAGAAGAGCTACTGCAGCTATAATACAAAGGCATGGAGGCCATCCTGCAGCCATTGAGTCCAGTTTCTTGGGTAGGTTGGCCACAACACAGTACCATGAGCCAAGTGGTTAAGTCCAAACCCCTTTTGCAATTCCCCTATTTTCATCAATGAACAAGTGAAGTAGCTTAGTTACATCAGGTAGTCCAAAGGCAGGGGCTGACAATAAGGCTTGTTTTAATGTCTTGAAGGACTGTTGGTGAGTCTCAGTTCAAAGGAATCTTCTGGTCTTTCTTTAGTGGCCTCATAGAGGGCCTTGGCTATCTCTGCAAATCCTGGGATCCATAGCCTACAGAACCTGGCAGTCCCTAAGAATTTCCATACTTGGTGGGGGCTTTCTGGGGTTGAGATTCTGAGGACTGTTTTGTTGCCATCTCTTACCTTCTTTGAGTATGTAGCCCAGATATTGAACTTGTTGTTTACATAGCTGAGCCTTCTTAGCCAAGACCCGGTATCCTAGATCTCCCAGTGTCTGTAACAGGTGCTCCATGCCGACCATGGAAGCTTCTTGGCTGTCTGCTACCACAAGTAGACCATCTACGTAATGTAAGAGAGTGAGGTGAGGATGCTGGGCACAGTACTCACCTAAGTCCTCATTCAGTGCCTCATCAAAGATGGTCAGCGGATTCTTGAATCCTTATGGGAGCCTGGTCCATGTCAGTTGTCCATTCAGTCCTCTGTCTGTATTGTGCCATTCAAAAGCAAAATAATCTTGACTCTTTGGAGCCTAGGGGAAGGCTGAAGGAAGCATCCTTTAGGTCAATACTGTATGTTCGGGAGGGAGCATGCTCATCAGAGTATATGGGTTAGGCACTGTTGGGTGGATGTCCATCATCTGCTCAGTTACCTCCCATGAGCCCTACAAAGGTCTGTAATCATTGGAGTGGGGCTTCTTTACTGGTAGAAGGGGGTGTTCCAGGCCAACTGGCATGGCCTTAAGATCCCTGAGTCCAGTATCTTCGAATGTGAGGGAAAATGCCCAGTTTTGCCTCTAATGACATTGGGTATTGATGAACTCTGGCTAGATCGGCACCTGGTTTGAGCTCCACAAAGACGCAGGGGCAATGTTTGGCCATATCCAGTCCCTCCGTTTTGGCCCAAGCATGTGGAAATCTTTCCAGCCAAGTCTCAATGGTGGAATCAGGGGACAGAGCAGTGTCCTGTAGACGATATTCATCTACCAGAGTAGTACTTAAAACCTGGATAGGTTTTCCTGTTTTATCCAAGATTTGGGTGCCCTTCAGTGAGAAGTGTATTTGAGCCCCTAATTTAGTTTACAAGTCCCATCCCATTAACATTCTGGTGTAACCATAAAAGAATGGGATTGCTGGCCCATTCCCAAGTCCACTGTTCTTCAGGTAGTCCATGGGTACTGTTTTATTTCGGTGTCCCCTTGAACCCATGACATTTTGTTTGAAAGGGGTCCTTCCAGCTGGAGGAGCACTGACTGTTGGGCTCCTGTATCCACCAAAAAATTGCTATGTCTCCCCTCCACTTTTAGGGTTACCCTAGGCTCAGGGAGGGGGGTCCAAACCCTGTCCCCCCTAGTCATCCAATTCATCGATAGCCAGAATGGGCATTGCACGGCAGTGCACCGCATTCTTAGAGCAGTCTTTAATTCAATGCCCTTCTGCCCTACAGTAAGCACAGTGTTCTTTCCCCATCTGGGTCTGTTCTTCAGCATAGTTTCCTTACCTTGACTATTGACTATCCTCCTCAGTTTTTTCCTTTCCTTTCTTTGGCATCTTCTGCTGGACTAGCAAGTAGGATCTTGGCCAGGTTGCGGGTCTGCCTATCACTAGCCTTTGCCATCTTTTTTTACATAATTTCCCTGTTATTGTAAACTTTCTCTGCCATTGCTATCAAATCCTGTATACTTCTTTCTCCTAACCTCTCTACCTTCTGCAACTTGTGTCTTATGTCTTGTGCTGCTTGATTAATAAAGGATATTATTATGGCTGTCATATTCTCTGGGGCTTCCAGATCCAGAGGAGTATATTGTTGGAAGGCAGGCATGATTCTTTTTCTAGGAAAGCAGCTGGACTTTCTTTTCTTTTCTTTTTTTTTCTTTTTTAATTACACTATATTCACTTTGTATCCCCCATGTGGTTCTCTCTCTCCTCCCATCCCAATTCCTCCCTTTCTCCACCCTTTGCATGCATGCCTCTCCCCAAGTCCACTGATAGGGGAGGTCTTCTTTCCCTTCCTTCTGATCCTAGTCAATTAGGTCTCATCAGGAGTGGCTGCATTGTCTTCTTCTGTGGCCTGGTAATGCTGCTTCCCCCTCAGGGGGAGGTAATTAAAGAGCAAGCCAATCAGTTCATGTCAGAGACAGTCCCTGTTCCTACTACAATGGAACCCACTTGGATACTGAACTGCCATGGGCTACATCTGTGCAGGGGTCTTAGGTTATCTCCATGCATAATCCTTGGTTGGAGTATCAGTCTCAGGAAGGACCCCTGTGCTCAGATTTTTTGGTTCTGTTGCTCTCCTTGTGGAGTTCCTGTCCTCTCCAGATCTTACTGTTTCCCACTTCTTTCCTAAGATTCCCTGCACTCTGCCCAAAGGTTGCCCATAAGTTTCAGCATCTACATTGGTAGTCTGCAATGCAGAACTTTTCAGAGGTCCTCTGTGTAAGGCTCCTGATTTGTTTCCTCTTTTCTCCTTCTGATGTCCAGCCTCTTTGCCTTTCTGGATAGGAATTGAGCATTTGAACAAGAGTCCTCCCTCTTGATTAGTTTCTTTAGGTGTACAGATTTTAGTAGGTTTATCCTGTATTATATGTCTATATGAGTGAGAATATACCGTGCGCATATTTCTGCTTTTGGGATAGCTCACTCAGGATGATCTTTTCCAGATCCCACCATTTACCTGCAAATTTCATGATTTCTTTGTTTTTTATTGCTGAGTAATATTCCATTATGTAGATATACCACAATTTGTGCCTCCATTCCTCCACTGAGGGGCATCTGGGCTGTTTCCAGCTTCTGGCTATTACAAATAAGGCAGCTGGACTTTCATCCATACCTTGCTGAATATCCCTTATCTTAGCCAAATTGGTCAGCTTACTGTGCAGCCTCCTTGAGACCCTCCAATAGAGTCTGACCGTAGACTTGGAGCCTCTCCTTACCTTCTGTTCTGTTGTAGTCCCAGTCAGGACACAAGAGGGGAAAGGCAGTATTGATGGTATCTACATTAGTTATGGGCTGGCCATTGTCACCCAGAACCAATTTCTGGGCTTCAGTTTGGATAAGCTCTCTTTCTTCTGTGGTGAAAAGTATCTGGAGAAGCTGCTAGCAATCATCCCAAGTGGGCTGATGAGTGAATAGGACAAAATCTAGAAGATAATTAAATTCCTAGAATTATCATAAAAGTTTGCATTCTGAAACTTCTGGTTATATAAATCACTAGTAGCAAAGGGCCAGTAATGGTGGGGCTGGTCCTCTCAGTCATTAGGGCACCCCATAGCATGGAGTGGCAGGACAGTGGAATCTGCAAGCCCCATCCATGGAGCCAGGCAGCGGAATCTCCTTCTGCACAAGAAGGGTCTGCCTGAGGGCTCATTAGGTCTGGAGCCAGTTCCACTCCTTTCTCATTCTCAATTGGGTCTGAGCTGTTCTGAGCTGGGGGTTGTTGATTGCCATTTATCTGAGCCTCTGGAAGCTGAAGCGGTGGATTAGGGACTGGGAAAGAGTGACAGGGAGGGGGAAAGACAAAATCTTCCTCTGTTCCCCCTGGAGTATTTGGTATAGCGGTGCTGAAGGTTTGGTTTCATTTTGTCCCTTTAGTGCTTAGTGAAACAGAGAACTGAACATAACTGGCAGCCCTCAACAAAGATAGCACTAAAACCACAGCTCCACCCTCTTTATCCTTGAACCAACTTGGCGGCTAGCCACATATTGCCTGTGGCTGGCAATTTAAAACATAGCCATCAGATGTTGCTGATGGTGTTGCTGCCTCCCATGGTATAACACTGTGGAGCTAACATTGTAATCAAATAGATTTTATAACCAACTGCATAACAGAACAATATAGAATAATTTTAAACTGTAGTTGGAACTATTCTGGCCATATCAGACCTGTCAGCCAGAAAGAAACAGCATTAATCCATTTATTTGGGAATTGGCAGCCAGGCATATACTTGAAATCTACCTGTTAATCTGAATAGACCTTCACAAACCAGGGCTGAAAAACCACACACTGAATATATATATATATATATATATATATATATATATATATATATCTCCCATAAGAACATTATTATAAAATACCTGATAAACTTTAAAATGTCCCATGGGCTTAACACATTTTTAGAAGAAATCTGTTTTTGGAGTATCAAAATAAAGTACCCTTTTTAGGAGTAAAATCATAAAGCATAACCATAATTTTAAAGGTCAAAAACAAATTTTACCAATATAAACAATTTAATCTCTAAAATCAATACTAATTTAAAATGAGACTTGTCTTCTTAGTCTAAAAGGAGATAGGATGGTTTCTGTTCATGTCTAGAGGAATTTCTTCTATCCTATCCTTGTGGCCTTGTGCCTTAAGGCAGGAAAAATCCCCTCCCACAGAATAGCAGGGTTGGGTATTGTGTATTGTGGTTTTTTGTTTGTTTTATTCTGTTCTGAAATTAAAAGTATGCAAAATAAAGAAGATGCAGTTTTATACAAAAAAAAAGGAGATAGGATGATAAACAGAATTCATTAAGATGTTTTGTAATATTTTTTTGCCCTACTATATACCATGTGGCAATTGCAAGATGGCAGAGTTGCATCACATGGCATATAGCAGGCCATATGGTTGCTATTTAAAAACATCTGTGCTTCTATAGATGTTATAAACACATATGCACACATATATGTTCTAAACAAGAGTTTGAGTTTAAACTTTAAGCATATCATTTAAGATCAACCAGAGATAAACATGTAATGGCCATACATATATTTAAATAGACAGACACAACGTTTTTTTACTCCATCCAGCTGTAATTTCAAGCATTTTGTTCCATCAGCCTGGGCAAGCTTGCACTGCCTGCTCCCACCAGTGACCAGAGGTGCCCCAACTTGTAGCACTGGGAGCATGGGACAGGCAAAATCACCATGGTGCACAGCTGTTTGGTCACCAGCCTACTGAGATTATCACAAGCAAACAAAAACATAAACCTTCACATACACACAGAGAATGTACTGGGTACAATGCATGCAAAGAGAAAGGAATAGGAAGCAAAAAACAAAGGAACAGTGACCCGTGTCTCGATAGGTGCTCTGTCCTGTTCCCTTAGGCGTGGCCTGCCCTGAAATCTGGCTCCATCCAACTATACCAGAGCTTGAAACAGCAAACTATTGTTCTGCCAGACCAGAGATTGTGTTACACCCAGTTCGAGAGCCCCCAAAAGATCTATAGGAATCGACTCTGTTGCAAAACACATGAGGGTCTTTTTATTGTAAATTACAAGTTGCAGCTTGGGCCTACACAGCCCCACCGCCAAAGCGGTGGGAGCTGAGCGCGCCGCCCCCAGGTTAGTTGGGTGATATATAGATTCTGGTCCCTCCCAGCATGCCCAAGGCAGGGGCAATTCCTGCCTGGCAAGCATCTATTGGTCAAAATGCTACATTTTAAATTGATTGGCTATAGGAAAGTCCCCAGACCATAATGACCTGGTGTCCCTCCCTAGGGGGATGGGCCAGTTTCCTAGCAACTGTTATCTCTAGTGGGTGGGGAAAGAATGCAGGGAGGTGGCTCTTCCCCTCAGGGCATTACTAGACTTCTTTACTGTACCTACTTCAGGTCTTAATAATAGCTGCTAATTTATCTTTTGGTCTCTCAATTGGAGTAGCAACACACCTGTCGAGCTCTGCCAGACCAGGGGCCAGAGCAGTAGCCAAGCTCTGCCAGACCAGGGGCCAGAGCAGTGCCCAAGCTTTGCCAGACCAGAGACCAGAGCAGTGACAGAGGTGCCAAACTTGGGGCTCCAAACACTGTAGTCATCCCTTGGCGCCTTCTTGCCTCTGTCACCAGAGCCTGTGGAGCATGGCTCAAGCCTCCCTGAAATGGGCAAAATTTAAGTCCAGGGGTTTAGAAGGAGTCTGTCCCATGTCATCAGTCAGTCCCAGTCACAAAAAACAGGCAGCAACAGACAAGACAATCAAACAGAAGAACACACACAGAGCTAGATTCCCCCCCCCAACTTGTGAAGCAAAAAAACACACACAGAGCCAGACAGCAGATCCTACCACTCCTGCGGTGGAAAAACCAAAAGTAGGACAGTGGCAAAGCAGTGCTGCAGGAGCTACCTGCCTTGTTCTCACAGATAATTGGGTTCTCTTTAACTCTTTACAGATAGGGGAGCAGGGCATCCAACCCCTCCAACTAGGTCTATACCCTCACAGGATCAGTGGTTGAGAGTAGAGAGCTGAGCTCAGGGGGAGGAGGTTGATTTAAAGGTCCCAGTCCCTCCCAGCATACCCAAAGCAGGAGAATTCCAGCCTGGCAAGTGTCTATTGGTTGAAACACAAAAGGGAATGTTGCGTTTTAAACTGATTGGCTATGGGAAGGTGTCAAAACCATTAATTGGTCTTGCTTCCTTTGTTTGGCTATCATTAGGGATAGGGGCCATCTGAGCCAGTTTCCTCTCAGCTGTATCTCTACTGTGCAGGAAAGAATGCAGTAAGGCTGGTTCCTCCCCTCAGGTAGCTGGACATGTTTCCATGTTTCTGGCCTTTCTTCAGGCTTATGTTTTAAACTTTAATCCAGTAACCCCCCAAAAAACCCTAATTTTTAATTCTTTTGTCTCTCACAAGATGGTTCAGAAGGTAAAGGCATCATTGCATGCAAACCTGCAAATCTAGCCTGAATTTCAATCCTGAAAACAATATAAAGGTAGGAGGGTATGGTAGCACACATATTTAGTCCTAGCACTTATGAGGCAAAAGTGGGTTGGTTTCTGTGAGGCCAGCCTAGGCTATATAGTGAGTTCCAGGACAGCGTGGGCTATGTAGAGACCCCATCTGAAAAAAAAAAACAATAAATAAATAAAATCATGTGCTAAAGACAGTGTTTCATTTTTCCCTCCCTCCCTTCCTTCCTTCCTTCCTTCCTTCCTTCCTTCCTTCCTTCCTTCCTTCCTTCCTTCCTTCTTTCCTTCCTTCCTTCCTTCCTTTCTTTCTTTCTTTCTTTCTTTCTTTCTTTCTTTCTTTCTTTCTTTCTTTCTTTCTTTCCTCAGTACTTTTTGTTTTTCTTTCCTTTTCTTTTTTTGGGACAGGGTCTCAGTCTAGCCCAGGGTGACCTGGAAATCACTATAGTGCATATTAACTTTGATCTTATGTAATTCTTCCACCTCAGCCATTAAGAGTGCTGAAAAGGCACCTGTTAGGACCACTGATGATGATGTACACGACAAATTTTATATGAAAGAGATTTATTAGATGGAGATGAAGATAGAGAGAGAAGAGAGCAAGACATGATAGGAGGAAGGGAGAGGACCGCCTGACAGAGAAAGGGGAGAGAGCAGGAGAGTGGCAGAATAAGAGGGCAAGAGAGAGACAAAGTGGCAGGTTGATCCTTTTAAGGAGCAACTTAACCATGCCTGCCAGGTGTGAGTACCTGGCAGGTGACACATGATGACATCATAGGTTGCTAGGCAACCCAGAAGCAGGCTGCCTAAATACTAACAGCACCACCATGTCTAAGTGTTTTGTTTTTAAGGTGTGTTTTCAGAATTATTCAAAACAAAAAATTCTTTTAATAAAATAGCTTTTCCCTGACAATCATTTTGAAGATGATGCAAACACATTTCTGAAAAAAAAAATGCTTCTTTAACATATATTTTGCATTTAGCCAAGTTTTCTATCATCTGTAAATTTTAAAGATTTGATCAAGTTGTAAAAGAGCTTTAGAACTGGGGGAGTATGAAAAGCTGTGTGGCAGTGCAGGTTTTTACCCTTTTCTAGATTTTAAAGACCTTTCATTTGAATCAGAATGCCTTATTTTTGCATGTCATTGCATTTTATGCACACACATAAACATGAGAATATCAGTGCTTACAATGACTACCTTTCACTTGCAGCCCATGCAAATGTGTCTGGTCTAGGAGAGATTGAAATCTGGTTGGACCACCTTCAAATCCTTTAGAACCTGGAGCGGCTGAAAGGGTCCCACCCCAGAGGTAGTCTTCAATGATTAGGTGCACATACACAGTGTTAGGCTTACAAAGACACATAACATAAATAAAATAAATATTGAATAAAAGAATTTCAGACTGTAAAAGTAATGAACTTTCTTTCAAAAGATTATAAACGTTCTTGCTGTGGTTTGGAAAGAATGGAGGCTACCAAGTTGTATCTAGTTTATAATTGCTATTTGAGTGTGATTTTCTTTTTTTAAATTTTATTATTATTACTATTATTAGTTTACATTTTATTAACTCTGTATCCCAGCTGTATCCCGCTCCCTCATTCTCTCCCAATCCCACCCACCCTCCCTCAGCTCCTCCCTGCCCCTTTCCAAGTCCACGAATTGGGGAGGACCTCCTCCCCTTTCGTCTGGCGAGTGTGTTTTTCTTAGTACAAGTGTCACATGCCTTATCTGAAGGATAGCAGACCAGACAGATGATTCTTTGCAACCTTTCTGAAACTATGCTAGATTCTGCTTCAGGGTGAGACAGTGACTAGCACCTGGTGGTTATTTACTAGGAATTTTTTTTTTCTTTTCACAACATTTTTTAATTTTTTTTATATTAATCACAGGATATTTACTTTGTATCCCAGCCATAGCCCCCTCCCTCATTCCCTCCCAATCCCATCTTCCCTCCCTCATCTTCTCCCTGCCCCTTACCAAGTCCCCTGTTAGGGGAGGACCTCCTCCCCTTTCATCTGACCCTAGCTTATCAGCTCTCTTCAGGACTGGCTGCAATGTCCTCTTCTGTAGCCTAGCAAAGCTGCTCCTCCCTCGGGGGGTGGTGGTGGTGGTGGTTGAAGAGCTCGCCATTGAGTTCATGTCAGAAATAGTCCCTGTTCCCCTTACTAGACAACACACTTCGATACTGAGCTACCATGGGCAGGGGTTCTAGGATATATTCATACATGGTCCATGGTTGGAGTTACAGTCTCATAAAAGATCCTGTGCCCTGATATATTTAGTCCTTGTGGAGCTCCTGTCCTCTCCAGGTCATACTAATTCCCCCTTCTTTCATATGATTCCCTGCACTCTGCCCAAGGTTTGGTTATGAGTCTCAGCATCTGCTTTGATACACTCCTAGGTAGAGTCTTTCAGAGGCCCTCTGTGGTAGGCTCCTGTCTTGTTACTTGTTTTCTTCTACTTCCAATGTCCATCCCATCAGTGGACTTGAAAAGGGGCAGGGAGGAGATGAGGAAGGGAGGGTGGGATTGGGAGGGAATGAAGGAGCAGGCTACAGCTGGGATACAAAGTTAATAAACTGTAACTAATGTTAAAAAATAAAAAATTAATTAAAAAAAGAAAACTGCAAATAGTGAGACTACAAGACTGGTTGTCTCTACCTTATAAGGCAGCCATTTTGCCTATAAATAGTTGGATATTTTGAACAAAGTATGTCTACACAACACTTTTTCTGTTGGCCTTTTTTTTTTTCTGAAGGAAAAACCCAACCAGACAGCCAAAAAAAAAAAAAAAAAAAAAAACCACAAAAAAAACCCCAAAACAAACAAACAAACAAAAAACAAAAAATTCTATGCTATGGGGAGCATTGCACACATAGCCAGTACCCACGGATTTGTGTGTATTTGTTAGGAAATATGGCAATGCATTTGATTTTCCAAGTTTGATAAATTTATTTGATTCTTTACTTTTTAGTAGAACATTTATTCAAAGTGGCCTAGGATAGTATTTGGCCTATAGTGCTTCTCAATTAATATATTTTTTGAAAGACCGAAAAAAGTTAGGTGCAGTAGCACACACCTTTAATTCCAGCACTTGGGAGGCCAGCCTGGGGTACAGAGTGAGTTCCAGGTCAGTCAGGGCTACACAAAGAAACCATGTCTCAAAAAACAACAACAAAAAGAACAACAACGCCCACCCCAAAGAATAAGAAAGTAAGAAAGAGAGAGAGAGAGAAAGAGAAAGAAATCCTACTGTGATGGCACACACCTGTCATTCCAACATTTGGGAGGTAGAAGCAGGAAGATAAGGCATTTAAGTCTAGCCTGGACTACATAATGAGTTTGAGACTAGCCTAGGCTATGGAAAAGCCTGTCTTAAATTAGAATGAATATAAAGTACATCTTTATGACATTTAACAACTATGGTATAACTAGGTGATACACATTCTGAATTTCTGCAAGTGATACATTAAAAATAGAACATTTTATTAGATGGATATACCCTCCTTTTATATGTCATTCCAAATATATTAATTTCTGTACCTTGAAGCACTTAAATTTTTGAACTCTTAAACTTATTTCCTTATTTGAGATAAAAGAAGTAACGATTATTTGTAAATTTATGATGAAGAAAATAGGAGCTGGAGAAATGGCCCAGTGCTTAAGAACCCTTACTGCTCTTATGGAGGACTAGGTTCATTTCAGTTCCTAGTACTCATATGGTAGTTCATAAGCAGCTATAACTCTGGTTATAGGGGATCTGTTGCCCTTTTCTGGCTTCTGCATGTACTATATTCACATAGTGCACATACATACAAGCAGGCAGAACACTCATGCACACACACACACACACACACACACAAAAAAAAACAAAACAAAACCAAAAACAACAAAAAACCTAACAGCTTGATGCTTATCATAAGTGAATGAAGTGCAGGAAATTTTCTCTTTGGTTTTCAGCTTTTGTTTGATTGTTTGATTTGATACATACCAGATTTTTCAGCAGATTTACTATTTTTCATCATATGTATCTGTATGTGGGTATATGTATGCTCATAAGGCCTTAGAGGTTTTAGTTCCCTTGGAGATGGAGTTACAGGCACTTGGGAGATGGGAACTAAACTGAAGTCATTTGCCAGAACGATACATGCTCTTAACCACTGAGCCATTTCTCCAGCTCTCAACTAGCCCTTTTAGGGCTTGCTGTATATATCAACTAAGGGGAATGCATACCTTTTATTTATCTGTTATAGAGCAGCTTGGTCAGCTTCCTGAAATGCTGTAATGTGAGTTTGATTAAAAAAATTTGGGGGAGAGTTTAGAGCGTAGGTCTTAATGCAACCAGGGGTGGCCTCAAATTTGATGTACTCAAGTATGATCTCAAGTGTTTTCTATACTCCTGCATCCTCCTGAGTAATTTCTAGGTGCAATGACAAATGAATGACAAGATGTGTGGTTTATCTGTTGCTGGGATGAATCCCAGGGCTTCAAGCATGCTACTAATGAAACTGCATCTCCAACCTTTTTACTTCTTATACTTTGAAATTTAAGAGTTTAAGGAGTTTGCAAGAGAAATATGAATCATACTCATTTTCACTTTTGTATCACAGGAGGAAATCTGTAGAGGAATGCTTCTATGTTCTGATGCTGTTTAGGACAGGGTCTCCCTAGTCAACATTAGCTGTCCTAGAACTCACTATGAAGACCAGGCTGGCTTTGAACTCAGAGACCCACCTGTCTCTACCTCCCAAGTGCTAGGATTATAGTCATTTGCTACCACACCTGTTTCCAATGTTCTTTTATTCAAATGCTAGGCCATTACTAGTTTTGGAAGCATGTGAAGACAGAGAAAAATCCAGCCTCTTATTCTGTGATCCTTCTACCATATCTCCATGTCTAAAAATGTCAATGTGTGACACATTTATAACTGTTATAAGCATTATTTTAGATTTGAGGCACTATGTGATGAATAAATTATTTTCAAATATGCTAATGTATACACTTTGGCTTGGGACATCCCAAGAATCTAAACATATGTAAATATAAGTGTATGTACATATATATTAATTACAAGAAAATTTTAAAGATTAATTTTTATGTTCTGGCCAAAGGTTATTACATGTTTATACATTTACTTTATGCACTGTGCCTGTGTGGAGGTCAGAAGACTTAGAGGAGTCAGTTTTCTCCTTCTACCATCTGGGTCTCAGGGACGAAACTCAAGTTGTCAGGCTCACCATTAGGCCATTTTGTGGGCTCCCAAGTCATGTGTTTTTAATGACTTGTATTTATGAAAATACCAGTTAACTACTCTATGTTTCCAATTGAGCATGTCACTCGATAAGGTATGATATTCTGCAGCTTTGTCTTAATATTTTTGAGGAGGCTTGTTATTGATAAAGCACTTCTATATGAGACAATTTCAGGAGCACTGAGAAGGGTGTGCCATCAGCCTGACACCATAAAATATGATGACTTTGAAAGTTCTTTGTATCAGAGAGCAAGTGGAAAATATCACTTCAATAAGAGATGTGAAACCACAGGCATTAAAACAGCAGTCCAAAATATCCTAGCTCAATGACCTATTTTCTTTTAAAAAGTTATCCTTGTTCATGGACTAGAGGTAGATAATAGACTTTTAGTTTTGGTCCCTGTAGTGTTGGGTAGATTTGAACATTGCAAGCTATCATTTAGGATCTAGGGCAACTGAAAACATGAAATAATTCAGGGACAGTGACTTAAAACAGCACTGTTTATTAGGTATTTACTATATGCGAGCTGTTTTACATTACAACAACACTTTGCTAGGTAGGTATTATGATGCCCAGGTTACCGATGAGAAAACTTAGCTTCAGTGAGTCTTATCTCACTGAAGTTTGGCATGTCCAAGTTTGTATAGCCTACGAAGTGCAGTCAACTGGATTTGAATCCATGTGTTTCTAATTCATAAACATGTGATGAACCATTGTACAATAATTCTTATTAACTTAAGGATAATAATACCTACCATGGGATATTTTAAGAATCCAAATTTTTTTATAGGAACTCTAAGTGTGCTTTGTAATTGCTGATAAAGTTCTTTGAAATCAAAGTCACACAATGAGAAGTGGAAGACAGTGTGTGTCTGACTACACATTAAAGAAACCAAGGCTGTTTGTACCTTGTTCTTAGTTTTCTGATGACTGACTCTTTTCTGTTCTAGACATAGATTTTGAAATGCGAGTCATTGGTTCTATGACACCCAGTGATGTCATAAAGAGCATAGACACCTTTCCCTGTAGCCGAGGGCAGAAAGAGAAGATGATGGCTGGTGTGTCTATTTATATATATATAAATCTGCTAAGGGCCCCAGAGTTCTTTTGGGCAGAGTTAGGATTTCTGTATGGTTCTAATTACAGTTTAGCATCGCTGTTGTTTCTTTTCTTGTTTGTCATAGGAACTGGCCTGTTCCTCCAGTTAAAGGACAACAATCATTTCTTAATGAAAGACATTGCCTTCCTGTCTGGTAAGCAAACGTTATTATGAATTTAAGGGGAGATGAATATATGAACTGGTCGGCAGAATTCATTTGAAACTTATATAAATAGCTTGCTAACCATATCCATATATAAACACACATACATTTGTTTGTAAAATGTTTCAATAATCATTTATATGTTATAGATCTAGTTACAAAAGGACACTCCAAATAATTAAGGACTTTTAGATAGTTTTAAACATGTAATTAAGACCAACCTTACTACTCTTGTATATTTGACTTTTAGATTAAGTCTTTAGATACCCACAGTGGGGGAATATGTGTCTTAGAAGGGTGTGGTCTAGATTTATTTATTTATCTATCTATCTATCCATCTATCTATTTATTTCTTATTTTCATTCATTCATTCATAGACAGAGTCTCATTATGTAGCCTTGGCTCATCTGGAACATGCTCTATAAACAAGGCTGACCTCAAGCTCATAGAGAACCATTTGCCTCTGCCTCCCAATTTCTGAGATTAAAGGTTCATTCTATCACATCCAGCCCTTTTTCTTTTTATACTTACTATTTTTATGTGTATGGGTGTTTTTGTCTACATGTATGTTTGTGTGCCACATGCATGAGATGTTTGCAGAACAGGGCATAAGATCCCCTGGAACTGGTTTTGAGCTGCTCAGGGTCTTCTGCAAGAGCTGCTCATGCTCTTAACTGCTGAGCCATCTCTCCAGGCCCTAATCTTTTTTCTTAATAATGGTGCCCTAACCTAAAGCATAAAAATTGGGTGATGTTGGAACTGAGTTCAGTCCTCACCTAGTCCTGAAAAAAAGAAAGAAAAGATAAGAATTGAATTATGCATAAAACAAGGGAAGACAGATTAACTCTGGTACTGTGTGTAATCCTGAAGTGCCCTAGAACACACACACACACACACACACACACACACACACACACACACACACACACATTTGTGCACTGGATTTAGTAGTTTCTGTCTGGGGTATATCACCAATGGATAGAGGACATAACTATTCTGTCATAGTAAATTTAGCTGTGTGTCGCTTTTTTCATTTTTATTAATTAATGCAATCTACATCTCAATCATAGGCTGCTCCTTCCTCTCCGTCCAGTCTCATCCTCTCTCCTGCATCCCCTCTCCCCAGCTCATATCTATTCACATGTGGACTGAGTTCATCTTCCTCCCCTGTGGCCTTGTAAGGAAGTCCCATCAGGGAAGTGATGAAAAAGCAAACAACATAGTCCATGTCAGAGATATCTCCCCTAACTAGTGGGCCCATATGAAGCCTAAGACATCCAATGGCTACTTATGAGTAGGTTTGCTTTTAAGATTGTCACTGTTGAGGCTAGAGAAATGGCTCACCAATGGTTAGGAACACTGGCTGCTCTTTCCAGAGGACCTGGGTTCCCCAACATCCACATGGCAACTCACAGCTCTCTGTAACTCCACAGATTCCAGGGTATCTGACACCCTTACACAGACATACATACAGGCAAACCACAGATACATAAAAAATAAAAATAAAAGACTTGTTTGTGTTTCTCAGACAGTGGTAGAAGTCTTGTGTCTTAAGTACTTTTTTGCTTTATTCAAGTGTTCTACCACTAAGCCATCTGTGTTGCCCAAATCGTGTTTGGAAGAGAACCATCCTTGGAGATTTTTGCCTCCATCTACACACTTTTCACTTTTCTTTTGTCCACAGCATTTTTGTGTTTTTTTTTATGCTTCTGCTTACACTTTCTTTTGAAAAAAAAAAAAAAGTTTCCAATAGGCAAATATGATTACCACCCCCACTTAAAATTTAAAGATTTTCTTCGTTCTTTTATTACAGATGTTCTATCTAGCACAGTACATGTAGGTGTTCCCAATGGTAGTAAGTTTAATAGATTAAAATTTATTAGTCAGCCAGGGATAACTGACCCTTAGAGGAGCCATGTATCATTTCCGTTGAAAGGTGATGTTTGCTTACATAGTACTAGTGCTCCCCAGCCTGTTTGGGAAGAGAGAGGGGAAGTGAGGTTAGGGGAGGGAAGGAAGAGGATGTCTTAGTTTGCTTTCTATTACTGTGATAAACACCATGACCAAAAGGAACTGAGATGTGATGGCTACTCTTGGTTCAGATCTTTTCCTATAGAGGACCATTACTGATACAGAAGGTTTGTTTGGTTTACAAGTTTTAATCTCAGTTCATCAGTAAAGGAAGTCAGGATAGTCACTCAAGCAGGAGCAGAGCCAGTAGCCATGGGATAAAGTGCTTACTAACTTACTCTTTAGGGTTTGCTCAGCTTGCTTCCTTAAAAAACCTGGACTACCTGCCTGGGGTGGCACCACTCATATTGGGCTGGAAACATCCCCATCAATCATCAATTTAAAAAAAGCCCCACAGACATGCCCACAGTCCATTCTGATGAATTCATTTTCTCATTTGAGGGTTCCCCTTTCCCAGGTTTTTCTTGTTGTGTCAAGTTGACCAAAAATAACCAGCACAGAAGGAGAGGGGGAGAGAGATTATGTTCTGTCAAATGTTGAGGGCTGGGTGGTGAAATTTCTATCATCAGTTTTATTTTGTATGTTTTGTAGCTCTGCTATTAGTGCATAAGCATGTAAGGTTGTGTCCCTTTGATAGGTTGGCACTTTAAACATTATCTAATGAACTTGAAAAGTACGAATTTTGCTTTTAAAAAATTATGTTTCTGCTTGTGCAAATGAGTGCAGGTGCCTGCAGAGGCTGAAGAGGGTGTAGGAACCCTTGGAACTGAAGTTACAGGTGCTTGTGAGCCACCTGACATGTGTGCTTGGAACTGAACTTGGTCAGTCCCTCTACAAGAGCACTGTCAACTGTGAAACCATTTCTCCAGTCCCTCAAATGTACTTTGCTAAAAAAATATTTTAGATTTACTTTTATGTATGAATATTTTGTGTGCATGTATGTTCATCATATGCATGCCTGGTGTCTGTGGAGTGAAGAAGAGGATGTCAACTCCCCTGGAATTGGAGTTTCAGATGATTGTGAGGCACATGTACGTGCTGGGATTTGAATCTGGGTCCTCTGCAAGAGCACTGAGTGCTGTTAACTGCTGAGCCATCTCTCTAGACACTGATTTCTCTCTCTCTCTCTCTCTCTCTTTCTCTCTTTCTCTCTCTTTCTCTCTTTCTCTCTCTCTCTCTCTCTCTCTCTCTCTCTCTCTCTCTTTCTTTCTTTCTTTCTTTCTTTCTTTTTTTTCTTTCTTCTTTTTTGGACTTTTTCAAAACCAGGTCTCCCTGTGTACCCCTGTCTGTCTTGGAACTCACTACATAGATGGGATTAAAGATGCACTACTATGCCCAGCTCTCCTGAACTTTTTCATATCTAGTAATATTCTTGGCTCTAAAATCTAGTTTTCTTAATATTAGACAGTATAACAGGGTAGATTTCTGCCTCTTTCTACTCTCTCATTTCTAGTAAGTAGCATATGTTGCCATATTTATTTGGGTTCTTCATGATCTACCACTAAAGTTTACACTTGTATGGAGTGTGAAAGGGCTTTGCCATCTAAGCCATCACTCTAGCCCTGATTTTTGAACTTTAATTGTAACTTAGATCATTTACTGTGTATACTACTCTTTTTCCTTTCCTGCTTACTGTAACTCCTTGTGCTCAGTTTTATAAAGTTTTCCAGTTTCTCATTTGGAATTTAGGATCACAACCTTAGAATACACAGTGGTTGCTTAATCTTCTTTAGTTGTCCAACTTAGCAGAATCATCTGTTTCTTCAGCCACATTTATTACACATATCACATGAAATTCTCTTCTTACTTGCTTATTCATTTTGTCCACTTTGTTTTTCTTTCTTTCTTTTTTGTTTTTTTTTTTTTAGAAACCACTGTGCTAAATTTTACTTATTGTTGTTTTGGTTTATATGGTAATTCTTATAAAAATCTTGGATACCCCAAACAGTCTTCTAATCATAATCTTTAAATATGAAAATCCGTATTATGTTTTGTCACACAATTTGTTAATTTGGTTTATTTTAGGTGGCCGGGGAAAGGACAATGCCTGGATCATTACATTTCCGGAAAATTGTAACTTCAGATTCATTCCAGAGGATGTAATTGCAAAAGTGCTCAATTACTTGACATCTCTTGCAAGGCATGTAGTATTCCACTACATTCTAAAATCTTGTTTTATATCAAATATCCACTTAAAGGTTATAACAGGAAGATTGCTTATTAGAATAGTTTCTATTACTGTTATTGTAAATGGTAAGTAAATTCCCCTAAAGTAGATAAATAAAACAAAAGGGGAGGCTGACAGATACTTAGATTATAAATATATTTAAAAATATACTGTAGTTGAGGAATGGATACAGAAAGTGTGGTACTTTTACACAATGGAATACTACTCAGCAATTAAAAACGAGGACATCATGAAATTTGCAGGCAAATGGTAGGACCTAGAAATGATCATCCTGAGTGAGGTATCCCAAAAGCAGAAAGACTCACATGGTATATACTCACTTATATAGACTATAACATAGGATAAATATACTGAAATCTATACACCTAAAGAAGATAAACAAGAAAGGGGACATGGGGTAAGATGACCAATCCTCACTTAGAAAGACAAATGGGATAGACACTGGATGTAGGAGAAAACAAGTAACAGGACAGGAGCCTACCACAGAGGGCCTCTGAAAGACTCTACCTAGCAGTGTATCAAAACAGATATTAAGACTCATAACCAAACCTTCAACAGAGTGCAGGGAATCATATGAAAGAAAGGGGAGTTAGTAAGACCTGGAGAGGACAGGAGCTCCACAAGGACCAAATATATCAGGGCACAGGGAACTTTCATGAGACTGTTTCTCCAACCAAGGACGTGTATGGATATAACCTAGAACCCCTGCTCAGATATGGTAGCTCAGTATCCAAGTGGGTTTTCTAGTAAGGGGAACAAGGACTATTTCTGACATGAACTCAATGGTGAGCTCTTCGACACCCCCCCCCCCGAGGGAGGAGCAGCCTTACTAGACCACAGAAGAGGACATTGCAGCCAGTCCTGAAGAGACCTGATAATCTAGGGTGAGATGAAAGGGGAGGAGGTCCTCCCTTATCAGTGGACTTGGTAAAGGGCAGAGAGGAGATGAGGGAGGGAGGGTGGGATTGGGAGGGAATGAGGGGGAGGGCTACAGCTGGGATACAAAGTAAATAATCGGTGATTAATATGAAAAATAATAAATAAATAAATAAATACTGTAAAACATAGACTGAGGAGAAAATATATAAATATATGAGAATCTATGTAAACAGACAGAGTACTCTACAAGTGCTGGCTATCACAAAGTATGACAGTTGTGCATAAAAGGATACATTACTAGTTAAGAGTGAAGGAAGACATTTTTCTTTTTGTTCAAGGATTACATATAAAGACTGTATCTTATAATCAGCAGCTGTGTTGGGAGCTACTAGGCAGGATAATTTGATAATAAAATCAGCCGGAATTACTGTGTGTTAAAATGAAAAACTTAGGCGTCTCTTTGGAAGGGCCGAAGAGATTTCTCAACATTAAGAATGTTTGCTACATAATCAATAGGACCATTTATCAGATTCTAACATCTGAGTAATAAGATAGGCATGTCACATACACCTGTAAACCCAACTATGAGGAGATGGAGACAAGAGAATCTTAGATTTTTGGTTTCTAGTTTAGCAAAGAAAATTTGATCCCCATGTTTAGGGAAATAACCTCATCTCAAAAGAATAAGTGGAGAATGACAGAGGAGAACACCCAATATCCCCTTCTTACACACACACACATGCAATACTTTAGAGAGATTATATTTATATTGAATATAACTATTAATTTATCTATTTATTTACTAATAAAACACAGGTTCCTACTTTGTAGACCCAGCTGGCTGGCTGGCCTGGACTTCCCTATGCACTTTTCTCTATGCAGACCAGACTGGCCTCACATTCAGAGATCTTCCTACTTCTGTTTCCAGAGTACTGGGACTAAAGAGATGTGCCACCATGCCCAGCCAACATAAATTTTTAAAGAGAGCAGTTTCCATTTATTAACCCAAAAGAATAAAGAACATAATTTTTTTGAAGAGCCTTATGAACAAAAATCAAGCTCTAGAAGATTAAATGTATAGTGTAACTATTGAAGCTTAAAAGTATTTTTAGGGCAAATCAAAGTTATATTATCTATTATACTGCCTTCCCTCAAACTCAAAGAGAAGTCTGCTGTGAAAAACAATATATTTATTTATATAGTTTTCTTTCTTTTCTTTTTCTTTTTTAGACAGGGTTTCTCTGTGTAGCCTTTGCTATCCTAGACTCTCTTTGTAGACCAGGCTGACCTCAAACTCACACAGAGCTGCCTCTGCCTTACCCAGCTACTATATATTTTTCAAGTAAATGAAAAGATCATTGATAAATTGCTGTGTGAATTTGATACTATGAAATACAGTGGTTTTTGAGTTTTCACATCACCAAGATTTCAGGATTCCAAATCCGTTTTCCAAATCACCCTTATCATGCAATCATGTATTTCATTTTTGTATTTTTATTTTATTTTACATGTATATGTGTGTTTTTGTGTAAGTGAATGCCAAGTCTCTGTGTGTACCTGTGGAAGCCAGAAAATGGATCTCTTGGAACTAAAGTTACAGGTGGTTGTGGAGTGGGAACCAAACTCAGAACCTCTGAAGAGAAGCAAGTATTCCTAACTACTGAGCCATCTCTCCAGGTTCTTCATTTTCCTATTTAAAAGATTGAAGTTAGTATTGATAAAGAAAGTTTAAAGAATAAATACGGGAGGGAATACAGACTTTTTTTTTTTTTTTTAATGTGGCAGAATTTTTCTGTCCTGGAACTCAATCTTAGACCAGGATAGCCTTGAACATAGAGATCTGCCTGCCTTCACATTCAAAGTGCTGGGATCAAAGGCATGCAACACTATGCCCAGCTCTCTTGAACTTTTTTTCTTTATTAATTACACTTTATTCACTTTGTATCCCCCCTGTGGTTCCCTCCCTCCTCCGGTCCCAATCCCTCCCTTCCTCCACCCTCTGCATGCATGCCCCTCCCCAAGTCCACTGATACAGGAGGTCTTCTTTTTCTTCCTTCTGATCCTAGTCAATTAAGTCTCATCAGGAGTGGCTGCATTGACTTCTTCTGTGGCCTGGTAATGCTGCTCCCCCCTTAAGGGTTGGTAATTAAAGAGCAGGCCAATCAGTTCATGTCAGAGACAGTCCCTGTTCCTATTACAATGGAACTCACTTAGATACTGAACTGTCAAGGGCTACCTCTGTTCAGGGGTCTTAGGCTATCTCTATGCATAGTCCTTAGTTGGAGTATCAGTCTCAGGAAGACCCCTGTGCTCAGATTTTTTGGTTCTGTTGCTTATGGGCAACTCTTGGGCAGAGTGCAGGGAATCTTAGGAAAGAAGTGGGAAACAGTAAGATCTGGAGAGGACAGGAACTCCACAGGAGAGCAACAGAACCAAAAAAAAAAAAAAATCTCTTGAACTTTTTTATATCTAGTAATATCTCTCATTCTGAAATCTAGTTTTAAAATAATTTTTAAAGATAGCAGAAGTTGTTTGTTTGTTTGTTTTGAGAAAAGGTCTCATTGTGTAGCGCTGGCTGTCCTGGAACTCACTTCTGTAGCCCAGGATGGCCTCAAATTTACAGAGATTAGTCTGCCTCAGCCTCTCTGAATGCTGAGATTAAAGGTGTGCAACACCACTCCTGGCTAAATTAGCACTTCTAAATCTAAACATGTCTTCAGTTATATATCACTGTAAAATACATAATCATAAATAAAAACAGCTAACAAATAGGGTTGTTACTGACAGGAATTATCATTTCTTTTTCTTTTATAGGCAAAGTGGATCTGATTCCCACTTTACTATTGTTCTGGATCGAAGACTAGATACATGGTCTTCCCTCAAAATTTCCCTCCAGAAAATCTCAGTAAGTACCATGCACTTTATAGTTGTGGCTTCTTCCTTTATATATACTTAGCCTTTTGAAAGTGTGTGTTCTTTTGATA
The DNA here is from genome assembly GCF_030254825.1 of Meriones unguiculatus. NCBI lineage: Eukaryota > Metazoa > Chordata > Mammalia > Rodentia > Muridae > Meriones > Meriones unguiculatus. The sequence continues at coordinate 101,940,950 of NC_083369.1, read as the reverse complement.
ATGATAGGGCGGAGACAATAAAATTGATATGAGAAGGGAAAGTAGGGACAAGATGTTAAGTTCTGAAGTAAAGAACTCCCTCCAATATAAATCCTAATGGGAAAGAATGAGCAATTGATGGTTCAAGTTATAAGTGAGCAAATACTTGTGGTTTTGTATGACTTTCAGACGAAGGCATATATTTTATGAAACCTTTTAGAAAATGGAGATAGCTATGTTGTATACCCATGGCACATAGCACAATATAAAGAATAAAGTTTCAAGCAACAGCTGGTGTTCCAGCCACCCAGAGATAAGCCTTTCTATTAACATTTTGGTGTGAATCTTTCTACACTTATTTTTCCTAGGATAGAATACATATGTGAGCCCTCCCCCCCCCCGATTTCTATATCTCTCCAATTGAAAATGTAGTCTTTAGTTTTCAAAGATTCAGAAAGAGAATATAATTTTCCTAAAAGACACGATACAACCTTCCCAAAAGCCATGATAGATTTACACTATCAAGCTCTCCAGGATATACTGCTGCCTCCCTCTAAAAGAAAATGAGTTAGATGAGGAGGTCACAGACTTTTTTGAGCTGGAGAGATTTTCTGCAGCCCATGTTCTCTCTCAGAACCATGTTGCCAGGACTTACTGTACTTTATCTTTGAGATTACAGTATAATCAACCATGATAAATTCTTTTTTCATTTATTATTTTTTATTTCTGTCACTTTATTTTTACAAAAATAGGGAACTAAGCAATAAACAATACAGTAGGAGTTGTTTATTTTTAAGCAGTTATATAAAAATATGAATGTTTCGTATTTATTGGTTATCATGTAAGGTTTCATAGTCTGTACATTGTATGATGTTTAAACCAAGAAAATCATATGTATTTTCAAACATTTATTGTTCCTTTTTGGTGAAAAATCCATTTAAGCTTTCCGAATGGGGTAGCACATTATTATTATCTCTTGTCCTTTTACTGGAACTTCTTGCTCCTTTGGTCTTCTCTGTCTCCTGACTTTCTCAGAGGCCACTCCCACCAGAGGAAGTTTATTTAGTTGCAAAGGCATGACAAATATTGAGGTTGTTGAAGTTCTGAGTCAGTACCTTTTTTGCTATATTATTTGTTGATAAACATTAAAAGTGTAGTAACACTTGGAGCCAGATATAATAGCAAAGTGAGTAAGGCCATCTGTTTCATATTTATTGTGAGTTACTCTTTATTTGGGGATCATTTAGTAGTGGTTTTCTGTTATTTGTTTATAAAAAGTATTTAATCATAAACAGTGCATCTTAATTTCCTTTTCTGTTGCCGTGGTGGAACTCTCTTGGGAAAGCCACAGAAGGGAGAAAGCTCCTGATTCTAGACTATAATCTTTCATAGCAGAGGAGTCCCAGGAACTTGAAGCATCTGATCACATTATATCCTCAGCCAAAAGAACAGAGAAATGAATGTGTATATGGTAATGTACAGCTCACTTTCTCCACTGTCACACAATTCAGGATTCACTGCCTTGGGAATCGTGCCACCCACAGTGGGCAGGTTTTCCCACCTCAATGTACACCATTAAAACAATCAATTCCCCAAAGACACATACAGAGGCCCATCCATCACCCAGGTGATTTTAGAATTTATCAGATTGACACTTACCACTAATCATCACATAGTGAAAAGAAGACACCACAGTATTAAAACAATTTACTGTAATAAAATAACAGCACTGACTGTAGTTCTGTTGGTAGAGTGCTTGCCTACAAAGTTCTGGGTTCCATTCCCAACACTACATAAATCAGGCATGGTGGTTCATGCTTGTAATGCTCATCATAAGGAGGCAGAAGTAGAACAGGCAGGTCAAGGTCATACTCAGCTACATAGTGAGCTTGAACCCAGTCTGTGTTATATGAGATCCTGTCTCAAACAACAACTACAACATAACCTTCAGGAATATATTTTTTCTTCTCAAAAGCAGTCATAGTTATTAAGTAGCATTGTTACCTCTATTTCTTGATTAAGAACTATTATCAAACCAGGTGCGGTGATGCACGCCTATAATCCCAGCACTCAGGGAGGCAGAGGCAAAGGCAGATGGGTCTCTGTGCATTCAAGGCCAGCCTGGTCTACAAAGTGAGTCCAGATAGCCAAGGCTACACAAGGAAACTCTGTGCTGAAAACAAAACAAAGCAAAACAACAAACAAACAAACAAACAAAAAAGAAAGAATAAAAGAGATCCATAAACCCTTAGCTAAACAAAACATCTCTTTGGCCTGGGTCTATATGCTCTTAATGGATAAAACATGGCAGCTCACAAACAACCCATACTCCAGTTCCAGGGGATTTGACCTCCCTCTTACCTTCCATAGGCTCCCACATGAATGTGGTACACAGATACATACTTAGACTCACACATATATGCATAAATTAAAATAAATATTAATAAAATTTGGCCATGCCTGGTGGTGCAAGCCTTTAATCCCAGCACTCTAGGAAGCAGAGGTAGACAGATTTCTGAGCTTATGGCCAGCCTGATCCACAAAGTGAGTTCTAGGACAGCCAGAGCTACACAGAGAAACCCTGTCTCAAAAAAAACAAAAAACAGCAACAAAAAATTGTGTTTATCAATGAACAAAATGTAATGCTTTCACACACACACACACACACACACACACACACACACACACACACACTCATATTGTGTAATGAAATGTCTGTCACTTAATCACCTTTTGTGTTAAGATTCCACCACAGATTTAACTGTTTTGGGGGAAGGTTAATTTGAGGGAGAATCTTCTCCATCTTAAAAAGTTTGCATACATGTTTTGTTCTTTCTAGATTATGGATACAATATTACAATGTATTTCTCAATGCTTAAATGAAGAATAGAATGTAGTAAAACAATACAGAATTGAAGTTAATGTCTCAGACCAGGGCAGGACAAGAGGACAAGGTATCAGTGAGTACCACCTTCACAAAGAATCTTCGCATTCCACCTTAAAAAATCTAACTACGCAGAGGCAAGCCAGTTCCATCCAGACTGTTCCTAAGGAGGAGAGTGGGTTTTTTTCCCCTCTTCCTCCACTCTTAGGACGTGCCTGATCTTCCTGAATAGTCCAGCACAAGCTAATCCACAAGGTTCAATCAGGCTAAGTAGTTGGGGGACCGTGTCAACTCTGAATTACAATGAGCAGCAGGGGAGGATCTGTCAGCTGACTAATCAAGGATAGTGGATTTTTTTTTTTTTTTTTTTTTTTTTTGCAGCTCTGCCGCGGTGGTAATGGACGCAGCTTTAGCTTTGTTTGATAGGGATTTTTTTGCTGTTGGTTTTAAATACCACGCAAGAAGCAGCTTGTATTTCATCAATGTTGCGTTGACAATCGGAAAAGAAGAGTGTAATTGTGTATAGGTGAGATGGCAGAAGCAAATCCCCCGAGAGGCAAGATGAGGTTCAGAAGGAATGCGGTAAGAGCTCTGCCTGCAGTCCTGGAAAGCCTATTCCCAAGTTCAAGTGCAGGGATGCTGCAGCATGGTGCTACAGCACAAACTGCTGAGTGGGGCTTTTCAGAAAAGACGGGGAGAATGGAGTCTTGTATTTTTGTGAACTGCCTTGATGTGCTTACTGTGGAACTGGCCTAGGGTAATTTAAGGAAACAGAGGTTGAATATCGCTTTAGAATCTAAGTGTTACCAAGTTTATCAGAGAGTAATGTTGGTAATGTCATTTGTTTAAGAGTGTAATAGCAATTTGGAATTGTTTGTCTGCATAGCTTTAACTCACCAGCTAAAAGAATATTTAACAAAAGGATTTATGCTTTTTTTTTTTTTTTGGACACTGGTCAAGTAGATATCTGGATGGGGTCTGGAGGTAATTTCATCAGCACTTAAAAAGGCAGTCCTGCTTAGCTGTCACTTTAAACGTGGAAACATTTAAATATCTGTAATGACAGGAAATGTTTGTAGTTGCAATTATTTTAGAAATGTGCATGTTCAAGATGCAAAATTCTAGTCTGTTGACAACTGTTTTAAGATACATTCCTGTATCTGTATCTGTGACCTGTTTTCTAACCTAGACTAAAATTTTCAAGTTTCTCTTTTAGTTACTTTCCAGAAACTTTCCTACCTACAGTTCATTCATTCATTCATTCATTCATTCATTCATATATTCATATTCTAAATTACTCAGGAAATTTCTAACATGATCTTCCAACTTGTTTTAAAGAAACATTGAAATAACCCCAGCTAATTTAATAACAAACTGGTTATGATATGAGTCATTAGATGTCACCTTAAAAAAAAATAACAACAAACTTCATGTTATTGGTGTGATAGCTTAAAATACAAACTTGCCTGCTCAACTATTGAGGTAACATGCACAAAACTAAAAAGTAAAAGAATTACTTATAGAAGAAAGCTCAATTAAATGAAAATTCAACTCAGGACAAGGAAAGTAAAGAATTACATTGTTACTGATTGGCGGGGAATGCCAGTAGTTGAATGAATGACTTTCCTAATAAGGGTTTTAGGATAGAATGCTCCTTAAAAATTACACTTATCTTATACACTTATTTGATATCAAAATAAGTGTACAGATGATTTTATGTTATGAGAATAATATCTTCACACATTTAACAGACAATTATGATGCATGTAAAATGTCTGTGAATGTGTTTTTGCAATATTTCCTGGAACTGACATTAGCAGTTTATTATCAAAGCTACCTTGACTTCACCTTTTGGAAAGTTCCTAATTCTTTTCTGTACATACATATTTTTCAATGCTGAACAGTCTTATGTATACAGAAATACAGCACACAGATGTCAGTTGAACAGATGTAGCTTCACTGAGCTACCTATGACAGCAGTTTCAATAGTAAATGCATAATAGCTACTAGCTAAGGGTGCTCTCAGTATAGCAGAGAAGTAAAGTATACTTGTAAATACCTATTTCAAAAGAACTTCAAGCTGGGAATGGGGAAGGCCTTCCATAGAAGATGGTATTTGTTTGTACCTTAAGTCACTATGTGTTTTTCTTACCTTTCCTTGATTTTTCCCATGAATTTTATTTCCATCAAATAAATTACTTTAAGTGGACCCTCTAGAAACAGGTGGATTGATTCTGAAGCCTAGAGCTATAATGATAGAAAAATTTGCTTTTCTTGACTTGAATGAAAAATTTGGGCCTAACTGGGAAGGTGTTTTTGGATTTGGGCTGGTTCTGGAAGCTATGATAGGCTGAACAAGATGGTTTAACACAATGTGAAGTTTCAATAAAGGATTAAAATGATTACCACTGGAAACAAAATGAATAGCTGGATGATGAGGATAGGATTAGAAGCCATACATGGGATAAAATGGACAAATCACAAGGAAGGGGTATTGCTTGTTTGTTCCCCAGAGCTCTTGGCAAGTTGCTTGGCAACACTTGGTAACTCATATGTTTTGTACTCTTGAAGAGTGGGGATGGGAGTAGGTTGGGGAGATAATTGAAGTGGCTTTTCCATAGAAAACTCTTCTCTGTAGCTCTAGGACATAGGATTTTCCCATGATATCACATTCCATCACAATATTAGCTTATAACAGTTTACATTCAGTGGACCACATGATGGTAAATTGGTTTTCATAACTTTAAAAATTGTTATTGGTCCCATTTTGTACAGTCAAATGAATTCATTTCTAAATTGCAGAGTAAATCTGTGTGTATATGAAGGGTTAATTGTCTATAAAAATCTATGGTCTAGACTGACACTCAACCAAGGACCATGTATGGATATAACCTAGAACCTCTGCTCAGATGTAGCCCCTGGTAGCTCAGTAACCAATTGTTTTCCCATAGTAAGGGGAACAAGGACTATTTCTGACAGGAACTCAAATGGCAGGCTCTTTGACCTCCCCACCCCCCAAAGGAGGAGCAGTCCTGCTAGGCCACAGAGGAGGACTTTGCAGCCAGTCCTGAAGATACCTGATAAAACAGGGTCAGATGAAAGGGTAGGAGGTCCTCCCCAATCCATGGACTTGGAAAGGGGCAGGGAGGAGATGAGGGAAGGAGGGTGAGATTTGGAGGGAATGAGGGAGCGGGATATAGAGTTAACAAAATGTAACTAATAATAAAAAGAAAAAAAAAAGAAAAAAGAAAAAAAATCTATGGTCTAGATAGGCTTTAACACCACTGTTTACCCACTGGCTTTACTTTGTACATTTGTAAGAAAGGATAATACCTACAGTAGTAGGAAGGCCAAGTTGAACAGTGTGTGTAAGGAGCCTAGGATGTAGGTATTGCCTTTTAGTCAAGGCCCTTAATATCAGTGTCTTTCTTTGCCCAAAAGGTTAAAAAAGAAATGCTATAAGAATAGAGACTACTTCTTAAAATAGTAATTAAGCAACATTATATGTTGTGTAATTCACTTTGAATATTTCCAAAGAAATAACTAGAGAGGTTGGAGAGATGGCTTGGTGGGTAAGACCATTGGCTGCTCTTCCAGAGTGCACTCAGATTTGGTTGCCAGCATATACAGGGCATCTCACAACCATTTGAAATTCCAGTCCTGGGGAATCCTATGCCTTCTTCTAGCCTTTGCATACAATAGGCATGTACATGGTGGCAAAATGCAGGCATATATGCAGGCAAAATGCCCATATTTTTTTTTTCCATAGGATGAGTGAACTGCCTCCTTAAAGGTATCAGACAGCCCTTGGTCCCCTTACCAACCCACATGGAAAGGAGACTGAGATACCTATGGGCTATATCTGTCTACGTCCCTTTCATGAATGGTTGATGCATCTGTCTCTTCAGGCCCCCTTGAGCCCAGATTTTTTTTGCTCTGTTGATCTCCTGTGGAGCTCCTGTCCCGTACATGTCCTTCTATGTCCCCCTTCTTCCATAAGGTTCCCTGCTTTCTGCCCAAAGTTTGACTATGTGTCTAAGCATCTGTTTTGATACCCTGCTGGGTAGAGTCTTTCAGAGAGCATCTGTGATAAGCTCCTGTCCTGTTCTTTGTCTTCTCTGGCTTCTGATGTCTATCCTGTTTGCCCTTTTGAGTGAGGATTAAGCATCTTCCCTAGGGTCCTTCTTGTTGTTTAGCTTCTTTAGGATTATGGATTTTAGTATGTTTATCCACCTTGTATGTGAGGTCAGATAGTAGAGAGGAGGCCCACCCCTATCACTGGACTAGGGGAGGACAGAGGGGGAGAAGAGGGAGGGAGGGTAGGACTCGGAGGAAATGAGAGAGGGGGTTACAGCTGGGATACAAAGTGAATAAATTGTAATAAATAATCAATTAATAAATAAAAACATTAAAAAATTATCAGACAGAAGAATATTAAATAACATTACTTTAGTAGTTAAATGGTGAATCAGGTTTATGCATCACTGAAAGACTATATATACTTGGGCAGTCCTGGGATTGGTCTGAGTTAAAGGCAAGAAAATCCATTCTCTAGGAGGGAAAGATAGTAGAGAAGTTGTTTCGTGTTTGTTTCTTTGAAGAACCAGGAAGAGTTGCTGCAGATAGCTGTGTTGGGGCTGTGGTCAGTGACTAGACACTTGAGTCCAAGCCCTGTGACAGTTCCTGTGCCTTTAAGTAGTCGCATGTTGGGAACTCAAAAGATAAAAATATCTGTATGAAACTCAAACCAGTGTTGATTTTTCTACAGTTTTTCTTTCTTTTGTTTTTGTTTAAAGAAGAAACAAAAAAAAATAAGACTGACCTATGATTACTTCTCTTTGCTTTTTTTGACAAGTTCTTCTTTATGGAGATGAGGGTGAGAGGGGGCCACACATGGGATACAAATTGAATTGTATAAGTGATAATAAAATTTAAAAAAAATTATTTATGGATTTAAAATGTAGAGTTTGATTTTGGAGAAAGTATAAAATGTGCCTTTTCATGTTTATATAACCATACAGATTAGATATTCTTAAAGCAATTGCAAATGCTATATTACTAAAGTGAAACATCACAGCTCATTTGTCATGGTCTGTGATTGCTATGCTCTGCATATCTGTTATGATATGCTGTTTGATTTTTTCATTAAAATGCTTGTATAAAATATACTATCTTGAAGTTCATCCTTATGAGTATTTCTGTGTATAGAGAATAAAATGCTTTGTTTGTCTTCTTATATGTATGCCCATATGGACAAGTTAATCTTGAACTCTGGACTCTCAGACTTAGGGCCTTACCAGTTGAGTTCTTCAGGCTTTAATTTTTCTTTTGGACAAACTAATGCTAATCTGTTAGGGGGTCTATCAGTTTAAATTTCCTCTATCTAAATTCTCATATTAAGCACAGAATGTAGAGTGATTATATATATATATATATATGCCCATGTGTAGCTATATTAATGTTCTCATTCAGCAGTTGTAACCCACAGAGGTGCTCCACAATGTTTTCACAAAATTATCAGTTGTTTCTCCTCTTTAAAAATATGGGTTTTTCTGAGCATGGTGGTGCACACCTTTAATCCCAGTACTAAGGAGACAGAGACAGTCAGATGATCTCTGCAAATCTGAGACCAGCTTGGTCAACATAGCAAGTTCTAGGTTAGCTAGGAGAGATACAATAAGACCTTGTCTAAGGGAAACCAACCAACCAACCAACCAACCAACCAACCAACCAACCAACCACCAAACAACTAGCTAACCAACCAATCAACCAACAGAAAGACTATATACTTGGGCAGTCCTGGGGTTGGTCTGAGTTAAAGGCAAGAAAATCTATTCTCTAGGAGGGAAAGATAACAAAACCTAGATTCTTAAAGCAATGATACAACCAGTTGTTTTTTAATACAGATGTTTTGATATGAGCCCTGGACAAGCTCCTAAGAGCTACCATTCCAGACATGAGCCATCATATCCAACATAACCTGGGAGCTTTATCATTCAGTCTGAGATACTTATAAAAATCCACAAACATTTAAATGACATTTAAGTTCTCAGAAAGAATGTAATATTAAATTAATGAATAAATCATGATTATAAATAGCCATAAATTAGGGGCTAGAGAGATGCGTCAGTCATTAAGAGTACTTGCTGATTTTATAGAGGGCCCTGAGTTTAGTTCCCAGCAACCATATTAGGAGGCTCACAACTATCTGTAACTCCAGGTCCAGGGGATCTGACATCCTCTTTTGGTCTCTTTGGGTTTCTGCACATATGGTAACATGGACACACACACACACAGTAAAACATATACATAAATAAAATGTAAAATAAACAAAGAAATAGACCTAAATTAGGATGCCTGTCTTACTCTCAATTCCCCCGAGGGAACATTTTTCATTTACTCCTCCCTTCATTTTAAAAGCCATTCTCTCTGCTTACTATTCTAAACACTGGTTCCAAATGCCTGAGAGCTAGAAAAGTGAAGTTCTCCATAACATTTTTCCAATATAGTGCTTAGGGAGAGAAACGTCAAAGATAGCCCTTTAAAGGAAACTGCACCATCAAAAGATGAGTAGTTCCTTTATTGCCTATAGAGTTACACTTGCAGTACTTTTCAGTATAGAATGATTCTGAAATTATCTTTGTAGATACTATGCTGACTCAATAGATAGTCCCAAATTTAGGAGACATTTGAGATCAACAGCTATGCAGCTACTCAACAAGTAAGTTGCATCGAATACTTCACCTGATTTATCAGTCGTTTATTTTATGAAATTGAAGCACACAGTTCAGACCAGGTATATTAGCTATAACTTCTATGTTCACATGTAAATCAAGTACACTGAATTTTCAATCCTAGTCCCATAATCTTAATCAGCCCTGAACAAGTACTTAGCAATTTGTCCTGTAAAGAAATGAATCTACAACCTTACATGAATCCTTTTCATAGATTCCCCCCCCCCTTTTTCAGGTGACATTTTCATTGTTTACAATGCTTGGGAATGAACCCAAGACCTCATACGTACTAGTAAAGCACCATATATTCTTAGAACATGTACTCTTTAATAACCAAACAAAAAGAGCATATAAATGAGATACATTTTAAATTATATTTTTAAATATTTATCAAAGCCTTAAGCATGCAAGGGAAGGAGTATCGGTATTTAGCCAATGCTTATTCTGTGACTCCCATTCACAGTGAGCATTACTAAAACAGTGTCCTAATTTCTTAACATTAAGAAGTTCTATTTACATCTTCATTTAACAACTGGAGAATCTGAGTATGGTGAGCAGAATAGTCAATCTCTTTATGTCTATACCTTGATCCCTCAAACCTATGAATAAGCTACCTGACATGGTAAAAGGAAGTATAAAAGCAGAATTAAAATCCTAGTTCACATGGGGTAAGATGATCAATCCTCGTTTAGAAAGACAGATGGGATGTGCATTGAACGTATGACAGGAGTCTACTGAGCGCATCTGAAAGACTCTAACTAGCAGTGTTTTCAAAGCAAAGACTCATGACCAAACCTTTGGCAGAGTACAGGGAATCATAAGAAAGAAGGGGAGTTAGTCTGATGGGGAAAGGATAGGAGCTCCACAAGGACCAAATATATCTGGGCACAGGGTCTTTTCTGAGACTGACTCTCCACCAAGGACCATGTATGGATATAACCTAGAACCTCCGCTCAGATGTAGCCTGTGGTAGCTCAGTAACCAATTGGTTTCCCAAAGTGAGGGGAACAAGGACTATTTCTAACAGGAACTCAGTGACTGGCTCTTTGACCTCCCCACCCCCTAAGGGAGGAGCAGTCCTGTTAGGCCACAGAGGAGGGCTTTGCAGCCAGTCCTGAAGATACCTGATAAAACAGGATCAGATGAATGGGGAGGAGGTCACCCCCTATCAGTGGACTTGGAAAGGGGCATGGTGGAGAGGAGGGAGGGAGGGAGGGACTTGGAGGGAATGAAAGAGCAGGATACAGCTGGGATACAGAGTTAATAAAATGTAATTGATAAGAAAAAATAAAAGATTAAAAAAAAAATCCTAGTTCACCTGACTGCAAAACCAGACTCCATCAACAGGGAATATTTGGAGAATCATAATGGGGATAGTATAAGAATCAGTTTACAGTTCAGTCCATAAGCCTAAAATGTGAAACAAAGGTGATAAATTGAAATGCCTATACCATACGTGAGGAAGGTAGTGCAAATGTGAAGTAGTCAGGATTTAGTTACAATCTAGCCTAAAAAGTATAGCAAATGTCCACCAGCACACTTCCTTATGTTGAGGAGCAACAGGAAGTGGAAGTGAGGAGCACTGTGGTGAATTAGAGAACACCCAAAAATGTGGCACTGACCAGTGAGCCCATGTCAAGGATTATCATGCTGGGAAAATGGGCCCAAGCACTGTCTAGTCTTTGATTTCTCAAGAGAAACAAGAAATCAGACTCTTACATGATACCAATACTTTTATTTTATTTCATTTTTAATATTTTATATGTTCTTAATGTGTGTGTGTGTGTGTGTGTACAAGTGTACTCAGAAGCCATAAGAAGGCTTTGGAATTCCTGGAACTTGAGAATGGAGCTTGGGTCCTCAGGGAGAGCAGCCAATGCTCTTAATCAGTGAGCTGTTTCTCAAGCCTACCTCTATGTATGTATGTATGTATGTATGTATGTAACTATCTATCTATCTATCTATCTATCTATCTATCTATCTATCTATCTATCTATCTACCTATCCATTCATCTATCTATTATCCATCATTAATCTATTTGTTTATTTAATAATCTGTCCATTCATCTATTATCTATCATTAATCTATTTATTTATTTATTCATCTATCTATGTATCTATCTTCTTTTCATTCGTGCATTTATAAATTCATTCATTCATTTTATCCAGTCTATCAATCTATCTATCTATTAATCTATCTATCTATTAATCTATCTATCTATTAATCTATCTATCTATTAATCTATCTATCTATTAATCTATCTATCTATCTATCTATCTATCTATCTATCTATCTATCTATCCATCCATCCATCCATCCATCCATCCATCTATCTATCTACCTACCTACCTACCCATCTAATCTATCTGTCTGTCTGTCTATCAACAGTGTCTCACTATATAGCCCTGGCTAGCCTGGAACTTTGTAGACCATGCTGGTCTCCAACTCACAGATCTGGGTTTTAAATTTTTTGAGATTCTGTTTTTATTTTATGTGTATGAGTGTCTGTTAGAATGTACTTCTGTTAACTACATTCATGTAGTACATGCAGTAACTGAGGAGGACAGAAGAAGGTGACAGGTTCCCTGGGAATGGACTTACAGATGGTTGTGAGCTGTCTGACTTGGGTGCTAGGAAATAGACTTGGGCCCTCTAGAAGAGCAGCCAGTACTCTTTACTGCCGAGTCACTTCTTCAGCCCTGAGATCTAGCATCTCACTGATGCTATTATTATTATTTTTCTTTCTAAATTTTATTTATTTATTTATCTATTTATTTATTTCAGTTTATTTACTTTGATACAAGGCAGACAAAGGTAGTATACTTAAACCAGTTTAAACCATTGCCTATAAATACATAACAAACATCCTAAATAATTTGTGGAATCCAAAGTCCCAGATCTAATCAAGTTGAATTGGGTGTATCTAGATAAAGGCAATGAGTAACATAATTCATAGCTTAATTAATATTTTAAGATTTATTTAACTTTATGTGTGTGTGTGCTTTTATTTTTTTAAATAGACTTTTAAATAAGACTACTTTTAACTGCTGAACTAAATTGAACAGGGGTACAGGAAGTTCTTATAAACTCATTGTTAGTTTTGTTTTATAGCTTCTTTCAATTGTTAGTAGTGTATTAAGCTTATAATGAGTATACTTGAAACATTTTTATACAGTTTGCTTTGTTATGCTTTGATCTTTCCTCTTGAGGTTGATGAGTGCATTCTCAGACTAGACCTTTGCTCCCCCTTTCCACAGAGAGCTATCTCTTTTTTCTTTTTTTTATTATTGTTATTTTTTTTTTTTACAATTTATTCACTTTGTATCCCAGTTGTAACCCTCTCCCTCATCTTCTTGTCTTACCCTCCTGCCTTCTTCCTCCCCTAAACCCTCTCCCCTAATCCACTGATAGGGTAAGTCCTCTTCTACTGTCTGACTCTAGTCTATCAGGTCTCATCAGAACTCTCTGGATCCTCTTCCTTGGTGGGCTGGCTGGACCGCCGCACCAGGGAGAAGTGGTCAAGGAGCAGAGACTGTCTCTTTTCCCCTTACTAGGGAACCCGCATGGAGACTGAGCTATCTACATCTGAGTAGGGGGTCTACATCCTCTCCATGTATGTATGATCCTTGGTTGATGCATCAGTCTCTGAAGGACCTCCCAGGACCCAGCTTTTTTTGGCTTTGTTGGTCTCCTTGTGAGGCTCCTGTCCCCTCCCCACCCCATCCCGTGTACCACTATTTCCCCTTCTTCCATGAGACTCAATGAATCTGCATGATATCTACAGAAAGGAACCAGAATCTTGTCTTGCTTTTTTTTTTTTTTTTTTTTTTTTTTTTGGTTCCCATCTGGGTTATCCAAGTCTCAAACCTTGGGATGAATTTCACTGTGTCCCTCCTTTCTTATCAAGTACACTTAATCATTATGTTTTAATGATGCTACTTTCTGGAATTTGCCCTGACTCCTGCTAATTTTGTTCTGGTTTAGAATCTGACTTGGATTACTGTAACATTCTCTAAGGCCATCTCAAGCCTGATTCAGTTCTTTCTCCAGACTTATAATATCTTTTTAAGAAGTTATGGCTAGGAATGTAGTTCTGTGGTAGGGCACTTGCATAAAGCTCTGGACCCAATTCCTGGCACTACAAGAAAAACTTAAAATAAAATAAAATAAAATAAAATAAAATAAAATAAAATAAAATGTATATCTGAGCATGGTGCTCTGGTACCATGTCCTAGAGACTTATTTACTTCTAAGGGGGAAATATCAAACTCACTCCTCTTGTGGTTCTTGCTGACATCTCTAATATCTCTCCCACTTCAAATCCTTTTCCTCTACCTTTCTTGATGGGAAATCTCAAAAGGTAGGGTAGCACAAGTCAAAGCCTCATGAGTTATTCTTAAGCACTCTGAAGCTTCACTTTATTTGTAAAATAGCCAACCTAATTCCTTCACTGAACGATGGTGAAGTAGAGCTATATTTGTTAGCAAAAATATTTGGCATAGGGTAGATATTTAATATGTGGCATACATTAATATTGGGCCATGCTGTTTACCCTTTCATTGCTAATCTTGTATAGTATTCCCCTATTTTTTTATTTTACTTTGGAATTCTTTCTTGTTTTTGTTTTTGGTTTTGGAGACAGAGTTTTTCTGTGCAGTCTTGGCTGTCCTGCACTCACTTAGTAGAACAAGCTGACCTGGAAATTACAGAGATCCTCCTACCTCTGCTCCCCAGAGTATATTTTGGAATTCTTTTATGTAGCAATTATTTTTCGCTGCTGTGATGGTTGGCTTTTGTTTGTTTGTTTATAATTGTTATTTATTATTATTTATTCACTTTGTATCCCACGTGTAGCTCTCCTCCCAGTCCCCCATCCCTCCCTTTCTCCTCCTATGACTCTCCCTTAGTTCACAGATAATGAGGACCTCTTCCCCTTTCCTCTGACCCTAGCCTATCAAGTCTCATCAGGACTGGCTGCATTGTCTTTCTCTGTGGCCTGACAAGGCTCCACACCAGGGGGAAACAATCAAAGAGCTGGCCACAGAGTTCATGTCAGGGACAGCCCCTGATCCTCTTACTAGGGAGCCCACTTGGAGATTGAGGTGCCTATGGGCTATATCTGAGCAGGGGTATTAGGTCCTCTCCATGTGTGGTCCTTGGCTGGAACAATGGTCTCTGCAGGATCCCCCTGGGCCCAGATTATTTGGCTCTGTTGGTCTCTTTGTGGAGTTCCTGTCCCCTCCAGGTCTTACTATCTTCCCCCTTTTCTATAAGTTTCCTGCACTCTGTCCAAAGTTTGGCTATGAGCCTCAGCATCTGCTTTGAAACCCTGATCAGTAGAGTCTTTCAGAGGTCCTCTGTGGTAGGCTCCTGTCTTGTTCTTTGTCTTCTCATAATTCTGATGTCTATTACATTTGCCCTTCTGAATGAAGATTGAGCATCTTCCCTAGGGTCTCCCGCCTTGTTTAGCTTCTTTAGGAGTACAAATTTTAGTATGTTTATCCTATGTTAAATGTCTAATATCCACTTATAAGTAAGTATATACTATGTGTGTCTTTCTGCTTCTAGGAAACTTCACTCAGGATGAACTTTTATAGCCTGCAAATTTCATGATTTCCTTCTTTTTAATTGCTGAGTAGTATTCCATTTTGTAAATGTACCAAAATTTCTGTATCCATTCTTTAGTTGAGAGACATCTAGGTTGTTTCCAGATTCTGGCTATTACAAACAAAGCTGGTATGAACATGGTTGAGCAAATGAACTTGTTGTATATTTGAGCATATATTGCATATATGCCTAGAAGTGGTATAGCTGGATCTTGAGGAAGAACTATTCCTAATTTTCTGAGAAAGCTCCAGACTGATTTCCAAAGTAGTTGTACAAGTTTACATTCCCACCAGCAATGGAGGAGGGTGCACCTTTCTTCACAACCTCTCCAGCACCTGTTGTCACTTGAGTTTTTGTTTTTTAATTTAAAATTTTATTTTTATATTAATTACAGTTTATTCACTTTGTATGCCAGCTGTAGCCCCCTCCCTCATACCCTACCAATCTCACCCTCCCTCCCTCACCTCCTCCCATGCCTCTCGCCAAGTCCACTGAGAGGATAGGTCTTCCTCCACCTCCATCTGACCCTAGCCTATCAGTTCTCATCACGAGTGGCTGCATTGTCTTCCTCTGTGGCCTGGTAAGGCTGCTCCCCCCTCAGGGGGAGGTGATCAAAGAACCAGCCATTTAGTTCATGTCAGAGAAGGTCCCTGTTCACTTGAGTTTTTGATCTTAGCCATTCTAATGGGTGTAAAATGGAATCTCAGAGTTGTTTTGATTACCATTTCCCTGATGACTAAGGACATTGAGCATTTCTTTAAGTGGTTCTCTGCCATTTGATATTGCTTTATTGAAAATTCTCTTTTTAGATCTGTACCCCATTTTTATTTGGATTACTTAATTTGTTGCTGTTTAACTTTATGAGTTCTTTATATATTCTGGATATCAGCCCACTGTCAGACATAGGGTTGGTGAAGATCCTTTCCCAGTCTGTAGGCTGTCATTTTGTTCTGATGGTAGTGTCCTTTGCTTTACAGAAGCTTTTCAATTTTGTAAGGTCCCATGTTTTCATTGTTGATCTTAGAGCCTGTGCTGTTGGTGTTGATGTGCTGTTCAGGAAGTTGTCTCCTGTGCCAATGAGTTCTAGGCTCTTCCCTATTTTTTTATCTAACAGGTTTAGTGTATCTGGTTTTATGTTGAGGTCTTTGATCCACTTGGACATTAGTTTCATACAGGATGATAAATATGAATCTAATTGCAGTTTTCTACATGTAGAAATCCAGTTAGGGCAGCACCATTTGTTGAAGATGCAGTCTTTTTTTTTTTTTTTTTTCCATTGTATGATTTTGGACTCTTTATCGAAAATCAGGTGTCTGTAGGTGTGTGGGTTTATTTCTGGGTCTTAGATTTGATTTGATTGATCACCATTCTGTTTTATGACAGTACCGTGCAGTTTTTATTACTATTCCTGTGTAGTACAGCTTAAGATCAGGGATGGAGATACCACTAGAAGCTCTTTTATTGTACAGGATTATTTTAGAGCAAATCTGGGTTGTTGTTGTTGTTTTTTTCCTTATGAAATTGAGAATTGTTCTTTTAAGGTCTGTAAAGAATTATGTTGGTAATTTGATGGAAATTGCACTGAGTCTGTATGTTGCTTTTGGTAGGATGGCCATTTTTACTACGTTAATCCTACCGATCCATGAGCATGGGAGATCTTTCCATCTTCTCATATCTTCTTATAATTCTTTCTTCAGAGACTGGAAGTTTTTTCATACAGGTCTTTCACTTGCTTGATTAGAATCACACCAATGCACTTTGTTATTTGAGGCTATTGTGAAGGGTGTTGTTTCCCTAATTTCTTTCTCAGCCCTTTTGTCTTTAGTATACAGGATGGCTACTGATTTTTTTTTTTAGTTAATTTTGAATCCAGGCACTTTGCTGTATGTGTTTATCAGCTGCAGGAGTTCTCTGGTAGAATTTTTGTGGTCACTCATGCATACTAGCATATCATCTGCAAATAGTGATGCTCTGATTTCTTCCTTTCTGATTTGTAGCACCTTGATCTCCTTTAGCTGTGTTATTGCTCTAGCTAGGACTTCCAGAACTATGTTGAAGAGATATGGAGAGAGTGGGCAGCCTTGTCTTGTCCCTGATTTCAATGGGATTGCTTTAAGTTTCTCTCCGTTTAGTTTGATGTTGGCTATACACTTGCTGTATATCACCTTTACTATGTTTAGGTATGTGCCTTTTATCTCTGATCTCTCCAAGACTTTAAATCTGATCGGGTGTTGGAATTTTTTTCAGAGTCTCAGGTTCAGCTTTATTTCGTAAAACAAGTCCAGTCTCTGGAACATTAAAAAAAAAAAAAAAAACTGTTTCAAAGCTTAATTAAAACAAAATTTACAAATAATTACTATCTTCGGAAAAGCACCTAGAAATTCAGGGGAAGAAAAAATGTATACATAATATAATCAAATACCAGGCTAGTTCAGCTCCTGCCAGACCCACACAAAGAGATGATCATGTGGTTTTTCTCCTTTAGTTTGTTTATATGGCGGACTACATTGATGGATTTTGGCATAAAGAACTACCCCTGCACGCCTGAGATGAAGCACAGGAGTGTGGGTAGAAGTTTTCCTTGAAGGAAAGGGTGCTTGCACATGTAGATTCTTGGAAGGCTGGAGCATAAGCACAGGTGGATGCTGGCATGGTTCGTAGGCACAGAGCATGCACCCAGGTGCCCTGAATGGCTCAGTGGACCATAGGCCTCTTGTACTTTGCTCCAGGCACTCAGATCTGTCTGGGTTGCACCATCTTGGCTCCTGGAATTGTTTGCCTGGACTCCACTGGTCCACCCAAAGAACAGTGGCTTCAATGTTGAGAACATTGTCCCAAGAATCCCAATACTGGCCACAGTGGGGATGTTGGTGGTTGTCCAATGTCTGACTGCTAGTGTAGGGAATCCCTGATCTGGGGCTCAGCTCCACTCACTCAGAGGCATATGTGGAAAATGCAGGGGGTCCATGGTTGTCTACTCTCAAATTTGGACCCTGCAGTGGTTTCTGCTGTTTGGCTGCTAGATCAGGGAGCACATAGTTGGGGCAGCTGCTGAGGCCAGAGCACAGGAAAGTGCAAGGGGTCAACAGTTCCCCACTCTCAGACCCTGGAGACATCCACAGGGGTGAGGGTCCTGGATCCATTCTGTCCCAGCTCAGAGGTTGTCCACTCTCGCCCAGAAAACTTCTGATTCATTGCTCTGGCTTTAGCCTCCCATCCACTCACCAGTATCAGAATTTTGGATCCTCTGCCCCTCAGATATGGTGTGTACTGGTCACTGCCATCTTGGAGCCTCCCAATGGTTGGCTTTAATTGTCAACCTGATACAGTGTATAATCCTTTGGGAAGATAGTCTCAATAAATAATTATCTGGATCACATTGACCTATGGAAGATTGTCTTGTTTACAATGTGGGAAGACCATGCTCACCATAGGTGGCACCATTCCCTAAGCAGCTGATCCTGAGCTTTATAAAAGAGGAGAAAGTGAGCTGAGAAAATAAGCAGTCTTGGTGCATTCAATTATTTTCTCTGCTCTTGACTGTGACCAGTTCTCCTATGTTCTTTCAGCATTGAGTTTCCCACATGATGGACTCTTGTCACTGTGAACTAATAATGCCCAAGTCTTATGAACCCCAAAGACCACCAAGAGCTGATTCTGATGCAAACATAGTAGGTTCTTTTATTACAAATTGGAGCTTGAGCCCACAGTATCACCAATGCAGTGGTTATAGAGTGTAGAGCCCAAGATCAGGGGAAGGAGGGTTTTTATTGCTTTACAGGGAGGTTTGGGAAACTACAGCTTAGCAGCTTTACAATTTGGTGATATTCAACATGAGAAAGCTTGTTACAAGGTAATTGTGGCTAACTAACATTGAGCAAACTATCTGTAGACCTCAGGAATGTTAGGTATTTCATGCCATGAAAGTTCTACTACCAGGTTGGTGGACTGCCCAGCACAGATGCCCCACCCTAAGATAAGATAAATACCTTCCCATTCTTGTGGTTACCTCTAGGCTATTCCTTGGGTAGGGAGTTTTATTATCTTCCTGTAATTGGTGACCTTTGGCTTAGTTCCTGGTGACTTTGGGGTGGGTCACTAGTTCCTGGTGAATTTTGGGGGTGTCAGGCTTGGTTCTATCAAACTAAAATTAGTCCTAAATCCTAATTCACTGTTGGTCAGTTTTTTTATTATAAAAATAAAAGGTAGAACTGCCTACTATGTGCCAGCTTTCTTCAAGAAGCTGAGGAAATACTCAAAAGTTAGTATGACATTTTGATTCAATTAATTTCTCTTTTTTTCTTCTGGGCCATTTTGGCTCACCCATGTTTCACAGGCTTTGTGATATTAATTGCTTCCTTGTGTACATTATTCTAATTCTTTTGTTTCATTTTTTGACTTACCGTGGAGTAGTGTTACTGATTATTAATAAACTCAGTTATTAAACTGTTATTTTCTTGGACAGAGATAGCATTTAATTATTCTGTACAATCCTTGATGCCTAAAAGCACTTAATAATCTTTCATTTAAATTCTTGGAGTGAGCACCTAGTGATGAAAATAAGACTTTCTTAGATGAAAGCAAAAATGTGATTCTATGATATAGTTTTCATCCATTGTTTAGTGCAGATAAACAATATTTCAGTTCCCTTTGCCTTTTTGGGTTATTCCAGGGTCAACAAAAAGATCTAAGAGCACATATAATAAATGGGATTGAGGATGTACATATACAAATGAAACTAATTTCCTATCTCTCACAAAAAAAGTAACTCAAATTTGATCAAGGACCCAAATACAAAAATACAAAACTATAAAACTATTAACACTACCAGAAAATATAGAAAGAGTTCTTAAATGAATTAGTATCATTGATATACATATATATGTATATATATGTGTAAGTATGCACACACACATAAATATAGATATAGATATGTATAGATATAGATATGGATACATACCTATATACATATATAACTAAAAATTCAGGCTTCAAAGCATAAGTGGGCAAACAGGATGAAACTAATATAAAGAACTTCTATACAACAAAGGAAACAATGAACATAATGAAGGGATAGCCTAGAGAATGGGAATAATATTTGTAAACTATTTGTCCACTAAAGGATTAATAACTTGACTATTAAAAAAAAACCTCAATAGCTAAACAAAACACTCCTCAAACGTTCAGTTTAATTAAAAATGAGCAAATCATCTAAACAGCATTTTTAAAAGAAATTATACAAATACAAAACAGGTATATAGACATCCTGAGCACTAATCAGGGACATTTAAAGCAAAATCATAAGACTAGAATGGCTAATATGTAAAAGACCCCAAACAACATCCTGACAAAGACAAAGAGGGGGGAGACTACTTGTACGTGGTAGGAATTTGAATCAGTGCAGTCATTATTGAAAACAGTTTCTTAACAAAAATTGAGACTACAATTAGGATATAATCTAATAATCCCATTTATGGATATATCCAAAGAAACTGAAATGAGTCTCTCAAAGCAATACCTGTATATCCATGTCAATTGCAACAGTATCAACCATAGACAGTGTGTCGAACCATTTGAGATACCCATCCATGAATAAAAAGATAAAATGTTTTTTACACTCATTAAAACTATGACATGCCATCCATTGTTTTTTTGGTAACATGGATGGAACTGGAGATGGAATTTTAATGAGCAAAATGAGCCAGGCACAGAAAGAAAGACACTTTCATATTTTCACTCATTGGTAGAAGCTACAAAAGTTGAAGTGGAACATAGACCAGGAGTCACTTAATATAGGAAGGGGAAGGGAGAGGGGAAAGAGATACCGTGACGTTGGATAATAGGTTCCAACAGTTACAGGTGTACAGTTACAGAGGAGAAAGTAGTTTTGTGTCCTATATGGCAGAATTAATTACACTCTGTAATTACAAGATAACTAGGAGAGTTTGAAAGTTCCTAGCACAGAAATGGTGATGTTTGATGTAAAAGAAATGCTAATTAACTTGATTTGATCACTATAAGCTATATGTATATATAAAATTATATCATACCATATGAATAAGTATAAATATTGAAATATTCAAATACTGAAATTATATAAAATAAGGAAACCATTAAGAACAAAGCTAACTTCAAGATAAGGCTTTAGAGTCTAATTCTTTGCACCTTAGGGCCTTTTTGTGTCCTTATAATGTTCCCACTTGGACATTATAAGGATCTGGCTTGATAACCCTTTGTTATTTTTATTTTCGTTTCCATGTTTTTAGATAATATCAGCATCCGTTTAAACAAGTTGACCTTTTACTGAATTCTATGACTTTAATGTTTGCTTCCCCCAATGCTGTATTTTCTGATTTGTCCTCATTTGGGAGGTTGTGTTGTCAACTATGTGCCTGCTCATGCTTTTGTTATTTCTTGCTACAGGCCTCTTTTCCTGGGAGCTTACACTTAGTCCTGGTTTTACGTCCTACCAGTTTTATTCAGCGGACTTTCACAGACATTGGATTTCGATTTAGCCAGGAGGATTTTTTGCTGAAATTACCAGTAAGATTATTGCTTGAATCTTTGGTCCTTCTAAGCCTATGTATTCCGTACCTATACTGTTTGTTTCATGTGTTCTTGTAACATTTAAAATTTGTCTCTCAAAATTTTAATTGTGAAATGTTCTATAGACATTTGCTTCTATTGTTAAACAGGACTAGTTCAGGCAACTTATAACAAAGCAGTTTCTTTTGAAAAATATGTTGTGTTATACATATGTGCATATATCTATGAGTTTGATTAGAATTTTTTATTCAGCTAACATTTTGTGGTTTATGTATGTGAAATGCCATGATTTTAAGCTATCTCAGAGTGCCATGGTCTTTATTTTGAAAATGTACCTTTATATGTTTTTTATGATTTGGAATATAGTGTCATAATATTTAATACCTCAATTGTAAATTAGTGTATAGAGTCCTTTTGCTTTATTCTGAGCACATAAATTCTTTGTGTGTATGTGTGCATGTATATGTATATGAGCATGTATATGTGTGTGTGTAAGATTGTTCATTAATAATGAAACCTTCTAGACAAAGAAGAATTAGGTGTTTTGGTTTCTATAGAAGCTAGTTTTGGGTGATAGAGCTGTTTTGTAAATAAAAACTGTTGTTTTCTGAGGAGAGTTAATGCATCCAGGTGTGTGGGGAATGCACAGGAAATAACTGCTTGAAGCATTTATACTGGATAACATTCTGCTAAGTGTTTATTGAAATTCATTTTGCAGATTGGTAGAGGGATGTCATGAAGGGCAGTTAACAGTGTCTTTCTTGCTTATTTACATAGGTTGTTGTGCTGAGCTCAGTTAGTGATTTGCTGACATACATTGATGACAAGCAATTAACCCCTGAGTTAGGCGGCACCTTGCAGTACTGCCACAGTGAATGGATCATCTTCAGAAATGTATGTTGCTTCTGCCCTTACTGTAGAGCCTATCCTTCATTCTATCTAGAGATTTTTTTTTTCCTATTTGGGAAAAAGCAGATTTTGGGTCCCCTACTTTTCACCTACATATATCATTCAACATTTTGTTTTTGTTTTTTTTTTTTCTATAAGCGATATCTAGAAATGATAAAGAGTCACTAAAGAAAGCAATTGAAAAGAGGCCAAGTGAAAAAGAAGAGGATCCTTTGCCCATCCCTTCCTGTGATCATGTAATAACAAAGAGATGAGGGTTTGGGTACAAATCCTGACACTGCTGAGTTGTATCTTGGATCTTAGACAATATATAATACTACCCCTCCAAGTCTTTCTCTAACTATAAAATGAGATTGATAAAACGATAGGGAAAGGATCTTAATCAACCCTATATCTGACAGAGGGCTAATATCCAGAATATATGAAGAACTCAAGAGGTTGAACTAATCAAGTAATCCAATCAAAAAATGGGGTACAAAATTAAACAGAGAAGTCTCAATAGAGGAATATAGAATGGCAGAGAAACACTTAAGGAAATGCTCAACATCCTTACTTATCATGGAAATGCAAATCAAAAAGACCCTGAGACCTTACTCTCATCAGAATGGCTAAGATCAAAAACTCAAGTGACAACACAGGCTGAAGAGAATGTGGAGAAAGGGGAACCCTACTCCATTGCTGGTGGGAATGTAAACTTGTACAACCACTTTAGAAATCAATCTGGTGATTTCTCAGACAATTAGGAATAGTGCTACCTCAAGATCCAGCTATACCACTAGGCATATTCCAAAAGATGCTTAAGTATACAACAAGGACATTTCCTCAACCATGTTTGTAGCAGCTGTATTCATAATAACCAGAATCTGGAAACAATACAGATGTCCCTCAATTGAGTAATAGATACAGAAATTGTGGTACATTTACACAATGGAATACTACTCAGCAATTAAAAACAAGGATATCATGAAATTTGCAGGCAAATGGTGGGAACTAGAAAAGTTCATCCTGACTGAGGTTTCCCAGAAGCACAATGAGACAGCTGGTATATACTCACTTATAAGTGGATATCAGACATATAAGATAAACATACAAAAATCTGTACATCTAAAGAAGCTACGCAAAAAGGAGGACCCTGGGTAAGATGCTCAATCCTCATTCAGAAAGGCAAATGGGATAGACATTGGAAGAGGGTGAAAACAAGGAAAAAGACAGGAGCCTACCCACAGAGAGCCTCTGAAAAACTCTACCCAGAAGGGTATTAAAGCAGATGCTGAGACTCATAGCCAAACTTTGGGCAGAGTGTAGGGAATCTTATGAAAAAAGGGGGAGATAGAAAGATCTGGTGGGGACTGGAGCTCCACAATGAGAGCAACAGAACCAAACAATCTGGGCACAAGGGTCTTTTTGAGACTGATACTCCAACCAAGGGCCATGCATGGTGATATCCTAGAACCCCTGCACAGATGTAACCCATGGCAGTTCAGTGTCCAAGTGGATACCCTAATAATGGGAACAGGGACTGTCTCTGACATGAACTCAGTGACTGGCTTTTTGATCACCTCCCCCTGAGGGGGGAACAGTCCTACCAGGCCAAAGAGGAAGACAATGTAACCAATCCTGATGAAACCTGATAAGCTAGGGTCAGATGGAAGGGCAGGAAGACCTCCCCTATCAGTGGACTGGGGAGGGGCATGGGAGGAGAAGAGCAAGGAAGGGCAGGGTTGGGAGAGGATAAAGGAGCGGGCTACAGCTGGGCTATAAAATGAATAAATTGTATTAAATTAAAAAATTAAAAAAAAAGAAAATCATGAGATTGATAATATATGATCTCATAAGGATCTTGGGAAGATTAAATGAGATAATGTGTACAAAACGTTTGACTCACTGCTTGGTACATGGGAGATTCTCAGAAAAATGAAAGTATATTCATTTCAGCCTACTGGCATTCTCAAGGCTATTAGGTTAGACAGAATCCTGCTTTAGAGATTTTCAAAGAGGTAAAGGACTGTGGTCTCAGACCCAGGTAAAATAATGCCTATGATTTAAGTGTCTTACCTTTTAACCACACAATTTGAGAACTCTTCTGAAGAAAACAATGAGTACCACTAAATCAAGGTCACATTTACTAGTCCTCATTCAAACTGTGTTTGACAGGTTCATTCAGCAATTCAGGTGTTCACATGAAGGTTAACTGCCAGAGTGAGCAGTGTCTTGCCCTAAATAATCTACAAAGCCTAAATGAATGAACAAATATCTTGAGATACATGCCTGACAGGTGGTTTATATTGCATTTCCACTGTCTTCCCGTGAGGGACTGATTTTGGAAACAAAACAGTGCAGCCTCCCTTGCCATTTTAGGACAACAGAACCTTTGGGATAACAATTTCAGATCTTTGGCAGTACCTGCAATGAATTGTTGTAACAACTTCCTTTCCAGTTCCTTAGGTCATCATGCTTTGTGATCACAAATGCTAATAAATTTTGAATGGCATTGCTGTTCTCATGTCTCTGTAGAAGTGAACTTATCATAAAGCAGTTTTGCTACATGCTGAGTTTGATAAAGGAAGAAAGACACTGATGTTCGAGGCTGTATAGCACATTACTCAGCACATGGCATAGAAATAATTTCCAAGGAATAAGCCCAGAAATGTAAAAAAGTGCATTCAAGATTTTTGACACTGCTTTTTAGTGTCTTAGAAGTTTAGACGCAGAGTTAGCATTGTCAGGGCTAGTGCCAACTTTTCCTAGTAGAGTTCATAGTGTATATGTTTGTTGTATACAGCAATACAAATTACCGATCCAAATTTTGACATGTTGTCAGTTTCCATGAAGGATCTTCTGACTTTTTACAGGCCATTGAAAAGTTTGCTGTCACAGTTAAAGAAATGGCTCAGATGTTGCAATCCTTTGGGATAGAACTGGCTGAAACAGACCTACCAAATGATATTCCTTCAATAGAAGAGATTCTGGCAGTTCGTGCTGAAAGGTATCATTTGTTGAAGGTATGTCTGATTAGAAATGGAAAACATGAATTTTCCTGATCATTCCCAGTCCTCAATCTTTTTTTGTGTTATTAGGAATTGAACCCAGGCCCTCCTGAATGCTAGGCAAATATTCTGTCACTAAGCTTTGGTTGTTTGTGAAGTAGGTTGTCATTGTGTATCCCAGGATGAGCTAGAAGTCACTCAGTAGCCCAGGATGACCTCAAACTTAGAAAACATTTTCCTCAACCTCCTGAGTTCTGGGAGTACAGATGTATACTCCACACCCTGCCACATGGTATTTATTGTTCCAGAAATGTATTTAATATATTCATTTTACATTGATTTTCACATAGGGAAGATGGAAGATATATAGAAAAAAAATATATATTTTAATTTCTACCTTATGTATATGGATGTTTTGCTTGTATGAATGTCTGAGCCTCACATGTGTGCCTGGTGCCTTCAGAGACCAGAAGAGAGCATCAGACCCTTGTAACTGGAGTTATAGGTGATTATTAGCTCCCATGTGGTGCTGGGTACTGAACCTGGGTCCTCTGCAAGAGAAGCAAGTACTCTTAACTGTTGAGGCAACTCTTCAGTCATCTGGAGAACTAATTTTGTTTTGTCTGTGGTAGGAGAGAAAGAATTCTGACAATGTAGAGGTACTTTCCTCAAAATGTTGGAGGAAAATTTGAACAAGGAAAATCAGGCATCTGAGTATTATTTATCTCCCTCACCCATAATATGTATGTTGGGTGCCCTGACATTTTTGAGTTCTGTATAGGGTGATCTATTTCAATTAAAATCTAGAAGTAAATCCCTGCATTCAGTAAGGTGATGACTGTGATGATGATGCCTGATTATTGTTGTGATTGTTGTTTAAGACAGGGTTTCTTGTAGCCAAGGATGATTTTAAGTTCACGATTGTGGCTGTCCTTGAACTCATGATTCTCATGCTTTCACTAGTTACAAGCTTGTGCCACCCCCATGTCTTAGCTTGGTACTGGACTTGTGATCCACTGTGTAGGTGATAGAAATTGAATCCAGGTCGTGTGAAAGAGCAGATATTGCTCTTAACCACTGAGGCATCTTTCCGGCTGCCTTATTATTATTATTATTATTATTATTAAACAGAGTCTCCAAGTAGGTTCTGCTGACTGAACAATGAGCTTCAGGGATCTGCTTATATTTACTTTCCTGGCACAGCTATGATAAATGTAGACCATCATACCTGGCTTTTAAAAAATGTTTGTTTTTTGGATATCAAACTCAGGTCTTCATGCTTTAGAGTTAAACACTTTTTTAAAACTAACTCAACCATCTCCCTAGCCATAGGGCCTCCATTTACAGATTCTTTGATCCTGAAATACTGTGAAAACAAAGACCATGCTAGAATTGCTTCAGTATCCTATGACATACATCCTCTATAGCTGCATAGCTGTTCTCTTCAAGTCATTCATGTTCAATTACTAACTGACTGACACATCCTGCTGTATCTTTATATAGAATGACTTAACAGCTGTAACCAAAGAAGGAAAAGTTCTGCTCACAAACCTGCAAGTGCCTAACACTGAAGAAAATGTCAGTTCAAGTCTTGACTGCCCTCAGCAAATAAGTGGTGACTGGCAAACTATTAATAAGTAAGCATTCCCATCTTTTAAAAGTAACTTATATTTTCAAATTAGGAATTTTACATTGTTTGTTGCTATTAGGTATGAAAGAATTTCTGGACTCCTGGAAGTCTGGGAACTTCTTTTCTGCCTTGGTCTTGCAGATATTAGTTTGCTTGCAGAATTAAGTTAAGTTCCCCAGACACTGATTTTTCTTTGCTTGAGCCAAGTGTCATAGTGTCATGACTGTTTTTGCCTATAATTCCCTTTTTCTTTGAGACTGGGTCTCACTATGTAGCTCTGACTGACCTGGAACTCCATATAAATTGACCTAGGCTTAAATTTATAGAGATTTGATTTTTTTTTTTCATCCTTGGTACTAGGTTAAAGGCGTGTCCCACCACATCTGGCCTTTGCCTATAACTTTTTTTGTTCTTTCTTGTTTTTATGGAGGAAACATTTATTTTGGCTTGCAGTTTCAGAGATTTCAGTCTTTATTCACTTGACCCTGTCAGTTTGGGTCCATGGCAGGACAGTATATCATGTTGGTTGGGAGTGGTTAAATTCTAAACAAACAGCCTGGATTTAGCTGCATACCTTCCTCCAAGTGGTTATTTTTAAGGAATTCTTTGGCTTGTGTTTGTCAAGGTTGCTGGTTCAAGTGCATGATATGGAAACTGCGTTTGATGGATTTTGGGAAAAACACCAACTAAAAATGGAGCAGTACCTACAATTGTGGAAGTTTGAGCAAGAATTTCAAGAGGTGAGTTAAAACAGATCTTTCCGTGTGATGGAAGACCTTATTTGTGAGCATTAGAAGGACAGTCTTGCAAGATGACAGTTTTTATGTTGGGGAGAATAAAGGAGACAAGTTCTTTGACTTGGAACAAACAAAATCTCTGCTAACATTAAAGCCTTCACTTCTTCCATGACAAAGCACTGACATGTCATCGAGTATGACAAGGCCGGAGTCTGTCTTTCTTTATCTTCATTCATTTTGGTTCTTTAAACTTATTTTCAATACAAAGTGCTTTCAGGCTATAAGATAGTTTTTTAAGGAAACAATACCAGTGATCTTTAGAAAGCACATATCATAGTTATAGCCATTTTCTGCTAAACACTTTATTTTTTTCTCATAGTAAAAACATTGTGTTACAGAATCACAGTTCAGTTATCAAAATCACTACATTCAATGACAATAAAATACCTTTATGTTACCTGCCATTATTATTCTAATTCTTGGGTTAACAGTCAGTTAACCCAATAATGTCATATATATGTGACATATCTATCTATCTATCTATCTATCTATCTATCTATCTATCTATCTATCTATCTGTCTGTCTGTCTGTCTGTCTGTCTGTCTGTCTGTCTGTCTGTCTATGTATACCATGAATGTGTGCATGTGTAGTTTTGTGTAGATATATGAATTTGAGGAAACCAGAGATCATAAAAAAACATCTATTTTTGTTTTTGAAATAGGGTTTCTCATTGGCTGGCTGATCAGAGAGCCTTATGTATCTTCCTGTGTCTACCTCTGCTACAGTGGGATTACAGGCACATACCACTATCCTAGACTTTTAAAAATGTGGGTTCTAAGTATTAAATTTAGGCTGTCATATCTGTATGGCAAATACTTTTACTGACAGAGTTATTGCCACAGTTCTCATTGTTATTCTTTTTTTTAAATGATTTTGTTTTAAAAGACTTAATTAATTAATTAATTAAGTGTGTGTGTGTGTGTGTGTATGTGTGTGTGTGTGTGTCTACATTAATTTATCTATAGCGCATTTGTGTGTGTGCCTGTGGAGACCAAAAGTCGTTGGATCCCCTGGAACTATAGTCATAGGTAGTAATGAGTAAGAACCTGATATGGGTGCTATAAACCAAACCCAGGTCTTCTGCAAGAACAGTAAGCATTCTTACTTTTTAACTATCTCTCTAGCCCTGTAAAGGATAAAAAGAGAGATTTATTGTTTGTTTGTTTGTTTTGAGACAAATAACCTCTCACTATGTAGCCTTGGCGGGACTTGAACTTACTATATATACACCAGGCTGGACTGGAACTCATATCACTCTACCTCTGTCTCCTGAGTGCTGGCATTAAAAGTGTGAATTACCACACCAGATTTATTTTTATTATTTTAAAATTATGTGGATGTGTGCATGTATGTCCATCAGTTCAGGTGCCCATGAGGTCGTTGTTAACCTCTGAGTCATCTCACCAGTCTCTGTCTTTAGATGCTATTCTTAACTACTTTGATGTTTCAAACTGGCTACTCTGTTTTTGTGATATTTGTCAAGATTTGAAAAAAATAACCTCCTTCCTTTCTTGCATGAACACTTAATTCAAGCTCATCTTTTCTTTTTTCTGGCTTAGCCTTGGAAGCAGGCATTTTTCTGAGGAACCTTGGTTTCTTTTTATGGGAAATGGTATCAAAGATGAAGTATGTGGGTACAAGGTGTGATCATCGCTATTGGAGGTTTTGTGCCAGTTACTACATAGCTGGGAAAACATACACACATATGCACATATACATATGCATGTACACATATTTATGCAAGTATGCCTGCTTATATATGACTTCACATGTACACAATGATCTTAATAAATCATATGTGCACGGATATCTATAAATCTTCATTTTAACAGATTATGTTTATTTTTTTGAACAAAATAGCTGAACATATTTTGTTTATGTGTTATTTTCTCATATTGACATTCTTATTTAATGGCATTTTTATGTAATGTGATCATTACTAAAGGTGACTCTTTAAAAATTCACATGAGCAGCTGAGAGTGGCCATTGTCACAGTAAATTCTACCAGAGTGGACGCAGGACTAGCCACAGGATTATCAACATGGATTGCTGCAGCCATGAATCATCTGAAGGAATGGGCGGGCATGGGAGTGTTAACAGGCCTTCTGGTGTTGGTCTCCTTGGTTTGCCTGTGGTATATATGCAAGATTAGAGTCTCACAACAGTGTGATGCAGCCATGATCATTCAGGCCTTTACAGCCATTGAAGCAGGACATTCTCCCCAAGCATGGTTGGATACCATAAAAAGCTAAAATGATACGCTCAGGATGCGAGGCTAAGCACTGCACTCAGGGTCAGCCGCTTTGGACCCAGAGAAGAGCATGTCTGATTGCATGCGGGTTGATGCCCCAGGTCCCGCCTCTGAGAAAAAGGTTATCGGATGGGTCTGATGCTCTTTGGGTGGATGACACCTAAATGAACATCTGTACAAAGTCCCAATTTATTTCTAATATCAGAGATCAGACCTCTACTCTTGCCTGATGCGTCTAAAACAAAAAGGGGGAACTGTAGAGAGCTGCGGAATGCTATGCCTTAAAGATGGAGCTGGTTTCCGCCTTCCACCTTCCCGATGGTGAGTGCTCTCTGTCACGAACAACTCCACATTTGGCTAAGGCCGAGGATCTGGCTTGCTTCCATGTATGTGGACCTATCTGCATTGCCCCCGTGGCACGCCTGGGTTGGCTACCCAGAGGCTATTTAAGCTGTGGGCTGGCTTTCCCCGGGGTCCGAGGATTG
Organism: Meriones unguiculatus; assembly: GCF_030254825.1. NCBI lineage: Eukaryota > Metazoa > Chordata > Mammalia > Rodentia > Muridae > Meriones > Meriones unguiculatus. Next base: position 101,910,139 of record NC_083369.1, on the reverse strand, counting down.
TTCAATGTTCCTGAATAAATTGCATTGAAAAAAAAATTCACATGTTTTAAACCTTTATTTCTTCTAGATTATGACTCAATTTGAAATTTTATTAGATCAACAAAGAGAACTGGGTGATGTAACAGGGAACTTAGCTCAAGTAAAACAGCAACTTAAAAAAATAGAGATCTTGGATGAAAAATCTCAGGTAAGAAAACATTTAAAAAATTTTTATTTTATTTTTATTAATTACAGTTTATTTACTTTGTATCCCGGTACAGCCACCTCCCATAAGAAAACATTTTAATGTTTGCTGTATTTATGTTTCACTAGGACCTGGTATAAATGCTTATTTTACTTAACCTCTCATAACTATATAATCGACAGAGTATTAGCTTAAAATTCATTTTATGATGGCGTTGCAGGTACATTATGTAGTTATAGGAAATCATTAAAGTTATAGGCATCTGTTAGAAGGCCATCTGTAGGAACAAGACTGTAAATTGTTTTGGAGATGGTAGAAAAAATGTATATTGAGAATGATACCCATTTAAATTTGTCTTTCTGATGAACAACCAACAATATTTTAGTGTGTTTTTTAATGCAGGTTTGGTTTTGTATTTTCTGTAGTAACACTATCTGAAAGCCATGCAGTTTTCTTAGGTAAATTTACCTAACTTACTTTGGGCTACATACTGCACAAGGACTTTTTTTTAACAGTAGGAAGCCAATTCTAACGACAAACAATATGTGACCAAATTCCTACTGGTATGTATTAAGGATGTGTCTTTGGATACATAATTTAATCTTCTTATGTCTCCATTCTTCACCTGAATAATGAAGTATACCAAAAGCACTCAGGTAACTGGAATTGAAATTGAAATATATTAACTTTCATTTGGCTGGTGTTTGTACTGAGTGCTGTGTATGTTTCTGTTTTATGTCTGTGAATACTAGAAGGCAGTCTTTATAGCCTGAGTAAAATGAGGTAGTTGACTTTTGTTTTATAGTTACAAATTTGCCAGTTTCTGATGGTTGATGTCTCTGCTATAACTAATCATTATCCCTGTAAGGTTTGTGTGTGTGTGTGTGTGTGTGTGTGTGTTTTCTTTTGTTGAATGCAGAAAATGACATGAAATCAATCATGATTTGTGGCCATATATTTCACCTGTTAAATGTGTTTTTTAATGATCCTTTCACCTCTCCCACCCCACCCATGTTGTCTGAGAAGAGATCATACAGTCATGATTGTTTCTCTTCTTTCAAATCAGGAACTGTTAGTGAAAGCCCGGCTTGTGATACTACATGGCCACAAGCTTGCATCGAATCACCACTATGCACTTGATTTAATCTGTCAGAGGTGCAATGAGCTACGCTACCTTTCTGATGTTTTAGTTAATGAGATCAGAGCAAAGTGGATGCAGCTCAGCAGGACTTTCAAAATGCACAAACTCCTACAGCAGGTAATATGATGAAAAAAAATGACCCATTTCTGAAAAGGATCATAATTCTTTTTCTTCTTGGGTTCTCTAATCTTCACTTTTTGACCATATGTCTTACGGTACCCCTTTCATCTTCTCACATACATGCTTTATAGTACATCTTTCCTCTTCTTAGAGGTCAAGGGGTCAGTGTCTATAGCTTTGATTTAAATTTGTAAAAGGTCTTAAAGACTGAACCTGATTGTGGTTTCCCAGTCTGTCTTCCTATGCAACTATCTATGGTAGATTCAGTATAGTACCATTTGCCCTGTTTTCAAAGTGGAGACCATGGTGGTGATGGAAGTCTATCTCTGAAACCTGGTGATGTTTTGCAGTCAGAGCACTTCAAAGCCTAGGGGACATTTTGCAGAAGATTGAAATTCCTTCCACATTTTATAAAGTTTGGTACTAAACATTAACGGGTGACTAAAAAATATTCTGCCATTCCTGTGGTTAAGATCTATTTTATGATGAAGCAGTGAATGGAAACGCCACCCTACAGATCTGTTCACAGCAGAGGAATATAAACGGGAGTGTCACTCATCAATATCACATCTGAATATAATCATGCTAATTTGCACCTCTCTTTTTCTGGTTCAAAAAACCCCACCTTTGTTCTTGCCCTTGACAATTATTAAGCATTGATATATTTTGTTAGGAGTTTCATATTTCAGTCATTGATTTGTAGAAAATAACATGCAAGTAAACTGTTAGTGTTGAGAAAATGGCCAGACTCCTGCTGCAGAAAAAAATTACTTATTATGAAGTAAATGCAGTGCTTCCCAACCTTGGCTGTGTATCACCAATTACCTGTGGAGAGCTTTAATGGTATAAATGTCTGGCTGGCAGCCCAGCACTACTAAATCAGAATTTCTGGGGGCACCACCAGATGCCATTTATTAATAGCTCTGAAAGCATTTTTTCATTTTCTTTCTTTCTTTCTTTCTTTCTTTCTTTCTTTCTTTCTTTCTTTCTTTCTTTCTTTCTTTCTTTCTCTCTCTCTCTCTTTCTTTCTTTCTCTCTCTCTCTTTCTTTCTTATAGAGACAGAATCTCTTTACATAGCTCTAGCTGAATAGAAACTTACTATGTGGACCAAGCTGGCTTCAAACTCACAGAGATTCACCTGCACCTGCCTCCTGAGTACTGGTTTTAAAATTGTGTGCCCCTATAGCTAGCCTCTGAAAATAATTCTGATTGACAGAAGTGAGACATCTCCAACCCACAAGATCATTCAGTGGTAAGGGCACTTGCTGATGAGCTTTATTAGCAGAATTTAATCCAAAAGGGCCATGTGCTGGCAGGAGGGAATTGAAAGTTGTCCTCTGACTCCCACTTGTGTGCTATGTCACAGATATGCTTTGCACACCCACCCATATCCCTCTCCCCTTCACTAAGATGTGATAATAAAACAAAAACTGGACACAGCTCTTTTAATGGTAAACCTATGTTCCCTTTATCCATCCTCATGTTTGCTGCTTTGATTTCTGTGATTTTCCTCATCAGGCACGTCAGTGCTGTGATCAAGGGGAATGCCTCCTGGCTAATCAGGGAGCAGATAAGTTTCAGACTAAAGAAGAAGCTCAGAAAGCCCTTCATGATGTAGAGAATTTTCTTCAAATGGCTGTGCCTTTCATCAGTTATGATATTGAAAATCTGCAATATGAATTTGATGTGCTCTTATCTCCTGAACTCAAGGTGAGAAACATTTTATTCAAAGACATACAAGCAAAGTAATTACAATGGTGTAAGAGTTTTACTATACCACAGCCAACTTTATATTAGTGTGTATATACATAGTCATTTTGAGGACTGGACTGTGGGATGATAGTGTCACTGTCATGTATTAGAGAATCCAAAGGCTATCTAAGGATGACTTTCATTGTGAGCTTTGAGTCTATTAATGTTATTTATTAATATTAAGTTTGTTTGAGACTGATTTTCACTATAGCCTTGGTTTTTCTGAAACTCCTCATAAAGACTATGCTGGCCTCCTGCTACTGCATTCAACCCAACTCTGTTATTTTTAAGTGCTTTAAATGTGCTATGAGCTTTCACATATATTTTGTTCTTCATCCTCAGAGAAGGGCACCTAAGTGGAGTGGCGTGTTATGATCATTTTTATGATTGACACATCCTGACCTCAGGTTCTTTACATTGGGACTTTGGTTTTACATTTACACAAAAAGAATACACTAATATGTTGTTTCTTTCCTAAATTTGCTCTGGTTGTATTTTACATTCAAAATAAGTTGTTTCTATGATTGTGCTATGTGTTTGTATGTGAATTTGTACATTTGCGTATGAGCACATGACAAACAGGGGTCCTATCTTTCTTTATTTCTCTCTACCTTATTTTGAGACAAGGTCTCTCATTGAACCTAGCATTTGCTGGTTTAGCTGGAGTGGCAAGCCAGCAAACCCTGGGGATTATGCATGCACATTCCTGTGCCCCACTTTGTATGTGGGTTCTTGGGATTCAAAGTCAGGCCCTCATACTTGTATAGAAAGCCTTCTCTCTGGTCTACAAAAGCAGTTAAAAATTATCCTACCACCATATATTCTAAAGATTTATCACCTTGATACATATCAATACGTTTGTGTGGGTATGTACATGTGTGCATACAAGTGAGAGCCAAAGTTTGCCTTTAAGTATCTATCTTAGTCACTCTCCTTACTGTTAGACAGAGTCTCCAGGAATTTGGAGCTCTCATTGATTCAGTTAGACTGGCTGGTCAATGAGCTCCAAAGATCCTCCTGTCTCTGCAACCCCAGCACTGAGCTTACAGATGTTCCTGTTGTGTCTGAATTTTATATGGCTGCTGGGGATCTGAACTTAGGTTTTCATGATTATGTAGCACGTACTTTAGTGACTGAGCCATTTCCTCAGTCCTGAAATTATTTTTTAACTACATCTAAGGAATGTAATAGTTATTATGACTCACTTCAGGTAATAACTCACATAAAATTTTTAAGATCAGTCTGGCTATGTAGCCCTGACTGACCTGGAATTAGGTATGTAGACTAGGCTGGCCTTGCACTCACAGAGATTTACTCTCATCTGCCCCCTAAGTGCTGAGATTATGGATGTAGTCTAGGCACAGCAGCTCATATGATTTTCTATTTTATTTTATGTATATGCGTGTGTGTATATGTGTGTACTATGTACAATGTCTAGTGCCTATGGAGGCCAGAAAAAGGTTTTGGCTAACCTAGAAACTAGAATTAAAGATGGTTCTGAGTGACCATGTGGGTGCTTGGAATTGAATCCAGGTCCTCTGCAAGAACAGTCAGTGTTCTTAATTGCTGATCCATCTCTCCAACCCTAGCTCATAGAATTCTAATTTAAATCATAGGCTCAAATGCAGAATGTACAACTCAAGCTTGAAAATATTCGAAGTATATTTGAGAACCAACAGGCAGGTTCTAAGAACCTGAAAGATAGTCCTGAGAGGCCAGTTCAGTGTGTGATTCCTGCACCTGAAAATTTGATGAGACCAAGAGCAATGTTCTTTTCACCTAAACATGGTAAAGTAGTTTTCTGTTTCTTTTTTGTCTTCCCATTGTTTCCTTTGATGCACATGATATATCTACTAAATTCTTCTAAAAACTTTTAGCCTCTTTGTTTATGTTTAAATATGTTGTACAAGGTAGAAGTCAGAATAAGATTCCTTTATGTTCATAAACCACAGTAAGAGCTCTGAATACTGTCAGCTTGAGAAAAGAGTGTGATGATTTTATTAGCTTTAGACTTTTACGTTTTCTACAAAAAGACATGAAAGTCATATGTACATTCATGTAACTACAAATATATATTGTTATTGTTATTCCAGTAAGCAATTATTTGGTTGTTATGTAATGCTTGTTTTCAAGTGTCTTCTTATATAATAGGATGGATTGTTTTTTAAATAGATGCTGGTAAATGCTAATTTTGTTAGTAATTTCTTGTTACAGGTTCCATTTTCTTGTTTTAATCTTTAAACTATTTAATTGTGTAACATCCCATTTCTTTCTAAGTTCTATAAAATATTATTCTTGTAATGGTGTTGAACCTGAAACTCTGAAAATAAGAATTATTCTTACAAGGGTTTCCTGGAGCTAATTCTGGAGCTCTTGGAGAGAGAGCAGTTTGCTCTTTTGTACAAGTTAGTTTAGTGAGTAAACACATGATTAAATTCAGTCTCTTTGAGTTAAATTGCATTAGTCACTTTACTAGTGCAGGAAACTACTTTTGAAATGCAAAGAAGGCTTGAGGCAGAGGTAACGAATAAGTACAACTCATCTCCATCATGGATCAAGTTACAAATGCGTTGGAAGTTACATGGTTAGTAATTCCAAAGTGCACGCATACTTAAAATAAGACTGTGTGAGCAATGATTTATTTTTTTATTGTTTATTATTAGTTACATTTTATTAACTCTGTATCCCAGCTGTATCCCACAACCTTATTCCCTCCCAATCCCACCTTCCCTCCCTCATCTCCTCCCTGCCCCTTTCCAAGTCCACGGATTGGGGAGGACCTCCTCCCCTTTTGTCTGGCCCTGTTTTATCAGTTATCTTCAGGGCTGGCTGCAAAGTCTTCCTCTGTGGCCTAGCAGGACTGCTCCTCCCTTGGGAGGTGGGGAGGTCAAAGAGCCTGCCATTGAGTTCCTGTCAGAGTTAGTCCCTGTTCCCCTTACTATGGGAAACCAATTGGTTATTGAGCTACCACGAGCTTCGTAAAAGTTCTAGGTTTTGTCCATACATGGTCCTTGGTTGGAGAAACAGTTTCAGAAAAATAAAAAACAACCCTGTGCCCAGATATATTTGGTCCTTGTGAGGCTCCTATCCTGCAATGATTTAAATGAATAATGTTGACTATGCTAAAAAATATACTAAAGATATTGGAAATATCAAAGATACTGAAAAAAGTAATAAGAACAACAATAATAAGAATAACAAAATGAACTGATTGAACCCAACAGTTGATATTTCTGAGCACAAAGCAGGCACCAGTTAGATTTCTGGATACTTTAGCTGTGCGATCTTAGGCAGTTACTCATTGATGGCTTCAGTTTCCTTGTTTGTAAAGTAGGGACAAATATCTTCTGGCTTAGAAAGCAATTATAAAGAGAAACTCAAATAGAATTGCAGAAAGTAAGAATTACTCAATAAATTGGACTATCACTTCTGTCTGATTAAATCTCCTTTTTTAATAGACCCCAAAAGCTCAAGTCTTCCTGAAGCAGAGAACTTTGGTTTGTGACCACATCATCCAAGACCCATTCATGTCATTAGTCTTTCAAAGAAAATTTTGTTTTGTATTATTTCATTTCTTTTTCTTTCTCGTATTCTTATTTAATGGCATTACACTTTCTTTCTGCAGTGGGAATTGGATATTCTTTCTTTCAAGCATGTAAACTTTTTTCAAAAGGTACCCATCTTTATTATATTACTTATCATGAATACACTTTATGAGTTTGTACACATGAAAAACTAGTTTGTCATCTAAAAACAGCAGCAGTTCATTCATGGATTCAACCCGTAAATAACTATTTTTTTCATACTAATCATCCATAGTTCTCTCTCAACATTGAACTTACCTTAAAAAAAGACTGTGTAGAGAATAGAGTATGTTTCTAAAGTCATTTTTCTTTCACAAAATAACACTTAACAAAAAGAATGAAGCAGAGGCAGGACAGATGTCTCAGTGGTTAAGAACATTTCATGCTTTTTTAGTGGACACCATTTCACTTTGCAGCATCCACATGGTAGCTCACCACCACCTGTAACTCTAGTATCAGGGGATCTAATGCCCTCTTCTGGCATCTATATACCCACCTGTCTACTCACATCCACATAAACATAATTCAAAATAAACAATATGTCTTAAAAATAATTAGTAAAATTAATGTGAATCAGGCTTTTTTTTTCACTTTTAAAGACTCCCACATCTCATAATAAAAATGTGTGTTTGGAATCGCTTGAATTTGCTTTAACTTAAGAGTATCTAGTGTATTCATGAAGAAGAAGGTACCTTAATGAATAAATGGCTGGGATGGATATATGATTTTCTCCACTATCCATTATGCTTTGTAAATGAAACCAGATCACTATTTAAGCTACAAAACTTCTGCATATTACCCTATGGATCTGTGGTTAACACAGTTTTTTAATATATGCCAGACAAGATTTCAAAACTTGAAATTGGTGAACCAAGTATTTGACCAAATCAAAGTGTGTGATAATTTTTCATCAAAATGAGTCAAATTAGTTTTTTATTCTGTTTTTCCTTGTTCAGTTCTTTTTTTTTTGTCATTAATTTGAATTTTCCACCTAGCACAGTGCCTGGCAACTAGCACGATGTGATAGTATGTTTGATGAATTCATGTTGAGTATGAAGGGAAGTTTTGGAAGGGCAGTGCCAGTAAAAATAAAGTGTAAAGATATGGTTGGGCTCCAGAAGTTCTATTTCTAATCTAGATCTGTCTCCTAAGCTTCAGACTTGTATTTACTACATGAAAATTTCCATACAAAACACTCTCACCATATCCTAAATGAACATATCTCTCCTACAAACCCTGTAAAACTTTTCTTTTTTTAAATATTTTTTATTTTTAAATAATTTTATACATTCACTTGTATCTCAGCTATAGCCCTCTCCCTCTTTCCCTCTCAATCCTCCCCTCCCTCTCTCATCTCCTCCCTGCTCCCTTCTGAGTCCACTGAGAGGGGGTGTCCTCCTCTCCTTCCATCTGGCCCTAGCTTATCAGGTATCTTCAGGATGGTTGCAATGTCCTTATCTGTGGCCTAGCAAGGCTGCTCCTCCCTCAGAGGTGGGGGGAGGAGCTCTTGAGTTCATGTCAGAAACAATTCCTGTCTCCCTTACTAGGGAACCCACTTGGATACTGAGCTACCATGGGCTATGTCTGAGCAGGGGTTGTAGGTTATATCCATGCATGGTCCTTGGTTGGATAAACAGTCTCATAGAAGACCCCTGTGCTCAGATATGTTTGGACCTTGTGGGGCTCCCTGTCCCCTCTAGGATATACTAATTCCTCCTTCCTTCATATGGTTCCCTACACTCTGACAAAGGTTTGGTTATGGGTCTCAGCATCTGCTTTGATACACTGCTAGGTAGAGTCTTTCAGGTGCCTTCTGTGGTAGGCTACTGTCCTGTTACTTGTTTTCTCCTATTTCCAATGTCCATCCCCTTTGTCTTTCTAGATGAGGATTGACCATTTTACCCCTGGACCTCTTTCTTGTTTATCTTCTTTAGGTGTACATAATTTAGTATGTTTATCCTATCTTATAGGTCTATATAAGTGAGGATATACCATGTATGTATTTCTGCTTTTGGGATACCTCACTCAGGATGATTTTTTCTAGATCCCACCATTTGCCTGCAAAATTCATGATTTCCTTGTTTTTAATTGCTGAGTAGTATTCCATTGTGTAAAAGTACCACAATTTCTGTATCCACTCCTCTGTTGATGGACATCTGGGTTGTTTTCAGGTTCTGGTATTACAAATAAAGCTGCTACAAACAGGGTTGAGCAAATGTCCTTGTGTACTTGAACCTCTTTTGGATATATGCCTAGGAGTGGTATAGCTGGATCTTGAGGTAGCACTATTCCTAATTGTCTGAGAAAGCACCAGATTGATTTCCATAGTGGTTGTACCAGTTGACATTCCCACCAGCAATGGAGGAGGATTCTCCTTTCTCCACAGCCTCTCCAGCAAGCGTTATCTCTTGAGTTTTTGATCTTAGCCATTCTGATGGGTGTAAGACGAAATCTCAGGGTCGTTTTGATTTGCATCTCTCTGATGGCTAAAGATGTTGAACATCTCCTCATTGTTTCTCTGCCATTTCTCATCTTGTTGACTGGTATTATGACATCCCCACTCATCAAGACTTAGTTGTTCCTGCTTATTCCTATACCATTGATTGGTTTTATTGCTAAATATATCTTCTGTACATCTAGTTACTGCCATCATTACTTTTTTTTACTGCCAGTTTCTGAGTCCAAAATAACATCACTGGTGTCCTTGATAATAGTGTCTTTGGCTCCCATTGCCACACTCTCCTTGCCCCCCTTTTCTCTTCCATATTAGTTGCTGGAGTTTGCAGACTGTTGTTTCTCTGCACTACTTTCCCCCTCTTGCTCCATGGCTTCCTTGCTAGCTCCTATCCTGAGGCTACTTTCTCCAGACAAGCTTTTCTCTACTCCGCTGTTGCCTTGTAACTTGGCTCAGTCAGGTGTTCATCCCACATAATAAAACATTTCCTTATTTCTTCTCAGTTACAAACTACTTATCAGTTTGCTGTTGTGCTTGCTTGGCAGGATGCTCTGCAAGGACAGGATCTGTTTGCAAGCCATCTTTGCATACCCCCAAACACAGAGCTAACTTTCCATATCACACAGGTGCCCAGTTATTTTGTATGCCTTTACATTGTTGAAAGAATGAATATATTTGTCTCATTTTTCAGAGAAAGACGTGTTACAGAGATACATGCATATACTCTTTTGCATCTCTCAATGTATTTGCAAACAATCCATAATTTACTTTTAGAAATAAGTTTAGATTTTGTATATTAGGTATCTTTAAGGTGAGGCACACTGGTACTTGTTAAGAAGCTCATTTTAAATAAGGAAGACCCTAAGGAAAATGCTCAATCCTCATTCAGAAGGGCAAATGCAAAAGACATTGGAAGCAGGAAAAGACAGGGAACAGGACAGGAGCCTACTGCATAGAGCCTCTGAAAGACTTTACTGATAAAAGTATTGAAGCAGGGGCAGAGACTCATAGACACACTTTGGGCAGAGTGTATGGAATTTATGAATGAATGAGGAGATAGAAAGACTTGGAGGGGACAGGAGCTCCTAAAGGAGACCAACAGAGCCAAATTAACTGAGCTCTGGATTCTTGAAGAGAATGATACCCCAAGCAAGGACCATGCATGGAGATGACCTCAAACCCCTGCTCAGATATAGCCCATAGACTCAGTCTCCAAATGGGTCCCTAGAAAGGGTAACATTGGCTGTCTCTGGCATTAACTCAGTGGCAGGCTCTCTGATCACCTTCCCCTGGTGGGTGGAGATGCAGCCTTCCCAGGCCACAGAGGAAGACAATGAAGCAAGTCCTGATAAGACCTGATAGGCTAGGGTCAGATAAATGGGGAGGAAGTCCTGCCCTATCAGTGGATTAGGGGAGAGGCATAGGGAGATAAGAGGGAGGGAGGGTGGACTGAAAGGAGACAAGGGAGAGGGCCACAGCTGGCATACAAAGTGAATAAATTATAAATTATAAATAATAATAATAAGCTGAGTTTATATGGTAATTAATACTAAGTCTAATGTATAGTTATATATAGCTTTCATGTGTCAATACTTTGTAATAAATGATAGTCACGTACATATATTTGATAATATGAAAGACTGTTCACTCCCTGAATGTGCCTGACACTAGCTCTAGCCAAGGAGAGGAGGATAAGAGGTATATTTCTTCCATGCTGAAAGCAGTATTCATGTACACCAGATCAGTAGCAACCTTCATGATTTGGAACATAATATAGTCTTTGTCTATGCCTTTTACTTTTAAAGAACATCTGACTCTGCCTGTTTCTGTGAAAACCATCTTTTTTTTTCCAGTGCTGGGAATTGAATACATGCTAGGCCAGTGCTCTTCTTTTGGGCTTATTTCCAGTTCATCCACAACCGTGTTTTATTTTGTCCCAGTGCTGGAAATTTATTGTTAAGAAATAAATATTAAGGCTTTGAACTTTGATTTTCCTTTAATGAGTATTTTTCTTGCTTTCAAAATATTTTGTGTAGTGATTAGAAACATGTATGGGTTTAAATCCACCTCTACTTCCTGAATAAGATATTAACCTTAGTGATTTCTGAAAAATAAGATAGATGCTGTTTTCTATCTCTTACTATAGATTTGAGAATTAAAACAAAAAGTTAAAAAACCCAAAGCATTGAGCTTAGATCAGGGCCTGTTTGCTCTAAGTGCCAAATAAATGGTGGATAACTATAACTAGGATAAGCTTGGATTTTTACATTAATTTTCAAGTTAACATATTAAGTAATGACTTTCTTTTCTTTTAATTGATTTATTTATTCATTTTACATCCCAATTGTAGCCCCCTTCCTCATCTCCTTCCTGTCCTACCTTCCTTCACTCTTCCTCCATTCTCCCTCTTCTATTCCTCAGAAAAGGGTATCCTCTCCCACCAATTCACCCAAGCACATTAAGTTACATTAGGACTGTGGTATGGCGAGGCAGCCCTACCAGATCAAAAAGCATGCAAAAGAATGCATGTTGGAGACTGCCCCTTCTCCCCTTACTAGGGAACCCACATGAAGACCGAGCTGCCCATTGGCTATATCTGTGCTATATCTGTGCAGGGGATCTAGGTTCAGTCCATGCATGATCCAAAGTCATGACTCTCTTTATGGCATTTTCACACATAATTTGTTCTTTGAATATGTGTGTGTGTAAAACCATACACATATGTAGATGAGAGGACAATTTGCTGGGTTTGCTTCTCCCCTTCCACCATATATGTCTTGAGGATCAATTTTGGCTCATCAGGTATAGCGGCAAACAATTTTATTTGATGAACCATCTTGACTGCCCCATAATTTGTTCTTTTCATTATCCTCCTTACTGCTGTCCCCTGTCTTCCCTTTTTTTCATAAATGTGGGGCTAGATTCACAAAGATCTTTGATGCAGTTAGTAAGTGGACTACAATCTGATTGCATGGTTATGTGGCAGAATGCATAGTAAATAGCATATTTGTGAACACTTTATACCCTTTTCTTTTGACAAGTAAGTGGATGTCTAGAGAATGAGAAAATGGGTAGTACATAGCAAAATCATGCTCCAAGAGAAGTTGGATTATATATAAACTTCTAACCAATTGCTGTCTTTCATAGAGTGATGTAAAATACTAACATATATTAAATCATTAACGTTCTTTTTAGTAAACATGCATGTGTTCTCATTAAAAGTGTTGACTTTAATTCTCGTTTAACATTATTTCACATTTCTTTACCAGTAAAGCAATCTTGGAGAAAGACTCATACTCAGAGCAACATAAAAGTAAGTATGTTTGATTAATGAATTCAAAGTTTGCTGTGTTGCTATAATTGCAGAATTAGTATGGGTTTTTCAGACCTGGGTTTTTCATTACACTGACCTTGTGAATTTGAAAACTTTACATGTATAATAAAATTCTGCTGCCTCATTTCCAATTGCTATGCTAGCATAGTCCCAGTGTGTAAGTATGTTTTTTTTTTTTTTTTTTTTGAAGTCCTGGCTTAAGTTCAGACTCATTTCTGTAGAACACTGTGTATCAGTTCCAGTTCCTCTTCATACTGCCCATCTCCACACACCTACGTAATACTTGACCTTTCTACATATGGTGCTTTCTTTCATGAATGAGTGTAGCACTGCAGAAACAAAGGATAGAGGGAAGTTTAGCATGGACCATTCAGAGACTGACTGAAGATTCAAATGCATATATGTTTCTTTTTTTATTTCCTCTTTACCTCCTCCTCTTTTTGTTTTTTGAGCTGTCCTAGGGCTCACTGTGTAGATTAGGCTCACTTCAACCTCATAGAGATCCATCTGCTTCTGCTTCTAGAGTGCCAAACTACTATTTGTTTTTTGATGGGTACAGCACTCCCCCTTAGTTACCTGAGGCCTATTAAATAGAAAATTCTAGAGAAAAAGAGAGTCTATGTATAATATTTTATTATGAGAAATTACACTTTATTATGACTTATTACTATTAATCTCTTACTGTGCCTAATTTGTACGTGGCATTTTAAAATCATATTATATATATATATATATATATATATATATATATATACATAATATATATGGGAAAAATATAGTACACAGGGGACTCACTATTGTCCGCCATTCCAGGCAACCACTGAGTTTCTTGAGGTGTATTCGTGTGGAGAAAGCAGGTAGCGCATGTGTCTAAGATTTTGTTCTCAGTTTTTTGTGACAAGTTAATATATGCAGAGCAACCTCCTCACAGCTGTAGGACCCTATGTATTACTTGTAGGTCCTTAGTAGTAAGTGCTCCCAGGAACATACCTCTAAGAGGCATTGCATTACAGCATAGCAGTGCAAACTGTACCTGGACTACCTGGCTTTTAATGCCAGACTCTCTATTATTGATGGTATGGTCTTTGATAAGTTCTGTTAACATCAGATTTATTAATTAACAGGGGATAACAGGACACATGAAGTTATTTTCCAATGGAAATAACATTTATGATGCTTCTTAGTTCACTATGTATGGTAACATAGTGGTGCTCGAAGTTGTATTTACTGTCATTATAGTAGACCAGCAAGTAGCCTTTTTTTGACATAAATAGAAGTATATAAAATAAATCTGAGTTAGTACCTTAAATCTGTGCTTTTAGGTAACTCAAAGCATATATTTAATTTGTATATATCCAAGTCATTTTTAGAAAAATACAGTATTGTATATCAATTTATCTTCAAAGTTAGGATTGAAGTTAATTTTATATAAATGTATTTGAGAAAGTACTATAACTACATAGACATGATTGAACTTTTATTTTCATTATTTCAGATTGAAGTTATTCAGGACAGCCAAGAGAAGAGGGATTCTGAGCAGTCTCCCAGACTGGACAATAGCTTGGATATTTTAAAGAAGTAGGCTTTCTTTTTTAACCTACATTCGTGTGTGTGTGTGTGTGTGTGTGTGTAATGGGAGGTTCTGATTCAGTGTCCAAGTTTTATGTACTTAGAATTTTCAGTGTGCAAAATAGGGTCCTAATGAGGACATTAAAGAACACTAGCAAGGTGTCACAAGTTCTGGATTTAGGTTGGAGCAGATGTGAACTGTTTTATGAGACTTGAGTTTTCTATGGTAGTACTATGGGTTATAGGGCAAGTGCTCTGCCACTACACTATATCCTAGTCTACTTTTTAGGGTTTTCATGTGGGTGTTCTATAAGAGCAGCATGTGCTCTTAATCACAGAGCCATCTTTCCAACTCCCGTTTCCCAGTTTTATTGAAAAATAATTGGGAAACAGAATGAATACATTTAGTTTACACAGTGTGAGATATGGTAAGATGAATTGCCGTAACAATGAGTTCTAACTTGTAGTAAGAACACAAGTGTGTAAGTTCTATTTCCTACAGAAGAGACACTTCATTCTTGATAATAAGCATGCTGCACACAGAGTCCCATCTGTTTTAGTTTGGTTTCTGTTGTTGTGATAAAGACTGTGACTAAGAGCAATTTGGGGAAAGAATGGTTTATTTGACTTACACTTCTAGATCATTGTCCATCATGAGAAAAAGTCAAGGCAGGAACCTGCAGGTAGGAACTAAAACAGAGGCCAGGGGGAGGTGCTGCTTAATGGCAGGACTACCTGTCCAGGGGTGGCAGCACCTACAGTGGCTGAGCCTCTCATGTAAATTGAGAGAATGCCCCACAGACATGTCTGCACACCAAACAGAATGGGTAATTATTCAGTTGACATTTCCGTTTTTCCAGGCTATTGTAGTTTTGTGTCAAATTGACAGCTAAAGCTAACTGTGATACCATTTCTTTCATTTTTAAAAAAAGGAAAATTAATGAAGGGGTTTGTCAAAAGCTATACAGGATTATAGATACTATTTCACAGAAAATTAACAATTACCCTTTTCTATTATTATGTTAATATTCTAAGCCTAAAAATCCTGACATATAAGTTTCATACGAAGTGGGTCTAGAGGGACATTCTTTTAATCCCAGATCTTGGGAGTCAGAGGTAAGTGAATCTCTGAGTTTGAAGCTAACCTGATTATGTAGTTCTAGGACAGGAGGGCTACATTGAGGCCTGTCTCAAAAAACAAAAACAAACAAACAAAAACAAAAACAAACAAAAAGCCAACAACAAAAACAAAGGAAAGTTTCATATGTTCTTCTTAGAAACAGTCAGTGTGCTACAACTGGTATACAAACTAAATACACTGTAATTAATGTAAAAAACTAAAAACTAAAAAAAAAAAAAGAAAAAAAATAGACAGAGTTTTGTATCAAATTGCATGGAGTATGCATCCCAAGATTATTTAAGGTAATTTAAACAAACTCATTTTGGAAAAAGCCAGGGTGTAAATTCTTTAAAGTAGGAAAAAAAAAAAAAAAACAGAAATGTACAAAAGTGGAAGTTAAAGAGATTGCTTATATTAGAGAGGGGAGTAAAATTTAAATAATTTTGAAATCAAATGGAAAGGAAAGTTATATCATTTTATATAGATGGCAGACAATGTTGCTACAGAATCTTAAGTTGTACTTCTATGTGAAGGTGACTATAATGAATTTATCACCTGTCTGAGAGAGGGAAAAAACAAAACAAAACAAAACAAAATAAACAAACAAAAACCAGAAAGTTACTGAGAACTGGGGAAAATAGTGTTTAATGGACTAGTATCTTTTTTCTTTCTTTTTGAAAAGGAGTTGATATTAGATCTTAGGAAATGTAGCTATTAAGGTGCTGGTCCAACTGGATGTCTACATGCAGAAAAATGAAAATAGATCCATATTTATCACCCTGCACAAAACTAAAGTCCAAGTGGATCAAAGACCTCAAGATAAAACCAGATATTCTAAATCGGTTAGAAAAAAAAGTGGGGAATAGCCTAGAACTCATTGGAACAGGAGACAACTTCCTGAACAGAACACCAACAGCACAGGCTCTAAGAGCAACAATTAATAAATGGGATCTCATGAAACTGAAAAGCTGCTATAAAGCAAAGGACACCGTCATCAAAACAAAGCAACCACCTACAGATTGGGAAAGAATCTTCACCAACCCTTTATCTGACACAGGGCTAATATCCAGTATATATAAAGAACTAAAGAAGCTGAAAAGCAGAAAACCAAGTAATCCAATTAAAAAAAGGGCAACAGAGCTAAACAGAGAATTCTCTGTAGAGGAATATAGAATGGCAGAGAAACACTTAAATGCTCAACCTCATTAGCCATTAGGGAAATGCAAATCAAAACGACCCTGAGATTTCACCATACACCCATCAGAATGGCCAAGATGAAAAACTCAAGTGACAACACATGCTGGAGAGATGTGAAGAAAGGGGAACCCTTCTCCATTACTAGTTGGAATGTAAACTGCTACAACCACTTTGGAAGTCAATCTGGCGCTTTCTCAGACAATTAGGAATAGTGCTTCCTAAAGACCCAGCTATACCACTGCTAGGCATATACCCAAAATTTGCTCAAGTACAAAACAAGGATATTTGACAACCATGTTTGTAACAGCTTTATTTGTAATAGCCAGAACCTGGAAAAAACCCAGATGTCCATCAATGGAGGAATGGTTACAGAAATTGTGGAATTTTTACACAATGGAATACTACTCAGCAATCAAAAACGAGGAAATCATGAACTTAGCAGGCAAATGGTGGGATCTAGAAAAGATCATTCTGAGTGAAGTATCCCAGAAGGAGAAAGACAAACATGGTATATACTCATTTGTATAGACCTACAAGATATGATAAGCATAATGAAATCTATACACCTAAAAAAGATAAACAAGAAAGCTGACACAGGGTAAGATGATCAATCCTCACTTAGAAAAACAAATGTGCATTGGACGTATGACAGGAGTCTATTGCAGAAGGCATCTGAAAGACCCTACCTAGAAGTGTTTCAAAGCAGATACTAAGACTCATAACCAAACCTTAGGCAGAGTGCAGGGAATCATATGAAAGAAGGGGAGTTAGTATGACTTGGAAAGGATAGGAGCTCCACAAGGACCAAATATGTCTGGGCACAGGGGTCTTTTCTGAGACTGACACTCCACCAAGGACCATGTATGGATATAACCTAGAACCTCTGCTCAGATGTAGCCTGTGATAGCGCAGTAACCAATTGGTTTCCCATAGTAAGGGGAACAAGGATTATTTCTGACAGGAACTCAATGGCAGGCTCTTTGACCTCCCCACCTCCCAAGGGAGGAGCAGTCCTGTTAGGCCACAGAGGAGGACTTTGCAGCCAGCCCTGAAGATACCTGATAAAACAGGGTCAGATGAAAGGGGAGGAGATCCCCAATCAGTGGACTTGGAAAGGGGCAGGGAGGAGATGAGGGAGGAAAGGTGGGATTGGGAGGGAATAAGGGAAACGGGATACAGAGTTAATAAAATGTAACTAATAATAAAAAAATTAAATTAAAAAAAAAGAAAAAGAAAAAGCAAAACCTACCATTCATTCAGGGTAAGATTCTAACAAATTTGTTTTCAGTGTAAGTGAATTAGAAATCATTTTTATGTTAACACATGGCCCTTGAGCATTTTTTTCTCTGCACCCTCCACAAAGACTCTTATATGTAGCCCTTACTGGCTTGAAATGCAAGTTAGCTTTGAACTCAGACTCTTCTGCCTTTAACTGCTAAGTGTTAGGATTAAAGGTGTGTGCCACCACACCTGGACTTCTTTCTTTAAGTCTACTTAAGAGCCTTCTAGGTGGTTCTTTTTTCAACAACCAAACAAGCTTCATATTTTGATGCCAGAACAAATCCCCCAGGTAGTTCCAATATATTAGCTTATTTTACTTTACATTGGTAGTTCTCAACCTTCCCAATGGTGCAACCTTTTAATAAAGTTCTTCATATTTAAGTGACCTCCCCAACCATACAGTTATTTCACTGTTATTTCATAACAATAATTTTGCTACTCTTAAGAATCATAATATATTCTCCAGAATTGACCATATAATCAGGCACAAAGCAAGCCTCAACAGATAGAAGATGATCAAAATAATCCCTTGTATCCTATCAGACAGCCATGGCCTAAAACTAGACCTCAACAACAACAGAAATAACAAAAAGCCTACATACACATGGAAAATATACAACTCTCACTCAATGACAGCTGGGCCAGGGAAGAAACAAAAAAAGAAATTAGAGACCTCCTAAGATTCAATTAAAATAAAGGCACAACTTATCCAAACTTATGGGACACAATGAAAGCAGTGCTAAAACTTCATGGCACTAAGTGCCTTCAGAAAGAAATTTGGGACATCTCATACAAACAACTGCATATCTAAAGCCCTAGGAAAAAAGGAAGCATACACACCCAAGAGGAATAGATGATTGTAAATAATCAAACTCATAGCTGAACTAAATAAATTAGAAAAAAGGAAAATAATTCAAAGAATCAATGAGACCAAGATCTGGTTCTTTGAGAAAATCAACAACATAGACAAACCGTTAGCCAAACTAAAGCAGAGAGAAACTATCCAAATCAGCAAAATCAGAAAGGAAAACGGGAACATAACAACAGACACTGAGGAAATTCAAACATTCATTAAGGCTTACTACAAAAGTCTATATGCCACAAAATTTGAAAATCTAAATGAAATGGACAATTTCATTGATAGATTCAATTTACCAAAATTAAATCAAGATCAGGTAAATAGATTAAATAGTCCTATATCCCCCATGAAAATCAAAGCTGTCATCAAAAGTCTTCCTTCCAAAAAAAGCCCAGGGCCAGATGGGTTCAACACAGAATTCTACCAGTCTTTCAAAGAAGAGCTAATGCCAATACCCTTCAAACTATTCCACAAAATAGAAAAATTACCAAACTCGTTCTATGAGGCCACAGTTACCTTGATACATAAATCTCACAAAGATACAACAAAAAAGAGAACTGACCTATCTCTCTTATGAACATTAATGTAAAAATACTCAATAAAATATTGCAAGCCAAATCCAAGAACACATCATGATATCATCCACCATGACCAAGCAGGCTTCATCCCAGGCATGCAGGGGTGATGCAATATATGGAAATCCATCAATGTAATCCACCATATAAACAAACTGAAGGAGAAAAACCACATGATCATCTTTTTAGATGATGAAAAAGCATGTGAAAAAAAATCCAACACACATTCATGTTTAAAGTCTCAAGAGAGATCAGGAATACAAGGCACATACCTAAACCTAGTAAGGACAATATACAGCAAGCCTATAGCCAACATCAAACTAAATGGAGTGAAACTTCAATCAATACCACTGAAATCAGGGACTAGGAAAGGCTGCCCACTCTGTCTTCAACATAGTACTTGAAATCCTAGCTAGAGCAATAAGACAACTAAAGGAGATTAAGGGGATATAAATCAGAAAGGAAGAAGTCAAAGTATCACTATTTGCAGATGATATGATAGTATACATGAGTGACCCCCAAAATTCAATCAGAGAACTCCTTCAGCTGATAAACACCTTCAACAAAGTGGCTAGATACAAAATTAACTATACAAGATAGTCACCCCTCTTTATATAAGAGACAAAAGGGCTGAGAAAGAAATTAGGGAAACAACACCCTTCACAATAGCCACAAAATAATATAAAGTACCTTGGTGTGACTCTAACCAAGCAAGTGAAAGACCTGTTTGAAAAAAACTTCAAGTCTCTGAAGAAAGAAATAGGTGAAGATATCAGAAAATAGAAAGATCTCCCATGCTCATGGATCAGTAAGATTAATATAGTGAAAATGGCCATCATGCCAAAAGCAATCTACAGATTTCATGCAATTCCCATCAAAGTACCAACGCAATTCTTTACAGAACTTGAAAGAACAAATCTCAATTTTACATGGAAAAACGAGAAACCCAGAATTGCTAAAACAATCTTGTACATCAGATCGTCTGGAGGTATCTCCATCCCTGAGCTCAAGCTGTACTACAGAGCAATAGTAATAAAAATGGCATGGTACTGACATAGAAACAGACTAGTGGATCAATGGAACCAAATAGAAGACCCAGAAATAAATCCACATACCTATGGACACCTGATTTTTGACAAAGAATCAAAACCATACTCTGGAAAAAAGACAACATCTTCAACAAATGGTGCTGATCTCACTGGATATCTATATGTAGAAAAATGCAAATACATCCACACTTATTACCCTGCACAAAACTAAAGTCTAAGTGGATCAAAGACTTCAACATAAAACCAGACACACTATGTGTTAGAAGAAAAAGTGAGGGAAGAGCCTTGAACTCATTGGCACGGAGACAACTTCCTGAACAGAACACCAACAACACAGGCTCTAAGACCAATAATCAATAAATGGGACCTCATCAACTTCTGTAAACCAAAGGACACTGTCATCAGAACACAATGACATCCTACAGAATGGAAAAGGATCTTTACCAACCCTATATCTGACAGAGGACTAAATATCTGAAACAAAGAACAAAAAGTTGAACACCAACAAATCAATTAATCCAATTAAAAATGGGGTACAGAGCTAAACAGAGAATTCTCAATAGAAGAATATTGAATGGCAGAGAAACACTTAAAGAAAGCTCAGAGTAAAAGTTTAAAAATAAATAAATAAAAGTTCAGAGTCTTTAGTCATCAGAGAGATGCAAATCAAAATGACACTGAGGTTTCATCTTACACCCATCAGAATGGCTAAGATAAAAATCTCAAGTGATAATACATGCTGGAGAGGATGTGGAGAAAGGGAACCCTCCTCCATTGCTGGTGGGAATGTAAACTTTTATAGCCTCTTTGGAAATCAATCCGGAGCTTTCTCAGAAAATTAAGAATAGTGCTTCCTCAAGATCCAGCTATTTCACTCCTAGGCATATATCGAAAATATGGACAAGTATATAATAAGGACATTTGCTTAACCATGTTCATAGCAGCTTTATTCATAATAACCAGAATCTAGAAACAACCCAGATATCCCTCCATGGAGTAATGGATACAGAAATTGTGGTACATTTATACAAGGGAATAGTACTTAGCAATTAAAAACAAGGAAATCATGAAATTTGTAGGCAAATGGTGGGAAAGAGAAAGATCATCCTGAGTGAGGTAACCCAGAAGCAGAAAGACACATATGGTATATACTCACTTATAAGTGAAATGCAGTCATATAATATAGGATAAACACACTCTAGTCTATACTCCTAAAGAAGGTAAAGAAGGAGGACCCTGGGTAAGATGATCAATCCTCACTCAGAAAGGCAAACGGGATGGACATTGGAAGAAGGAGAAAACAGGAAACAGGACAGGAGCCTACCATAGAGGGCTTCTGGAAGATTCTACCCAGCAGTGTATCAAAGCAGATGCTGAGACTCATAGCCAAACTTTGGGCAGAGTACATGGACTCTTATGAAAGAAGCGGGAGATAGAAAGACCTGGAGGGGACAGGAGTGCCTCAAGGAGAACAACAGAACCAAAAAATCTGGGCAAAGGGGTCTTTTCTGAGACTGATACTCCAACCAAGGACCATGCATGGAGATAACCTAGACCCCTTCTCAGATGTAGCCCTTGGCAGCTCAGCCTCCAAATTGGTACCCTAGTAAGGGGAACAGGGACTGTCTCTGACATGAACTCATTGGCTGGCTCTTCATCACCTCCCCCTGATGGGGGAGCAGCCTTACCAGGCCACAGAGGAAGACAATGCATCTAGTTCTGATGAGACTTGGTAGGCTAGTGTCAGCTGGAAGGGGAGGAGGACCTCTTCTATTGTTTGACTTGGCGAGGGGCATGGGAGGAGAAGAGGGATTGAGGGTGGGATTAGGAGGGTATGAGGGAGATAGCTACAGCTGGGATACAATGTGAAGAAATTATAATAATAAAAACATTTAAAAAAGAATTATAATGTAGGCTGGTCTGAAGGTAGTGAGTTATCTCAATTAATTGTTCACATTCAGTTACAGATTGAATTCCTGATTTACACTTTCTCCACTTCTCACTACTGCACTTGACTAGTCTTAAAGATTATAAATAAGAATAATAATGTAAATATTTGATATACAACATAGCTGATATGTGACCCCCAGGTGGTCACAACCCACTGCTTTAGATTATTCTAATGTGATATGAGAGTAGGACATTAACTGATAAGTATGGTCTGTTCATTGCAGCCATGTCGTGAATGAGCTGATAGAGTCAGAGAGGGCATATGTTCGAGAGCTGTTTACTGTTCTGTTGGTAAGTATAGCAATTTTTTTTTTTCTCCATTTTTCTTACCAGTCCCTGGCTACTTTCATTAGAATGTATTCTAAGCAGTTTTGTGTTTTTGTCTGTGTCAATTGTTGTCCCATGGTATCAGTGGGTATTTGCTGTTATTTGAGACTATATATTATTTAAGTGATTACATTTACATTGCCTCTCAGTAGTGGGGATACGTGATTCAGAATTTCTTACAGAAAAGTGAAGCTGTTCTCTTAGTGACATGGTGCATTGCTATAATTATTCCCGGGCTGCTACTTAGAGGTTGAGATGGAAAGAACTGAGGGTGGGATAAAAATACTCATTTGACACAAATGCCATGATACTAATTTGGTCTGTAAAGAGATCTAAGCACTTACTTTCAATTTAAGAAGAACTTTATATTCTGTTCTATAATTTTTCATAGTTGGTTTCTGTTTGGTTTCCAACACTACAATAAAAGCCTTGAAGGCAAAAGTACTACTTTCTATTCTGACTGTACAGTGGAAGCCTTGACTTCCTTATCCTGCATTTGAAAGAATGCCACAGATAGAGAAGGTGGCTTAACTATGTCACAGAGGAAGACAATGCAGCCAGTTCTGATGAGACCTGATAGGCTAGAGTCAGATAGTAGGAGAGAAGGACCTCCCCTATCAGTGGAATAGGGAAGGGGCATAGGGGAAGAAGAGGGAGGGAGGATAGGTCTAGGAGGAGATGAGGTAAGGGGCTACAGCCAGGATACAAAGTCAATAAATTATAATAAATAATAATAATAATAAAGAAAAAAATTTAAAAAATCTGTTAGGGCCTTTTAACTAGAAAAATAATTTTTCTTTTCTTGAAGTCAGAATGATGGAGATAGGGAAATGGCTCAGAAACAACCAGTATGGACGAAGTATTCTTCTTGGCTATAAAGGCAGTGAACACTGAATTATCTGTAGAGGTTGAATCTATAGAGGCCTTTGTGTTGAGTGTTTCCTGAAAAACCTTAGTCAGCTCATGGATATCAAACCATATCAGGAATTATTTGAGTTTCCACACCCAACCCCCAGATTGTTGCAGTCAGAAAGGAATTAGATGCTAGAGAAATTTCTGGATTCATACTAAATTCCTTTTCTAGAAAGACTTGGTCACATAGACATGATTCCTTGGGACAGAATAAGGAGATTACATGGGCCTTGTATAGTTTATTAAGAAGGGGCTAGAGACACTCTGAATATCACTCCTATTTCAAAAGATGTTTAGAAAGATCTCAGAAGGAACTTGCTCTGCCACAAACAGCAGCTAAGATTTAAGAATAGTCCAGTTTGTTTAGAGCTTCTTTGTTCTTATGCCACTTATTGTAATCACAAGATTTTGCGTAGATGACTTATGATGTGAAGGTTTGTCTGATTAAATCACTGGGTTTATTATTATTATTATTATTATTATTGCTTGCAATGTAATCACTGTTCCATGTATGTAGAGTACAGCTTGGTATATTTTGTTTTGTGAGGTCTTGGGTACAATCACTGTACCATGTATGTAGAGTACAGATTGCTGTATTCTGTTTATTCTCATTTGTGGGTCTTTGGGGGAAAATCCAATATTTTGGGGAAAGAAAAAAGGGGTTTTGATCATGTAGAAAAAATGTATAATGAGATGATTTAACAATAAAAGACTGGGATTGACTCTGCTCTAAGAAAAGAGAAAAAAGAAAGAAGGAGAAAGAGAGAGAGCAGAAAAAAGAGATAATAGAGAGACTAGAGGGACAGTCTTTTGAAATGAGTCATCCATAAGCTTGTACCTGAAAAAAAAAAAAAGCAACAGATAACTGATAACTAAGGGATCTAAATGTTCAAGTGCAAACTACTGTACCCACAAATCTGTATATTCTACTGTTCTTATACTGTCAGTGGCCCAAACAAGCATTAATATAAATATTAAAAATGCAAAAACTGACCTATTTTTAATAGGGCTACAGATCTGAGATGGACAATCCGCAGATGTTTGATCTTATGCCACCTCTCCTGAGAAATAAAAAGGATGTTCTCTTTGGAAATATGGCAGAAATATATGAATTCCATAACAAGTATGTAATTGCCAAATTGAATTTTTTGGTGATTTTATTTTTTAAAAGAGTTATTGCTGGGTGGTGGTGGCTCACACCTTTAATCTCAGCACTTGGGAGGCAGAAAGAGTTGGATATCCAGAGTGAATTCCAGGCTAGCCTGGTATCCAGAATGAGTTCCAGGCCAGCCAGGGCTACATAAAGAGACCCTGTCTCAGAAAATGGGGAAAGTAGAGCTACTGACTGGTTTATTATTATATGTAATAATTAACTTTTTTCTCTGAAAATTTTTCAGCATTTTCATGAGCAGCCTGGAAGATTGCTCTAATGCTCCAGAAAGAGTGGGACCTTGCTTCCTGGAAAGGGTTAGTCTGATTAGTTGCTTTCAAATTGTATAAATATTGGCAACCCCAAAAGTATTTTCTGTATAAAGCAGACTTGGAGACAAGGTATGCTCCCCTTTCCCTTTAATGTCTTTGGAAAAGACACATCAATTCCAGTAAGCACTTAAGGTAAAACTGTTTTGTTGGAAAAATGATGTAAGGGATATTTAAGGAATATTTGTCTTCTATGGTATTAAATGTTTCAGTTACCCAGGTAGTATCAATGGAATCCAATAGACCACCCTACCTATGAAAATGCAAGAGATGAGAGCGTATTAATATAATCACTCTGAACTTGGTTAAAGTCAGAATAAAAGATGCCTTTAAAAAAAAGGCATAATAAGGCAGAGACTCTTTTTTTTTTTTTTTTTTTTTTTTTCCGGCCTGATCTTGTCTACATATTCTTTTTTTTCTCTTTCTTTCTTTCTTTCTTTCTTTCTTTCTTTCTTTCTTTCTTTCTCTCTCTCTCTCTCTCTCTCTCTCTCTCTCTCTCTCTCTCTCTCTCTTTCTTTCTTTCTTTCTTTCTTTTATTAGTTACATTTTATTAACTCTGTATCCCAGCTCCCTCATTTCCTTCCAATCTCACCCTCCCTCCTTCATCTCCTCTTTGCCCCTATCCAAGTCCACTGATAGGGGGGACCTCCTCCCCTTTCATCTGACCCTGTTTTATTAGGTATCTTCAGGACTGGCTGAAAAGTCCTCCTCTGTGGCCTAGCAGGACTGCTCCTCCCTTGGGGGGTGGGGAGGTCAAAGAGCCAGGCAGAGACTCTTATGTAGCCATAAAATTTTTTTTTTTTACAGTTCATTTAGTTATTTAGTTTCTCCCCTTCCTGAAAGACTAACCCCTTCCAAGTTGGGATTGGACAGAAGAGATTGTTGAAATTTTAGAATAATTTTCTTAGCTCAGAAAGTGTTGAAGAGATAAGTCTGAGAAAAATGAGGAATGAGAAGAAAATAGGACTAAGAAAGAACTTAGATTTATCAGCATGTTCTATACTTAAAACATATTAACTATGGACAAATTCATTTCCACCATTTTAAATTAGCAGTTGGTTCAACATCTTTTGAAGTCTAATTCTTAAACACTGCACTACTCTCCAAGACATGGTGGTACATGCACACAGCAGACGGAATCAGGATTGTGAGTCTCAGGTCATCCTGGACTACTTAGTGAGATTCCATTTTTAAAACTATCCAATGCTTTGCTATTCATAGGAGATTTTATATTTACTGTGAACCTTTACATGTGTACACAAATTATTTTCCAACCTGATAAGAAGGTCTTGTATCTTGTGTATTTTTGTACCTGTCAAAGTTGGCAGAGTTCTTGTCAAAAAGTAGTGGCAGTACTGGTTTGATAAATACTTCTTGATAATATGTCCACTTAATTCTCATCTACTTAATATTTTCTGTCTACTAAGCACTGTGCTGAGCAATATGGACACCAAGATAAAGAGCATTTAGGCAGAGAATCAGAAACCCTACGTCATGTATAGGATGAGTTATACTCATTAGAGGTATACAAAATGTACTATAGGGCTCAATTGAAGGTCATTGTCCATAGCTTGAGGGTATAAACATTGGCTATACAGATGGACTTCATGAGATGAAAGTTAAAGTGGGAGTAGGAGATAGACCAATAGATGATAAAGGTAAGATGATCCAAGGAAGAGCAAATTGTGCAGCCATGTGCTGAAACGTGATAACGTCCCAGTGATGAACCAAGGGCTACAACTAACTAAGAAATTAGCTTCAAGCTCCTTTATTTAGACATCCAGCAGACTAATAGTACAGAAAACTCATTTTTAGTGCTTATTAGATCATGATAATACATAGTTTAAAAAGATAAGGCTTTTCTTGCTCAACTGCCAAGTTTGGTATGCAGGATTCTGAAACTGCTTGTAGAATTATGTAGCCTGCTTTCTGGCCCAAAGGGTGTGCTGTCCTTGAACACAAATCAGGTCCTTTTATGTCACATTCACTACCATGGTTGGGTACACACTCTCTTGAAACCTTTTTGTGAGCAAAAATTCGTATTTATAAATTGGTAATATATTTGCATTTGTGCTTCATTACAGAAGGATGATTTTCAGATTTATGCCAAGTACTGTCAGAATAAACCCAGGTCAGAGTTAATTTGGAGGAAGTATTCAGAATGTGCCTTTTTCCAGGTATGAATTATTTAAGTATTGAATAATTGCTTTGGGAAGATATTGGAATATTTCTCATTAGCAATTTCATTTTCTGATTTGGCTAAATTGTATATGTATGTAAGTGAAGCAGGAATTTTGCTCTCAACCTAAGTACATAAGGACACTTATGCATATAAATATATATTTGCTGTTCCTCAGAGGCAACCACTTTTAGCTACTTCTGATATTTGCCTATCTCCAAAAACATGCTTGTCTTTTTCCTTCCTGATTGAGAAAATGAAGATTTAGATCTCTTTTACTGTTTCATCCTCTGTCCCATGACCATATCCACATAAAATTATTTTTCTCCAAAGCTTCCAGTATATTTTTGTTACATCAATTGGTTATATTTAACTCAATTATTAAGACTGGAATTTCTCTGTGCAGATGACTCATATAGTAAAATTTGGTGGCTTTTTCTTCCCTTGTGTTTTTACTACAATTTTCTTTTTGCTCAGTTAATTTTCAATATGCTTTGCTTTTTTCATACCTCGATCTTTTCTAATTTTAGGAAGCATAAAAAATGTGTTCTCTATATATTTACATGCATTAATTGTCTTTAAATTTCATCCTAAAGAAATACCTTCTAGAGTTTCTGACCTTCTTACAGCTTTCATCTTAGGATCTTGGTATATATCATTTGGAGGTACTTCTCAATGCTCTGTCCTCCTGTCTACATGTGAAGTCTTATAAGAAACAAATTGTTTAATTTTATGTGTATGTGTGTTTTGTCTGCATGTAAGCATGTGTACTACGTGCATACCTGGTGCCTATGGGAATCAGAATAGGGTAATGGAGCCCATGGAACTGGAGTTTAGATGGTTGTATCTCACTATGTGGATGCTGAGAACTGAACCCATGTCCTATGTAAAAGCAACAAGTACTGTAAACTGCTGAGCCATCGCTCCAGCTTCATGTCCTTGTTGTTTTGCTCTCTATTTGGTAGAAGAAATCTAATAGTTTATTTAGAACGTGTGTATGTTAGGGGATACATTTTTGAGAACTTGTATGAGCAAATGTCTTTATTGTGCTCTAATGCTTTGCTTGTAAAGTTGGCCAAGTATAAAATTTTAACTAAAAAATAATTATTCTCAGAAAAGTAAAGAATTATGACGTAGGATGTTACTCTGAAATATATGGAACCTAAGACTTAGAGTTTGTTTATTGGCTTTATTTTTATTCTCATGCATTATCTTGGTATTTGTGTATTGTTTTTTTTTTTAATTTTGTGGTAAAGGTGTAAAATCTAGGGCCATTTATAGACTAGGCAAACATTCTTACCCTAGGCTTTACCTTGGCCCTTGTTGATCACTCTGAAACTGGAACATCCAGACCTAATTTCTTCATTTTTCTTTTCCTGGAATTTCTGTTGTACTGATGTTGGAATCCTGGACCAGTCCTATAGTTATCCTTTTTTTCTGTTTCCCAAGCTTTTTGTCGCCCTGTTTTGCTCTCAGGAATTATCTGCTATTCTTCCTAATTGAGGGGTTTACATCTGTCATGTTTTAACCTAAAATTTTATTGGCATAATACTTATTGTATAAGGTGATGGATTTTATAACATGAATTTAAGTGGATCATGTGTATTGACCATAGTCATCTCTTAGTACCCTTTCTTGTTCCTATACTAATCTCCCTAGTTCCCTTCCTCTTTTCAAGTAGTCCCCCTTCTTTTATATATAAATGATACCTCTCTCTCTCTCTCTCTCTCTCTCTCTCTCTGTATGTATTCTGGATTATATATTTCTTTTGAGTCTGGCTTATTTTACTTAACATTTCCTGAAAATGACCTAGTTTTATGTGCATTATGACCCAATAAGACTCCACTGTATACTCTAATGTCTATTCATCTGTTGAAGAGAATCTAGGCTTGTTGCATATCTTGGCTGCTGTGAATGGTGATGCAGATATAGATGTGCAAGTATCTAGCATGCTGATTTAGAGTCCTAGGAGTGGTATAGCTGGGTCATATGGTAGTTCTAGTTTTAATTTTTAAAAATATGTATGCATGCATATGTTCATATATTTGCAGATACCTGTGTACGTATGTGTGCACATGCAGGCATGAGTACACATGCACATGTGTGACTGTGGTGTTGAGGCCAGAGATCAAATTTTTTTTTTCTGATTGGATCACTTTAACTTAATACTTTCAAGCTTGATTTTTGACATTTTCATTAGTGAACAGAAAGAACATACTGACACAGTTCTCAGATGACTCAAAGAAAAAGTGCTAAACATGTCAGAAACAGTTAAGGCACAGACAACTATGTAGAAAAATGGAGACACATCTCCAGCCCACAGAAATTCACTAATATTCAAGAATCAAAATAATAAGCAATTGCCGGTCAGAGTACCAAAGGCATCACATGATGAAATCTCAACAAATTACTATCTTTTTACCAATCTTTTCATGATACACATATATGTGTGTGTATAATTTATATTAACATTTGTGAATAACATATATTAATATTATACATGTTCAAACAAGATACATCATGCTAACTCTTGTTTTCCTTGTCACTATATTTTTAGTAATTGGCAATGGTATTGAAGAAAATTCTTTTTATCTGCACAAACATTTCTAGTAACTTGAAAAAATAACAAACCTGCCTCAGCTTATTAGTAAATTTTTATGATTATCTAAGTAATGCAACCATAATTCAAATAAATTCCTAAAAATTAAGCAACAGGTGATCTATTTCCATAAATATATTGTATTTAAAAGTTGGGCAAAAATAAACATAAAAACAAGAAGTGTTACTTAGCTTTCTAAATTGTCACATGCTAAGAAGTTCCACACAGAGATCAAGCTTTAATGTTATTCCTTTGTTTTTTGAGACAGAGTCTCTCATTAGTTTGGGACAAGCTAAGTAGGAGGTAGGCTAACTGGCAACCAAATGTCAGAGATCTGCCTATAGCTCCTTCTCCCCAGTGTTGGGATAGTAAGTGTATAAGTGCTGGAGCCACCATGCACATCTGTATTGTTGTTTTCTTTTCTTTTACTCTTTCCTTTTCTCTCTCTCTATCTCTCTCTCTCTCTTTCTTTCTTTCTTTCTTTCTTTCTTTCTTTCTTTCTTTCTTTCTTTCTTTCTTTCTTTCTTTCTTTCTTTCTCCTTCCTTCCTTCTTTCTTTCTTTTTCTTATTTTCTTTCTTCTTTCTTTCTCATTTTGTTTTTTTCAAGATGAGGGTTCCCTGTGTAGCCCTAGGTGTCCCGGAACTCACTCTGTAGACTAGGCTGGCCTCAAACTCAGGAATCTGCTTGTCTCTGCATCATGCTTGCTGGGATTAAAGATGTGCACAGCCACTGCCTATTGTATCTTTGTTTTAAATGCAGGTTCTGGGGTATCTAACTCAGGTCTGCATGCTTGTAAAGCAAATATATTATCAACTGAGCTATTGTCCTAGTTATTTGAGGAACTTCCATCCTGATTTCCACAGTAGCTGTGCCAGTTAAAAATTTTCTGTACTCTCCAAATAACTTTTAATGGAATTCTGATTTTTGTTTCAAATTTTTTCATTTGTCTATATGAAGATAATAGACTTTCATTTTAAAGAAGTTTTCTTCTCTCTGCATATTTCCAACTGCATTCAATTTGCTTTTCTATTCTTTTTCTTCATTTCTTCATAATGCTAATGAAGAAATAAATGCCTGTTAATTGTCTGTTTGATTACGTTAAGGAGAAGCATCTGAAATTGGACTGAAAGTTTCTTGTGCATTTCTGGGTTTATTGAGCAAGGTTCTTGGTCTTGGATTATTTGTATCAGGTTGTTTCCTTTGGTATGTTAGTGAGAGACGGGGTGATGGGTGAGAGTGAGGGTGACATTCTTACTACATGTATCTTTAGGTACTTTCTCTCCAGTTGCTTACATCATCCAGACTGCTGTTAAATATAAACATAATTGGCGGCTATTTTGCTTAAGGAAAAAGGATGTGAGTCTCAAAGTTGTTAGATAGATAGCTCTTCAACTCCTTGTTTTCAGTATGATAATCTGATCTTAAAGTTGAACCTTAATATCCCTTAGTCGAAAAGGCCCTCTGATTTACTTTTCTGTTTGGTGTGTGTATGACTGAGTTGTGCTTATTACAGCTTTTAATTTTTTTATTTTAAATTTTAATGTCTGTATAATTTTGGTTTTGGTAATAGATTTATTATAATATAAATAAAATGTTACAAAATTCATCCCTTTAAAACAGGGTTTCTCAACCTTCCTAATGCTGTAGCCCTTTAATACAGGTCATCATATTGTGGTGATCTCATAATATGTAATTTTGCTACTGTTATTAATCACAATGTAAATGTCTGTATTTTCTGATGGTCTTAGGGTACCCCTGTGAAAGGGTCATTCAAGTCCAGTGGGGTCATCAGCCATAGTTTGAGAACCACTGCTTTAAAGTATACAATTCAGTAGTTTAACTGTATTCATCAGATTCTATGATTATCAACACAATCAATTTAAGAACACTTTTACCATTAAAAATCTCCACCCTAAAGTCAGTCCTAGCACACTTGTTAGTCCAGCGCTGACAATCCTGAGGAAGAAGGGTCTTGAGTTTGAGCTTCATAGTGAAATCCTGCCTTTGAAAACAGACAAATAATAACAACCAATTAATTGATCAAGCCAAAAAAAGAAAAGGAGATATTTATACTACCTTGTACCTTTTAATAGTCACCTCTTACACTGATTTTCTCCAATTGTTCATTTCAGCTGTTAATCTGAGTTCTGTTTTTGTAGATTTACCTATTCTGAGCATTCCATATAAGCAAAAACATACATTATATGGTATTATTACGTGGTTTCTTTTTCTTAACACAGTGGATCTTAACCTTCCTAATGCTGTGACCCTTTAATAGAGTTCCTCATTTTGTGGTGACTTCCAACTATAAAATTATTTTGTTGCTACTTCATAAATGTAATTTTGCTACTGTTATGAATCATTACATAAATATCTGATATGTAGGATATCTGATATGTAAGCCCAAAGGGGTCATGACTCACAGATTGAGAACGTCTTACTTAACATAGTATTTTTTGAACGTCATGCAATTGCACATAACAATACTTTATTATTTTTCTGTCTCAATATTTTTCTGAGTTGTTAGATCATATTTGATTAATATGATCATTAGTTGACAGACTTTTGGCTTGTTTCTATCTTTTGTTTACCATAGCTATTACAAACATTTTAAGTAATTTTGTTATTTTACCATATATGTGTGTTTTTCCTACATGTTTGTTTGTATACCATGTGCATGTAGCATCCTCAGAGGACATAAGAGGGTTTTGTATTTGTTGGGACTGTTGTAAACCACTATGTGGGAGCTAGGAATCTAACTCAGGTCCTTTAGAAGAACAGTCAGTACTCTGAGCCACTGAGTCATCTCTATCAGTGTTAAAAAAATGTCATTTTTTTTCTTTTTTCTTTTGTTTATATACCTAGGAGTAACTCAATGATAACCATATACCTAGGAGTTACCTATGGCAACTCTATGTTTAATGTTGAACAAGATCTTACTGTATACTCCTAGCTAGCCTGGGATGCACTATATAGACCAGCTCATTCTTGAACTTACAGAGACACATCTGCTCTTGCTACCTGAAGGGCTTCAATGTGTAAGCCACCATGCTTGGTTATGTTTAATAGCTAGCTATTAGACAGTTTTCCATATTGACTGCAGTTTCTATTACTACCAATAGTGTAGGAGTTCTGATTGTTCCACATCCTCACCAAATACCCGTTAGTATTTATTTCATAACTACTTTGAACTTTTATCTTTTCAGGATACTGGGTATCTTTTTGAAATGGGAAAGTGGGCTTTCTGTAACATGAAAGTGAGATGTTTTTTACTTTTTTCTCTCTTATAATTAGATATCGTGTGAATTTGTTTTTAAGTTTTACAAACATTTCCTCTCTTCTCAATTATTTTCTTTTTGTCTTGAGAAAAAAATGTTTTAATATTCTAGTTGCATTTTTATGAAGGAGATCAAATGCATGTATCAGTCTATCATCTTTATGTGTTGATTATTCTTATTTGAATTATATGTTGAATGCTATTCATATCCAATGAAAGGCCCTCTATCTTATTCAGGTATATCTTTCTCCCAGTCCATTTGTGTTATGCACTTCCCATATGCGCATTCACCCTAACTACCCTCAGCTTCTCCTAACTATGGACCCTACACTGTTCCCAGGACTCAATGTCATGACCCCCATATTTATAGCAGCAGCAAGCCAATTACTGAATGAAATGCAGCACCAGTTGATGAATATTGTATTTTTCTTGTGATCTTAAAAATACTCTGTTCTCATACCCAGTTAGATTTATATTTAGCACAACCTATTTCTTTTCTGGGCCTTTGCCTGTGGGTCTGGTCTTTTGTTAATTTTCGTGGACACAGTGAAGAATGTTTTAATCATTCTAACCTACTGTCATTTTTTGCATTTTCAAATTTTATGCAGTTTATACCAATGTGAATATATGTAGTATTTGAAACACTGCAATTTTCTACCTTCCAAGTACTTCCTTCCTTTTTTCTTACCTTCCTTCCCTCCCTTCCTCCTTTGTTTCTTCCTCTTCCTTTCCTTTCTTTTTTGAGATAAGGCCTCTCTATTATGTAGCTCTGGCTGGCACCTTCCTGTTCTTCTTGATACTGGGATTGTAGGCATGTGCTATCAGTTTTTAAAGCAGTATTCATAACAGTTTTCCAGGTATTTGTTTCTCTTAATTTTTGTACTATATGCAGCAGTGATTTTTCTGATTCATGTTCCTTAAGATATAAAATTGAGCCAGGCATGGAGTCCCTAGGGTAGTCAGAGGCAGGCGAATCTCGGTGAGTTCAAAGCGAGCCTGGTCTACAAAGTGAGTCCAGGACAGCCAAGACTACACAGAGAAACCCTGTCTTGAAAAAAGTAAAAACAAAAACAAAAACAAAAACAAAAAAATTCATCTCTGGATTGTAATCAGTGAATTCTTGACACTTCACTTTTCAAAGGTACATGGCTTTTTATTTTTATTTATTAAAATTATTTAAATATTTATTTTTTGTTCTGTGTATGTATATTGCCAGCACACACATGCACATGTACACACATTATATCTCTACACCATATGTGTTTCTGTTGCCCGTGGAAGTCAAAAGAGAGAACTGGATTCGTTGGAATTAGAGTTATGGTTGAACTCTAATGAGTCACTGTACGGATGCTGAGAAGTTAATCCTGGTTATCTGAAATTTTCATACATATTTTGTTTGATTCCTGTGTCCCCTCTACATTCCTTAATTTAACATTTATTGATCGTTACCTCATAGAGATCTGCCTGCCTCTGCCTCCAGCATGCTAAGTTTAAAGGCATGTGCCACTGTACCAAGCTGATCATTATCTTTTAATGATAGGAATGTCAAAGAAAATTAAAACATCGACTTGGTCTTGATTCCTATTTGCTCAAACCAGTTCAACGAATCACTAAGTACCAGTTGCTTTTAAAGGTAATTACATGAGGCATTTGCTTGTATCTTTACTTTAAAAATTATTTTATGTGTATGAGTGTTTTCCTGCATGTATGTATGTGTAGCATGCCTGGTACCCATGGAGGCCAGAAGAGGACATCAGTGTTATCGACTGTTCTGAGTCACCATGTGGGTACTGAGAATAGAAACCAGGTCCTCTACAAGAGTAGTCAGTGCTTTTAATCAATGAGCCATCTCTCTAACCCCTACTCTTAACTGTTTTTTTTTTTTAATCAGATCTGGTAATCATTTAAAAGGAAGTGGTTGACTAGGAAGCACTAGCAAGAGAGCAATGGCCAGATTTAACTGTAAAATGTTTGCAGTGTGCTCTTTCATGATGTTGTACAAATGATAGTCACAAGGTGATTAAGTTGTGAGTGTATGGAGTGTTAGCTCTTGATCCTCCGTACCAGTTTTATATATATTTAAGCATAATGTTTTCTGAAATATTTTTTTTGTATTAAGATCTAAATATATACTTATTCATTTTGACATTATATTTTCTATTGTCCTTTTCAATGAAAAATGCAAATGGCACTCCCTTATTTTAATAAGAAAGGATTAGTAAATTCTATATTATGTATAAATACAGCATAGCTTCTTTTAACTATATGTATCACAATTGACAAATTATTATATGTAGAGGGGGAAAACTCATGAAATTGCTTAAAAATGAATCTCTGATGTTTTTTTTTTTTTATTTTGTTAGCTCTAAAAGCATTGAATGCCCTTTGTTTTATACTCTTTAGTCATTATTCTACTTCTTCCCTAATTTTGACATTGTTATTAAATATAATGTTAATATGACAGACAATATGAAAGAAATAACTCTAAAAATGACAATACCTCTGGATTACTGCTCGAAAACATATTAACTTCAAATTATTCATTTCCAACAGTTTTAATATGTGATTAATATTGAGTTTAATTCTTGACTTCTAATTACAGGAGCTCTTAAAGTACAGCAAAGAAGGAGAAGGAACGAGTAAGTTAAAGGAGGCACTTGATACAATGCTGGACTTACTGAAGTCAGTGAATGACTCCATGCATCAGATTGCAATCGATGGCTATATTGTAAGTAAATTTTAGTGACTGTTGGAATTTTAGGGTGCAAGCTTGTCAGAATCTCTTTTTTATTTCTTGGATTCAATTGAGAAATATCATATACGAGGCAGACAAATGGGAATAAAAATATAAGCATTAGTCCTGATAATACTAAGTGGAGAATTGGCTGCAGATCAGCAGTCAAATGGAATTTTATGGCATTTTCCTGATCTGTAGCAGCCTGTCTTCAAGTCTGGCACTTAGGAGATTTTGTTTGAATAAATGCTTGGGTCATCTAAGCAGACATAATGTCTCAGAATTGCTGTTTGCTCTAGTCTTGAGTAGATATGAATAAAAGGGCCAAATCTTTGGGGCTTGCCACCTTTTCCCAGGTCAGCTCCATCCAGAGGGGAACCTTGGAGTAGTAATATATCATGTACTAATCAAGAATGAGGAAAAGATATGAGCATTGCTCCAATTGAAATAGCTCTACATGGGAAATGCCATGAAGCCAAAGAAAAGGAAGGTTCTTTTATGCTACAGCCTCACAGCAATTTAAACTATATGTGAGACATTGCATATTTTAAAGTAAAAAGTTACAGTGCAGTGAACGTGCTTTAAAAACTACTCTTAAGGGCAGGCCCAGTACCCAGCAGTAGATCGGCAACACAAAAATAACTCAAATGGCATTTATGGAGGTTCTTTGTCTCATAATGTTTTGTAAGAGAGTTAATTTTCTTTCACAGGTTCTTTCTGTATGTATTATGTGGCTTTTGTTTTTATGGGATTGTGAATTTTGTGTATGTCTTTGAGTCTATATGTGTTTTTTTTTGTGATTTTTCTTTGGCTCTTTTTCTTCTGTTTTGTCCTATTCCAGTTTCTATGGTTGTGTTTTTATCTTGTTTTGTTTTATTATTGTTCCTTAGATTATGTCTGTTTGATTTTTTTAAAGAGAGACAGAAAGGGTGTGATCCAGATGGCAGGAAAGATAGGGAGGATTCAGGAGGAGTTTGGAGAGCAATAACGGCAACTAGATTATATTGTGTGAAAAAAAATATTTTTTTCAATAGAAGAAAGTAGAGGGGAGGGTAAGAAAACAGTTGATTATACCCTAACATAATGCCATTATTATATCGATTGGCATATTCTGACATCCTTATCATTATTGTAGCTTACATATTTCACAGCTGGTTAATGCCAACTGACTATCCCTCTAGAAGCCTGCATAGTACTTTCTAGTACTATGAAGATTAGCTTGTAAAGGGTAAACATACAGGGTCAGTGCCAGATTGATTTATCCATTGCCTGTGGCAAAAATGTGATGGGTCCTCAGCAATAAAGTCTTATGTTATGATTTGGAAAAAAAAAAAAAAAGCAGGCAAAGTGTGCTTAAGTCAAGATAAACACTAAGATGTTAATGTCTGATACATGACTATAGCTCTTCCATCTACAAACTGGCTTTGATATTTTTATTCTAGGGAAATCTGAATGAGCTGGGCAAGATGGTTTTGCAAGGTGCATTCAGTGTTTGGCTGGGACACCGGAAAGGTGCTACAAAAATGAAGGATTTTGCAAGATTCAAACCCATGCAGAGACATCTTTTCTTGTATGAAAAAGCTGTTATGTTTTGTAAGAGGCGTGTTGAATCTGGAGAAAGTGCTTATAGATACCCATCATACAGTTTTAAGCACTGCCTAAACGTAAGAAAACCCATGTTGTGTAATACCATATTGTTTTATATGTATTCCACCTTCAATACATCTTTTTCACTTTAATGAATGGATTTTATACTGTTTAAAAAGAATTTTAAGCTGGGTGGTGGGAGCATATGCCTTTAATTCCAGCATTCAGGAACCAGAGGCAGGCAGATCTCTTTGAGTTTAGGAAATCATGGTCTACAGAGTGTGTTCCAGGACAGCCAGAGCTACACAAAGAGAAACCTTGTCTTGAAAACAAACAAACAAAAGAATTAGGAAAGAAAACAAAACAAAACAATGCATGTGTTAGTACATGCACATGTATCCTACGGTGCTACTTTGGATAGCTTAGGACACCTCAAGTGTTAGTTCTTACCTTCCATCTTGTTTGAAGCAAGGTTTTCGTTCTATTGTTCACTGCTACGTATGCCAGTCTAGCTGGCTGGAGAGCTTCTAGAACTCACCTGTCTTTATCGCCTTTCCTGAAGTGGGAATACTAGAATTGTAAGCAAGTACCACCAAATCTAGCTTTACGTGGGTTTTGGGAGTCTGAAATCAGGACAAGGGGTTGGGCCCATGTGCAGAACTTTAATTCAACTTCCCCATCCCTGTAGTCTTCAACATTGTCCAAGGTGCACTCCAGTGAACTGGCTCACCTATAAGCACTCCTACAATGTTACTGGATAATATCCTTCTTCTTGTTAAAGCCTTTGTTATAGGAGAACAAAGAGGAAAGGGGGTTTCCCCCTTCTCCCTCCTGTTTCAAAATCGAGAACTATTGTGCTTTCAATATTCCCACCTTCCTTTCTTTTTCCTTCCTCCATTCCTTAGTCTCATTCTTTCTGGGTATCTACTTACAGCTGGAATGGTTCCATATATATTCTCTACTATTCTTTTAAATTATTTTGTTCTCTCTAGAACCCAAATAACTTTGTTTCTTGACCTTAGTCTTGTGTTAAAATTAGGACACTGTTGTTTGTGAAAGTCATTTAGCAGCCCAGTAATACTTCCAATCACATAAAGTTATAATTGATAAATTTGGTTATTTTAAATGTAATAAAATTTATCTTTCATGTTTAAATTGTAAAAACAACAAATTTGTTTATAGAATAATTGGAAGATAGAAGATTTTTGCCTTCAATTCTCCAGTTACTACTATTTTAGACATTTTTCCTTTTAGTCATTTTCAATGAATGTTTTCTTTCATAGTTGCCTTTCTCAGTATAGTTGAGAGTTGATGAAAATTTAGTTGTTCTTATATTGATGGACTTGTCATGGGCTTAAGAACTTAGTATAAGGATGCCACTTGATAAGTGGGCCAAGATTTTTATTTTCCTTATACTGGTCAGCTGTCTCTAGCTACATCTGACAAAATTCCTACCCAGGGTCACCCTGCCTCCCAGCACCACCCATTATTCATTTTCTATTCAAATCTGAATCCACAGTAGCTTCACAGCTTCATCACAAGTACACAGTTACTTTTATAATCTATCTCTAATTTTACATATCTGCGTTATTTATGACTTTAATAAACATCCGCTGGCAACCAAGACATAGAATTTTTTTTCTGACAGGTTTTAGATCTTTCCATCTACATATGCAGTTTTTGAAAAAGGTATTTCACCTTTGTAGGCATGTTTGACATAAACCAATTTGATTCACATTCTGTTTGTGGGGTGACCTAGTGACTACCTAATGCAGAATTTCTTATTTGTATTGACTTTCTATTCTATTTTAAATTTGAAACAATGATAGGCATATCAACAGAGTGTTTCTGAAGTACATTAAAGTAAAGAAGGACCGATGAGGTAATGAGGCCAGAAGGATTACAATAGTTACCATGGAAACAGAAGGAAGAATTGATGCAGGAAACCTTTCAATGGAAGGCAGAAATAAGGGCTTAGTGATTTACCAGATACAGAAAATAAATACTACTTGAAATTTAAAAGAAGAAAATCTGTCTGATTTTTCTTAGGTTCTCTGATATAATAGTATCTTTAATAGAAAAGAATTAGTCGGTGATACTTGAAAAATTTTAGATGAAGATTCCTGGAAAAATGGCTATTCTGTAGACTAAGAAATATGGAAGTTAAACTATTTCTTAGCTCTCATTATGCTTGCTTTCTCTTGCTTACTTGTGAGAGTCTGTCATGACTGGTCACTGCGCCACTGAACATAGCTGAACAACTTCTGACTCCTGAAATGGATTTTTGTCTTGACTACATCACATCAAACTCAAATTATACAGCCTTCTCCTGTCTTCCTAATGACTATGTACTGTAATGCAAACACTTAGCACCCATAGAAAACCATATGTCAGGTCACACATAATCAAATAAAGAGATATGGCTTCTTCAGATCTAGCAGATAATGTGCTTGCTTATCATCAACAATTGTTGATTTATTTATCACTTATGCAGATAGTGCTAACTTTGTGTCAGATAAAATGGTTCGATTTTTCAGGGCAACCTCCAAATGTATTTAATCAATAACGATGTGCTGATATATTAGCAATGGAAAATAGTAAAACAGTTGCAAGTCAAATACGAGAAAGGATAGGAAGCAAAGCCATAGGCTGAAAGCTCATTATGAACTTGGGAGAAGGGTAAAGAGCTTGTCATTCAAGTGATTGGGATTCAGATCACTTGCAGCCAAGTAAAATGCTGGGTGGGGTGGCTGCCGCTTGTAATCTCAGCTCTAGGGAATCTCCAGAGTCATCTGGCTAGTTAGACTAGCTGAGTCAGGTGAGCCCTGGGTTCAGCAAGAGACCTTGCATCAGTAAATAAATTGGAGAGCTATTGTGAAATAGATCTGGCCCCCACACAGGTACATATACACGTGTACCCATATACAAGTGAACACACATACACAAATGCACACAACCCCACAAAAACTTACATGATAGGAACTTGCTGTTCAATAACTCTATCCCTATATCAACTCTATAAAATACATGCTTTCCCAATTTTACGGTCGAAAAAAATGGAATTTGAGAAAAACCTAGCACCTTACACTAAGGCTCATAGCCGATGAATGCTAGAAATAGATGGAAGTCTAGTCTGGTGTCTCATTCTGAAGTCTGTACGCCTGCTACCTATCATCCTATGCAGAAACATATGCTGAAACATAATTCACATTTCAAAAAGATTCAACATAAGTATTATTATTTCTTAATATCTGAGCAGATTAGACTGCTATAGGAAGGATATATTTGGGAGCATTTGAAAGTTACTTTAGACTACATTCAAGTTGGATGTCAGAGGCTCTTTAACACAACTGAGTTGCATTTCTAAATATAACTGTTTTCCTTTACCTTAATGCAGGAATCTTATGAGCACTGCACTTAATGTTTATTAGTTTTAATTAGGGTCATCTGGGGGGTTCATAAGTGGAACAGTGTGAAATTCCTTCAGACAGTTAGGAAGGGATCAAAAGAAAAAGGAAAGGCAGAGAAGGACTTAAAGAAAATGTTACACAAGGGATAGAAGTTGTCCCACGTGGCATTAGCCAAGGATAACTTGTAAAAGAAAATTGTTCAAAGCACAAAGAAGGGTGAGAAGAGAGCAATAGGGAAGGAATTAGTGTTGTATACTACACACATTTTACTAGTGGTGCTAAAGTTATCACTCTTTCAGCTTAAATATTTTGCTTGAATTTGAAACTGAGGGATTGGTAGGAATAGAAAAAAACTTTGTGAACTTGGCTGGGTTTTTCCTAACCCATAAATTTTTTGTTTGTATCTCATGGAGAATAAACTTGTAAGAGCAAATTGATATTGTCAGTAATTACTTTAGACATCAATGAAATAGACTAATTTCAGGTGGCTTTCCCCATTGATGTTTAATTACTTTTACTTCTGAAAAAAATTTGTTTCATACCAAGCACTGGAATGGAACACAACATCTGAATTCTGAGTGTATACTTCCACAAAAGCACTTAAGTTCTCATGCCTATGGTGATACTTTTCATTTCCATCTCCTCCTTATTGAAAATAAAATGTGTGTTTTGCTTAAGTGAGACATTCTGTTTCCTTTATATTATGGTAGAATATGATGAATGTAATTCCATATTTATAGTCAGTTTTCAGGAAAAGTTTAATTTGTTGTAGATGGAAGAAGTTGGAATCACAGAAAACGTGAAAGGTGATAACCGCAAGTTTGAAATACGGTATGGTGAGAAGGAAGAAATTTACATTGTTCAGGTTGGTTGTTCTTCTGGAAATCATAACCAATATTAAGATTTAAATTTCTTTCCTTCCTTCCTTCCTTCCTTCCTTCCTTCCTTCCTTCCTTTCTTCCTTCCTTCCTTCCTTCCTTCCTTCCTTCCTTCCTTCCTTCCTTCCTTCCTTCTATAAATTTAATAAGCCATAAATTTCAATTTGTATTCTTCATTGTGGGGGCATCCACTGGAGAACCTACTAGGAGCCTCACTCTTAAAGAAAACTGGCTCTCTTTAATCCAGAAGCCAGTAACTATCCTTTGTTCCCCAGTTAGCATGAATCCCTTCCCACACCATGTTGAAATGTTGAATAGTTTGGTCTTGTGAGGTCTTGTGTAGACAACCACATCTGCTGTGAATTCTCGAGTGCAGCAGTCCTGTAATGTCCAGAAGGCAGTTTTGTTCTGGTGTCTCCCAACTTCTGGATCTTCATTTTTTTTTTTCTGTTCCTTCTTCTGTGATGTTTTTTGAACCTTAGGGAAGGAGTGTAATATAGATGACCTTTTATGTCTGAGGAATCCAAAGTCAATTAATTTCATACTTTTAGCAGTTGTGGTCTTCTTTGTTAACCTTCAAACTCTACAAAATAAACATTTCTGACGAGTTCTGAGAGCTGCACTAAGGTAGAGAGATATCAGTTTAGAGGGCAGTTTGATATTATGTCCACTTAACAAAATAATTACCCCTGAAGCCTAAAGATTTCCCCACCCAGGGTTCTTAGCTGGTTTTGCAATACCAGGCTTGTTACTCCCATAGCATTTATGCTAAGGATGTTAGGGGTGTGTGTGTTTGTGTGTGTGTGTGTGTGTGTGTGTGTGTGTGTGTGTTTGTCCATTTGTGCAGTGCTTTTGGAAGCCAGCAGAGAGCAACAGATTTCCTGAAGCTGGAATTATAAGCCATTTTAAGCTATTCCACGTGAGTGATGGAAATCAAAGTCAGATCCTCTGCAAGAGCAGAACATGCTATTAACCACTGACCCATCTTTCCAGCCCAACATTAATATTAAAAGTTGGTTCAGTTTCCATCACCTACAACAGGTAACATACAATTACTTGGTAGCTCACAACTAGCTCCAATTCCAGGGGAATTTGACTGCTTCTTCTGGCTTCCACAGGCCCTGAAGGCTTTTGGTACATTTAACATACATGCAGACATGTTGTATATAATTGGTACCATATAATAGACCTACTTTATAAACAATGACAGCGTATTTGAGGACTCTATCATTTATCATTTCAGTATCAGTTTTTCAACATTATTACAAAATTGATTTTAGGTTTGGAAATATTAGAGCTTGATTTGTTTTACCAAAATTAAAACAAAGTGATATATATATATGTATATATATATATATATATATATATATACATATATATATATATATATATATTTGTGTGTGTGTGTGTGTATCCAGTAAAGCAAAAATAAGTAAAAAGATCTCTTCATTTTCTGTAATAGTTATTTTGATCTTTGAGGTACTTTTAGAATGATTTTTATGATAATATCTCCTCTAATCAAATGGTTAATGATCTGCCTCCAAAATGCTTTAAGAAGCAAGAGGGTAGAAATTGAATCTGTTGTTTTGTAGTGACTCATGTTTGATTGCATTTGTTTTATTATAAAAGTACTCTTTTAGAAAGGAAACATAATTTTCCCTTCTGTTTTAATTTTTAGGCTCCAACTATTGATGTGAAGCTGTTATGGTTAAAAGAAATAAGAAAAATTCTGTTGAAGCCGCAGGAACTTTTGGCTGGTAATTTCATTTTTTTCTTTTACTGAAAATAGGTTCTTTTCCACATAAAATATTCTGATTATGGTTTCTCTTCCCTCTACTCCTCCCTGCTGTTGACTGGCAATTTCAAGCATGTGTGCTTTATATGGAGAAGCACAATGACAACTCATTAGCTTAGATTTTGTGAAAAAAATTTTTTTTCTGGGAATGGGGATTAAAATATAATAACAATGAAAGGATTTATTAAAC
The DNA here is from genome assembly GCF_030254825.1 of Meriones unguiculatus. NCBI lineage: Eukaryota > Metazoa > Chordata > Mammalia > Rodentia > Muridae > Meriones > Meriones unguiculatus. The sequence continues at coordinate 101,866,600 of NC_083369.1, read as the reverse complement.
TGAAAAAAGTAACACTGAGGTCAGAGAGCTTAAAAAAAACAATTTGAACTTAAAGGTGTTTGAGAAACAGTTGACAATCAAAAAAGTGTCAATTTCCAGTCCTTCCTGAGAGGCTGCTGTGAGAACCTCACAGAACCAGTATCCAGTAAGGCTGGGATGGAGAATTAATTGGTTGTACTTTTGAACTTACACTTAAGAAAAAGAATATCTGTGTGTGTATGTGTGCATGGATGTTTGTGTGTATGATAGACATGTAAAATGCTTGTGTATGTGACTATAAATGTGTGCATGCTTGCATAATGAGCATGTGGAGATTAGAGGACCAATTACATTCTACCTTGTTTGAGGTAGGACCTCTTTTCATGTTCTTTTGCTGCATGAGACAGGATAGTTAGCCCTGGAGCTTCCAGGAATTCTGTCTCCACTCTCATCTTACTGTATGAGTGCTGAGACCAAGGTTTATTTTGGTGGGGAGGATTAGTTTTGGAGATTCAAATGCTTGTGCAGAAACTACTTTGCCCACTGAGCTGACACCCCAGTCCCCCAGCTCGTGCTTTTTGAATAAAGTAACACATGGTTTGGACTTTCCATATTCTAACGTCAGACTGCCCTTCCTGTTTGTTGGCCAGTTAAAATCCCTGAAAGGTGTGTGTGTGTGTGTGTGTGTGTGTGTGTGAGAGAGAGAGAGAGAGAGAGAGAGATTCTCTTTCTCTCTCTCCCATTCTGTTTCTCCTCCCACACCTGTGGTGTGTATGACTGTCATTGGCCTTGAAAGAAGTAAAGACACATGACTTCTGAATGACACATAGGCTTTGTTTTATTTGATAGCCCAAAACCAGCAGGATCAGCCAAAAGAACAAGATCAACTTTCTTCTCAGCAGGGGAATGCTGAGTAAGTGATCTTTTCTCTCAGAAACATAATTCTTTAAATTTTATTTAGATTTATGTATTTCTTTTTATGTGTATGAATATTTTGCCTACATGTGTATATGTGCACCACATGTGTGCCTGGTGTTCAGGGAGGTCATAAGAGGGTGCTGGATCCCCTGCAACTGGAGTTACAGACAGCTCCTAGCCATTGGGTGGGTACTGGGAACTGAACCTGGGCCCTCTGCAAGAGCAACAATTGCTGCTAACCACTGAGTAATCTCTTCAGTCCCCAGAATACTATTCTTGCCATATTCTGTTTGTTTGTTGTATGTAGCACTAAACAATGAAATTACAATATCTCAGATAAGAACCAACCTTCTGTGATAGCAGTAACTCATCAGATAACATAAACACATTGTTTTCATTGGGATCTTAAGGAAAATCAAGCTTCTTTGAAGGTCTTTTACTTGCAAGCTTCATGTTGTTTAAACAAAAGTGAATACTTTATGTTATATCCAGTAGTTGCTGTAACAGAAGCTGGTACTAACTTACCAGTGAGATTAGGTTAAAAATTTACCTATATATTTATACTCACCTTACCTCTGACATATTGAGATGAAAAGTCTTCAGAACAACACAGATTCTACATACACTTGTCTTAGGTCTAGAAGGAAGCAGTTTTATCTTTGCATGAAAGGAGCCTGCTGGCTTGAATCCTAGGCCTTAAGCTCTTGAAGCTGTTTCATATTATCAACTATTATACAGACTTAAATAAGGGCACATCAGCTTTTGGAATGGATTCTCAGCTTATTCTTAACACAAAGTATTAAGATAGACCATTTTAATTTCTCACTATTCTTAGACTATGCAAAACTCACCTATTTTTATATGTGACTTTTCAGAAAGCAAGAGGAAACTATTATAAATGCTGTTGAAGGAGGAACAGAAGTGGAACAAGACAGTGCCATGGTAGAGTTCAGGGAGACAGTTGTGCCATTTCAGGCAGAAGCAAATTCCACAGGTATTTGTCTTGGTTATGTGCAGATGCCAGTCATAATTATGTGAGTTCTTAACTCCTGTTGCTAAGTGGGAAAAAATTTTAACCATGTCTTATTATTTTTATAAAGAAAAGGAAGTTAAACTGTTTAAGAAGGCTTTCATTTCTTGCACACTAAAAACACCCTAGTGGACACTGCAAAGCACTGTTTTTTCATTCTGTGGGTCCTGGACTGATAACATTGGTATCACCTGGGAACTCGGATGTATAGAAGACAATTTCTTTTCTTTTTCTTTCTCTGCCTCATATCTTTGGGTGTGAGGTCCTGCTACTGAATTTTGGCCAACTTTTTATATAATGCTGATCCCTTGCAATAGGGGACACAGGAATGGATGCAACACATATATTGGCTTCAATGGATATACTGATCATTTACCATTTTTGTGACTAGAGCTGAGATAGTTGTTTCCGTATGAGAATTTGAAATTATTTACTCAGTACATTTGATTCACCAAATGTTAACATGTGCATCAGGGACTTTGTAGAATTGCTTCTGACGTCTAACTAAAATACACACTGTTACCATCTTTGCAATGCTAGGAAGGTAGATAATTCAGCAAGCACTTAAAGTAGAATGTGGTTAAGTATCCTAATAGGGAGGTACAAGGTGCTATACAAACATACAAGAGCTCCTAAACAGCTTTGACAACAATAGCATAGACTCCCAGATAAATGCCAAATATGCAGCACTAGTTGAGGAGGAATAGGCAATGATGACCTTATTCAGTCTTTAGTTATCTATTTAGAGGTTAGTTCCCTTAGATCGTTATATTGTGATTCCCAACCCCAGCAACAAAGTTATCCTAGTGTTAATGCCTTCCTTTCACAGGTGGGGAAACCACATCAGAGAAAGTTGAGATAACATTTCCAAGGTGACAGTTTTAATGCCCAAAATGAGATTCTGCAAGTTTGTGACTTAGATTTGGCCTAGTTTCTTTTCTGTCGCTGTGATGAAATACATTGACAAAAACAATTTTTAGGAGGAAAGGGATTGTTTATCACAGTTTGCCATTCCAGGTTACAGTTTATCACAGCAAGCAAGTCATAGTCACAGGAGATTGAAGCAGCTGGTCACCATCATATCCACAGTCAGGAAGCAGAGAGAAACAATGAATTCATGCTTCTGTGCTTTCATGAATAGCTTGCTTGGATAAGTTAATTTATGCTTATGAAGTCCAGGGTTCCAAACCAAGAAATAATGCTGCCCACTTTCAGGCAATCCTCCACAGACTTGCTCATGAGCCAACATGATCTTGCCAAACCCTCACTGAGACTGTCTTTCCATGTGATTGTAGGTTGTGTCAAGTTGACCATTAAAACTAACCATCAGAGATTACTTCATCTTAATCAGTTCAAAAATTTAAAAATAAATAAGGAAAGAAATAAAGGAAGGAAGGAAGGAAGGAAGGAAGGAAGGAAGGAAGGAAGGAAGGAAGAAGGAAGGACAGAAGGAACAAAAGAGACATACCTTTTACCTACAAACTCATTTTTTTGGGCAGATGGATATACAGTCTCACTATGTAGCACTGGTTTACTAGGAACCTGCTCTGTAGACCAGGCTAGCCTTAAACTTGTAGAGATTACTTGTCTCTGCCTTTTGCATCCTGGGATCAAAGGTGTACACTACTGTGCCTGACTATATGCAGGCTCTTATAAGTCTTGGGATGTGTAATACATGCTTTCTGCTTACTGAGAGAGACAATCTAAGCCAAAATAATATCAACACCAGGCAGAGTCTAACAAGTATTATTTGAATGGAATTAATAAAAATATTATTTAATGAACATTCAGAACCATTTTGTGTGTGTGTGTGGAGGTAAGAAAGATAATATATTCTGAAAATGTTTAACACTAATTTTAATAATGCCCATAATCCTCAACTTGCAACCATTCTTAAATTTCAAAGAAGTATATTATATCAGAGGCAGTCCCTCTTCACATTACTATGTAACCCAATTGGACTCTGAACTCCCCTGGGCTACATCTGTGCAGGGGTTCTAGGTTATCTACATGAATAGTCCTTGGTTGGAGTATGAGTCTCTGGGAAGTTCCCTATGTTCAAATTTTCTTGTTCTGTTGCTCTCCTTGTGGAGACCCTGTCCTCTCCAGCTCTTACTATTTCCCAGTTCTTACCTAAAATTCCGTTCACCTGCCCAACAGTTGCCCATCTGGCTCAGCATCTGCTTTGATAGTCTGAAGGGCAGAGGCTTTCAGAGGCCCTCTGTGGTAGGTTCCTAGGTTGTTTCCTATTTTCTTCTTCTTCTGATGTCCATCCTCTTTGCCTTTCTGGATGGGGATTGGACGTTTTAGTTAGGGTCCTCTCTCTTGCTTAGTTTCTTTAGATGCACAGGTTTTAGTGGGTTTGTCCTATGTTGTATGTCTATATGAGTGAGTATATACCATGTGTGTCTTTTTGCTTCTGGGACAACTCACTCAGGATGATCCTTTCCAGATCCCACCATTTACCTGCAAATTTCATGATTTCCTTATTTTTCATTGCTGAGTAATATTCCATTGTGTAGATGTACCACAATTTCTGCATCCATTCTTCAGTTGAGGGGCATCTGGGTTGTTTCCAGCTTCTGGCTATTACAAATAAAGCTGCTACAAACATGGAGTCCTTTCTGTAGTCCCTATTCATAGTTGGATCATTTATATCTACCACATTCATTATGATCTTTGTACTCTTCATATGGCAAACCCATGGCAACCCAATATAGCTCAGTCTATTATGTACTTGTAAGATAGAATTATGAGACATTAGTTGCTATACAGAAGGATTCAAAGCTCCAGGAAAGAGTGTGGGAGGAGTTTTGCAAACAGAAAGCACAATACAATGATCATGAGAAACCACTTGCTTCTTCCACCACCCATATTGGGTCCTTTGTTTTTATTCATTTGCTTTTTGGCATTTTCTTCTTTACTTCTCTTCTACTTCTGGAAATCACAATACCAATATTCAATGAACAGCTACCTTAAAGTGAGCACTATAGTCACAATTATGTTCTTTTTTTTAAGGTTTTAATCCATTTATTATTTATAATATTTATTTTGAAATACACTTTAAAACAACCACCTAGAAAAACAGCCTTTCTGCTCATCCCTTTTACAGTTTTTAATTCTACAGACATTTTTATATTATCAAAGAAATTCTGTTCTTTGTAGACATACCAATGCTAAAATTAGCTTTTGTACTAAAATAGTGGGCTATGTGGATACTTGAGAAAAGGGAGGCAAACTTCCTAAAGTTACGGCTCAGTGAGATGGCTAGTGACATCTTGTATAACTCAAGAATTTTCAAGTGTATTGCAATCAGAAAAGAAACTTATGCTGAGTAGTATTCTATTGTGTAAATGTGCCACAAATTCTAAATCCATTTCTCAATCGAGGGAAATCTGGATTGTTTCCAGATTTTGGAGATTATGAATAAAGCTGCTATGAACATGGTTGAGCAAATGTCCTTGTATACTTGAGCATATTTTGTATATATGCCTAAGAGTGGTATAGCTGTATCTTGAGGTAGCACTATGCCTAGTAGTCTGAGAAAGCACCAGATTGATTTTCAAAGTGGTTGTACAAGGTTTCATTCACACCAGTAATGGAGGAGGGTCTCCCTTTCTCCACAACCTCTCCAGCAGGCTTCATTCCTTGAATTTTTGATCTCAGCAATTCTGATTGGTATAAGGTGGAATCTCAGGGTCATTATATTTGCATTTCCCTGATGACTAAGGACATTGAGTATTTGTTTAAGTGTTTCTCTCCCATTCAATATTCCTCCATTGAGGAATATCTCTGTTTAGCTATGTACCTCATTTTTTAATTGTATTACTTGACTTGTTGCTGTTTAACTTTGTATAATATGTCTAATATCTGCTTATAAGTGAGTATAAAAAAAAAGAAGTATATTATAGTCTATTCCTTTCTGAAATGTCAAATTCAAAAATAGTGCAACCTAAATGCAATTTTATTATATAGAGAAAGGCAGTAATGTTAGCATACTGAAGGGCACAGCTTTGACTGTAATGGTGAGCTTGCTTATGTGGTGGAAAACCAGATCCTTTAACTGCTACACTTGTCATTTTTCATCTAGCTTGGATTGAGATGCCACCATCTTCAGAAGGCGCTGCAGCAGTGGAATGTTCAAACAACTATTTGTGCCCTGCTTACAATGACAGTGGAGAAGATAGGACAGAAATGGTTAGTATGATGTACTAAATCAAATTTCCAGAGGCACTTTTACTGATGAAATAAACAGTGCACGCAAAGAAAAAAAATTTGTCAGGATCCTTATTGAGTATATTCCATAATGAAAAGATTTGAAGTGAATCTTGTAAGCACTCATGAACCACTTCTCTTTATACAGAATACATCTTAGAACACTACTGAAGTTAGGTAAATGACCAGTTTCCAAATGCCTATAAATATATCACTATGGTTGTTATTTTTTATCTTTTTCCATTCTGGATCCCTCTATGGTAGCCCAGACTGGCCCTCTGCTTTAGGCTGTCAACTGCTAGGATTATAAATGTGTGATTTCATGACCTTGTCAATTTTAGCCTTTTCTAAAAAAGGTAAAGTGTCTATTTTAGAACACATCTCTCTGTATATAGAATTTTTCTTTAAGTTTAATATTTGAAATTATTAGTTCACAGAGAGTTAACAAAAATATTATTGAAATGTCTTGTATTCTCTTCCCAGTGGTGACACCTCCTATAATTAGAGGACAATACCAAATCTTGAAAATTAACTCAGTGCTATCCATAGGCTTCCCCCCTCCCCCATGTGCTTTTGTATATGTGTATAAGCAGTTCTGTATAATTTTGTCCAAGGCTGTGTTTTTACATAGGCAAGAGGGATAGACCCAGACTTATGAAGCTACAAATATATTTTAGAAATTTACTTTGTGCAATTATTTCTTTTTTAAATACAATCATTTCTTAATTAATATTAACAGTATTAATGTGAGAAGGGTTAAATTTTGTTAGCTATAATTTACCGAGGAAGAAATTAAGGGCTAGCAAGATATTTGCCTTAATTGTCTGTCTTAGGAGTTCTCATATTTTGAGTGACAGCAGATGTGCGTTGATGTCCAACACTTACAGGATTGCTTACAACCATCTGTAACTCTAGTTTGAGGGGATCCTATGTCCTCTTCTGGCCTCCAAGGGCCACAGGCATATATACTACACATACAAAAATTTAAAAAGAACTTTTATTTACTTTTTAAGTTACAACTATTGAAAATATACTCTATTATACATTAAAAAGATAATTAAGATTTAAATTGGGAAACCTATAATTCTGAGTAAATATTATTTTTATTAAAAAGTGAGTTACCTTTTTTAAAGTTAAAAAACTAGTGAAAGTATCTTTAATATCTGGCTTATTTAAATACATCCTGAGCCAGGGCTGGTGGTGGCACATAAGTTTAATTCTAGCTTTTGGGAGGCAGAAGTAGGTGGGCCTCTGATTTCAAGACCAGCCTCGTCTACAAAGTGAGTTTCAGGACAGCTAAGGCTACAGAGAGAAACCATGTTTTGTTTTGTTTTTGTTTTTTTCCCAACTTTTTTATTATTACTATCATTTATTGTGATTTATTCACTATTTTATTAATTAAACTTTATTCACTTTGTATCCCCCCACAAACCCCTCCCGCCTCCCCTCCCGATCCTACCCTCCCTCCTCCTTCTTCACGAATGCCCCTCCCCAAATCCACTGATAGGGGAGGTCCTCCTCTCCTTCCTTCTGATCTTAGTCTATCAGACCTCATCAGGAGTGGCTGCATTGTCATTTTCTGTGGCCTGGTAAGGCTGCTCCCCACTCAGGGGGAGGTGATCAAAGAGCAGGCCAGTCAGATTATGTCACAGGCAGTCCCTCTTCCCATTACTATGGTACCCACTTGAACACTGAACTGCCATGGGCTACATTTGTGCAGGAGTTCTAGGTTATCTCCATGCATGGTACTTGGTTGGAGTATGAGTCTCTGGGAAGTTCCCTGTGTTCAAATTTCCTGGTTCTGTTGGAGAAACCCTGTCTTAAAAAACAAAATAATAGCAGAAAAGACATCCTTTCTCTCATATGGTTTTGAATCCAATATATTCTATTATTTTATATCAGATAAACCATATAAAACTTTCCAGAATAATGTGAAAATGGGAGTAAATGAGGCAAATAATAGTATAATGTAAGCCTGACCCTCCAGACCTATTTAATTTCTTAAAAAGAAATGGTCTGCTTTCTATAATTGGCAACCAGCTGGTTTAAACCAACTATAATGATAAATGACATTTCCTTAATTTATATTATTGGTAGATGAATTAGATTGGATTAGTTGGTCAAATGTGAGCAAGAAGTCAGAGGAAAGCAGTTTGTATTTGAACCCTGACTGTAGATGGTATGGAAGGGCTTGTCAGAACTGGGTCTTTTAGCATTTATCAAGTTATGAAGTCAGAAAATAAAGTTGACTGATACTTTAATCACAGGCATTGGGAATGCAGGAAAACCCAGCAGAGTTCCTTTCAGAATACCTTTCTGAGTCCTGCTACCAGGGAAAACATACAATAACATTTTGGTACAGCCCACAACACCTTTACCCTAAAGCTTAAAAGACATTTTGAGAGATATGTCTTAAAGGGAGTAGATGATGTTCTTAAGAATGACACATGATGTCCTCTGGTCTCTGCATGCACATGTACACACACACACACACACACACACACACACATGCACGCACGCACGCACTCATGCACGCACCCCCCCCCACATGTTCACGTTTATCCACACACCTGCAACCCATACACATGCTCATACAATATGAGCACAAGTGTATATGGATTAAAAAAAAGAAGTTGAAATGAGCTATTCATTTAGCTTCACTTTACAAAGACAGGAACAGAGAACCAAGCCAGTTATGGTGATGTATGCTTGTAACCATAGCATTGGGAAAGCCAAGGCAAGATAATTGAGAATTTGAGGCTGCTGGGCTCTATAGTAAGTTCCAGGCTAGTCTGAGTTTCAAAGTAAGACCCCGTTTCAGAAGCACCACACACACACACACACACACACACACATGCAACATTTTAACACACACACACCAAACTAACCTGAAAATTATGGGTTCTACTTCTATTGCAGACATCTGTGTCAGAGGTGACTTTGCTGCTTTAAAGAAGTTACTGTGTCAACTGGCAAGTAGCTCTTGTCTGCCTGCTTCTCAGCCAATGTGAAATAAAAAAAAAAAAATCGCTCAAAAGACTTTTAGCCAAAATGATGGGATTTTTTTCAGATTAATGTATTTGAATATGGCAAAGAACCAACACTTTTTTCTTTTATTTAAAAGCATTTTACTTGTAGTACTTTTTATTACTTAAATTGCGTACTTAAGTGTGTAAGACATTGTGCCACATAAAATCTCATCTCATAATAATTTTGACTTGAAAATTGTTTTCTTCTCTGTCTTCTTTGTAGCAAAATGCAAGCAGCGTGCCTTGAATTATTTAGCTTATTATTGATTAAGTTAAACTTAAGGCTGTAGAATAGTTAAGGCCAAGGGAAGCACAACATCATGATTTAATTTGCTTTTTAGACCTAGTGCTCCTTTTAACTTATGCAAGATGACGGCAGAGTTCAGAAGTCCTGGGGGCTGAGGAGCATTAGTAAATTCTCTTCAGGGCTATTCCCTTTTCTATGTGCTAAGATGAACTTTTCCTGAGAGTAGTTTACAAATTGTATTTGAAATGTAATGTTTTCCTGCTTGTTTCTTTTTCTGAATTTATGCTTATAATTCATGTCGCAAGTTAGTTGTGCCCTATTATCTTCTGTACATTTCATGCTGTAACTCTTCTTTTCCAAATAAAAATGAAACCTTCAGGTTCCAAAAATTTGTGTTTATTTGTTGGTTGGTTTGTCTGTTTCCTGTCACAAACTGATCCCACTTATCTGCCCCTGCAGGGAAGAGGCGCTAAAACTGTCACATTTGCCATTAAAATAGTAGGTTGCTTATCTTGTACTATATGGCTAGTATCCACTTATAAGTGAGTATATACCATATGGGTCTTTCTGCTTCTGGGATACTTCACTCAGGATGATCTTTTCTAGTTCCATCCATTTGCCTGCAAATCTCATGATTTCCTTGTGTTTAATAGCACAGATCTAGCTGATGGGAAGCTCTGGCTTCATGTGGGTGCTCTAGTAAGGAAGCAGAGGCTATATTTGACATTGGACTCTGTTGCCTGCTTTTCAATCACTTCCTCCTAGGGAGACTGCCTTGCCAGGCCACGGGAGAAGAGGATGCACTCAGTCCTGCTGCTGTTTGATGAACTTGGGGGGGGGGGTCCTTTTTCTGAGGAGAAGGGGAGGGTGGATAAGGGGAAGTAGGAGAGAGGGTGAGACTGGGAGGAGAGGAGGCAGTGGGCTACAATCGATATAAAGTGAATAAACAAATTAATTAATAAAATAGAAATAGCAAATTATTTCTGTCACAGTCAGCAGGTGGTTGGGTAAGTCATTTTACAATAAAGCTTCTAATATGGATTTCCATTACAGTTTTACAGTCTGAATGAAATAATAGATTGTAGGAAGGGGGTCTTCAGAGCACTTCTAAGGAAGAAGATTCTCCATGAAGATTCTTAGGTCAATGGTAGGTGTGTTTGCAAGGGCTGTGGTGACTTCAGGCTGGCATGCATGGGTAGCAAGTCAAAGTGTCTGGTTTCTGTGTGTCATATATTCTCCAGCAGCAGAGATCCCAGAGATGTTCTCATTTTCGTTACTTCTGCTGTGCTACAGAGTCACGTAGAAGCTGGCTAACTTTTGCTGAGTGAAAAACATTGGTATGAAATTCTAGGCTATGTAGACATGTTATTTAGTTAGAGCTCAGATGATTTAGCTGGTGATTGGGCTTTTGTAATGTTATACCCAATTTGTGAGACCCCCAAAAGACCACCAGGGAATTGAGTCCATTGCAAAACACATGAGGATCTTTATTCACAGCTCAAGCTGGACTCTCACAGACACTAAGGCATTGATATCCAGTTGAGAACCACGAGCGCTGGATTGTGGGTGATTATAGGTCCCAGTCCCTCCCAGTGCACCCAAAGCAGGGGATTCTAGCCTGGCAATCTTCTATTGGTTAATACAGCAAAAAGGGGATGCTACATTTCAAAACTGTTTGCTATGGGAAAGTGCCAGGACCATGAATGCTATGGGAAAGTGTTCAGGCCTTTTTGCAGGTCAGAGGAGGGGAAGGTGAGGGGAAACTGCCAGCCTTGGGGCTTCAGTCCTGTCCTGTGCTGGCCTTGGGTAGGTTTTACTATTTTCAGGAGCAAAGGTATGATTTGGAATGCCTTGGGGACCATCCCTGCAGGTCCCCTGGCAACAATATCTCTAATGAGCATGAAGGTCAGCTTTTCCCTACAGTTGGCTGTGTCTGCCTAAAAGCAACAAAGTCAACTGGCCTGATATATTTTAAACTTTTTAGCTCAGCACCCCAAAAACCTAGTTTTTAATTCTTTGGTCTCTCAGTAACGCTACAGACCATATCCTATTTGGTTGCTTAAGTCATTTATTAATCACATATCTAACACACACTAAAGTGTCAGGGTCTTTGCTTTGACCCTTTACAATAGAGCCATAATTATCTTTATCATTTGAAATACTGATATTTTAGCTTTATCATCCAGTTCTTATACAGTTGACCTTATGTCAATAGTTTTTGAAATAATTATGGGGATTTTGTTCAGTCTTCTAAGCAATATCATTTCAGTTTTGGTGCTCTTCTAATTAAACATGTCAGCAGAACCCTTGTTAATACATAAGGTCAAAAACTATTAAATGAAACAGTTATATATTTGTAATAACAGTATCTTGAATTAAAAACCACATTGACTGTATATTCTAACCCTGAAGGTGAATGGGCACACATATGAATCATGGAGCTGGAGATATGGTTTAGCGGTTAAGAATATTTATTGATCTTGAAGAGAACCAAGGCTCATTCTCAGGATCAACACGGTGGCATACAGTCATCCATAACTCCAGTTCCAGGGGATTCAATATCCTCTCCTGAACTTTCTGGACACTAGGCAAAACACTCATACACATGAAAAATAATTAATAATTTAATAATATAAATCTTTAAAGTAATAACCTGTTTCCCCCACAAAGTCCCATGTAGGTTATTTGAAGGGCTCAAGCATAGTGTCACACAAGCTTTTGAACACATGCAAGAGCTCTATGAAAACTCACTGCATAACATAACATAATCTACATGTGCTTGATCCTAATCCATTTATTATTTAGTTGATGAAAAATCTAAACAGAAGAAAAGAATGTCTGACTGATTCTAGGAGACAGCTTACAGATTTTAATTGGGTAACCATAGGTTTCAGAATGCCCAAATTTACAGATACAATATGATTAAACTGTCCAATGTTTGAAGGTTAGAATTTTCTAATATTTGCCTAGGATTACACTGCTGTACTGTGAAAAATATTTCTATAATTAAAAATAAAGCTGCAAATAAATTATGCTTGTTAGCATTTAATGTGTCTTTCAATATATTGGGGTTTGAAATGAAACTTTTAAACATGTTAACCTTTTCCCAAGGTTGCTAGGTTTGAGAGATTTCATATGCTGTGATCTCTTGTTAACAAGTCCTTCCATTGTAATACTGGGACTTTGCCAGCTTTACCGTCCAAGAATGCTTTGCAAATGTATGTTTTTATTTTATTCTAGGAACATGTTATTTCTCTGTGGATGGCTTCCCCTACATACACATATACATATGTCCACACATTCCTGTGCACCTGTGCCTGCATCCAAGACTTCAATGTAAATATAATAGAAAGAAATGATAAGAAACTTAGTGTTTCTATTAACTCTGCCCTTAGAAAGGAAAGAAAATTTCTTTTATATATTATTATTCTCATAGATTTTATTGTTAGTGACATTTACCTGTTTATACAAACATGGCACACACATAACAAGATTTATATACATATAATTTCTATGAACTGCTGGTTGTGCCTTGTGTGCCTTGTGTTGTTTTCCATATAATAGTACACTGTTATTACATGCAGCTAACAAACTCGTAGTCATTAATTTGGTTCCAAGTTTCATGCATAAAGTGAAATAAAAAACAGGATAATAGAACTCAGTGGAAATACTGGGGCACATAGGAAAGCTATGCCACTTCTGATAAGCTTGCTGCACTAATTGTTGGATTATTTAGATAATTATTGAATTATTTAGATGACTAGTAATCAAAACAATTTGTTATAGAAACAGTCAGAACTGATGAATAGTTATTTAAAATCTGCTCTCAACAATTGCACTACACACAATTATTTCTAAGACAAAGAACATGCACTCAGATAGAACATATGCTGATTTATGAAACCAATTTTAATTAATTAAAGAGACTGGAATAATGTAGAGTGTCTTAGGGTTTTTATTGCTGATATAAAACACCAGAACCATAAACAACTTGGGAAGGAAGGGGGTTATTTCATCATACAGCTGTAGTTCATCACCAGGGAAGTCAGGGCAGAAACTCACAGCAAGAGCGATACAGAGATCTTTCCATCGTCTGATATCTTCTTCAATTTCTTTCTTCAGAGACTTAAAGTTTTTTGTTTTTGTTTTTGTTTTTGTTTTTGTTTTTTTCAAACAGGTCTTTCACTTGCTTGGTTAGAGTCACACCAAGGTACTTTACATTATTAGTGACTATTGTGAAGGGTGTTGTTTCCCTAATTTCTTTCGCGGTTGTGTTAGAGTCACACCAAGGTACTTTACATTATTAGTGACTATTGTGAAGGGTGTTGCTTCCCTAATTTCTTTCGCAGCCCTTTTGTCTTTGGTATACAGGAGGACTTCTGATTTTATGAGTTAATTTTTTATCCAGCCAATTTGCTGAAGGTGTTTAACTACTGAAGGAATTCTGTGGTTGAATTTTTGGGGTAACTCATGTATACTATCATATTATCTGCAAATAGCGATACTTTGACTTCATCCTTTCCAATTTGTATCATCTTGATCTCCTTTAGTTGTCTTATTGCTCTAGCTAGGACTTCAAGTACTATGTTGAAGAGATATGCAGAGAGTGGGCAGCCTTGCCTTGTCCCTGAGTTCAGTGGGATTGATTTAAGTTTCTCTCCTTTCAGTTTGATGTTGGCTGTTGGCTTGCTGTATATTTGTCTTTACCATGTTTAGGTATGTGCCCTGTATCCCTGATCTCTACAAGACTTTAAACCTGAATTGGTGTTGGATTTTCTCAAATGCTTTTTCGGCATCTAAGATGATGATCCTGTGGTTTTTCTCCTTCAGTTTGTTTATGGGTTGGTAGGATTAACATAGTGAAAATGGCCATCCTGCCAAAAGCAATCTACAGATTCAATGCAATTCCCATCAAAATGCCAAAATAATTCCTTACAGGCCTTGAGAGAAAAATTCTCAACTTCATATGGAATAACAAGAAACCCAGAATTTCTAAAAACAATCCTGTTCAACAACAGACCATCTGTTGTTGATCTCCATCCCTGATCTCAAGTGGTACTACAGAGGAATAGTAATAAAAACTGCTTGGTACTAACGTAGAAACAGAATGGTGGATCAATGGAATCAAATAGAAGACCCAGAAATAAACCCACATACCTACGAATACCTGATTTTTGACAAAGAAACCAAAACCATACAATGGAAAAAGATAACATCTTCAACAAATGGTGCTGCTCTAACTGGATGTCTACATGTAGGAAAACTTCAAACAGATCCATATTTATCACCCTGCACAAAACTGAAGTCCAAGTGGATCAAAGACCTCAACATAAAACCAGATACACTAAATCTGATAGAAGAAAAAGTGGGGAAGGGCCTTGAACTCTGTGACACAGGAGACAACGTCCTGAACATAACACTAACAGCACAGGCTCTAAGATCAACAATCAATAAATGGGACCTCATGAAACTGAACAGCTTCTGTAAAGTTAAGGATACTGTCATCAGAATAAAATGACAGCCTACAGACTTTACCAACCCTCTATTTGACAGAGGGCTAACATCCAGAATATATAAAGAAATTAAAAAGCAACAAATCAAGTAATCCAATTAAAAAATGGGGTACAGAGCTAAACAGAGAATTTTCAGTAGAGAAATAGCGAATAGCATAGAAACACTTAAAGAAATGTTCAACATCCTTAGTCATCAGGGAAATGCAAATTAAAATGACCCTGAGATTTTTACACCCATTAGAATGGCTAAGATAAAAAACTCAACTGACAACACATGCTGGAAAGGATGTGGAGAAAGGGAAACCCTCCTCCATTGCTGGTGGGAATGTAAACTTGTATAGCCACTTTGGAAATCAGTCTGGTGCTTTCTCAGAAAATTAAAAATAGTGCTACCTCAAGATCCAGCTATAGCTCTCTTAGGCACATATCCAAAATATGCTCAAGTATAAAACAGGGACATTTGCTCAACTGTGTTCATAGCAGCTTTATTCGCAATAGCCGGAATCTGGAAACAACCCAGAAGCCCCTCAACTGAGGAATGGATACAGAAATTGTGGCACATTTTTACAATAGAATACTACTCAGCAATTAAAAACAAGGAAATCATGAAATTTGCAGGCAAATTGTGGGAACTAGAAAAGATCATCCTGAGTGAGGTAACCCAGAAGCAGAAAGACACACATGGTATATACTCATTTATAAGTAGATATTAGACATATATTATAGGATGATCATTCTAAAATCTGTACACCTAAAAAAGTTAAACAAGAAGGAGGACCCAGGGTTAGATGATCATTTCTCATTCAGAAAGGCAAATGGGATGGACATCTGAAGAGGGAGAAAACAGGGAACAGGACAGGAGCCAGCACAGAAGGACTCTGAAATACTATACACAGCAGGGTTTTGAAGGAGATGCTGAGACTCATAGCCAAGCTTTGGGCAGAGTGCAGGAAATCTTATGAAAGAGGGGGGAAATGAAAGACCTGGCGGAGACAGGAGCTCCACAAAAAGAGCAATAGAACCCAAAACTCTGGGCACAGGGGTCTTTTCTGAGACTGATACTTCAATCAAGGACCATGCATGGAGAAAACCTAGAACCCCTGCACAGATGTAGCCCATGGTAGTTCAGTCTCCAAGTAGGTTCCCTGGTAAGGGGAACAGGGGCTATCTCTGACATGAATTCAGTGGTTGGCTTTTTGATCACCTCTCCCTGAGGGGGATTCAGCCTTACCGGGCTACAGAGGAAGACAATTCAGGCAGTCCTGATGAGACCTGACAGGCTAGGGTCAGATGTACTGGGGGAAGGGCAAGGAAGGGGAAGACAGTGGGATTGGGAGGGGATGAGGGAAGGGGCTACAGCTGGGATACAGAGTAAATAAAGTGTAATTAATAATTTAAGAAAAGAGCTGATGCAGAGGCCCTGAAGGACTGCTCTTTACTGGCTTACTCCTCATGGCTTGTTCAACTTGCTTTCTTTTAATACTTAAGACCACCAGGTAAGCGGAGGTACCACCTACAGTGAGCTGGATCCTCCCACATCAATCGCTAATTAAGAAAAAGCACTACAGGCTATCTCACAGGCTAATCTATTGGGGTGTTTTCTCAATTAAGGTTCTGTCCAACAACATTACTCTAGTTTGTGTCAAGCTGACATACAAACTAGCCAGCCAATAGTCTCAAGGTATGATATTTGCAATCAGTATCTCCAAGTATTTAAATTTCAAACAGTGTACATGTAAACAACATATAGGATAAAGATGAAAATACAGAGGGAATTAGATTGATTTCAAGTAGTCTGAACAAGATAATGTAACATCAAAATTCATGTGTGTAGTTGAAAAAAGAAAATGCACAACTTTAATTATTTGTGTTACAAACTTAAAATCAGTGTAACTCACCATATTAACATAATGAAGGAGAAATTGTATGTAGTCAGTTGAGAAAACTCTATAGTTATTAACGATAAAACACCAGAAAGAAAATGGTCTTCTTCAAACTGGTAATATTCGTTGATGAAAAGCAACCAGCTATCTGACAAAATTGGGAAATACTGGAAGCTTTCCCCCCAAGACTGGAAAGAATTCACAAAAATCCCTTCTAACAATTTCCATTAAGCATTATACTAAAATTCCTACCCAGTGAAGCAACTTCAGGAGGAGATAATTGGCAACAGTGTCCTGAGTAGTGGATCACACATGTGCACAAAAGTGTGCAGGTTCATACACTAGAGCTGCTGGGTGAATTTTATAAGCCAAAGAGACCAACAAAGCCAATAAAGCTGGGCCAAGCTGGTACTACAGAGACTGATGCATCAACCAAAAACATGCATAAAGAGGACCTAGACCCCCTGCTCAGATGTAGCGCATAGACAGCTCAATTTCCATGTGGGTTCCTTAGTAAGGGGAGAAGAGACAGTCTCTGACGTGAACTCAGTTTCCTGCTGCTTGATCACTTCTACCTGGTGGGACGACCTAGCCAGCCCACAGAGGAAGAAGATCCAGGTAGTCCTAGTGAGACAAACTATGGGCAGATGGCAGGGGAGGAGGACTCCCCCTTTCAGTGGACTAGGGGAAGGGGATAGGGGGCAAGAAGGAAGGAAGGTGGGATCTGGAGGAGATGAAGGAGGGGGCTACAACCAGGATACAAAGTGAAAAACTGTAAAAAAAATAATAAAGGTATAAATTTTAAAAATGAACAAACTAAAAGAGAGAGAAGAAGAAGAATAAATTTTAATTCTATCTCCTAACAACAAAGAATTGGAAAATATACTAAAGTTTGACACAGCAGTATTTCTAGCAACCTAAACTGTTAAATGGGAGCCTAAAGTGTTAAATAATGAGATGTGCAAGGTGTCTACATTGAAATGTACAGAACTTTGCTCACATACATGTCTTAAAAACCGTTATACCATGTTTGTAGATAGGAATTTTCAATGTCAAGAAATCTGAGTAGGAACTCCCCTATCAGTGGACTTAGGCATAGGAGGATATGAGGGAGGGAGGATGGGATTGGGAGGGGGTACGGGAGGGGGCTATAGCAGAGATACAAAGTGAATAAACTGTAATTAATATATAAAAGAAAAATAAATATTAAAAATTAAAAATAAATCTGTGTAATTTTCCACATTACACATAAAGTTCAACAAATTTACCTGTTGGTTCAAAGCAGTATAAAACTCAAAACCTCATTAGGCATTTTTGGAAGAAAAGACAAATTGTATTCTAAAACATGTATTTAAGAAACAAAAAAAAAATAAAGCTTTAAAACCAAAGAATTTTGAAAATTTGAAAGACCTAACTCAAATACATGGTGGAAACTACAGTAGTTATCACGCTATCACATAAATATAGAGATATGCTTATATCTCTGTACATAGAGATTATAGACATCTTCCATGCAATACATTTAAAATATTTGATTTTAAGCATATATAAAGTTTCATTAAATATAACACTATTTGATGTTTGTAGAATGACTAAATCTACCTAATTAGCATAAGCATCATCATCATATTGTTTTCTTTTGGTGAGGGCAGTGACCATACACTTGTTTTGGTGTTTTTAGTTTATTTTTATTGAAAGTATTTTTTAATATCATATTTTATTTTTATTTTTTATTAATTACACTTTATTCACTTTGTATCCCCCCATAAGCCCCTCCCTCCTCACCTTCCAGTCCCACCCTCCATCCCCTTCTTCACAAATGCCCCTCCCCAAATCCACTGAGAGGGGAGGTCCTCCTCTCCTTCCTTCTGATCTTAGCCTATCAGATCTCATCAGGAATGGCTGCATAGTCATCTTCTGTGGCCTGGTAAGGCTGCTCTCCCCTCAGGGGGAGGTGATCAAAGAACAGGCCTATCAGATTATGTCAGAGGCAGTCCCTCTTCCCATTACTATGGAACCCATTTGGACACTACACTGCCATGGACTACATCTGTGCAGGGGTTCTAGGTTATCTCCATGCCTGGTATTTGGTTGGGGTATGAGTCTCTGGGAAGAACCCTGTGTTCAAATTTTCTGATTCTGTTGTTCTCCTTGTGGGGTTCCTGTCCTCTCCAGCTCTTACAATTTTCCACTTCTAACATAAGATTCCCTGCACTTTGCCCAACAGTTGGCCATAAGTCTCGGTGTCTGCTTTGATAGTCTGCAGGGCAGAGCCTTTCAGAGGCCCTCTGTGGCAGGTTCCTAGGTTGTTTCCTGTTTTCTTCTTCTTTTGATGTCTATCCTCTTTGCCTTTCGGGATGGGGATTGAGCATTTTAGTCAGGGTTCTCTCTCTTTTTTCTTTAGATGTACAGACTTTAGTAGGTTTATCCTATGTTATATGTCTATATGAGTGAGTATATGCCGTGTGTGTCTTTCTGCTTCTGGGACAGCTCACTCAGGATGATCCTTTCCAGGTCCCACCATTTACCTGCAAATTTCATGATTTTCTTATTTTTCATTGCAGAATAATACTCCATTGTGTAGATGTACCACAATTTCTGCATCCATTCTTCAGTTGAGGGGCATCTGGGCTGTTTCCAGCTTCTGGCTATTACAAATAAAGCTGCTAAGGCACATATCTAAACATAGTGAAGGCGATATATAGCAAACCTATAGCCAACATCAAACTGAACGGAGAGAAACTTAAAGCAATCCCACTGAAATCAGGGACAAGACAAGGCTGCCCAGTCTCTCCATATCTCTTCAACATAGTTCTGGAAGTCCGTGCTAGAGCATTAAGACAGTTGAAGGAGATCAAGGGGATACAAATTGTAAAGGAAGAAGTCAAATTATCACTATTTGCAGATGATATGATAGTATACGTGAGTGACCCCCAAAACTCTACCAGGGAACTCCTACAGCTGATAAACACCTTCAGCAAAGTGGCTGGATACAAAATTAACTCAAAAAAATCAGTAGCCCTCCTGTATACAAAAGACAAAAGGGCTGAGAAAGAAATTAGGGAAACAACACCCTTTACAATAGCCACAAATGACATAAAGTACCTTCGAGTAACCCTAACCAAGCAAGTCAAAGACTTGTGTGATAAAAAATTTCAAGTCTCTGAAGAAAGAATTAGAAGAAGATATCAGAAGATGGAAAGATCCCCCATGCTCATGGCTTGGCAGGATTAACATAATAAAAATGGCCATGTTACCAAAAGCAATCTACAGATTCAATGCAATTCCCATCAAATTACCAACACAATTCTTTACAGACCTGGAAAGAAAATATTTTTTTAAACAATAGATTTTGATCACAGTTCACCTCTCTCATCTCACAGATTCTCTCCACTTTTCCATCCATTCAACTCCATTACTTCTTTTTCTTGCTCTTTACGAATCAAACAAAAACCCGAAAATCCCCCAAACCCAATACAAACATACAGAAAAAACCAAAAAGCATGAAAAACACATACATATTCATACACACATCTATAAAACAAAATCAGAAATATAATATATAAGAAAAAAAACTTGTAAGGTACAAAATGCCCAAACAAAGCAATATGAACAAAGAAAAAAGAAACCCTCCCGAAATAACATTGAGTTCATTTTCTGCTGCCCATCTATTTCTGGGCCTACCCTAAAGAGTAGTTTGCTTCTCCAGGGAGATGCCATTAGAAAAAACTAATTTTTCCTTTGCAAGCAGTTGTAAGTTGGATATAGCTTCTGGGCTAGGGATGGAAGATCCTGGCCACTTCCTACTTTCAGCACTAGGACCCTACTAGCTTGAAGCTGTGCAGGTCCTGTGCATGCTGCCACATTCCTTGTGAGTTAATATGTGTCAGTCCTATTGTGTCTGGAAGGTACTAACATATGCTTTCTTGGCATTTTTACTGAACACACTCAATTTCTGTTAACAATAGCCCCATGTTGAACAACAGTCAGCCTTCTTGAACTTATTCCAACATTATCTTTACCCAAAGTGATATGGATTCCAGATCAGGCACAGAAACATGATGCTATATGGTATCACTCAGATATGGAATCTGTAATACTTTAAAAAACTCAAGGTGTCATGTGGATGGAATGGTGAAAGGAAGGCTGTTTTGAAAAATGGTCTTACCCAACTAGGTATTCACATGGAAAACATAAACCTCCATCCTTATACCTGATTCTATACAGGTTTAATTGAATTGAACCATAGATCTAAACATAAAAGCCAGCATGACGAAGCTTCTAAAAGTAAACACAGGGCACTGTGATCCTGGCATTATGTAGTTAATTTCTTAAATAAGGCAAGAAGTACAATGAAAGAGTATCATACAGAAACAACATATTACACTCACAGAATTGAGTACTATAGAATAGACTTCAATTTTAAACATTAAAACAGGGTAAATCTAAGGCAGGGTTATTCTAAACACTATCAAAAGTTAACTGGTTGTAATGAATCACATTAACTCCAAGAAAACTGATTCCATGTTAACATAACTGAAGAATTAATTTTGAAAATGCAAGCCAAGCATGACAGTGCACTGCTGTAATTCTAGAACTCAGGATGAGGTGGGGGACTAGTCTGGATTTTGTAATGGCATGCAATCTCAAAAGAAGGAAGGAAAAAGAAGCAACATTAGATAGGATCAGCATTTTGTGAACTGCTTTTGTTTGTTGAAATAGTTAATGAGAAAAAAACCATGAGTCCCTTAAAGAGTTGTTTAATACATAATTTAAAAATTAGAAATTAGTTTAACTCTGAACCCATTTTTAAATTGGATTATTTAGTTTGCAGGGTATTGAAGCAGATGTTGAGATTAATAACCAAACTTTGGGCAGGGTGCAGGGAATCTTATGGAAGAGTGGGAGGATCAAAGGACCAGGAGGAGACAGGAGGTCTACAAGGAGAACAACAGAGTCAACAAATCTGGGCTCGGGGGGCCTGCAAAGACTGATGCATCTACCAAGGACCATGCAGGGAGTGGACCTAGACTCCCTGCTCAGATGTAGCCAATAGGCTACATGTGAGTTCCCCAGTACCGGTAGCAGGGGCTGTCTCTGACATGGACTCTTTGCCTGCTCTTTGATCATTTCCCCCTGGCTTGGTGGCCTTACCAGGCCGCAGAGTAAGAGGAAGCAAGCAGTCTTAATAGGACTTGATGGGCTAGATCAGACAGTAGGGCAGGAGGGCTCCCCTTTCTGTAGACTAGGAGAGGGAGATAGTGGGTAAGAGGGAGAGAGGGTAAGACCAGGAGGAAATGAGAGAGGGAGCTACAATTGGAATATAAAGTGAATAAATTTTAAAAAATTAAAAAAAATAAAAACCAGGTTTTTCAACCTTAAACACATATAGACATGAGCCATTACATGAACTCAGCAGTTTGTGTGTGTGTGTGTGTGTGTGAGTGTGTGTGTGTGTGTGTGTGTGTGTGTGTAAAACCGTAATTAAGAAGTCATGAATCTGAGAGGAAGTGTCTGGTTGAGGATGGGAGGGGTTGAGCGGAAGAAGTTGAGGTTTCAGAAATGTAAACATTGTATTTATGAATGAAATTCTCCAAAAATATAAAAATCAGATTTTTAGAAGCAATTAAGAAAAAAAAAAAAACAACGTAGCCGAGAAATACCAATGCAATAAATTTGTTAGAAAATGCTTATGGCATCAAAATTCAAAAGAAAAATCTCAAAGTTTATCTGCTTGCCTTTTATTTACGGTTGACATTTGGATTCAACGTTGAGAAGATTTAGTATTGTTTTTTTTTTTAATAACTCTTACAACCATCATTTTAAACAGATATCTGTTACTTAATTCAGGACAAAATTAATTACTTTAATTTTTAGCTAACTAATGAAGGACATATAAAATTACATATTTGATTAGGTTTAATTGAAAATGACTGCATTACTGTAACCCCAGTGGATTTGGGACTTATTAAAACACTTTGACAACTGGGTGGTAAAACAACAACTTCAATCTCTTCTGAGCCTGAGCTTATTTTGAAGCATGTAGACCTAACTGTGTGTGTTCACATAGAAGGTTTTTTGGGGGGATATAACATTACTTTCTAGTTACTTTTCTTTTTTTTCTTTTGTCCTTTTTCCAAGACCAGAGATGCTCTTTTTTTTACCACATCTCTTGAGACAGTAGAAGTAGGATGGATTTGTATGTCATAAACTATATAAGCATTTACTTTACCCCAGTGTTGCATGCTTAGATAAGGTGATAAATTATTTTAATTAATTAATTAATTCACTTTACCTCCAAATCATAGCCCCCTCTCACAGTCCCTGCCTCTTCCCACATCCTCCCTTACATCTCAAAAAAGGGACCCTAGCACATCAAGTCAGTTCAGGACTGAGGGCATCCTCTTCCCCCGTGGCCTGGCAAGGACACCCTGTCAGTGGGAAGTGACCAAAAAAGCAGGCAACAGAGTCCATGTCAGAGACAACCCCTTCTCCCCTCACTAGGAAAACTATATGAAGTCTGAGCTGCCCAGCTGCTCCATCTGTGTAGGGCATCCAGTCCATGCATTGTTTTTGGTTGATGCTTCAGTCTCTGAAAGCCTCTCTTGTCCCTGATTACTTGGTTCTGTTGGTCTTTTTGTGGAGCTCTTATCCCCTCCAGGTCCTTCTATCCTTGCCCCAACTTTTCCCCGTGCTCCGCCTAATGTTTGGCTGTGAGTTTCAGCATCTGTTTTGGTCTGCTGCTGGGTGGATCCTCTCAGAGGTCAGCTATGCTAGGCTCCTGTCTGCAAGCATAGCATAGTGTATCATTAATAGTTTCAGAAGCTGGCTCTCCTCCAGGAAATGTCTACCATAAAACAAGGACACTTTCTTAACTATGTTCATAGTAGTTTTATTCCTAACAGCTGGAATCTGGAAACAATCCAGATGTCCCTCAACTGAAGAATGGATAAAGAAAATGTGGTATATTTACACAATGGAATACTACTCAGCAATTAAAAACAAGGAAATTGTGAAATTTGCATGCAAATAGATGGAACTAGGAAAGATCATCCTGAGAAAGGTAACCCAGAAACAAAGACACATATGGTATACACTCACTTGTAATTGGGTATTAGCCATATAATGTAGGATAACATACTACAACTCACAGACCCCAAGAAGATAAGTAACATGGTGATAAAATCTTATTGGTCTGCCTTCTGCAGATTTTTTTTTTACTTTAGATATTATTGAAATATTTATTACTTGGGGCTAGATAGAGAGATGGCTCAGTTGTTAAAAGCATAGCTGGTTTAGCAGGCAGCCCAGGTTCAGCTCCCAGAACCCACAGAGGGGCTCACAACCATCTGCAACACCATTCCCAAGAGATTGAAGGTCTGTTTTAGCCTTCATGGGGACCAAGCACACAGATGGTGCACATACATACATCTAGATAAAGCATGTATACACATAAAATGAAGATAAATATGTCTTTAAAATATCCAAAATTATGTCTTATATGTCATACAGTGCTATTAGTAGAGATTTCAGCAATTTAAGACAATATCAAGTTCTGCAGTTTCAAATGCAGTTATGACCTAGAATGCTGTAATCAATGAACACAAAATGCTGTATTTGAATTTGGTTATAAATGTAACTGTTGTATATTAATTTTATTAGGCCATGAATGTGTGTTACTATAAAACATAGCAGCAATTTCTCTTGAAGTCTTCAAAATTTAATTACATTTTAAATGTACTTGCAATGCAAATGTACTTGCATTAACTCTACATTAAAATATCTAATCTTAATTTCTTAGCATACTCTTTGTGGTTAGTATGATATTATTTGTAGTTGAAAATCTTTTTTTTCCCTTATGGGGAGCTTTCCTGTCTATTTTCTGTCAACCAGTCAGAAGCCATAGTCATTTGGGAAGAGGGAGGTCCAACTGAGAAAATGTCTTGAAGGCAAGTTTATGGTGATTTTCTTAATTAGTGATTGATATGAGAGGTCCAGCTCATTTTTGGTGGTGCTACTTCTGAACTGGTGATCCTTGGTACTGTAAGAAAGCAGTCCTAAGGAAGCCAGGAAGGAGCAAACCAGTAAACTGAACTCTTCCATGGCTTCTACTTCAGTTCCTGCCTCCAGGTTCCTGCCTTGATTTCTTTCCTTGACTTCCCTCAGTGTGACCTGGAAGTGTTAAGATGCAAGAAACTCTTTCTTGTCCAAGCTGATATTGGTTATGGTAGTCTATCACAGCAATAGAAATCGTAACTAAGACAGATTTGTAAGTACTTCACTTAAATGTTTATCTTCAGTTTTGCTTCCTGATTGCATGTGTATGACAGAGAAGGTGAGGGTATGTCTGATCAGAAATTTAAAAATGTTGGTAAATTGCTTTGCTTAAATGATTCTTTACTCCAATATGAATGATTCACAATTAAGAAAGTGTCAGGTCTTAGATCACCAAGAAAAAAAGTCCACTTTCAGCCCTGGAAAGCGTCTAGTTACATACTTTTGTTTGAATTATCATTTGCTTTTGCAAAGGTCTCTTACTTGGGTGTGGCAGACCTACCAATCTCTTTACATTCCATATAGAAGTTAGAATTTTTGTCTTAAGGTAGAGGGGGAAAGACAACCTATAACATTAACTTGATTGAATTTTCCAAATTTTGGACCATTGAGTTTGTTTGGAATCCATCATAAGTACATTTTTGTGTGTTTATTT
This sequence comes from Meriones unguiculatus, assembly GCF_030254825.1. Classification (NCBI taxonomy): domain Eukaryota; kingdom Metazoa; phylum Chordata; class Mammalia; order Rodentia; family Muridae; genus Meriones; species Meriones unguiculatus. The sequence goes on along the minus strand of NC_083369.1, from coordinate 101,841,076 downwards.
TGAGCTCTTGAGGCAGTACCATCAGTGAATTAATAAATATTTAATTCATCTCCAGATAATTACCTGAGAAATAAAATGCGTGTTCAAGTTATTTTTGTGTTGGTTGAGGAGTAAATATTATTGTTGAGATTTTCAAAATGATGCATTCTTAGTATAGTATAGAATACATAGACGTTAGAAAAGTCACTATCTGGGTGATAATACTCTGTTAGGAAGCAAAGACATTCAGAATACATTTTGGAAAATGTGAGCGAGAAGAAGTACTCCACTTAAAGAGCAATTAGGTCTGTGATAATGGTCAGGGTTTAGGAAGAAATTAGTTTAGGATGTCATGGACGTCTGAGGAAAATGCCTATCACTAGTAAGTATAATAACACAGAAACCTCATTTCTTCAGGGCCACAGACTATACAGCCAAGTGAGCAAACAAAAGCCAGTGACTACTCCTTTCTCTGCAATGTTTTGGACAATCATTCCGGAAGGGGTCTTTTTTTCTTTATTAAATTTTTATTTTTTTAAATATTATTTACAGTTTATTAACTTTGTAGCCAAGCTGTATCCTGCTCCCTCATTCCCTCCCAACACTACCCTCTCTCCCTCAACTTCTCCCTGCCCCTTTCCAAGTTCAATGATAGGGGAGGACCTCCTCCCCTTTCATCTGACCATAGCTTATCAGGTATCCTCAGGCCTGGCTGCAAAGTCCTCCTCTGTGGCCTAGCAAGGCTGCTCCTCCCTCTGGAGTAGAGGTGGGGGGGTCATAGAGCCAGCCATTGAGTTCATGTCAGAAATAGTCCCTGTTCCCCTTACTAGGATACCTACTTGGATACTGAGCTACCATGGGCTACATCCAGGCAGGGGTTCTAGGTTATATCCATACATGGTCCTTGGTTGGAGATACAGTCTCAGAAAAGACCCCTGTGCCCAGATACATTTGGTCCTTGTAGAGCTCCTGTTCTCTCCAGGTCATATTAACTCCCCCTTCTTTCACATGACTCCCTGCGCTCTGCCGAGGATTTGGTTATGAGTCTCAGTATCTGCTTTGATACACTGCTAGGTAGAGTCTTTCAGAGGCCCTCTGTGGTAGGCTCCTGTCCTGTTACTTGTTTTCTCTTATAGTCAATGTCCGTTTCATTTGCCTTTCTGAGTGAGGATTGATCATCTTACCCAGGGTCCTCCTTCTAGCTCACCTTTTTTAGGTGTACAGACTTTTATAAGTTTATCCTATATTATAGGTCTAATACCCACTTATAAGTGAGTATATACCATGTGTGTCTTTTTCCTTCTGGGATACCTCACTCAGAACGATTTTTTTCTAGTTCCCACCATTTGCCTGCATGATGTCCTTGTTTTTAATTGCTGAGTAGTATTCCATTGTGTAAAGGTACCACAATTTCTGTATCCATTCCTCAGTTGAGAGGCATCTGGGTTGTTTCCAGGTTCTGGGTATTACAAATAAATCTGTTACAAACATTGTTGAGCAAATGTCCTTGTGTACTTGAGCATCTTTTGGATATATGCCTAGGAGTGGTATAGCTGGATCTTAAGGAAGCACTATTCCTAATTGTCTGAGAAAGTGCCAGATTGATTTCCAAAGTGGTTGTACAAGTTTACATTCTCACCAGCAATGGAAGAGGGTTCCCCTTTCTCCACAAACTCTCCGGCACCTGTTGTCACTTAAGATTTTTTTAATTTAAAATTTTATTTTTATATTAATTACAGTTTATTCACTTTGTATCCCAGCTGTAGCCCTCTCCCTCATTCCCTACCAATCTCACCATCTCTCCCTCATCTCCTCCCATGCCTCTCTCCAAGTCCACTGATAGAGGAGGTACTCCTCTACCTCCATCTGACCTTAGCCTATCAGGTCTTATCAGGACTGGCTGCATTGTCTTCCTCTGTGGCCTGTTAAGGCTGCTCCCCCATTAGGGGGAGGTGATCAAACAGCAAGCAACTGAGTTCATATCAGAGACAGTCCCTGTTCACTTGAGTTTTTGATCTTAGAAATTCTAATGGAGTCACTCAGGTATACTATCATATCATCTGCAAATAGTGATACTTTGACTTCTTTCCGATTTGTATCCCCTTGATCTCCTTCAATTGTCTTATTGCTCTAGCAAGGATTTCCAGAACTATGTTGAAGAGATATGGAGAGAGTGGGCAGCCTTGCCTTGTCCCTGATTTCAGTGGGACTGATTTAAGTTTCTCTCCATTGAGTTTGATATTGGCTATAGGCTTGCTGTATATTGCCTTTACTATGTTTAGATATGTGCCTTGTATCCCTGATCTCTCCAAGACTTTAAACATGAATGGATGTTGGATTTTGTCAAATGCCTTTTCAGCATCTAAGGAGATGATCATGTGGTTTTTCTCCTTCAGTTTGTTTATGTGGTGGATCACATTGATGGATTTCCATATATTGAACCATCCCTGCATGCCTGGGATGAAGTCTACTTGGTCGTAGTGGATGATATCTTTGATGTGTTCTTGGATTCGGTTTGCAGGTATTTTATTGAGTATTTTTCCTGAGACTGATACTCCAACCAAGGACCATGCATGGAGATAACCTAAGACCCCTGCAGAGATGTAGCCCATGGCAGGTCAGTATCTAAGTGGGTTCCATTGTAATAGGAACAGGGACTGTCTTTGACATGAACTGATTGGCCTGCTCTTTAATTACCTCCCCCTGAGGGGGAAGAGGAGTTACCAGGTCACAGAAGAAGACAATGCAGCCACTCCTGATGAGACCTAATTGACTAGGATCAGAAGGAAAGAATAGATCCATACTTATCACCCTGCACAAAGTTAAAGTCCAAGTGGATCAAAGACCTCAACATAAAACCAGACACATTAAATTGGTTAGAAGAAAAACTGGGGAAAACCCTAGAACTCATTGGTACAGGAGACAACTTCCTGAACAGAACACCAACAGCACAGGCTCTAAGAGCAACAATCAATAAATGGGATCTATTGAAACTGAAAAGCTGTAAAGCAAAGGACACTGTCACCAAAACCAAACGACTGCCTACAGATTGGGAAAGAATATTCACCAACCCTTTATCTGACAGAGGACTCATATCCAGTATATATAAAGAACTAAAGAAGCTGAAAAGCAGCAAACCAAGTAATCCAATTAAAAAATGGGGAACAGAGCTATATAGAGAATTTCTGTAGAGGAATATAGAATGGCAGAGAAACACTTAAAGAAATACTCAATGTCCTTAGTCATCAGGGAAATGCAAATCAAAACGACCCTGAGATTTCACCATACACCCATCAGAATGGCCAAGATGAAAAACTCGAGTGACAACACATGCTGGAGAGGTTGTGGAGAAAGGGGAACCCTCCTCCACTGCTGGTGGGAATGTAAACTCGTACAACCACTCTGGAAATCAATCTCGTGTTTTCTTAGACAACTAGGAATAGTGCTTCCTCAAAATCCAGCCATACCACTCCTAGGTATATATCCCAAAGAGGCTCAAGTTCACAATAAGGACATTTGCTCAAACATGTTTATAGTAGCTTTATTTGTAATAGCCAGAAGCTGGAAACAACCCAGATGCCCCTCAACTGAAGAATGGATGCAGAAATTGTGGTGCATCTACACAGTGGAATATTACTCAGCAATGAAAAATAAGGAAATCATGAAATTTGCAGGTAAATGGTGGGACCTGGAAAGGATCATCCTGAGTGAGCTGTCCCAGAAGCAAAAAGACACACACGGTATATACTCACTCATATAGACATACAACATAGGAAAAACCCACTAAAATCTGTGCATTTAAAGAAACTAAGCAAGAGAGAGGACCCTAACTAAAATGCTCAATCCCCATCCTGAAAGGCAAAGAGGATGGACATCAGAAGAAGAAGAAGAAAACAGGAAACAACCTAGGAACCTTCTACAGAGGGCCTCTGAAAGCCAGAAGAAGAAAACAGGAAACAAACTAGGAACCTACCACAGAGGGCCTCTGAAAGCCTCTGCCCTGCAGACTATCAAAGCAGATGCTGAGACTTATGGCCAACTGTTGGGCAGAGTGCATGGAATCTTATGTAAGAAGTGGGAAATATTAAGATCTGGAGTGGACAGGAACTCCACAAGGAGAGCAACAGAACCAGAAATTTGAACACAGGGGTCTTCCCAGAGACTCATGCTCCAACCAGGTACCATGCATGGAGATAACCTACAACCCCTGCATAGATGTAGTCCATGGCAGTTCAGTGTCCAAGTAGTTTCCATAGTAATGGGAAGAGGGTCTGCCTCTAACATAATCTGATTGGCCTGCTCTTTGATCACCTCCCCCTGAGGGGGGAGCAGCCTTACCAGGCCACAGAAGATGACAATGCAGCCACTCCTGATGAGATCTGATAGGTAAGATCAGAAGGAAGGAGAGGAGGACCTCCCCTCTCAGTGGATTTGGGGAGGAGCATTTGTGAAGAAGGGGAAGGAGGGTGGGACCGGGAGGTGAGAAGGGAGGGGCTTATGGGGGGATACAAAGTGAATAAAGTGTAATTAATAAAAAAAATTAAAAAATAATTAATAAAAAAGTGACTATTTTGCTTTGAGCCTAGCCTTTAAATGGCTATGTGTAGCTCAGTAGTACTACTGGGAACGAAAAAAAAATATTCTTTTCTTTTTCAAAATTCATTTTGTTTATTAAATTTCATGAACTACTCAGTTACCATTTCCCTGGTATGTTGTAGGGGCCTACTTGCTGCTGTTTGATCGCATGTATAAATAAACACATTGAATTCTGAGGGAGTATTTTTAGATTGTTTCTACTGAATAGGTCTAGTGATGCATCCTGAGAACAGCCAATGTTTGTACTTTGTAAAGATAAGTTCCTTAAGCTAAACAGAACATGCCTGAAACCCAGAACAAAGCAAGATGTAAAGCATTTCAATGATAGATTTTATCTAAGTATTTGAGAGAGAAACTCATGAGTGTTATTACTCCCCAAATAAGTCAATCTAGCCAGTCTGCAGAGCAGATGGAAGCATCAGAGCTGAGAAGAATCACAATGAAGAGAGTAATTTAGAACATGAAAAAAAAAACAACATGGTGGTCTGAGCTCCCTTGGTTAATATCTTGTTGGAGAGTCTGAATATACCTTTTCAGATGGCAAGTTATGAGCTATCAAATGATAAACAGGTAAGTAACTTAGTAGGTTGTGCTTTTACAGACATAATAAATGTGACTTGTAAGTGAAAAGGAAAAGTCCTAATGGCATTTCAGATTTTAATATTAGAGGCTAAAATAAGTTACATCTTGAACATAGAAAAGATATGAATGTAACTGTATATTTACATCTTCAGTAGTTTCAAAATACCAGGACCTGATACAAAATAGGTGTTTTATCTATGAGCTTTATTAGCTTTAAAATCTGTGTATGCCACTTTGGAAATCAATTTGGTGCTTTCTCAGACAATTAGGAATAGAGCTTCCTCAAGATCCAGCTATACCACTCCTAGGCATATATCCAAAATATGCTCAAGTATGCAACAAGGACATTTGTTCAACTATGTTTGTAGCAGCTTTATTCATTATAACCAGAACCTGGAAACAACCCAGATGTGTCTCAACTGAGGAATGGATACAAAAATTGTGGTACATCTACACAATGGAATACTACTCAACAATTAACAAGGAAATCATAAGATTTGCAGTCAAATGGTAGGAACTAGAAAGATCATCCTGAGTGAGGTATTCCAGAAACAGAAAAACACACACTGTATATACCACTTATAAGTGGGTACTAGACCTATAATATAGGATAAACCTATAAAAATCTGTACACCTAAAGAAGGTGAGCTGGAAGCAGGACCCTGGGTAAGATGACCAATCCTCACTCAGAAAGGCAAATTATACTGACATTGGAAGAAGGAGAAAACCGGAAACAGGACAGGAACCTACCATTGGAAGACCTCTGAAAGACTCTACCCAGCACTGTATTAAAGCAGATAATGAGACTCATAAACAAACTTTGGGCAGAGTGCAGGGAATCTTAGGAAAGAAAAGGAAGATAGCAAGACCTGGAGAGGACAGGAGCTCCACAAGCATAGCAACAGAACCAAAATATCTGAGCACAGGGGTCTTTTCTGAGACTGTATCTCCAAACAAGGACCATGCATGGATATAACCTAGAACCCCTGCACAGATGTAGCCCATGGCAGCTCAATATCTAAGTGGGTTTCCTAGTAAGAGGAATAGGAACTATCTCTGACATAAACTCAGTGGCAGGCTCTTTGATCACCTCCCCCTCAGGGGGAAGCAGCCTTGCTAGGCCACAGAGAAAGTCAGTGCAGCCAGTCCTGATGAGACCTGATAATCTAGGCTCAGATGGAAGGGGAGGAAAACCTCCCCTATCAGTGGACTTTGGGAGGGGCATGGGAGGAGATGAGGGAGGTAGGGTGGGATTGGGAGGGAGTGAGGGAGGGGGTACATCTGGGATACAAAGTGAATATACTATAACTAATATAAAAATAAAAAAATAATTAAAAAATCTGTGTGTATGTGTGTTTAAATCATGGTTAATGGGAATGTATGTTGGTAGGAGTTGTTAATGGCCTGTTTGTTTATATCACATGAAGTTAAAGTATGTGCACTAAGGTTTAGTGATTTCTCCTGTGGACATGCATGTACACATTTGCCAGGATAGTTTCACTAGCATTGCTTGGCAGAATAAAAAAAAAAAAATGAAGATAACAAAAACAACAAGCAGGCATTCAGAAAACTACATTATGGAATGTGGTACAATAAAATTTGTATATAAATAAAAACAGGGCTGGACAGATGGCTCAAGGGTTAAGAGCACTGTCTGCTCTTCCAGAGGTCCTGAGTTCAATTTTCAGTAATCACATGGTGGCTCATAACCATCTATATCCTCTACTGCCCTCTTCTGGCATTCAGGTGGACATGCAAGTAGAGCATTAATATATAAAATAAAAAAAAAATCTTAAAAAAAAAAAGAAATTAGGGGAGAATCCAAGATGGCATCACTGAGAGGACAGTGTGTTTGATGAGCAGGACAGCAGTGACTGCACAGAAACCAACAGACCGAACTATCATCCTTAAAACAACAGTGATTGTTTTCCCAGGCAAGAGGAAACCCCACGGTGTGGGAAGCAATCGGGTCCTTTCTCTGGTCACCCAGCTAAATCCCTGAAGAGTTCCAGGGTCCTGGCAGACGTTCAGTTGTCAGCCCAGAGACACAAGCCTGCATGCTCTGATCACCATTCCAGACTGAACTGTGAGCCCCACAACGTCAGAGACTGGGTTTTCCAGTCGAGAGAAAACACCAAAATGAAGGAAACAATAGGGTCTGACCAACCTCAGGTCACCCAGGCAATCCCTGGAAATGGTCCCAGGCTCCTGCAGGTGCTCAGCTGCCAGCCCAGAGACCTGCCTGTGCACCTGACTCATGGTCTCAGACAGAACTGTGGGCCCCCAAACACCACAGACTGGGTTTTCCTGTCAAGAGGAAACCACACGGTGAAGGAAACACCAGGTTCGACCTCCGGGCACCCAGCAGAACCCCCTGTCCCAAACCCCAACCCCAAAAAGTTTCCGGGAGAAGTTCCAGGGTTCCCGCAGGCTTCCAGTCACCAGCAATGAGTCACTCTCCTGCTCCTGTTTGCTCTATTTACCATCCCAGTGTGAACTGTGGACCCCAAAACACGACAGACTGGGTCTCCCTGTTGGGAGGAAAGCACATGGTAAGGGAAATATCAGGTCTGATCTCAGGACACCCAGCTAATCCTTGGGAAAGTTCCTGGGTTCCCACAGGCTCCAGGCTCTAGCCTCCAGCCAGATGCCTGTGTGCTGCTCTCACCTGCCAATGATTACCACTTGTGTACTGCAGCACAGAGCTCCAACCTATGACCTATAGCCCCCAGGTGCTGTTCCAAAGCACAACCTTCCTTGCTAAACTCACCAAACTTCAGGGTTCCCTTGTTCTTAAAGAGGGCTGCACCTAGCAAACACAGTGTGAGAGCAGCAGCAGCTGCTCACTAAATTCAGAGCAACAAATGCAGTGGCAGGGAAGCTGTCTCCAGATGTCTCTCACTTCTCCCAGTGAGAGGATAGCCCCCCTGATTACCAACGATTCCAGTTACCCCACAGGATAATACACCTGAGGATAGCTGTGGCAATTCTCAGAGAAGCACCAGCCAGTCCCTGACTACATCAAAAAAGCTGAGGAGGCCTCCTTCAGGAACAACAATATTCCTGCTAAGGGATTCTACCAACCACAGGAATCCAGCAAGCACCAAAAACTAACAACCAACGCCTGAGACAGCCAGATGGTTAGAGGCTATAGTAAAAGCACAATCAACAAAAGCCAAAGCAGTATGGTATCTCCAGAACCCAGTTATCCAGGGGCAAGTAGCCCTGGACACCCTAACATAATTGAAATTCAAGAAGATAACCTTACATCTATGCTTACAAAGAGGATAATGGAGGAAACAAATAAAATGCATAAAAATAGAGGAAGATAAAGTCAAACAAATTCTGTAAAGAAAGATACTGCCAAACAGCTTGTGGCATTTAGAGAGGAAATAATTAAATCACTGAAAGAAATAAAAAATAAATACAGAAAAGTTCAAACAAACAGGTGAAGGAATTGAAGGCAAAATAGGAAAATGCAGTGGGACAGGTGAAGGAAATTAAAAAAAATGGTTCAAGATCGGAAGATATAGAATTTGAAAAATTAAAGCAAACACAAAGGGAGGAAATCAAGGAGAGGAAGAATTTAGGGAAGAAAACAGCAACTACAGAGGTTAGCATAACCAATAGACTATAAGAGATGGAAGAAAGAATCTCAGGTGTGGAAGATACAATGGAAGAAATAGATGTATCTGTCAAAGAAAATGTTAAATCCAAAAATTCCTGACACAGACCGTCCAAGAAATCCAAGACAACATAAAAAGACAAAACCTAAGAATAGTAGGAATGGAGGAAAAAAAAAAGATTCCCGTCTCCAAGACCCAGAAAATATTTTCAACAAAATCATAGAAGAAAATTTCCCCAATGTAAAGAAGAGGCCTATAAGCATACAAGAGGCCTACAGAACACCTAATAAATTAGGCCAGAAAAGAAAATCCTCCCACCACATAATAATCAAAACAGTAAAAATACAGAACAAAGAAAAAATACTAAAAGCTGCAAGGGAAAAAGGCCAAGTAACATAATGGCAAACTGATCAGAATCACACCTGACTTCTCAAAAGAGACTATGAAAGCCAGGAAGGCCTGGATGGATATCATGCAGACCCTAAGAGAACAATAGATGTCAGCCCAGGCTACTCTACCCAGAAAAACTCTCAATCATCATAGGTGGAGAAAACAAGATATTCAATGACAAAACCAAATTTAAACAATACCTACTCCCAAATCCAGCCTTACAGAAGATATTAGAAGGAAAAATACAACCCAAGAAAGCTCACTACATTCAGGAAAACACAGGAAATAAATAACATCACTACAGCAAAACTAAAAGTAGCCAAGCACACAAACACATTACCACAACCAACATCAAAATCAAAGGATCTAACAGACACTGGTCATTAATCTCTCCCAACACCAATGTACTCAACTCTCCAATAAAAAGACACAGACTAATAGAATGGATGCATAAACAAGACCCAACAATCTGTTGCATACAAGAAACACACATAAGTCAAAAGATAGATATTACCTGAGAGTAAAGGCCTGGAAGATGGTTTTCCAAGTAAATGGACCCAAGAAGCAAGGAGGAGTAGCCATTCTAATATCTAATAAAATAGCCTTTCAACCAAAATTAATGAAAAGAGATGGGAAAAGTCACTTAAATTCATCAAAGTAAAATTCCACCAAGAAGACATCACAATTCTGAACATCTATGCCAGAAATACAAGGGCAACCACATTTAAAAAGAAATATTAATAAAACTTAAACCACATATACATCCCCACACATTAATAGTGGGAGACTTCAACACCCTACTCTCAACAAAGGACAGGTCAACAAAACAGAAATTAAACAAAGAAACAAAGACACTAACAGATGTCACAATTCAAATGGACTTAACAGACATCTACAGAACCTTTCACCCAAACACAAAATAATTTACCTTCTTCTCAGCACCTCTTGGAATCTTCTCCATAATAGATCATATAGTTGGTCACAAAGCAAGCCTTAACAGATACAATAAGATTGCAATAATCCCTTGGATCCAATCAGAACACCATGGATTAAATTTGGACCTCAACAACAACAGAAATAGCAAAAAGCCTACACACACATGGAAACTGAACAATTTGCTACCAAATGACAGCTTGACCAGGGAAGAAATAAAGAAAGAAATTAAAGCCTTCCTAGAATTCAATGAAAATGAAGGCAGTACATACTCAAAATCATGCTTGGGACACAATGAAGCAGTGCCAACAGGAAAGTTCATCTCACTTAGTGCCTTCAAGAAGAAATTCGAAACATCTCATACAAGCAACTTAACAGCTCACCTGAAAGCCCTAGGTTAAAAAAAAAAAAAAGAAGCAGACACATCCAAGAGGAGTAGACAGCTGGAGATAATCAAACTTGGCTGAAATCAATAAATAAGAAACAAATAAAACAATTTAAAAAGAAATCAAGAAATGGGAAATAGTAAGACCTCGAGAGGACAGGAGCTTTCCCATATACAAGGAAAGCAACAGAACCAAAAATTTTGGGCACAGGGGTCTTTTCTGAGACTGATACTCCAATCAAGGACCATTCATGGAGATAACCTAGAACTCCTGCACAGATGTAGCCCGTGGCAGTTCAGTGTCCAAGTGTGTTCCATAGTAATGGGAACAGGGACTGTCTCTGACATGAACTCAGTGGCTGGCTCTTTGATCACTTCCTCCTGAGGGGGGAGCAGCCTTACCAGGCCACAGAGGAAGACAATGCAGCCACTCCTGATGAGAATTGAATGACTAGGATCAGAAGGAAGGGGAACAAGACCTCCCCTATCAGTGGGGGAGGGGCATGGATAGGGAAGGGAGAAGGAGGGTGGGATTGGGAGGGGAGGGTGGAGGGAGCTACAGTTGGGATACAAAGTGAATAAACTGTAATTAATAAAAATAAAAATAAATTAAAAAAGGACTCTAAATACTAAGGAGGATTCTAGATGCTCAAATCTCATTCAGAATGGCAAATAGTATAGATACCAGAAGCAGTGGAAGAGAGGAAACAGGATAGTAGGCTACTATATAGGAGCCTCTGAAAGTATTCACCCAACAGGGGATCAAAGAAGATGCTGAGACTCATGGTCAAACTTTGGGTAGAGCACAGGGAGTCTTATGGAGGAAGAAAGGGGTGAGAATAGAGCAAAATTTTGGGGACAGGAGCTCCACAAGGAGACCAACAATACTAAAATATCTGAGCCCAGTGGTCCTACAGAGACTTATGCACCAGTGGAGGACCATGCATGGAGAGGATCTAGACCCCCTGCTCAGATGTGGCCTATTGGCAGCTCAGTCTCCATGTGGATCTCTGAGTGAAAGGAGCAGGTTCTGGCTCTATCAGGAACTTAGTGCCTGGATCTTTGATCACTCTCCCCCAGTTATGTGGCCTTCAAGGCCACAGAGGAAGAGGATCCAGGCAGTCCTGATGAGACTTAAACAGCTCTGGGAGGATGGCAATAGTGGAAAACTCCCCCTTTCAGTGGACTAGGGGAAGGGAATAAGGGGAGGAGGGAGGAAGGATGTGACTGGAGGGAGTCGAGGGAGAGGTCTTCAATAGGGGTACATAATGAATAAATTGTGAAGAAAAAAATTAAAAACTAAAAATTAAAAAAGAATAAAAAACAGATGATCTAAATAAAGTCACACAGAGTATCACCAATAAATATAATCTCACACAAAAGTAGGATAGAAACAGTTATATAAACACTTATATAAAATTATGAAATATAAATTATTCAAATTACATTTTAATACATAACTTAGAAAAAGGATGTGATTTTGTATAATGAACAGAAAATCAAGGATAGTAAAGGAAGAGGGAGAAAGAGAGACATGAGCACCCAAAAGTTCATGTTATTCTCTATACAATTTTATTTCAGTAATATTTTCACATGAAAAAATTTTGTTCTCTTTTAGTACTAGAAAAGTAGAATAAAATGTCTTCTCTCATGATGATTGAAATTGCATTTATCTTACCTTCCATATGTTCCTGTGGGTTTTATTTTTGTTGTTGTAATATTACAAGCAGATTGAAAATCAGGCAAGAACCCTTTCTCACAGTATTTATAAATACCTACAAATTACTATAAACATACTTGCATAGTGGAGAGTTATTATAAAATACATCTTTATGAACTTACAATGAGTGAATGTGTTGTGTGAAGAAATACTTTCACTTAAGAATGTGGTAAACAGTTGTCATCTGAGAACCTCTTTAAAGCTATTATAATGTGATATTTTTACCACATGAACGAACATCCTGCTTTTTAGAAAATCTTGGGACAAAATCTCACTGTTTAGTACCGGCTGGCCTGGAAATTGCTATGTAGACTAGACTGGCCTCAAACTCACAGAAATCCCCTTGCTTCTGCCTCCTGAATACTGGAATGTTCTACGATGTCTGGTTCATTCTACTTCTTTTAAAATCTTTTTATTTATGCATATGTGTGTTCCTGCTTGTGAGCATATATGTCACATTTCTGACAAGTGCCTGCAGAGGCAAGAAAAGGGCAGAAAAACCCCCTGGTACTGGACTTACAGATAGTGTTGAGCTGACAAAACCAAACCCAGGTCCTCTGCAAGAGCAGCAAATGCTTTTGATTGCTGAGCCATCTCTGGCCCTTCATTCCCCTTTTAAAGTTTTTATGTTTATTTTTTATTTTTCTTATTAGTTACATTTTGTTAACTCTGTATCTCAGCTGTATCCCGCTCCCTCATTCCCTCCCAATCCCACCCTCCCTTCCTCATCTCCTCCCTGCCCCTTTCCAAGTCCACTGATAGGGGAGGACCTCCTCCTCTTTCATCTGATCCTGTTTTATCAGGTATCTTCAGGACTGGCTGCAGAGTCCTCCTGTGTGGCCTAGCAGGACTGCTCCTCCCTTGGGGGGTGGGGAGGTCTAAGAGCCTGCCATTGAGTTCCTGTCAGAAATAGTCCTTGTTCCCCTCACTTTGGGAAACCAATTGGTTACTGAGCTACCACAGGCTACATCTGAGCAGAGGTTCTAGGCTATATCCATACATGGTCCTTGGTGGAGAGTCAGTCTCAGAAAAGACCCCTGTGCAGATACATTTGATCCTTGTGGAGCTCCTATCCTTTCCACATCATATTAACTCCCCTTCTTTGTTATGATTCCCTGTACTCTGCCGAAGGTTTGGTTATGAGTCTTAGTTTGCAACATGTATTTAGTGCTCATTCACATCAATAATTGAGTTTCTGGGCTCAGTAAAACTCCTGAAGATAGCAGTTATTTAGCTTATGAAATAGTCCTGTACATGATATGGTTTATAAAATGTAAAATTTGAGGAACAGATAATGCTATAGTACCAGGGATCTGATGCTGTCTTCTGACATCCACAGGCACCAGGTATACACATGGTGTACAGAGAAAACAAAACAAATAAGATAACTGTGAAAAAGGAACACTTTAGACAAAAATAAACTTAACACCATTTATTTGAGCAAAGGACAACTGCAGAATGGGATCTTGCTCGGACCCAGCATGAGTGCCATAAAAATGCAGACAGTAGCATGAATGTACTCTAGTTGAAAGTGCTGTGCTTCACATTGCAGCATCGGAGAGCTGAAATCTCTTTCAGGCTCTACCATTGTATTACCTGGGCCTGGCCTTCTCAGTAACCTCATTTGTAAAAGCACAGTGGATTGGATGGTGTTTAATGGACCTTGTGTCTTTCACACTCTCAGCCTGAAATTATGCAGAATTTATAAGGAAGCAGTTGGGAAATGGTTGTGTTCAGGAGAGTGCCCTTTCTTTGTCCCTTGACAGAGAAAACCAGGACATATTTGTTTCCTGACACCATAAAGCAACTTATATTAGAAAGAACTAAAAGTAATTAGATTTAAACATCAAGGTAAATGTGTGCATGATATTAACACACTTTTCTTTGCTCAGAAAGAGTTCTATTTTAGTCTGTCACTTCCAATATTATACCAGCATGTTTCAGCCCATCTAGGCTAAGTAACTACAACAGTTTGGAATGTACTAATGGCTCTTACATAGTGACTGCAAGTGCCCTCGGCAAAATCCATTGAGGCCTTGGTGCTGAGACTGCTGGCTCATAGGTTTGCTTAAAATCTCACATGTTTGGTAGTGGACACATGTCACAGATGGCTCAGAATAGAGTCAGTCATTTTTGAATATGTAGGAGAAAGGACAATTATGGCTCAGAAGCTTAGAAGCTCTTCCCGGTGCCACATGGAAGGCCAATGGCTTGAGGTGTGAAGCCAGTTCACCATTGCTGCTTTTGTAAGGGTGTTCTTCATGAAAACATAATCAGTGACTCTCTCTTTTCCCAACTGAGCACTGGGGTCACAGAGCTTTAGTTATTCAAATCTGAAGTAACATGCTTCATGTATGAACTAGTACTCTCCTTGAATGTAAAACTGACACTCTCCTTTAGTCAATGATAACAGAACTGATTTCTCTAGTTTGTTCATGAAGTTTAAATTTTAGGAAATTTTTTCTTTTTTCTCTTTTTAAATTAATTATTATTATTTATTACAATTTATTCACTCTGCATCCCCATTGTGGACCCCTCCCTTGTCTCCTCCCAACCCCACCCTCTCTCCCTCATCTCTTCCCATGCCCTTCTCCAAGTCCATTGATAGGGGAGGTCCTCCTCCCCTTCCATCTGACCTTAGCCTATCAGGTCTCATCAGGACTGGCTGCATTGTTTTCCTCTGTAGCCTGGCAACACTGTAACCCCCAGGGGGAGGTGATCAGAGAGCCTGACATTGAGCTCACGACAGAGACAGCTTCTGTTCCCTTTCTAGGGAACTGACTTGGAGACTGAGTCTACATCTGAACAGGGGTTTTAGGTCTTCTTTATGCAAAGTACTTGGTTGGGGCATCAGTCTCTGCCAGGAGCCCAGGGCCCAGTTTTTTTTTTTTTTTTTTTTTTTTTTTTTTTTTTTTTTTTTTTGATCTGTTGGTCTCCTTTTAGAGCTTCTTTCATGAAATTCCATGCCCTCTGCCCAAAGTTTGGCTATGTGTCCCAGCCTCTGCTTTGATACCTTAATCAGTGCAGCATTTCAAAGGCACTCTGTTGTAGGCTCCTTCCCTGTAAGAACATTTTTTTTAATGCCAATATGGTCCCCTTTCAAGATGCTCAGTGCAAGACTAATTGTTGTTCTGGAACAAACATGAATTCCAACTCAATTAACATTACAAAAATTGTGTATTTGTATTTATGTGTATATGCCTGCTTGTCTGTTTGTGCGTCACATATGTTCAATGCCCATCAAGGCCAGATGGGAGTATCAAATCTCCTGGAGTTGAAGTTCCAAATGGTTGTGAGCCTCTTGATATAGCCATAGTAATTGAACCTGGGTCATTTGTAAGAAGCAAGTGCTACAACAAATGCTCTTTACCACTGGGCCATCTGTCTAGCCTCCAGATAACATTTACTGAGCAGCTACTATGTCATAGTGTAGTAGGCACTGAGGGTAATTTACATACATTTTTGTAAAATTGTCCAAATGCAAACATACTTACTTTAAAATTTAATCAGCATTTTCAGTGATGCTACACAAGGGACCTCTCCTTGAATATTTGTTGAATGAAGGCATGAACAACAACAACAAAAACCCTACACATTCTTAATATCTCAAAGGCCTTTGAACAGTGTCTCCTCAAAATTTTTCATTATACAAATGGAGGTATTAATTGCTCAAAGGGTATGTGATTTATCCAAGGCCATACCCACAGTTAATTAGACCTGTCTGTAGATTCAGGACATTGCTCTCTTCTGATGTAGTGCAAAACCCTCATGAGGTTTAGGAGAATTAGAGTGCAAAGTCAGTGTAAGATCTCATCAGACACATTCTTTTCAGGGTTTTGCTGATTGTGTTCTTTGGGATTCTCTTCTAAGTAATTTAACAAGAAACACTTGGAGATCTGGACATATGTTTATTGATACTTATTTCAAGACAAAAGAGGCAGGAAGTAGTGGAACTTCAGTAAGATCAGCAGTAATGAATTCCAGTTTTGTGTTGTGGGGGCAGGTGGCAGTGCTGAAGGGTTCAAATCATGCTTTTGTCAGTTGTTCCATTTAGGCATCACTGAGTGTGGGGTGACTGACTCAATACCAAACAGGTTCGTACAAACATTCAGATAAGTATTAAAATGCCAGATCATTAATTCACAACTGAAAAAAAAAAAAAACATGTCACATGGTCAGCGCCCCTCTAGAAAACTCAATATAACAGGATTAATTATAATAATAGAATTGATGGGTGAGCAGCAAACCAGAAATGGGCCATTTTGTTGGCCTTTTGCAATGACTCCTGTCCTCAAGCCTGACACTCACATTGGTTGTCTTGTTTGCAACCTGCTGATTGGCACTGGAGAATGCTCAAGAAATACACAGCTAGTTCTAGGTTAAAAACTGACTGAAACAGTTTTAAGAGTAATTTTGCAATTTTTTTTCAACTCCTTGTTCAGTAATTTCATGTTAATAGCTTGAAATCTATCAAGGTAAGGGTATTTATACCATAAAAATAAGCAGTTGTTACAAATAAGGTTTTGAGGTGTTTTTAAGATACCTTCTTATTTAGATATTTACAAATATGCTACTGTGCACAGTATAATTATGTGACTAAATTCATCATTTACTCTCTCTTTTCTTTGAATCAGGGTTTCTTTGTGTAGCCCTGGCTGTCCTGGACTCAGTATGTAGACCAGGTTGTTCTCAAACTCAGAGATCTGCCTGCCTCTGACTCCCAAGTGCTGGGATTAAAGGTATGCACCACTGTGCCTGGCTCATCATTTACTTTCTATTAGCATTTTTTTTTCAGGGAGAGATAATGCATTTTGATCAATGTAATTTTTCTTATACTTGCAATGACATGTGAGTTTGTCTTCTTGGAGCCATCCCTAGTCAGGCCTCCATGATCACTGATTACACATTCTTAGGAAACTATCCAGGATGGTGCATTAAATGGACCATACCCTTATGATCATAAGCACCTAACTTCATTTCCATGTTATTCAAAGTAAGTTTGAGACCAAACTGAAAGCCAGTCTGGGTTTGCAATGTATGTACAGCCTCAAAATAGCAGATAGATCTCTCTTTCCTTCAATAGTAATAGAGAAATAGAGGATGGGAATAAGGGAGAGAAACAGTGATTTGGGGTTTTAGAATTGAAAAAAGATGCAGGGTTCAGAAAAAAAAACAGGAGAGGAAGTAATGCTTTTGATGAGTTTTAATATATCAGCTGCTTCTGTGTGCTTCAGGCCTTAAATGGTCTAAAGATTCTGGGTAGAAAACAAAGAAATTTGAGAGAGGGGAGGAAAAACTGAAACAAGGATTTCTGCTAAGGAGGGAGAAATTGGTGTCTACAGTTGAGGACTACGGTGCCTGATGGGCAACATGAAAAGCTTCATTTTCTAATTTTGACAAGGGCTGAACTTACGGAAGTGGTAAATCTCTTCTTAAACAATTTGTTTAGTTATTATATTTGCTAACCTAGTTGATTTACTCTAATATAGATCCTAGATGGCTCCTACCCCGCACAGAGAAAAATCAGTATTTTAGAACTTATGTATTCACACCTAACAAGAAGTTGAAAAAAAGATTAGTTAGTAAAGGGCCTGGTCCATTTTCAATCCCAGGGAACTGCCTTCGGAAATAGGTTTTTCATTAAGTTAGCTTTGTTTTTTCCTTAATCCAGTTGACATACTTGGAAACCTTAGTATATATTCCATATTTGCCTTTTATTGCACACTCTTCACCCCAGCTGATAATGCCAGTTAAGAAACTTGTCCCTTCCACTTCAGTAACATGGGGGCCCCCACTATCTCCTTCACATGAATCTTTGCCTCCCTCACGGTAACCAGCACAGAACATGTTGTTATAGATGGTGACTGTTGTGGACCTAAGGCATGTGGCTCTGTCAACCAGTGGAACTCTAAGGTACTGAAGAATGGTAGCCTGTCTCCCTCTGTTGAAGACTTTTCCCCAGCCACTCACGTAGCCAGAACCAAACTTGAGGAAGATATTTGTATATTCTCTATTGGCAACACAGATAGGTGTTACATAGCGGTTCAGTATTAAAGGTTTATCCAGTTCCAGCAAGGCAATGTCATGGCTGTACTTATTAATAGTTGCATTGTAGTGGTGATGAGGGATAATTTGAATCACATTTCGCCTTTGCTCTGTGTCTTCCTCTTCTTCAATGTTATATTCACCTGTTGAAAACAAACCTTATAGTTTATAGTCTTTCCCATAAATGCATTTCCCAAGATTTACAGTTTGCTTGGCTCACTGATCACTAGCAACCAAGTCTCAATGATCTAATATAGTGGGTGGGAAAATGACACATCAGTAAATAATTGTAGTATGCTGACAGTGTTTTATGGGTTCACAAAAAGAATTAAGGGGTTTGGAAGGTAGAATAAGTTAGGATGTGAAATTATGGCCCCTCTGTGATTAGCCCAGTTTACTCAGTAAGAATCCTATTGGGTCTTTGGACAATATGATATGTCCATCATACACTAATGTTGCCAACTGTTATCTATTTGTTTTTTATTTTTTTACTCACCAGCAACCACCTCAATTTTATCACCAGGTTTAAGACAGTGGGCAGCAGTTACAACCCATTTTTCATTAATGATGGCACCTCCACAGAATGCCTCAATTTTACCATTTAAAATGACCTGTGGAAATAAAATTAAGAATCTAACTGCCAATGGTATTTGATCCAGAGAAAAATGAATACATATGGTGTTTGCAGGAGTGGGAAAAGTTGGCTTCTAGGTTTTTGGCAGAAATGGAAGATTTCTGGAAAGTGTCAGCTCTGCAGATGAATTAGCTTTTCTGGAGCACAAACGAAACTTGTTTCTGTAATGATCTTGAAGTTAATGCCAAATGAGAGATAGTGTGGTAGAGGTGGTGCTCCAGATGAGGTGAATCTGAGGAGTGGCTTTGTGTGTGTGTGTGTGTGTGTGTGTGTGTGTGTGTGTGTGTGTTTGTTTGTTTGTTTGTGATGTGGGGTCTTTGAGTCCCTTAATCATGTTATGTAGAGAGTCTGCTGGCACTAGTTATTCAAGCAGATATAGTGGATATGGGAGGAAATACTGAGTAACTGTCGAGGATAAAGAATTACTACTGAGTTTCTTGCCTGGTATGAGGACATCTCTTTGCTACAGCTCACTTAGAAGAGAAAGCTGTGTCATGCCACGTCCAAATTAGAATATTAAGAAATGAGACCTAAGGAATCCATGGGGGCTGTGTTTATTAGTCTCTTATGTGCTGATCAACAGCATGGCTCGCACGTTCATTCCATCTCCCCTAACCATAGCCAGCTTTCTCTGGCTAGAAATGTAGGGTGTCCTTGCTCTAAAAAGTCTGCTTTGCTGTACTTGATTTTTAGACAATGTGGACAAAGTATCTGTAGTGAGGCATTAAACATGGACGTTATGGGTAAGAGCACAATCAATTCTATCTTGTCCAGTCTATATTCACATTATAATCAAAGAGGACAATCACCGTTTTTACCAAATCAATGTCTAACTCAGAGGATTTTAGTTCCAACCTAAAGGTCTTCTTGATCCACATTCTCAGAGACAAAACTGAGAAATGTGGACACTAGAGGGCGCACTCAGCATTCAGTAAAGTCTGCAGGAACCCACTAGCCTTTGGCAACTGATGCCCTTTGCCTAAGTTTTAAGTTGCCCTTTTCTTAAATCTGCTCCTAAACAACACAAAGGGATCCTTTCAGTGTAGGGCAGATATGGTCCTTCTGAAGGTAGTTCTGGGCCTGAATTCAATTTACTGTGTCCTGGACACTGAAGCAATAGCTTTGTACATAGAGTCCTGAAGGGCTCACCCAATTGTTACAGGTCTCTTGCCTTCTTTCCCACAATCAGGCTCTCTGACTCTTTTTAGCTGCTGTTTTATGTTTCAAATGTAAAAATACAGAAAAAAATATAATGATATAACTAACACTAGTATTTCTACAACCTAGATTTAACAGTCTTCCTAATCTTTCTTGTGTGATTATTTGGGGCTAAAAATTTTACTTTTCATACACATTTGGTACTCAAAGCACAGTACATGAATGGAATATTACTCTATCCATTCACAAGTGAGTTAAAGTGCTTGCTACCAAGCCTGATGACCTTAGTCTATCCTTGGGACCCATATGGTAGAAAGAGCAAACTGATCCCTGCAAGTAGTTCTCTGACCTATGTGTACCTGGCTCCTGTATTTCTGTACCTGAGAATTCAGAATCACTTAGAGGTGGTCTGAGAACCAACTGTGGTAGAATGATCTGTGTTTCTTATAAAGACATAGAGACTTAATGAGAAATATTTTGTGGGTAGGACTAGAGAAAATATAATGCTAGAATGTTCTTACAGTTCTCACAATTACGTATGAGAACTGTTACATGGCTAGTGAATCCAAATTCTCATGGCTGGGTAATTTTTATGTTTTAAAAATGCTCACTCAGTGAAGTATCCCAGAAAGAGAAAGACAAACATGGTATATACTCGCTTATATAGACCTACAAGATGTGATAAATATAATGAAGTCTATACACCTAAAGAAGATAAACAAGAAAGCAGACAAGAGGCAAGATGATCAATCCTCACTTAGAAAGACAAATGAGATGTGCATTGGACGTATGACAGGAGTCTACCGCAGAAGGCATCTGAAAGACCCTACCAAGCAGCTTTTCAAAACAGATACTAAGACTTATAACCAAACCTTTGGCAGAAGGGAGTTAGTATGACGGGGAAAGGATAGGAGCCCCACAAGGACCAAATATATCTGGGCACAGGTTTTTTTTCTGAAACTGTTTCTCCAACCAAGGACCATGTATGGATATAACCTCTGCTCAGATGTAACCCGTGGTAGCTCAATAACCAATTGGTTTCCCATAGTAAGGGGAACAGGGACTATCTCTGACAGGAACTCAATAACAGGCTCTTTGACTCCCCACCCCCCAAGGGAGGAGCAGTCCTGTTAGGCCACAGAGGAGGACTTTACAACCAGTCCTGAAGATACCTGATAAAACAGGGCCAGACGAGAGGGGAGGAGGTCCTCCCCAGTCTGTGGACTTGGAAAGGGGCAGGGAGAAGCTGAGGGAGGGAGGGTGAGATTGGAGGGAATAAGGGAGCGGGATACAGCTGGGATACAGAGTTAATAAAATGTAACTAATAATAATAAACAATAAAAAATGTAAAAAAAATGCTCAGTCAGGATGAAACATACTTTATAGGGTCAACGGGAAACAAATAAAACCTAAAGCCTTTTGTTCTAATCCTGGATATAGGTGCTGTTGAAGATACTGAAATAGAAAACATTCCTTTTTCTTCTAGGGTAGCTTTCACAGCTCATTATTTCAAACCTATTTAGTGCTATACTCCACTGGGGAAGAGGATGTTTGCTGTCTGACTGCAAGCCTTCACAGGAGTGCAGGGGCTGTAGTCTGCAGGTTAGCACACATCGTCTTGATATCTCATTGCTAGCTCCAGATGATCCTCATACTCCTTGCACCATCCCTAACAGAGGAAGCTACATCATTCTTTCGTTGATGGACTATCACAGCCATCAAGGGATAAAGGTGTTTATAAAATAAATGCACTTTCATATCAGGATGTGTATGGGACCTGGAATCCTCTACTCACTCTCTAATTGTACTGGGGGAGCAATATTCTGAGTTTGTCCACAAATGATTTAGAGTATGTACACTTGACCCCAACCTTTCCTCTGTCAGTGCCAACCCTGGAGGATGGGAGGGCAGCAATGTCATTTGTGTTGGAGCAATGAGAAGACGTTTGGCTGAGTACCATGGATTGGGGAATGGCAGTGGTCACTGGGTAAGTGTGGGGAAGAGGTAGGTACTACAAGTTGCCATAGGTAAGCAACTGGGAAGTTGTAAAAGATGTGACTACAATAATCCAAGGTTCAATGTCCTCAGCACATATTCTACTGTCTATTGTCTCATTAGACTTCAGTTGCAGAATACAAATATAAAATACTTAAACTTTGATATAAGACTCTGCTCAGTATATAGCACTGTACCAGTGTACTGGTTAAAAATATGAGATGGCTGACACTGATTCCAAGTGATTTTCACCAGCAAGTGAATTTGAGCAACATGGTTCTGTGCTGGTCCTGAATATTATAATCCAATTAATTTGTCTCTGGAAGTAGAAATAACATGCCACAGTGGAATATTGTTTCTCTTTTAGGTATTGCTATGGAATTACTGAGCAGCTCCCAACTTAGTGGGTTAGTTAGGTCAACCTGAACAGTATCCACAGCCTAAGGGCACAAAGACTGCAATATATTCTATATGAGTCTGCCAAAGGTGTGCTGCCTGGAGCGTCTACTGCTCTCCAGTAGATGACTGAGAAATATGCTTGTGTCCTTTAAGCCTGAAGAGCATTCTTTGCCAATCCTTAATTGGTGTTAGAAATTTCAGCAAACACCTTTGCCAAGAAAAAAGGACTAAGATATATTTGCAATTAAAAGATTACAAATGTGTCATTTTGGAATGTTTGCTTGGCTATCTCAGGATTGCAGCTATCTAAATATTAGCTACTTGGAAGATGAGATGCCTGCTTGGCCAAGGATGAGTTCTTATAAGACTTGAAAGAATGATGGAGAAAATAAGAAAGCATGTATTCTGAGCAAGATATCAGAGTTCTGATCTGTCAAATACTTTCATAGTCAGAGTCTAGTAGGAGCTTGTTTCTATCCAACACCACCATCTCAGACACACCTATGTACACTGACAAAATTGTATTTATGCTCTTCATGGCAATGGCTGACCACAGCAATAGCGGTTGTCTCATTACTCTTTCTTTAACCTTTAACTCCAGCCTTGCCTTTTTCTCTAAGTTGACTAAAATCCCTATTCCCCTAACACCATCAATTCCAGCTTTCTTTTTTTTTTTTTTTTATAGGATTTTATTTTATTTATTTTTTTTTGTTTTTTTCTTTATTTTTTTTATCAGTTACATTTTATTAACTCTGTATCCCAGCCGTGTCCCAATCCCTCATTCCCTCCCTGTCCCTCCCTCCCTCCCTCCCTCATCTCCACCGTGCCCCTTTCCAAGTCCACTGATGGGGGGGACCTCCTCCCCATTCATCTGATCCTGTTTTATCAGGTATCTTCAGGACTGGCTGCAAAGCCCTCCTCTGTGGCCTAACAGGACTGCTCCTCCCTTCGGGGGTGGGGAGACCAAAGAGCCAGTCATCGAGTTCCTGTTAGAAATAGTCCCTGTTCCCCTCACTTTGGGAAACCAATTGGTTACTGAGCTACCACAGGCTACATCTGAGTGGAGGTTCTAGGTTATATCCATACATGGTCCTTGGTTGAATGTCAGTCTCAGAAAAGACCCTGTGCCCAGATATATTTGGTCCTTGTGGAGCTCCTATCCTTTCCCCATCAGACTAACTCCCCTTCTTTCTTATGATTCCCTGTACTCTGCCAAAGGTTTGGTCATGAGTCTTTGCTTTGAAAACACTGCTAGTTAGAGTCTTTCAGATGCGCTCAGTAGACTCCTGTCATACGTTCAATGCACATCCCATCTGTCTTTCTAAATGAGGATTGATCATCTTACCCCATGTCCGCTCAATTGATTATCTTTTTTAGGTGTATAGATTTCATTATGTTTATCATATCTTATAGGTCTATATAAGTGAGTATATCCCATGTTTGTCTTTCTCCTTCTCAATTCCAGCTTTCTAACACCACTGTTTGTTCCACATTTTCTATTATACAAAGTAAGGCATAAATGGTGCACTCATTGCTGACCCACAGATGTTGCTTGCCAAATTCTTGGCAGTAAGCTATTTTGTTGAGCACAGAAGGGAGAGTCACTGTGGCTTCTAATGGGTAACTATAACCACTAAATAAAGTGTCCATTGATATGTACCTTATCAAACAATACTGCAGGTTAATAGTCCAACTGTTCTTGCCAAACTAGCTTTGTAGATCTAGGTGAGATTACATGTGCCATTTTCTTTCTTCTCCTAATTGGAATTTTATCATCTAAGCTAGGAATACTACAAGGGTGTCTTTTTCAAGTAAGGCATTTCTTGTTTTGTTTTTGAGACATAGTTTTATTATATAGCCCCTGCTAGCCTGTAAGTCACTCTGTAGACATGGCTGGCATTATACTCACAGATATCTACCTGCTTCTGCCTCCTGAATGCTGGGATTAAAGGTGCACACTACCACACATGGATAAGTAAAACATTTCTGTAGAATTACTATAGTCATATAAAAGAAAACATCACCAACACATTCATATTTTAAGTTTGCTGTCTATCCTGGGGTTGAAACCTAGTTAAAGGAGGAGATATGTGTGAATAGAAGCATAAGCAAAAGGCTCTGGTAACTTCAATGATAGCTTGGGGGACTGAGTCGGGAATGGGAAAATGAGGATGTTTAAGGAGGAGATTTATGACAAGACTACAAAAATAAGATAAAAATCCCTCTTTGAAAAATATCAGGGGAAATTGGACTTTACTTTTTTCTTTTGTATTTTGATAAATACTGAAGAAGCTGGAGCTGTTAAATTTATCTTAGGGAAATCTCAGAACTGGTTCATTTGGAGTCATGGAGTTTCTTACTGCTTTCAATACACAATTAGTAATCAACTGTTTTGTATACATGTTTTCATTTAAAAATAATTATAATTATAGTTATTAGAATAAATTCTCTTAAATATTTAAAAAAAGAAAAAAGAAAAAAATCAGGGGAGACTCCCAGATGGCAGCAACCAGTGCTCACCATTTATGAAGGGCAGAGGATCCGAAACTCCAAAAGTGGTGAGTGAATGGGCAGCTAAAGCCAGAGCATTGGCGTTGAGGTTTTCCAGGCCAGAGGGGACAACTGGTGAGTTGGGACAGATTGGATCTAGGCCTACTGTGGACGTCTCCAGGGTCTGAGAGTGGAGAACTATCAACCCCCCTGCATTCTAGGGTGCACTTTTGCTTGTTCAGGCAGCAGCTTTGGCAGTGTCAGCGGCAGCGGCAGCGACAGCGGCAGGGAGTGCATAACACCAGGAATGGGGCCTCTGTACTTTAATGGCCAAACAAGGGACCCAAATCTGAGAGCAAGAAACTGTTGGCCTCTGCGCTTACCACATAGGTCTGCAAGTGATTGCCAGGGTCCTTTGTGCTTTCCACCCATGCCTGGCATGTGAATGCACAGGCCCTCTGAGATTTCCATAAATGCCTGTGAGTGAGTTCTCCTGCAAGAGAGTGAGTACAGAACCTGACAAGCTGGATCCCTGTACCTTAGCTGTCAAACATAGGATCCTTCCCACTCAGACCCCCACTGTGAGCAACATACGGATTCCTGAGACAGCATTCTCAACGTTGAAGCCCCTGTTCTGTGGATCTCCAGTGTCCAGACACACAATTCCTGGAAACAATTACTGGAGCCAAGATGGTGCAGCCCAGACACATCTGAGCACTGGGAGTGCAATACCACAACAGGCCTGTGGGCCATTGAACTATTCAGGGTACCTGCACATACACACTGTGCTTGCGACATTCCTCCCTTAGCTGCATCTGAAACACCAACATCCACTCTCAAAGCAGTGGACATCTCTTATCTTCCTGAAGAATACTCTACACTCCAGGGACAGATGGACCCAGTCTGCAGTACAGGCTCCAGAAACAATCAGCAAAGGGTACTGACCATCACATGGCTAGAGGCTGGCATAAGAACACATCCAACAAAAATTAGGACATTATGGCTTCACCAGCAACCCCCAAAATCAATGGATATTTTCATTCATTGGAAACACAGAAAAATTATTTTAAATCTATGCTTATCCAGGTTTAAGAGGATAAATAGGAAATAAACAAAGCTCTCATAAAAAAAATACAAGCAAATACAGCCAAACAAATAGAGGCACATGTAGAGGCACATATAGAAGCATATATATATATATATATATATATATATATATATATATATATATAAATAGATGCCATCATGGAAAAACAGAAATCCACACTCTAATGGATGAAGGAGATGGTGCAAGACATGAAAACAGAATTAGAATCAATAAAGAAAACACAAACAGACTAAACCCTGGAGCTGGAGAACTTAGAGAAAAGATAAGGAACCACAAACGTAAGCATCACCAACAGAATACAAAAAATGGAAGAGAGTAGCTCAGGTGCTGAAGATACAACTGCAGAAATTGACACATCTCTCAAAGAAAAAAATAAAATCAGAAAAGTTCTAAAAACAAAACATTAAAGAAATCAAAGACACCATGAAAAGATGAAATCTAAGAATAATAGAAACAGACAGAAAAGAAGATTTCAAAAAAAATCATAGAAGACAATTTTCCCATCTTAAAGAAAGAGGTGTCTTTAAACATGCAAGAGGCCTACAGAACACCAAATACACTAGACCAGAAAAACAAAAACAAAAACAAAACAAAACAAAACAAAAAAAACCCCAAAACTCCTTATGTCACATAATGGACAAAACACTAAATCTACAGAACAAAGAAAAAATATTGAAAGCAGCAAGGGAAAAAGGCCAAGGAACATAAAAAGGTAGACCTATCAGAATCAAACCAGATTTCTCAACAAAAACTCTGAAAGCCAGAAGGTCCTGGGCAGAGGTTGTGCAGACTCTAAGAGAACACAGATGTCAACCAGACTACCCAGCAAAACTTTAAATCAACAGAGATGGAGAAAAGAAAGTATTCCATGACAAAACTGAACTTAAACAATATCTACACAACAATCCACCCCTACAGAAGATATTAGAAGGAAAATTCCAATCTAACGAAATCAACTACACCCAGAAAACACAGCATGTAGACAAATTCACAACAAAAAATCAAAAGAAAAGAAGCACACAAACACACTATCACCACCAACTCCACAATAAAAGGAACTAACATTCATTGGTCACTATTATCTATCAACATCAACTCTCCAATGAAAAGACACAGACTAACAGATTGGGTGCAGAAACAGGATCCAACATTCTCCTACATCTAAGAAACACAGCTCTGCAACAAAGAGAGACATTACCTCAGAGTAAAGGGCTGAAAACCGGAAGACAGAAAACAAGTTGGAGTAGTTATCCTACTATCTAATAAAATAGACTTTCAACCAAAATTAATCAAAAAAGATGAAGAGGGGCACTTCATTCTCATCAAAGGAAAACTACCATGAGGACATCACAATCCTAAACATCTATACCCACTCTCTAACATACCATTTAACAGTCCACTCTCACCAAGGAACAGATCAACTAGATAGAAGTTAAATAGGGAAATAATGATACTTATAGAGGTTCCAAATCAAACTGACCTAATAGATGTCTACATAACTTTTCATACAAACTCAAAAAAGTATACTTTCTTCTCAGCACCCCACAGAACCTTCTCCAAAATTAACCATATAGTCGGACACAAAGCAAGACTTAACAGATATAAGATGATTGAAATAATCCCTTGTATCCTATCAGACCACCATGTCCTAAAACTAGACCTCAACAACAACAGAAATAACAAAAAGCCTACACAAGCATGGAAACTCAACAACTCGTTACTCAACAACAGCTGGATCAGGGAAGAAATAGAAAAGGAAATTAGAGACTTCTTAAAATTCAGTGAAAATGAAGGCACAACTTATCCAAACTTATGGGACACAATGAAAGCATTGCAAAGGAGAAAGTTCATAGCACTAAGTACCTTCAGAAAGAAGTTTGAGACATCTCATGCAAGCAACTTAACAGTTTACCTGAAAGCCCAGAAAAAAAGGAAGCAGACACACCCAAGAGGACTTTTGGAAATAATCAAACTCAAGGCTGAACTCAATAAATTAGAAACAAGTAAAACAATTGAAAGACTCAGTGAAACCAAGAGCTGGTCCTTTGAGAAAATCAACAAGATAGACAAACCCTTAGCCAAACTAACTAAAAGGCAGACAGACACTATTCAAATCAACAAAATCAGAAATGAAAAAGAGGGCATATCTACAGATACCTAGGAAATTCAAAGAATCATTAGGTCTTACTTCAAAAGCCTATATGCCACAAAATTTGAAAATCTAAATGAAATGGACAATTTTCTTGATAGATTCAATTTACCAATGTTAAACCAAGATCAAGTAAATAGATTAAACTGTCCTATATTCACCAAGAAAATAGAAGCAGTCATCAACAGTTTCCCTTCCAAAAAAAAGCCCAGAGGATAATGGTTTCAGAGTAGAATTCTACCAGACCTTCAAAGAAGCGCTAACACCAATACTCTTCAAAATATTCTACAAAATAGAAACAGAAGGAACATTACCAAACTCATTCTATGAAGCCACAGACACCTTGACACCTAAACCACACAAAGACCCAACAACAAAAAAGGGAACTTCAGACCTATCACTGTTATGAACATCGATGCAAAAATACTCAATAAAATACTTGCAAACTGAATCCAAGAACACATAAAAGATCTCATCCACCATGACCAAGTAGGCTTCATCCCAGGCATGCAGGGGTAGTTCAATATATGGAAATCCATTAATGTAATCCACCACATAAACAAACAGAAGGAAAAAAACATATGATCATTTCCTTAGATGCCAAAAAAGCATTTGACAAAATCCAACACCACTTCATTTTTAAAGTTTTGAGAGATCAAGGATACAAAGCACACATACCTAAACATAGTAAAGGCAATACACAGCAGTGCTATAACCAACCTCAAACTAAACAAAGAGAAACTTAAGTCAATTCCACTGAAATCAGAGACAATGCAAGGCTGACCATTCTCTCCATATCTCTTCAGCATAGTGCTTGAAGTTATAGCTAGAGTAGTAAGACAACTAAAGGAGATCAGGCAATACAAACTGGAAAGGAAGAAGTCTAAGTATCAGCATTTGCAGATGATATGATAGTATACATGAGTGACCTCAAAAATTCTACCAGAGAACACCTTCAGTCGATAAACACCTTCAGAAAATTGGCTAGATACAAAATTAACTCCAAAAATAGCCCTCCTGTATACCAAAAATAAATTGGCTGAGAAAGAAATTAAAGAAACAACACCCTTTATAATAACCACAAATAACATAAAGTACCTTGGTGTGACTCTAACCAAGCAAGTGAAAGACCTGTTTGAAAAAATCTTCAAGTCTCTAAAGAAAGAAATAGAAGAAGATATCAGAAGTTGGCAAGATCTCCAATGCTCATGGATTGGTAGGATTAGCAAAGTGAAAATGGCCATCCTGACAAAAGCTATCTAAGATCAATACAGTTCCCATCAAAATACCAACACAATTCTTTACAGGCCTTGAAAAAATAATTCTCAACTTCATATGGAATAGCAAGAAACCCAGAATAGATAAAACAATCTTCTCCAATAAAAGATCTTCTGGAGGTATCTCCATCCCCAGCCTCAAGCTGTAATACTGAGCAAAAGTTATAAAAATTGAATGGCCCTGGCCTGGCATATAAATAGAATGGTGGATCGATGGAATCGAACAGAAGACTCAGAAATAAACCCACACATCTATAGGTACTTGATTTTTGACAAGGAATCCAAAAGCATACAATGGAAAAAAGACAACATCTTCAACAAATGGTGCTGGTCTAACTGGATGTCTACATGTAGAAAAATACAAACAGATCCACATTTATTACCCTGCACAAAACTAAAGTACAAGTGGATCAAAGACCTCAACATAAAACTAGACACACTAATCCTATAAGAAGAAAAAGTGGGAAAGAATCTTGACGTCATTGACATAGAAGACAGCTTCCTGAACAGAACACCAACAGCACAGGCTCTAAGATCAACAATCAACAAAAGGGACCTCATGACTATAAAGCAAAGTTTACTGTCATCAGAACAAAATGACCAAGTACAGACTGGGAAAGTATCTTCACCAACCCTATATCTGATAGAAGGCCTATATCTGACAGAGTATATAAAGAACTTAAGAAGTTAAACACCAAAAAACTAAGTAATCCAATTAAAAATGGGGTAGAGAGCTAAGTAGAGAATTCTCAATAAAGGAATATCAAATGGCAGAGAACACTTAAAGAAATGTTCAACACCCTTAGTCATCAGGGAGATGCAAATCAAAATGACCCCAAGAATTTACCTTACACTGATAAGTATGGCTAAGATCAAAAACTCAAGTGACAATACATGCTGGAGAGGATGTGGAGAAAGGGGAATCCTCCTCCATTGTAAACTTGTACAACCACTTTTGAAATCAACCTGGCACTTTTTCAAAAAGTTAGGAATAGTGCTATTTCAAGATTCAGCTATACCACTCCCAGGCATATATCCAAAGTATGTTCAAGTATACAACAAGGACATTTGCTCAACCATGTTCACAGAAGCTTTATTCATAATAGCCAGAATCTGGAAACAACCTAGATATCCCTCAACAGAAGAATGGATACAGAAAGTAAGGTACATTTAAACAATGGAATACTACTCAGCTATTAAAAACAAGGAAATCTATAATAGAGGAAACAGGATGGGAGCTTACTACAGAAGGTCCTCTGAAAGTATTCACCCAACATGGGATCAAAGCAGATGCTGAGACTCGGGGCCAAATTTGGGCAGAACACAGGAAGTCTCACTGAGGAAGAGAGGGGTAGGATTAGAGAGACATGGGATTAGGAGCCCCACAAGGAGACCAGAAAAACTAAAAGATCTGAGCCCACAGGGTCTTGCAGAGATTGATGCACCAACAGAGGACCATGCACAGATAGGACCTAGACCCCCTGCTCAGATGTGACCAATTGGCAGTGTAATCTTCATGTGGATCTCTTAGTGAGGGTAGCAGGGGCTGTTTCTCTCATGAACTCAGTTGACTGCTTTCTGAGCACTTTCCCCTGATGATGTAGCCTTGCCAGCCCAAGGAGGTATAAGATCCAAGCAGTCCTGATGAGAGTTAAGCAGCTATGGGCAGATGGCAATAGTGGAGAAAGAACTCTTCCTTTCAGT
This sequence comes from Meriones unguiculatus, assembly GCF_030254825.1. Taxonomy (NCBI): domain Eukaryota; kingdom Metazoa; phylum Chordata; class Mammalia; order Rodentia; family Muridae; genus Meriones; species Meriones unguiculatus. Next base: position 101,809,906 of record NC_083369.1, on the reverse strand, counting down.
GGACTAAGAGTCTGGGAAGAGGGGAAGAGGGAGGGAGGATGGGACAGGGGGAGTTGAAGGAGGGGTCTTTCAGTGGTGATATGTAATAAATAAATTGTGAAGAAAAAAATGAAAATTAAAAGAAAACAAGGAAATCATGAAATTTGCAAGCAAATGGTGGGACACAGAAAAGACTATCTTGAGTGAGGTAACCCAGAAGCAGAAAGACACTCATGGTATATACTCACTAATAAGTGGTTATTAGACATACAATGTAGGATAAACATACTAAAATCTATAGTCCTAAAGAAGCTAAACAACAAGAAGGACCCTAGGGAAGATGCTTAATCCTCATTCAGAAGGGCAAATGCGATAGACATTGGATGCAGAAGAAGACAGGTAAAAAGACAGGACCACAGAGGGTTTCTGAAAGATTCTTCTGATCAAGGTATCGAAGCAGAAGCTGAGACAGTTAGCCAAACTTTGGGCAGAGTGCATGGAATTTTATGAAAGAAAGAGCTGGAGGGGACAGGATCTCCAAAAGGGTGCCCTGCATAGACTGATACCTCAACCAAGGACCTAAAATCCCTGCTCAGATGTAGTTCATAGACTCAGTCTCCAAGTGGGTTCTGTAGTAAGGGGAGTAGGGGCTGTCTCTGGCATGAACTCAGTGGCAGGCTCTCTGATCACCTCCCCTTGGGGGTTGCAGCCTTGCCAGGCCACAGAGGAAGACAGTGCATCCAGTCCTGATGAGACCTGATAGGCTAAGTTCAAATATAAGGGGAGGAGATCCTCCCCTATCAGTGACTAGGGGAGTGGCATGGGGGGAGAAAAGGGAGGGAGGGTCAATTGGGAGGAGACAAGGGAGGGGTCCACAGGCAGGAAAATAAGTGAATAAATTGTAATAAATAATAAATAAAAAGAATATAAAAAAAGAGAAAAACATCAGGTATTTCTATAGGTCTACACAGACCTTAGTAGAAAGCAGAAGTATTTGTATATGTTCAGAACTCTTGGACTAGCTGTGACTGTGGGAGAAAAACTGAATTAAAGCTTTGGACTGGCACTGTGCTGTTTCTTCCAACCTCTACTTTGGAGTTGTTGATGAAAGTGATCTGGTTATATAGGCATTAGCATTTGCCTTTCCCTCCCTTTAATGTTCTAATTATTCTTCCTTATATAGCTCCTTTGTTTTCTCTGTCAGTTAGATACAGTTTCTAAGAAAAGTGTGTTTCTGTTAACGTGTGCACTTAACTCCCTTGCTTCCCCTCTCATTCCCTGAAATGCACCCTCAGATTCCCTGTTTCTTTCCCAAGGAGCTCTGATTCCATTGTGGGAGAACATGAAGGAAAGACCTCTTTTGCCTGGCTTATACCTTTGACTTGGGTGGAGGTGAGGAGTTTGAGCCTGAACTGTTTAGCTCTGCAGCTTAGGATCCCTAGAGCTCCTAGGAAAGTAATCCTGCCCGCCTGTCCTGACAGGCCACTTAAGCTCCGGCCACTAGCTAGGCAAATGTAGTGGAAGCCCTGGAATAAGGTGAGAAAAGAGTGGACAGGCTCCTGAAATTCCCTAGCCTGTGCCCACGGATCTCTCACTTGGTGGATGAACACTCTCTGACTCAGTCTAAGTCTATGACTTTTGCTGTGTGTGTGTGTGTGTGTGTGTGTGTGTGTGTGTGTGTGTCTGTGTGAAGAGTTCTGCCAGTTGACAATTCTAAAACATTTGTTCAAATAAGTCTCTTGTCAAGGCTGCTTAGCCAAGCATTTGAGTCAGGGCTTCAGAAAGGGCTTTCTTAGTTGAGACCAGACTACCTGGCTACAACTTTTTTTCTGTGAGCCCACAAAGAAACAGATATCTCCCTTGTACCCATCTCCATGGCAAGATGTAAACACCTCACTTAAATCTTTGACCCATGTGTTTATGCGCTTGTGCATTCATGTGTGCGTGCACGTGCCTGTGGGTTTATGTGTGTCTGTGTGTGTACTGAGACTTGAACCCAGGGCCATACTCATGATAGGCAAGCACTCTACTAAGATAGCACCAGCTCTACTATTTTACAAGACTAAACATGTGTAGTTCATTCAAAGTGTTGTCGATTCCAGATGAAAGTAAACTCTTTGTTCTTTGGGGGATTTCTTCACTTCTGAGTGCTCACTTGTTCCTTACTCTCACTGACTTGTCCAAGAAAAGAATCAGTCCCGATTGGAAAGGCTTTTAGGAAGCATCAGCAATTTGAGACACTTTCCTAGGTGACAGTTGCAAATGGTGTTGCAGATTGCAGAAGCAAAGATTTAGTATGGTGGTCATTAAAAGCACTGTTTCTTACTTTCTCTCAGTGCCTTGGCCACAGCAGTGGGTGCAATCTTGTCCGTAACTAAGTCTAGCAATCCTAGGACTAGAGCGATAGCTCAATGGTTAAGTGCACTGTTACTCTTGTAAAGGACTCAGGTTTGGTTCCCAGCATCCACATTGTGGCTGACATTTCTCACTCCAGTTCCAGGGGATCTGGATGTCCATGGAAACCAGGCACATATGTTGTATACAGACATATATTCAAGGAAAACATTCATACATGTAAAGTAAATAAAATGATTAAAAAAGTATAGCATTATTATCTGACAGATTAACCATGTGGTAGATCTTCTCATTTCACAAATGAAAAGAGGCTGTGGTTGTCTTCACTTTTTGCTTCTTCTTTGTCTAAAAATGGCTTTTGTAAACCTAGTTTATCTCCTCTTTTTAAAGAGCAGTAATCTTTCTTGAGGAACTGGGCAGAGTTTGGTGTGGAAAAACCTTTCTTGGCTAGGTAGTAAAAAATGAAGAACTGACACAGGCTTTCTCTCTCTTTTTCTTCCCCTCTCTCAATCAAACCAAGAAACAGGTCAATGCCTGACTTTTGGGGGGAAAAAAACCTTGGCTATATACTTCAGTGGTAGAGTAGTGCTTTCCTAGCATAATGATGGGCCTGGGTTCAAGTGCCAGCTCTCCCCCCCACCCCCGTGCGAACACACACACACATACACACACACACACACAGCTTAGGTGAGTTGTCTTTATCTTGGGTGAGGTGGAGTTGGGTTGAGTGAGCATGGGAAAACATCTGTCTTCTTTGTGGAGTTACAGGTAAAACCAGTCAGGTAGATTATTGGTGCAAGTAATCTTAATTCATATGAATGAAGTGGGGAGTAAATGTGCATGTACACATGCATTTGTCAGTGAGCATTTTCACTGATCTTAGCTAGACTTGACAGGAAAAAGGCAACAGGTCCAATAACAATAAGATTGCAGTGAGGAATGGCCTGGAAAGATTTGAGATGACACATAGCATTGCTATCTTCTTCTTCATAGAGCTGCAGTCGACATCTAATAGTCTCTTCTACTTGAAAATAAAAATCAAAGGCCTTCTAGAGCTCTGCAGGCATAAGGTTATTTTGTAATTTAAATGCAAATTTCTGTACCCCTTCCCCCCCCCCGTATCTGTTTGCAACCCTTGTTCTGAGAACCTCCCGTTTCAATGTTGTGTAAACACTGCTCTCCCATTGTCACCTGATAGGCCAATAAAGCATTTTATAGTTAGTTGCTGAATAGGGGAGCGAATAGGGCTGGACTTCCTGTCAGCCAGGGGAGGAAGAGTTAGAAGAGGAAGTAGTAGATTCAGCCATGGGCAGATGTCCTGGATGACCAGGAGAGAAAACTCAGCAAGGAAGCTACAAAGTACAACTATTTCTGGGATGCATGCTGGGAGGATATCAGATTAGTTTAGAGAGTTAAGAATAGAGTAATAACTGCTTAGTTATTGTGTTCTGAAGCTTATTATTAAGTATAAAAGGGTCTCAATTATTATGTGATAGCCAGGTTAAGAGAGAAACTGAGAAACAAACACAGTTTTGTAAAAATAACCTTAACAGAGCTCTACAAAAACTCCTTCTAAGAAATACTGTGGGAAATACAGATCATGTGACTAATCTGAGACCATATTTCTCCCTCCCATTTTAGTTCTGGCTTAACTGCTTTTTCTTTTTTCAAGTTTATTTAATAAGCAGAAATGCTAAGACCATAGTATAAGAAGCTTGGGACTAAAAACATTCTACTTCTTTTTAAAAAAGAGGAAATTACATTCTTTGTCAATAAGTTCCTGGACAAAATTGCTTTGTGCCCCTCCAGTGTATGGACAATTATTGTTATACCATAGGATTTGTTGTTGTTATTGTTGTTGTTAAGGCCACTGTGGTGGTTGAAATGAAAGCTGTCCTCTCCGTAGGCTCAGATATTTGAACGCTTGGTTCACAGCTAGTGGTGCTGTTTGGGGAGCTGGGGCAGTCTTTCTGGAGTAAGTACATCAATCAGTAGCGTTTGCTTTGAGACTTTGTAGCCTCACCCTACTTCCAGTTTTCTGGCTTAACTTCATGTTCGTGGTTGAAGATGTGATCTCACAGCTTCCCACTCCTGCTGCCATGCCTCCCCACCATGATGGACTCTTTTCCCTATTGAATCATAAACCAAAGTTAAGTTCCCCCTAACTTAAGTTGCTGATGGTCATGGTGCTTTGTCACAGCACCAGAAAAAAATAACTAATGCAAATCATCTTGTACATGGATGTTGGGGATATAAGGAATGAAAATATATGACCATACAAAAAATTAGATAGAATTAGCTACATCGATGTTAAATAGAATGAAAATATTACAGTGTTAGTACTCAAGAGAGATTGTTTAAAGAAAGGTCACTGGAGAGGGTTAGTTTGACCAAGAATCGTGAAGAATAATAAAGACGTGGAGAGCAAAGGAAAGAACAATGAGGGATAAGGGAAGTAGTGCTGGAAAAGTACCCTTAAAGAGGCCAAGAGGGTGTATAAATGTATACACCATGTATTTTATTGTATACAAGTTTAGTATCTATATCACTTTCCTTTATCACCAAGTATATGCTTGATAGCTGTCATCAAGCTTACTATAAAATGGCAGAGTAGTAGACATTTTGAAGAATGCTGAGTACACCCATAGCTAGGATACAGAGCCAGTTTCAGAAAGTTCTAGAGGTGTTAAATGGGAAATTTAGATGAAAACTTCTAACTGACCTTCTTAAATTGTAACTAATTTGATGATTGCAGTGCCCATATTCATAAAAGAAAATATTTTAGTGTGAAGAATCATGAAAGTCACTACTAAATTATGATTATGACCCTAGAAGTTTTAAACTAGACTGAACCAACAGAAATATATGTGATAATGACAATTTTCTCTTTATAACTGCCTTGTCCAGGACAATAGTCACCAATCACATGTGGTCATATTCTCTGGAAGGATGGCAGAAGTGACAGAGGAACTGAATATTTTTATTCACTTTTTAAACCAGTTTGTTGAAGTAGCCACATGTGCTGGTTACCTTATTGGACAGCCCGACTTTATGTCAGGTCCAGCTTGACACCTTGCTTCAAGGCAGGAGGAAGTAGCCTGTCTCTTCACAGATGGAATCACTTAGACTTTGCTTATGTGTATAGCTCAGGCCTGGGATTTGCTCCCAATCTAATTCTTGGTTAGATTTTTTAAAACTGCGCACAGGTAATCCTGTATATGCATGTATATTCATGTGTCAAACACATCTGAAGAATTATATAGATTGACTGTTATTTGGCATGTTGGAGGCTGACTTCCTTGAGAACAGTGGGTTTTCGAACTCCAGTAGCTATCAGAGTAACCCGGAGGCCTTCTTTGAACCCACATTGCTGGGTTGTTCCCTCTAGTGGTTTGAATCCAGGGTGATAGGGGTTGAGTGTGAAACTATGTGACTAACAAATTCCTGGTCGTCTGGACATACTGACAGACTTGGGGGAAATGTGGCAGTAGATCAGGCCCCATGTGTTTATTCCAGGAAACTGGTTTTTACCTTAATCCTTTCTATGTGAGTCTTTTTCCTTATTCCTATCAGTTTGTCTGGGCCTAGTGACTTTCTGACTCACCGTTTTCCCTAGGGCCTGAGGGTATATGGTGAGTCCCATTATGTGTTGTGTGTAACCCTCATTTACAGATATACCTATTGCTGACAGGTTGTTCATTTGGAATCCTACTGTGCTTTTTGTTTAACATCAAATTCTTGTTGACATTGTCTGATAGCTGTCCCTGGACTTGTCTTTCACCAGATGCTTACAGATAGTGTGATGAAATTTACCTAAATACATCTCACAATCCCCACAGGTCTTTCTAATATCCTAGCCCTGTTCTTGCTTGTATTTTGCCATCTGAGCTACAGCTTTTAGACACACTGTTAATATAGAGTACCTGCCAAGGGATTTGACCTGGTTTTGTGTTTTCTCCACCAACAATTCGAGTGAGGTCATCAAATGATTCAGGACTTTCAGTGACATTATCCCGAATGGCACTGTCAGTGATGTTATCCAGAATGAATTCAGCTTCAGTAGAATTTTCATGCTCTATATCAGGAAAAATAGTCTCAGCGCGGGTGAGCTTCTTAGAACTGTATGAAACAGAAACTCTTCCACATGGAAATGGAACTATAAGAGTAGGGAAAAAAAAGAGGAGAATATTCTGATGTTTCACAGTGGCAAATGGAAATACATTACAAAAATTAAGAATAAGCCTCATTCATTGCTGTCACTTAGGGGAAGAAGGCTCATCAATGTTAAAAAAACAAATATAGTTTCAAACTAAAAGGCTGACTCCATTATTTTTTTCCATAATTTTATTTTTCTCATTAGTTACATTTTGTAATTCTGTATCCCAGCTGTATCCCTCATTCCCTCCCCATTCCCACCCTCCCTCCCTCATCTCCTCCCTGCCCCTTTCCAAGTCCACTAGTAGGGGAGGACCTCCTCCCCTTTCATATGACTCCCTTTTGTCAGGTATTTTCAAGACTGGCTGCAAAGCCCTCCTCTGTGGCCTAACAGTACTGCTCCTCCCTTGGGAGGTGGGGAGGTCAGAGAGCCAGTCATTGAGTTCCTGTTAGTAATAGTCCTTGTTCCCCTTACTATGGGAAACCAATTGATTACTGAGCTATCACGGGTAACATCTGAGCAGAGGTTCTAGGTTTTATCCTCTCATAGACTTTGGTTGAGTGTCCATCTCAGAAAAGACCCTGTGCCCAGATACGTTTGGTCCTTGTGGAGCTCCTATCCTTTCCACATCAAACTCCCCTTCTTTCATATGATTCCCTGCACTCTGTCGAAGGTTTGGTTGTGACTGACTCCATTATTTTCATGCAAAATTTTTAAAGCTTCCTTGGCGAAAACATTTGGCTCTGGAGTCCACCATCTTTATGAAAATAAACTAGGTGTTCTAAAATAAAATTAGACTTTAAAAAATCTAATTACTTTCTATCTAGGTTTTAAAAGTTTTACTTCAAAGTCCCCTTCCCCTGAACGGAAACCTAGAAGGGATGCTGTGTCACTTTCCACAAGGGGATTCCACTACTTGCTATTAACATATTATTATTTTTTTTTTGTAGACTATTAATGCACTAGAGATTCCAACATGAAATTTTTGAAGGAGGACTTTGTGGTTCAATTACATGTTTGTCACAAATTTATAGAATAGGTTACTAATATGTTCACCAAATCTAGATTTACTTGGATCTGACCATGTTCTCCCTACATTTAACTTATTTATCAACAAATTGTCTACTGATCCACCAGGGACCACCAAAATATTAATTTGTAGCCAAAGTCACCTCACACTTCATTTTCATGTTTTTGCTCTCCTCTTAGTTACATTCTGCATACCAGACATTTCTATAGTAACCACCTATGGTTAAGTATCATGAAGGCAGCTTGCAGTTGAAAAAATAGGAAATTAGTTCAAAGTACGTATGCATAAATATACATGATCAACACTGGTTTTAGAAAAGGAACTGTTATCTTTGAAAAAACAGGACATGCTTCCTACACCTGGAAAGTTCATTATGTTTTTGTTACCTGGTTGTTACTTAGTTGTGGCTTGTTTCCTACACCTGGTTACAGTTTTGTTTTGTTTTTTACTCCCAGTTGTTACCTGGTTATGTTCTTTTTTTGTATAAAAAACATGCCTTAGGAGCAAACCAACATAGTCTGGCTTCCAAGTCCAGATTATGGCCCTGGCTGTTCAGTTCCTGTTTAGTGTTCAATAAACCTCTGTTGAGTTAAAAAATAAAAAGACAGAACAGCTTATTTTAGGTTTGGCCTACTTATTCTGCTAAAACGAAGGCTACATCCGAAAACAACTCTTAATAGTTGGAGCTGCTTTTCATTTTTTTTCTCTCTTAGAACATTGAAAAGCTTATAAGGACTAAGCCTTTGTGCCAGCTGCCTTCATTGGAAGTTACTTTTTAATGGTAAGTATGCATAGATGAGCATGTGTGCGTGCGCGCGCGCGCACACACACACACACACACACACACACACACAGAAACACAGATACATACTTGTACACCCTTCTAAGGCAAGGAATGGATAAGGCAGTGTATGTGAAGAAGCAAGCAGAAGGTGAAGCATCACAGACTCTTCATTTCACTTACAGAAGACACATTCTTATATTCTGGGCCTTTCTTTAATTTCCTCTGCCTGGTACATTGCTGAGATAGGTATCAAATCCACAGTTACAGAGGAATGGTTCATCACTTAATCTACCAAGTTAATAAAAGATCTGGCTTTGGACATGCAAGAGTAACTGTATCTGGCTTGCTTCAAAATTGTGCTCATTTTTTATTTGTAGGTATGCTATATGTGTGTGTGAGCACATGAATGTGTTGCTGTGACTACCCATGCTTACATGTGTGAAAGCCAGGGGTTGACATCAAGCATATTTATTTGTGTCTCTGATCTCCAAATGATTTTTTTTTTTTTTTGAGTCTGGATCTCTCACTGAACCTGGAGTTCAGCATTTCTGGCTCGTCCTGTCTTCCCATTCAGTGCTGGGTTCACACTGCTTGGCTTTTGTGTATTGAGTATCTAAACTCAGGCCCTCATGTTTGTATCTGAAGTGCCTTATTTTCCTTCTTGTAGTCGTACAAAGCTTGTCTCCCTCTCCGAATCAAAACTGTGACTTCAGAGGTGTACAATGAGTGTGGACACGTTCTAAACAGAGAAATTAGCTGACAACATGGTGGCAGACTCACACAACTATGAGACATTGCCTTGTGCTTCACTGTAAAGACTGTGGATCAGCCTAAGAGATCATAAGCAGTTGTTGGATCCAGTCTAACAGCATGTACAGAAAGTCAGTTTATGACTCCAGTCAGAAAATCTAATTTTCATAGATTGAAGTAGTTAGGCCCCAACAGACTTATGCCTAACATTTAGCGTTTTTTTTTCCCTAGAAACTTACTAGTCAGTGAAGTATTTATATGTCATTTACTGTATGACAGTGTATTACTAATTTAATCACTGAATCTCAAATATTCTACCTAGATATCCATTTCTACATCCATTTCTTTGTGATATAGAAATATATTTAAAAAAAAAACATCCAGAAAAGAATTCAGGTTGTACATAAATTATTCAATTTAAGTCTGAAATGTTGGTGCTATTTGGAAACTTAACTTGCTTGTTTCAAGATACTAATCTTTTGTTCAGTTTCAAAAGGTAGTAGATACAAGTATTGAAAGAAGGTAATTTGGGGACTGAAGAGATATCTCAGCGGTTAAGAACACTGACTACTCTTTCAGAGGACCTGAATCTAAGTTATAACTGGAATTTTGGAGGCTTAGTGAACACCTACATGTTAGCTTACTAACTAAGCCTCTGTAACTCCAATTCAAGGGGATCTGATACACTCTTCTTACTTCCACAAGTATTGCATGCACAGGAATACATACATGCAAACAAGACACTCACACACATAAAATTTAAAAAAAATCTTCAAAAGTCTAAAATAATGTCATTTAAAGGCTAAAGATTCTAATACAAATTTTCTTTAATAACATATTTAGATCTTGACCTGTTGGTTCACAGGACTTCTGGTCTTCTGCAAGTTGGTATCCTTCAGTGCAGGAACAAATTACCTTGTTATCAGCACCATTTTCACAAAACTGCTTGCACCTGCCATTTTTAATTTTACATGTTACATCTAAAAGAAAAGGAAAAAGAAAGCCTAATGGCTCATCTGACATTCATTTCAAAAAGCACATGAAACTTCTGGCTCATGTGTGGGTTAAACACAAATTGAAAGAATCTGGGAGCTTAGTGCTAAGAGTAGAAAATAAGGTAAAATAAGATTCTCAGTAAGGCACGAAGATGGTGTCAGCAATATTTTGTTTTTGTGTACAACCAAATAATTGGATATTGTACTTTGACTAAATCATGAACTACAACTAGAAACCTATTTACTGAAGTAAAACATGAATGCAGGAAAGCCAATAAAACTGTTCTGTGAAGTTTTCAAAGTAAGTTCACCTGTTTAAATGAGAGCCAGTCCCTGACATTGTTAATGATGCTCTGCTATGCTTGGCTATCATCTGGGAGGCTCCAGCCAGCAGCAGATCTAGACAGATGCTGGGACTTACAGCCAAGTGTGTGACAGAGCTCAGGAAGTCCTGTGGAAGTGTTGAGGAAAAGATGGAAGGGCCTTGAGGGGGACAGGAATCCCAGAAGAAGACCCACAGAGACAACTAATCCAGTCCCATGGAGGCTTTCAGAGACTGAGGCATCAACCAAGGATCATGCATGGTCTGGACCTAGGCCCCTTGAACATATGTGACCTATGGGCGGCTTGGTCTACATATGGAGTGTGGGAGTGTATGGCAGGGTTGTTGTTTCTCACATGGACTCTTTTGCTTACCTTTGGATCACTTCTCCCTGGTAGCAATGCCTTGCCTGGCTTTAGGGAATGAGGAAATGCTTAGTCCTGGTGTGACCTGATATGCTGGGGAGGGTTAAAATGGAGGGTGGGGGAGGTTCTCCTTTTCTGGGGGAAGGGGAAAGGGAAAGGAAAAGAAGGGGAAAGGAGAGGTGCTGGGAGGAGGGAGAGAAACCCTTGGGAGTTTTTGAAAAAAATGTTTTTCAAAAAAAATGCACAGGTTAATAAATAGGATGTTATCAATCCCTACAAGTCCTGTAATGTTCTCTCCCAATCATTCTGCTCTTTCTCCGTTACAAAAGTTATCACTAACTAGGCTTCGAACATAGTAAACAGCTTAGATAATTCATGAACTTTTTGTAAAAAAACACATGTATTTTTTGTTTTAGCAATTTATTTACGAAATTCATCTATATGCTTTTGTATAGCAATAGTTCATTACATTGCTGTGTCCTAGTTCATTGTATTAATACATTTTCATCCATGTATTCTAACTGTTAAATATACTTGTGTGAACGTGTGTGTCTGTGTGTATCCACATAAGCCAGTGTGTATGTAGAGTACTTGTACATATTTCTTTTATTACTAAGCATGAAATTTTTGCTTTGTTCTAAAACTTGTTTTCTATTTATTATGGTATAAATTTAATTGATATTTGTTATTGCCTTCATATACAGCATCTTTTCTGTATGTTTATTTTAGTTGTTTGAAGTTAATGTGATAAATAGTTCATAGTCCAGTAAATTGGGAGATGAAGAACCAACTTGAGATTTTCTTTTTGCTATTAATAATCCACTATGATCAAAAAAATATGGCATCTGGTCTTTTGCATTTACTTAGTTTTTAGGACCTTTTCCCTCATGAGTATGATAAAATCTCTGGCTCTTTTCTTGTTCCTAGCTATCATATTGTTGCCACAAAGCAACACTAAAATGTTCAGCCAAATCAAATACCACTTGAAGAAAATGTTCCATCAATATGAGGTTGTGATTAGTTAACAGAAGTGGGTGGTGATAACAAAGTAGTTGTGTCCAGGCCAAGTAGGAAGGGAATGAATAAACTTGGTGTGATTTTTCTATTCTGCTTCTGTATCCCTGGCTAAGCAACCCGACCTCTCAGTCATTTTCTTATTTGCTATTGCCCTTTTTGGCCCAGCATGTTGCTGCATCTCTTGATCTCCAGGTTGATTGGTGCATGTGGTGGGATGTATTGCTGTAGCATCAGCAGTCTTTTGCCTGCAGTCAGGAGGCTAAGGGCTCTATAAATAGAATGAGAGCACAGGAAATTTCAGGGGAGAGGCCAATAGGGCAGGACCTGAGAAGCAGAATGGAATTCATTACTCACTAGGTTGGATATAGGTTTTCCTTGGTCTCAAGTCTGGCCTTGATACCTACAATATCTGTTGAAGAACTTTTAAAAGCTTTTGTTTTCTTCCTCTTCCTGATAGCCCTGGGTTGCCCACCAGAGCCTTAACAAAATTTTGTTTTGTTTAACAGTTTTGACAGAAAACATGTTATTCAGCTAAACTCAATAATTTTTCCATCCCCCAAATACATAGTAAATAAGATAATTGGATCTGGGGTGTGCTGAAAAACTAAAAAAATAAAAAACACCCCCCAAACACCAAATAAACAACAATAATAATAACACAACAAACTCTGAGAGAATGCTCTTATGTTTGTAATTTTATCTTCCTAATTTGTTTTTCTGCATTCTTTAGGAGGAATGGATGACTGGCTCTTGCAGGCCTTGATCTACCTAGTAGACATTTGGATTTCTTCTGAAGCAGAAAAAATCCACTGATCTTTACTCTAGCCAAAGAGATCCAGTAGCCAGTTAATTCTTGTTTTTCTAGCTAGAAAGCATGTTTCAAGTGTTTGCTCCTTATTCCCTTAACTAAGAGCCAAGCAAAAATGAAAACAAAACTCACAGGAGTGGAGATCTTTCCTTTTCCAAGACAAGGTATTGCCTGGGCCTACAGACCTATACACTGCTGCCTCATGACATTTCAGGTTTGTGTTCAGTTCAGCTTGAGGCAAGAAGCTTAAATGAGAGTTTATATATGCTTTGTTTTTGCTCTCTTCTCTGGTGTCCAAGATAAAGAGCATTTTGACAAAATTCCCATTTTTTTCTTCTGAACCAGCTGAGCTGAAAAGATTTTTTTTTTTTTAAAACTTTATCAAATTGGTTGGATCTGATCAATATACCCTTGAGAGTAAGTGTGGTGGTGGCTGCAGCACAGCTACAGAGCCCTGACCAAACATAAATGTGGAAACCAAGGAGTACTGAGATGTTGCCAATTGTAGAATTAGCACTTTTTCTCTGTGGACCATAACCTCCCACATACAGTGCATCCTGTTACAGAATTTGGAGCTCATGTTCACATTCCTCGAGGGTTTTCTCTTCCTCCTTTTAAACTGTCTGTCTTTTAAAACAGGATAGAGAGCCGTCACGCTGGCTCATTGGTTAAGGGCATTTGCTGCTTTCTCAGATAAATCAAGTTCAGTTCCGAAAGCCCATGTGGAGGCTCACAGCCACTTTTTACTCCACTTCAAGAGGACCCTCTGCCATCTTCTGGCCTCTATGGGCATTGCATGCACATGGTACACAGATAAACATGCAGACAAAGCATCTTTAAACATAAAATAAAATTTAAATCTTAAACTAGATGGAGACTTACATTTTTTAAATTAAAATTTATTTTATTATATTTTGAATGTGTATGGGTATGTTTTGCCTGCATGTAAGTTTGTGCACCATGTACATGTTTGGTGCCTGCAGATGCCAAAACAGAGGTTTGAATCCCCAGAACTGTAGTTACAGATAGTTGTGAGCCGCCATGTAGATTCCAGGAACTAAACCTTGGTCCTCTGGAAGAGCAGCTAATACTTATAACTGATGAGCCAACTTCTCAGCCCAACCTTTATGTTTGCAATTGGCATCTACTATACTGTAAACTTCAATCATAGCAAAGACTGGGTTATTCATTTCCTTTACTCCAGAGGCTTCATTGTTTGAGCCAATAATGAGTGACTACTTAAAGTATTCATTTAGTTATATATCTGGAATATGAGGACCAATTTTCACTATGTCTGAATTTTAAATTATAATCTTTCAGAGCAAATGGCACTTTAAAGATGTTGAAACGATAAACATACCCACAGGAGTGGTAACTCAAGCAGTGGTTTAGCGCTATAACAGGAATTCTAAGCAAATGGAAGTCCAGCCTAAGTATATTACTTCACCAACTTGCATTCATTCTTTCTTTTAAAATTCCTTTGTCCTTTCAACTTTTCTTTTTATTCTGAGATCTTTCAGATCTCAAAGGAAGATGATCAATGAGCTTCCCCTTGCTACCAAACAATATTACAGGGACTTTTATCCCCTTTCTCAACAGGACAAGTGCAGCTGCTGCCTTTCATTTCATTTTGTGCCTTGTTCTTCTGTCAGAGAGATGGCTATATTGCCTTAATAGTGTCCTGCTTCTTTTCTACTCTTTATCCTTAGCCAAGTAGCCTGTGGTGTTAAATTCTTTCCCTTAGATTGCATCTCTATTCTTACAGAGTTTCAGAGCACAGAATCTTTTCTTGGTATCACGTGCTTTTCTCAGTCACACTGTCAGCAATACTACATCCAGAGGCAGTAATCAAGTAGGTAATGGACTTTGGGGTTTACAGCTCAAGTAGTCAAAATCTCAAAAAAGAAATATTCTAGCCTACAAGAAGAAAAGGTAAACAAACATCTTACATTTTCAAGCTACTTTTTTCTTCTGTTATTGTTTGATATAATCAACATGTTGAATTGAGGAACAACCTCTGATTTTTACAATCAATTTAACTTATAAAATGCTTTGTCCATTTGGAAGAGTTCCTATTACATGGGGGCCGGTCATACCCAGTTCTATAAGCTATTCATTTTCTTTGTCTGGATCAACAGTGACTCAGTTACAAGTTCCAAATCATTTTATGAGTGTAGTTTTCTCAGAGTTTTGAGTACAGTGCAGCTGAAGTTCTCTTCTTGATTCAACCATTTATACTTCTGATCTTTGAGCTGAAGTCTTCTCATGTTCATAAAATGGGGGTAATAATGGTACTGAGCACATATGACTTTCTTAAGGATGAATAAGTAAAGGGGATGGAACCACTCAATACCAGCTTGAATTCATATCCTGAAAATGCACTATAGAGAAAGTGAGTGTTTTGAAAGTGTGTTTTCAGAGAAATGTATGGTATACACATATTAAATTTCCTGTTTCATCTAGTTTAAAAGGAAACTTTGAACCATGAATTATAAAAAGTTTACTTACCTAATTCACAGTTTCTTCCTTCAAATCCAACTGGGCACCAACATTCATAGGAATTAATATCATCCTTGCATTTCCCACCATTTAAACAAGGATCTGATTCACACTGATCTCCATCTTTAAGACAGGTTAAAGAAATTGAATTATCAGATAAACTGCATAAAATGCCCAGCCCTCACCTGAATAGATTTTTGAGGGTAGAATTCTGATTTTAGGATCAGAGAAGACCTACTGAGCTGCAAGCAAGCTTCATATAGGCAAGTGATGCACCTCTTCTCCCAAGATTCTAAAAGCCACTGAAGCAAAGTCTTTCAGGCTAAATGCCGTCCTGGGAAATTGTACACAGAGAGGTATACGTACACAATATATACAATCCGAGGGAAGAGGGAAGATGCGTTTGTATAGAAATTACTATTTCAGCAGACAATGAGGAAGACTGGCAGTGATTCTTCATGGAATGGGAACAGGAACATAAATAAAATTAAATTGAACCACTTCAAAAATACTATTTATATTTGATATGATGACATTATTGCAGGTTTTGCAGAGCAAGCTGTGCTAGATAATAAAGGTGTTTCTACTCCTGGGCTGAAACTGGCAACCCAGGCAAAGTATCTACTTCCTTGTATTGCCTTTTATTTCTTACCTGTCATATGAAGTAAGGCTCTGTGACAACAGGAAAGGTGCTAGAAGCTTAAGGATAGTTTTCTGCCTACCAGTTATGTTCCAAGTGTCGCGTCATGTTCAGGACATCATCAGAAACTGAAAAGCACTATTGGATGTGCTTAGGAATTCATTTGCTATTTCCATTCTATGTTTTCTGAAGTTTTTACATTTATAGAGTCTTTGAAGACTCTGATAGTAGAATAAAAACAAACAAACAAAAATAACAGGAAGAAGGAATAAGAGGAGAAGGATCAAGAACAGAAGGAAAGCTTTAAATGTGGTTTCTTAGTATTTGATCCTCATTTATACTACTAAGAAAGCTTCAAGGGAATAAGATGAATCCAACCAGAAGGAGAGAACTTTGTATTTTGAGCTACAGAAAAACTGCTACCTATGTCTGCAAGACCTCACATATGAGAAAGAAAATTATGAGATAAAATGGTATCAAAAATGAAGTAGAGAAAAATGAGAAGAACCAAAGAGAAATTTCATTATTAGTCATACTTTATAGCCAAACTCTTTTACATATATCCATGGAAGCATTTGTCCAGGTTCTGTTGACTAAGGGACTAGGATCCTTTTTCAGAAATAAACTCTCTGGAGAATTGGATTGCTGTAAATATTAGACCTTGCACTCTCTGCCCCTTGATCCAATGTGCTTTTGCACAGATATTGCAATTTGTTCCAATTCTATGAAAACAAAATACATTATCTCTGGTTTATTATTATTGATGTTCAGACCTGGTCTAAAAATGAGATACATTTGCACTTTCTATTATAGACCAATGAATCTGAATTATTTAGGGTGTTTCAGTGAAAGAGTCTGGGCTTGCAGCCAGCCACATAGGAAACTCATTTGCTGAGACATATTTTCAAACTGAGTGTCATTTCATTTTGCATTTGGGTTCCTGTCTGAGTGTACAATAGGCCAGGAGAAAACCATAGTTGGTTGAGGTCAGAGACAACAGGAGACAAGACAGTGCAAAGTAAGATTCTCTCTTAAGACTACTAGGTCCTGGAGCTGGAGAGAGAACTCAATGATTAAGAGCACTTGCAGAGGATCTGGGTTCAGTTCCCAGCACCAACATGGTTGTTTATTATAGTACATAACTACAGTTTCAGGGGATTTGACATCCTTTTCCTTGTCTCCACAGTAACCAGGCACACATGTGGTGCACAGACACACATGCAGACAAAATACTTATACACATAAAATGAAAAGAAATAAACCCTTAACAAAAACAACAGACTACTAGGTTTCTATTTAATGAATAATAACATTTGTATTTCAAGATCATGAGCTGTTGTGGTGAAAGAAAATGGTTGGCAAGAAGAGAACTAGGGTTTTCTTCCAGGTCTTGTGATTCCTCGGCTGAGTGATCCAAGACAAATCCCTTATCCCTTCTAAGCCTGTTTCCTTCTCTGTGGAACAGAATTCATATTGTTTTACCCATAGGACTATGAGAGTTAAATGTGATAAGCATTCTATAAACTGTTTCTGTGGATTGTACTCAAAGGTGACTGATAGATGATAGTTCAGTCTGGCTCTTTTTATGATGAAGTCGTGGCAGAAAATGACACAGCAGTGAGGAGCCTGAGCCCAGGATATTTCTGAGTAATACAGGCTAGTTTTGTGATAGGTAGGAATCTTAACTACATGTGAAAACAAGCATGGGCTTTGTTCCTTTATTGTTCTTGGTTGTGTTGTTTTAGGGTTTGGTAGTGTGTGTTTGTGTGTGTGTGTGTGTGTGTGTATGTGTGTGTGTACATGTGTGTATGTTGGCGTCAACTCTGTGTGTGTTTTTTCACTTCTTCATTACCTTGTTTTCTGAACTTGGAGAGAAAAACAAACCATTACATTGTTTTTTTTTTCTCACAGAACTTGATTAGGCTAAGCTGGTTAGCCAGCAAGCCACAGAGATTTTTTTTTTGTCTCTACCTCCTCAGTGTAGGGATTATAAGCAAGCACCACCCACACTTAGCTTTTTTTTAGCATTTGTTTTATTTTTATTATTTTTTGTATTTTACCATTTTTGCTACATTTTGATTAAAATATGACTCCAACATTTTTCCCCTTTCCTTTGTATACTTCAAACCTTCTTAAACCCCTCTTTCCAACTCCTTCCATGATCCCCACTCTCAAATTGACAATCTCTTTTTCTTTGGTTATTATTGTTATATAAACATACATCAAAAATATTTAACTACAATCTACTAGGCCACTCTTTGTTCTTTGTTTTCATATGGATTCAGGGTTGCTAAAGTCATGGATGTTAGAAGAAAATTAACTACTGACACTTTTCTAGATCAGCATAATTCCTAACTACATTCTATATCTTATCCTTACACACACATATAAATGCCACTTTTTATTAGATAACCAATTTGGAGACTGATATTTGGAGAGATAATTCATTCTCTCTCTCTTCCCTTCTCTTTGCCCCTCTTAGCTCCAGCCCCAGCTTCAGCTTAGTCCCAGAAGCATACTTAGAAGTTGAACAAGTACTTTCTAGGTCAGCTAAGTTCAATTTTTTATTATACCTTGATTACAAATACCCATGAAATACCCTTTATCAAAGAAGCTTCTTTGTACAGAAAATGGAGATCATCATAGAAAACACCACTGGACACAATGAAGAGAACAACAGATCATGGGGAGCCTAGTTCCAGTAAATACATTTGTGACACAGTTCTTTGATCTATGGCTCAGTGAGCATCAAGGAAGAGGGGGCAGAAAGATTCTAAGAGCTAAAAACACCAGAAAGTCTGCTGTGAGACAGTCTCCCCTAGAGCTGGCTGCATGAACAAGATCTGAACAATGGCGATATTGTTGATCATGTTAGTGTGGAAGGGAGAAAATCTGAGTCTCACCCCTAGACAAAAAAAAAAAAATACAGGTAACTGCTAAGAAAGAAGGGAGATGGGAGGGAGGGAGAGGGAGAGAGGGAGGGAGGGAGAGAGAGAGAGAGAGAGAGAGAGAGAGAGAGAGAGAGAGAGAGAGAAAGAGAGGAAGAGAGAAAATTACCTCTTCAAGGATCAGCCTCCAAATTGGTTATCTAATACAAAGTGGTGAATGGGTTATGAGGATTAAACTAAGGTTTTCATCTGTGTTGGCTAAACATTCTTCTTATTGTTTGTTTGTTAATTTGACATAAGCCAGTGTCATCTTGGAAGAAAGAACCTCAACTGAGAAAATGCCTTCATCAAATTGGCTTGTAGATAGATATGTGAGGCATTTCCATGATTAATGATTGATATGTGAGGGCCTAGATCCCTGTGGGTGATGCTACCCAAAGATTCTGTAAAACTGATTGAACAAGCCACTAAGTACCACTCCTCCATGGTTCCTCTCATTGCTTCTTTTACCCTGCCCTGAGTTCTGTCAATGTGATCAGTAAGTGAAAACAAATAAACATGTCCTTCCCAAGTGGCTTTTGGTTCTGTGTTTATTAAGGCGACAGAAATCATCATACTAATGGAGATACTTTTATCCAACCTCCTCGTTTATATTTAAAAGTAAGCCACAGCTTCAAAGTTTTATCTCCAGACAAAACAGAGTTTGCATAAAGTTTAAGACTTGGCAGCATTCATCATTAAAAATAAGGAAATCCAGCGAGAACCTCTTTTCTTTCACAACTGAATGGAAAATGGAGAAACAAGAGTCAATTAAGAAGGTATGAGAATTTCTAGTAGTTCCTCCAGAGAAGGAATTTTGGAAAATAAAATTGGATCTAAATGAATAGTTCATTTACTCTGTTCATGCAGATAGTGTGAACAAAGTCAACCTGTGAGACTTCTCTCAAAATCCTGCTGTTGGATTTGAATTGTTTGAGATTTGTATTTGTAGACAAAAATTGTAATTGTACAAAGATACAATGTAAACAATGAAAATGGTTGTTAAAGCATTACATTTCTTCTTTTTGAGTCAGCTCATTGGGCAGATATTTACTGAGTGCCTCCATTGCAGATGCTGTTATAGGTGTGAGGCACCCATCAACAGGTGAAGCAACTGAGCCCTGCTGAAATGAAGCTTGCAGTCGATTAGGGAGGGACAATGAACAGTAAGTTGTTGGGAAAAATGCTACAGGTTGAATATCCGCAATCTTAAAGCTCAAATTCCAAATCACTCCAAAACCTAAAAATTTTGGGGTACTAATATGATGCTGAAAATGAAAAAAATCCATTCTGTGAAATAGTTACATAAACAAAACTATTAAAATTATTGTATGACATGATCTTCAGGCTACATCCTTTAAAATATATTAAGATATTCATGTAAACATGTATATGTATATATATAAAAAATTCTGCATTTAGAGTTGGGTCCCATGCCAAAGATATCTCATTACATATATGCAAATAATGCTTACAAAAAAGCCACAATTTAAAGCACTTTTGGTTGCAAGCATATTAGATAAGAGATGCCCAATGTGTAGTTTATAAAACAGAGCAACAACTTGCAAATCAAATCAAGTCTGAAATTATCTCACACTGTCAAAATGGCTAAGATCAAAATCTCAAGTGATAGCACATGCTGACGAGGTTGTGGAAAAGGGGAACATTTCTCCATTGTTGGTGGGAGTATAAACTCGTACAACTACTTTGGAAATCAATCTGGTCCTTCCTTCGAAAATTGGGAATAACTTTTCCTCAAGACTTAGCTATACTTCTCCTGGGTATATACCCAAAAGATGCTGTGCCATACAACAAGGACACTTTCTCAATTATATTCATAGAAGCTTTACTCATAATAGCCAGAATCTGGGAACAACTTAGATGTCCCTCAACCAAAGAATGGATACAGAAATTTTGGCACATTTATACAACGAAATATTACTCAGCTATTAAGAACAAAGAAATCATGAAATTTGCAGGCAAATATATGGAACTCGAAAAGATCATCCTCAGTGATTTAACCCAGACCCAGAAATACACATATGGTGTGTATTCACTTATAAGTAGATTTTGACCATATCGTACAAGATGAACATACTATGAGTCACAGACCCAAAGAAGATAAGTAGTAAGGAGGATCTACAGGAGGATGCATAAGTCTCACTGGAAGGGGAGATAGACTAGATAGAGGTAATGGTTGAAGATAGGGAACAAGGTAGGGGAGGGAGCACACAGAGTTAAGAGGGTGGAGATCAGACCCGAAGAGGGCAAGGACATGAGGACAGAAGCCCTGTAGAGAAAAGAGAAACTGAGGGTGGGGAAATCTCTGACAAGCTGAAGAACTATGTTAGGGTAGGCTCCTGGGGGGATATGAGGGGATTCAAGCATTCTTAGTAGCAGAGAGACTGAAGAAGACATCCTCTAACTAGACTAGTCTTTTAATAAAGGGTGGGGAGCACCAACTCACCCACAAAATCTTTGACCCAAAATTTACCCTTGCTGTGAGATGTGCAGGGATAAAGATAGAACAGATAGAGCAGAGACTGATGAAATGCCCAACCAAAGCCTAGCCCAACCAAAGACCCACTCTTTTAGAGAGTGCCAACCCCTGACACTATAAAGGATACTCTGCTAAGCATGCAGACAGGAGCCTGTCAGAGTTGTCCTCTGAGAGGCTCTCCCCAGGAGCATCTCAAATCAGATGCTGACACTCACAACCAAACATTGGTTGATGAGTAGGGACTCTTGGAGAATAGTTGGAGGAAAGAGAAAAAGACCCAGAAGTGAGAGAAGCGCCACAAGAAAAACTACAGAGCCAACTAACCAGGGCCCAGAGGGGTTTGATGAGACAGAAGCAACAACCAATGACCATGTATGAACAGGATTTAGGCCCCCTACAAAGATGTAGCAGATGGGCAGCTTAGGCTTCAAGTGGATCCTCTAGTAAGGGAAGTGGAGACTGCATCAGACACAGACTCATTTCTTAGTTTTTATATTACTTTCCCTGGCTGGACTTCCTTGACAGGCAATGGAAGAACAGGACAAGTTTAGTCCTGATGCAACCTGATGAACTGGGGTGGATGGGAAAGGGAGCTCCCATTTTCTAATGAAAAGGGGAGAGGTGAAGGGGGAGGAAAAGAGAGGGTTGGGCTGGGAGGGGAGGAGGGAAGGGACTACAAGGATGTAAAGTGAATAAAATAAACTAGAAAAACCAAAGCAAACCAAACAAACAACAGGACAGAGTATAACACAATTGTCTAAAATGGCAGAGTTACCAGGGAGCAGGTTGGAATGTTACTACTTCAGCAAGGGAGGACTCACTGAGTTTGGGGAATTTGGGAAAAAGTCCCTGAGTAAGTTAAGGAAGTGAGCCTAGCAGAAGCTGGGAAGAGTTGGCTAATGAGAACAACCAGATAATACCTCTAACATGGGAACAATATTAGGGTGTATAGTGAGCCCCTTTGTGGAATGAGGACAGTAGTAGTAGAGATGGTCAGGAGAACAACAGAAAGGGATGGTATGTCAAGGCATTGGAGACCATCTCAGTGATGAGGGTTTAACATAGTAAACATTGCCAATCATCATCTCTGATTCCATTAGTGACAGCAAACTTTCATTTAGCTCTAAGATGCAATTGTTTTGCTCTTTCTGTATTTGAAGTTTGTTACTGATACTGTACAACCTTTCTTTAGATATAGAAAAAAACCCCACAAATCTCAAATGTTTCATATAACAGCTAGGAAATAAAATGAATTACTTACCAACATACTGCTTCCAAAATTCAGTCTGTAAGAAAAAGAGGACAGCTTAATGGTAGTCTTTCAAGTGTTTGATGTGAATTCCTTTTCTTTGATAACATTTGTGATACAACATGTACTGATATTTTAAGATTTCAAATACAAGTTTCTTTATTTTAAAATTGATTTAAAAATGCTTTTCATTTTGTTTTATGTGTATGGGTGTTCTATCTGCATGCATACATGTATCATTTGTATGCAATATTCAAAGAGGTCAGAAGAGGGTGTTGGATCTTCTAGATGCTTGGAATTGAACCTGTGTCCTCTGGAATAACAGCCAGTGCTTTTAAATACTGAACCATCTCTCTAGTCCCATTTTTTTTTTAAATTAAGGCTTTCTACCTTTTGCTTTGAGACATATTGTTCTGGTATAATGTTGGTATACTCACAGTTTTTTCAGTGTTTTCAAAAACTTCTCTTGCTTCTTCAAAACTACATCTTTCTTCCATACACTCTCTCTCAAGGTTTCCTTGGACAAACTCTTCCAGTTTTCCTGAATTATATCTCTTTGGACGGATAAGAATTTTGGAGGCATTTTCACGATCAAGGAAAACTGAAATTTAAAAGAACAGTTCTTTAGTTTCAGGAAAAAAAAATAGCACTCTGAAAACTAAGTATGTCTTTTAAGAAAAGGTTTGTTTTTGATCCAAGTAATTCTATAGGTAATTTCACCTTGGGGCACAGAGTCTAAATCTGTGGTGTTCTCACAGTACTGTATATACGTGGAGATTTAGGAATTAAAATTCAAATTTATTCTTAGTGAGTACAGCTCCCATAATAAAAGGTCACATTTTCAGTTGAATTTGTGTTTAACTTTGTATGAAAAAGAAAGTTCTCAAATAAACAGCTAAGTTCACACTTTGTCATCACTTGAAAATAGCTCAGTGCAGGATCCTTGCAAGGTGATCCATCATTATCCTGGCTGGGCTGTTTCCAGCATGTAGTCTGCCAGTGACTTTGCAACAAATATCGAGTGAAAAACAGAAGCCTGTTTTTGTTTGATTTTTGTTTTGTGTTTAGAGAGAGAGCGAGAGAGTGAGAGAGCAAGAGCAGGAGTGTGAGCGAGAGTATGTTGGGTGGGTAGAGAGGTTGGGGAAGGGGAAAGAATACGATCAAAATATTTTGTATGAAAATATATTAAACAATGACCACCACAACAAGACCCCAACTGTAGACCAGCTGAAAATGTGATCCCAATGCCTCTCATGGGATAGTGAGGAACAATCAAGGCATAATTGATTTTATCTTCAGGCCTATGATGCCTTTAGTTGGTATATGAATAGCAGTGATGTAAACATTTCATTGAATTCATAATGTGCTTTCCTTTATCTATGACTGTCTACTCTGTAGGACACTTCTGCTTTTTTTGAGGATTGATATCTTTGAATTTTCTGCCTTCTTCCTTTTCCTTCTCCTTACCTCTTCCTCTTTGTATTTATTTCTGTCTCTCCATCTCTCTCCTACTTGCATACACTATGTGTGTATGCATATATATATATGTGTTTATGTATGTATATAATGTACATAATTGATAGCAGGGGCCTGAAAAGATGCTTGGAGTTGTTTCTTTTCTAAAGAGACCATCAATATTAGGGCTGGAGAGATTGCTTAGTGGTCAAGAACAGTTACTGCTCTCACAGAGGATCTAGGCTTAATTCACATTAGATGGCTCACAACTGCCTGTAACTTCAGTACCAGTGGATCTGATGTCCTTTTGCCTCCACAGATAAGCACCTGCCTACATGTGACCAACTAAGTCTCACATTTATACATACTTCCCCAATTCACTCAATTGCTTGTCAGTGCTTTGCTTGCTAGGGAGTATTGAGGTGAGGCAAGATTATGTATCACCAAGTTGCCTATGGGTTCCTCTGTGCATTGATATCTCAGTTCTCACAGCAACTCATTTGCTTGGTTAAAGTCACTCTTATAGAATGTTTACAGTGGTACTGACTGATAGTGTGGAGGGATGAAAAAAAAATAGGTTTGTAATCATATTGAACAGGCCTCAAATCACAAGTATCTGACTCTTATTGACCGAGTGAACATGGGCAAGTCATGTAATGTCAGGAACTTAATTTTCTCAAATGTAAAGTTGGTGTAACAGCAGTGTAACAGTATGTACCTCAAATGCTTTTGGAGAGATCAGGGATACAAGGCACATATCTAAACATAGTAAAGGCAATATACAGCAAGCCTATAGCCAACATCAAACTAAACAGAGAGAAACTTAAAGCAATCCCACTGAAATCAGGGACAAGACAAGGCTGCCCACTCTTTCCATATCTCTTCAACATAGTGCTGGAAGTCCTTGCTAGAGCAATAAGACAGTTGAAGGAGATCAAGGGGATACAAACTGGAAAGGAAGAAGTCAAATTATCACTATTTGCAGATGATATGATAGTATATGTGAGTGACCCCAAAAACTCTACCAAGGAACTCCTACAACTGATAAACACCTTCAGCAAAGTGGCCGGATACAAAATTAACTAAAAAAAAAAATCAGTAACCCTCCTGTATACAAAAGACAAAAGGGCTGAGAAAGAAATTAGGGAAACAAGACGCTTCACAATAGCCACAAATGACATAAAGTACCTTGGTGTAACCCTAACCAAGCAAGTCAAAGACTTGTATGTAAAAAATTTGAAGTCTTTGAAGAAAGAATTAGAAGATATCAGAAGATGGAAAGATCTCCCATACTCATGGCTTGCAGAATTAACATAGTAAAAATGACCATCTTACCAAAAGCAATCTACAGATTCAATGCAATTCTCATCAAATTACCAACACAATTCTTTACAGACATGGAAAGAAAAATTTTCAAGTTCATATGGAATAACAAGAAACCCAGAATTGTTAAACAATCCTCTACAATAAAAGATATTCTGGAGGTATCTCCATCCCTGATCTCAAGCTGTACTATAGAGCAACAGCTATTAAAACTGCATGATACTGGCATAGAAACAGAATGGTGGATCAATGGAACCGAACAGAAGACCCAGAAATAAACCCACACACTTATGGACATCTGAGCTTTGACAAAGGTGACAAAACAATTCAATGGAAAAAAGATAGCATCTTCAACAAATGGTGCTGGTCTAACTGGATGTCTACATGCAGAAAAATGAAAATAGATCCATATTTATCACCCTGCACAAAACTAAAGTCCAAGTGGATCAAAGACCTCAACATAAACCCAGACACAATAAATCGGTTAGAAGAAAAAGTGAGGAAGATCCTAGAACTCATTGGTACAGGAGACAATTTCCTGAACAGAACACAAAGAGCGCAGGCTCTAAGAGCAACAATCAATAAATGGGACCTCATGAAACTGAAAAGTTTCTGTAAAGCAAAGGACACCGTCATCAAAACAAAATGACTGCCTACAGATTGGGAAAGAATCTTCACCAACCCTTTATCTGACAGAGGGTTAATATCCAGTATATATATAAAGAACTAAAGAAGTTGAAAAGCAGCAAACCAAGTAACCCAATTAAAAAATGGGGAACAGAGCTAAACAGAGAACTCTCAGTAGAGAAGTATCGAATGTCAGAGAAACATTTAAAGAAATGCTCAACGTCATTAGCCATTAGGGAAATGCAAATCAAAACGACCCTGAGATTTCACCCATCAGAATGGCCAAGATGAAAAACTCAAGTGACAACACATGCTGGAGATGTTGTGGAGAAAGGGGAACCGTCCTCCACTGCTGTGGGAATTTAAACTTGTACAACCACTCTGGATATAAATCTGGCACTTTCTCAAGACCCAGCCATACCACTCCTAGGCATATATCCAAAAGAGGCTCAAGTACACAATAAGGACATTTGCTCAACCATGTTTGTAATAGCTTTATTTATAATAGCCAGAAGCTGGAAATAGCCCAGATGCCCCTCAACTGAAGAATGGATACAGAAATTGTGGTACATCTACACAATGGAATATTACTCAGCAATGAAAAATAAGGAAATCATTAAATTTGCAGGTAAATGGTGAGACCTGGAAAGGATCATCCTGAGTGAACTGTCCCAGAAGCAGAAAGACACACACGGTATAAACTTACTCATATAGACATATAACATAGGATAAACCTACTAAAACCTGTACATTTAAAGAAACTACTCAAGAGAGAGGGCCCTGAATAAATGCTCAATCTCCATCCCGAAAGGCAAAGAGGATGGTCATCAGAAGAAGAAGAAAACAGGAAAGAACCTAGAAACCTGCCACAGAGGGCCTCTGAAAGGCTCTGCCCTGCAGACTATCAAAGCAGACACTGAGACTTATGGCCAACTGTTGGGCAAAGTGCATGAAATCTTCTGTAAGAAGTGGGAAATAGTAAGATCTGGAGAGGACAGGAACTCCACAAGGAGAGCAACAGAATCAGAAATTTTAACACAGGGGTCTTCCCAGAGACTCATACTCCAACCAAGTAGCATGCATGGAGATAACTTAGAACCCCTCCACAGATGTAGTCCATGGAAGTTTAGTATCCAAGTGGGTTCCATTTTAATGGGAACAGGGACTGTCTCTGACATGAACTGATTGGCCTGTTCATTGATCACCTCCACCTGAGGGGGGAGCAGCCTTACCAGGCCACAGAAGATGACAATGCAGCCACTCCTGATGTGATCTGATAGACTAAGATCAGAAGGAAGGAGAGGAGGACCTCCCCTATCAGTGGACTTGGGGAGAGGCACGAGTGAAGAAGGGGGAGGGGCGGGGGAGGGGCTTATGGGGTGATACAAAGTGAATAAAGTGTAATTAATAAAATTAAAATAAAGAATGAAAAAAGAGTATGTAACTCATCACCAGGTTGATAGGATCTGAGATAAATTATAGGCCTGTGTATCTTGGTTACTCAGTTTCTTCCCAAGTCTATCATGATATTCCTTTTACTTCTTTTCTTAGCTTTCTCCCTTCTGTCGTCTATGCACTTCATAGTGCCTTTCCTTCCTCATTGCCCTCTGTGCAAGAAAATTACCATTGTCATCATTGGTAGTAATCTTGTAGAGAATCATTTTGACTTCATGTATTTCCTGACTGCTCCTTGTCACACAGGAAAGGGTCAGCTTGGATTTACAGTCAGAAGTCTGACTACTGGTCCTGTCTGGTGTTGATATTGTCACATTATTTATATTCAACCCACAGGCACTTAATAAATGTCTTCTAAACCTTTCATATGCATGTGGCTATTAAATCATATCAGGTCTATTTCATTATTATCACTACAATTGTTCATCTCTCTATGACTATTGATCAGGTTTTGCTCTTTTGTTTCCATTAGATAATTGCAAGAGATTAGTATCTCTCCAGCCTGGAGTCTCTAAGATGTTCCTTAGAGAATGTAACCAGACCGAGTGTCATAACACAATGGGGGGTATGCTTCTTACACTTACATGTGTTATACCTCCACATTGATCTCTACTGTTTAATTTCCTTAGTTTAGGCCCTTTTAAAACAAGTATTGGATGGCCTGGACTACCTCATTTTCTTGCCTTTCTTCTAACAGTCACAATTGAAACCAGATGGAATACTTACATTATTGTGGAGGTGATTTTTTCTGTGTGATGGTTTCTATCTATACAAAATGCTCCACATTAGTTATTATTTTATTCTCTCTCTCTCTCTCTCTCTCTCTCTCTCTCTCTCTCTCTCTCCTGTTCTGGCTGGTTCTTATGTCAACTTTACAGGAGTTAGAATCCTTTTACAAGGGGGATCCTCAATTGAAAGTACACCCCCACAAAACTGGCCTGCAAGCAAGCCTGTGGAGTCTTTTCTTGATTGATGGTTGATGTGGGAGGGCCAAGATCACTGTTGAATGTGCCACCCTTGGGTTTGTGGTCCTGGGTTCTATAAGAAAACAGGCTCAGCAAGCCATGTGAAGCAAGCCAGTAAGCACCACCCCTCCATGGCTTCTGCATCAAATCCTTCCTCCAGGTTACTGCCTGGTTTCAGTTCGTTCTCTGACTTCCCTCAGTTGAAATAAAAACTTTTTTCCCAAGTTACTTACAGTCATGTTGTTTTAACACAGCCATAGAAACCATAAGAAAATGTATGTTTACATATATATATATACATGCATTTGTGTATATATATATATGCATGCATACATACATACATACATATATACATACATTGTGTGTGTTCCTGTGCATGTGGACATTAGAGAACAATCCTGTGAGTTGGGTTTATCATTCACTGTGTCACCCCTGGCAATCAAATCCTAGTTGTCAGGCTTGGTGACAAGTACTTTTACTCACTGAACTATCTGGATAATCTTACATCAAACATTTAAGGATACTGAAGAGCTATTAATCTCTTGAGATCTTGCTCTAAATGTCGTATCTGCCAGGAGATTCTACATTCATCATTTTCCTTCTTTTGTACTTCTTAGGCATGTGGTACACACTTTATCCTATCCTATTAATATCTCTTTCCTGACACCATGGTGCTTTAGGTAGAAAGCAGAGCCTGGTTTATCCCTGTCACTAGTAACTTGCTACAGTACCATGCACCATAACAGTAATGTACTAATATCTAAACGTATGAAAGACAGTTTTGTTTTGTATACATTGCAAAGTTAAGCACATTTCCTATGCAATTTTGATTTCCAAATTCTAAATTGGCACAATAAGGCAGTAGCTATGAATATGTGGCATCTCCTTTTTGAAGCCCATGACAGTTTAACAGAAAAGAACGCCACTGAATATTGTCCCACCTGAGGGACAATTCCCTGGCTCCCTGACCAAATTGACTCTAAAATCTTGTTGCTTTTCTTCTCAGTATTGTCTGAGGATCATATATTTAACAGCCCTTGAGAATTATCTCTAGTCATTATTGCCCCAGCTCCGAATTTGTGATTTTTCTATAATTTTCCCTCACTCAAGGTCTTCTGACACCCATTATCTTCCTACCATTAAGAAATGCTTGGATCTTTATAAGAAAGTGCTTAGCTCTTTTGTTCTCACATAGGTCAATCTGGTGTAATATGTTGAATGACCTTACTTTATGGTCAACATAATGAGTTTTCCAACATGCATTTTTTATCTCTGCCCACTTTGCTAGTGCAGGTTAACCTTTGTCATCATTTTAGCCTTTCAGTCTGCTTCCACAGTTGACATCATGTCTGGTATGGGGA
Organism: Meriones unguiculatus; assembly: GCF_030254825.1. Lineage (NCBI taxonomy): Eukaryota > Metazoa > Chordata > Mammalia > Rodentia > Muridae > Meriones > Meriones unguiculatus. The sequence goes on along the minus strand of NC_083369.1, from coordinate 101,780,344 downwards.
CCAGAAGACCAGTCTGTTTTCTAAGGATACTTAGGGTTGGCACCCTTGATCCTGGCACTGTCAACTGCTAGGGTCGATTTTAGTAGGTTGACAAGTAAGTGTGATAAATGTGTCACCAGTGAGCAATCTGTTTGTCTAAATGCAGTAAGTTCTTCCCTGTGTGCATTCCCTTGGGGAGTAAAATCACTGTTTTTGCAAAGAGAAACTAAACAAAGACCCAATGTGTTGTACTTTACATGAACTAAGTTCCTACTCTTTCTTTTTTGTCCACTAGGGAGGCCTCTGAGTACTATGGTTCTCTAAACATCAGCTCTGAGACGTCAATTTATAGACGAGTGGATGTATTCTCATCTATGTAAAAGCTTTCATGGCAGTTAAGAACTTAGTAACAGAAGATTAACCTTACAATTTTAATTGAGAAATTAAGTTGTAAATATATAGTTTTCAACATTAAAACTATGCCTTACCATCTAGTTCTAAAACATTGAAACAATGTAGATTCAAGAGACTTTTTAATGTAAATAAACCATTGTGGCTTTGATGTTTTCCCTTTTGCTCATCAAGGTCGTGGGTCTAAAAATCCCAAAATAACATGTTTTCCTGCTTGTTCTGAAATTTCTTTGTTAAGATACCTTTCCACTTTCAATTTCTTTTTAAATCAAGGACACACATTTAAAGAGGAATTATATTGTCAAATCATAAGAATAATTGTATCTATGAAATAAAAATGCATCCCAAGCACTGAAAATTTAGTTCATTTTTTAAAATGAAGGTGAAGTTACCAGAGAACCAGTATTTACTGGCTGACATGCTGCCTGCTAGAATGTAAACTACAGCTGTCAAATCACAGAATCTGGATTTAGTTGAAAAGACTGGTTCTAAACATTTCTGTATCTCAAAGAGAAGTATATTCAATGTAGCATTGAAAAGGAAACAAACCTGCACATTCGGCACTGAGTAGATATCCCCAAAGGAAGATGGTGATGAGACTCGGTGACTCTGCCATGATGGTGCTCAGGTGCTGCATGACCTTTGCTAGTAGGTTGTGCAAGTGTCAGGGCTGATCAATTGTTCCAAAGTACAAGCTGAATCAGATTTACTTCTGGGAAATTATTATCCATCTCCCTCACTGGGTCTTTCAGCTATTTCTAGTTGTTTCTAGGGTCAAGGGAAGAGAATGTGCAGGCCTCATAATTAAAGTGCACCTTGGTGTCACGGGTTTCTGCCACTGGCCAAGACTACAGTTGTACTGACAGCAAAGTTAATCATTTTATCTTCATCAGAGAGCAATAATATAGAGGTTAAGGATAAATGAATATTTATATTAAAATATCTTAAATTTATTTCTAAACTGAATTTATAGATTGGAAAGATATTTTTATATACTTCATTGTAATCAGAAATTTACAATCTTTCTTGTGCCATGTGCCAATATAGTGACATAGATAGACCTTGTCTCTGAACACATGTGTATCTGGCAGAAGTATACATGTATATCTATATATGTACACATACATACATATTATATATACAAAGATGTGAACATTATTACACAATAGTATATAAAAATGTAGGACATTATACCATGACTCATCTACTACTAAAAACTCATAATCAAGCCAGTCATGGTGGCACATGTTTTTAATCCCAGTCCTTGGGAAGGAGAGGCAGATGGATCTCAGTGATATCACGATGAACATTATTTACCTGGCAAGCTATCTTGTAAAAGCTATTTATTGTGACCTTGCTTCAAAAAAAAATCACCCCACCAAAACAAACAGACAGACAACAAGCAAACAAACAAACAAACAAACAAAAACTCAAAAGAAAAAAAAAATCTCGACTTCAGACAGGGAAGCAGATCTTCACCTCTCCCTCCTGTTCTTTAATACCGTACTCTCAGTTCTAGCTCTGTAGCAAATCACCTGATGTGACTTCCCCTCCCTTTCTGCCTCCACCTCCAATGGACAGAGCAGATGTTATCCTCCACTCTTCTCCCCATTCCTATTATTCCAACTCTAGCAGCCATTTCCTGGGAAGCTTCCAGCCAAGCCTGCTAGAGAAGCAAGTAGGCCAGCAAAGCAGCTGGCACTCTTCAGATCTTCACAAATCCAATTCCCCAGTCTCTTGCCCAGCTCTGTGGCAGATACCTGTTGTGGCCTCTCCTCACTCTCTGCTCCCATTCCCAAAGGACTAAGCAGATCCTGGTGGAAGACCGTGCTTTCTTCCCTCCCGTGCACACTTCAAACCCCCACTCCGGGCTTAACTCTACTCCTAAGTGTCAGCTCCCAATACCTAGGAACACATTTTACCCAGAACCCCCAGTTGCAACACCTAGCACGATCCCAGAAGCATTGTGCAACACACAAGCACCACACTCTCCTTAGAACCAGAGATTACATCTGAAACCAAGGAACAAAACACCATTCTAACAAAGACAAGACAAGACAAGACAAGACAAGACAAGACAAGACACCAGCTCCTAGAATTTCAGTCTTCCTAAACCTAGATGCCTAGACACCAGGGTTAAACATGCTCAGTAACAACAACCAGGACACTATGTCTTCTGAAGAGCCAACAAACTTGCCACAGTAGGTCCTGCAATTTGCAGCATCGTTGAAACACAAGACAAACACCTTAAAACAGCCCAGGACATAACAGATATTAGATATAGAGAAAGGGAATAGGGAGGTAAATAGAATAGAGAATTATAGATGGGTTGAGGTTGGGGGGGGAAGGAGAGGTTCAAGTTGGATGGGAATGGGAGAGGGGTACAAGGGAGAGAACATGGGGACAGTCAGATAAAATTAAGGGCTTATTTGAGAAGTAGTATGGGAACATAATATAAGCTTCCTATTACATACATATATGAAGGCAAAGTAAAAGTAATAACCAAATAATGGGGGAGGCTGGACATCTCTTGTCACCAAAGGAAGCTTCAAGTACCAGGAATGAGTTATATCTAATTGAGTTTTTGGCCAAAGGGGTCCCGTGGGAATTTCTGAATAACTCAGGCTGTTGGCAAGACTACAGATTGCTCTCCACAAACTGATGGCATGGCCCTATCGCTGAAGATGACACCTACATAACTCACTGAACGTGAAAAGTTGAGCTGGTGCCTACCTAGAGCCTTTAGCCCTAAATAATAGTGTCTTTGGTACGGGAAGGTTCTCTGCAGTCTACCAATGGAGAAACATAAGCACCAACCACAAACTCTTTTATTTACAATGGTGTCCTGCCTGTAAGATAAACTAATGCAATGGTGACACAAAGCTTGTGCGAGTAACCAACCAATATCTGATTTGACTTAAGGCTTGCTCCACAAAATGGAACTCATACCCGACACTTCTTGTGTGACAAAGAACCTGAGACTAGATAACCCAGGGACCTAAGGTGAAACCAAATAGTACTGATCTGAAAAGAGAACATAACAATAAAATGACATTCTCTTATACTCATAGATCAGATTCTTGCTCACCACCATCAGAGAAGCTTCCTCCTGTAACAAACGAGGAAAAATATAGAATCTGACATCCAGAAAATATTCAGAGAGTGAGACATCTTGGAACACTCAGCTCTAAATGGTATGTCTTCATCAAACCCCTTCCCTTGGGGCTCAGGGAACACTGTGAAATAAGAGGCAGGAAAAAATATAAGTGGATGGAGGATACCAAGGACACAAGGCTCTCTAACTCAAGAATCTCGATGCACATATGAACTCATAGATACTAAGGCAACATGCACAGGGCTTGTGCAAGGCTGCATCAAATGGGGTTCCAGAGGTGAACGAAATGGGCACATCTCCCATTCACTAGCCAGGAAGTTATCTTCAATTAATACCACTTGCAAATGAAAATTTAGTTTTCTCCAAGGGAGTCTCGCTGGAGAAGCAAACTACTGTTAAGGGTAGGCTGCACGCCCAGCAGAAGATAGACAACAGAACATGAACTCAGTAACATCTTGGGAGGTCGTTTGTCTCAGTGTCATGTCAGAGCTCTTTTTAAAAATTTATCTCTTAAAGTTTTCATTTTATTTATGTATTTAATTATTTATATTTTCAATTTCTCCTTTTAGCCTACAGGTTCTTTGTGTATATATTATGGCTGAAAGCAGTTTTTATCGGATGCCTGAGTGTGTGAACTAGTGGATTTCTGAGTCTATATCTGTTCGTTGTGCCTTTTCTTGGGCTCTTTTTCTTCTGTTTGTCTTCTTATTCTGATGACTTAGTTTTTGTTTTATCTTATTACACTGCATTTTATTTCATTATTTTTCCTTAGAAGCCTGTCTGTTTGTGTTTAACAAGAGATGGAACCAGGGCAGATCTGAATGGAAGGGAAGAAGGAAAGGTGGAGGAACTGGGAGGAACAGAGGAAGAAAAACTAATCAGGATATAGTCTATGAGAAAAAAAATCTGTTTTAAGTAAATTTAAAATATCTCATGAGACTATACTTCAATCTCCCTGTATTTCTTTGTGGTAATTTTAGAGACATTTCTATTTTATGTGTATGTATGTTTGCTTGAATGTATGTCTATGCACCATGTGGGTGCAGTGCCCATGGAAGCCAGAAGAAGGTTTCAGATTCCCTCTAGTACAATAGTACAAGAGTTACAGACAGTTGAAAGCTGCTATCTGGGTGTTGAAAATTGAACCATGATTTTTTTTCTTTTTTCTTTTTCTTTTTTTTCAAGAAGTGCTCTCTTTTCTCATTTATTTATTTTCTTCACTTTACACCCTTGTAGCCCCCTTCTCCTCCCAGTCCTACCCACTCTCCCTGTCCCCTCCCCTTTTCCTGAAAAAAGGAGAACTACCTTTCCCACCAACCCCAGATTATCAGGTTGCATCAGCACTGAACTTGTCCTCTTTCCCTGTGGCCTGTCAAAGCAGTCGTGCCAGGGGAAAATAATCTAAAAGTTAGCAAGTGAGTCCATATCTGATGCAGTCTCCAGTTCCCTTTCTAGAGTACCCACTTGACGCCTAAGCTGCCCATCTACTACATCTTTGTAGGGGGCCTAGTTCCAGTTCATGCATGGTCCTTGGTTAATATTTCAGTCTTAGCAAGTCCCTCTTGGCCCTGGTTAATTGGCTCTGTTTGTCTTCTTGTGGAGCTCCTGTCAGCCCCAGGTCCTTTTCTCTTTCCTCCCACTATTTCCCAAGACTCCCTATGCATTGTCCAATGTTTGAGCCTCAGTACCATTTTGAGGTGCTGCTGGATAGAGCCTATCAGAGGACATCTCTGACAGGGTCCTGTCTGCAAGCTTAGCAAAGTATCATTCATAGTGTCAGGGGTTGGCATTCTCTGATAGGGTGGGTCTTTGTTTGGGTCAAGCATTGGTTGGGCATTCCCTCAATCTCTGCTCTATCTTTATCCCTGCATACCTCATAGGTAGAGTGAGCAGAAAGTGCTCTTAACCTTACAGCCTTCCACATCCCCATGTGGTATTCTTTTGATATATTTACTTCTTACTTCTTCTGTATCTTAGAAGTCTTAAATTATATCACCTCCACTTTTGCTATATGTATACCTCTAACAATCTTTCAAAGAAATTTTAAAATGAAGAAAGATCTGTTATGTTTAGGTACACATTTCCATTCTGGAGCTCTTAATGTGTAGAACCAAAATCCAATCAGATGTACTATTTTCATTTCTCAAAAGGATTTTCATCGTCAATTTTCATAATGTATGTTTCATGATACATTTTCACTATTTGTGTTTATCTGAAAATATCTTCATTGTGCCTTCATTTAAAAATACAATTTGTCTAGTTATAGAATAAAGTTGACTGTTTTCCTCTCTTTTAGAATATTAAATATATTATCTCCCATCTTGCATTACTTCTGGTGAGCAGGTGATAATAAATATTCTTATCATGTTTTTTTTTTCCAGACATGGACTATAATAATAGAAAGTATTCTTGAGATTCATTGAGATTTGTGGATCTGTGGTTTGCTATTTTTATTAAAATGTGGAAAAATTAGATAATGAAGAATAGCAATCATATGACAGAAACATGTTTCCTTTTATGAGAAACTGATTCTCTTTCTATCTCTCTGTCTCTGTCTCTGTCTCTGTCTCTCTGTCTCTCTCTCTCTCTCTCTCTGTGTGTGTGTGTGCATTCACCCATGTGTGCATGTGTAGAGACCAGAAGTTGTATTCAGGTATCCATATATTTATCTTAATTTTTGAGACAGCCTCTCTTACAGAACCTGTATTTATCAATTTGGTTAGATAGGCTGGACAGTGAGCTCTTGGGATCTTCCTATCTTGTCCCCTCCTCTCTGCACTGTGATCATAAGTGCATGCCAACATGTTTGGCTTTTGTTTTTATTAATTGTTTTATTTTTTAGACTTTCATACATGCATACAATGAAATAAGATCAGATCTACTCACTATTAACTCACCCAACCCCAACTATCCCTTTATTTCCCTAACGCATTTTCCTTCCAACTTTATATTTTCTTTTTCCAACTTTTTTTTTCTTTCTTTTGAAAAAAATATCTTACTAAGTCCAGTTACTGATGTTCTTATGTATATGGGGTTGGGATCACCCACTGGATGATAGAAAAACTTCCAGCGCTAAATGCTGAAAACTGAAGTTACATTCTTGTGAAGGATACCCTTTATCTACAGAACCATCTTCCCAACCCTAAATGAGACTTCCTCTTGCACAGTTCTTCCCAAGTATTTGGTATTGTCACCATTTTGAATTGTGGCTATTCTAAGAGGCTATTTTAAGAGGTCAATTTACAATTGCCTAGTGACATGATGTCCAATATCTTTATTTTTTTCTCATCTGTGTATCTTAGGAAAATTGTGTCTTAAGAGCCCTGTCCCATGTTTTAGTAAGGTCCTTTGTTTTCTTTTGTTGAATTTTGAGTTCTTTATTTTAGACAATAATCTCTGCTTAGGTATTTTATTACAGGTGTCTTTTCCCATTCTTTATCTTTTCTTTACTTATCACTTTTTTTTGTGATTGTCTTTCATCGATTTTCCCAAACCCATGGTCATTATAATTTTTCTTGTATTATCTAGGAGTTTTGTAATTTGTATTTAAGTTTGTGATGTTTTATGAGCAGAATTTTGTCAAGGATATAAAGTTTGTAAAGTTTGTACTTAGATTTGTTTTTGCACACGATTGTCGACTTATTACACACTTATTTGTTGAAATATTTGCTTCTTTGTCAAAGATCAGTTAACTATTATGTAGAGCAATTTATAGGCTCTCTGTTCACTCCATAGATCTATTGATATATTCTTTCAAGGGTATTATACTTAATGATTGTTGTAACTTTACAGTAAGCCTTGAAGTCCAATAAAATCAGCATTTGATCGTTTGGTTCTCTTTCTAGGTCTGTTATATCTCCATATAACCTTGAAAATCAGTCTGTTAATCATCATAAATGGTTTGCAGGGTTTTTTATATATGAATGTATAGACTGTGTAAGGAAGAACTGACATCTTGACAGTATTGACTCTCAGTCAGGAACACAGAATATCTACGTTTAGAATTCTTTAATCTCTTCTATCAGAGCTTAGAGTAGTGTTTATATAAATCTTGTAGCTATTTCGTTGTATTTATACTTAAGTATTTCATTTTTGATGGTATTAATATGAATGGCATTTTGTGTTTTAAATACCAAAATCCACTAGTTTATTGTTACTGTGTGAGAAAGCAATTGACTATTATATTTTAGCCTTGTTTCCTGCAACCTTGCTCTAACTTCACATAATTTACTGTAGGTGTTTTTGCTGTCGTGCTTTTAATTAGTTTTTACATATTCAGTTTTACTAAGTAAGAATCCAATTGATTTTTTAAGGAAAAAAGAGCTTACCATGGCTTACAGTTTGAAGGGATAGATACATTTCCATCATGGTGGGGAGGTCAGCTGGGCATGTAGCATCAACAGTGAGGAAGAAGAACCTAATTGATTTTTGCTTATTGATTTTGTGTTCTGGTCTTGCAGAACTCAATTATTAGCTGCAGGAACCTTTTTGTTTCCTTTTTGAAAGTTGGTTGGAGTTATCAAAGTAGATATACATATTACTTGCAAATGTCTTTTATTCATTTACTTCCAGTTTATATGCTATTACATTTTTTTCTTGCTTGTTCAGTTTTCCCACTACCATGTTAAATTATAGTGGTGAAAGCAAAAATTCCTTAATTTTTCATGGTCTTATTGAGGAAACTATTTAGTCTTTCTATAATAAATATGATGTTAGTTATAGCCTTTCGGTAGATTTGTTATTTTTTTCATCCATATAGGATATTGTTATGCTTTTTTTTCATAAAGAGATAAAGATCATTTATAAAAGTTAGCATACAGGTTAGTATAAAAGACAGGATTTTATAGCTCTCTTCTATGTCTCATATGATTTAAAAGACAGCTGCATAATGATAAATCAAAGCTAATGTGTCAGGAATGTATACAGATAAAACCTATGAAGAATAGTAGTAAGGAAGGTAGGAAGAGTGGATTTACATAGGATAAGGTTCCTGCACCATTCTGAGACGAGGCTTAAGTAATCAGACCTAATTTTTTTTTTTTCAATGCAGTTTATTCAGGAACATTGAACAATCCTCGGACCCCGGGGAAAGCCAGCCCACAGCTTAAATAGCCTCTGGGTAGCCAACCCAGGCGTGCCACGGGGGCAATGCAGATAGGTCCACATACATGGAAGCAAGCCAGATCCTCGGCCTTAGCCAAATGTGGAGTTGTTCGTGACAGAGAGCACTCACCATCGGGAAGGTGGAAGGCAGAAACCAGCTCCATCTTTAAGGCATAGCATTCCGCAGCTCTCTACAGTTCCCCCTTTTTGTTTTAGACGCATCAGGCAAGAGTAGAGGTCTGATCTCTGATATTAGAAATAAATTGGGACTTTGTACAGATGTTCATTTAGGTGTCATCCACCCAATTTTTAATTTATTGTTATTATTATTATTATTGTTGATTTATTTGCTTTGTATCCCAGTTGTAGCAACCTCCCTCATCTCCTCCTAGTCCTACCCTCCCTCTCTCTTCTTCCCCTATCCCTCTTCCCTAGTCTACTGATAGGGGAAGACCTCCCCCTTTACTGTCTAACCCTAGCATATTTGGTACCATTAAGCCTGCCTCAATCCTCTTCCTCTGTGGGATGGTTAGGTCGCCCCACCAGGGAGAATGATCAAGGGGCAAGCAACTGACCTCATGTCAGTGACTGTCTTTTCTTCTCTTACTAGGACACCCACATGGAGATTGAGCTGTTTATGCACTACATCTAGGCAGGGGATCTAGGTCCTCTCTATGCATGGTCTTTGGTTGATGCATCAGTCTCTGTAATATCCCATAGGCCCTATTTTTTTTTTTTTTGGCTTTGTTGGTCTCCTTGTGTGCCTTCTGTCCCCTCTGGGACCTTTTATATCTTCCTTCTTCCAAAGATTCCATGAGCTCTCTACAATGTTTGGCTGTGACTCTCTGCATCTACTTTGATCCCCTATAGGTTGGAGTCTTTTAGAGGACATCTGTGATAGGCTCCTGTCCTGTTCCCTCTCTTCTACTGCTTCCAGGGTCTATCTGGTTTTCCCTTCCGAATGAGAATTTTAAACATTTTCCCTAGAATACTCCTTATTGTTTAGCTTATTTAGGTCTGTGGATTTTATGTTATATTTATATTATATGGTTAATATCCACTTATAAGTGAGTATATATGCCTTTTTGCTTCTGGGATACTTCACTAAGGATGATCCTTTCCGGTTCCATCCATTTGCCTGCAAATTCTAGGATTTCCTTGTTTTTAAAGGCTGAATAGTATTCCATTGTGTAAATGTACCACAATTTTTGTATCCATTCCTCTGTTGTGGGACATCCAGGTTGTTGCCAGATTCTGGCTATTATGAATAAAGCTGCTATAAACGTAGTTGAACAAATGTCCTTGTTGTATGGTTGAGCATCTTTTGGATATATGCCCAGGAGTGGTATAGCTGCGTCTTGAGATAAAACAGTATTCCCAGTTTTCTGAGAGATCGCCAGATTGATTTTTAAAGTGTTTTTACAAGTTTACATTCCCACCAGCAATGGAAGTGGGTTCCCCTTTCTCCACATCCTCTCTCACTTGAGTTTTTGATCTTTGCCATTCTGTTGGGTGTAAGGTGAAATCTCAGGGTCATTTTGATTTGCATCTCTCTGATGATTAAGGATGTTGAGCATGTCTTTAAGTTTTTCTTCTCCATTTGATATTCCTCTGTTGAAAATTCTCTGTTTAGCTCTGTACCTCTTTTTTAATTGGATTATTTGGTTTGTCAGTGTTTAATTTCTTGAATTCTTTATATATTCTGGATATTAGCCCTCTGTCAGTTGTAGGTTTGATGAAGATCTTTTTCCAGTCTGTAGGCTGTCATTTTGTTCTGTTGACTGTGTCCTTTGCTTTCCAGAAACTTTCAGTTCCAGGAGGTCCCATTTATTGATTGTTGATCTTAGAGCCTGTGCTGTTGGTGTTTTGTTGAGGAAGTTTTCTCCTGTACCAATGAGTTCTAGGGTATTTCCCACTTTTTTTTCAAGCTGATTTAATGTGTCTGGTTTCATGTTGAGGTCTTTGATCCACTTGGACTTTAGTTTTGTGCAGGGTGATAAGTATGGATCTATTTTCATTTTTCTACAGGTAGACATCCAGTTAGACCAGCACCATTTGTTGAAGATGCTATCTTTTTTCCATTATATGGTTTTGGCATCTTTGTCAAAGATCAGGTGTCCATTAGTGTGTAGGTTTATTTCTGGGTTTATTCAATTCCATTGATCTTCCAGTCTGTTTCTTTGCCAATACTATGCAGTTTTTATTATTGTTGCTCTATAGTACAACTTGAAATCAGGGATGGAGATAACCTTCTTTTACTGTACAGGATGGTTTTAGTTATTCTGTTTTATTTTTTTCATATGAAGTTGAGAATTGTATTTTCAAGGTCTGTAAAGAATTGTGTTGGTATTTTGATGGGAATTGCATTAAATCTGTAAATTGTTTTTAGTAGTATGGCCATTTTCACTGTATTAGTCCTACTGATCCTGAGCATGGGAGATGTTTCCATCTTCTTCAGTTTCTTTCTTCAGAGACTTGAAGTTTTTTTTTTTTTTTTTTTTTTCATACAAGTCTTTCACTTGCTTGGTTAGAGTTCCATTTCTGTGTCAATCAATTCAACTATATTTTTAACCATTTTTTTGAGTTACTAAGGATTGAACCTTATGCATCACATATCCTAGGCAAGTCTCCCAGCCCCATTTTAAACTTTTCTCTTTAAGAAGGGGTCCTCTAAATTACAAAGGGTAGCACTGAACTCAGTCTGTGGCCTTGGTAGGCCTAGAACTTGTGATCCCCTGCCTTATCTTCTTGAGTAGCTGGGATTACAGGTCTGTTCTACTAAGTCTTCCTTCCTTCCTTCCTTCCTTCCTTCCTTCCTTCCTTCCTTCCTTCCTTCCTTCCTTCCTTCCTTCCTTCCTTCCTTCCTTCCTTCCTTCGTAAAAGAAACTTTTATTCGCCTTTTTCAATTCTTGTCTGGAGGATTATTGCCTGCATCTGCTAACCTAGGCCTAGTCCTGGATGCTTCCAGCCTCTGTACAATCTAACCTAGGCCTAGAATGTTTTCAGCCTCTGAGACTTACTGCTTAATAAGCTCACCCTTTCTTGTTCTTACTGAACTCTGGGCTGGCTGGTTCCATCCAGCTGTTCTGGTCCAAACTCCTCTTCCAGCTGATTTATTCAATCTGGATTTTCTTTCCACCTCTGAATTGCTCTGTTTGGCCCCAAACTAACTAGGGCAATCTGCTCTAATTTCCTGGTTCATTTTCATTCTCTGGCTTATTCTGTCTTCTCCTGAATTCTCTCTTTGCAACCTGTCTCTCTATTACTGTCCCAGCTGCCTCTACTCTCTTTCTCTGTGTTGTTCCCTTAAGTTGCTCCCCTTTCTCTCTGTTCTCATGAGAGTTGGGCATATTCTACAAATCTCTGATTTGTCACTTTTTCTGCCACTCAATTAGACACCACTTTCAAATACGAGTTCTTCTTCTTCTTCTTCTTCGTCTTCTTCTTCTTCTTCTTCTTCTTCTTCTTCTTCTTCTTCTTCTTCTTCTTCTTCTTCTTCTTCTTCTTCTTCTTCTTCTTCTTCTTCTTCTTCTTCTTCTGATGGTGTTTCTTTGTATAGCCTTGCCTGTCCTGGACTCCCTTTGTAGATCAGGCTTGCCTCCAACCCACAGAGATCCGCTGCCTCTGCCTCCCTGAGTGTGGGTGCTTTTTAGAAACTAACTTTTCCTTCATTGTTGGGATTAAATGCGTGTACCAGGAGTTGGTTACCAGGTGGTGTAGGTGGATCTAGGCAGGAGATTTCTTACTTGGTTCAGGAAGCTCCTGGTCAGTGTAGACACAAACAAGCATGGCTAATTGGGATTACCTACATCTTATTGTCTTTTGGATCCTCTAGTTTTTACTGTCTGCTTTTATTTACACATATTTTTGTGAAAGTTTGAAGATCCCATCTTGTTTTATTTACAGTTTTTTTAAAAAAATCTTATTATACATTTTTTAGCAATCAGTGCGAATATTAAAATAGTGTTATGTCACTTGCTGTAGTCTGTTGTATTAGTATTTTAGCACTTCAAGTAAAGTGTGAAATCTTGCTTTGATTTTGGTGCCTTAACTGTCTCCACTATTAAATATTATTTTGTTGGTAAGCAGATGGTACATTTTAATTATTATTTCATTTAGTTTTTTTTTTAATTTTTAAATTAGTATACAAAAAATAGGTGGATAATGTTGCTTCCTGAAGCCATAGGTTATTGAATGCAAATCTCCCTTTAAGGCTTGGAAATTTTCATATAAATTGTGATCAGTGTTGATTAGGGGCACCCAAAACAATATAGGCTATTATCATTGGCCTTGGTAAGACCCTATGCCTAAAGATACTGCATATTTTGGCTTCAGGATATGGAGAAATGATTCTGGAACTGATCTGGAAGCTCCCTCTCTGCTGGCTGGCTTTCACAGTACTGGAAAGTTCTATGTATTCAGTGTGGGGGGGCAGAAAGTCATCAACTGTTTTAGTGAGCCCCCATATCTTCCACTGTTTCACCGATGTCTTCCTCTAAGTAATTCACTTTCTCAATGGTCTTTGGTCCATTTTGAATTGATTTTTGGCAGAATGACAGAGAGGAATATAATCTTATTCCTCTGCAGGTGGATATGGAGTTTCACCAGTGATGTTTGTTTTTACAGGCTATCTGACTCCATTCATGTTTTTGATACCTTTATCGAATATTAGGTAGCCATAGGTATTGGATAGCTTTATGTTGACTTCACACACACTAGAGTCATCAGAGAGGCAGGAACCTCAATTGAGAAAATTTCTTTGTAAGATTGGGTTGTAGGCAAGCTTATAAGGCATTTAAAAAAATAGTGATTGATGTGGGAGGAGCCAGCCCATTTTAGGTGGGACCACCCCTGGGTTGATGGTCCTGAGTTTTATAAGGGAGCAGGCTGAGCAAACCATGAGGATCAAGACAGTAAGTAACACTCTTCTATGGCTTCTGGTATAGTTCCTGCCTCCAAGATTCTGCCCTTTTAGAATTCCTATCCAGACTTCCTCTGATGATGAACAGTGCTGTGGATATGTAAGCAAAATAAACCTTTTCCTCCCCAAGTTGCTTTGATTATGGTAATGGTCATTGCATTTTCACAGCAATAGAAGCCCTGAATAAGACACCATGTATGTATATAGGTTTATTTTTGGATCATCTGTTCTGTTCCATCAGTCTACATATCTGTTTTTCTGTTTCAGTACCCTGCTGTCATTGTCATTATAGCTTTGTTGTATAATTTGAGGTTAAATATTGTGGTTGATGATTTACTTTATTGGTTGCTTATTTTTTATCCATTTGAGTATATATGTATGTATAGGTGTATTTATGTGTATAGTGCAACATATATGTGTATGCATAGGTGTATTTATGTGTATCTTTGGCATACATTTGGAGGTCAAATACAACTTTTCGGAGTTTATTTTGCCCTTCAACTTTATTATTTTTTATTTGAAACACTGCCTATCTTTTTTTCTGGTTGATATGGACTCCAAGATAGGTGGTCTGTGAGCTTCTTGGCAATTCTCTTATCTCATTATCTCCCATCTCACCAAAGGAGTATTTGGATTACAGATAGACTCCACTACATGCAGTTTTTGAACATGGGTTTCATGGATTGAAATCTGTTCATTAAGCCTGCATGGCAAATACTTTTACCCTACTGAGCCATTTTGCTAGCCCCTAGATTGTATTTCTTTAAATCATCAAACATGATTCATGAAATTCACAAAGGTATAAATTATTGGCTATATACAAAACTCTGTTCTTTACACCATTCTTTCTATCCAATGCTACAGAATACACTATTTCATATCTTTTTCTTTGAAGAACTTTCTCCAGCCATTTCTTTTTAAATTTTAATTAATTGATTAATTAGTTAATTAATTAACTTTACATCCTGACCACAGTTTTTCTCCCTTCCCTCCTCCTAGTTTCACCCCACATCCATTCCTCTTCCCTTTCTCTTCAGAAAAAGGGAGGTCTTCCATGTTCTTATGGATGTCAATTGGCCTTGGCATATTAAATTGCAGTAGGACTAGGTGCATTTTTTTCCTGTTTAGGCTAAAAGAGGCTTCCCAGGAGGAAGAACATGTCACAAAGACAAGCAACAGATGTGGAGACAGCTCCTGAGTAGGGAGCTCCTTTAGGGGGCCCACATGAAAACCAAGCTACACAACACTTACATAGTTCAGAGGGCTTAGGTCAGTCCCATGATTGCTCCTTGCTTGGTATTTCAGTTTCTTTGGGCCACATGGGTCCATGTTAGTTGATTTTGTAGGTTTTCTTGCGGTGACCCTGACCCCTCTGGCTCCTAAAATGTTTCCTCCCCTTCTTCCCCAGGATTCCCTCAAAGCTCTGCCTAATATTTGGCTGTGGGTCTCTGCATCTGTGTCCATCAGTTCCTAAGTGAAGCCTCTCTAATGATGGTTATGTTAGGCTCCTGTCTGCAAGTATAGCGGAATATCACTAACAGTGTCAAGGGTGAGCTCCCTCTCATGACATGGGTCTCAAGCTGGACCAGTCATTGTTTGGACACTCCCTCAATTTCTGTGGCCATCTGTACTCCTATATATCTTGTGGGCAGAACAAATGGTAGTTTGAAGGTCTTGTGGCTGGATTGGTGTCCCAACCCCTCCAGTGGAAACCTTGCTTGGCTGCAGGAGATGGCTGGTACAGGCTTCATATCCCGCATTGCTATGAGTCTTAGCTAGGGTCACCCTCATAGATTCCTGGGGGTTTCCATTGCCCTAGATTTCTAGCTTGTCAAAGATACGGCCCTCTCTGCCTGACTCCAGTTGTCTCTCCCGGTACTCTCACCCTCCACTCTCCCCTTACCTGATCCCTCCTATTCCCATACCAATCCCTATCCCTGTACAGCTCTAATAATTTCTTAAGCAGAAGACTATTTGCATCAAGTTATTTTCATTATTGTTCCCATAAATCGTCCCCTTTCTTTCTTTTAAAAGAAATGTTGTATTTTTTTTTAAAGTATGTATAAGTGTATGTGTTTGGTGGGAGATGTAAGTACACATGGGTGCAGGTGCCATAGAGGCCACAAGAGGGTGCTGGATCCCTTGTAGCTGGAGGTCCAGGAAATTATGAGCTGCCTGAGAGGTAATATGTATTTTTTTCTTACTGAATTAAATATGTATTTCTTTTACTTTAGTTTTGTCTTTTGAGACAAGGTCATGTTTTTACTGCTGACTTCTGACACCATATTCTGCCTCCACAGTGCTGAGATTACAGGCGCATGTTTGTCTTCTGTTGTTTTTGTTTTTAATTGAAAAGGGGAGTTTTTATATAATATAGTCTGATAGGGTTTCCCCTCTCATAACTCCACCAAGATCCTCACCTACACAAATCCATACCCTTTCTTTTTCTCTCTCATTAGAATACAAACAAGAATCTAAAAGAAATAATAATAAAACAAACACAATAAAATGAAAACAAACAAACCAGAGTAGGACAAGACAAATATTAAAAAACATACAGATGCTAAAATGTAAACATTCATACACATAGGAAACCCCTAAAAACAAAAATTGGAACCATAAATATTAACAGTGCCCAGAGCATTGTGAGATAAAACACCTCCCAAAATACTTCTCAAGTTCATTTGTTTTGTGTTGGTCATCTACTGCTAGGCATGGGTCCAGGCCTTAAGTTGGTTTGTATACCTAGTGAAACCTCATGGGAGAAAGCTAATTTTTCCTTTACAAGTGGATGTCAATTGGACATAGCTTCTGGGATAAGGATGAGGCTTCTGTCTTTTTTCCCCTTCAATGCTGGGACCCTATCTGGCTTAGTTCAGGCCTTAAACATGCTGCCACAGTCTCAGTTCATATGTACTTCAGTCTTGTTAAGTCTAGAAGGCTGTGATTCCTTATGTCTTCCATACCTACTGGCTCTTATAATCTTTTTGCCCATTTTTGCTTCCACAGAGTTCTCTCAGCCCCGAAGGAAAGGACTTTGACTTTGTAATATTTGGAATTCAACTCTTTTTTTAAAATTTAAATTTATTTTTTATAAGTTTATTCACATTACATCATGATTGTACTTCCCTGATCAACAATTAATAAATGGGACCTCATGAGTCTAAAAAGCTTTTGCAAGACAAAGGCACTGTAAATAGAACAAAATGGCAGCCTGTAGACTGGGACAAGATCTTCACCAACCCTGTATCTGATGAAGGGCTAATACCCAAAATATATAAAGAACTTAAAAAAATTAAATACCAACAAACCAAATAATCCAATTAAAACATGGGCTACAGAGCTAAACAGAGAATTCTCAACAGAAGAATATCTAATAGCTAAGAAACATTTAAAGAAATATTCAGTATACTTAGACATTAGGGAAATGCAAATCAAAACAACTCTGAAATTCCACCTTACACCCATGAGAATGGTTAAGAAAAAAAAAAAAAAAACTAAAGTGACAACACATGCTGGAGGGGACCTCCTCCATTGCTGGTGGGAATGTAAACTTGTACAACCACTTTGGAAACCAATCTGGCGCTTTCTCAGAAAATTAGGAATTGTTACTTCAAGATTCAACTCTACCATTCTTGGGCATATATCCAAACCCACCATACAACAAAGACATTTACTTAACTATGTTTATAGCAGCTTTATTTGTAATAGCTAAAAACTGGAACCAACTTAGATGTCCCTGAACTGAAACATGGCTAACTAGATAGGACTCTAATCCCAGTCCTCTAACTAGACACAACTCCTAGTGGAGGAAGGGGGACACCAACCCACCCACAAAACCTTCGACTCAAAATTTACCCTCCCTAAAAGGTGTGCAGGGACAAAGATGAAACGAGATTGAGAGAAGGGATGAACAATGACTGGCCCAACTTAAGACCCATCATATGCTGCTATGCCTGCAGACAGGAGCCTAGCATAACTGTCTTCTGAGAGGTTTCATTGCTGAGTTCAGTTAGTACTGACTTTATGTGAAGCTAGGTTTGTCCATCTACTATGTCATGGGCAAGCTACCAGCAGCAACACCCCCAAAGAAAGGTGACTTTTCCTCCCTCAGCACCTATCAACTGCCAATAACTCCTAAGCTAAGGATGTTATTTTCCTCCTTTATATTATTTTCTAGTTTAAAAGGGATTAAAGTAGTATTTGTTTCAAATGAGTTTTTCTGTTTACATGTTAGAATATGCCTCTGTAGGTTTTTTTATACTTTTGTGTTTCTTATTTGGTGTTGTCTATGTATAGTATTTGCCCATTTCCTACAAGTTCTGCTGATTATAAAAACACAAAATAATTGAGTCAGAGGATATTTACTGTAGCCCCAAAGTAGAAACACCACAAGTGTCCATCAAACAGACAAATGGGTCAGAAAATGTGGCCTATCCATGCAATAAAATATAATTCAAGAATAAGTAATAATGAAATATTTACAAATGCTACAACATGGGTAAACCTTGAAGTAATTATTCTAATTCATGAGAGTCAATCAGAAATGGCTGAATTATATCTTTCAGGTTATATATAATGTCTGAAAAAGGCAAATCCACTGAGACAGAAAGATTAGTACTTGCTGAGAGTCTAAGGGAATGACCAGGATGGCTAGAATGTTTTCAAATTCATTGTAATAATGGTTTCATGAAGGTGTCAAAGTTATTAAATTGTATTCCTTGTACTTGTTATTAGTGTGGAGTATAAGCTATGATATTAATAAATGCATATAGAAATATAAAAGTAATATGGTTTCCAATAGCCTAAAACCTGGGAATTTGTTTTAGTTTCAAGAAAGCTTAAACAACATATGAGGTTTACAAAATAATAATCTGTAGATCCTAGATTGTATACATCAATATGTAAAGTATGTATTTATGGCATGAAATAAAAGAAAGACTGAGCAGAATAAGAAAAGGAAAGGAGGGAAGATATGGACAAAATAAATAAAATATGTGATATACTTGAAACACTATGTACAATGAACATTAACCAAATCAAAATAGAGAGATAAGGAAGAATATTTGCTATGGAAAAGTACAACTGATAAGTGAGATAAAAAAAAACTGCTTTAACATGCTAGTGCAATTTGGTCACTATGCCTATATAATTGACTTTAACAAATTCATGTGTATTTACAAGTGTTCTATCCTTCACCCTTGCATATTATTAAATACAACTTATTACTTGTTCATCATTTATTAAAATTTTGTAAGGATATGCATCAAAGGTCAAAAACTAAAACTACTAGAGCTAACATACTCAAGTAAAGTAGAGAAACTCAATGACATTTATTCCCTAAACTTTCCGCGTCACCTCTGTTCTAAGGAAAGAGTGAGAAAAGATAAAGCTAATATTAATTGATAATGAAGAAAAAAGTAAGTAGAGATCCCTGAGATGCCCTCTTCTCAAAGTTGAGAGGAAGAACAGGGGATAATTGATTAACAAGGGACTGCCTAGCCCACTGTGGGTTGTACCACCCCTGGGCAGGTGCTACTGCCTGTATAAGAAAGTAGGCTGACAACAAGCCAGGGGAATTAAGCCAATAAGCACCATTCATCCTACTCTGACTTCCTTCAGTGATGGACAGTAACATGGAATTGTAAGAAAAGAAAATTCCTCCCCAACCTTTTTTTCCCCCTTTTTAGAGACAGGTTTCTCTGTGTAGCCTCAGATTTTCTGGACTCACTTTGTAGACCAGGCTGGCCTCAAACTCACAGAAATCTGCCTGCCTCTGCCTCCCTGAGTGCTGGGATTACAGGTGCTCACCCCTGCACCCACCTCCCTAAATTTTTCATGATTAATATTTTATCTCAAGGAAAAGAAAGGCAAATGGGAAAAGGGGAAATAAAAAGTTTTATCTTTTTATTAAAAATAATAGTAAATATTTACAGTATACAATATGATGTCTTAATTCAAGTACAGCGCATGATCAAAACAGCTTAATTAATGAATCTGTATCACTTTAAATATCATTTCTTTTTTTCAAGTTCTTTCATTTTTGTATTCACACAATCTTGCCACAATGAAAATATCAACTTAACAACAAATCGTTTTAGCACAGCGTTAAAAGTGTGAAGCAGATTCACCAAATGTCCAAGTTTCATGACTTAGAAATCTCACACATGTATTAGAGAGAATGGGTTTACTGAAATAGGCAGCAAGGGATAGCAAAAGCCAGGCATTCATTGCAAGTTCTTTCTTCTTCTAAGGTCTTGGAAAGCTCCCTAATTTTAAAAAAGTCATAGCTGCTCATTCTTCTTGAGTCACATCTAAGGAACATCATGAAAGAGCTCAGTCTTGTTTTCACACCCTACAACAAAGGAAAGTGATGAAGAAGAATCAAAACAAATATCAGGTAGATTACCACTTGATCTTGCCAGGCTGTTTCCATTTCAGGGTATTACCTTTCCAGCATATTCTGCATTTGCTCTTGAAAAGTACCAACAAAGAATGCAGTAGATACTTCTGAAAATGCTCAGAGCAAAGTCTACAGGAGCACAGTTTTATGCAAGTTGGTCACCCACAGCTTTACTTATAAATTGTCTTAACTGTGTATTGGAATAAGCCTTAGTACTTTTGAGTAAATGACGTTTATAATCTCAACACTCTGGTAAATAGAATGGAGCTAAAAAAATAAACAAAAACAAAAAACAAAACAAAACAACAACAACAAAACAACAAAAAAGATGCTACTCAGCTTTCTGCACCACCACAATCACTGTTGTGAAATGGGTTTTAAATTATAAGATTATGCTATTGAGAAGAAATGCAATGTGAACAATTACGACATTATCTAAAAACACCTTATGGCTGATGTGTTTTATCCAAAATGAAGTTTCATTGGTAAAACATGCAAATTATTCTTTTTTTAATTCAATTTTATTTTATTAATTACACTTTATTCACTTTGTATCCCCCCATAAGCCACTCCCTTCTCCCCTCCTGATCCCACCTTCCCTCCCCATTCTTCAAGCATGCCCCTCCCCAAGTCCTCCTCTCCTTCCTTCTAATCTTAGTCTATCAGATCACATCAGGAGTGGCTGCATTGTCATCTTCTGTGGCCTGATAAGGCTTCTCCCCCCTCAGGGGGAGGTGATCAAAGAGCAGGCCGCTCAGATTATGTCAGAGGCAGTCCCTCTTCCCATTACTATGTAATCCCCTTGGACACTGAACTGCCACGGACTACATCTGTGCACAGGTTCTCGGTTATCTCCATGAATAGTCCTTGGTTGGAGTATGAGTCTCTGGGGAAATACCCTATGTTCAAATTTTCTTGTTCTGTTGCTCTCCTTGTGGAGACACTGTCCTCTCCAGCTCTTACTATTTTCCACTTCTTACATAAAATTCCATTCACTCTGCCCAACAGTTGCCCATCAGGCTCAGCATCTGCTTTGATAGTCTGCAGGGCAGAGGCTTTCAGAGGCCCTCTGTGGCAGGTTTCTAGTTTGTTTCCTGTTTTCTTCTTCTTCTGATGTTCATCCTATTTGCTTTTCAGGATGGGGATTGAGTGTTTTAGTTAGGGTCCTCTCTCTTGCTTAGTTTCTTTAGATGCACAGATTTTAGTGGGTTTGTCCTATGCTGTATGTCTATATGAGTGAGTATATACCGTGTGTGTCTTTTTGCTTCTGGGACAACTCACTCAGGATGATCCTTTCCAGGTCCCACCATTTACCTGTAAATTTCATGATTTCCTTATTTTTCATTGCTGAGCAATATTCCATTGTATAGATATACCACCATCTCTGCATCCATTCTTCAGGTGAGGGGCATCTCGGTTTTTTCCAGCTTCTGGCTATTACAAATGAAGCTGCTACAAACATGGTTAAGCAAATGTCCTTTTTGTGTACTTGAGCCTCTTTTGGATATATGCCTAGGAGTGGTATGGCTGGATCTTGGGGAAGCGCTATTCCTAGTTGTCTGAGAAAAGGCCAGATTGATTTCCAGAGTGGTTGCACAAGTTTACATTCCCACCAGCAGTGGAGAATAGTTCCAATTTCTCCACAACCTCTCCAGCATGTGTTGTCACTTAAGTTTTTGATCTTGGCAATTCTCATGGGTGTAAGGTGAAATCTCAGGGTTGTTTTGATTTGCATTTCCCTAATGGCTAATGAGGTTGAGCATTTCTTTAAGTGCTTCTCTGCCATTCGATATTCCTCTACAGAGAATTCTCTGTTTAGCTCTGTTCCCCATTTTTTTAAGTAGATTACTTGGTTTGCTGCTTTTCAGCTTCTTTAGTTCTTTGTATATACTGGATATGAGTCCTCTGTCAGATAAAGGGTTGGTGAAGATTCTTTCCCAATCTGTAGGCAGTTGCTTTGTTTTGATGATGGTGTCCTTTGCTTTGCAGAAGTTTTCAGTTTCATGAGGTCCCATTTATTGATTGTTGCTCTTAGAGCCTGTGCTGTTGGTGTTCTGTTCAGGAAGTTCTTTCCTGTACCAATGAGTTCTAGGGTTTTCCCCACTTTTTCTTCTAACCTATTTAACGTGTCTGGTTTTATGTTGAGGTCTTTGATCCACTTGGACTTTAGTTTTGTGAAGGGTGATAAGTATGGATCTGTTTGCATTTTTCTACAGGTAGACACCAGTTAGACCAGCACAATTTGTTGAACATGCTATCTTTTTTCCATTGAATGGTTTTGGCATCCTTGTCAAAGATCAGGTGTCCATAAGTGTGTGGGTTTATTTCTGGGTCCTCTGTTCGGTTCCATTGATCCCCCATTCTGTTTCTATGCCAGTATCATGCAGTTTTAATAGCTGTTGCTCTATAGTACAGCTTGAGATCAGGGATGGAGATACCTCCAGAAGATCTTTTATTGTAGAGGATTGTTTTAACAATTCTGGGTTTCTTGTTATTCCATATGAACTTGAGAATTTTTCTTTCCAGGTCTGTAAAGAATTGTGTTGGTAATTTGATGGGAATTGCATTGACTCTGTAGATGGTTTTTGCTAAGATGGCCATTTTTACTCTGTTAATTCTGCCAAGCCATGAGCATGGGAGATCTTTCCATGTTCTGATATCTTCTTCTAATTCTTTCTTCAGAGACTTGAAATTTTTTTCATACAAGTCTTTGGCTTGCTTGGTTAGGGTTACACCAAGGTACTTTATGTCATTTGTGGCTATTGTGATGGGTGTTGTTTCCCTAATTTCTTTCTCAGCCCTTTTGTCTTTTGTATACAGGAGGGTTACTGATATTTTGGAGTTAATTTTGTATCTGGCCACTTTGCTGAAAGTGTTCATCAGCTGTAGGAGTTCCCTGGTAGAGTTTTTGGGGTCACTCACGTATACTATCATATCATCTGCAAATAGTGATAATTTGACTTCTTCCTTTCCAGTTTGTATCCCTTGATCTTCTTCAACTGTCTTATTGCTCTAGCAAGGACTTCCAGCACTATGTTGAAGAGATATGGAGAGAGTGTGCAGCCTTGTCTTGTCCCTGATTTCAGTGGGATTGCTTTAAGTTTCTCTCCCTTCAGTTTGATGTTGGTATATGCTTGCTGTATATTGCCTTTACTATGTTTAGATATGTGCCTTGTATCCCTGATCTCTCCAAGATTTTAAACATGAATGGATGTTGGATTTTGTCAAATGCTTTTTTAGCATCTAGGGAGATTATCATGGGTTTTTCTTTTCTTTCAGTTTGTTAATATGGTGGATCACATTGATGGATTTCTGAATATTGAACCACCCCTGCATACCTGGGATGAAGCCTACTTGGTCATAGTGTATGATATCTTTGATGTGTTCTTGGATTCGGTTTGCAAGTATTTTGTTGAGTATTTTTGCATCAATGTTCATAAGGGAGATTGGCCTGAAATTTTCTTTCTTTCTTGGGTCTTTGTGAGGTTTAGGTACCAAGGTGACTGTGGCTTCATAGAATGAGTTTGGTAATGTTCCTTCTGTTTCTATTTTGTGGAATAGTTTGAAGAGAATTGGAGTTAGCTCTTCTTTGAAGGCCTGGTAGAATTCTTCTCTGAAACCATCTGGTCCTGTGCTTTTTTTTGGATGGGAGACATTTGATGACCGCTTCTATTTCTTTGGGGGATATAGGACTATTTAATTGATTTACCTGGTCCTATTTCAGCTTTGGTAAGTCGAATGGATCAAGAAAATTGTCCATTTCACTTAGATTTTCAAATATTGTGGCATATAGACTTTTGAAGTAATTCCTAATGATTGTTTGGATTTCCTCAGTGTCTCTAGTTATGTTCCCCTTTTCATTTCTGATTTTGTTGATTTGAGTGTTGTCTCTCTGCCTTTTAGTTAGCTTGGCTAAGGGTTTGTCTATCTTGTTGATTTTCTGAAAGAACCAGCTCTTGGTTTCATTGATTCTTTGAAAATTTTTATTTGTTTCTAATCAATTGATTTCAGCCCTGAGTTTGATTTTTTCAGCTGTCTACTCCTTTCAGGTGTGCCTGCTTCTTCTTTTTCTAGGGTTTTTAAGTGAGCCATTAAGTTGCTTGAATGAGCTGTCTCGAATTTCTTCTTGAAGGCACTTAGTGCTATGAACTTTCCTCTTAGCACTGCTTTCATTGTGTCCCACAGGTTTTGGTATGTTGTGTCTTCATTTTCATTGAGTTCTAGGCAGACTTTAATTTCTTTCTTTATTTCTTCCCTGACCCAGCTGTCATTTAGTAGCAAGTTGTTCAGTTTCCATGTGTGAGTAGGCTTTTTGCTATTTCTGTTGTTGAGGTGCAGCTTTATTCCATGGTGATCAGATAGGATACAAGGGATTATTTCAATCTTCCTGTATTTGTTAAGGCTTGCTTTGTGACCAACTATATGGTCTGTTTTGGAGAAGGTTCTATGAGGTGCTGAGAAGAAGGTAAACTCTTTGTGTTTGGGTGTAAAGTTGTGTAAACGTCTGTTAGGTCCATTTGGTTCATGACCTCTGTTAGAGACATTGTTTCTTTGTTTAATTTCTGTTTTGTTGACCTGTCCTTTGTTGAGAGTGGGGTGTTGATGTCTCCCACTATTAATGTGTGGGTATCTATGTGTGGTTTAAGTTTTACCAATTTTTTTTTCAAATATGGGTGTCCTTTTATTTGGGGCTTAGATGTTCGGGATTGTGACGTCTTCCTGGTGGAATTTTCCCTTGAGTATGATGTGTCCTTCCCCATCTCTTTTGATTAATTTTGGTTGAAAGTCTATTTTAGCAGATATTAGAATGGCTACTCCTGCTTTCTTCTTGGGTACATTTGCTTGGAAAGCTGTCTTCCAACCCTTTACCCTCAGGTAATGTCTATCTCTGTGACTTAGGTGTGTTTCTTGTATGCAACAGATTCCTGGGTTTTGTTTACGCATCCATTCTGTTATTCTTTGTCTTTTTATTGGACAATTGAGTCCATTGATGTTGAGAGAGATTAATGACCAGTAGCTGTTAGATCCTTTGATTTTGATGTTCACTGTGGTCATAAGGTTATGTGCTTGGTTGCTTTTTGTTTTACTGAGGTGAGGTTATTTATTTCCTGTGTTTTCTTGAAAGTAGCTAGTTTTCTTGGGTTGTATTTTCCCTTCCAGTGTCTTCTGTAATGCTGGATTCATGTGTAGGTATTGTTGAAATTTGTTTTTGTCATTGAATATCTTGTTTTCTCTGTCTATGAGGACTGAGAGTTTTGC
Source organism: Meriones unguiculatus (assembly GCF_030254825.1). Classification (NCBI taxonomy): domain Eukaryota; kingdom Metazoa; phylum Chordata; class Mammalia; order Rodentia; family Muridae; genus Meriones; species Meriones unguiculatus. The sequence continues at coordinate 101,755,153 of NC_083369.1, read as the reverse complement.
TGGGTATAGTAGCCTGGGCTGACATCTGTGTTCTCTTAGGGTCTGCATGATATCCGTCTAGGCCATTCTGGCTTTTAAATATCATTTTTTTGTGGTAAAAACATTTCAAATATACTTTTCATGAATCCTGGAATGCATGATATGCTATTATTGTTATTATTAAAATTTTTATTTATGTATATGGATGTTTAATTTTTCTTTTTGTCTTATTTTCTTTATTACATCCAGATCAAAACATCCCTCTCCTCTCCTTCCAGTTTCCTGCCTCACATACCTGAAAAATTCATAAGGAATCATTATAATTTTTAACTACTTAAATATCAATAATACTCTAATACTGTATATAAATATATTACATATTTTAAGTGAAATTGTTTTTTTCATTTGGGCTGACAATACTCTCTTTTAGAGACAAAGTCTATCTAGCAAAAATCCCTACACCAGACACGAGAAGCCCTTTTTTGGATTGTTGGTCAGAGTTTTCTAAGAGACTATTAACACTTTGCAGACTATTGCTATTACTCTTGGTTGTCCTGCAAGAGGTAGAAGTTAAGTTTCTATTACTTAAGATACCATGCACTTTAGACACAGGGCCCAGAGGCCTTTGACCTGGAACTTGACCAGAATGCATGCTTCCTGAGGACTATCTTTCATGGTACCAGAAGAGGCCATGCAAGTGTTTAAAGGTGGGGAAAAACCCATATCCCTACTTGGCTATGATGCCTATGACCTACAACAATGACCAAAGTGGTAGGATAACCTTAAGGGTGCAGTGATGGCATGCATACCTTTGTGCCAACCAACAATTGGACTCAAGACTCTTTAAACAAGAGGGAAACTATTTCTGGTACTAGAAACTTTTCCAACTACCAAGGGCTAGTAAAGTCATAGATCTTGGAGGGGAACTTACCAAAAAACTACTTTGCTAGACTAGCATAATCCTTAACTACATTATAAATACTGACAGATAAATGAAGATCTCAAATCTCATTAAAGAAACTTCTCTTTTGCAACAGATAGAGATAATTACAGTGAACCACAAGTGGATACATCTACAAAAGACTCCCCTATTTAAAGCTCAGGGTACATATCTGATGATGGGGCAGAAAGATAATAAGAGTGAGAGGATCAGGAAGTTTATTTTGAGATTGTTTTCTAGTAATGTCAAAACTTACTATCATAAAGTCTCATCAACTTGACTTCATACATACGATATAAACAAGGACAGCACCAATAGACATGCTAAAGTGGACAGGGGAAAGTTCAAGAGACCTTAATCCTACACAAAGAACTACAGGCAACTAAGAAATGCTGAGAAAAGTAAAAATAGTCTTGCTTAGAAAAGAACACATCAGTTAACAATTTGTTAATGAATACCAAATAGTCCTGAAAATGTATGTAGAAGTAATAAGATATAGCTTGGGCAGGGCATATATTTTTTTTAAAGACAGGATCTTTTTATATAGCCCTGGCTGTCTTGGAACTCACTATGTAGGCCAGGCTGGTCACTAACTCACAGAGATTCATCTGTCTCTGCCTTCCGAGTACTGAGATTAAAGGCGTGCTCCTCCATGACCAGACTGGTGTAAATAGCTTCTTCATTAGAGTTGGAACTTTGTGTCTACTTCCCCTTCTCAGGGCTTAGATTTTTGTCTAGTTTGAACCTGCAAAAGTCTTGTGCACGCTGTGACAGGTATATCAGTCCTGTTGTGTCTGTAAGATACAGTTTTCTTAGCATCATTTACCATTTCTGGCTCTTACAATCTTTTTGTTGTTTTCTTTTGCCTGCACAGAGGCCATAAGAGAGCTTTGGATCTCCTGGAATTGGAGTTATGGAGAGTTGTGTGTTACCATGCAGATGCTAAGAATTGAACCCAGGTCCTCTGGAAGAGCAATGAGTGCTCTTAACCATGGAGCTATCTGTCTCTCCAACTCCATGATATGCTATCATTAACTATTATTACCACACTGTGAAATTCATCAGCAGAGCAGAGTCCTCCTATTTGAAACATTGTATCCTTTAACTAATGACTTTTCTTTTCTTGTCTAGCCCCTACTGTCCACTGGAAGGGGGGGACTTAAAGCTGGAATTGTCAGGGTTAGTGTATAAAAGGAGTTGGAGTGAGAAAAAAAAAAGTTTTAAAAGAATGAAGGGGGAGTTGACAAAACAAGTTTGTGAACAATTTACTGTACAAGGTCAAATCCTGTCCTGGAGTTCTGGGAATAAGCCAGTTAGAACATTTCTGGGAATTGGCATTTGAGGCTTGTTGAAATTAGCTACTAGGTTTATTTTTTATTCTGCTTGCCTAAAGTCTATATAGTCCACATTTGGCCAACACAGGGCCTCTATAATTTTTTTTTTCAAATGTAACAATATGCTTTCATTCAGTAAACATAACCCCAATGAAACATTATTGAAGCAGTTGTCAGATGAATAAAACTGAAAAAGGATACCTTATTCAAATAAAAATAACACCATTTTCAAGAGTAATGCTGAAGGTTTGGTTATGAGTCTTAGTATCTGCTTTAATACACTGCTAGGTAGAGTCTTTCAGATGCCCTCTGTGGTAGGCTCCTATCCTGTTACCTGTTTTCTCCTACATCCAATGTCCATCCCATTTGTCTTTCTAAGTGAGGATTGCCCATCTTACACCGGGTCCTCTTTCTTGTTCATCTTCTTTAGGTGTATAGATTTCAGTATGTTTATCCTATCTTATAGGTCTATATAAGTGAGTATATACCATATATATACCTCTTTTGGGATACGTCACTCAGGATGATCATTTCTAGGTTCCACTATTTGCTTGCAAATTTCATGATTCCTTTGTTTTTAATTGTTGAGTAGTATTCCATTGTGTAAAAGTACCACAATTTCTGTATCCATTCGTCAACTGAGGAACATCTGGGTTGTTTCCAGGTTCTGGCTATTACGAATAAAGCTGCTACAACCAAACCTTCTGCAAAGTGCAGGCAATCATAAGAAAGAAGGGGGAGTTAATATGACCTGGACAGGACAGGAGCTCCACAAGGACCAAATATATCTGGGTACAGGGATCTTTTATGAGACTGTTTCTCCAAACAAGGACCAGGTATGGATATAATCTAGAACCTCTGCTAAGATGTAGCTCATGTCAGTATCCAACTGGGTACCCTAGTAAGGGTAACAAGGACTATTTCTGACATGAACTCAATGGCGGGCTCTTTGACACCTGCTCTGAGGGAGGGGCAGCCCTGCTAGGCCACAGAGGAAGACTTTGCAGCCAGTCCTGTAGATACCTGATAAACCAGAGTCAGATGAAAGGGGAGGAGGTCCTCCCCTATCAGTTGTCTTGGAAAAGGTCAGGGAGGAGATGAGGGAGGGAGGGTGGAATTGGGAGGGAAAGAGGGAGGCAGATACAGCTTGGATACAAAGTTAATAAACTGTAGCTAATATTAAAAAATAAAAATAAAAAAGAGTAATGCTGAAAAATCCTGAGATAAAAATGTTATTTTATACCATTTTCTTTTTCCAAGATAGCTTGAGTTTAAATTTTTCTACTATATTTATTCCTACAAATATTGTTTTTTAGATTTAACAAGTGATAAAATAATATAAAATATTTTCCATGTTCTTGATAATTTGTGAAAGAGAGAAGGAAGTGGTTAACCATTAAGCACCTCTATGTGTGAGAAGCTTTTAAAAATGCCCGTGAATTCTACCCAGAGTATCATGAAATAGGAATTACATTTCTGTCTCAGATTATGACACTGATAGTCTTTGCTTTGTTTTTCAAGACAGGGTTTTTCTGTGTAGCCCTGGCTGTTCTGGAGCTCACTCTTTACACCAGGCAGGCTTCAAATTCACAGAGATCTGCTTGCCTCCACCTCCTGAGTGCTGCGATTAAAGCTGTGCACCACCACCACCTGATTGACACTGATACTCTTTAACGGAGGGGTTTTATAGCTTGTCCAAGGTTGTGTGGTCACTGAATTGAGGAGTCACAATTAAAATCCAGATGTCTGATACTGTAAAGCTCTTTTGGTTAGCGTCTATGTTCACACTCACAACACAGAGTGATTTCCAAGACTGAACTTGGTGAATTAAGATAGGGAAAGTAAGATGGTAATCCAAGAAGTAGTCACAGTTGATGGGCGTCAAGTACGTGTGATCAACTACTACTGCTGAGACTTATTTCAAATATGTGTAACATTTTGGATTCACTCGACCTTTGGAACCATATGCTGGGGGATTCAATTATTTCATCTTACTTACTTTTCATATTGAACTTGGTTGGGTTTTTTACTTTCCAATTCATAGATGAGATGAGTCTCAGAGAGGTGGCACACTTTGCTCAAAGTCCCAGCTCAGAAATGACAGAAATTGAGTTCAGATTTCTGTTGCTGTTAAGCATCGGCTTTTAAGCTTCATTTTCTCTTTTCTCAGTGATTTTAATATTAAATTATCCAAGGCTTTTACTATTATATCTCATCCCAAAGTTACATTGTCAAAATAATATTTTCCAAACACTTGGACACAGTTTATATGAGTTCACTTCAGTTTCCCACTTCCAAGAGTTCGGGTTGTGATGGCAATTTGCCAAAGATCATAATACTTTGCTTCAAAGTGGTTAGTTTAGTTGTCTACAGAATGATAAATGTTTGAGAATGTTAAATCTTTGTTAACTGAGCTGTGCATGAGCAGTGGTACACGCCTGTAATGCCAGCACTCAGGTGGAATGCTGTGAGTTTGAGGCCAGCCTGCTCTATAAATTGAGTCCAGGACAGCCAAGGTTGCATAGAGAAACCTTGTCTTGAAAAACAACAGCAAAAATCTTTGTTAACTATCACTCTGATCTTTTGGTTGCAAAATGGGTTGTGGCATAGTTCAGAGATTGATTTGGATACAGATGTTAAAACATGTTCAGAGTTCATAAGAATGCCTCAAACTATGGTCCAGAGAAGTGTCCACATTGAACTTAAAAAAATAATTAATTTACCTTACATTCCAAAGATAGTTTTCTCTCTCTCCTCTCTTCCTAGTTCATCCTTGTCCCTATCCCCTGTCCCTGCATCTGATCTTCCCTTTCTCTTCAGGAAAGGAGAGGCCCCCCACAGATATCAATCATCCTTGGCACATCGAGTTGCAGTTAGACTAGCCAATCTTCTGTTGAGGGTACATGAGGCATCCCAGTTAGGACAAGGGGTTCCAAAGGCAGACAACAGAGTCGGAGACAGTCGCTTCTCCCACTGTTAGGCGTGCCATATGAAGACTAAGCTATACAATTGTAACTAATCCACATTGAACTTTTAAAACTGATTTATTTATTTATATGTATGGGTGTTTTGTCTGCATGTACATTTGCACACCAAAAGGGAGTATCAAATCCTACAAGACTACAGTTATAGACAGTTGTATACCACTCTGTGAATAGTGGGAATTGAACTCAGGACGTCTGGAAGAACAACCAGTGCTCTTAACTGCTGAGCCTCATTTCTGGCTCTTCACAGTGAATTATGATTGGCATAATTCAGTGCTGAATGGTGAGCAGTTTGAGTGGGAAGTAAAATCAACTCATAAATGGGAGTTTTGGGATTAAAATAGCAGATAACTGGTTACTCCTTTCCCACCAAGTCTACGGAAAAAGAACAGTGATCAAATACAAAGATTAATAAAGTTAATAAATAGTTTATTTCAGGAGTTGAGAAAACAATGAAAATGGCATGGTATTAATGTATAATGAGGAAGAAATAGTGTTCATCTTTATTCTTTCAGTTAGCTCAGCAAGAGATGATAGAAATAAGTCTATTTGCAGCACAACATAATAATAATTCTGGTTATCAGATGGCCTTTTAGTTAGAAAGAAAGACCAGTGTTCTCCAAAATGAAAAGCCAAAGAGCCATGTGCCAATGAGAAAACAATGAATTAGGTGGGCATAGAGATCTTGGTAGAGTGCTTGCTTAGCATTCTGGAAAACTATGGGTTTGATCTCTAGTACTTCTTATCTTTATGATATTGACCTCTTACTGTTATAAAGATATTAAAAGATTTTGAATCAGGCCACAGAGGAAGACAATTCAGCCCCTTCTGATGAGGCCTAATGGAGTAGGATCAGAAGGAAGGGTAGACCTCCCCTATCAGTGGACGAGGGGAGGAACATGGGTGGAGAGGAGGAGAAGAGGGTAGGTTTGGGAGGGGAGGAGGGAGTTGCAGATGGGTTGCAAGGTGAATAAACTGTAATTAATAAAAATAAAAAAGCAAACCTAAAAAAAAGATTTTGATTTCTCTTTAGTATGCAATGTTGCTCTTTTCTAAGCTTACTTTATCTGATACTTACAGAATTATGAAAGTCAGGCTTCCTCTGGCTAATGTTTGAATGCTTTATTTTTCCATCTTTTTATTATAATAATGTTCTAATTTTGTGTTTTTGTTATTTAAAAAATTATAACATATTTATTTACTTTGTGTGTGTGTATGTGTGTGTGTGTGTATGTGGTCAGAGGACAACTTCTGGGAGTTGGTTCTGATGACTGTGGGTCATCAGGCTTGGTGGTAGGCATCTCTACCCACTGAGCAGTCATGCTAGTCCATTAAAATCTTTATTATGTTTTATTTATTTAAATTGTGAGCATATGTATTCATTTTAAAATGTAAGTTCATATAAGGATAATATAGTTGGTTTTAAAAAAATAACAGTTTTATTGAGATGCAGTTTTTGTATTATAAAATTCATTGTTTTCATGTATTCAATTCAGAGAATTTAATCTAGTCCAAAGTTGAGAAACCATCAATGATAAGTTTAGATTATTTTTGTTACTTCTAATAGAAACTCTATACTTATTAATCAATTCTAATTTTTTCCTTCAATGCAAAATTCCAGAAAACATTAACCATTCTGTTTCTGTGTATTTGCTCTCTATATTTGTTTTTCTGAACATGAATTTATTCAGATTTCTTTTCTTGCTTAACAAATTTTTCATTAATTTATTCTCTCATATATTACACCTCAACCTCAGTTTCCCTTTGCTCTCTTTATCCTTTACCTCCTTCATCCTCCTTCTCTATTCTCATACACTCTTGCTCCATTTCCTTTCAGAAAAGAGCTGGTCTCCCAGGTATATCAACCAAACATGGCATATCATATTGCAAAAAGACTAGACACTTCCCCTCATATTAAGGCTGGACAGGGCAACCCAGTAGGAGAAAAAAGGTCTCTAAAGTAGGCAAAAGTATTAGAAATTGGCCCCAGTCCCTGTTAGAAGTCCCCCCCAAACACGTATACAAGCTATACAGCTATAACATGTACAGAAGGGCTAAGTCAGACCCTTCTAGGTGCTCTGATTATTGCTTCAGTCTCAGTGAGCCCATATGAGCCAGGTTTGTTGATTTCCTGTTTTTTTTTTTTTTTTTTTTTTTTGTGGTGTCCTTGACTCCTCTGACTCCTACAATCCTGTTCCTCACTCCACAGGATTCCCAGAGTTCCACTTAATATTTGGCTGTGAGTCTCTGTAGCTGTTTCCATCAGATGCTGAATGAAGCCTCTCTGATGACAACAGAGTTTGACCCCAATCTATCAGGCATCATTTCATTGATTTTTTTTTAATTTTTAAAGCATTTCCCTTTCACATTTAATTGTAAGCTATGTGACTGTAGTAACAATCTATTTTGCTTATGGTCAATGTTCTGACAGTTAATAGGTTACTCATGAATAAAAGATTGTGGGATATGTCTATAAAGTCCGTTTCATTTCGTAGGCATTCAATAAAATGTTATTTTCATTTCATAATCTTAAAGCTTTTGTCTCTGTTAAGTGCTTACTACACTAGATGGGAAGCTTAAAATCCCAACTGGTATGGAGTCTCATTGAATGTCTCTGAATGGAAGGATCCATACACAATGTCAGGAACTTGTAAAGTGCAGTGGTAGTGGTGGGAGGGAGGAGGGTGATTTCAAACTACAGCAGGTTTATAGGAGCTGAGCTTTGTCAGGGAGACAAGACTATTCTTATAGTTTGGAGAAATGGATTGTATCGGTGGATGATTTGAGAAGGAACCACACTTACATTCCAGCTGCTGAGGCAAATTAAGTGGTATTTTCTCTATTTATTACAGGCAGTGGATGCAGTGATCATGATCAAAGACCTCTCAAGGAATCTTCAGACAAACAAAAGTGCTCAGAGAAAACAAAGTACAATAGCTCAGGGTAAAATGATTATAGAGATAAAAGGCAACAGACAGGTCACCATTCTATACAAGTTAGATCACAAGATTTTCGACATAAATAATAGTGACACACACACAAATAGCCTGGTGAGATATGCATTTCAGGCTCTTTAAAGGGGGTTAGTTGCTGTATCCCTGTACCGAAGATTCAAGACTCATATTTGTAAGAGATAGCCCATTTCAAATTAGCTAGCCATTATGCTTATCAATTGTTGTGAATAAATGGAGAACAAAGAATTTATGTCTGGTCTTTTTTCAAACAGAACATCTAAGAGAAGTTCATTGGCTTTTCTGAAATTCTTGTTATTCCTCCTCAAAGCTGTGACTTAGAAGATAAGTATCATATTGCTTTCAGAGATATTTTATCATAACAGATAAGGTGAAAGAAATTTTTGAGCATTTCTACACTTATGGTTTTACTATAGTTTAGCAATTATGTTTGCACCCCAGCTTAGGAACTAAATGGAAAACCCCCTCCCCCCTTCAGTCTACTTCTCCCCATAGTTTGACATAAAACTAGAGTACTTTATAATGGAACCACTATCATTCCTTTCCATATTTGCATCATACTGCATCATCCGGGATGGAATTTCAGTTATTATCTGTCATAAAATTGTGGAAACCAATACTCTGGGTCCTCAACAATGCTTCTATCCAATCCTGCCACCTTAGGAGATGTGTTGATATTTACAATTAGTATTCATTCAACCACTTTAAGCTTCTAACTTTAAAATTTTTGGTTTACTAAAAAGGAAATGAATACATATTTTTGAGCTTTTACTGGGTCAAAAGAATCATTTTCTCAAATATTTAATTAGGCTTGTTTGTAGTAACCTATCTTGAACTCGGCTTTCATCTGAGAAATCCTGTCAGAGTTAAATATATCTCAGAATAAAAAAAAATCAAAAAGAAAAAATGCCGGTAGAAATGAATGTCTTGGCTTAATAATTTCCTGTAGAGATAGCTTTTCTAATCAAGTGACAGAAATGGGTGACAAGAACGGCAAGACTTTAGAGTAGAAAGGACAGACATGAATATGAATCTATTGCCAAGCCACATTTTCTTCCTATGGTGTTTATCATTTTCTTTTTCCTGAGTCTTTTCAGTTTTTGTTGACAATGAACTTCCAGATAAAATAAATAATCAGACCTGGTAATTTTGTTTTATTTGTATAATTCTTCTTTTGGTATGGAAATTGAATTGTCAGTAGTATGTCATCATAAACTTGGTAAGCTGCTTTCTGAAAATAGCATCAGGCCTACAAAATTGGGCTTTGTTTCCTTTGTAGCAACCACCACTGCACAGACAGTATTTTCTCATTCTTGATATTGCTTCAGTGCTAACAAGTTTTGTTTTTCTCTTCTTTTTCTCAATTAAGGTAACTAAATAGTAACAGGAAGATAATTTTATTCAATGTTTGCCTTGTGCATATACATATTTAAGGTTTGTTTATTTTTATTTTATGTGTTATGGTACTTAACTATCATGCATGTCTGGGCTCCACGTGCATGCCATGGCCGAGAATGCCAGAAGATGTGGCAGGATCCTGTGAGACTGGTCTTAAAGCTATTGAAAGCTGCTAAATGGGTGTTGGGAACCAAACCTAGGTCCATGGGCAAGAGCATCAGGTGTTCTTAGCCACTGAACTATCTCTCCATTCCTCTTGTATACACACACACACACACACACACACACACACACACACACACACATATATATTAATTATACAGCTTAAATTATAAATATATATTTTATATATATATAATATATATATTTGTAATATATAAAGATCTTTAAATATTTATAATTTATACGTGTTTACAAATTTAAATTATATACACTTATATCAATTGATCTTGGGACTCTAATCCATATATTTGTGATATTTATTGGTTATTCTTCATGAGCTAGGTATTTTGGTCAAGATGCTTGGGATAGAATAGAGAATAGGATGGACATAACTCCTAATTTCACAGAACAGGCAGACCTTCATATGTCAGGGGAGAGAGATTTTAACAAAATATGAAATGTATAATATGTTGGTGATAAGTATTATGGGCTAAAGATGGCTAGTAATATGAGGAACTCTTGTGGCATATGGGAGAGGGTATCATTTGGTAGTTGATGGCAAAGGGAGACATCACTGAAAAGGTACCATTTGAATGGTGAAGTTCAGGGAATAATACAAGCTGATATGTAAGGAAAAAAACATTCCAGGCTATGAAGGACAGTCAGTGCAAAGGCTCTAATTTGGGCCTATGGTAGCCACGTTTCTGACCCACTGTCTAGAGGGATGGAGGCATAGTTTTGATAGGAGATAATGATAGGAACCATATCATGATCTAAATCATGGAGGGTCTTATAGGTCAACATGAGGACTTGAGTCATTATTTGGGGAAAATAGGGAACCATTAAGTTTTTTTTTTTTTTTTCAGATAAGTGATAGATGCTAGTGATCACTCTGGCTTTCTTACAGATTGAATGGACAGAGCAGAGACAGACCAATAAGGAGACTGTCCCTAAAATTTCATGCCTATACTAAGGTGATATGAAAAACAAGGCAAATACATTTTTTATAACGTTTTCTTATTGATGGGACATGGAGTGTATAAAGAAAGAGATATAAATGTTTATTGACATTGAAGTGAAAGTAATGAAGAGGTAGCTAGAATCAATTATTTATCTCATACACAGTATAATTTTATTTTGGAGTTGTCTGTTACAGATAGATTTTAAAGGAATGAGACAAAGGAAACTATTGAAAGAGTAAACACAAAGAAAAGCAAGACTAAATCTGAGTGTGCAGCTTTGTGGTAGAACATTTGAGTAGCGTCTGTGAAGCCTTGGGATTAATTGTCAGTAACACAAAAGAGAAATAAGAAAAAGAGGATATCTTACCAGGCCACAGAAGATGACAATGCAGCCACTCCTGATGAGATCTGATAGACTAGGATCATAAGGAAGGAAAGGGGAACCTCCCCTATCAGCGGACTTGGGGAGGGGCATGCATGGAGAAGGGGAAGGGAAGGTGGGATTGGGAGGGGAAGAGGGAGGAGTTTATGGAGAGATACAAAGTGAATAAAGTGTAATTAATAAAAATTAAAATAAAAATATTATATAAAATGAAAAGAGGATGTCTAAAGATGAGGGTAGAGTTTACTGAAAAATAGAATCCATCTGGGGGAACAAGAGAACTCAAACAGAGAGACTGGATGCAGAACCAAGTCTGTTTCCAGGAGTCCTATCAATCTTTTAGGACTTGACCCCTCCCTTTGAAGGCCATCACAGTCTTCTAGGAACTCTCTACTTGTCTTTAAAGCTTAGTGGAGGATAATCTCTTCATAGTTCGCTTGACTACAAGATGCTAAGGAAAAAGTGAGCAGAGACAGTGTGTTGAAGCAAATATTACAATGAACCATTTTTTTATTTTAGTTAGTGCAGTATTTTATACTTAAGCCATTGCTACTTTTCATCCTCATTACAGGTCAATTTAGAATGGTGCCATTATTTCTTTCTGTATGTCTCAGAGAAGAGCAGTATGAGACAGGATAGAGGCAGAAAGTTTTGCACTGGGAAGGAAAGGCTAACTGAACATATGACACCATTTATTCTGACATTTGACAACAGGCCACATAAAAGTAGATTCAAGTGCTATTTTCCCTTTTGTCACCACAAAATGTCATGTAACCACTGACAACTTAGAAACAGATTCTATATCCCTGCTTGTCTGAAGAGCCATTTTTGGTATACAGACCTCTTCTAAAGCAGAATGTTAAGACCACATATACTGTATTAGCCCAACTTTTACTTTGATGCCCTTTGAGTTTTACTTTGCTTGAACTGACCTGCCAGTATCTGTCTTTTGTAAGAATCAACTTTAAAAATAGGTGATATATTGCACTGTCTGAGCAAGGCTTCAAGTCCTAGTTGAGCTTTCATAAAACACACTGGAATTGCATCTTTGCTGGTACCGAGGAATAGTACTAATTAATTTTCATGGCCTTTCTCCTTCTGAGAATTTTGCTCACAAAGGCCCGCTTCTAGAATATAGCCCGCAGCAGATTTAAGCACAGTCCTTTAATTGGTGCAAGTGAGCAACAGTTGGACTTTCAGAATTGAGTTCTTCTGTGGTTAACCAGAGTACATAGAAACAGTAGTAATTGCCTCTTAGCTCCCACATGGAGCCAGGGAAGGGAAAAGAAAAGCAGAGCTATGAGGGCTGATTAAATTATTCCAAGTATTGTTTGTGAGATTTGTTTCTTCATGTGAACCTTGCTTTGAAAACAAAATACTGGGATGAAGTACAGGTCATGTAGCTTGAACTACATAATTTTTAAAATATAGTTTGGTATAAATTTCCAAATTCCAGTTTCTGTGTATAATGTCTTAAAAGGAAAGAGATTAATCCTTGAATATACCAGGTATGGTAAAGTCTTTACTGTCTTTTGTGGCTAGGCATATCAAATTTAAACAGTTACTGCTTTACTTACTGAATTATTTTCTTGATTATTTTATATGACTCACAAACAAAGCGTGCTGGGTAATGAGAGCTTTTCAGTCTAAGTAATAATGTTAAATAACATTAAATTAGTAGAAAAATAAGATGCATAGAGTATTTGCTCCCTCAGATGATGTCACATTTTATATGGAATGAATTATGCTCTTAGGCAAATAAGCTATATATAAACTCCTTCCATAAATCTATGTAAGATGAATATAAGAGAAATTGTGATGGGAAAGAGATAAAGACTCTGACAATGATAGAATTTCCCCCTCTGTGTACTGCTGTATTTGTAGTCTTCCAGTCATTTATGATTAGTAGACAGGCTGGGCATCATACACAGTGAGGCAGTTTTATACATATACATATGTATAAGAACCTTTACATATGTAACAATACTTAAGAAAAAAGATGCCATGAATTTGAAAGAGCAAAGGTTTTGATACATAAGAGGGATTGGAAAGAGGAAAAAGAAAGGGGGAATGATTAATTATATTCTAATCTCAAAAAAAGTTATTTAAAATAGTATGTTGTCTGACTGCATGAGAATGGATTTCCACCAGAAAATGCAAATTTTCTTTAGTTAGTTGGAAATCTTATACATTTCTTTTGTACTAATTTTCTTTCTCTTTTAAGCTTCAGAAAATAATTTTAGTTTGGGCATATTTATTTTACTTCTGTGTCTCTCTGTCTCTCTCTCTCTCTGGTATATACATGTATGTACATGTGTGTGTAGAGGCCAAAGGCTGATATCAGATGTCCTTCTCTATGATGTCTCTTCCATACTTTTTTGAGACAAGAGTACTCACTGAATCTGGAGAACACCAACTGGTAGACTGGCTAGCTTGTGAATTCTTGAAAAATTTCTGTCTTTCAATTTGGAATTACAAGCACATACCACTGTGCAGCCGGTCTTCTTCTGCTTCTTCATGATTTCTTCATGCTTGAAATCATGTCTTCCTGCTTCTACAGCAGACATTTTGCTGAGTTACCTTCCCAGCCCCCACTTTCATTTTTGGTAATAAGTTGACTGGTGGCTGCTTTAAATACATGCCCATGTATTAACTACTAAAACTTATACATTTGGCCTCATTTAGAAGAGGAGACTTTGTAAAAAAAAATTAATTTAAAGGTTTTATGGTGAGATCATTCTACATTATACATCTGAGCCATAAATCTAATGACAAATGTCTTCATACGGGACAATAAGGGGGAAAACAGCGACACAAAGCAGAAAGACCTGTGAAGAAATGGAGTCATATTGGAGTGATGTGGGCAAAAATTAAGGCATGCTACCAAAATCTAAAACTGGCAAACAAAGACTCATCCTATAGTCTCTAAAGGAAGTAGAGGAAGTATAACACCTTGCTTTTGAATTTCTGTCCATTTGAATTACGAAGAGTATTTTTTTTTTCTGGTCTTGATCTTTTGATAGTTTGTTATCATAGCCACAGAAAACTAATACTTGCTGTCATGGTCTAGGCTGCAGGCGGTTACCCACTGCACATGACTGGGGGCAGATTTATCCTGCTTTCCTCAACATTGCTCCACTGTTTTCACCAACTTCAAAGGACCATGCTGAGCCCTCCAATTCACTGTTCATTTTAGTGTTTGTCTCTTCCTTCTCATCATGTCTTCTTTGTTCCTATTTGTGAGACCTTCCTTTTGATCATTCTACTTGTAGTGACTTTACCTTTCATATGGTCTACCTGTCCTAAAAGAGCTTGTCATGCAGGTTTAACAAATGTACATTATTACTTGACACAGTCATAAAAGGGCCAAAGCTCTTTGTATTTTCAAAGGAGAGCCAGTGACTTTGGTCACTATTTAAAATGTTTGCAGTAACTTAAAAAAAATCACCAAAATGACACTAGTATCCAGACTAATTAGAATGATTATTATTTCATTAGGAGAGAAAGAAAAATTCTTTTAAAGAAACATGGGAAGAAAAGTTTCCCCAAATACTAGAAGTAGAGAACTTGGATGCATTTTTTTGTTTCTATTTTCTAAGGAATTGGGGAACTGGTATAGACTATCATGCCAACCCTATGTCCCATGTCTGGTTAGTGTTCCAGTGATCTATACATGTTGTTGATATCTGCAATTGTTCACCTCCAGGCCTTTGTTCCCATTCTCTTTTCTGCTTGGACCAAGGTTCTCCACTCTTCTAGTTCTTTGTGTGTGTGTGTGTGTGTGTGTGTGTGTGTGTGTTTTAAAAATATATTTGTTAATTTATTACAGTTTATTCACTTTGTATCCAAGCTGTAGCCCTCATCCAAATCCCACCTTCCATCCCTTTCTCTTCTCTTCCCATGTCCTGCCCCAAGGTCCTCCTTCCCTTCCATCTGACCCTAGCCTTTCAGGTCTCATTAGGGTTGCCTGCATTGTCTTCCTCTGTGGCCTGGTAGGGCTGTCACCCCCACACCCCTCAGGGGGACATGATCAAAGAGCCAGCCACTGAGTTCATGTCAGAGACACTCCCTGTTCCCCTTACTTGGGAACCCACTTGGAAACTGCCATGGACTACTTCTATTCATGGGTTCTAGGTTATCTCCTTTCATGGTCCTTGGTTGTAGTATCAGTCTCAGAAAAGACCCCTGAGCTCAGACTTTTTGGTTCAGTTACTCTCCTTGTGGGGTTCCTGTCTTCTCCAGATCTTACTATTTCCCACTTCTTTCATAAGATTCCCTGCACTCTGCCCAAAGTTTGGCTATGAGCCTCAGCATCTGCTTTAATACCCTGCTGGATAGAGTCTTTCAGAGGCTCTCTGTGGTATGCTCCTGTCCTGTTCCCTGTTTTCTCTATCTTCTGATGTCTATCCTGTTTTGTTTGCCTTTCTGAATGAGGAACATCTTACCCAGGGTCCTTCTTCTTGCTTAGCTTATTTAGGAGTACACATTTTAGTGTGTTTAACCAAATTATATGTCTAATATCCACTTATAAGTGAGTATATAACATGTTGTCTTTCTGCTTCTGGGTTACCTCACTCAGGATGATCTTTTTTTATTTTTTAATAATTACACTTTATTCACTTTGTATCACCCCATAAGCCCCTCCTTCCTCCCCTCCCAATCTCACCCTCCCTCCCCCTTCTTCATGAATTCCCCTCTCCAAATCCATTGATAGGCGAGGTCCTTTTCTCCTTCCTTCTGATCTTAGTCTATCAGATCACATCAAGAGTGGCTGCATTGTCATCTTCTGTGGACTGGTAAGGCTGCTCCCCCCTCAGGGGGAGGTGATCAAAGAGTAGGCCAATCAGATTATGTCAGAGACAGTCCCTCTTCCCTTTACTATGTCACCCACTTGGACACTAAACTGCCATGGACTACATCTATGGAGGAGTTCTAGGTTATCTCCATGAATAGTCCTTGGTTGGAGTGTGAGTCTCTGGGAAGTTCCCTGTGTTCAAATTTTCTGGTTCTGTTGCTCTCCTTGAGGGGTTCCCATCCTCTCCAGCTCTTACTATTTCCCACATCTTACATAAGATTGCATGTACTCTGCCCAGCAGTTGGCCGTAAGTCTCAGTGTCTGCTTTGATAGTCTTCAGGGCAGAGCCTTTCAGAGGCCCTCTGTGGCCGGTTTCCTGTTTTCTTCTTCTTCTGATGTTCATCCTCTTTGCCTTTCGGGATGGGGATTGAGTGTTTTAGTTAGGGTCCTCTCTCTTGATTAGTTTCTTTAGATGTACAGATTTTAGTAGGTTTATCCTGTTATATGTCTATATGAGTGAGTATATACTGTGTGTGTCTTTCTTCGTCTGGGACAGCTCACTCAAGATGATCCTTTCCAGGTCCCACCATTTACCTGCAAATTTCATGATTCCCTTGTTTTTAATTGCTGAGTAGTATTCCATTGTGTAAATGTACCACAATTTCTGTATCCATTCCTCAGTTGAGGGACATCTGGGTTGTTTCCAGATTCTAGCTATTACAAAGCTTTCGCGAAAATGGTTGAGCAAATGTCCTTGTTGTGTAATTGAGCATCTTTTGGATAGATGCCTAGAAGTGGTATAGATGGATCTTGAGGTAGCACTATTCTTAATTGTCTGACAAAGCAAGCACCAGATTGATTTCCAAAGTGGTTGTACCAGTTTACATTCCCACCAGCAATGGAAGAGGGTTCCCCTTTCTCCACATCCTCTTCAGCATGTGTTATCACTTGAGTTATTTTTCTTAGCCATTCTGATGGGTACAAGGTGAAATCTCAGGGTTGTTTTGATTTGCATTTCCTTGATGACTAAGGACACTGAGCTTTCTTTAAGTGTTTCTCTGCAGATCTTACTATTTCCCACTTCTTACATAAGATTCCATGCACTCTGCGGGTTGATGCCCCAGGTCCCGCCTCTGAGAAAAAGGTATCGGACGGGTCTGATGCTCTTTGGGTGGATGACACCTAAATGAACATCTGTACAAAGTCCCAATTTATTTCTAATATCAGAGATCAGACCTCTACTCTTGCCTGATGCGTCTAAAACCAAAAGGGGGAACTGTAGAGAGCTGCGGAATGCTATGCCTTAAAGATGGAGCTGGTTTCCGCCTCCCACCTTCCCGATGGTGAGTGCTCTCTGTCACGAACAACTCCACATTTGGCTAAGGCCGAGGATCTGGCTTGCTTCCATGTATGTGGACCTATCTGCATTGCCCCCGTGGCACGCCTGGGTTGGCTACCCAGAGGCTATTTAAGCTGTGGGCTGGCTTTCCCCGGGGTCCGAGGATTGTTCAATGTTCCTGAATAAACTGCATTGAAAAAAAAAAAAAAAAGATTCCATGCACTCTAGAGCCCAACAGTTGGCCATAAGTCTAAGGGTCTGCTTTTATAGTCTGCAGCGCAGAGCATTTCAGAGGACAGGAACCCTACAAGGAGAGCAACAGAACCAGGAAATTTGAATACAAGGGTTTTCCCAGAGGCTCATACTCCAACCAAGAACCAGGCATGGAGATAACCTAGAACCCCTGCACAGATGTAGTCCATGGCAGTTTAGTGTCCAAGTGGGTTACATAGTAATGGGAAGAGGGACTGCTTCTGACATAATCTAATTGGCCTGCTGTTTAATCACACTCTCCTGAGGGAGGAGCAGCCTTACCAGGCCACAGAAGATGACAATGCAGCCACTCCTGATGTGATCTGATAGATTAAAATCAGAAGGAAGGAGAGGAGAACCTCCCATCAGTGGACTTGGGGAGGGGAATGCGTGAAGAAGGGAGAGGGAGGGTGGGATTAAGAAGGGAGGAGGGAGGGGCTTATGGGGGGATACAAAGTGAATAAAGTGTAATTAATAAAATTAAATTAAATTAAAAAAGTGTTTCTCTGCCATTCAAAATTCCTCTATTGAGAATTCTGTTTAGCTCTGTACCCAGGTTTTTTTTTTCTTTTTTTTTTTTTCAATGCAGTTTATTCAGGAACCTTGAACAATCATCTGACCCTGGGGAAAGCCAGCCCACTTTAAATAGCCTCTGGGTAGCCAACCTCAGCATGCCATGGGCAATGCAGATAGGTCCACATACATGGAAGCAAGCCAGATCCTCAGCCTTAGCCAAATGTGGAGTTGTTTGTGACAGAGATCACTCACCATCGGGAAGGTGGAAGGCGGAAACCAGCTCCATCTATCAGGCGTGGCGTTACGCAGCTCTCTACAGTTCCCCCTTTTTGTTTTGGACGCATCAGGCAAGAGTAGAGGTCTGATCTCTGATATTAGAAATAAATTGGGACTTTGTACCGATGTTCATTTAGGTGTCATCCACCCAAAGAACATCAGACCCATCAGATACCTTTTTCTCAGAGGCGGGACCTGGGGCATCAACCCGCATGCAATCAGACATGCTCTTCTCTGGGTCGAAAGTGGCTGACCCTGAGTGCAGTGCTTAGCCTCGCATCCTGAGCGTAACATTTTGGCTTTTTATGGTAGCCAACCATGCTTGGGGAGACTGTCCTGCTTCAATGGCTGTAAAGGCCTGAATGGTCATGGCTGCATTACGCTGTTGTGAGACTCTAATCTTGCATATACACCACAGGCAAACCAAGGTGACCAACACCAGAAGGCCTGCTAACGCTCCCATGCCCGCCCATTCCTTCAGATGATTCATGGCTGCATCAATCTATGATGATAATCGTGTGGCTAGTCCTGCGTCCACTCTGGTAGAATTTACCGTGACAATGGCCACTCTCAGCTATTCCATCGTAGTATCGAATTCTCCAGTCCAATTACCTAAAATATAGCTAGACAATTGTTTAGACAGATTTGCAGCACCGGGAAAATTCTCATGTTGTATGCTAGTGACTCAAAGTCCATCATACTTTCATTGACAGCCAAGTTGAGTGATTTGCCATAGGGTATCAATTTGCTCCTGCACGAGGTCAATCCTCTGATTGAACACCATCAAACCTCCTTTTAGTTGAGCATTAATTCCTTTTTGTACATCTAAGGTATGAGCTACATTGGCAAAAAGGTTATTCATGGTCTGAGCAGTCTGTCCAGTATGACTCATGGCTAATGCCGTGGTGGTAGCTCCAACAGCCGCCAATGAGATGGCAGTAACAATGGCAGCTGTAATTCCAAGATCCCTTTTCTGTGTGAAGAGAGTCATAGTGTGAGGGCATCAACGGGCACAGGCACCCAGCGAGGCAGGCGAGTAACCAGCTAGTAAATTTACTAGCATTACAGCATTGGGCAAAAAAGCAAGTATCATTACCACAATTACTTGGCTCTATCTGGCTAATAATGAATAAAAATGGGGGATATAAACAAACAGGTGTGGGCCTATAGGAAATATTATGAGAAGCCTTAACCCCCTCGTTGGAACATCCTGCATCAGTTCTAGAACTAGTAGTGGTGGTGTCCGAGGTCTGAGTAGGTTCAGGAGACCAATGCCCCCAGGGGGGAGACATGTTCCATGTAAATTGACTAACTCCATATTTTCCTCCACTTTTGAAAGTAATTT
Organism: Meriones unguiculatus; assembly: GCF_030254825.1. Lineage (NCBI taxonomy): Eukaryota > Metazoa > Chordata > Mammalia > Rodentia > Muridae > Meriones > Meriones unguiculatus. The sequence continues at coordinate 101,735,517 of NC_083369.1, read as the reverse complement.
AAGGTTCTTAAATTATTTTTTCCCTTTTTTTAAAAAAATTTTCATCAATTACACTTTATTCATTCTGCATCCCCCCATAAGCCCCTCCCTCCCCTCCCAATCCCACCCTCCCTCCTCCCTCTGCATGCATGCCACTCCCCAAGTCCACTGATAGGGGAGGTTCTTCTCTCCTTTCTGATCTAAGTCCATCAGTTCACATCAAAAGTGGCTGCATTGTCCTCTACTATGGCCTGGTAAGGCTGCTCCCCCTCAGGAGGAGGTGACTAAAGAGAAGGCCAGTCAGTTCATGTCAAAGGCAGCCCCTCTTCACATTACTATGTAACCCAATTGGACTCTGAACTGCCCTTGGCTACATCTGTGCAGGGGTTCTGGGTTATCTCTATGAATAGTCCTTGGTTGGAGTATGAGTCTCTGGGAAGTTCCCTGTGTTCAAATTTTCTGGTTCTGTTGCTCTCCTTGTGGAGACCCTGTCCTCTCCAGCTCTTACTATTTCCCAGTTCTTACATAAAATTCCACTCACTCTGCCCAAAAGTTGCCCATCAGGCTTAGCATCTGCTTTGATAGTCTGTAGAGCATAGGCTTTCAGAGGCCCTCTGTGGTAGGTTCCTAGGTTGTTTCCTGTTTTCTTCTTCTTCTGATGTCCATCCTCTTTGCCTTTCCAGATGGGGATTGGACATTTTAGTTAGGGTCCTCTCTCTTGCTTAGTTTCTTTAGATGCACAGGTTTTAGTGGGTTTCTCCTATGTTATATGTCTATATGAGTGAGTATATACCATGTGTGTCTTTTTGCTTCTGGGACAACTCACTCAGGATGATCCTTTCCAGATCCCACCATTTACCTGCAAATTTCATGATTTCCTTATTTTTCATTGCTGAGTAATATTCCATTGTGTAGATGTACCACATTTTCTGCATCCATTCTTCAGTTGAGGGGCATCTGAGTTGTTTCCAGCTTCTGGCTATTACAAATAAAGCTGCTACAAACATGGTTGAGCAAATTTCCTTTTTCTGTGCTTGAGGCTCTTTTGGATATATGCCTAGGAGTGGTATGGCTGGATCTTGGGGAAGCACTATTCCTAGTTGTCTGAGAAAACGCCAGATTGATTTCCAGAGTGGTTGTACCAGTTTACATTCCCACCAGCAGTGGAGAAGGGTTCCTCTTTCTCCACAACCTCTCCAGCATGTGTTGTCACTTGAGTTTTTGATCTTGGCCATTCTCATGGGTGTAAGGTGAAATCTCAGGGTTGTTTTGATTTGCATTTCCCTAATGGCTAGTGAGGTTGAGCATTTCTTTAAGTGCTTCTCTGCCATTCGGTATTTCTCTACAGAGAGTTCTCTGTTTAGCTCTGTTCCCCATTTTTTAAGTGGGTTACTTGGTTTGCTGCTTTTCAGCTTCTTTAGTTCTTTATATATACTTGATATGAGTCCTCTATCAGATAAAGGGTTGGTGAAGATTCTTTCCCAATCTGTAGGAGGTCGCTTTGTTTTGATGATGGTGTCCTTTGCTTTGCAGAAGCTTTTCAGTTTCTTGAGGTCCCATTTATTGTTTGTTGCTCTTAGAGCCTGAGCTGTTGGAGTTCTGTTCAGGAAGTTTTCCCCTGGTATTCCCCACTTTTATTTCAAGCCGATTTAATGTGTCTGGTTTTATGTTGAGGTCTTTGATCCACTTGGACTTCAGTTTTGTGCAGGGTGATAAGTATGGATCTATTTTCATTTTTCTACATATAGACATCCAGTTGGACCAGCACCATTTGTTGAAGATGCTATCTTTTTTCCATTGTATGGTTTTGGCGTCTTTGTCAAATATCAGGTGTCCATAAGTGTGTGGGTTTATTTCTGGGTCCTCTGTTCGGTTCCATTGATCCACTAGTCTGTTTCTATGCCAGTACCATGCAGTTTTTAAAACTGTTGCTCTATAGTACAGCTTAAGATCAGGGATGGAGATACCTCCGGAAGATCTTTTATTGTAGAGAATTGTTTTAGCAATTCCGGGTTTCTTGTTATTCCATATGAAGTTGAGAATTTTTCTTTCCAGGTCTGTAAAGAATTGTGTTGGTAATTTGATGGGCATTGCATTGAATCTGTAAATTGCTTTTAGTAAGATGGCAATTTTTACTATGTTAATCCTACCAAGCCATGAGCATGGGAGATCTTTCCATCTTCTCATATCTTCTTCTTTTTCTTTCTTCAGAGACTTGAAATTTTTTTCATACAAGTCTTTGACTTCCTTGTTTAGGGTTACTCCGAGGTACCTTATGTAATTTGTGGCTATTGTGAAGGGTGTTGTTTCCCTAATTTCTTTCTCAGCCCTTTTGTCTTTTGTATACAGGAGGGCTACTGATTTTTTTGAGTTAATTTTGTATCCGGCCACTTTGCTGAAGGTGTTTATCAGCTGTAGGAGTTCCCTGGTATTGTTTTTGGGGTCACTCACGTATACTATCATATCATCTGCAAATAGCGATAATTTGACTTCTTCCTTTCCAATTTGTATCTCCTTGATCTCCTTCAACTGTCTTATTGCTCTAGCTGGGACTTCAAGTACTAAATTGAAGAGATATGGAGAGAGTGGGCAGCCTTGTCTTATCCCTGATTTCAGTGGGATTGCTTTAAGTTTCTCTCCATTCAGTTTGATGTTGGCTATAATTTTGCTGTATATCGCCTTTACTATGTTTAGATATGTGCCTTGTATCCTTGATCTCTCTCCAATACTTTAAACATGAATGGATGTTGGATTTTGTCAAATGCTTTTTCAGCACCTAGGGAGATTATCATGTGTTTTTTTTCTTTCAGTTTGTTAATATGGTGGATCACATTGATGGATTTCCATATATTGAACCATCCCTGCATACCTGGGATGAAGCCTACTTGGTCATGGTGGATGATATCTTTGATGTGTTCTTGTATTCGGTTTGCGAGTATTTTGTTGAGCATTTTTTTTCATCAATGTTCATAAGGGAGATTGGCCTGAAATTCTCTTTCTTTGTTGAGTCTTTGTGAGGTTTAGGTACCAAGGTGACTGTGGCTTCATAGAATGATTTGGTAATGTTCCTTCTGTTTCTATTTTGTGGAATAGTTTGTAGAGAATTGGTGTTAGCTCTTCTTTGAGTGTCTGGTAGAATTCTGCACTGAAACCATCAGGTCCTGGGCTTTTTTTTGGATGGGAGACTTTCGATGACTGCTTCTATTTCCTTGGGGGATATAGGACTATTTAATTGATTTACCTGGTCCTGATTTAACTTTGGTAAGTCGAATCGATCAAGAAAATTGTCCATTTCATTTAAATTTTCAAATTTTGTTTCGAATAGACTTTTGAAGTAATTCCTAATGATTGTTTGGATTTCCTCAGTGTCTGTAGTTACATCCCCCTTTTCATTTCTGATTTTGTTGATTTGGATGGTGTCTTGCTGCCTTTTAGTTAGCTTGGCTAAGGGTTTGTCTATCGTTGATTTTCTGAAAGAACCAGCTCTTGGTTTCATTGATTCTTTGAATTGTTTTATTTTTTTCTAATTGATTGATTTCAGCCCTGAATTTGATTATTTCCAGCCGTCTGCTCCTTCTTGGTGTGTCTGCTTCTTCTTTTTCTAGGGTTTTTAAGTGAGCCATTAAGTTGCTTGAATGTGCTGTCTCAAATTTCTTCTTGAAGGCACTTAGTTCTATGAACTTTCCTCTTAGCACTGCTTTCATTGTGTCCCACAAGTTTGGGTATGTTGTGTCTTCATTTTCATTGAGTTCTAGGAAGATTTTAATTTCTTTCTTTATTTCTTCCCTGACCCAGCTGTCTTTTAGTAGCAAGTTGTTCAGTTTCCATGTATGTGTAGGCTTTTTGCTATTTCTGTTGTTACTGAGGTCCAGCTTTATTCCATGGTGATCCGACAGGAAACAAGGGATTATTTCAATCTTCCTGTATTTGTTGAGGCTTGCTTTGTGACCAACTATGTGGTCTATTTTGGAGAAGGTTCCATGAGGTGCTGAAAAGAAGGTAAATTCTTTTGTGTTTGGGTGTAAGGTTCTGTAAATGTCTGTTAGGTCCATTTGATTCATGACCTCTGTTAGAGATATTGTTTCTTTGTTTAATTTCTGTTTTGTTGACCTGTCCTTTGTTGAGAGTGTGGTGTTGAAGTCTCCCACTATTTGTGTGTGGGGATCTATATGTGGTTTAAATTTTATCTATGTTTCTTTCACAAATGTGGGTGCTCTTGTATTTGGGGCATAGATGTTCAGGATTGTGATGTCTTCTTGGTGGAATTTTCCCTTGATGAGTATGAAGTGTCCTTCCCCATCTCTTTTGATTAATTTTGGTTAAAAGACTATTTTATTAGATATTAGAATGGCTACTCCTGCTTGCTTCTTGGGTCCATTTGCTTGAAAAGCCGTCTTCCATCCCTTTACCCTCAGGTAATGTCTATCTTTGTGACTAAGGTGTGTTTCTTGTATACAGCAGATTGCTGGGTTTTGTTTAACCATCCATTCTGTTAGTCTGTGTCTTTTTATTGGAGAATTAAGTCCATTGATATTGAGAGAGATTAATGACCAGTGGCTGTTAAATCCTTTGATTTTGATGTTGGCTGTGGTCATACGGTTGTGGGTTGTGTGCTTGGTTGCTTTTTGTTTTACTGAGGTGAGGTTATTTATTTCCTGTGTTTTCTTGAATGTAGCTAGCTTTCTTGGGTTGTATTTTCCCTTCCAGTGTCTTCTGTAATGCTGGATTTGTATGTAGGTATTGTTGAAATTTGTTTTTGTCATTGAATATCTTGTTTTCTCCGCCTATGAGGACTGAGAGTTTTGCAGGGTATAGTAGCCTGGGCTGACATCTGTGTTCTCTTAGGGTCTGCATGATATCTGTCCAGGCCCTTCTGGCTTTCATAGTCTCTGTTGAAAAGTCAGGTGTGATTCTAATGGGTTTGCCATTATATGTTACTTGGCCTTTTTCTCTTGCAGCTTTTAGTATTTTTTTTCTTTGTTCTGTATACTTACAGTTTTGATTATTATATGGCAGGAGAATTTTCTTTTCTGGTCTAATTTATTGGGTGTTCTATAGGCCTCTTGTATTCTTATTGGCCTCTCCTTTATGTTGGGGAAATTTTCTTCAATGATTTTGTTGAAAATATTTTCTGGGCCTTGGTGCAGGGAATCTTCTTTTTCCTCTTTTCCTATTATTCGTAGGTTTTGTCTTTTTATGTTGTCTTGAATTTTTTGGACGGTCTGTGTCAGGAATTTTTTAGATTCATCATTTTCTTTGACAGATACATCTATTTCTTCCATTGTATCTTCCACACCTGAGATTCTTTCTTCCATTTCTTGTAGCCTATTGGTTATGCTAACCTCTGTAGTTCCTGCTTTCTTCCCTAAGTTCTTTCTCTCCACAATTTCTTCCATTTGTGTTTTTTTTTTTTTTTTTTATTTTTCCAATTCTATCTTCAGGTCTTGAGCTATTTTGTTGGTTTCCTTCCCCTGTCTGACTGTATTTTCATGTTTTTCCGTCAATTCCTTCAGCTGTTTGTTTGAACAATCCACTGTTTCTTTTATTTCATTCAGTGATTTAAGCATTTCCTCTCTAAAGGCTTCATACTTTTTGGCTTCAGCTTCTTCTATTTCTTTTCGTATTTTATTTGTTTCCTCTGTTATCATCTTCTTGAGCATAGATTTTAGGTCGTCTCCTTGAATTTCATTTATGCTGGGGTGTCTAGGACTATTTGCCCCTGGATAACTGGGTTCTGGAGATGCCATAATGCTCTGGCTTTTGTTGGTTGAAGTTTTACGCTGTCCTCTACCCATTGGGCTATCTTAGTTGTTTGAATTTAGTTTCTGGTTGTTCCTGGAGTCTTGTAGTGGAGAGAATCCCTTTGGCAGGAAGATGTTTTTTCCTGAAGGAAGCCTTCCCAGCTTTTTCGGTATAGTCCCTGGATGTCCAGTGTTTTTCAGGAGTTGCTACAGCTCACCTCAGGCCTAGAGACCTGTGTGGTAATTGTGGTCCTGATTAGTCAAGAGGGCTCTCCTCTCACCAGGAGAAGTCCTGGGGGCAGCTGCCCTCCTTCTGGGTTTCTTGCTGTAAATTTAGTGATCAGCTGCGGTAATCTGTGGTGGGTGAGTACTACTCTGGTGTCTTGGGGCACTCAGTTCTGTCTGTTTGCAATCTGCAGTCTGCTAGACTTTCCCTAGGTGACCCCAGCAGCATGGTTTCTTCCTTCTCTGTGGGGTCCTCTCCGGACAGGGGTACTCAGTCCCTGTTGTACTGGGGCGCACAGCTTGTCTGTACCGCTGAGCTGAGCGCAAAGCTCTCTGCGCGCGGCAGGAGCTCGGCTGTGATGGCTGCAGAGACCTTCCAGGGAGAGACTGGGTGACCTGCGATCAGACCTGCAACCCTGCTTCCCCGTGGGTTCCCCCGCAACTGGGACTCCCAGTCTCAGGTACCCTTGTGCCCACGGATCAGCCTGGGAAAGTGGCTGGGATCCGCCCGCTTGCGGCTCCAGCCTGGAGACCCAAAGCCCGCGTTACCCGGGATTTCTCCCGGGTTCTGGCTGGGTAGCGGTGAGTGGACCGGACCGATTCCCACGTCATGGGAGCCTCCCCTCATCTGGGAAACACGATTGATGTAGTTTCAGGGCCCCGAGTTCAGTCTCCTGGTCTCTGCACGGAAAGTGCTGTCCTGCTGCTCAGACGCGCTGTTTTCCCGGCGCCGCCATCTTGTGTACCCAGTTTTTTAATTGGATAACTTGAATTGTTGCTGTTTAACTTGTTGAGTTCTTTTTATATTCTGGATATTAGCTCTCTGTGAGGTAAAGGATTGGTGAAGATCCTTTCCCAGTTTGTTGGCTGTTGTTTGGTTCTGATGACATGTCCTTTGCTTTAAAGAAGCTGTTCAGTTTCATGAGGTCCCATTTGTTGATTGTTGATCTTAGAGAGCTGATTCACATTTTTTTTCTATTCCCCTAGTGTTTCAGAGTTAGCTTAAGAGTCATCTGAGAGAATACTTTTTTCTTTTTTTATTATTATTGTTATTAATTACACTTTATTCATTTTGTATCCCCCCATAAGCCCCTCCCTCCTCCTCTCCCGATCCCACCTTACCTCCCCCTTCTTCACACATGATCCTCCCAAAGTCCACTGATACGGGAGGTCCTCCTCTCCTTCCTTCTGATCTTAGTCTATCAGATCACATCAGGAATGGCTGCATTATCTTCTTCTGTGGCCTGGTAAGGCTGCTCCCCCCTCAGGGGGAGGTGATCAAAGAGCAGACCAATCAGATTATGTCAGAGGCAGTCTCTCTTCCCATTACTTTGTAACCCACTTGGACACTTAACTGCCATGGGCTACATCTATGCATGGGTTCTAGATTATCTCCATGAATAGTCCTTGGTTGGAGTATGAGTCTTTGGGAAGTTCCTTGTGTTCAAATTTTCTTGTTCTGTTGCTCTCCTTGTGAAGTTCCTGTCCTCTCCAGCTCTTGCTATTTTCCCACTTCTTACATAAAATTCCATTCACTCTGCCTGCGTGTTGGCCATCAGGCTCAGCATCTGTTTTGATAGTCTTCAAGGCAGAGGATTTCAGATGCCCTCTGTGTCAGGTTCCTAGGTTGTTTCCTGTTTTCTTCTTCTTCTGATGTCCATCCTCTTTGCCTTTCAGGATGGGGATTGACCGTTTTAGTTAGGGTCCTCTCTTTTGCTTAGTTTGTTTAGATGTACCGATTTTAGAGGGTTTATCCTATGTTGTATGTTTATATGAGTGAGTATATACCGTGTGTGTCTTTTTGTTTCTGGGACAACTCACTCAGGATGATCCTTTCCAGGTCCCAACATTTAGCTGCAAATTTCATGATTTCCTTATTTTTCATTGCTGAGTAATACTCCATTGTATAGATGTACCACAATTTCTGCATCCATTCTTCAGTTGAGGGGCATCTGGGCTGTTTCCAGCTTCTGGCTATTACAAATAAAGCAGCTACAAACATGGTTGAGCAAATGTCCTTTTTGTGTACTTGAGCCTTGTTTGGATATATGCTTAGGAGTCATATGGCTGGATCTTGAGGAAGCGCTATTCCTAGTTGTCTGAGAAAGTGCCAGATTGATTTTCAGAGTGGTTGTACCAGTTTACATTCCCACCAGCAGTGGAGGAGGGTTCCCCTTTCTCCACAACCTCTCCAGCATGTGTTTGTCACTTGAGTTTTTGATCTTGGCCATTCTCATGGGTGTAAGGTGAAATCTCAGGGTTGTTTTGATTTGCATTTCCCTAATGGCTATTGAGGTTGAACATTTTTTAAATGCTTCTCTGCCATTCGATATTCCTCTACAGAGAGTTCTCTGTTTAGCTCTGTTCTCCATTTTTTAAGTGGATTACTTGGTTTGCTGCTTTTCAGCTTCTTTAGTTCTTTATATATACTGGATAGGAGTCCTCTGTCAGATAAAGGGTTGGTGAAGATTCTTTCCCAATCTGTAGGCAGTCGCTTTGTTTTGATGACAGTATTCTTTGCTTTACAAAAGCTTTTCAGTTTCAGGAGGGCCCATTTATTGATTGTTGCTCTTAGAGCCTGTGCTGTTGGTGTTCTGTTCAGGAAGTTCTCTCCTGTACCAATGAGTTCTAGGGTATTCTCCACTTTTTTTCCTAGCCCATTTAATGTGTCTGGTTTTATGTTGAGGTCTTTGATCCACTTGGACTTCAGTTTTGTGCAGGGTGATAAGTATGGTTCTATTTTCATTTTTCTACATGTAGACATCCAGTTAGAGAAGCACCATTTGTTGAAGATGTTATCATTCTTCCATTGTATGGTTTTGGCACCTTTGTCAAAAATCAGTTGTCCATAAGTGTGTGGGTTTATTTCTGGGTCTTCTCTTCACTTCCATTGATCCACCATTCTGTTTCTATGCCAGTACCATGCAGTTTTTATAACTGTTGCTCTATAGTACAGCTTGAGATCAGGGATGGAGATACCTCCAGAAGATCTTTTATTGTAGAGGATTGTTTTAGCAATTCTGGGTTTCTTGTTATTCCATATGAAGTTGAGAATTTTTCTTTACAGATCTGTAAAGAATTGTGTTGGCAGTTTGATTGATGGGAATTGCATTAAATCTGTAGATTGCTTTTGGTAAGATGGCAATTTTTACTATGTTAATCCTGCCAAGCCACGAGCATGGGAGGTCTTTCCATCTTCTGATATCTTCTTCTAATTCTTTCTTCAGAGACTTGAAATTTTTTTCATACAAGTCTTTGACTTGCTTGGTAAGGGTTACACCAAGGTACTTTATGTCATTTGTGGCTATTGTGAAGGGTGTTGTTTCCCTAATTTCTTTCTCAGCCCCTTTGTCTTTTGTATACAGGAGGGCTACTGATTTTTTTGAGTTAATTTTGTATCCGGCCACTTTGCTGAAGGTGTTTATCAGCTGTAGGACTTCCCTGGTAGAGTTTTTGGGGTCACTCACGTATACTATCATATCATCTGCAAATAGTGATAATTTGACTTTTTCCTTTCCAATTTGTATCTCCTTGATCTCCTTCAACTGTCTTATTGCTCTAGCAAGGACTTCCAGCACTATGTTGAAGAGATATGGAGAGAGTGGGCAGCCTTGTCTTGTCCCTGATTTCAGTGGGATTGCTTTAAGTTTCTCTCCGTTTAGTTTGATGTTGGCTATAGGCTTGCTGTATATCGCCTTTACTGTGTTTAGATATGTGCCTTGTATCTCTGATCTCTCCAATACTTTAAACATGAATGGATGTTGGATTTTGTCAAAGGCTTTTTCAGTACCTAGGGAGATTATCATGTGGTTTTTTTCTTTCAGTTTGTTAATATGGTAGATCACAGTGATGGATTTCTGTATATTGAACCACCCCTGCATACCTGGGATGAAGCCTACTTGGTCATAGTGGATAATATCTTTGATGTGTTTTTGGATTTGGTTTGGAAGTATTTTAAGTATTTTTGCATCAATGTTCATGAGGGAGATTGGCCTGAAATTCTCTTTCTTTGTTGAGTCTTTGTGAGGTTTAGGTACCAAGGTGACTGTGGCTTCATAGAATGAGTTTGGTAATGTTCCTTCTGTTTCTATTTTGTGGAATAGTTTGAAGAGAATTGGTGTTAGCTCTTCTTTGAAGGTCTGGTAGAATTCTGCGCTGAAGCCATCTGGTCCTGGGCTTTTTTTGGATGGGAGACTTTTGATGACTGCTTCAGTTTCTTTGGGGGATATAGGACTATTTAGTTGATTTACCTGGTCCTCGTTCAGCTTTGGTAAGTTGAATCGATCAAGAAAATTGTTCATTTCATTTAGATTTTCAAAGTCCTAATGATTGTTTGGATTTCCTCAGTGTCTGTAGTTATGTCCCCCTTTTTATTTCTGATTTTGTTGATTTGGATGGTGTCTCTGCCTTTTAGTTAGCTTGGATAAGGTTTTGTCTATCTTGTTGATTTTCTCAAAGAACCAGCTCTTGGTTTCATTGATTCTTTGAATTGTTTTATTTGTTTCCAATTGATTGATTTCAGCCCTGATTTTGATTATTTCCAGCCGTCTGCTCCTTCGTGGTGTGTCTGCTTCTTCTTTTTCTAGGGTTTTTAAGTGAGCCATTAAGTTGCTTGAATGAGCTGTCTCGAATTTTTTCTTGAAGGCACTTAGTGCTATGAAGTTTCCTCTTAGCACTGTTTTCATTGTGTCCCACAAGTTTGGGTATGTTGTGTCTTCATTTTCATTGATTTTTAGAAAGACTTTAATTTCTTTCTTTATTTCTTCCCTGACCCACCTGTCATTTAGTAACAAGTTGTTCAGTTTCCATGTGTGTGTAGGCTTTTTGCTATTTCTGTTATTGTTGAGGTCCAGCTTTATTCCATGGTGATCAGACAAGATACAGGGGATTATTTCACTCTTCTTATATCTGTTGAGGCTTGCTTTGTGGCCAACTATATGGTCTATTTTGAAGATGCTGAGAAGAAGATAAATTCTTTTGTGTTTGGGTGTAAGGTTCTGTAAATGTCTGTTAGGTCCATTTGATTCATGACCTCTGTTAGAGATATTGTTTCTTTGTTTAATTTCTGTTTTGTTGACCTGTCCTGTGTTGAGAGTGGGGTGTTGAAGTCTCCCACTATTAATGTGTGCGGATCTACATGTGGTTTAAATTTTATCAATGTTTCTTTAACAAATGTGGGTTCTCTTGTATTTGGGGCATAGATGTTCAGGATTGTGATGTCTTTCTGGTGGAATATTCCTTTGATGAGTATGGAGTGTTCTTCCCCATCTTTTTTATTAATTTTGGTTGAAAGTCTATTTTATCAGATATTAGAATGGCTACTCTTGCTTGTTTCTTGGGTCCGTTTGCTTGGAAAGTCGTCTTCCAACCCTTTACCCTCAGGTAATGTCTATCTTTGTTTCTTAGGTGTGTTTCTGGTGTGCAAGAAATTGCTGGGTTTTGTTTACGTATCCTTTACATGTCCATTCTGTTAATCTGTGTCTTTTTATTGGACAGTTGAGTCCATTGATATTGAGAGAGATTAATAAACAGTGGCTGTTAGATCCCTTGATTTTGATGTTGGCTGTGTTCATCAGGTTGTTGTTTGGTTGCTTTTTGTTTTACTGTAGTAAAGTTAATTATTTCCTGTGTTTTCTTGTAATAAGCTAATTTTTTGAGGTTGTATTTTCCCTTCCAGCATCTTGTGTAATGCTGAATTTGTTTGTAGGTATTGTTGAAATTTTTATTGAATATCTTGTTTTCTCCGTCTTTGAGAACTGAGAGTTTTGCGGGGCATAGTAGCCTGGGCTGACATCTGTGTTCTCTTAGGGTCTGCATGATATCCTTCCAGGCCCTTCTGGCTTTCATAGTCTCTGTTGAAAAGTCAGGTGTGATTCTAATGGGTTTGCCATTATATGTTACTTGGCCTTTTTCCCTTGCAGCTTTTAGTATTTTTTCTTTGTTCTGCATACTTACTGTTTTGATTATTATGTGGTGGGAGGATTTTCTTTTCTGATCAAATTTGTTGTGTGTTCTGTAGGCCTCATGTATTTTAATTGGCCTCTCCTTTATGTTGGGGAAATTTTCTTCAATGATTTTGTTGAAAATATTTTCTGGGCCTAGGAGAAGGGAGTCTTCTTTTTCTTCTATACCTATTATTCTTAGGTTTTGTCTTTTCATATCGTCTTGGATTTCTTGGAAGGTCTGTGTCAGGAATTTTTTGGATTTAATATTTTCTTTGACAGATACATCAATTTCGTCCATTGTATGTTCTACACCTGAGATTCTTTCTTCCATCTCTTGTAGTCTGTTGGTTATGCTTACCTCTGTAGTTCCTGTTTTCTTCCCTAGATTCTTCCTCTCCATTATTTCCTCCATTTGTGTTGTCTTTAATTTTTCCAGTTCTATCTTCAGGTCTTAAGTTGTTTTGTTTACTTCCTTCACCTGTCTGATTGTACTTTCCTGTTTTTCTTTTAGTTCTTCAACTCTGTTTCTTTTATTTCATTCAATGCTTTAAGCATTTCCTTTTTAAAGGCCACAAACTTTTTGGCTGCAACTTCCTCTATTTCTTTACAGATGGCAATATTCTGTTTGAGTTTATCTTCCTCTATGTCTTTACGAATCTTATTTGTTTCCTCTGTTATCATCTTCATGAGCATACTTGTTAGGTCATCTTCTTGGATTTCAGTTATGGTGGGGTGTCCAGGGCTACTTGCCCCTGGGTAACTGGGTTCTGGAGATGCCATATTGCTCTGTCTTTGTTGCTTGAGCTTTTACGCTGGCCTGTACCCATTGTGCTATCTTAGGTGTTTGGGGTTATTTTCTGGTGGTTCCTGGGGATCCTGTGGTGGAGAGAATCCCCTTTGCAGAAAGCTGTTTTTTCCTGAAGGATGTCTTCTCAGCTTTTTGGGTATAGTCCCTGGGTGGTTGGCGCTTTTTCAGGAGTTGCTGCTGCTCACCTCAGAGATACAGACCTGAGTGGTAACTGTCGTCTTTGTTAGTCGAGAGCGTTCTCCTCTCATCCAGGGAAGTCCTGAGGACAGCTGCCCTGTTTCTGGGTTTCTTGCTGTAAATTTAATGATCAGCTGCTGCGATCCAGTTGGACATCTGGTGCGTAGCAACTGTTTGTGCCTGTGTCTGGAGCACACCTTATTGATGGCGGCTCGGCCCCACTGGTCAGCTAGACTTTTTCCAGGGAAAGATTGGGTGATTTAAGTCAGTATAGTTTCCTTCCTTCCCTGTGGATTCTCTGGAGACAGGGACTCCCAGTCTCTTTTTTTTGCCCTGGTGTGTACTGCTCAGTCTCTGCCAGCTGGCTGGCTGCAGAAACTGCCTGTGTCTGGAGCATAGCTGAGTGATGGCGGCTCAGTCTCCACCAGCTGTCTGGCGCACAGAAACTGCCTGTGTCTGCCTTTGCAGCCTTTGGGAGCCTGGGAGTCTGCCTAAACTGGGTAATTTTTCCGAGACCTTTTTGGAGTGGGGGTGTTGCTGCGTGCTCTGAGATCAGAGCAGCCGTTTCCCTTCCTGTGTTTTGCACTGGACAGTGAAACTCATTCGCTGGTGCCCTGGGGCCCACAGTTCTATCTCAGGCGGTGAATCGGGTGCACAGGCAGGGCTCTGTGCTGGAGCCTGGGTTCCTGGCTCTGGCTCCGGGCTGGCTCCTGGGGCACCCATGGAACCCGAGTCTTTTCCAGGGGATGTCTGGGTGACCTAAGGTTGGTCCCAATAGTTTCTTGTACCTTGGGGTTATCTCTCGACTGAAAATTCCAGTCTCTGATAGTGTGGTGTGCACGGTTCAGTCTGGGACCGTGACCAGAGACACTGGCTTGGGGCTCTGGGCTGGGGCTGGGGCTGGGGCTGGCGGCCGGCAGCCAAGAGTCTGGCAGAACCGGGATCTCTTCTGCGGTTTAGCCGGGTGAGTTAAAAGCTGATTGAATCTCCCACCGTGGGGTATCCTCTCACCTGGGAAACACAATGACTGTGTTTTATGGCCGCGAGTTCTGCTTGCTGATCACTGTGCTGATCCTGCTGCTGCTGCTCAGAATGAGAGTCCTCCCGGCGCCGCCATCTTGCCCTGCCTCTCCTAAGGATACTTTTTTAATCCTTGAGCCTGTACTTGGTACCATGGTTGTTCTCTTGCATTTCAATGACATCATGGCCTCCTCTTTATATCTGATCTATCTATTCTCAATTTGTAGATATGATCTCCTTGTTAAGAAGGACATTTTAAAGTTCATGTTCATTCACAAAAGGATTTCCATGAGATACAAGAGAACAAGATCTGTGAACTAAACCCTCTATTAATGAATATTTTCTATGGCAGAATAATCCCTGCAAAGAAAGGATATAAACAAGCCATTGCCTTGGAAATATTATGTTTTCTTTCTACTGTATCTGTATGCAAAATTTCCTTAGTAAAAACTCTAATTTTCTTTGTGATCAAAAATGGCAGAAGTTGATGATAAAAAGCTGAACAGAGGTCTCTCAAATGGGAAGAAATTAAATTTTTGAGTGGTTTTATTAGGAGTAAAAATGATCTATTTAATACTTACACACTATGCTGTAAACTACTTGTAGCAGAAATGATTTAGATCCCCTGGAGTTATTGTAATGATCAGCTCCTTAGATATTTTTGCAAGAGTAATTGTGCTTTTCATGACCTTACACTTTTGATTCAAGAATTTTGAAGTCTGAAACTGAATACATGTTTTGGAACTAGATCTGCCCTTTGTCAGGATTAGTGTACTGGAGCCCTTTAGACAAGACCTTCTTATCACTCATGTCAGAAACAGAAACACATGACAGGATTTTTAGCAGCAGAGAATGGAAGAAAGCAGATAATGCTAGCTCTTTTTCAGTCCAGAAAAACTATCAGTAAAAGAGCTGTGTGCTCGATGGTGAGGAGGATACCACACACCATGGGAGAAACCCATGCAAAATCCCTCTATGGTCAACAAACACAGTGGCACCAGAGAAGATTTTGCTAAAGGACCACCAGTCATATTTGATCCCTATAATCCTCCACAGCAGGACCCAAAATTTCAGGAATAACTGACGGAAGGTGGTGCACATGGATGTAGTCAAGCTATATTGCTCATGCTAAAGGAAGTTGGCAGAGTGCCGACCATTGAGCACAAAATCTGAAAAAAACACTATAATTGTTTCCTAATAGAAAAGGGACCGAAGTATTATTATTTAGCCTTGAGGTTCTGAGGCCATGCCAAATGTTGTCTTAGATCTCAGTGTTAGACTCATAGGATAATATACTTTATAGCTAGGGATAGGGAAAGGAGAATAATAGAGCTAGAGTATTGTTCAAATAGGTAATGACCCTGGAAGGCACTGCTCTCTGGAAGCTAGATAAGCATAAGGGACAAACAAAGAGGAGAGAAAGATATAAGAGGGTGAAATTAGTGTACTAATTTCTTTAGTACAGCCTTCCTCTGCATTCCAGGGCATGCTTCACTGGGCAGGAAGCATGCCCTGTGAAGGCTATCATTCCCAGTTCCCTAAACTGGTTGTGTTAGTGCAGGATTAAAAACCATGTAGAAGTTAATATTTCAAGTTGAGATGCTCATAGAATGTTAAAGGACAAATATGAAGATTATTGCTGTATCTTTCCTAACGCACAGAACAACACATACTTCAATTCAATAAATGTATTCTGAACTATATTTTGTAAATGTGAGGCACTCTAATTATAGCACAGAGTAGTGCCAGCTAAATGGTGTATCCCATACGCATGGATATGTAGCATCTCACCTTAGAAAATAGAGGCATGAAGAGGGACTAAGAACTGTGGGTCACATTTTGGTGACAAGTAAAAGACATGTAGAAAAGTACCAGGAAATGAGACTCTAAAGCTAGTCACACAGCTCTCATTATGAACACAAGTTTGACTGCATCACATACAATATTGTAGAAGTGTGGAAGGAAGTTAGGCCATTTTATTTCTATGAGTAGGGATTATGTGTAGTAGTAAGAAGAAGCAGAAGCAGTATTGACAAATGTATCAGAGAGCTCTACTGAATACTTGGTAATAGAGAGAATTTTGGGGATGAAGCGAAGAGGAAACAAAGATTACAATGAGTTTTTAGGCCTGGTTGAAAATATGAATTATCACTCATAGAAATACATAGCATCATTGATTCACAAGGGGAGATGGTTTTTGTGGTTTTGATTGTTGTTCTTTTAGTGTTGGTTAAGTGAGTGAAGATATAAAAAAATGTTGTTGGAAATGTGAAATGGAACAAGGAGAGATCTCACTATAACACTGTCTACAAAGCCATCGACTTTCTCTATCCCAATGTTTGCCTCCTTCAATTTACAGCATTTTTGTAGTGAGTTTCTGTTAGTCTTATGCAGACCCTTGTATAACTGTAAAAATCACGGGTTCATAATACCTTAAAAACTAGTTAACTTATGATTGGATAACAAGTGGATCACATTCAGAGAGGTGATCATGTTAGTCACTGAGGAGAAAATCCAGATGTTGCAGTCCTAACACAAGTACTTCAGAATACATCCTTATTCAGAGATAGGGTATTTTCAGAGGCAATCAAGTTAACATCAAGTCAGTAGAGCAGATCCTAATGAGTAGGTTTTTATGAGAAAGTGTGAATTTGGAAACAAAACAAAACAAAACAAAACAAAACAAAACAAAAATCCGTGGGTATAGGGCAGATATTGTGAAGAGGCAGATGGCCACACTAGTTAGAGGAACATGCTGTAGATTCTCCCTCAGAGGCTCAAAGGTAACCAACACAGCAGCAGCTGGGCAGATGGCTCAGTGAAGAGAAGCACTTGCTGTGTAGGCATGAAGACCTGAGTTGGAGGTCTCTGGCACCCATGTGGAAAATCTAGGTATGTTCACATACTTTAGGAGTAAATGGGTAAAAAAGGGAAGATTGGTGGGGATTCCTGGGCCTTGCTACTTGTCCTCAGACTTGTTAGAGAACAACTACCAAGACTACTTCTATTAGAATGAACATGCTAGGAAAGTGGAAGAGACAAAGAACATAGCACTGATCAGGACTGGCAAGGTGTCATCAGCCTTACAAATAATGCCCTAGTACTAGGACTATAGTTCAGTGGTACAACACTTAACTACCTTGTGTGAAGTCCTAAGTTCATCCACTAGTATACCACAAACACTTCCAGCACTACTACAACAGAACTACCAAATATGCTCAAATCTAAGTATTGTAACATGCAGTCAGATTACTCACTTAAACTGTGATTATCTTAACCCAGGGGAGAAGTCTCTACTAGATTTAGAAATATGAATCATCTGTTATTATAATGACTAGAATATGAGAACTCCCGAGTCACTACAAACAAAATGGGTACATTGATATTCATGCATGATTTTCTTGGCTTCTGCTAAAATGCTCCCTCTGCTCACAATTCATGGGTCAGAAATAGCCATTGGTGCCTACTCAACTGTAATAGTGGAGCACATATACTTTGCACATCAGGGAGAATCTGCAAACTAGGTACTAGTGGGTAAATACTAGAGAGTCAGTCATGTTTGCTATGGAAGGAGGTAGCTGAAGCCTGGCACAGCAGTGAGTATATGAGCAGGCCAAGAGAAAGGTCATACAGAAAGAATTTAAAAAAAGGTAAGAGAAGAGAAAAAACAGTGAAATCCAATACAATGCAATTCTAGAAGAGGCATGTGGACAAGATCACTGAGTAAGGTGGACTTAACCTTGGAAAGGAGACATGCATTGCTTCCTTTAATATATACATGAGGGCTGTATATTGGAAATATACAAAGAACTTAAACTAAACATCAAGAAATCAAATAATACAACTAAAAATGGAGTAGAGAACTAAACCAAGAATTCACCACAGAAGAATCTCGAATGGCTGAGAAGCAATTAAAGAAATGTTCAATGTCTTTAGCCATCAGAGAAATGCAAATCAAAATGACTCTGAGATTTCACATACACCCTTCCAAATGGCTAAGATCAAAAACTCAAGTGACAACACATGCTAGTGAGGATGTGGAGAAAAGGGAACACTTCCTCATTGCTGGTGGGAGTGCAAACTTGTACAATCTCTCTGGAAATCAATCTGGTGTTTTCTCAGAATATTGGGAATAGTTCTATCTTAGGACCCAGCTATACCACTCCTGGGCATATACCTAAAAGATGCTCCACCATACAAAAAGGACGTGTGCTCAACTATGTTTTCACTGCTATGTTTATAATAGCCAGAAACTGGAAACAACCTCCTAGAGATCCCTTAACCGAAGAACAGATGCAGAAATTGTGGTACATTCACACAATGGAGTACTACTCAGCTATTAAAAATAAGGACATAATGACATTTGCAGGCAAATGGATGAAACCAGAAAAGATCATCCTGAGTGAGCTAACCCAGAAAGACACACAGGGTATGTACTCACTTATAAGCAGATATTAGCCATATCATACAGAATAACCATACTACAATTCACAGACCCAAAGAAGCTAAGTTACAAAGAGGGTCCAAGGCGGGGGGGGGGGTTTGCCGGAATGTCACTCTGAAGGGGGACAGGAGAGGTAGATGAAGAAAGAGAATTGGGCAAGAGATGGAAAGGGAAGGAAAACAAGGGTAGAGAGAACAGGGGTGGGAGGTGAAAGGGCTGGGAACAAGAGGCAAAACTGAGGGGAACATCTCTGTCAAGCTGGAGGCCTGCAAATGGCTAGGCTCCTGGAGGATCTGGGTGTGACTCTAGCTGACACTCCTAACAGGGGTGGACATGAAGACTGAAGTGATCACTTCCTAGCCAGGCAGGACTAGTGGAAGGAGGGTTAAAACAACCCACCAACAAAACCTTTCATCCAAAATACCCTGCCTCCAGGAAGTACAGTGATAAAGAGGGATCAAAGATTGAGGGAATGTCCAACCAATAATTGGCCCAACCTGAGACCCACCCCAGGGTAGAGAGGCAGCCCCTGACAATATTAATGATACTCTGCTGTGCTTGCAGACAGGAGCCTAACTTGACTGTCATCTGGGAGGCTCCAGCCAGCAGTGGATCCAGACAGATGCTGGGACTTGAAGCCAAACATGAGGCAGAGATGCAGGGGTCCTTTGGAAGTGTAATGGGAAAGATGAAAGGACAAGGAGGGGACAAGAACCCCACAAGAAGACCAACAGAGATGACTAACCCAGTCCCATGAGGGCTTATAGAGACTGAGACATCAAGACATCAACTAAGGAGCATGGATGATCTGGACCTCGGCACCCTGCATATACATGGCTGATGGGTAGCTCGGTGTTCATATGGGGCAGCTGGCAAGTGGAGGGGGGGGGTGCTGTTTCTAACATGGAGTCTATCTCCCTGGCAGGGCTGCCTTGCCTGGCCTCAGAGGATGAGGATATACTCAATCCTGATGTGACTTGATGCCCTGGGGAGGGTTGATATCAGGGAGAGGGGGTTTCCTTTGACATGTACAATAAATAAACTGAAATAAAAAAGGGACGAAAAGAAAAAAAATGAAGTATATGAGCAGAAGAAGGGGAATATATTGTTGGGCCGAAAACTTTCTCATGATCATTATTAGGAATATTATTCTGAGACTTGACCTGTCCTTTCCTTCTCCTTTCCAGATGTCTATTTACAGTTCTTTCATATGAGAGTTTAGACAGTTCCAGCAGTTCCAAAATTAATACAAGATGATTAGTCAACAGGACTGAATTAGCTTTCAAAAGTCCATTCCATTTTTCACTTCTTAAAGGAAAAGTTCAGAGTTGAATTAAAGTTCATATTTCAGTACTCACAGACTGCCATAGGCTGGCAGTCTGGTTTTCCCTTTTGGAAGTGCATTGTCTTGTTAATGTTTCTGGCATAGAAACATAGCATTACTCCTGGAATATTAACTATACTGGCTTATATAAAGAATGATGCTCCTGCTTCTGCTATATTTACTGTTCAGAGTCATGAGACTCACAATTCTAGTATTTCAAGAGAACTTGACCTATGACCATAAAAACTGACCAAAGTAAAGGAGAAATTGTCTTCTAATTTTAGAAGCATGCACGAAATTTGATTAGGCAGTCACTGGAGTCATTCTTCTGCTATTTCTCACGGCTAACCTAGTTCTCTTATCTCACCTTTGAAATATCTGACCTATTATTTTCTTCAACTGAAGAACATGGCTTTAGGAAGAGATTCAGGAAAGAGAAGCTTTGTTGAACATGGAATATAATAGTACAAGCCCTGATATAGACAAAAAATATTATTATAATGTTCTAAAGTTTTTATTGGTCCAAAATGTTTATCTCTTGTACCATCACAAAGATTTGTAAATTTTTTCTTTTATTTATTCACTTTACATACTGATTGCAGACCCATCCCTCCTCGACTTCCAGTACAAGTGTCTCTTCCCATGTAACCATCTCCCCTTCTTCTCAGAGATGGAAGCTAACCCCACCCACGTGCCATTCAGATATTCTACTTCATGTCACACCAGAACGAAGTCCATGAACTATGCAACGAGCCTCATGTGTAAACCTGGTCTTGAGAAAAATGAATACCTTTTCCTAATTAATGTGAACATTATGAACTGCTGGCAGAAAGGAGGGAGGTAGGGTATGACTCCAGCTGAGAAATCTCACCTTATATTTTAAAATATCATTTCTGTTTCTGATCTAATAGCCAAAAACTTACCATATTCATTAACAATAGAATTTATGATAAACAAAATGTTTTTTAAAATACTTTTTTATTTTAATTTTTATTAATTACGCACTTTACTCAATTAATTACTCAATTATTCACTTTGTATCCCACCCATAGCCTCCTCCCTCCTCCTCTCCCAATACTACCCTCCCTCCCTTTTCTCCACCCATGCCCCTCCCCAAGTCCACTAGTAGGGGAGGTCTTCCTCTCCTTCCTTCCGATCCTAGTCTATCAGGTCTCATCAGGAGTGGCTGCATTGTCTTCTTCTGTGGCCTGGTGAGGTTGCTCCCCGCTCAGGGGGAGGTGATCAAAGAGCAAGCCAATCAGTTCCTGTCAGAGACAATCCCTGTCTCCATTACTATGGAACCCACTTAGACACTGAACTGCCATGGGCTACCTCTGTTCAGGTTACAGGCCATCTCCATGAGTGGTCCTTGGCTGGAGTATCAGTTTCAGGAAAGACACCTGTGCCCAGACTTTCTGGATCTGTTGTTCTCCCTGTGGAGCTCCTGTCCCCTCCAGGTCTTTCTATCTCCCCCTTCTTTCATAAGATTCCCTGCACTATGCCCAAAGTTTGGCTATGAGTCTCAGCATTTGCCTTGATACCCTGCAGGGTGGACCCTTTCAGAGGCCTACTGTGGTAGACTCCTAACTTATTCCCTGTTTTCTTCCTCCTCCGAGGTCCATCCTCTTGGCCTTTCAGAATGGGGATTGAGCATCTTAGCCAGAGTCCTCCTTCCTGATTAGCTCCCTTAGGTGTACAGATTTTAGTATTCTTATTCTATATTATATGTCTAATATCCACTTATTAGTGAGTGTATACCTTGTGTGTCTTTCTGCTTCTGGGATACCTCGATCAGGATGATCTTTTCCAGTCCCATCATTTGCCTGAAAATTTCATGATTTCCTTGTTTATTTTTTATTGCTGAGTAATATTCCATTGTGTAGAAATACCACAATTTCTGTATGCATTCCTCGACTGAGGGACATCTGGTTTGTTTCAAGCTTCTGGCTATTACAAATAAAGTTGCTTACAAACGTGGTTGAGCAAATGTCCTTATTATGTACTTGAACATCTTTTGGATATATGCCTAGGAGTGTTATAGCTGGATCTTGAGGAAGCGCTATTCCTAATTTTCTGAGAAAGTGGCAGAGTGATTTCCAGAGTGGTTGTACAAGTTTACATTCACACCAGCAGTGGAGGAGGGTTCCCCTTTCTTTTTAAACTCTCCTACATGTGTTATCACTTGAGTTTTTGATCTTTGACTTTCTGATGTGTGTAATGTGAAATCTCAGGGTCGTTTAATTTGCATTTCCCTGATGACTAAGGACTTTGAGCATGTCTTTAAGTGTTTTTCGGCCATTTGATATTCCTCTATTGAGAATTCTCTCTTTAGCTCTGTACCCCATTTTCTTTAATTGGATTATTTGTTTGTTGGTGCTTAACTTGTTGAGTTCTTTATATATACTGGATATTAGCCCTCTGTCAAATATAGGGTTGGTGAAGATTCTTTCCCAAACTGTATCTAGTCATTTTGTTTTGATGACAGTGTCCTTTGCTTTACAAAAGCTTTTCAGTTTCATGAGGCCCCATTTATTGATTGTTGCTCTTAGAGCCTATGTTGTTGGTGTTCTGTTCAGGAAGTTGTCTCCCGTGTTAATGAGTTCAAGGCTCTTCCCCACTTTTTCTTCTAAGCGGTTTAGTGTTTCTGGTTTTTTTTATTGAGGTCTTTGATCCACTTGGACTTTAGTTTTGTGCAGGGTGATAAGTATGGATCTATTTGTATTTTTCTACAGGTAGACATCCAGTTAGACCAGCACCATTTGTTGAAGCTGCTGTCTTCTTTCCATTGAATGGTTTTAACATCTTTGTCAAATATCAGGTGTCCAAAAGTGTATATATTTCTTTCAGGGTCTTCTATTCGATTCCATTGATCCACCATTCTGTTTCTATGCCAGTACCATGCAGTTTTTAGTATTGCTGCTCTATAGTACAGCTTGAGATGAGGGATGGAGATACCTCCTGAAGATCTTTTACTGTAGAGAATTGTTTTAGCAATTCTGGATTTCTTGTTATTCCATATGAAGTTGAAAATTTTTCTTTCCAGGTCTGTAAAGAATTGTGTTGGTAATTTGATGGGAATTGCATTGATACTGTAGATTGCTTTTGGTAAGATGGCCATTTTTACTATGTTAATCCTGCCAAGCCATGAGCATGGGAGATCTTTCCATCTTCTGATATCTTCTTCTAATTCTTTCTTCAGAGACTTGAAAATTTTTTTCATACAAGTCTTTGACTTCCTTGTTTATGGTCACAACTAGGGTTCATTATGACCTTTGTGGCTACTGTGAAGGGTGTAGTTTCTCTAATTTCATTCTCAGCCCTTTAGTCATTTGTATTCAGGAGGGCTTCTCATTTTTTGAGTTAATTTTGTATCCAGCCACTTTGCTGAAGGTGTTTATCAGCTATAGGAGTTCCCTGGTAGAGTTTTTGGGGTCACTCACGTATACTATCATATCATCTGCAAATAGTGATACTTCGACTTCTTTTCTGATTTGAATCCTCTTGATCTCCTTTAGTTGTCTTATTGTTCTAGCTAGGACTTCAAGTACTATGTTGAAGAGATATGGAGAGTGGGCAGCCTTGTCTTGTCCCTGATTTCAGTGGAATTGTCTTAAGTTTCTCTCTGTTCAGTTTGCTGTATATCGCCTTTACTATGTTTAGGTATGTGTCTTGTATCCCTGATCTCTCCAATACTTTAAACATGAACTGGTGTTGGACTTTGTCAAATCCTTTTTTGGCATCTAAGGAGACAATCATGTGGATTTTGTCCTTCAGTTTGTTTATATGGTGGATTACATTAATGGATTTTTGCATATTGGACCATCCCTGCATGCCTGGGATGACGCCTACTTGGTTGTAGTAGATGATATCTCTGATGTGTTCTTGGATTCTGTTTGCAAGTGTATTTTGTTGAGTATTTTTGCATCAATGTTCATAAGGGAGATTGGCCTGAAATTCTCTTTCTTTGTTGGGTCTTTGTGAGGTTTAGGTACCAAGGTGACTGTGGCTTCATAGAATGAGTTTGGTAGTGTTCTTCTGTTTCTATTTTGTGGAATAATTTGAAGAAAATTGGAGTTAGCTCTTCTTTGAAGGTCCGGTAGATTTCTGTGCTGAAAACATCTGGCCTTGGGTTTTTTTTTTTTTTGCATGGGGGATTTTGATGACTGCCTGCTTCTGTTTCCTTAGGGGATATAGGACTATTTAATTGATTTACCTGGTCTTGATTCAGCTTTGGCAAGTGAAATTGATCAAGAAAATTGTCCATTTCATTTATATTTTCAAGTTTTGTGGTGTATAGGCTTTTGAAGTAAGACTAAATGATTGTTTGGATTCCTTCAGTGTCTGTAGTTATATCCCTCTTTTCATTTCTGATTTTGTTGATTTGTATGGTGTCTCTTTGCTTTTTAGTTAGTTTGGCTAAGGGTTTGTCTCTCTTGTTGATATTCTCAAAGAACCAGCTCTTGGTTTCATTGATTCTTTGAATTGTTTTATTTGTTTCTAAATGATTGATTTCAGCCCTGAAACTGATTATTTCCAGCCGTCTGCTCCTTTTTGGTGTATCTGCTTTTTTTCCCCCCTAGGGCTTTTAGTTGAGCCATTAAGTTGTTTGAATGAGACGTTTTAAATTTCTTTTTGAAGGCTCTTAGAGCTATGAACTTTCCTCTTAGCACTCCTTTCATTGTGTCCTGTAAGTTTGGGTACGTTTTGCCTTCATTTTCATTGAATTCTAGGAAGACTTTAATTTTTTCCTTTATTTCTTCTCTGACCCAGTTGTCATTTAATAGCAAGTTGTTCAGTTTACATGTGTGTGTAGGCTTTTTGCTATTTCTGTTGTTGTTGAGGTCCAGGATCCATGGTGATCAGAAAGGAAACAAGGGATTATTTCAATCTTCTTGTATCTGTTGAGTTTTGTATTTTGACCAACTACATGGTCTATTTTGTAGAAGGTTCCATGAGGTGCTTAGAAGAAGGTAAATTCTTTTGTGTTTGGGTGAATGGTTCTGTAGATCTCTGTTAGGTTCATTTGATTAATAATCTCTGTTAGTGTTATTGTTCCTTTGTTTAATTTTTGTTTTGTTGACCTGTCCTTTGTTGAGAGAGGGGTGTTGAAGTCTCTCACTATTAATGTGTGAGAATCTATGTGTGGTTTAAGTTTTATAATGTTTCTTTTACAAATTTCGGTGCCCTTGCATTTGGGGCATAGATGTTCAGTATTGTTATATCTTCCTGGTGGAATTTTCCCTTGATGAGTGTGAAGTGTCCTTTTCCATAACTTTTGATTAATTTTGATTGAAAATCTACTTTATTAGATATTAGGATGGCTACTTCTGCTTGCTTCTTGGGTCCATTTGCTTGGAAAACCATCTTCTAGCCCTTTACTCTCAGGTAATGTCTATCTTTGTGACTTAGGTGTATTTCTTGTATGCCACAGATTGCTGGGTTTTGTTTACACATCCATTCTATTAATCTGTGTCTTTTTATTAGAGAATTGAGTCCATTGATGTTGAGAGAGATCAATGACCAGTGGCTGTTAGATCCTTTGATTTTGATATAGGTTGTGGTAGTGTGTTTGTGTGCTTAGCTGCTTTTAGCTTTGCTGTAGTGAGGTTATTTATTTCCTGTGTGTTCTTCTAAGTAGCTAGTTTTTTGGGGTTGTATTTTTCCTTCTAGATCCTTCTAGTATCTTTTGTAATGCTGGATTTGTGTGTAGGTATTATTGTTATTTCTCTTTGTCATTGAAAATCTTGTTTTCTCCGTCTATAATTACTGGGAGTTTTGCTGGGTATAGTAGCCTAGGCTGACATCTGTGTTCTCCTAGGGTCTGCATGATATCTCTCCAGGCCTTCCTGGCTTTCATAGTCTGTTGAGAAGTCAGATGTGATTCTGATGGGTTTGCCATTATATATTACTTGGCCTTTTTCCCTTGCAGCTTTTAGTATTTTTTCTTTGTTCTGTATACTTACTGTTTTGATTATTTTGTGGCACGAAGATTTTCTTTTCTGGTCTAATTTATTGGGTGTTCTGTAGTCCTCTTATATTCTTATTGGCCTCTCCTTTAAGTTGGGGAAATTTTCTTCTGTGATTTGTTGAACATATTTTCTGGGCCTTGGAGATAGGAATCTTCCTTTTCCTCTATTCCTAGTACTTTTTTTTTTCTTTTCATGTTGTCTTGAATTTCTTGGATGGTTTGTGTCAGGATTTTTTAGATTTAACATTTTCTTTGACAGATACATCAATTTCTTCCATTGTATCTTCCACACTTGAGATTCTTTCTTCCATCTCTTGTAGTTTATTGGTTATGCTTACCTCTGTAGTTACTATTTTTTTCCTAGGTTCTCCCTCTCCTTGATTTCCTCCATTTGTGTTTTCTTTAATTTTTCTAATTCTATCTTTAGATCTTGAGCCATTTTGTTGATATCCTTCACCTGTCTGACTGTATTTTCCTTTTTTTCTTTCAATGTTTTCACCTGTTTGTTTGAACATTCCTCTGTTTCTTTTATTTATTTATTTTTATTTTTTAGTGATTTAATCATTTCCTCTCTGTAAGCCACAAACTGTTGGCTGCATCTTCCTGTAGTTCTTTATAGATGGCCATAATCTGTTTTACTATATCTTCCTCTAATTCTTTACACATTTTATTTGCATCATTCATTAATCTTTTCATAAGCATAGATGTATGGTCATCTTCCCGAATTTCACTTATGTTAGGTTGCCCAGGGCTTCTTTCCCCTGGATACCTGGGTTCTGGGAATGCCATATTGCTTTGCCTTTTGTTGGTTGTGCTTTTATGTTGGCCTCTAACCATGTGTCCATCTCAGGTTTTGCCTGTTAATTTCTGGTGCCTGCTGGAGTCCTGGGTTGCTTGGCAGAATTCTGAAGGAGATCTCAGCTTTTTGAGTATGGTCAACTGAATGGTGGTGCTTCTCAGGAATTCTCACAGTTTACCTCAGGCATATGGACTTGTGTGGTTACTGTGGTGCTCAGGAAGGCTCTCTCATCAAGTCCTGGAGATGGCTGTCCTGCTACTTGGTTTCTTTCTCTGAATTTAGTGAGCTACTGCTGCTGCTATTAAGCTGTACTTGCTGTTAAGCTGTACTTGCTGTTAAGCTGTATTCCATGAATAACCATGCAGTCCTGTGGTTTAGTCAGTTTAGCTAGAGATAAGTGGTTGCACCTTGGAGCAGTATCTGAGGGCTGCTCCAATTGCTCTCTGGTTTTTTTTAGGTCTGAGGTTGGAGAGGTGTGCCCCATACCCTAGCAGTAATCAATGGCAGGTGACCACAGCCCTTGTGTTTGCAGTAGAAGGCCAGAGCTTAGGGCATGTGTGAACCCAGAAACTTTTCTGGAGCTAGGTGTCTTGAGGGTTGGAACTGAATTTTTCCCCGAGTCTGTGGTATTTGTGGGTTTTCAGGTCCATCTTGGATGGCAGGTAGAGCAAGCAGGCACAGGGGAGTGGCTCTGCCTCGCTGGCGACTGGGTGCTTGGGTGCCTGAGAGCTTGCAGCAACCTGGGGACTTTTCCCAAGAACTTTTTTTGGAGGGTGGTGTTGAGGGGGTATCGGCTGAGTGTTCCAAGATCAGACCTGCTCTTCCCATCACTGTGGGCTTTCACCCGACAGAAAAACTAAGTCTCTGGTGCCCTGGGGGTCCTCAGTTTAGTCTGGGATGGTGAGTCTGGAATGAAGGGAGGACTCTGTGCTGGCAGCTAAGCACCCCACTTTGGGCTGACACCTGGGTGCCCACTGGACCTGGGTCTTTTTCCAGGGATTGTCTGGGTGACCTAAGGTTGGTCCTGATCACTTCTTGCACCATGGGGTTTTCTCTTGTCTGGAAATCCTAGTCTCTGTTATTGCAGGGCTCACAGTTCAATCTGGGACAGTGATCAGAGCATGTAGTGTCTCTGAACTGGCGCCTGAGCACCTGGCAGAACCTGGGAACTGTTCCATGTTTTAGCTGGGTGATCTGAAGCTGATTGAATCCCACACCATGGGGTTTCCTCTCACCTGGGAAACACAGTTGCTGGTGTTGTAGGACCCAGAGTTATGTCTACTGGTTGCTGTGCAGACTCTGCTGTGCTGCTGGTCAGAAAGATGTCTTTCCAGCACTGCCATCTTGAATCCTCCCTCAAGCTCATTTTTTTGTTTGTTTTTTTAAAATTCTTTATTAATTACATTTTATTCACTTTGTATACCCCTGTGGTTTCCTCCCTCCTATGGTTCCAATCCCTCATTTCCCCCAGCCTCTGCATGCATGCCCCTCCCCAAGTCCACTGATAGGGGAGGTCTTCTTAAGCTCACTTTTAAGCTTCTGGAAGTGCAGAAAATATTTCTAAATGTAGAATCACAACAAAGCCTACTTTTCTGAAATAAGTATTCTTAGAACTTTTTCTTCCTAGTCTTTTTTTACTGTTCCTATATAGGTCATTTATGTGTACATTCAGACACATACACATATATGCATGTGCTCACACACACATATGTTGTGATCACATATTTTTACAAACTAAATGTTATGATAGTTTTCTAATGGGCATTATTTTTTTTTGAGAAAATGAAATTTAAAGCTTTTTTAAAATAATCTAATATATAGATGTAGTGTGATTAATTTAACTATGTCTCTATCTACAGAGAACAGCAGACCTTGGTCAGGAAACTAACGGTTATATAAATAACAGGGCCTAAATTAAGTGAAGAAGTTTAAGAACCTCGGGTTATTTCTTGGTGCTGTAATTTAATAGAATCCAGGGAAGCAGTACAATCAAATGTGGTATTTTTAACACATTTATGTATCCAGTTGTATACACATATTTTTAGCCTTGTTGCTGAAGTGTTGTGCTGAAAGGTGCCCCAGAGCAAGGTGGTTAAAGCAAAAACTTCTTGCCAGAACAACAGGAGCCACCCTTATGTCTGTGTGCATCAGAAACCAGGACCAGAGAAACAGCTCAGGAAAACACAACTGGCTCCACTAAAAATCAAGCTCACGACTTTAAAACAACAACTCCAATTGTCAAATATGACCAGAACATTTCAATTATTTTACTGGTTATGCTCTGGGTGATGATCCAGACTTATTTGGTATAACTGATTAAACATATTTATTGAAGTAGCAGTTTGATGTTTTGATTATTGTGTATGATACATTGTAAATTGTCTACCTTAATCGAACTACTCAATATATCCATTACCTCACACAGCTTAAATCTATCCTCTTAGTAAATAGCAAATATATAAGACATAATTAGTAACTATATATTCCATGTAGTACACTAAGTCATGAAAAATTTATATTAAACTTAAATTTGTACCATTTGTACACATCTTCTAGTCCCCTCTCTCAACTACTGTAAATCACCAACTACTCTGAGTTTGACATTATTAGATTTCACATTCAAGTGAGATCACGAAGCATTTGTTTTTCGTTAGTGATGGTTCAATTTTAATGAACCATTTGGCTCTAGAAAACATAAACAATGAGATGGTACAGCTCTCTATTTATAAGGAGTGTCTACTGTTATCCAGATACTCTATTTAAATGAAGAAAGAATATATTTCTATGTTTTTGCTTTGGAAATTGTCATTTGTTTGCTTTTGTTCTTTTAAAAAACAAAACAAACAAAATATGGGGTATCAATAAATAGTTCAGGCTTTTTTCAAATTCACTATATAGCTCAAGCTGGTCTCCAACTCACCAGCCTCCTGAATTTGCTTCCTGGGTGCTAGAAATATGTTAATGCACCACTATTCACAGAAAGCAATCACATTGTTTCTTGTTGGTTTTGCTTTGAGGGGAATTTTGCAATTATTACTGATAGAAGTAGAAATAAGAAACAGATCATGTACCTTGGATATCAGTAGGTAACTGAGGCTTTTTGTTTATTTTAGTTCTTTAAGATAGGGTTTCTCTATGGAGCCTGGGGTGTCCTAGAACTCACTATGTAGACCAGGATGGTCTTAAACTTACAGAGAGTTGCCTGACTCTGCTTCCTGAATGCTGGTATTAAACACATGTGCCAGCATGCCTGGCTCTAACAAAAGCATTTTTACAAATGCTTTCAAAGGATAGTGAGCCAGAAATAGCTAGAGTATATACTAAAGTATAGTGAGTCATTGGGGTGTAGCAGCATAGCCATAGCTACATTCCCTAGTTACTCTTGCATCTGTATGGTGTGATGTGACTATATGTAGCCAGTGGAAGGAAAAGAGAAGTAAAGTGTGTATCATGTTTAGTATGTTATCTGTAGTGGTTTGAATGAAAAATGTCCCTCATAATCTCAGGTGTTTGAACACTTGATCCCCATCTGCTTGTAGTGTTTGAGGAAGTGGTACAGCCTTGATGGAGTAAGTTCATCATTAGGGGCGGGCTTTGAGAGTTCATACTCTAGTCCCATTTCCTGTTCAGTCTCTTCTTTTGGTTTGTATGTGAAGTTACATATTTGATCTCTCAGCTTCCTGCCTTGAATACCTGCTATGGTACTTTCCTTTCTATATCGGACTCTTATTCCTTCTATAAGTTTCATTTGTCATGGTATTTTATTACAGCAACAGAAAAGTAACTCATAAAGCATCCTTGAACTTTTTTTTTTTTTTTTTTTTTTTACTTCTGTGGTGATCATGGACAATGACGGCATCACAAGAGAAAAAAATTCTGCATAATTGAGCCAACTCTGAGAAAAGAACTACACAAAACTAAAGTACCAGGACAGAACACTGAACTTTGTGTGACTTATAGTAATTTTTCATTATGTTGTCATGAACACACATAGGTGGTCTGTTAAAATAGTTAGAATGAGACAGGACTCATTTTAAAAGCCATGTTACTCTGTACTCATTCAGACACCCTACTTCCTCCTCCAGGGTCTAACCTGATAAGTACCTGACTTGGGAGAAATAGAACACAAGGACATGTATAGGACTTCAAGATGGGGAACAAAAATAAAGCAAATTCACAACAAAGGCACAACAAAACACTAAGAATAGCAATCACAAGGAATCAAAGCATAAGTTCTAAAAATCAAAGTGATAAGAGAAATCTAAAATCAAATCTCATTTTGATTAAATTTGGGCCCTTGAGTTGTCTTGTGTCTTACATGAGCAGTGAACCAATACTTACAAGTATATATTTCAGTCAACAAGTGACATTTGTCTTTGTTATTCAAATCATTTTGATTCCTTAAATAATCTCCCTCTTTGATTTATGACTGTTCACTCTTGATTTTAGGTCACATTGTAACTCATGTGTCCTCCTGAGATTTTTGCAACTTGTTAAGGTAACAATAATGTATGAAAATAATTTGATATCTGACTATACAGATTAAAGATGCTAATTAATTTTTTGATCCCAAGCAAGAAAATAATCTATTTTTTAAAATTACCTATATGGTTTTTCAGGCCACAGATATTGCTCACAATGACATTTTGTAAGTGCTGTCTTGACTGTTAAATGTTCTCTACATTACTCTCTGAATATAAACATCTACATTGAATAAAGTATTCATCTTTGCCTTTGACTGAATTGCTTAGCCTTGTTTCTGCCTATCTATGTATCATTTATCTACTTGTCCAGCCATCTATCATCCCTCAATTATCATTCTTAGTAAGGATTTATGTGGGGAATGTGTTAGATACTAAAACAAATACTGGCTAGAGCTGAGAGACTTCTGAAAGCTTGAGACATGCCAAAAGGCAAGATGTGGAACTGAAGAAGGTATGACTAAGGTTACAGCACATGCATAGTTTTCCTAAGGCTCAATGATCAATTCTAAGCACCAAAGAAGAAAGTGAGATCTACACTGTCCTTTGTGACCCTAGTTCTGCTTGAAACTTACTATACATGGCACCCTAGTTCCTTGCAACTAGGTGCCTTATATCCTTACTATATAACATCTATAACTATATAACTATGTAAGTTCTGTATATAGTCTATAACTTCATTACATAGCTAATACAAAGACATGCTGAGTGAAACTAAGATCTAGAATGCTTTACAGTTAATTTTTTGCATCTCTTCTTTATTGGTTAAATCTGCTTTTACAACCTTCTGTCTTTCTAGAAAAAAATATGAGCACTTCAAGCCGGGCACCCCCAACTCTAGCACTGAACAAGCCCCTCTTATAGTATGATGGATCCTGTTCTCAGGGGGTACAACTAATATTTCAGCACTTTCCTCAAAAGAAACCCTCAAATTGATGTCACAACACCTCTTGACACATCCTACACCTTAGAAACACACACACACACAAATGTGTGTGCAGACTAGAACTTCAAATTTTTCCGTACATGCTATAGTTTAAAAAAAAAAAAGTTGACTCTACTTTGTTCAAAACTACAGTTCCTTACTGGATGCACATGTTATTTGAAAAGAGCCACTAATTCCTACCTTTCCTCTTAAAATGTGCCACAATTTCCACCACCTGTTCCACAACACATGATCACTTTAAAGGCTCCGCAAAGTCACCTCACTCCTTTAACCCGAAATATTGGTTTAAAGATAGTTTCAAGAGATCATTAGTAGTTACAGGTCTGAAAGTCACTACATGTAATCAAGCACATCCCTATCTAGAAACAGATAGAATGTACCTCTTTTCTACCAATAACTTGGATCATGGATTAATTAAGATGAAAGAACTCCACCTGCTTTGTGATAGGAACTGGTGACATACCCTTGAGAACAATTACAGATAAATGGAGGTAGAAGGAAGATAATGATAGAACACAATAACATGTTAAATCCTTGTGAGGATATAAAGAAATATTGTGTGTGCTGATTATAAAAATATCATTGTCTAGGGTTTAACAGTGCATTCTAATTTTTAATAGTACCGCTGAAGAAAGGGAATATAGTCTGTTATTTCTTACACTTGCATATGATCCTACAATTATGTCAAAAACAACTTTGGTTTAAATTAATGAATAAAATACTTTAAAAGTAAGCACTTTATGCAGGACATAGTGGTGTACTCAGAAAGGTAGATGAAGGCAGATCTCTTGTGAATTCAAGTCCAGCCTGGTCTACAAAGCAAGTCCAGGACAGCCAAGGCTACACAAATAAACCCAGTCTAGAAAACAAAAAGTTAGCACTTTACAATTTCCTATTAAAATTACTGTGATTCCAGAAACTACAGAAACTAACACTAGGCATGCTCAAAACAGGCTACTCAACAGTCAGTCTAGGTTGAAGAAGGGCTCAAAGGATCCTGCTCCTTAATGCTGAACTACTGGCTACTGACTGATAGATTCTGGAAAAAGGGAAGCTGTTTTGTTGGGAGTTTGTTCAGTGTTATATTTGCTGGGGAACCCATAAGATGCCAGTGCATAGTTTCAATCCAATGGCAACACAGATGGCCCTGTCAAAACCAGAAGGGCACAAACATAACCAAAAGACATGAATATGACAGTAGGTTTAGTAGAGAAGATTATGGATGGACAGGGCGAGAAGGAAGATATGGGGAGAGGGTTTAGAACAATTTAAAAATATATTGTAAATGGATAAAATTGACAAAATTATAAAATAAATTTTTTATTTTTTATTAAATTCTTATTTTTATATTAATTACAGTATATTCACTTTGTATCCCACCTGTAGCTCCCTCCGTCAGTCTCTCCCAAAACTGCCCTCCCATGCCCCTGCCCAAGTCAACAGATAGGGGAGGAACTCCTCTCCTTCCATCTGGCCCTAGCTTATCAGGTCTCATCAGGATTGGATGCATTGTCCTCCTCTGTGTCCTGGCAAGGCTGCTCCCACCTCAGGGAGAGGTGATCAAAGAGACAGTCATTGAGTTCATGTCACAGACAGTGCCCATTCCCTTTACTAGGTTACCCACTTGGATACTGAGCTGCCATGGCTGCATCTGAGAAGGAGTTCTAGGTTATAGCCATGAATAGTCCTTGGTTGGAGTATCAGTCTCAGAAAAAGACCCTTGGGCCCAGATTTTTGGTTCTGTTGCTAATGTGGAGCTCCTGTCCTATTCAGGTTTTACTATGACCCCCTTTTTTCATAAGATTACCTGCACTCTGCCCAAAGTTTGGTTATGAGTCTCAGCATCTGCTTTGATACATTGCTGGGTAGAGTCTTTCAGAGGCCCTCTGTGATAGGTAGCCTTCCGTTTCCTGTTTTCTCCTTCTTCCAATGTCCATCCCTTTTGTCTTTCTGAGTGAGGATTGATATTCTTCCCAGGGTCCTCCTTCTTGCTTAGCTTATTTAGGTATACAAATTTTAGTATGTTTAACCAATATTACATGTCTAATATTCACTTATAAATGAGTAAACACCATGTGTGTCTTTCTGCTTCTGGGATATCTCACTCAGGATAATCTTTTGTAGATCCCACAATTTCCCTGCAAATGTCATGATGTCCTTGTTTTTAATTGCTGAGGAGTAATCCATTGTGTAAATGTACCACAATTTCTGTATCTATTCTTCCTTAGAAGGACATCTGGGTTGTTTCCAGATTCTGGGGTATTATGAATAAAGCTACTACGAACATGGTTGAGCAAATTTCCTTGTTGTGTACTTGAGCATATTTTCTATATATGCCTAGGAGTGGTATAGCTGGATCTTGAGGAAGCACTATTTCTAATTGTCTGAGAAAGCACCAGATTGACTTCCAAAGTGGTTGTTCAAGTTTACATTTCTACCAGCAATGGAGGATTCCAGGTTCTCCACATCCTCTCCAGCAAGTTTTGTCACTTGAGTTTTTGATTGTAGCAATTCTGATGGGTGTAAGGTGAAATCTTGGTGACATTTTGATTTGCATTTTCCTGATTGACACTGAACATTTCTTTCAGTGTTTCTCTGCCATTCTATATTCTTCTACAGAGAATTCTTTGTTTAACTCTGTACTCCATTTTTTAATTGGATTACCTCATTTGTTGCAGTTTAACATGTTGAGTTCTTTATATATTCTGGATATAAGCCCTCTGTCAGATATAGGGTTGGTGAAGATCCTTTCCCAGTCTGTAGGCTGCCTTTTTGTTCTGACGACAGTGTCCTTTGCTTTACAGGAGCTTTTCAGTTTCATTAGGTCCCATGTATTCATTATTGATCTTAGAGCCTGTGTTGTTGCTGTTCAGGAAGTTGTCTCCTGTGCCAACGAGTTCAAGGCTCTTCCCCACTTTTTCTTCTTTAGTGTGTCTGGTTTTATGTTGAGATCTTTGATCGACTTGGAGTTTAGTTTGGTGCATGGTAATAAATATGAATCTATTTGCATTTTTCTACATGTAGACATCAGTTAGACCAGCAACATTTACTGAAGATACTGCCTCTTTTCCATTGTATTCTTTTGTCTTCTTTGTCAAAAATCAAGTATCGGTACGTGTGTGGGTTTATTTCAGGGTCTTCTATTCGATTCCATTGATCCAGCATTCTGTTTCCATGCAAGTTCCATTCAGTTTTTCTTTCTATTGCTCTGTAGTACAGCTTGATATCAGGGATGAAAATACCTCCAGATAATCTGTTGTACAGTATGATTTTGGCAATTCTGGGTTTTTTATTTTTCCATATGAAGTTGAGAAATTTTCTTTCAAGGTCTGCAAAGAATTGTGTTGGAACTTTGAAGGGAATTTCATTGAATCTGTAGATTACTTTTGACAGGATGTCCATTTTCACTATGTTAATCCTACCAATACATTAGCACAGGAGATCTTTCCATCTTCTGATATCTTCTTCAATTTCTTTCTTCAGACACTTGAAGATTATTATTTTTTTGAACAGGTGTTTCACTAGCTTGGTTAGAGTCACACCAAGGTACCTTAAGTTGTTAATGGCTATTGTGAAGGGTGTTGTTTCTCTAAATTCTTTCTTGGCCCTTTTGTTTTTGGTATACATGAGCACTTCTGATTTTTTTTTTTGAGTTAATTTTGTATCCAGCCACTTTGCTGAAGGTGTTTATCAACTAAAAGAGTTCTCTGGTTGAATTTTTGGGGTCGCTCAAGTATACTTTGATATCATCTGCAAATGGTGATACTTTGACTTCTTTCTCTCCGATTTGTATCCCCTTGATCTTTAGTTGTCTTATTGCTATAGCTAGGACTTCAAATACTATGTTGAAGAGATATGGAGAGTGTGAGAAGCCTTGACTTGTCCCTGATTTCAGTGGGATTGATTTAAGTTTTTCTCCATTTAGTTTGTTGTTGGCTATAGGCTTGCTGTATATTGTCTTTACTATGTTTAGGTATGTGCCTTGTATCCCTAATCTCTCCAAGACTTTAAACATGAATGAGTACTGGATTTTGTCAAATGCTTTTTCAGCATCTAAGGAGATGATTATGTGGTTTTTCTCCTTCAGTTTGTTTATATGGTGGGTTACAGTGATGGACTTCTGTATATTGAACCACCCCTGCATGCCTGGGATGAGCTTGCTTGGTCATGATCGATGATATCATTTATGTGTTCTTGGATTCAGTTTGTTTTTTTTTATATTTTTATTATTTTATATTAATAACAGGTTATTTACTTTGCATCCCAGTGGTAGCTCCCTCCTTCATTCTCTCCCAACCTCACCCTCCCTCCCTCCCTCCCTCCCTCATGTCCTCCGTGCTCCTTTCCAAGTCCACTAATAGGGGAGGTCCTCCTCCCCTTCCATCTGACCCTAGCTTATCAGGTATCTTCAAGACTGGCTTCAATGTCCTCCTCTGTGGCCTAGCAAGGCTGCTTCTCCCTCGGCGAAGGGGGGGGTGTCAAAGAACCAGCCATTGAGTTCATGTCAGAAAGAGTCCCTGTTCCTCTTACTAGGATGCCCACTTGGATACTGAGCTACCATGGGCTACATCCTAGCAGGAGTTCTAGGTTATATCCATACATGGTCCTTGGTTGGAGAAACAGTCTCATAAAAGACCCCTATGCCCAGATATATTTGGTCCTTGTGGATCTCCTGTCTTCTCCAGGTCATACTAACTCCCCTGGATTCAGTTTGTAAGTATGTTATTGAGTATTTTTGCACCAATGTTCATAAGAGAGATAGGTCTGAAATTCTCTTTTTTTCTCTCTCTTTTTTGTGTCTTTTGTGGCTTAGGTTTCAAGATGATTCTGCCTTCATAGAATGAATTTGGTAATGCTTCTTCTGTTTCTCTTTTTGTGGAATAGTTTGAAGAGAATTGGATTTAGTTCTTCTTTGAAGGTCTGGTAGAATTCTGTGCTGAAACCATCTGGTACGAGGATTTTTTTGGAAGGAAAATTTTTGATGAATGCTTCTATTTCCTTGGGGGACATAGGACTATTCAATCTATTTACTTGGTCTTGATTTAATTTTGGTAAATGGAATCTATCAAGAAAATTGTTCATTTCATTTAGATTTTCAAATGTCGTGGCAAATAGTCTTTTGTAGTAAGACCTAATGATTGTTTAGATTTCCTTAGTGTCTGTTGTTATGTCTCCCTTTTCATTACTGATTTTGCTGATTTGGATAGTTTATCTCTGCCTTTTAGTTAGTTTGACTAAGGGTTTGTCTATCTTGCTGATATTCTCAAAGAACCAGCTCTTGGTTTCATTGATACTTTGAATTGTTTTCTTTGTTTCTAATTTATTGATTATAACTATCTGTTTGGTTATTTCCAGCTATCTACTCCTCTTGGGTTTGTCTGCTTCTTTCTTTTCTAAGGGCTTTCAGGTGCGCCATTAAGTTGCTTGTATGAGATGTTTCAAAGTTCTTCTTGAAGGTACTTAGTGCTATGAATTTTTCTCTTAGCACTGCTTTCATTGTGTCCCATAAGTTTGTGTATGCTGTGTCTTCATTTTCATTGAATTCTAGGGAGTCCTTAATTTCTTTCTTTATTTCTTCCCTAACCCAGTTGTCACTGAGTAACAAGTTGTTCAGTTTCCATGTGTGTGTAGGCTTTGTGCTATTTCTTGTTCTTGATGTCCAGCTTTAGTCCATGGTTGTCAGATAGGATACAAAGGATTATTTCAATCTTCTTGTATCTTTTGAGGCTTGCTTTGTAACCAACTATACGGTCTATTTTGGAGAAGGTTCCATGAGGTGCTGAAAAGAAAGTATACTCTTGAGTTTGGATGAGATGTTCTGAATGTTCTGTAGAGATCTTTTAGGTCCATTTGATGAAGGACATCTGTAATTGCCATTATTTCCCTATTTAGCTTCTGTCTAGATGATCTTTCCCTTGGTAAGAGTGGAGTTCTGAAGTCTTCCGCTCTTAAGGTATTGGGATAGTTGTGTGATTTCAGCTTTAATAATGTTTTATGTACTAAAATAACTGCTGTTTGTATTGGGGGCACAAATGTTCAGAATTGTGATGTCCTCCTGGTAGATTTTTCCTTTGATGAGAATGAAGTGTCCCTCCTCATCTTCTTTGATTAATTTATTTTGAATGTCTATTTTATTAAATATTAGCATAGCTACTCCAGGTTGTTTTCTGGGTCCATTTGCTTGAGAAACATTTTCCCAGCCCTTTACTCTGAGTTAGTGTTTATCTTTGTTGCAGAGATGTGTTTCTTGGATGCAGCAGAATATTTGATCCTGTTTCTGTAACCTTTCTGTTAGTCTGTGGTTTTTTTTGTTGGAGAGTTGAGTCCATTGATGTTGATAGATAATAGCGACTAATGATTATTAGGTTCTTTTATTGTGGAGTTGGCAGTTACTGTGTTTCAGTGCTTGCTTTCTTTTCTTTTTTTTGTTGTGAAGTTATCTATATCTTATATTTTCTTGGGTGTATTTGTTTTCATTGGATTGGAATTTTCTTTCTAGTATCTTCTGTAAGGCTGGGTTGCTGTGTAGACACTGTTTAAGTTTAGTTTTGTCATGGAATAGTTTGTTTACTCCATCTATGTTGATTGAAACTTTGCTGGGTAGAGTAGTCTGGGTTGGCATCTGTGGTCCCTTAAAGTCTGCATGTCATCTGTCCAGAGCCTTCTGGCTTTCACAGTTTCTGTTGAGAATTCAGGTGTGATTCCGATAGGTCTGCTGTTATTTGTCAGTTGGCCTTTTTCCTTT
This sequence comes from Meriones unguiculatus, assembly GCF_030254825.1. Classification (NCBI taxonomy): domain Eukaryota; kingdom Metazoa; phylum Chordata; class Mammalia; order Rodentia; family Muridae; genus Meriones; species Meriones unguiculatus. Next base: position 101,696,915 of record NC_083369.1, on the reverse strand, counting down.
GCTGCTTTTAATATTTTTTCTTTGTTCTCTAGATTTAGTGTTTTGTCTGTGATATGATGTGAGGAGTTTCTTTCCTGTTCTAGTCTATTTGGTTTTCTGTAGTCCTCTTGTATGTTTATGGACATCTCTTTCCTTAAATTGTGAAATTTTTCTTCTACAGTTTTCTTGGAAATAATTTCTGCAAGTGTATCTTCAGCACCTGAGATTCTCTTTTCCATCACTTGTATTCTATTGGTGATGCTTACCTTTGTGGTTCCTGATCTTTTCTGTAAGTTTTCCAGCCTCAGGATTTCTAGTTCTATTTTCATGGCTTGCACCATTTCCTTCATTTGTTTGAATGTGGATTCCTGTTTTTCTATTATGACCTTCACTATTTTGTTTGTTTCCTCTCTATATGCCACTAATTGAGCCTCTAATTGTTCCTCTATTTGTTTGGCTGTATTTGCCTGTATTTCTTTGAGAGTTTTGTTCATTTTCTCTTTATTTGCCTCTATTTATGTGGCTATTTCTTTGAGAGATTTGTTCGTTTCCTCTTTATATGCATCAAATAACTGGAGAAGCATTGCTTTAAAATCGTTTTCCTGTGTTTCTGATGAATTGGAGTATCCCTTGGTTTTGGGGGTTGTTGATGAAGCCATGATATCTTGAATTTTATTGGATGTGTTCTTATGCCGACCTCTGGACATCTGTTTATCCTTAAGCTTCACTGTTTGTTCTTGGAGTCTGTACTGCAGACTTGGTCCGTCTCTCTCTGGTGTCTGGCATATTCTTCAGGAAAATGAGAGAGGTCCACTGGTTTGAGAGTGTGTGTTGGTGTTTCAGCTCTACCTAAGGGACAAAGGTCCACAGGCATGGGTGCACAGGTGCGGGCTAGCTAGCAAGCGTGTGTGTGTGTGTGTGTGTGTGTGTGTGTGTGTGCATGGAAGTGTACCTTGAAGGAGAGGGTGCTAGAATATAGATGCCTGGAATGTGGGGCTGTGGGAGGGGTGCATGCACAGGAGGGGGTGTGGGCGCTGGCACTGTTCACGAGCACAGTGCACATGCACAGATTTTCTGACTACCTCAGTACCCTACAGGTCTGTCATACTGTCCTTCTGGTATTCAGATATGTCTGGGCTCCAGGAGTTGTTTGCCTGGACTCCACTGGTAGAACCACAGAACAGGGGTTTCAATGTTGAGACACTGTCCGAAGAATCCTTATGTTGCCCGCAGTGGTGCTGTGGGTGGGAAGGATCCGATGTCTGGTTGCTAGTGTAGAGCGGCCCTGGATCTGCGGCTCTGCACACACTCACTTGAAGACACACTCACTCTCTAACAGGTCTAATTGGAAAGTACAGGGTTTTCTCATGTTCTCTACTCTGAGATTTGCCTTGCTGGGGCAAAAGCAAGTGTAGGAGATCCATCAGCTCAGTGGTGCTGCAGCCACAGAATTGGAGGCTGGTATAGTGGTCGACTGGGAGTCCAGCCACAACAGCAGAACTGGGAGGCTGCTTGTACATATGCCTGCTGGGAGGCCCTGGGAACCCCCTACAGCTGTCCACAGACCTGGGTGGCCCATACAACTGGCAGCCTGTCACTGTGGGACTGGGAGGCCTACCTTCTGTGTCTCAGATACAGAGCAGGGAGTTCTATGCTAGGAGCAGCAGGCACTGTGGGCCGCCTCCGCCGAGGAGGGAGGCCCGACAAGGTGAAGTGCAGGGGGGTTGAATATTTGCCACTCTCGTCCCCAGAGAAGTCCCCTGGATCCAAATGTTCTCAGCTCACAAGTTGTCCCCTCTCACCCAGGAAGCCTCTGTGTCAATCTTCTGGCTTCAGCTGCCCCTCCGCTCACCAATTTTGGAGTTTCAGATTCTCTGCTTCTCAGATAAGGTGTACTCTTGTCGCTGCCTTCTTGGATACCCTAAAATTAATTTTAAAAATGCCCTGACAATAGATGTAGAAAGGCAGAGACATTTTAGTTTGAAATGACTGAATTGATTGCTGATGAGGAGAATTCAGGTAATATACAAATTATTCATTTTCAATAAGGAAAAAAATAAGTAAAAATAAAGACCATAGTACTAAAATATTCCAGAATTCCCTATGTAAACCCCATATCCAACACCTGAGAATAATACAATCAAAACTGGTCAGAGCAAATTATTTTCTCATTTCAATATTCATACCAGGCAGGCCATAATGGTGGCTGTAGGATCTCTAACATATTCCAGTTGAAAATCTAGAACATGAAATAAAATAATTTTCTCATTCTATTATAACTTAGCTAAATAAACTATGATTAAAACTCGGGTTGCCAATGACATACTGATATCCCCCACAAAGCAATACATCACTCTACCCTCATCAGAGAATCTTGTTGCAGTGGATGAGAATTAACACAGATACCCCAAATTGGACAGTGTGCAAAGAATAAGAAACTTTAGAGCATTCATCCCTAAATGGGATGTCTTTATCAAGCACCTCTCCTCAAGGATCAGAGATTTATATGGAAGAGAAGACAGGAGGATTGAAAGAGCCAGAGCTGGTGGATGACTCCAAAGAAACAGTATCTTCCAGACACAATAGGACTGATGTACACATGAACTCACATAGACTGTGACATCATGCACAAGTTCAAGCAGGATGAGATTCCATCACTAAGAGAGGAAAGTAGACATGGGTTCCCACTCCTAGCCAAGAAGTTATTTGAAATTGATACCAACTGGAAAAAGGAAACCCTTTTTCTTTCTCTCTGACAGAACTACTGGGTATATCAACCACACTCCAGGGCAGGTCCCATGCCCAGAATCCCAGGAGTAGCTGCCCAACAGAAAAACAGACTATGTTTTTTTGTGTGTGTGTTTGTTTTTGTTATGTTTTGTGAGGTTTTTGTCTTTTGGGGTTTTGTTCTTTTATGGCTTTATTCTTTTGAGAAAAAGAAAGAACATGAAGTTGGGTGGGTAGACAGGTAGGGATGATCTAGGAGGATGGGGAGAGGGGAAAGAATATGATCAAATATATTGCATAGAGAGTGGAGTGGGCAGCTGGCTGCTCTAGTGCTACCTCTTAGTGACCACCGGGATCCTTTGTTGAGCCACCATGTTGAACAGTGGGGAAGAGAACCTGCAGGGCTGCTGGGTAGAACTGCACATTAGCAATGGGAATGGGAACAGTGATCCAGCCTTCATCTCTATATATAATGGTGACATGGAAAAAATACTGTTGGATGCCCAGCAAGAATATGGACCAGGAGCTCCAAGAGTGCTCACTGTGACAGCCCACCTCATTCCCAGAGACTACAAAATACTAACAGAGCTGAAATAGACACTCACAGCTTTGGAGAGAAAAAAGGCACTCTGTCTGAGGAAGAATATGTTGAAAGAAGAAAAGTTGAAAGTATCTTGAAGAAAAACTCAGATTGGATATGGGATTGATAAACTAGGCCAGAAAATATCCCCACTCAAGGAGTGCCTTTATAAACACCTGACGCACACAGCTACTCTCAGCATGAGAAACACAAGTGTTATGAAGAAAGGGGGCATTTTCTCAGCAGACTTTCTGAAGGTTTTTCTTCCATGTCTCTTGCTGTCCTGCTGGCCATTGGGTTGGGGATCTATATTGGAAGTTGTCTGACAAATTCCACTAGCATGTTTTGATGAAGAATTGGATCTGACTTCTGTTCACACAGTGAGGATTCATTTCTGAGCTGTGACAGCTAATTGAAAAGCTAGCACGATCCTTGGGTGTCTGCACTATGTGTGTTTATTTGTTCTGTAAATGTGGTGTTCCTGAATTAGTGAGACAGAATAGACTCTAATATCATGACTTATAATTATACCTATGTGATCAATTAATAAGCATGTCTGACTGATGCCTATTGTAGCATTTATTAGGAAATTTCTTTGAATATTAGATATAAATAGTATAAATAATTTTAATATAGTAGCAGTGCTGTATTGAAAAAGGATATGTAATCATAATTCAGTTAAGACACTTTACACTTCAAAAGAATGAGTAAGTGATATTAAAATCATTGAAGAGTTTGTCCCAAAGGAATATTGTAGCCTTATAATCCTATTACATAGTAGAAAATGCTGCATGGTTAATTGAAGGGTACGGGTTATCTGTAAAGGCCTCTTATTATATGAATTAACTAGCAAGTAGAAGCTAAGGTTATCCACAAACCTCACTCTGCAGTCAGTCTCCACCTCTTTTTGCTTTGAAGGGTGAGGATTCCAGCCTTGCTGTCTGCCATTACTTTGGGCAGTCAGTTTTGTTGCAGGCACCTTCATTACTCTGCTGGATTTAATACCTTTGTACTTGTGTGCTTTTAAAATCAGCTGTATTGTAAGCAAATCTGTCTATTTTGTTTTTTTGGGTTTTTTTCTTTTTCTTTTTTTTATTAATTACACTTTGTTAATTTTGTATCCCCCATAAGCCTCTCCCTCCTCCCCTCCCGATCCCACCCTCCCTCCCATTTCTGCATGGATGCTCCTCCCCAAGTCCAGTCCACTGATAGGGGAGGTTCTCCTCTCCTTTCTGATCTTAGTCTATCAGTTCTCATCAAAAGTGGCTGCATTGTCCTCTTCTGTGGCCTGGTAGGGCTGCTCCCTCCTCAGGGGGAGGTGATCAAAGAGCAGGCCAATCAGATTATGCCAGAGGCAGTCCCTCTTCCCATTACTAGGTAACCCACTTGGACACTGACCTGCCATGGGCTACATCTGTGCAGGGGTTCTAGGTTATCTCCATGAATAGTTCTTGGTTGAAGTATCAGTCTCTGGGAAGTTCCCTGTGTTCAAATTTTCTTGTTCTGTTGCTCTCCTTGTGGAGACCCTGTCCTCTCCAGCTTTTACTATTTCCCACTTCTTACATAAATTTCCATTCATTCTGCCCAACAGTTGGCTATCAGGTTCAGCATCTGCTTTGATAGTCTGTAGAGCAGAGGCTTTCAGAGGCCCTCTGTGGTATGTTCCTAGTTTGTTTCCTGATTTCTTCTTCTGGGTTTCAGAGGCCCTCTGTAGCAGGTTTCTAGGTTGTTTCCTATTTTCTTCTTCTTCTGATGTCCATCCTCTTTGCCTTTCAGGTGGGGATTGAACATTTTAGTTAGGGTCCTCTCTCTTGCTTGGTTTCTTTAGATGCATAGATTTTGGTGGGTTTGTCCTACATTGTATGTCTATATGAGTGAGTATATACCGTGTGTGTCTTTTTGCTTCTGGGACAACTCACTCAGGATGATCCTTTCCAGATCCCACCATTTACCTGCAAACTTCATGATTTCTGTGTTTTTCATTGCTGAGTAGTATTCCATTGTATAGATGTACCACAATTTCTGCATCCATTCTTCAGTTGAGGGGCATCTGGGTTGTTTCCAGCTTCTGGCTATTACAAATAAAGCTGCTACAAACATGGTTGAGCAAATGTCCTTTTTGTGTACTTGAGCCTCTTTTGGATATATGCCTAGGAGTGGTATGTCTGGATCTTGAGGAAGCGCTATTCCTAGTTGTCTGAGAAAGCGCCAGATTGCTTTCCAGAGTGGTTGTACAAGTTTACATTCCCACCATCAAAAAGGCTGGAAATGAAAAATAATCTTTGCGAAATCCTTTGGAGATTACTGGATTTTCACATGTGTTAATCAGTAACCAATGATTCTGTTAAACCTGGTTCCTCCGAGTCTTATTCTTTTCTATATAGCATGTTTTTAAAGCCTGCCTCTTTGCCATGCTGTATGTATCCTGTTAGATTTGTTTCATTGTTCCACACTTAACTCAGATGTATTAAAATAAAAGCAATATTTTGTTGTTCTCCTTGGGGAGCACCTGTACCCTCCAGGTCTTTCTATCTTTTCCTTCTTTCATGAGATTCCTTGAACTCTGCCCAAAGTTTAGCTATGAGCCTTATCTTCTGCTTTGATAACCTGCTGGGTAGTGTCTTTCAGTGGCCCTCTGTGTTAGGCTCCCATCCTGTTCTCTTCCTCTTCAGATGTCCCTCCCATTTGCCTTTCTGAGTGAGGATTGATCGTCTTACCCAGGGTCTTCCTTCTGATTAGCTTCTTTAGGTGTACAGATTTTACTATGTTTATCCTATATTATGTATCTAATATCCACTTATAAGTAAGTATATTCCATGGGTGTCATTCTGCTTCTGGAACCAAGAAATCCTGGTCCGGGGGTCTTTTCTCAGACTGATACTCCTACCAAGAACCATGCATGGAGATAGTCTAGAACCCCTAAACAGATGTATCCCATGGCAGCCCCTTCTCCAAGTTGGTTCCCTAGTAAGGGGAACAGGGACTGTCTCTGACATAAACAGTGGCTGGCTATTTGATCACCTCCCCGTGATGGGGGAGCAGCCTTACCAGGCCACAGAGGAAGGAAATGCAGCCAGTCCTTATGAGACGTGATAGGCAAGTGTCAGATGGAAGAGGAAAAGTACCTTCCCTATCAGTGGAATAGAATAGAAGACCCAGAAATAAACGAATACACTTATGGACACCTGATTTTGACAAAGATGCCAACACCATACATGCCAGAGCCTGCTGGCAGGTTTGAACAGTTCTTGAGTGTGGAGTGAAGATTGAAAGAACATTTAAAAACCAACACACTACACATGAGATCAGTTTGAGAGGGCTGCCAGTAGAAACTGTCTCACAGGTTTATTCCACAATCATTTTTTTTTTTTTTTTTTTTTACAGCCAGAGCAAAGCACCTTGATACAATGAAGGAGTTCATCAAGAAGTCAAAATTGTTTACCTCGTTCACCTGTCTGTATGATCTTCACACAAACAAAAGGAAGTGAAAATGGCAAAACATTCTGCCTACTGTTTCAAACAAAAGGAAGTGAACTGGGCAAAACATGCTGCCTATCCCTGTCTCTAGGGTGAAAACATGTTCTCTGAGAACTCAGTAACAAAGGAGCCTGACAAATAAGCTGCTTTCTACACATACAATGGAAAAAGGATAGCATCTCCAACAAATGGTTTTGGTCTAACTGGATGTCTACATGTAGAAAAATGCAAATAGATCTATATTTATCACCCTGCACAAAACTAAAGTCCAAGTGGATCAAAGACCTCAACATAAAACCAGACACACTAAACCTGTTAGAAGAAAAAATGGAGAGGATACTTGAACTCATTGACACAGGACATACTTCCTGAATAGAACATCAACAGCACAGGCTCCAAGAGCAACAATCAATAAATGGGATCTCGTGAAACTGAAAAGCTTCTGTAAAGCAAAGGAGACTGTCATCAGAACAAAATGACAGCCTACGGACTGGGAAAGGATCTTCACCAACCCTATATTTTACAGAGGGCTATTATCTAGAATATATAAAGAACTCAACAAGTTAAACAGCAATAAATCAAGTAATCTGATAAAAAATGGTGTACATTATTTTTTTCCCCTTTTTTTTAAATTTTTCATCAATTACACTTTATTCATTTTGTATCCCCCCATAAGCCCCTCCCTCCTCCCCTCCCAACCCCACCCTTCCTCCTCACTCTGCATGCATGCCCCTCCCCAAGTCCACTGATAGGGGAGGTTCTCCTCTCCTTTCTGAACTTAGCCCATCAGTCCACATCAAAATTGGCTGCATTGTCCTCTACTATGGCCTGGTAAGGCTGCTCCCCCCCCCCCCGGCCTGATCAAAGAGCAGACCAATCAGATTATGTCAGAGATAGTCCCTCTTCACATTACTATGTAACCCAATTGGACTCTGAACTGCCCTGGGCTACATCTGTGCAGGGGTTCTGGGTTATCTTTATGAATAGTCCTTGGTTGGAGTATCAGTCTCTGGGAAGTTCCCTGTGTTCAAATTTTCTTGTTCTGTTGCTCTCCTTGTGGAGACCTTGTCCTCTCCAGCTCTTACTATTTCCCAGTTCTTACATAAAATTCCATTCACTCTGCCCAACAGTTGGCCATCAGGCTCAGCATCTGCTTTGATAGTCTGTAGGGCAGAGGCTTTCAGAGGCCCTCTGTGGTAGGTTCCTAGGTTGTTTCCTGTTTTCTTCTTCTTCTGATGTCCATCCTCTTTGCCTTTCCGGATGGGGATTGGACATTTTAGTTAGGGTCCTCTCTCTTGCTTAGTTTCTTTAGATGCAAAGGTTATAGTGGGTTTGTCTTATGTTGTATGTCTATATGAGTGAGTATATACCATGTGTGTCTTTTTGCTTCTGGGACAACTCACTCAGGATGATCCTTTCCAGATCCCACCATTTACCTGCAAATTTCATGATTTCCTTATTTTTCATTGCTGAGTAATATTCCATTGTGTAGATGTACCACAATTTCTGCATCCATTCTTCAGTTGAGGGGTTGGTCTGATGCTCTTTGGGTGGATGACACCTAAATGAACATCGGTACAAAGTCCCAATTTATTTCTAATATCAGAGATCAGACCTCTACTCTTGCCTGATGCGTCTAAAACAAAAAGGGGGAACTGTAGAGAGCTGCGTAATGCTGCGCCTTAAAGATGGAGCTGGTTTCCACCTTCCACCTTCCCGATGGTGAGTGCTCTCTGTCACAAACAACTCCACATTGGGCTAAGGCCAAGGATCTGGCTTGCTTCCATGTATGTGGTCCTATCTGCATTGCCCATGTGGCACGCTGGGGTTGGCTACCCAGAGGCTATTTAAGCTGTGGGCTGGCTTTCCCCAGGGTCAGATGATTGTTCAAGGTTCCTGAATAAACTGCATTGAAAAAAAAATGGTGTACAGAACTAAACATAGAATTCTCAATAGAGGGATATCAAATGGCAGAGAAACACTTAAAGAAATGCTCAAGGTTCTTAGTCATCAGGGAAATGCAAATCAAAACGAACCTGAGATTTCACCTTACACACATCAGAATGGCTAAGATCAAAACTCAAGTGACAACACTTGCTGGAGAGGACATGGAGAAAGGGCAAGCCTCCTCCATTTCTGGTGGGAATGTAAACTTGTAAAACCACTTTGGAAATCAATCTGGTGCTTTCTCAGACAACTAAGAAAAGTGTTTCCTCAAGATCTAACTATACCATTTCTAGGCATATATCCAAAATATGTTCAAGTATACAACAAGGGCATTTGCTCAACCATGTTCTTAGCAGCTTTATTCATAGTATCCAGAAACAACCCAGATGTCCCTCTTCCTCCATGGAGGAATGGAAACAGAAATTGTTGTGTATTTACACAATGGAACACTACTTAGCAATTAAAAACAAGGAAATCATGACATTTTCAGGCAAATAGTGGGAACTAGAAAAGATCATCCTGAGTGAAGTATCCCAGAAGCAGAAAGACACACATGGTATATACTCACTTATAAGTGGATACTGGACATATAATATAGGATAAACATACTAAAATCTGTACACCTAAAGAAGCTAAGCAAGAAGGAGGACCATGGTAAGATGCTCAATTCTCAATTAGAAAGGCAAATGGGATAGACATCGGAAGATGGAGAAAACAGGGAACAGGATAGGAACATACCACAGAGGGCCTCTGAAAGACTCTACCCAGCAGTCTATCAAACCAGATGCTGAGACTCATGGTCAAACTTTGGGCAGAGTGCAGGGAATCTTTTGAAAGAATGGGGAGATAGAAAGACCTAGAGGGGACTTGAACTCTACAAGGAGAGCAACAGAACCAAAAAATCTGGGCCTTAGGGGTCTTTTCTGAGACTGATACTTCAACCAAGGACCATTCATGGATATAACCTAGAGCTTCTGCACAGATGTAGCACATGTCAGCTCAGTGTCCAAGTGGGTACCCTAGTCAGGGGAACAGGGGCTGTCTGTGACATGAACTCAGTGGCTTGCTCTTTGGTGGGGGCAACCTTAACCAGGCCCCCTCAGAGGAGATAGTCCAGACAGTCCTGGTGAGATCTGATAGGCTAGGTTCACATGGAAGAGGAAGAGGACCTCCCCTATCGATGGACTGGGAAAGGGGCATGGGATGAGCAGAGGGAAGGAGCGTAGGATTGGGAGGGAGTGAGGGAGGGAGCTACAGCTGGGATACAAACTGAATTATAATAAATAAAAAAATTAGTGAGGAAATCATGAAATTTGCAGGCAAATGGATGGATCTAGAAAAGGTCATCCAGAGTGAGGTAGCCCAGACCCAGAAAAACATCCATGTATGTACTCATTTTTAAGTGGATACTAGCCATAAAGTATAGTATAATCATGCTACAATCCACAGACCCTAAGAAACTAAGAAACAAGGAAGGCCCAATGGAGGATTCTTGAATCTCACTCAGAATAGGAAATAAACATTTGAAGTAGATGGAGGGACAGAACTGGGTGTGAGAGAGGGTAGGGTAAATAACTGGGGTGAGGGTCAGGTGAATTCAGAGTGAGAGAGACAGGGTTAGAGGGGGAGACCAGGAGAGAGAATGGAAATTAGTGGAGAAGCATCTCTTGGACAGGGGAGGCTCCAGGGCATCTATGGGGATGAACCTAGGTGAAACTCTTAGCAGCCATGGTTAAGGAGCTTGAACTTACCACCTCCTGTAGCCATGTGAAACTCCTAGTAGAGGGAGGGTAATACCAACAAACCATAAAACTTTTGACTCAAAAGTAGTCTTACCTACAAGAAGTGGAGGGGTAAAAATGGAGCAGAGATTGAAGTAATGACTGGTCCAACTTGAGATCCACCCTACTGGAGAGAGCCAACCCCTGTCAATATTAATGATACTTTACTGTGCTTGCAGATGCAGACAGGAATCTAGTGCATACCTGTCTTCTGAGAGGCTTCATCCAACAGCTGATGGAAACAGATACAATGACCCACAGACAAACAATAGGCCAAGCTCAGTGAGTTCTGGGAAGAGTGGGAGAAAAGAGAGGAAGCCAGAGGAGTCAAGGACACAACAAGAAGACTAAAGAGTCAACTAATCTTGTTCCATGGGGGCGCACAGAGACTGAACCACCAAACAAAGAGCATGCATGCATGGGCTGAACATAGACTACACTTATGTAGCACATGTGCAGCATGGGCAACATGTAGGTCCCCTAATAATGGTAGTAGGGCCTGTCACAAACTCTGTTGCCTGCCACTGTATCTCTTCTAGCTGTCTTCTAGCTCTCTGTTGCCTTGTCAGGCTTTACTTAGTTCTACTGCATCTTGTGGTACCTGGCTTGGTTGGTACCCCTTATGGGCCTCCCCTTCTCTGAGAAGAAGGAGAGGGGGTCATCAGGGGAAAGGGGATGTGAGTGTGGGACAGGGGGTGAAGAAGAGGGAGGGAGACTTTGGATCAGGCTGTAAAATAAATAGGATAGATAGATAGATAGATAGATAGATAGATAGATAGATAGATAGATAGATAGATAGATAGATAGGAAAACCATCAATTGTTGATTGGGCATTTCTGGAAACCATTTTGAACAGAATCAAACTATTTTGTTCTAGCCAGTATTGGTCTCTGAGGAGAAAGAGAAATTTCACTCGCTAAACTACCCTTAGAGCCTACGGTCTGAAAGAGAATCTCGGATTATGATAGCTGACCTGAATCAAGCATCATCTTTATCTTCAGGTATATATCAGGGCATATTCTTTTATCTTTTTTTCAAGTCATTTCAACCAGAATCACTGAATACTTTAAACTCAGTTTCCAAATTCACTTGAGCAATTTAGTAGCTATGACTACTTGTACATAAAATGAGAGGGAGATTTTTATGTATGGAATTTCCTCTTAAAGCTCTATCACCACACATGTGATAACGTCAAGAGCTCAACTGATTTAATGAGAAAGTCATCCAAAGGATAGGCTACTCAGCCAATTTTCAGCAGAGAAGATGGAAACCAAAAAGGAAGAAAAATGCCCAGGGCAGAGAAAACATCTAGCTCATGTTTATTTCATGCTATGCTTTCATGTGCCATTCCTTGCACCTGAAAATTCTCTCACTCTGTCTTTACATTGATAATTGATTTATTGCCATTGCATTTTAACTCTTTCATGCTTTTTATCTTTGGTGTCTTAGTGACAAACCCACTCCCTTGCAACTGCAAAATAATCAATATAAAAATGATGCAGAAATGGCCTGCCAGATTCACCTAATAATAATCCAGGACTTCCACACACACTACAATTCAATGTAAATTTTGGATTAATGATGAATAACTTCTAGCCAAATTTGTAATGGGACATACTTATACTTTGAAAATCACTATTTATCTGAAATTTAGATTTACCTAGGCAGCCCTACTCAGAAAGGATCTATGTACTTGAAAGACAAGTACACAAAGTCACAGAGATTCAGTTGGGGAAATGCCTTAATTTCATCATTTTTCTTATCAGTAAAATGAAAATAATAATACTGTCCACTGAATGAGTTTTGTAAGGATTAAATGAGAAAATATATTTAAAACACTTAGAAAAACTTCCAAGGATATAGTAACTCTCCAGGTGATGCTATATTCCAATGAGTGTGTGGCGATATATCAAAAAAACCATAATAACTGGCCAAGAAAGATGCCACTATCCAATGTGCTTCATGTTAATTATGATTTTCATGTAAATAACTGTCAAAAGTATTTCTGACAAACCCTTCTTTCTCTTGTTGCTGACAGATCAACTTCATCAGTACTTCACTCTCAAACATCTTACTTAGAAACTGCAATTACTCAGGACAAATTTGTGTTCTTTCATAATACTTTTCCCCAAATCTAGGAATTATCTCTGGCCCTACACTTTCCATTGGTTCGAGTTAACTATTACAGGTCACTTGTTAATTTCATTTTTCGTTCTTCTTTAAATTATTTTTTTTTTGTTGAGAGTTTCTTTTATGAGTATTGTATTTGCATCATTCTTCTCCTTCTTCCTCCAGTTTATCCCATGTCCGTCACACTCCTTATCAAATTCATTACATCTAATTCTTTAATTGTATTTTTTACATATGTGCACACAAGTTTATAAATAAAATATGCTAAGATCATTTAGTGTTGCTCATATGTGTTTAGGGCTGACTTTTTTGAGACTGGATAACCTATTATGGGGCTTATTTCTGGAGAAGACTGTTTCCCTTCTCTCAGAAATTATTAATCACCTGTAGCTCTTCTTTTGGGGGTAAGGCCTTGAAATACTAACATGGTATTCCGACCATTGTCTTCTTGGGGTGGTAGGAAGATACAAATGCTGCTAATCAGACCAAGAAAGATATATTATTATTAACTATTATGTGATTTCTATAGTTAAAGCTTACTGCCTATAAGAAACAATACTGTGAGCTTTGAGTTTAGGAGAAGTCATAGACAATGAGTATGGAGCCTATGTTGAATTATTTTTTCTTTTGCTCTATGAAGTCAATATATACAACACAGGTACATTCATCTCTATTCTTAGCCACATTACACGCATTTCTGTGCTCTCTAAATCTAATAGTTGCTATCTACCCCATACCAAACTAATATGGACACCAATCGGTAGACACACAGGTATTTCATTCCATATCTCTATACACCTTCAAATCTTCTTATTCCTGCCTATTGATTCATAGCTTTAGGACTACATCAGACATTTTCACATCCTCTACACCAACATATCTAGGCTCACATCAAATCTGTCATGTGGTTACTATCATTGACTCATTCTTCACTTTATCTATAATGAAGCTAAAACTTTAACAAGTACGGTGACTCTAGTGAGGAGCAAAGCTTGGACCTGAACACCAATTTTTTTCTCTACAAGCTTCTCTTAAATAATTTCTTTTCTTTTCTTTTCTTTTCTTTTCTTTTCTTTTCTTTTCTTTTCTTTTCTTTTCTTTTCTTTTCTTTCTTTTCTTTTCTTTTCTTTCTTTCTTTTCTTTTCTTTCCTTTTCTTTTTTCTTTTCAGGCAGGGTTAATCTGTATAGCACTGGCTGTCTTAAAACTCACTATGTAGACCAGGCTAGCCTCAAACTCCCAAAGAGCCACCTGCCTCTACTTCCCAAGTGCTAGGATTAAAGGTATATGCCATGACACCCAGCTTAAATGCAAATTCTTACCTCTTTCAAATACTACCTCTTCCATAGACTTCTCACTTATTCTATAATTTAAAATAAAGTTTATTCTGATTTTGCCAGCACAATCTCTGCTCATTAGATCATTCAAAGAAAAAGTGAGCCTAATGCTAGTTTCCCCTGTGAGTGCTAAAAAAGCATTCAGTAAATGGTATACAAATGACCATATACTTTTTTAATTAAATTTTTGCTTTTTATATTAATTACAGTTTATTCATTTTGTATCCTACCTGTAGCTCTTCCCTCATTTCCTCCCAATTCTACCCACCCTCCCTCATCTTCTCCCATCCCTCTCCCCAAGTTCACTGATACTGGAGGTCCTTTTCCCCTTCCATCTGACCCTAGCCTATCAGGTCTCATCAAGACTGGCTGCATTGTCCTCCTCTGTGGCCTGGAAAGGATTCTCCCCCTTATTCTTATGGATCATACATTTTCATGACATATATTATGGAATCCTAGAATCATAATTTTAAGTTCATGTCATTGCAAGGTATTATTTTATAGGTGATAAATGCAAACATATCAAGTTCAATCCATGCCATTAGAAGCAAAACCCAAACTGTTGCCTTTACCCACGATTTCCATCAACACTGTTTGTATTTATTACTTTTGTTCCGTAATAAGCTATGAGCAGATTGAGGGCAGGAACTACTGCTTAATCACCTCTGCATAGCTCTCAGAATGAACACATCAACTTATCAATTTAAAAGCAGGTAGAACGTATGATGATGGCATACAGGAAAGATGAACATCTACAGTTTTGGGTCTCAAATGTGCACAAGAATTACATATTTAGCACTAATAAAGCATGCTGAAATTGTAGTGTATTGTCCCACTTCATTCCTCAAGAAAGGAACTTTCATAAATTATGGACAGATGCTGCAGAGCTGAAGTTGTAAAAAAAGATCATATTTGTAAAAAATAAAAAAGAAAAGATTTTCTATGAGAATGATGTTTAATTTCTATTTGTTTTCTTCATTAATTCAAGCCCTAGAAATCATAAATAGCAATTACCAACCAAACATTAGCCCCCTGAGCAGTGTCTGAATCTTGGCTGAAATTGGCATCACAGCTAGACTACTTCCCATGAGGAAATTCAAAGCCTGGATAGTTGGAAAGAAATGAGCTGGACAAGAAAAGAGAAAATGTATAAAGCATGACCAAGAAGGCAGGTGTCCTTGGATAACTGTATCATAAACATAAAAGATAGCACATCTATAGACTATTCCTTAGGTACTAGAGTTGAAAACTCAAATTTAACTGGACATCAGGTATTTTAATTTCAAGTGAACACAAATGAGTTTTTAGTGTAAGTAGGACTCAAATAGTTTGAAGTATACAAAGTTAATAGTAAAATGATTTTGTTGACAGAATTGACGGGGGATCCAAGATGGCAGCACTGGGAGGACACTCTTCCTGACCAGCAGCACAGCAGGATCTGCACAGTGACCAGCAGACAGAACACTGGGTCCTAAAACACCAGGGACCTGTGTTTCCCAGGTTAGAGGATACCCCACGGTATAGGATTCAATCAGCTTCAACTCACCCAGCTAAACCGTGGAAGAGGTCACGGTTCCACCAGGTGTTTGGTCACCAGCCCAGAGCCACACACAGTGTGCTCTGTTCCCTGTCCCAGACTTAACTGTGGGCCACAAAACACCAGAGGCTGGAATTTCCAGTCAAGAGAAAACGCCATGGTGCAGGAAACAATCAGGGTCAACCTTAAGTCACCCAGATAATCACTGGAAAATACCTGGGGTACAGCAGGCACCCAGCAGCCAGCCCAGAGTCCTGCTTGCATGCCTGACTCACTGCCCCAGATAGAACTGTGGACTCCAGGGCAGGAGAGACTGAGTTTCTCTGTCGGGTGGAAACCAACAGTGAAAGGAAGAGCAGGTCTGACCTCAGAGCACTCAGCCAACACTGCCCCCGCCCAAGTTCTTGGGAAAAGTTACAGCTTCAGCAGATGCCCAGTTGCCCAATCGCCAGCAAGGCAGAGCCATGCACGCCTGTGCCTGCATGTTCTATGCACCATGCCAGACAAAACTGTGGTCCCCAAAGCACAATCTGGGTGTCCCTGTCAGGATGAAACCCCACAACAGGGGGATCATCAGGTGAAACGATCAGGACACCCAGCTCCAGGAAACTTTGTGAGTTCATGCAGGCTCTAGGCTCTAGCCTTCTACTGCAGGCATGAGTGCCAAGCTTACCTGCCATTGATTACTGCTAGGGCACAGGGGCACACAGCTGCAACCTCAGACCTACAAAAGCCTGAGAGTCATTAGAACAGCCCTCAGATACTGCTCCAAGGTGCAACAAGTTATCTCTAGCTAAACAGAAAAAGTTGAGGGACTCCCTGGTTCTTCAAGAGGGCTGCACCCCCCCAAAAAAAACCAACAAAACCACTTTAAGAGCAGCAGCTGCAGCTCACTAAATTCAGAGCAAGAAACCTAGCAGCAGGAAAGCCATCTCCAGGACTTCTCCTAATGAAAGGAAAGCCTTCCTGAACACCACAGTTAACACCATGGTCCATATGCCTGAGGTGAACTGTGACAGTTCCTGAGAAGCACAACCATTCAGTTGACCATACTCAAAAAGCTGAGGAGATCTCCTTCAGAACCCTGCCAAGGGGATTCTCCCACCCCAGGACCCAGCAGGCACCAGAAATTAACAGACAACACCAGAGACAACCAGATGAGTAGAAGCCAGCATAAAAGTACAACCAACAAAACACACAAAGCAATATGGAATTCCCAGAACCCAGTTATCCAGGGGCAAGTAACCCTGGACAACCTAACATAAGTGAAATTCAGGAAGATGACATTACATCTATGCTTATGAAGAGATTAATGGATGATGCAAATAAAATGTGTAAAGAATTAGAGGAAGATATAGTAAAACAGATTAT
Source organism: Meriones unguiculatus (assembly GCF_030254825.1). Lineage (NCBI taxonomy): Eukaryota > Metazoa > Chordata > Mammalia > Rodentia > Muridae > Meriones > Meriones unguiculatus. Next base: position 101,680,051 of record NC_083369.1, on the reverse strand, counting down.
GGCAATCCATAAAGAAATACAGGAAGATGCAGCCAACAGTTTGTGGCTTACAGAGAGGAAATGATTAAATCACTAAAAGAAATAAAAGAAACAGAGGAATGTTCAAACAAACAGGTGAAGGCATTGAAAGAAAAACAGGAAACTACAGTCAGAGAGATGAAGGAAATCAACAAAATGGTTCAAGATCTGAAGATAGAATTGGAAAAATTAAAGAAAATACAAATGGAGGAAATCATGGAGAGAGAGAACCTAGGAAAGAAAACAGGAACTACGGAGGTATGCATAACCAACAGACTACAAGAGATGGAAGGAAGAATCTCAAGTGTGGAAGATACAATAGAAAAAAATCAATGTATCTGTCAAAGAAAATGTTAAATCTAAAAAAATCCTGACACAAACCATCCAAGAAATTCAAGACAGCACGAAAAGACAAAAACCTAGGAATAATAGGAATAGAGGAAAAAGAAGATTCCCATCTCCAAGGCCCAGAAAATATTTTCAACAAAATCATAGAAGAAAATTTCCCCAACTTAAAGGACAGGCCTATAAGCAATACAATAGGCCTACAGAATACCCAATAAACTAGACCAGAAGAGAAAATCCTCCTGCCACATAATAATCAAAAGAGTAAGTATACAGAACAAAGAAAAAATACTAAAAGCTGCAAGAGAAAAAGGCCAAGTAACATATAATGGCAAACCCATCAGAATCACATCTGACTTCTCAACAGAGAATATGAAAGCTAGAAGGACCTGTACAGATATCATGCAGAACCTGAGAGAACACAGATGTCAGCCTAGACTACTATACCCAACAAAACTCTCACTCTTCAAACACAGAGAAAACAAGATATTCAAAGACAAAAACAAATTACAACAATACCTACACACAAATCCAATATTACAGAAAATACTCGATGGAAAACTACAAACCAAGAAAACTAACTACTCTCAGGAAAACACAGGAAATAAATAACTTCACCACAGCAAAGTTAAAAGCAGCCACGCACAGAAACACACTAACACAACCTAAATCAAAATCAAAGGATCTAACAGCCACTGGACATTAAGCTCTCTCAACATCAACAGACTCAATTCTCCAATAAAAAGACACAGACTAACAGAATGGATCCATAAACAAGACCCAACAATCTGTTGCATACAAGAAACACACCTAAGGCACAAAGAAAGTCATTACCTGAGAGTAAAGGGCTAGAAGATGGCTTTCCAAGCAAATGGACCCAGGGATCAAGCAGGAGTAGCCGTTCTAATATCTAATAAAATAGATTTTCAATCAAAATTAATCAAAAGAGATGGAGTAGGGCAGTTCATACACATCAAAGTAAAATTCCACCAGGGAGACGTCACAATCCTGAACATTTATGCCCCAAATGCAAGGGCACACACATTTGTAAAAGGAACATTAATAAAATCTAAAACACATGTAGATCCCCACACAGTAATAGTGGGAGACTTGAACACCCCTCTCTCAACAAAGAACATGTCAACAAAACAGAAATTAATCAAAGAATCAATGACTCAAACAGAGATTATGAATCAAATGGACCTAACAGACATCTATAGAACTTTTCACCCAAACACAAAAGAATTTACCTTCTTCTAAGCACCTCATGGAACCTTCTCCAAAATAGACCATACAAGAAGACTGAAATAATTCCTTGTATCCTATCTGACCACCATGGACTAAAGCTGAACCTCAACAACAACATAAATAGCAAAAAGACTACACATACATGTAAACTGAACAACTCGCTACTAAATGACAACTAGGTCAGAGAAGAAATAAAGAAAGAAGTTAAAGTCTTCCTAGCATTCAATGAAAATGAAGGCACAACATACCTAAACTTATGGGACACAATGAAAACAGTGCTAAGAGGAAAGTGCACAGCACAAAGTACCTTCAAGAAGAAATCGAAACATCTCATTCAAGCAACTTAATGGCTTACCTAAAAGCCCAAAAAATAAAAAAGCAGACACACCAAAGAGGAGGAGATGGCTGGAAATAATCAAACTCAGGGCTGAAATCAATAAATTAGAAACAAATAAAACAATTCCAAGAATCAATGAAACCAAGAGCAGGTTTTTTGAGAAAATCAAGAAGGTAGACCAACCCATAGCCAAACTAACTAAAAGACAGAGAGACACTGTCCAAATTTACAAAATCAGAAATGAGAAGGGGGACATAACAATAGACACTGAGGAAATCCCAACAATCATTAGGACTTACTTCAAAAGTCGATACGCCACAGAATTTGAAAATCTAAAAGAAATGGATAATTTTCTTGATCAATTCCACATACCATAGTTGAATCAAGACCAGGTAAATCAATTAAATAGTTCTCTATCCCCTAAGGAAATAGAAGCAGTCATTAAAAGTCTCCTATGCATAAAAGCCCAGGATCAGATGGTTTCAGCGCCGAAATCTACCAGACCTTCAAAGAAGATCTAAGTCCAATTCTCTTCAAACTATTCCACAAAATAGAAACAGAAGAACACTACCAAACTCATTCTATGAAGCCACAGTCACCTTGGTACCTAAAACTCCCAAAGACCCAACAAGAAAAATAATTTCAGGCCAATCTCCCTTATGAACATTGATGCAAAAAATACTCAACAAAATACTTGCAAGCTGAATATAAAACAAATCAAAAATATCATCCACAATGACCAAGTAGGCTTCATCCCAGGTATGAATGGGTGGTTCAGTATATGGAAATCCATCAATGTGATCCACCATTTAAACAACCCGAAAGGAAAAACAAACAAACAAATAAACAAACAAAACATGATCATTTCCTTAGATGCCAAAAAAAAAAAAAAAAGAAAAACATTTGACAAAATGCTATATCCACTCATGTTTAAAATATTGGAGAGATCAGGGATACAAGGCACATACATAAACATAGTAAAAGCAATATACAGCAAGCCTATAGCCAACATCAAATTAAACTGAATGAAACTTAAATCAGTCCCACTGAAATTAGGGTCAAGGCAAGGCTGCCCACTCTCTCCATATCTCTTCAACATAGTTCTTGAAGTCATTGCTAGAGCAATAAGACAATTAAAGGAGATCAAGGGGATACTAATCAGAATGGAGGAAGAAAAAGTATAACTATTTGTAGAAGATATGATAGTATACCTGAGTGACCCCAAAAGTTCTACCAGGGAACTCCTACACCTGATACACACCTTCAGCAAAGAGGCTTTATATAAAATTAACTAAAAAAGCAGTACCTCTCCTGTATACAAAAGACAAAAGGGCTGAGAAAGAAATTAGGAAAACAACACCCTTCACAATAGCCACAAAGGACAAAATGTACTTTGGTGTGACCTTAAACAAGGAAGTCAAAGACTTGTATGAAAAAAATTTCAAGTCTCTGAAGAAAGAATTAGAAGAAGATATAAGATGGAAAGATCTCCCATGCTCATGACTTGGCAGGATTAACATAGTAAAAATGGCCATCTTACCAAAAGCAATCTACAAATTCAATGCAATTCCCATCAAATTACCAACACAATTCTTTACAGACCTTGAAAGCAAAATTCTCAACTTCATATGGAATAACAAGAAATCCAGAATTGTTAAAACAATCCTCTACAATAAAAGATCTTCTGGAGGTATCTCCATCCCTGATCTCAAGCTGTACTATAGAGCAACAGTAATAACAACTGCATGCTACTGGCATAGAAACAGAATGGTAGATCAATGGAATTGTACAGAAGACCATAAATAAAGCCACACACTTATGGACACCTGTTTTTTTTTTATTTTTTTTTATTTTTTATTTTTTAACAAAGATACCAAAAACATACAAGGAAAAAAGATAGCATCTTCAACAAACAGTGCTGGTCTAACTGGATGTCTACATGGAGAAAATTGCAAATAAATCCATACTCATCACCCTGCACAAAACTGAAGTCCAAGTGGATCAAAGACCTCAACATAAAACCAGACACACTAAATTGGTTAAAATAAAAAGTGAGGAAGTGCCTTGAATTCATAGGCACAGGAGACAAGTTCCTGAAGATAACACCAGGCTTCTCATAATATTTCCTATAAGCCCACACCTTTTTGTCTATATCCCCCATTTTTATTCATTATTAGCCCGATAGAGCCAAGTAATTGTGGTAATGATACTTGCTTTTTTGCCCAATGCTGGAATGCTAGTAAATTTAGGTATGCCCTGGTTACTCACATGCCTCACTGGGTGCCTGTGACCATTGATGCCCCTCACGCTATTACTCTCTTCAGACAGAAAAGGGATCTTGGAACTACAGCCACCATTGTTACTACCATCTCATTGGCGGCTGTTGGAGCTACCACCAGGGCATTAGCCATGAGTCATACTAGGCAGACTGCTCAGACCCTGAATAATCATTTAGCCAATGTAGCTCATGCCTTAGATGTACATAAAGGAATTAATGCTCAACTAAAAGGAAGCTTGATGGTGGTCAATCAGAGGATTGACCTCTTGCAGGAGCAAATTGATACCCTATGGCAAATCGCTCAACCTGGCTGTTAATGAAAGTATGCTGGACTTTGTGTCACTAGCATACAACATGAGAATTTTTCCTGTGCTGCAAATCTGTCTAAACAATTGTCGAGCTATATTTTAGGTAATTGGACTGGAGAATTCGATACTACGATGGAGCAGCTGAGAGTGGCCATTGTCACAGTAAATTCTACCAGAGTGGACACAGGACTAGCCACAGGATTATCAACATGGATTGCTGCAGCCATGAATCATCTGAAGGAATGGGCGGGCATGGGAGCGTTAGCAGGCCTTCTGGTGTTGGTCTCCTTGGTTTGCCTGTGGTATATATGCAAGATTAGAGTCTCACAACAGTGGGATGCAGCCATGATCATTCAGGCCTTTACAGCCATTGAAGCAGGACATTCTCCCCAAGCATGGTTGGATACCATAAAAAGCTAAAATGATACGCTCAGGATGCGAGGCTAAGCACTGCACTCAGGGTCAGCCACTTTCGACCCAGAGAAGAGCATGTCTGATTGCATGCGGGTTGATGCCCCAGGTCCCGCCTCTGAGAAAAAGGTATCAGAGGGGTCTGATGCTCTTTGGGTGGATGACACCTAAATGAACATCGGTACAAAGTCCCAATTTATTTCTAATATCAGAGATCAGACCTCTACTCTTGCCTGATGCGTCTAAAACAAAAAGGGGGAACTGTAGAGAGCTGCGGAATGCTATGCCTTAAAGATGGAGCTGGTTTCCGCCTTCCACCTTTCCGATGGTGAGTGCTCTCTGTCACGAACAATTCCACATTTGGCTAAGGCTGAGGATCTGGCTTGCTTCCATGTATGTGGACCTATCTGCATTGCCCCCGTGGCACGCCTGGGTTGGCTACCCAGAGGCTATTTAAGCTGTGGGCTGGCTTTCCCCAGGGTCAGATGATTGTTCAAGGTTCCTGAATAAACTGCATTGAAAAAAAAAAAAGAGGAAATAATGAAATTTGCAGGTAAATGTTGGTAACTGGAAAAGATTATCTTGAGTGAGGTATCCCAGAAGCAGAAAGACACACAGGGTATGTACTCACTTATAAATGGATATTAGACACATAATATAGGATAAGCATGCTAAAATCTGTACACCTAAGGAAGGTAATCAAGAGGGAAGTTTCTGGCTATGATGCCCAATCACCTTTCAGAAAGGCAAAGAGGACAGAAATCAGAGGAGGGAGAAAACAGGGAACAGGCAGGAGCCTACCACAGAGAGCCTCTGAAAGGCTCTACCCTGCAGGGTATGGAGGCGGATGCTGAGACTCATAGCCAAACATTGGGCAGAATGCAGGTAATCTTAAGAAAGAAGTGGGAAATAGCAAGACCTAGAGAGGACAGGAGCTCCACAAGGAGAGCAAGAGATCCAGAAAGTCTGGGCGCAGGAGTCTTTTGTGAGGCTGATACTCCAGCCAAGGACCACTCATGGAGATGGCCTAGAACCCCTGCACAAAAGTAGCCCATGGCAGTTCCATGTCTAAATGGGTTCCATAGTAATGGGGACAGGGACTGTCTCTGACAGGAACTGATTGGCCTGCTCTTTGATCACCTCCCCCTGATGGGGGAGCAGCCTCACTAGGCCACAGAAGAAGACAATGCAGCCACTCCTGATGAGACCTGATAGACTAGGATTAGAATGAAGGGGTGGAGGACCTCCCTTATCAGTGGACTGAGGGAGAGCCACAGGTAGGGAAGAGGGAGGGAGGGTGGGATTGGAAGGGGAAGAGGGAGCGAGGTACAGGGGGTATACAAAGTGGGTAAACTTTAATTAATAAAAAACTGCAAAAACAAAACAAAAAGATTAAAAAAATTACTTCTGTAGGACTTTTCTCTACTGCACATTTTACAGCAGCCTGTTTCTTATCTGTGGGCATGTGTCTATCTTAACATTTAGGAAACTGTGATATGTAAAAATACAAATACAAATTTAAAGTAATACTAAAAAAAGTGAGCTTGAATCACTTATTACTATACTTCTGAATGAAGCCCATCACCTAAGAATTCTGGTAAACATTAGAAGAGACTGGAAAGGGGGAATCATTGCTCAAATTCTCTAACTTTCAATGAAAATGTATTGAGTGATCCGGCATCAAAACAATAGCTCTATTAACTTTTTTACAATCTCAAGCTTTGCTGGTGAAAACATTCTGTTTTTGCATAGGATCATTTTCAGCTTTCCTTTTTTATTACAGAAGTGAATTATAGAAGTATTTGCTGTATAAGCACACATCACAATGATGCCATTAATGTAGAATCTTCAAGCAGATGGCATTAGGTTTTCATTTCCTTCTGCAAAAGAAATAAAATTTTATGACAGAAATGCTGTAATCTTTGGAACCTTGGGTTCTAATATTGCTTCTAATTCTGTCACTGATGAGGTGTGCAACTTGTAGCCAGTTACTTACTGTTTCTGAAACTTTGTGTATCTGTCCACAGGCTGTAGGCATGATGTAGCTGACAAATTATGAAGGCAAATTAGAGGTAATAGAGGTAATGTAAGCCCAGTGCACTGCTTTGTCCATATGTGGAGATATCTTAATTGCTTTTTCTGCTCCTGCCATTACTATAATTATAACTATTTCCATTGCTCTGACCACATCCTTCTCTTCCACTGGCGGGAATGTCAGTTCTATTAAATGACTGTACGGTAGAAAGGGAGTATGTTTGATTGCTATATCCTAACTGTAGTTCCAGTAAGGACAGTATTCAGCTATCTTGCATGGACAAGGCAAATCTTTTATTTCCCTTCTGGTTATCCAGAAATTAAAAGGTTACATTCTGATGTTGGAAGGGCTTTTCTTTAACATGCTTTAGCCTATAGGCTGTGTCTTTTTTTTTTTTTTTTTTTTGTTCAATGTTTTTTAGGTATTGATTGCTAAATAGTTTTTTTTTTCGTCTATCATTACACCTGGTTATAATGAAATGAAGATGAACTGGGATCATATATTTCTTATGTAGCTGAATAATAAAGTGCTATAATAGCCAACTGTGTGTGAACAAGTAAGCCTTGAAGAGTGAGCAATGATTTCCAATAACTGTAAGTTGATCATAAACTCTTTATTATTTTTCTTTCTACTCCATGACCCCTTCCTTGGCAGAGCTGAGTGCTGGAGAGGCCAGCTGCTTTGATTCTTTGAACTGTCTTCACGAGGTCATCCACTGACATTCAGAGAGAGGATTTCTCCTTTCTAATTTCATGTCTAAAAGATGTAAAGTGTACTGTACTAAGAAGAAAGTAACAACAAAAAGGAGAAACTACCTTCACCATCTTCTTCCACATTCTCAGTTTGAGAATTCAGGTTGAGTAGCTAGAGACTGAAGCGCTGCTGGAACAATCCTATATATGTGTGTGCAGAGTCTTGCCTTTCATGGCTTTGTAAAACAAGATGTCTCAGTTAGGGTTTCTATTTCCAAGATAAAACCCCATGACCAAAATCAACTTGGGGAAGAAAGGGTTGATTTCGCCTTACAACTCTGGGACAATTCTCTATCACAGAGGGAGGTCAGAACAGGAACTCATGCAGGGCAGGAACTTGGAGGTGAGAACCATAGCAGCAGCTGTCAAGGAGTGCTATTCAATGGCTTACCCTCCATGGCTTTCTCAACCTGCTTTCTCAAAGAACCCAAGACCACCAGCCAGGAGATAGCACCACCCACCATGGGTTGCTCCCTCCCTCATCATCACTAATCAAGGAAATGCCTTACAGGTGTATATTATGGAAGCATTTTCTCAATTGAGGCTCCTTCTCTGATGACTCCAGTTTGTGTCAAGTTGACATTAAACTAGCCAGGACAGTCATGACACCAGTGTTTTGTTTGCATGTGTACTCGAGGACTTCTGATGTTTTAATGGGGCAAAGTTTCCTGCACAGTTTAATTTGCCAGATTGCTTTAGCTAAAGTGGTATGATTCTCTTAAATTAATCTCCAAATCTTTTATGGTCTTTAAAACAAAGTCTCAAGATAGTTCAGTGGTTAAGAGCATTGGCTGCTCTTCCAGAGGACACATGCTCAATTCTAAGCACCCATATCACTGCTCACAGCTGTCTATAACTTCAGCTCCAGGGTTTCTGATGCCCACATACAAACATATGCAAGCAAGACACCAATGAATAAAATAAAATAAATAATTATAGGGGGGAGCGGCAAGATGGCGGCGCCGGGAGGACTCTCATTCTGAGCAGCAGCACAGCAGGATCAGCACAGTGACCAGCAATCAGAACTCTCGGCCATAAAACACAGTCATTGTGTTTCCCAGGTGAGAGGATACCCCACGGTGGGAGATTCAATCAGCATTTAACTCACCCAGCTAAACCGCAGAAGAGATCCCGGTTCCACCAGACGCTTGGCTGCCAGCCGCCAGCCCCAGCCCCAGCCCAGAGCCACAAGCCAGTGTCTCTGGTCACGGTCCCAGACTGAACCTTGTGCACCACACTATCAGAGACTGGAATTTTCAGTCGAGAGATAACCCCAGGGTACAGGAAACGATTGGGACCGGCCTTAGGTCACCCAGACATCCCCTGGAAAAGACTCGGGCGGGTTCCACGGGCACCCCAGGAGCCAGCCCGGAGCCAGAGCCGGGAACCCAAGTTCTGGCACAGAGCCCTGCCTGCCTGCGCGCCTGATTCGCCGCCGGAAATAGAAACTGCGGGTCTGATCTCAGAGCACTCAGCTCACCCCTGAAATGAAAAGGTCCCTGGAAAATTACCCAGCTTAGGGAGGCACTCAGGCTCCCAAAAGCCGCAAAGGCAGACACAGGCAGTTTCTGCGAACCAGACAGCTGGCAGAGACTGAGCTGCCATCACACAGCTGTGCTCCAGGCACAGGCAGTTTCTGCGGCCAGCCAGCTGGCAGACACTGAGCAGTGTGCACCAGGGCAAAAAAAGACACTGGGAGTCCATGTCTCCAGAGAATCCACGGGGAAGGAAGGAAACTGTACTGACCTAAATCACCCAATCCTTCCCTAGAAAAAGTCTAGCAGTCTAGTGGGGCCGAGGCGCCAGCACTCAGCTGTGCTCCAGACACAGGCACAAACAGTTGAGGCGCGCCTGATGTCCAACTGGGTCACAGGAGCTGATCATTAAATTTACAACAAGAAACCCAGAAACAGGGCAGCTGCCCTCAGGACTTCCCTGGGTGAGAGGAGAACCCTCTCGACTAACAAAGACCACAGTTACCACTCAGGTCTATATCCCTGAGGTGAGCAACTCCTGAAAAAACACCAGCCATCCAGGGACTATACCCAAAAAACTGAGAAGACATCCTTCAGGAAAAACCAGCTTTCTGCAAAGGGGATTCTCTCCATCACAGGATCCCCAGGAACCACCAGAAAATAACCCCAAACACCTAAGATAGCACAATGGGTAGAGGCCAGCATAAAAGCTCAAGCAACAAAAGATAGAACAATATGGCATCTCCAGAACCCAGTTACCCAGGGGCAAGTAGCCCTGGACACCCCACCATAACTGAAATCCAAGAAGATGACCTAACAAGTATGCTCATGAAGATGATAACAGAGGAAACAAATAAGATTCGTAAAGACATAGAGGAAGATAAACTCAAACAGAATATTGCCATCCGTAAAGAAATAGAGGAAGCTGCAGCCAAACAGTTTATGGCCTTTAGAAAGGAAATGCTTAAAACACTGAATGAAATGAAAGAAACAGAGTTGAAGAAACTAAAAGAAAAACAGGAAAGTACAATCAGACAGGTGAAGGAAGTAAACAAAATAACTCAAGATCTGAAGATAGAATAGGAAAAATTAAAGAAAACACAAATGGAAGAAATAATGGAAAGGAAGAATCTAGGGAAGGAAACAGGAACTACGGAGGTAAGCATAACCAACAGACTACAAGAGATGGAAGAAAGAATCTCAGGTGTAGAAGATACAATGGAAGAAATCGATGTATCTGTCAAAGAAAATGTTAAATCCGAAAAATTCCTGACACAGACCGTCCAAGAAATCCAAGACAATATGAAAAGACAAAACCTAAGAATAATAGGTATAGAGGAAAAAGAAGACTCCCTTCTCCAAGGCCCAGAAAATATTTTCAACAAAATCATTGAAGAAAATTTCCCCAAGCTAAAGGAGAGGCCAATTAGAATACATGAAGCCTACAGAACACCCAAAAAATTTGACCAGAAAAGAAAATCCTCCCACCACGTAATAATCAAAACAGTAAGTATACAGAACAAAGAAAAAATACTAAAAGCTGCAAGGGAAAAAGGCCAAGTAACATATAATGGCAAACCCATTAGAATCACACCTGACTTTTCAACAGAGACTATGAAAGCCAGAAGGGCCTGGACGGATATCATGCAGACCCTAAGAGAACACAGATGTCAGCCCAGGCTACTATACCCAGCAAAACTCTCAGTCCTCATAGATCGAGAAAACAAGATATTCAATGACAAAAACAAATTTCAACAATACCTACAAACAAATCCAGCATTATGGAAGACACTGGAAGGGAAAATACAACCCAAGAAAGCTATCTACATTCAAGAAAACACAGGAAATAAATAACCTCACTTCAGCAAAACAAAAAGCAACCAAGCACACAACCTGATGACCACAGCCAACATCAAAATCAAGAGATCTAACAGCCACTGGTCATTAATCTCTCTCAACATCAATGGACTCAACTCTCCAATAAAAAGACACAGATTAACAGAATGGATACGTAAACAAAACCCAGCAATCTGTTGTATACAAGAAACACATCTAAGACAGAAAGATAGACATTACCTGAGGGTAAAGGGTTGGAAGACGGCTTTCCAAGCAAACGGACCCAAGAAACAAGCAAGAGTAGCCATTCTAATATCTGATAAAATAGACTTTCAACCAAAATTAATCAAAAGAGATGGGGAAGGACACTTCATACTCATCAAGGGAAAATTCCACCAGGAAGACATCACAATCCTGAACATCTATGCACCAAATACAAGGGCACCCACATTTGTGAAAGAAACATTGATAAAATTTAAAGCACATATAGATCCCCACACATTAATAGTGGGAGACTTCAACACCCCACTCTCAACAAAGGACAGGTCAACAAAACAGAAATTAAACAAAGAAACAATGTCTCTGACAGAGGTCATGAATCAAATGGACCTAACAGACATTTACAGAACTTTACACCCAAACACAAAAGAATTTACCTTCTTCTCAGCACCTCATGGAACCTTCTCCAAAATAGACCATATAGTGGCTCACAAAGCAAGCCTCAACAGATACAAGAAGATTGAAATAATCCCATGTATCTTGTCTGATCACCATGGAATAAAGCTGGACCTCAACAATAACAGAAATAACAAAAAGCCTACACACACATGGAAACTGAACAACTTGTTACTAAATGACAGCTGGGTCAAGGAAGAAATAAAGAGAGAAATTAAAGTCTTTCTAGAAATCAATGAAAATGAAGACACAACATACCCGAACCTGTGGGACACAATGAAAGCAGTGCTAAGAGGAAAGTTCATAGCACTAAGTGCCTTCAAGAAGAAATTCGAGACAGCTCATTCAAGCACCCTAATGGCTCACTTAAAAACCCTAGAAAAAGAAGAAGCAGACACACCAAGAAGGAGTAGACGGCTGGAAATAATCAAACTCAGGGCTGAAATCAATCAATTGGAAACAAATAAAACAATTCAAAGAATCAATGAAACCAAGAACTGATTCTTTGAGAAAATCAATAAGATCGACAAACCCTTAGCCAGGCTAACTGAAAGGCTGAGAGACACCACCCAAATCAACAAAATCAGAAATGAAAAGGGGGATATAACTACAGACACTGAGGAAATCGAAGCAATCATTAGGACTTAGTTCAAAAGTCTATATGCCACAAAATTTGAAAATCTAAATGAAATGGACAATTTTCTTGATCGATTTGACTTACCAAAGCTGAATCAGGACCAGGTAAATCAACTAAATAGTCCTATATCCCCCAAAGAAATAGAAGCGGTCATCAAAAGTCTCCCATCCAAAAAAAGCCCAGGACCAGATGTCTTCAGCGCAGAATTCTACCAGACCTTCAAAGAAGAGCTAACACCAATTCTCTTCAAACTATTCCACAAAATAGAAACAGAAGGAACATTACCAAACTCATTCTATGAAGCCACAGTCACCTTGGTACCTAAACCTCACAAAGACTCAACAAAGAAAGAGAATTTCCGGCCAATCTCCCTTATGAACATTGATGCAAAAATACTTAATAAAATACTTGCAAACCGAATCCAAGAACACATCAAAGATATTATCCACTATGACCAAGTAGGCTTCATCCCAGGTATGCAGGGGTGGTTCAATATACGGAAATCCATCAATGTGATCCACCATATTAACAAACTGAAAGAAAAAAACCACATGATAATCTCCCTAGATGCTGAAAAAGCATTTGACAAAATCCAACATCCATTCATGTTCAAAGTATTGGAGAGATGAGGGATACAAGGCACATATCTAAACATAGTAAAGGCGATATACAGCAAGCCTATAGCCAACATCAAACTGAATGGAGAGAAACTTAAAGCAATCCCATTGAAATCAGGGACAAGACAAGGCTGCCCACTCTCTCCATATCTCTTCAACATAGTGCTGGAAGTCCTTGCTAGAGCAATAAGACAGTTGAAGGAGATCAAGGGGATACAAATTGGAAATGAAGAAGTCAAATTATCACTATTTGCAGATGATATGATAGTATACGTGAGTGACCCCAAAAACTCTACCAGGGAACTCCTACAGCTGATAAACACCTTCAGCAAAGTGGCCGGATACAAAATTAACTCAAAAAAATCAGTAGCCCTCCTGTAGACAAAAGATAAAAGAGCTGAGAAAGAAATTAGGGAAACAACACCCTTCACAATAGCCACAAATGACAGAAGGTACCTCGGAGTAACCCTAACCAAGGAAGTCAAAGACTTGTATGAAAAAAATTTCAAATCTCTGAAGAAAGAATTGGAAGAAGACATGAGAAAATGGAAAGATCTCCCATGCTCATGGCTTGGCAAGATTAACATAGTAAAAATGGCCATCTTACCAAAAACAATCTACAGATTCAATGCAATGCCCATCAAATTACCAACACAATTCTTTACAGACCTGGAAAGAAAAATTCTCAACTTCATATGGAATAACAAGCAACCCAGAATTGCTAAAACAATCCTCTACAATAAGAGATCTTTCGGAGGTATCTCCATCCCTGATCTTAAGTAGTACTATAGAGCAACAGTTTTAAAAACTGCATGGTACTGGTATAGAAACAAAATGGTGGATCAATGGAACCGAAGAGAGGACCCAGAAATAAACCCACACACTTATGGACACCTGATCTTTGACAAAGACGCCAAAACCATACAATGGAAAAAAGATAGCATCTTCAACAAATGGTGCTGGTCTAACTGGATGTCTATATGTAGAAAAATGAAAATAGATCCATACTTGTCACCCTGCACAAAACTGAAGTCCAAGTGGATCAAAGACCTCAACATAAAACCAGACACATTAAATCGGCTTGAAAAAAAAGTGGGAAATACCCTAGAACTCATTGGTACAGGGGAAAACTTCCTGAACAGAACACCAACAGTACAGGGTCTAAGAGCAATAGTCAATAAATGGGACCTCATGAAACTGAAAATCTTCTGTAAAGCAAAGGACACCGTCATCAAAACAAAGCGACTACCTACAGATTGGGAAAGAATCTTCACCAACCCTTTATCTGACAGAGGACTCATATCCAGTATATATAAAGAACTAAAGAAGCTGAAAAGCAGCAAACCAAGTAATCCACTTAAAAAATGGGGAACAGAGCTAAACAGAGAATTCTCTGTAGAGGAATACCGAATGGCAGAGAAGCACTTAAAGAAATGCTCAACCCCACTAGCCATTAGGGAAATGCAAATCAAAACAACCTTGAGATTTCACCTTACCCCCATGAGAATGGCCAAGATCAAAAAGTCAAGTGACAGCACATGCTGGAAAGATTGTGGAGAAAGGGGAACCCTTCTCCACTGCTGGTGGGAATGTAAACTTGTACAACCACTCTGGAAATCAATCTGGCGCTTTCTCAGACAACTAGGAATAGCGCTTCCTCAAGATCCAGCCATACCACTACTGGGCATATATCCAACAGAGGCTCAAGTACACAAAAAGGACATTTGCTCAACCATGTTTGTAGCAGCTTTATTTGTAATAGCCAGAAGCTGGAAACAACCCAGATGCCCCTCAACTGAAGAATGGATGCAGAAAATGTGGTACATCTACACAATGGAATATTACTCAGCAATGAAAAATAAGGAAATCATGAAATTTGCAGGTAAATGGTGGGATCTGGAAAGGATCATCCTGAGTGAGTTGTCCCAGAAGCAAAAAGACACACACGGTATATACTCACTCATATAAACATACAACATAGGACAAACCCACTAAAACCTGTGCATCTAAAGAAACTAAGCAAGAGAGAGGACCCTAACTAAAATGTCCAATCCCCATCCGGAAAGGCAAAGAGGATGGACATCAGAAGAAGAAGAAAACAGGAAACAACCTAGGAACCTACCACAGAGGGCCTCTGAAAGCCTCTGCCCTTCAGACTATCAAAGCAGATGCTGAGCCTGATGGGGAACTGTTGGGCAGGTGAATGGAATTTTAGGTAAGAAGTGGGAAATAGTAAAAGCTGGAGAGGACAGGGTCTCCACAAGGAGAGCAACAGAACAAGAAAATTTGAACATAGGGAACTTCCCAGAGACTCATACTCCAACCAAGGACTATTCATGGAGATAACCCAGAACCCCTGCACAGATGTAGCCCAGGGCAGTTCAGAGTCCAATCGGGTTACATAGTAATGTGAAGAGGGACTGCCTCTGACATAATCTGATTGGCCTGCTCTTTGATCACCTCCCTCTGGGGGGGAGCAGCCTTACCAGGACATAGTAGAGGACAATGCAGCCACTTTTGATGTGAACTGACAGACTAAGATCAGAAAGGAGAGGAGAACCTCCCCTATTAGTGGACTTGGGGAGTGGCATGCAAGCAGAGGGAGGAGGGAGGGTGGGACTGGGAGGGGAGGAGGGAGGGGCTTATGGGGGGATGCAGAATGAATACAGTGTAATTGATGAAAAATTTAAAAAAAAAGGGAAAAAATAATTTAAGAACCTTAAATGACTTTCAAAAGTGGAGGAAAACATGGAGTTAGTCAATTGGCATGGAGCATGTCTCGCCCCTGGGGGCAATGGTCTCCTGAACCTACACAGACCTCGGACACTACCACTGCTAGTTCTAGAACTGATACAGGGTGTTTCAACGAGGGGGTTAAGGCTTCTCATAATATTTCTTATAAGCCCACACCTGTTTGTCTATATCCCCCATTTTTATTCATTATTAGCCAGATAGAGCCAAGTAATTGTGGTAATGATACTTGCTTTTTTGCCCAATGCTGGAATGCTAGTAAATTTAGGTATGCCCTGGTTACTCACATGCCTCACTGGGTGCCTGTGACCATTGATGCCCCTCACGCTATTACTCTCTTCAGACAGAAAAGGGATCTTGGAACTACAGCCACCATTGTTACTACCATCTCATTGGTGGCTGTTGGAGCTACCACTGGGGCATTAGCCATGAGTCATACTGGGCAGACTGCTCAGACCCTGAATAATCACTTAGCCAATGTAGCTCATGCCTTAGTTGTATATAAAGGAATTAATGCTCAACTAAAATGAAGCTTGATGGTGTTCAATCAGAGGACTGACCTCTTGCAGGAGCAAATTGATACCCTATGGCAAATCGCTCAACTTGGCTGTCAATGAAAACATGCTGGACTTTGAGTCACTAGCATATAACATGAGAATTTTTCCTGTGCTGCAAATCTGTCTAAACAATTGTCGAGCTATATTTTAGGTAATTGGACTGGAGAATTCGATACTACGATGGAGCAGCTGAGAGTGGCCATTGTCACAGTAAATTCTACCAGAGTGGACGCAGGACTAGCCACAGGATTATCATCATGGATTGCTGCATCCATGAATCATCTGAAGGAATGGGCGGGCATGGGAGCGTTAGCAGGCCTTCTGGTGTTGGTCTCCTTGGTTTGCCTGTGGTATATATGCTAGATTAGAGTCTCACAACAGTGTGATGCAGCCATGATCATTCAGGCCTTTACAGCCATTGAAGCAGGACATTCTCCCCAAGCATGGTTGGATACCATAAAAAGCTAAAATGTTATGCTCAGGATGCGAGGCTAAGCACTGCACTCAGGGTCAGCTGCTTTCGACCCAGAGAAGAGCATGTCTGATTGCATGCGGGTTGATACCCCAGGTCCCGCCTCTGAGAAAAAGGTATCAGAGGGGTCTGATGCTCTTTGGGTGGATGACACCTAAATGAACATCGGTACAAAGTCCCAATTTATTTCTAATATCAGAGATCAGACCTCTACTCTTGCCTGATGCGTCTAAAACAAAAAGGGGGAACTGTAGAGAGCTGCGGAATGCTGTGCCTTAAAGATGGAGCTGGTTTCCGCCTTCCACCTTCCCGATGGTGAGTGCTCTCTGTCACGAACAATTCCACATTTGGCTAAGGCTGAGGATCTGGCTTGCTTCCATGTATGTGGACCTATCTGCATTGCCCACGTGGCACGCCTGGGTTGGCTACCCAGAGGCTATTTAAGCTGTGGGCTGGCTTTCCCCAGGGTCAGATGATTGTTCAAGGTTCCTGAATAAACTGCATTGAAAAATAAATAAATAAATAAATAATTATAAAGCCAAAGTGTCAATGAAACGAATTATTATTTCAACTCTCGCAGTGTGGTGTACACCTCTAATCCCCAGCACTCAGAAGGCAGAGGCAGGTGAATTTCTATGAGTTCAAAGCCACCCTAGTGTACACGGTGAGGCCCAGTACATCCAAGACTGCATAGAGAGATCTTATTTCAAAATCCAAAGTCAAAAATTATTTTTTCAGAATTCCATACATGTATACAGTATTTTTTGATCATATGCACACCTGTCTTCTTCCTTCCTACTCTTCTAGGATAGTTTATAACCATCGTTCTCTCAAGTTCATGCTTTTTATTTTTGTGAAATCACTGAGTTCAATTAGTACACTTCATATATTCAGTCACTGGAACATGGGCTACATTTAACAAAACTGACTCTTCTTTGTCTATCAGCCATAAGGTGCCAGTAGCTCCTTAGCTAAGGATGTGGTCCTGTGAGTCTCTCTCTCATACATGCTGGAATGCTGGCTAGCTTGTTCTTGTGCAGGCAACCACTGGTATTGTGAATTTCTGGGTAAAAAGCCCTGTTATATTTATAAGGTATTATTTTTGCAACAGTCTTCCCCATTCTCCAGCTCCTACAGGCTTCCTGTCTTCTTTTCCATAAAGTTCCATGAGATTTACAGGGAAGGGTGTGATATAGATTTTTCATTTAAAGCTGAGCATTCCACAGTCACTTATTCTCTGCACTCTGTTCATCTGTGATAACTGTAGTAAACTCAGTCCACTGCAAAAAGAATCTTCTCTGAAAACGAATAAAAGCAGCACACCAATACATGGGCATGAAGACAAGAATTTTTTTTAGTCATTTCTTTTTTATCTTTTTTTTATTAATTACACTTTATTCACTTTATATCCCCCCACAAGCCCCTCCCTCCTCATCTCCCAATCCCATCTTCCCTCCACTTTCTTCAAGCATGCCCCTCCCCAAGTCCACTGATAGGGGAGGTCCTCCTCTCCTTCCTTCTGATCTTAGTCTATCAGATCACATTAGGAATGGCTGCATTGTCATCTTCTGTGGCCTGGTAAGACTGCTCTCCCCTCAGGGGGAGGTGATCAAAGAGCAGGCCAATCAGATTATGTCAGAGGCAGCCCCTCTTCTCATTACTATGTAAACCACATAGACACTAAACTGCCATGAACTACATCTGTGCAGGGGTTCTAGGATATCTCCATGCCTGGTACTTGGTTGGAGTATGAGTCTCTGGGAAAACCCCTGTGTTCAAATTTTCTGGTTCTGTTGCTCTCCTTGTGGGGTTTCTGTCCTCTCCAGATCTTACTATTTCCCACTTCTTACATAAGATTCCATGCACTCTGCCCAACAAATGGCCATAAGTCTTAGTGTCTGCAGTTTGAGACCAATTTGCAAAATGATAGTAGTGAATTATCTTTAGTGCTTATAAGTCTTCCCCACTCATGGGTTCTTGGCCAGATTTACAGTCCCAGGCATGAGTTCCTTTCTATGAAGTAGGCCTTAAATTCATTCAGAATGATATTGGTTACCTGGTGACATCCATGACACTATTGCACTACTTGACACAGCATGTTGGGCTTGTCGTTATTATACCTTGCAGGCTTCACAGTTGGGTAAGGCTGATGATAACTTTCTCATACAAGAGCTTCATAGCATTTTATGGCACTATGAAAGTTATCAATCATGAAGGAATCTTTCAGGTGAGTGCTGGGTGGTTTTCTTTATGTCCAGTGACCAAAGTGTATGTAATCTTCAGCAACCGGGTATCTCAACATTTTGGTAAAAAACAAACAAACAAACAAACAAAAACAAAACAAACAAAAAAAACAATGACAACAGTCTGTATTATTATTATTATTATTTTTTTGGTGGGGAGGTCTCTGGAAACTCTCTGACCAACAAATCTGAGGGAAGTATACTGCATCTTTGGGCATTTTGATTGATAATCTGTGACTTCTGGGAAGAACATAATCTGTGTAGGACAACTCCAATGACTCAGCCTGTCTGTCTTAGTTGGGGTTTCCATTGCTGTGAAGAGACACCATGACCACAGCAACTCTAATAAAGGAAAACTTTTGTGGGGGATGGCTTACTGATTCAAAAGCTTAGTCCATTATCATCATAGCAGGAAGCATGGCAGCCTGCAGGCAGACATGGTGCTGGAGAGGTAGCTGAGAGTTCTACATCTTAATCCATAGGCAGCAGGAAGAGAAAGTGACACTAGTCCTGGCTTCAGCTTCTGAAATATTTATTTATTTATTACAGTTTATTACCATTGTATTTCTGCTGCAGCCCCTTTCTTCATCTTCTCCCAGTCCCACCCACCCTTCCTCTTCTCCCCCTATTCCCTTCCCCTAGTCCCTTCAAAGGGGAGGACCCCCTCTCCTTTTATCTGACCCTAGCCTATTAGGTCTCATCAAGGTTGGCTGCATCATCTTCCTCTGTGGCCTGGCAAAGCTGCACCCCACAGGGGGAGGTGATCAAAGAGCCAGTGACTGGGTTCATGACAGGGATAACCCCTGTACTTCTACTAGGGAACCCACTTGGAAACTGAGAAGTCTATGGGCTTCCTCTGAACAGAGTTTCTAGGCCCTTTCCATGCATGGACCTAGGTTGGAGTATTGGTCTCTTCAGGGCCCCCTAGGCCCAGGTTTTTTGGATCTGTTGTTCTCCTTGTGGAGTTCCTATCCCCTCCAGGTCTTTCTATCTCCCTGTTTTTCCCCTCCTGGGCACATACCCAAAAGATGCTCCACCATTCAATAAGGACATTTGCTCAATAGCAGCTTTATGTGTAATAACCAGAATCTGGAAACAACCTAGATGTCCCTCAACAGAGGAATACATACAAAAAGTGTGGTAAATCTACACAATGGAATAGTACTTAGCTATTAAAAACAAGGAAAACATGAAATTTACAGTCAAATGGTGGGAACTAGAAAAGATCATTCAGAGTGAGGTAACCCAGAAACAGAAAGACACACATGGTATATGCTCACTTGTAAGTGGATATTAGTCTCATAATATAGGATAAACATACTAAAATCTATACTCCTAAAGAAGCTAAACAACAAGGAAGACCCTAGGGAAGATGTTTAATCCTCATTCAGAATGGCAAACAGGAAATGGAAGTAGCGGAAGATAAGAAAGAAGACAGGAGCCTTCTACAGGGGACCTCTGAAAGACTCTATCCATTAGGGTGTTGAAGGAGATACTGAGACTCATAGCCAAGCTTCTGAAATCTTTTTTTTTAGGTTAAATGACACTTTCATTTCATTTGAAAAGTATTGATATTAGATCAAATATATTTATTCATGGAACCACCAAACAATGCTATAGTTCTAAAAGCTGACTATTATAAAATGTTATCAGCATTCTCACAAAATACATATTTACAATTAAACATATTACATTCATTATATCACTTCCCTGCTTCTCAAATCTGAAACCCCACTCCCTATAATACACTTCCTCCAGCAAGGCCACACACAACTCCTAATAGTCCCACTCCCTATGAGTTTATGGGGGCCAGTTTCATTGAAACCACCATACTATTTATCTTAAACTTACAAAATGCGGCTTTTCAAAATCCTTACTGTTATTTCTCCTAGCTCCCTCCTCATAGATGGTTAAAGCTATTCATTTGTAAGAGTGTATCTTGCTTTCTAGATGTTTCTCTTTCTTCTTCTTCTTTTTCTTCTTCCTCCTCCTCCTCTTCTTCTCCTTCCTCCTCCCCCTTCTTTTCCCTTCCTCCCTCTCTTCCCCCCTCTCATCTTTTTGTTTGATACATAACCTCATTATATAGGCTAGATTCACATGGAACTCACTATGTGGAACATCTGATTCTTCTGCCCAGTCTTTCAAGTTCTGGAAATAAAGACTTGTGCCAGCATGGAGGCACTTTATTTATATTTATAAATGTTTATAACATTTTCTTGTTGTCTTGTCCTATTTGTATATCATTACCTGCATTTTATGTTATTTCAAAATGAAGCACATTTAACACTGAATAATTTTGGTTGCAACAACTCGAAATCTCCCCAGGTCCTCCCAGAGACAGATTCTGTCCGTTTTCCACTGGCTCAATGACTCCTCTGTCACATACAGTGTGCTCTTTGTTCTGTAATCCTCCTGCCACAACAGTTAGAGTAAAGGATCTATGGCTAAAGGTATGGCTCAGTGGAAGAGTCCACTTGCTGTGCAAACACTAGGACTTAAGTTCAAATCCTCAGAACACATGTAAAAGCTAGGTATGGCTGTGTAGCTAGCTGTAACTGTAGTGAAGTTTCACGAGACAGGCTGCCATATTAATTCCAAATTCTGTGAGAGATGCTGTCTCAAAGGAATGTCGGAGAGTGAAAGAGCAGGACATCCCAACACCCCCCTTTAAACTCTGTGTCCACCTATACATACACATTGCATATGCATAAAAGGACAAGATCTGTTCTGCACAGAGAAACCACTCACACTCAAGTTTTGTTTTGCTCTCTCAGGACAAATCTGGATTTTGGAACCTGACAAAATTGGATGCAGATCTTCTACTATTGATTAGGTTCTGTATGACACAAACTCAATTAATTCTTTGAAGCTTCTCTGTGAAATGGATATGTCAAAAGTTTTGCAGCAATACTTCATTATTGAAACCATTAAAGATTCAATAAGAGAGTGATGATGAGCCTGATTATTTGCACAGTTGGTTACATCAAGGAACAAGAAAAAACAACAACCAAGTTAATTATTTGCAACCAAACATAAAAGAAAAAAAGTGTTTCATTAGAAAGTTTGATTTGTCTGCTGTAGTCAGTTTAATCAGGAGAGATATATATATGGAAAAATTTCCTAATTAAAACAAATAAATATTTGGATTCCACATACACCAACATTTTTGGAATGTGTCTTACTGAAGTGAAAATATCCCTCAGTTGAAGTATATTTAGGTGGTATTTAGGTGGTTGTAATGTATTTAACATACAAAAATAAATGAATGTAAGATACTTATTTTATTCTTTTCTATGTTCTGAAATAAAGAGATTTGAAGAAGAATGGGTGTTACTTCAGAGACACAGAACACTGATTTGAAGGAGATGCCAGGAGCATGTGTGAGATGCATCTCAAACATACCAAAAGCATAATACATACTGAGTAAGTTCTAAAAGCCCATGGATGCCAGTTTTCCCTTGAGATAGAGATGACTTTCTGATGGGGAATATTCATCTGAGATATTCAAAGGTATTGATTTTTTAAACTCATCATTTGGATTGCCTAGCTTCTGACTGCTGAGTGTAGTAAGGCGTAGTAAGCACAAAGCCACAAGAGAGAAAAGAGTAGCAGGAGTTCCAACAGAAGAAGTGATGATGTCCATAGATGAGGTTGCAATATTAAAACTAATGATCTATAACCTTGTAGCATCCTTCTGTCAGAGTCTGGAGGTTTGGGTCAGCCAAAGTCTGACAGACCTAAGGCAGCTGTTCAGTCTCATATGTCTTTGCTTCAACAATTAGATTAGGGTGATACTTTGATATATTGCTAGTCACCTTTTATATCAAAAAATATTGTATTTTTGCTGGTTGGAGCAGTCCGGTGAGAATGGCATTTTCAGAGTCAAAAGAACATAAATAGAGTTTCTTATCCCGGGATGTTCTGAAACCTTCAGAATAGTCACCTGGATGGCAGATGTTTGGCTTCTGTTGACGATCTTTCTGATGAGGAACCAAAGGAAAGAGACCCGATAACTCACTTGCCTAACTTTTTTTCTTTTTTTTTCTCTCTTTCTCTCCCTTTCTTTCTTATCTTTCTTTCTTCCTTTCAAAAAGATATATTTATTTATTTTTAATATATATAGGCATTTTCTGAGTGTATATCTGTACACCATGTGTATGGACGACATCCATGAAATCTAGAATAGGACATCAAGCTGGAGTTGCAGACAGTTGTGAACCACCATGTGGATGCTGGGAATCAAATCCAGGTCCTTTGCAAGAGCAACACATTCTCTTAACCATTGAGTCATCTCACTAGTCTTTCTTTTTTTCATATAGATTGGTGTGTCACATTTCTTTCTTTATTTGTTGATGATAAAATAGAAGCATTAAAGTAAGATTTGAAAGTAAAATAATTTGCTAGTCCTACTACAATTACATACAGTTAAAATAATATTATTATAAGAAGGAGAACTTGGTAGATTGCCTTTGTATATATTACTTATTTCTTGCTCATGAAAGCCTGGAAACAATTGAGGATCTGTGGAATATACAGGAACTTAGGGTGACAGCAATTATGTAATTATTAATGCATTTTTTTTGCATTGCCACATAACTCACAGATAATGAAAATGAATTTATGGGTATGTTGGATGGGAAGTTGACCACATGAATTCTGTATTTTTTTTGTTATACCTAACCCATATAATTTCACAAGGATGCAAAGGGAACTGAGATATTTACTGTTTGATGAGGCAGCTACTTCTCAGAATCAATTCTCTTTGGTACAATTACAAACAACTATTTCAATTTGGCATCCTTCCAATCATCTTACATTATTTTGTATTTTTTTTCACTTGAAAATATAAAACCTGTACTATCAGTGTAGTTTACATAATGATTTTTGTTGCTAAATAATACTCAATTGTATTGGCCGAATTTACCAGACCGTTACTAGACATTCAGCTAATTTTTCTAGTCTTGACAATTTATACATTTTCTATGTTCATACTTTTGCTTCCAGATATTTCCCTTCATTAAATTATTTTCTCAGATCAAATTACTGTTAGTTAAATTAGCGAGTCACATGTAGATAGGTACATATTGCAGTATTGTTTTCAAAATGATATTTAAATTCACAAGACCACTAATAAAGTGTGAATATTTTAGCTCTACCTATCAAATGAAGAGAATATATAGTTTTCCTAATTTTCAGAGAAGTCTAGAGGAAACACAGTCTTATTTCAGATTTATCACTTAAAATTATCTTTAAATATGAGAAGAAATGTCCCTTGTTTAAGAGAAATATAAAATATTTTTTACAAATAACTGAAAAAAGTCTTCGTACAACAATACATGAATGGCTATACATTTTTTCTTTTAATTTTTCATCAATTACACTTTATTCATTCTGCATCCCCCCATAAGCCCCTCCCTCCTCCCCTCCCAATCCCACACTTCCTCCTCCCTCTGCATGCATGCCACTAGCCAAGTCCACTGATAGGGGAGGTTCTTCTCTCCTTTCTGATCTTAGTCTATCAGTTCACATCAAAAGTGGCTGCATTGTCCTCTACTATGGCCTGGTAAGCCTGCTCCCCCCCAGGGGGAGGTGATCAAAGAGCAGGCCAATCAGATTATGTCAGAGGCAGTCCCTCTTCACATTACTATGTAACCCAAATGGACTCTGAACTGCCCTTGGCTACATCTGTGCAGGGGTTCTGGGTTATCTCTATGAATAGTCCTTGGTTGGAGTATGAGTCTCTGGGAAGTTCCCTGTGTTCAAATTTTCTTGTTCTGTTGCTCTCCTTGTGGAGACCCTGTACTCTCCAGCTCTTACTATTTCCCAGTTCTTACATAAAATTCCATTCACTCTGCCCAACAGTTGCCCATCAGGCTCAGCATCTGCTTTGATAGTCTGTAGGGCAGAGGCTTTCAGAGGCCCTCTGTGGTAGGTTCCTAGGTTGTTTCCTGTTTTCTTCTTCTTCTGATGTCCATCTTCTTTGCCTTTCTGGAAGGGGATTGGACATTTTAGTTAGGGTCCTCTCTCTTGCTTAGTTTCTTTAGATGCACAGGTTTTAGTGGGTTTGTCCTATGTTGTATGTTTATATGAGTGAGTATATACCATGTGTGTCTTTTTGCTTCTGGGACAACTCACTCAGGATGATCCTTTCCAGATCCCACCATTTACCTGCAAATTTCATGATTTCCTTATTTTTCATTGCTGAGTAATATTCCATTGTGTAGATGTACCACAATTTCTGCATCCATTCTTCAGTTGAGGGGCATCTGGGTTGTTTCCAGCTTCTGGCTATTACAAATAAAGCTGCTACAAACATGGTTGAGCAAATGTCCTTTTTGTGTACTTGAGCCTCTTTTGGATATATGCCCAGGAGTGGTATGGCTGGATCTTGAGGAAGCACTATTCCTAGTTGTCTGAGAAAGCGCCAGATTGATTTCCAGAGTGGTTGTACAAGTTTACATTCCCACCAGCAGTGGAGAAGGGTTCCCCTTTCTCAGCAACCTCTCCAGCATGTGTTGTCACTTGAGTTTTTGATCTTGGCCATTCTCATGGGTGTAAGGTGAAATCTCAGGGTTGTTTTGATTTGCATTTTCCTAATGGCTAGTGAGGTTGAGCATTTCTTTAAGTGCTTCTCTGCCATTCGGTATTCCTCTAGAGAATTCTCTGTTTAGCTCTGTTCCCCATTTTTTAAGTGGATTATTTGGTTTGCTGCTTTTCAGCTTCTTTAGTTCTTTATATATACTGGATATGAATCCTCTGTCAGATAAAGGGTTGGTGAAGATTCTTTCCCAATCTGTAGGTAGTCGCTTTGTTTTGATGACAGTGTCCTTTGCTTTGCAGAAGCTTTTCAGTTTCAGGACGTCCCATTTATTGATTGTTGCTCTTAGAGTCTTTGCTGTTGGTGTTCTGTTCAGGAAGTTTTCTCCTGTACCAATGAGTTCTAGGGTATTTCCCACTTTTTTTTCAAGCCGATTTAATGTGTCTGGTTTTATGTTGAGGTCTTTGATCCACTTGGACTTCAGTTTTGTGCAGGGTGATAAGTATGGATCTATTTTCATTTTCTACATGTAGACATCCAGTTGGACCAGCACCATTTGTTGAAGATGCTATCCTTTTTGCATTGAATGGTTTCGGCGTCTTTATCAAAGATCAGGTGTCCATAAGTGTGTGGGTTTATTTCTGGGTCCTCTGTTTGGTTCCATTGATCCACCATTCTGTTTCTATGCCAGTATCATGTAGTTTTTAAAACTGTTGCTCTATAGTACAACTTAAGATCAGGGATAGAGATACCTCCAGAAGATCTTTTATTGTAGAGGATTGTTTTAGCAATTCTGGGTTGCTTGTTATTCCATATGAAGTTGAGAATTTTTCTTTCCAGGTTTGTAAAGAATTGTGTTGGTAATTTGGTGGGCATTGCATTGAATCTGTAGATTGTTTTTGGTAAGATGGCCATTTTTACTATGTTAATATTGCCAAGCCATGAGCATGGGAGATCTTTCCATCTTCTCATATCTTCTTCTAATTCTTTCTTCAGAGATTTGAAATTTTTTTTGTACAAGTCTTTGACTTCCTTGGTTAGGGTTACTCCGAGGTAACCCTAATGTCATTTGTGGCTATTGTGAAGGGTGTTGTTTTCCTAATTTCTTTCTCAGCCCTATTGTTTTTTGTATACAGGAGGGCTACTGATTTTTTTTGACTTGATTTTGTATCTGGCCACTTTGCTGAAACTGTTTATCAGCTGTAGGAGTTCCCTGATAGAGGTTTCGGGGTCATTCACGTATAGTATCATATCATCTGCAAATAGTGATAATTTGAGTACTTCCTTTCCAATCTGTATCCCCTTGATCTCCTTCAACTGTCTTATTGCTCTAGCAAGGACTTCCAACACTATGTTGAAGAGATATGGAGAGAGTGGGCAGCCTTGTCTTGTCCCTGATTTCAGTGGGATTGCTTTAAGTTTTTCTCCATTCAGTTTGATGTTGGCTATAGGCTTGCTGTATATCGCCTTTACTATGTTTAGATATGTGCCTTGTATCCCTGATCTCTCCAATACTTTAAACATGAATGGATGTTGGATTTTGTCAAATGCTTTTTCAGCATCTAGGGAGATTATCATGTGTTTTTTTTCTTTCAGTTTGTTAATATGGTGGATCACATTGATGGATTTCCGTATACTGAACCATCCCTGCATACCTGGGATGAAGCCTACTTGGTGATAGTGGATAATATCTTTGATGTGTTCTTGGATTCGGTTTGCAAGTATTTTATTAAGTATTTTTGCATCAATGTTCATAAGGGAGATTGGCCGGAAATTCTCTTTCTTTGTTGAGTCTTTGTGAGGTTTTGGTACTAAGGTGACTGTGGCTTCATAGAATGAGTTTGGTAATGTTCCTTCTGTTTCTATTTTGTGGAATAGTTTGAAGAGAATTGGTGTTAGCTCTTCTTTGAAGGTCTGGTAGAATTCTGTGCTGAAGCCATCATGTCCTGGGCTTTTTTTGGATGGGAGACTTTTGATGACTGCTTCTATTTCTTTGGGTGATATAGGATTATTTAGTTGATTTTTCTGGTCCTGATTCAGCTTTGGTAAGTCAAATTGATCAAGAAAATTGTCCATTTCATTTAGATTTTCAAATTTTGTGGCATATAGACTTTTGAAGTAAGTCCTAATGATTGTTTGGATTTCCTCAGTGTCTGTAGTTTTGTCCCCATTTTCATTTCTGATTTTGTTGATTTGGGTGGTGTCTCTCTGCCTTTTAGTTAGCTTGGCTAAGGGTTTGTCGATCTTGTTGATTTTCTCAAAGAACCAGCTCTTGGTTTCATTGATTCTTTGAATTGTTTTATTTGTTTCCAATTGATTGATTTCAGCCCTGAATTTGATTATTTCCAGCCGTCTACTCCTTCTTGGTGTGTCTGCTTCTTGTTTTTCTAGTGTTTTTAAGTGAGCCATTAAGTTGCTTAAATGAGCTGTCTTGAATTTCTTCTTGAAGGCACTTAGTGCTATGAACTTTCCTCTTAGCACTGCTTTCATTGTGTCCCACAAGTTTCGGTATGTTGTGTCTTCATTTTCATTGATTTCTAGAAATACTTTAATTTCTCTCTTTATTTCATCCCTGACCCAGATCTCATTTATTAAAAAGTTGTTCAGTTTCCATATGTGTGTAGGCTTTTTGCTATTTCTGTTATTGTTGAGGTCCAGCTTTATTCCATGGTGATCAGACAAGATACAAGGGATTATTTCAATCTTCTTGTATCTGTTGAGGCTTGCTTTGTGACCCACTATATATATGGTCTATTTTGGAGAAGGTTCCATGAGGTGCTGAGAAGAAGGTAAATTCTTTTGTGTTTGAGTGTAAAGTTCTGTATATGTCTGTTAGGTCCATTTGATTCATGACCTCTGTCAGAGACATTGTTTCTTTGTTTAATTTCTGTTTTGTTGACCTGTCCTTTGTTGAGAGTGGGGTGTTGAAGTCTCCCACTATTAATGTGTGGGGATCTATATGTGCTTTAAATTTTATCAATGTTTCTTTCACAAATGTGGGTGCCCTTGTATTTGGTGCATAGATGTTCAGGATTGTGATGTCTTCCTGGTGGAATTTTCCCTTGATGAGTATGAAGTGTCCTTCCCCATCTCTTTTGATTAATTTTGGTTGAAAGTCTATTTTATCAGATATTAGAATGGATACTCCTGCTTGCTTCTTGTATCCATTTGCTTGGAAAGTCGCCTTCCAACCTTTTACCCTCAGGTAATGTCTATCTTTGTGTCTTAGGTGTGTTTCTTGTATACAACAGATTGCTGGGTTTAGTTTACGTATCCATTCTGTTATTCTGTGTTTTTTAATTGGAGAGTTGAGTCCATTGATGTTGAGAGAGATTAATGACCAGTGGCTGTTAGATCCCTTGATTTTGATGTTGGCTGTGGTCATCAGGTTGTGTGCTTGGTTGCTTTTCGTTTTACTGAAGTGAGGTTATTTATTTCCTGTGTTTTCCTGAATGTAGCTAGTTTTCCTGGGTTGTATTTCCCCTTCTAGTGTCTTCTGTAATGCTGGATTTGTTTGTAGGTATTGTTGAAATTTGTTTTTGTCATTGAATATGTTGTTTTCTCGATCTATGAGGACTGAGAGTTTTGCAGGGTATAGTAGCCTGGGCTGACATCTGTGTTCTCTTAGGGTCTGCATGATATCCGTCCAGGCCCTTCTGGCTTTCATAGTCTCTGTTGAAAAGTCAGGTGTGATTCTAATGGGTTTGCCATTATATGTTACTTGGCCTTTTTTCCTTCCAGCTTTTAGTATTTTTTCTTTGTTCTGTATACTTACTTTTTTGATTATTATGTGGCAGGAGGATTTTCTTTTCTGGTCAAATTTGTTGGGTGTTCTGTAGGCCTCATGTATTCTAATTGGCCTCTCCTTTAGCTTGGGGAAATTTTCTTCAATGATTTTGTTGAAAATATTTTCTGGGCCTTGGAGAAGGGAGTCTTCTTTTTCCTCTATACCTATTATTCTTAGGTTTTGTCTTTTCATATTGTCTTGGATTTCTTGGACGGTCTGTGTCAGGAATTTTTCGGATTTAACATTTTCTTTGACAGATACATCGATTTCTTCCATTGTATCTTCTACACTTGAGATTCTTTCTTCGATCTCTTGTAGTCTGTGGTTATGCTTACCTCTGTAGTTCCTGTTTTCTTCCCTAGATTCTTCCTTTCCATTATTTCCTCCATTTGTGTTTTCTTTAATTTTTCCAATTCTATCTTCTGGTCTTGAGTTGTTTTGTTTACTTCCTTCACCTGTCTGATTGTACTTTCCTGTTTTTCTTTTAGTTCCTTCAACTCTGTTTCTTTCATTTCATTCAGTGTTTTAAGCATTTCCTTTCTAAAGGCCATAAACTGTTTGGCTGCAGCTTCCTCTATTTCTTTACGGATGGCAATATTCTGTTTGAGTTTATCTTCCTCTATGTCTTTACGTATCTTATTTGTTTCCTCTGTTATCATCTTCATGAGCATAGTTGTTAGGTCATCTTCTTGGATTTGAGTTATGCTGGGGTGTCCAGGGCTACTTGCCCTTGGGTAACTGTGTTCTGGAGATGCCATATTGCTGTCTTTTGTTGCTTGAGCTTTTACGCTGGCCTCTACCCATTGTGCCATCTTAGGTGTTTGGGGTTATTTTCTGGTTGTTCCTGGGGATCTTGTGGTGGAGAGAATCCCCTTTGCAGAAAGCTGGTTTTTCCTGAAGGATGTCTTCTCAGCTTTTTGGGTATAGTCCCTGGATGGCTGGTGTTTTTTCAGGAGTTGCTCAACTCAGGGATATAGACCTGAGTGGTAACTGTGGTCTTTGTTAGTCGAGAGAGTTCTCCTCTCACCCAGGGAAGTCCTGAGGGCAGCTGCCCTGTTTCTGGGTTTCTTGTTGTAAATTTAATGATCAGCTGCTGTGACCTAGTTGGACATTTTGCACGTAGCAACTGTTTGTGCCTGTGTCTGGAGCACAGCTGAGTGATGGCGCCTCTGCCCCACTGGTCTGCTAGACTTTTTCTAGGGAAGGATTGGGTGATTTAAGTCAGTACAGTTTCCTTCCTTCCCTGTGGATTCTCTGGAGACATGGACTCCCAGTGTTTTTTTTTTTTTTTTTTTTTTTTTTGCCCTGGTGCACACTGCTCCGTGTCTGCCACTTGGCTGGCCGCAGAAACTGCCTGTGCCTGGAGCACAGCTGAGTGATGGTGGCTCAGTCTCTGCCAGCTGTCTGGTGCGCAGAAACTGCCTGTGTCTGCCTTTGCAGCCTTTGGGAGCCTGGGTGCCTCCCTAAGCTGGGTAATTTTCCTGGGACCTTTTCAGGCTGGGGTGTCGGCTGAGTGCTCTGAGATCAGACCAGCCGTTTCCCTCCCTGTGTGTTTGCACTGGACATTGAAACTCATTCGCTGGTGCCCTGGTGCACAGTTCTATCTCAGGCGGCGAATCAGGTGCGCAGGCAGGCAGGGCTCTGTGTGGGAGCCTGGGTCCCCGGCTCTTTCTCCGGGCTGGCTCCTGGGGTGCCTGTGGAACCTGAGTCTTTTCCAGGGGATGTCTGGGTGACCTAAGGCTGGTCCCAGTCATTTCCTGTACCCTGGGGTTATCTCTCGACTGAAAATTCCAGTCTCTGATAGTGTGGTGTGCATGGTTCAGTCTGGGACCGTGACCAGAGACACTGGTTTGTGGCTCTGGGCTGGGGCTGGGGCTGGCGGCTGGCAGCCAAGCGTCTGGTGGAACCGGGATCTCTTCTGCGGTTTAGCTGGGTGAGTTAAAAGCTGATTGAATCCCCCACCGTGGGGTATCCTCTCACCTGGGAAACACAGTGACTGTTTTATGGCTGCGAGTTCTGATTACTGGTCACTGTGCTGATCCTGCTGCTGCTGCTGCTCAGAATGAGAGTCCTCCTGGCGCCGCCATCTCGCCCCTCCCCTATACATTTTTTTAAAAAGCAGTGAGACCATCAGTGAAATAATTTGGAATGAATTCCACAAATAATATTCAGTAATAAGACAATAATGAGGCCAGGAAGATAGTTTAAATGAAAAGCACTTGCTATAAAAGCCTGATGATTTGAGTTTGATCTCTAGACTCCATAGTGGAAGGAAAGAACTGACTCCTGAAAATTATTCTCTGACCTCCATGCATAGGCAAAATTTACTTGTATACCTGTACCAATACAGACATATACCACGCACATACACATACAAATAATAAATAAAAATTGAAAAAGTATAAAATACTATTTGTAACAGTCTAATCTTTATATGATTAAGAAGGAGATATTAGAAAAATGTACACATGTATACATTTGTACAAAAGGAGGAGAAATATGAAGCAGAAAATAAACAATGAATATTTATAAGATCTGGGTAAGAAATAGAAATAAGCAAAAAATGGAAATATAGTGACAAAGATAAGGAGGCAAGTGATATTTCTTATAGTTTTATAGTTTTGTGTAGTTCTGACTTATAATTGTGCTAATGTTTCACATAACCCATCCTGATTGTTAATTTTAGTTGTCAAATGTAAGTAATTCTTGGGAGATTATTAAAGGCAATTCAAAAATTCATTTATGTTTAATTACGTGTGTTAGTTTGTTTGTGTGGGTACATGCATAGGAATTCAGGAAACTGTTGAGGCTACAGGTGTTGGATGTTCCTGGAGTTAATCCCTAGATATCAGCTGCCTGATGTGGATGCTGGGGACCAAACTTGTATCTTCTACAAGGATAGTATATGGTATCTGTGTTTGTTTGTTTTTGAGACATTATCTCACTTTGTAGCCCTCTCTGACATGAGTTTTATTATGTAGACCAGGCTGAGCTTCAGTTCACTTAGATCTACCTGATTCAGTCCATAATGAATGGATTAGTACCTTGAAAGAAGTGTAGTATTATGGCATTACTGGGAAGTTGGGCTACCTCTTGTGGCATAGGTCTCAAGTTGAACCAGTCATTTGTTGGCCACTACAACAATATCTGCACCACCTTCTCCGCTGGCACACCAGGGAGCCTGTATGGGTCTGACCTAGGTCCTTTGCATACGTGTTATAGTTGTATAACTTGGCTTTTCCAAAAATGCATGTGAAAATAAGTCTAGGCATGGTACCTGGGATTGTAATCTCATTGCTAGGGAGACAAATACAAGAGTATCTGGGGCCTAACTAGCAACCAGTGTAGACTAATTGTCAAATTCCAGGCCAGTGAGAAACACTGTCTCAAAACTGATTGATGATGCCTAAGGAATAACACATGAGGTTCACCTCTAGACTTTATATGTACAGGCACAAACTTGTATGCATACTTATATACATCAACACTCACACACAAACACAAACACACACAGACACACACAAGCCTAGGTCATAAGTCACAGAAAGTCTTTAAATAATTACAGGTCAAAGAAAAAAAGAGAAATCACAAGTGAATTCAAGAAGAATTCTAGAACAGAAAACCAGTGAAATTTGAAGATGTTCTGGAGTATTTAGTTAATATTTAGCTTCTTATCATGATTATTATGGCATTTATATACAAGGCATTAACATTAAGGAAACTAAAAGAAGAACATATATAAACCACATAGTTTTCACCATTTTCTGCCAGAAATATTCATTTCTGAAGCTCTCTGATTTTATCAGTTATGACAGGTCCCACCTGGATTTCAAGAGGAAAAATTTGGTTCCCATTTTATTTCCATAGGGCATGTACTTTTATTAACTATGCCTTCTGTGGGTTGATAATTCATCTTCAGATTGATAAATTTATAAACTAGAGACTCAGAATTAGGCCATTTCTTCAAGCTTCCAAATAGGCATTGTCTGTCTCAGACACAGCCTGGCACAATGTATTGTGACACTTGGGATGAGCATGCATGTTGAATGGTGGAAGCCAGCACAGCCACTAAAGTCTCAATCAGCCCATGTTGCAGCAACAATGCTTCTTTGGTTCACAGAATAATTTATGACTTCTGTCAGTATTTTCTTGGTCAGACATTATTTTACCACAAACAAAAGAAGGAATTACATGTTGGTCCAGTATAGGCAGCACATGTTCAATGACTTAAATAAACTTGAAACTGACCAAACTGATGACCACGTAGAGTCATTCTGACTTAGGAGATTTATGGTTAAAGCCTGATTTTTAGGGTCAAAAATAAATATTTAGTTAATTTTCTTTTCCTTGTTTCCCTCTAACATTCAATGGCCTTCTAATTGGTTTAGTAAACATTTAACAATCATAAAAATTATAAAGACTCCTTCTTGTTCCCTGTTTTCTCCCTCTTCTGATGCCATCCTCTTTGCTTTTCTGAATGAGAATTGAGCATCTTAGCTAGAGTCCTCCTTCTTGATTAGTTTCTTCAGGTGTACAGATTTTAGTATGTTTATCCTATATTATATAGCTAATATCCACTTATGAGTGAGTATATATCCTGTGTGTCTTTCTGCTTCTGGGATACCTCACTTAGGGTGATCTTTTCCAGTTCCCACCATTTGCCTGCAAATTTCATGATTACCTTGTTTTTTATTGCTGAGTAATATTCCATTGTATAAATGTACCACAATTTCTGTATCCATTCCTCAATTGAGAGACATCTGGGCTGTTTCTAGCTTCTGGCTATTACAAATAAGGCTGCTACAAACATGTATGAGCAATGTTGTGTACTTGAGTGTCTTTTGGATATATGCCTAGGAGTGGTATAGCTGGATCTTGAGGATCAAGGCAGATGCTGAGACTTACAGCTAAACTTTGGTCAGAGTGCAGAGAATCTTATGAAAGAAGGGGGAGATAACAAGACCTGGAGAGGACAGGAGCTCCAGAAGGAGAGCAACAGAAACAAAAAACCTGAGCACAGGGGTCTTTTCTGAGAGTGATACTCCAACCAAGGACCATTCATGGAGATTACCTAGAACCCCTGCACAGATGTAGCCCATGGCAGTTCAGTGTACAAGTGGGTTCCATAGTAATGGGAACAGGGGCTGTCTCTGACATGAACTGATTGGCCTGCTCTTGGATCACCTCCCCCTGAATGGGGAGCAGCCTCACGTGGCCACAGAGGAAGTCAATGCAGCCACTACTGATGAGTCCTGATAGACTAGGATCAGTAGGAAGGAGAGGAAGTCCTAAGTCCCCTAACAGTGGACTTACAGAGGGGCATGGGGGAAGAAAGGGAGGATAAAGTGGGATTGGGAGGGTAAGAGGGAGGAAGCTATAGGGGAGATATAAAGTTAATAAATTGTAATTAATAAAAATTAAAACAAATAAATTAATTAAAAATTATAAAGAATATATACTTTAAAACATTTATTATTTTATTTATGTGTATGTATTTTATTTTATTTATGTGTATGCATTTTATTTATGTATGTTTTTATGAGCTTATGTGCCCCACACAAACGCAGGTGCCCCGGGGCCAGAAGGCATGAAATCCTCTGGAACTAGAGTTCCAGGTAGTTATAAGCACTTTATGGTGCAGGTGAACTGAACCTGGGATCTCTGTAAAGCAATAGCCCCTCTTAACTGCTAAGTCATCACTCTAACCCCAACTACTTACTGTTATAAGTTAGAAGAAATTGGATTTTATGTGTGAGTATGCACATTTATGTGTATATTTGTATTTCCCCATACATATGGAAGCCCAGTTTGGTGTCTTCTTTAGTTGCTTCTCCACCTTGGGATTTGCAACAAGGTCTTGTTCCCTGAATCTGGACCTCAGTTATTCAGCTTGATAAGCTAACCAGAAAGCCTTTATGGTTAACTTTAAGATCTGACAGGGATCTTCCTGTCTGATTCACCAACACTTATAGGTGTGTGGTCCTGGACCTAGTGTTTTACTTGTATGCTGCAGTGCTGAACTAAGGTCCTGATATTTATGAAACAAGTATTTTTCTCACTGAAGTGTATTGCCAGTCCCCACATATAATTGAAGAATACAAATATTTAGAGAAAAGTAATAACATTATGCTGTGTGGATAACATTAGAGTGTTGTATCTTATATGTTTTATTGTATAGTCGTGCAGGTAAAAACATATATAAAGAAGGGGGGTCATATAAACAGCATGTTGTTTTAACACAAAAAACTATTAGACTTGTCTTCTCCCGATTTAACATGTTAAAATGAAGAAGTCACTACACCACAGGAAAATATTTCTTTGCCAAAAGCAATAAAATATCACTTTAAGATAAAGAAAAAAGATTATGAAGATCATTATGAAGCTGAAGGCTTGATTTTTTTGTAAGATTCCATATCTTAATTTGAAACAGTGTGAACTGAATAGCTTAGCACCTCCTTAGATGAGCAACTTGGCTTTCTTATTTATTCTGACTCCCTTTGCGCTGCCTTATATTTTTGCTGCTTGTCTGTTGTATTTAATCAAGGTTTATAATATTTACACGCTATTCTGCAGTCATAATTCTCTCAATTCAGTTCTACATCTAATTGGAGTCAATACTTACTGTCCCATTACTTTATCTTGCCCTAAGTTCCTCATTAGTTTCCTCTCTTGGTTGACTGAATTTCATTATCAAGTAGTTTTCTTTCTTTTTTTGAAAAAAGAGCTCATTAGGGCTACATTTTCTGAGTTCTTAATTTATTCATGTCTGAGATATTCTGCCTGTTGCTTTTTATACTTGAACCACTTGTCTGGCCAAAGTATTTTGAAGTCACATTTGTTTTTCTTTATGAAGGCATAAAGTTGGCAGGTGGCAGTTAGGGGGGAGGTAGAGTCCAGACAGAGTTAGATAGGGGTGAGTATGAACAAAATACATTGTATAGAAGCATTAAATTCTCAAAAGAAAACAACGAAAAATATTGTTAAGAAAAGAATTAGCTCTGTCTTCCAGCACTAAAAGTTTCTAGGAAAACTTTTCTTTCTCACATCTGAAATGCATGAGTAATTGTCCCTCATTTCTTTCTTGTCCAGAATATATAAATGATTTTTATTTTACTTAAGATTTAATAGCACACAAAATGGGAATTTTTAGATTATCTACTTATTTAATGTATATGTGTATTTGCTTGAATGTATGTTGTGTGTCATGTGCATGCAGGAACCTGTGGAGGTCAGAAGAGGCATTAGATTCCCCCAAACTGGAGTTCTAGGCAACTATGAGCCACAGTGTAGATGTGAGGAACAGAACCCCCGACTCTTTAGCAAGAGCAGTAAGAATGTTTAACCAATGAGCAATCTCCCCAGTCTCTAAAACCATGGTTTGATGCTTTTGCATTGGGTTCATGTTTTCTAGTGTGTAGTATGGCCTTTGATTGGAAGGCCCAGTTCTTCCTTTATGCAATACTCCTTATTGCAGAGATGTAGTATCTGATCACTTTTATCTGTGCACATTATTTATTGTTTTCCCTGTGCATCCATATTCATTCTCTTAAATATTTTCTCCATTCAGCTTATTCCCTTTTGTTTCTGCTTCTAATCGATTATAATGTGAGTATTAATATGCAGGATTTTATTTTGTTTCCTTTGCCCCTTTATTTCTCTGTTCTCTCTTTGTTTTTTTATTGTGTTCCAATTCCTGTTTTATTTACCATTAATATTGTACCATGAAAAGTTTGTTTCTGTCATTTTAGTTAGACTTTCTTCCAGAATGACTTTACTTTTCATCTCTCACCCCTGTCTTTTCCCACTTTCTTCATTTCCTATGATACTGTGAGTGTGTGTGTGTGTGTGTGTGTGTGTGTGTGTGTGTGTGTGTATTTTAGCTTGACCCTGCTTATCTTTTCTGGATATCTATTCATTGAAATCTCTTTGATGTGTAAGTGGAGAGACTAGTAATAAAAAGTGAAGAAGGCATATTTGTCAGGGCTTTACATCACTTTAGGTTAAAAAGTAAATTTTTCAAAGGGTATGGATTGCTCATATTCATCAGGTCTATGAGAAGGTGGCTATGTCAAACAGTTATTGGTAGTACCTGTGAGTCAAAGGTGTTGCTGGAGATGTAACTCAGAGAGAAAATGCTTCCTGAAAGTGCTTTTATTGGTATAATCATAATACTTTTATCTTTCAATTTTTTATTTAATGTGAATGAACTTTAAGAATACTCAGTTAGAGGCAAGCCCAATTGTTATGATTAAAAGGACTTTTATTAGTGGGAATTTATTTATCAACAAGCACTAAGACTTTCAAAACAGTAAAAAAGTCTCTGGTGAAAAGTAATTTTCTGATTTAATTTGTTTTCTTCTTGCTATGTCTTCACCTCTATCTCAGAAGTATTTTCTTAGTAAGCTTAAAAGGTCCTGAGAACCTCTGTATCCATCGTTATGTGGTACTTTATTACAGTCATAAAACACTTTTAAAAACTCTAAACTATTTAAGATACATATTTTTCTCTCTGAACACAAGATGAAAATGGCATGGCACACTGAATAGGAACCAGGTTATAAAATTGCGGTTTTCTTTTTTTAATTTTTATTTATATATTTATTACAGTTTATTCACTTTGTATCCCCACTGCATTCCCTCCCTCATCATCTCCTAGTCCCCCCATTCTTCCTCTTGTTGAGGACAAGTTAAAAATGGCATGGAACATTAAATAGGAAACAGGTTAGAAAATCGTGGGTTTCTTTTAAAGAAGTATTTATTTATTTATTTATTACAATTTATTCACTTTGTATCCTCACTGTATCCCCTCCCTCATCTCTTCTTAGTCCCACCACTCTCCCGCTTGTCTTCCTTTGTCCTTTCCCTAGTCCCATGATGAAGGAGGTCCTCCTCCCCTTCGATCTGACCCCAGATTATCAGGTCTCATCAAGGCTGGCTGCATTATCTTTCTCTGTGGCCTGGCAAGGCTGTTCCACCCAGGGGGAGGTGAATAAAGAGCTAACCACTAAGCTCACATCAGAGACAGCCCCTGCACTCCTTACTAAGGAACCCACTTGGAAACTGAGTAACCTATGAGCTTCCTCTGAACAGAAGGTCTAGGTCCTCTCCAAACAAGTCCCTTGGTTGGAGTGTCTGTCTCTGTAGGGCCCCCTGGGCCCAGGTTTTTGGCTCTGTTGTTCTCCCTGTGGAGTTCCTGTCCCCTCCAGGTCTTTCTATCTCCCTCTTCTTCTATAAGGTTTTCAGTACTCTGCCCAAAGTTTGGCTATGAGTCTCAGAATTTCCTTTGATACCCTGGTTGGTAGAGTCTTTCAGAGGTCCTCTGTGAAAGGCTTCTATCTTCTTCCTTGTCTGCTCCTACTTCCAATATCTTTCCTGTTTGTCCTTTTGAGTGAGGTTTTCAGCATCTTCCCTAGGATGTTCCTTGTTGTTTAGCTTCTTTAGGACTACAGATTTTAGTATGTTTATCATATATTATGGCTAATATCCACTTATAAGTAAGGATATGCCATATGTGTCTTTCTGCTTCTGGGTTACCTCACTCAGGATGATCTTTTCTAGTTCCCACCATTTGCCTGCAAATTTCTTGATTTCCTTGTTTTAATGGCTGAGTGGCATTCCGTTATCTAAATGTACCACAATTTCTGTATCGACTATCTAGGTTGTTTCCAGATTCTTTACAAATAAAGCTGCTATGAACATAGTTGAGAAAATGTCCTTGTTGTATGTTTGAGAATTTTTCAGGTATATGCCCAGGAGTGGTATAGCTGTATCCTGAGGTAGCATTATTCCAAATTTTCTGAGAAAGTGCCAGATTGATTTCCAAAGTGTTTGTAAAAAGTTACATTGCCACCACCAATGGAGGAAGGTTCCCTTCTCCACAACCTTTCCAGCATGCATCATTCCTTGAGTTTTTGGTCTTACCTATTCTTATGGGTGTGAGGTGAAATCTCAGGGTCACTTTGATTTGCATTTCCCTAATGACTAAGGATGTTGAGCATTTCTTTAAGTGTTTCTCTGCCATTTGATATTCCTATGTTGAGAATTCTCTATTTGGCTCTGTGCCCAATTTTTAAATTGGATTAGTTGGTTTGTTGGTTTTTAGCTTCTTGAGTTCTTTATATATTCTGGATATTAGCCCTCTGTCAGATATAGGGTTGGTGAAGATCCTTTCCCAGTCTGTAGGCTGTCATTTTGTTTTGATGACAGTATCATTAACTTTACAGAAGCTTTTCAGTTTCATGAGGCCCCATTTATTGATTGTTGATCTTAGAGCCTGTGCTGTTAGTGTTTTGTTCAGGAAGTTGTTTCCTGTGCCAATGAGTAGATGTAGTGTGTCGGGGTTTATGTTGAGGTTTTTGATCCACTTGGACTTAAACTTTGTGCAGGGTGATAAATATCGATCTATTTGCATTTTTCTACATATAGACATCCAGTTAGATCAGCACCATTTGTTCAAGATGCTGTCTTTTTTCCACAGTATGGTTTTGGCATCTTTGTCAAAAATCATGTGTCCATAGTTGTGTGGGTTTATTTTTGTGTCTTTGATTTGATCCCATTGATCCACCATTCTGTTTCTTTGCCAGTACCATGCAGTTTTTATTACTGTTCCTCTATGGTACAACTTGAGATCTGGGATGGATTTTCCTCAAAAAGATCTTTTATTGTAGAGGATTGTTTTGGCAATTCTGGGTTTCTTTTTTTATATATGAAATTGAGAATTGTTCTTTCAAGGTTTGTAAAAGATTGTGCTGGTATTTTGATGGGAATTGCATTGAATCTGTTGATTGCTTTTGGCAGGATGGCTATTTTCACTATCTTATTCCTACTGACCCATGAGCATGGGAGATCTTTCCATCTTCTGATATCTTCTTCAATTTCTTTCTTCAGAGATTTGATTTTTTTTTTCATACAGGTCTTTCACTTGCTTGGTTACAGTCACACCAAGGTACTTTGTGTCCTTTGTGGCTATTGTGAAGAGTGTTGTTTCCCAATATTTTGTTTTTTGTAAACAGGAGGGCTTCAGATTTTTTTGATTTAATTTTATATTCAGCCACTTTGCTGAAGGTGTTTATCAGGTGAAGGAGTTCTCTAGGAAAATTTTTTTGGGTCACTCATCTATACTATCATATCATCTGGAAATTCTGATATCTAGATTTCTTCGTTCCCCACTTGTAGTCCTTTGATCTCCTTTAGTTGTCTTATTGTTCTAGCTAGGACTTCAATAACTATGTTGAAGAGATATGGAGAGAGTGGGCAGCCTTGCCTTGTCCCTGATTTCAGTGGGATTAATTTAAGTTTCTCTCCATTTAGTTTGATGCTGGCTATAGCTTTGCTGTATATTGCTTTTACTATGCTTAGGTATGTGCTTTGTATCCCTGATCTCGCCAAAACTTTAAACATGAAGGGGTGTTGAATTTTATCAAATGCTTTTTTAGCATTTAAGGAGATGATCATGTGTGTTTTTTCTTTCTGTTTGTTTATGTGGTAGATTACATTGATGCATTTCCATATATTGAACCACTCTTGCAAGCCTGAGATGAAGCCTACTTGGTCATGGTAGATGATATCTTTTATGTGTTCTTGGATTCAGTTTGTGAGTATTTTATTGAGTATTTTTTTGCATCAATGTTCATAAATGAGATTGGTCTGAAGTTCTCTTTTTTTGTTGAGTCTTTGTACTGCTTAGGTATCAAGGTGACTGTGGCCTCATAAAACGAGGTTGGTAATGCTCTTTCTGTTTCTATTTTGTGGAAGAGTTTGAAGAGTATTGGAGTATTGTTGTTAACTCTTCTTTGAAGGTCTGGTAGAATTCTGCACTGACACCATCTGGCCCTGGGCTGTTTTTCTTTTTTATTATTTTTAATTTTTTTTGGATGGGAGACTTTTGATGACTGCTTCTATGTTCTTAGTTGGTATAGGACTATTTAATTTATTTACAGGATCTGGATTCAGCTTCAGTAAATGGAATCTATCAAGAAAATTGTCCATTTCTTTTACATTTTCAAATTTTGTTGCATATATGTTTTTGAAGTTGGACTTAATGATTCTTTGGATTTCCTCAGTGTTTGTTGTTATTTCCTCCCTTTCATTTCTGAGTTTGTTGATTTGGACAGTGTCCCCCCGCCATTTAGTTAGTTTGAATATTGGTTTATCTGTCTTGTTGATTTTCTCTGTTCCTTTCTTTGCTTCTGTTTCTTTTCCCTTCCCTCCTCTCTGACTTCTCTCTCTCTCTCTCTCTCTCAAAGACCCCCATCAGCTCTTTTTTCTCTTCTCCTCTAACTCCTCTCCCCCTTTCCTTTCCCTGAACAAATCTCTTCATATCCAGATTTGTTGAGTATGTGGCATTTAAAAATATATCCTGACATTGGTGGCCTGTATGAGGAGAGCTCTCCTGTTAGTGCCTAGTCTGGTCATGGTGGGACCACTTACACATGAGCCACACTATCCACAGCAGATTTATCTTCTGTTCTGCTTATTGCTAACTGCTGCTCAACCACACATGCTCAGAACTTGCACTTTTAACCTACAGTCACTATAATCTGCTCTGGCCTTTCATGATCGCTCCTGCCAGACTTCACTGTTAGCTAAGTAATCACATGCCACCGAGCCTCGGGCCCTCCTGCACACACAGCAGGGACTGGTTTAAAATTGCCTTCCACCATGGCCTCAGGCTGCTTCAAATTGTGCTGCCTCAGGTCTTGGGGATATGGCCTGCTGCATGCACATGTGGAAGAGGGTTTTTAAATTGCACAGATGCCCATTCATCTGTGCTATACATTCAAAGTCAGTTTCGAACCACCAAAGGGCTCAGACACTGCATACAACACATAGTAAACCACCATGTTGATTTTGGGATCAAGAGGGTGGAGCCATAGCTTCACTGCCATCTCCACCGAGAGCCATTATGTGGTTTTACTGCCATCTTAATTAAGGGTAATCAAGGGCGGTCACATGATTGGAAGCCATATTGGTTATAAAATAGCCATGGTTTCATATCTGCCAGTTGCTTTCACTACTTTGTATCCATCCCACTGTTACTGGAGTTGTAAAACTGCAGTCTCTTGTAGGTCCTGAAAGGCCACTGCGCCCCTTCCTACCTCCACTCTAAAGCTAACTATTTGCCTCTATCCTTTCTCATGGATGAGATTCCCTGTACAAGAACTTGGTCTTACTGCTGCTAAAGCCCAGGTAAGAGGCAACGATGTTCTTGGGCTTAACCGGACTAAGCCCCTGAACCTGCCATGCTATTTGGTTGAGGAAAGACTAACAGCATGGTCCATTCCATTTTCATTTTCTCATTAGCAGGAATGGCTTCTTCATATTCTCTCCCCTTTGGGAAACCTCTGGCTCCTATACCTATATTTGCCCTTCTAGTCAAATGTTTAATGTTAACCAGTAGCACTAAAAGTAATCAGTGAAATGAAAAATGATTCTCAATTTATCTTTTCTCAAAGTGTTGTCTGTTTCTCTCTGTCTGCTATGCCACTAAATAAAAATACTCTTTGATTTCTTTTTCTGCTCTCAAAAAAAAAAAAAATCTTAAGGTTAAACTGTAAGCCTTAATGTGACCACATGGTGTGATACAACAGCAACGTTAAAACTTTTAAATCATAATTAACTCTCTATTTTATCTCCTTTTAGACTAAGAAAACAAGTCTCATTTTTAAATTGGTATGGATTTTTATATAAATTCAAAGTTATATTTTTACAGCTAGCTGTATGTATGATTCAACCCTGGTTAAAAATAATTTTTATGTGATGTTAAAATTTCAAGGTTATAAAGGTGTATTCAGATTAACAAGCTAATTTGAGATGCATGTCTAACTGCCTATGTTCTTTACTGGTTCCTAAATGAATGAATGAATGAATGAATGAATGCTGTTTCTCCAGCTACCAGCTGCCTGTGATCTGGGTTCATTATGAGGCTGTCTGGCCAATAGATTTGGTACAATAAATCCAATTGTAACTTTAAAGTTGTTTTATATATATTAATTTTAGACATTCATTTATTGACAATGTTTAAAACTTGGTCATTGTGTTCTATCTTCACTCACAAAAAGGTTAAAAAAATCACTGTCTTAGAAACATATTTAGCCTTTTTTTTCTTTTTTTTTGACAGTGTCATAGAACATTTTATTTTAAAGATTTTGGGAAATAAGGTACTACTGTCAGTGAGCCTAGAAACTTTAAAATATTGCTACAAATAATAATGTGATACATTGTGTGAAAATACAGGCCCTGACTAGACTATCCTTCTAGTAGAAGAAGGGGAACTCCAACCCACCCACAAAAACTTCAGCCCCAAATTTACCATGCCTACGAGATGTGCAGGGATAAAGATAGAGCAGACAGAGCAGAGAATGAGGGATTGCCCAAACAATGCCTGACCCAACCAGGGACCCACCCTATCAGAGAGGGCCTATCTCTGATACTATGAATGACTTTCTGATAAGCTTGCAGACAGGAGCCTGATAAAGTTGTTTTCTGAGAGGTTCTATGCAGCAGTGCCTCAAAACAGATGCTGAGACTCACAGTCAAACATTGGGCTATGCTTAAGGGGTCTTGTATAAAAGTTGGAGGAAAGAGAAAAGGACCTGTAGGTGATAGGATCTCTACAAGAAGATCAACAGGGCCAACTAACAAGGGCCCAGAGGGGTTTGCTGAACATCAACCATGAACTAGACCTAGGCCTCCTACAAAGCAGATGGACAGCTTTGGTTTCATGTGGGTCCTCTAGTAAGGGAAGTAGGGACTGCATCAGACACAGATGCACTTCCCAGCTTTTTTATCACTTCCTCCTGTTGGGATTGCTTTACCAGGCCCAGGGGTGAAGACACGTTCAGTCCTGATGCAACTTGATGAGCTTGGGTGGATGAGAAACTGTTTCCTTTTTCTGAGGAAGAGGCAAGGGGGAAGGGGAAAGAAGAGAGAGGGTGGGGTTGGGAGGGGAAAAGGGATGGGGCTAAGAGACTGGCTAAAGCAT
Organism: Meriones unguiculatus; assembly: GCF_030254825.1. NCBI lineage: Eukaryota > Metazoa > Chordata > Mammalia > Rodentia > Muridae > Meriones > Meriones unguiculatus. The sequence goes on along the minus strand of NC_083369.1, from coordinate 101,635,748 downwards.
AAATGATACAAAGAAAACAAAAATGCACTCACAATTCCATTTCAGTGCCTGTATTTTCTCTTTTTACAATTAATTAATTTATATTTTTGTATTTACTTTACATCCTGGTAGTCTTGTTTTCTAAATATGGCAATGCTACTAATCTATAATACAGCTTTAAACTTTTATAAGCTATTCAGCTTTTATAAAGTAAACTATACGCTAAACTGTTATGCTATGTCTTTATGGGTTATGTGCTTTTTATAAGGCTCCAACTTAACAAGGATAAAACCTAAAGTCCTAATCTTTAATTGATGATTATGAAGTTATCTTGTAGAAAATCAAGTACTTTAATGAGTCTAAAAATATATTTAGAGTCTCACTGCTATCTTAACTACATAGCTGAGGATAGTCCCTGAACTCCCATCTAGGAGTTGGTAAAAATTATTTTTAAAGTCTTTAAATCCTGAGATGAGCCTTCCTGACAGGCTTAGCTACAACACTAAACTATATTCCAGACCTTGGGTGCTCCCTGAGGCTGTCGGCATTCCCGCAGAGGAAACAGATCTGCCATGCCTCATCCCATAGGGGTATAGTCTAAAGTCAACTACACCAGGGACCTGTGTCAACACAGCCAGAAAGGACACTGGTCGTACAGCTGCCTCAATAAGCCATGCCCCGCCTGCCAGCAGACTGGAAGGCAAAATGCTCCCATGCAGGCTTTTCCTCTGTGCCCAGCCATGAAGGTACAACTAGCACAAGCAGAATAGGCACTTCCAGCCTTTGAGCTCCTTGGTCTGGCAGATAACAGACGGCTCCAAGATTCAGTGACCTCCACCACCCTTGCTAACCCCAGGGTAACACTCCAGGTCTATTTTAACCTCACACTCAGGTACCACACTCATACTGCCAACTTTTGTCGTGGGAAGGTTCAGATGTCTTCTCAGTCTTCACATGCAGGCGACAGGCCTTAAGCCTCATTCCTAGAACTACTACCATCAAGTCTAGGCACAGTCTACCTTGCTACCGGATTTTAAAATGAAGTCTCAGATGTAACCTTTTACCATTCATTTAGCTAAAGGACAATGAATGCTCACAGTAGTCTCACCTGTGTCTCATGACAATAGGAAGTTTAAGATGCAGAACTTTAAGTTATGAGGCTCTAAGAAAATGTTTATAGGCCCAAGAAGGTGTTTTAAGGTTAGTAAATGCAAGTTATGAAGGCTGAAAGGTATAAGCTGATTTATAGTATCCTAAATAGATTAAAATGCTTCATATTTCTTCCTGTTGCTATGGTACTGTTGTGTTAATTCTCCAGAATTTTGAAATTTATCACTAGAGCTCTGATTTATTAATCTAACTCAGATAAAAACATTCCATTATATGATCCACTATCATAGTTCTAAAATCAAAATTTTAAATCTCTTTTGGTTTATCCTTTTTAAATAATATTTTATTTTTATTAATTAGTTTATTCCCTTTGTAGCCCACCTGTAGCTCACCCCTCATCACCTCCCAATCACACCCTCCCTCCATGTGCTCCTCACCTTTCATCTGATCCTATCCAATCATGTATCATCAGGAGTGGCTTCATTGTCTTCCTCTGTGGCCTGGTAAGGCTGCACCCCCTCAGAGGGAGGTGATCAAAGAGCCAACCACTGAGTTCATGTCAGAGACAGTCCCTGTTCCCCTTACTTGAGAAGCCACTTGGAAACTGCCATGGGATACTTCTATTCAGGGGTTATAGATTATCTCCAGTCATGGTCCTTGGTTGGAGTATCAGTCTCAGAAAACACCCCTGTGTCCTGATTTTTTGGTTCTGTAGCTCTCCAGGTCTTTCTATCTACTCCATTCTTTCATAAGATTCCCTGCACTCTGCCCAATGTGCTTTGATAACTCTGCAGGGTAGAGTCTTTCAGAGGCCCTCTGGTAGGCTCTTGTCTTGTTCTCTGTTTCACCCCTCTTCTGATGTCCATCCTCTTTGCCTTTCTGAATGAGGATTGAACATCTTACCCAGAGTCCTCCTTCTTGCTTAGCTTCTTTTAGTGTACAGATTTTAGCATGTTTATCCTATATTATATGTCTAATATCCACTTATGAGTGAGTATATACCATGTGTGTCTTTCTGCTTCTGGGATACCTCACTCAGGATGATCTTTTCTAGGTCCCACCATTTGCCTGAAAATTTCATGATTTCCTTGTTTTTAATTGCTGAGTAGTATTCCATTGTGCAAATATACCACAATTTCTGTATCCATTCCTCAAATGAGGGGCATCTGGGTTGTTTCCAGCTTCTGGCTATTACAAATAAAGCTGCTACAAACATGGATGAGCAAATGTCCTTGCTGTGTACTTGAGTATCTTTTGGATATATGCCTAGGAGTGTTATAGCTGGATCTTGAGATAGCACTATTCTTAATTGTCTGAGAAAGTACCAGATTGATTTCCAAAGTGGTTGTACAAGTTTACATTCCCACCAAAAATGGAGGAGGGTTCCCCTTTCTCCACATCTTCTCCAGCAAATGTTGTCAACTGAGTTATTGATCTTAGTCATTCTGACGGGTGTATGGTGAAATCTCAGGGTCCTTTTCATTTGCAGTTCCCTGATGACTAAGGACATTGAACAATTATTTTAAGTGTTCCTCTGCCATTCTATATTCCTCTGTTGAGAATTCTGTGTTAAGCTCTGTACCCCATTTTTAAATTGAGTTATGTGATTTTTGCTGTTTAAATTTTTGAGTTCTGGATATTAGCCCTCTGTCAGATACAGGGTTGGTGAAGATCTTTTCCCAATCTGTAGGCAGTCATTTTGTTCTGGAGACAGTGTCCTTTGCTTTATAGAAAATTTTCAGTTTCATGAGGTCCCATTTATTGATTGTTGCTCTCAGAACCTGTGCTGTTGGTGTTCTGTTCAGGAAGTTGTCTCCTGTGCCAATGAGTTCAAGTCTCTTCCCTACTTTTTCTTCTAAGAGGTTTAGTGTGTCTAGTTTTATGTTGAGGTCTTTGATCCACTTGAACTTTAGCTTTGTGCAGGGTGATAAGTATGGATCTATTTGCATTTTTTCTACATGTAGACATTCAGTTAGACCAGCACCATTTGTTGAAGATGCTATATTTTTGATTGTATGGTTTTGACATCTTTGTCAAAAATCAGGTTTCCATAAATGTGTGGGTTTATTTCTGAGTCCTCTATTCAATTCCGTTGATCCACCAGTCTGTTTCTATGCCAGTACCATGCAGTTTTTACTACTGTTCAGAATTTTTCTTTCAAGGTCTGTATAGAATTGTGTTGGTAATTTAATGGGAATTGCATTGAAACTGTAGATTGTTTATGGTGAGATGGCCATTTTATTATGTTAATCTTGCCAAGCCATGAGCATGGAAGATCTTTCCATCTTCTGATATCTTTTTATATTTCTTTCTTCAGAGACTGGAATTTTTTTCCATACAAGTCTTTGACTTGCTTGGTTAGAGTCAAACCAAGGTACTTTCTGTCCTTTCCAATTTGTATCCCCTTACTCTCCTTTAATTGTCTTATTGGTCAGTCAAAGACTTCAAGATCTATGTTGAAGAGATATGGAGAAAAAAGCCTTGCCTTTTCCATGATTTCAGTGTAATTGATTTATGTTTGTCTCTATAGTCAATCTGGTGCTTTCTCAGACAATTAGGAATAGTGGTTCCTCAAGACCCAGCTATACCACTGCTAGGTGTATACCCAAAATTTGCTCAAGTACACAACAAGGACATTTGCTCAACCATGTTTGTAGCAGCTTTATTTGTAATAGCCAGAACCTGGAAAAAACCTAGATGTCCATCAACTGACGAATGGATACAGAAATTGTGGTATTTTTACACAATGGAATACTACTCAGCAATCAAAAACGAGGAAATCATGAATTTTGCAGGCAAATGGTGGGATCTAGGAAAGATCATTCTGAGTGAAGTATCCATGAAAGACAAAGACAAACACGTTATATACTCGCTTATATAGACCTACAAGATATGATAAACATTATGAAATCTATACACCTAAAGAAGATAAACAAGAAAGCAGACACAGGGTAAGATGATCAATCCTCACTTAAAAAGACAAGTGCATTAGATGTATGACAGGAGTCTACAGCAGAAGGCATCTGAAAGACTCTAACTAGCAGTGTTTCAAAGCAGATACTAAGACTCATAACCAAACCTTCAGCAGAGTGCAGGGAATCATATGAAAGAAGGGGAGTTAGTATGACTTGGAAAGTATAGGAGCTCCACAAGGACCAAATATATCTGGCCACAGGGGTCTTTTCTGAGACTGACACTCCACCAAGAACCATGTATTTATATAACCTAGAACCTCTGCTTGGATGTAGCCCGTGGTAGCTCAGTAACCAATTGGTTTCCCATAGTAAGGGGAACAGGGACTATTTCTGACAGGAACTCAAAGGCAGGATCTTTGACCTCCCCACCACCCAAGGGAAGAGCAGTCCTGCTAGGCCACAGAGGAGGACTTTGCAGCCAGTCCTGAAGATACCTGATAAAACAGTGTCAGATGAAAGGGGAGGAGGTCTTCCCCAATCAGTGGACTTGGAAAGGGGCAGGGAGGAGATGAGGGAGGGAGGGTGGGATTGGGAGTGAATAAGGGGAGTGGGATACAGCTGGGATACAGAGTTAATGAAATGTAACTAATAATAAAAAATTAAATTTATTTAAAAAATAAAAAAATAAAATTCTGCTAAAAAAAAGAGTTTTTCTCCATTTAGTTTTATGTTGGCTATAGGCTTGCTGTAAATTGCCTTTACTATGTTTAGGTATGTGCCTTGCATACCTGATCTTTCCAAGACTTTAAACATGAATGAGTGTTGGAATTTGTCAAATGCTTTTTTGGCATCTAAGGAGATCATCATGTGTTTTTTTTTTCTTTCATTTAATTTATATGGTGGGTTACACTGATGGATTTCCATATTTTTAACCATCCCTGCATACCTGGGATGAAGCTCACTTGGTCATTATTGATGATATCTTTGATATGTTCTTATATTCAGTTGGCAAGTATTTTGTTGAGTATTTTTGCATAAATGTTCATAAAGGAGATTAGCCTGAAATTCTTTCTTTGTTGGGTCTTTTTGAGGTTTAAATACCAAGGAGACTGTGGCTTCATAGAATGAGTTTGGACTGTTCCTTCTGTTTCTATTTTGTGTAATAGTTTGAAAAGTATTGGTGTTAGCTCTTCTTTGAAGGTCTGGTAGATTTCTGCGCTAAAACCATCTTGCCTTGAACATTTTTTTTTTTTTTTTTTTTTTTTTTTTTTTACATAGGAGACTTTTGATGACTGTTTCTATTTCCTTAGGGAATATAGGACAATTTATTGATTTACCAGTTCTTGATTCAGCTTTGATAAGTGGAATTGATCAAGAAAATTGTCCATTTCATTTACATATTCCATTTTGTGGTGTATAAGATTTTCTAGTAAAACCTAATGATTGTTTGGATATCCTCAGTGTCTGTAGTTATGTCCCCCTTTTCATTTCTGATTTTGTTGATTTGGACGGTGTCTCTTGCCTTTTAGTTAGTTTGGCTAAGGGTTTGTTTATCTTGTTGATAGTCTCAAAGAACCAGCTTTTTGTTTCCTTGATTCTTTGAATTGTTTTGGTTGTTTCAAGTATATTGATTTCATCCCCAAGTTTGATCATTTCGAGCTGTCTACTCCTCTTTGATGTGTCTGCTTCTTTTTTTCTTAGGCCTTTTAAGTTGATTGAATGATATATTTCAGTTTTCTTCTTGAAGGCACTTAGTGCTATGAACTTTCCTCTTAGCACTGCTTTCATTGTGTTCCATAAGTTTGGCTATGTTGTGCCTTCATTTTCATTGAATTCTAGTAAGACTTTAATTTTTTTTTTCTTCCCTGACCCAGCTGTCATTGAGTAGTAAGTTGCTCAGTTTCCATGTGTGTGTTGACTTTTTGCTATTTCTGTTGTTGTTGAGGTTCAGCTTTAGTCTATGGTGGTCAGATAAAAGGCATCATTTCAATCTTCATGTGTATGTTGAGGTTTGCTTTGTGACCAACTATATGGTCTACTTTCGAGAAGGTTTCATGAGATGCTGCAAAAAGTAAATTCTTTTGTGTTTGGGTATAAGGTACTGTAGATGTCTGTTAGGTCCATTTGATTCATGATCTCCGTTAGAGTCATTGTTTCTTTGTTTAATTTCTGTTTTGTTGACCTGTCCTTTGTTGAAAGAGGGGTGTTGAAATCTGTCACTATTAATGTGTGGTGATCTGTGTGTGGTTTAAGTTTTATTAATGTTTCTTTTACAAATGTGTGTGCCCTTGTATTTAGGGCATCGTTGTTCATGATTGTCATGTTTTTTTTTTTTGGTGGAATTTTCCTTTGATGTGTATAAACTGTTCTTCCCCATAACTTTTGATTAATTTTGGTTGAAAGTCTATGTTATTAGATATTAGAATGGCTACTCCTACTTGCATCTTGGATCCATTTGCTTGGAAAACCATCTTCCTGCCCTTTACTCTCAAGTAATGCCTATTTGTGACTTAGTTGTGTTTCTTGTATGCAACAGATTATTGGGTCTTATTTACCCATCCATTCTCTTAGTCTGTGTATTTTTATTAGAGAATCGGGTCCATTGATGTTTAGAGAGATTAATAACCAATGGCTGTTACATCCTTTGATTTTGATGTTGGCCACGGTAGTTTGTTTGTGTGCTTGGCTTCTTTTTGTTTTGCTGTAGTGAGGTTATATATTTCCTGTATTTTTGTGAAAGTAGTTAGTTTTCTTAGGTTGTATTTTTGCCTTCTAATATCTTCTGTAATGCTGGATTTCTGTTTAGATATTGTTTAAATTTGTTTTTGTTGTTGAATATCTTGTTTTCTCCATGCATAATGACTGAAAGTTTTGCTGGGTATAGTAGCCTGGGCTGACATCTGTGTTCTCTTAAGATCTGCATGATATCCATCCAGGCCCTTCTAGCTTTCATAGTCTCTGTGGAGAAGTCAGGTGTGATTCTAATGGGTTTGCCATTATATGTTACTTGGCTATTTTCCCTTGCAGCTTTTCGTATTTTTTCTTTGTTCTGTATACTTACTCTTTTGATTATTATGTGGCAGGAGGATTTTCTTTTCTGGTCCAATTTATTAGGTGTTCTGTAGGTCTTTTATATGCTTATAGGCCTCACCTTTAAGTTGGGGAAATTTTCTTCTATGATTTTGTTGAAAATATTTTCTGGGCCTTGGAGATGGGAATCTTCTTTTTCACTATTCCTATTATTCTTAGGTTTTATCATTTTATGTTGTCTTGGATTTCTTAGATGGTTTGTGTCAGCAATTTTTTTGCTTTATTATTTTCTTTGATGGATACATCGATTTCTTCCATTGCATCTTCCACACCTGAGATTTTTTCTTCCTTCTCTGTAGTCTGTTGGTTATGCTTACCTCTGTAGTTCCTGTTTTCTTCCCTAAGTTCTTCCTTTCCATGATTTCCTCTGTTTGTGTGTTTTTTTTTTAAATTTTTCCAATTCTATCTTCATACCTTGAATCGTTTTCTTGATTTCCTCCACCTGTTGACTGTATTTTCCTTCAATTCCTTCAGCTGTTTGTTTGAACAATCCTATGTTTCTTTTATTTCTTTCAGAGATTTAATCTCTGAAAGTCATAAACTGTTTGGATGCATCTTCCTGTACTTCTTTACAGATGGCCATCATCTGTTTGACTTTATCTTCCTATAATTATTTAAGCAATTCATTTTTTTCCTAAATCAATCTCTTCAGAAGCATAGATGTAAGGTCATCTTGAATTTCACTTATGTTAGGGTGTCCAGTGCTACTTGCCCTTGGAAAACTAGGTTCTGGGGATGCCATATTGCTTTGCCTTTTGTTAGTTGTGCTTTTACACTGGCCTCTACCCATTTGGCTGTATCAGGTGTTGGTTGTTAATTTCTGGTGCCTGCTGGAATCCTGGGGTTTGGAGAATCCCCTTGGCTGGATACTGAAGAGTGCTTCCTCAGGTTTTTGGGTATGGTCAACCTGAATGGCAGTGCTTCTCAGAAATTGCCCCAGTTCACCTTAGGTGTATGGACTTGTGTAGTAACTTGCTTGCCTATCACCAGGAGAAGTCCTAGAGTTCAATGCTCTGCTGCTAGGTTTCTTCTGAATTTAGTGAGCTGCTGTTGCTGCTCTTGTGCTGTATTTGCTGGGTGTAGCCTTCTTGAAGAACCAGGGAGCCCTGTGGTTTCATTAGTTTAGCTAGAGATAACTTGTTGCACCTTAAAGCAGTATCTGGGGGGCTTATCCAGTGACTCTTCAGGCTTCTTTAGGTCTGAGATTGGAGTCTGTGCCCTAGTACCCTAGCGGTAATCAGTGGCAGGTGAGCACTGAGCTCATGTGTGCAGCTGGAGGCTAGAGACTGGAGATTCAGGCAACCCAGAAACTTTTCTGGATCTGGTTGTCCTGAGGTCATATTTGATCTTTCCCCCACCATGGGGTTTCCTCCCAACAGGAAGACCTAGTCTGTGGTGTTTTGGGGTCCACAGTTCTGTCAGGGATGGTAAGTAGAGCATGCAGGCAGAGTGGCTTCACCTTGCTGGCAATTGGGTGCCTGGGCGCCTTGGTGCCCGGGCACCTGCAGGAACCTGGGAACTTATCCTGAGAACTTTTTGGGGTGGGCTGGGGTCGGCTGAGTGTCCCGGGTTCAAACTTGCTATTTCCCTCACTGTGGGGTTTCCTCCCAACAGAGAAACCTAGTCTGTGTTATCCTGGTGCCCACAGTTCAGTCTAGGACGGTGATCAGAGCACAAAAATATGTGGCTCTAAGCTGCCAACCGAGCTGCTACCCAGGAACTCTTTCGCTGTTCCACTGGGTGACCTGAACCAAATTGATTCCCACACCGTGGGGTTTCCTCTCACTTCGGAAACACAATCACTGGTGTTTTAGGGCCCAGATTTCTGTCTGTTGGTCACAGTCCATCCCTGCTTTGTTGCTGATCAGAAACAATGTCTTCCTGGCACCTCTATCTTCCCCTTCAATCTTTTGGTTTATCCTTTAAGTACAGACTTAAAAGTTGTTTCTCATTGTGCTAGATTTATATATATCTAGTCTTCTGGGTAGAGGGAAGAAGTCTCTCTCCCCTTCTACTTCATGGAAGACTTCTGCCTCTACAGAGCTTACCTTAAAGAGTATTTATGCTGTTAATGCAAAGTTGTATGTCTACTTTCTTTTCTATAGTATATATTTCAATCAGATACAATGGTGATGATAACATGTATAAAGTTTATCTCCTTTGTAAACTTAAAAACAAAATTCCTGTAAGCTACAAGAAATCCAGGTCAAATGGAATCCAGATAACTACTGTCAATTAACAGCCTAAGCTTTCCACCTATTGCCTATCTCAAAGGGTAGGATTCCTCCCCTGTCCCTGGTTTTGGGACTCCCCTTTTCTGGTTACTGGATCACTACATTCTTGTACCTAACACTGGCTGATTGGTGGGTCTTCTGTCTGGTTGGCATAAATATTCCCCCTTGTCCAAGAGAATAATTGTGATTTTCTGGCACCTCTCTGGTTCACTGGGAAATGGAAGCATCCCCAATCATAGCCTTCAAGGCTACAGTTAGTCGCTTTCACCAACCCACACACAGACACCTTCCCTTGGGTGAACAATCTTTTTTTTCCCAACAAAGTTTCTGGCTTCCTTTCCTCGTGCATCAAAGATCCTAGTTGTCTCTTGGGCATCTACCACATGACCCCTGCAACAGCTCATGATGACCTGCTCTGTCAGCTTATGCCTTTGTGCCTCTGGTTCTCTTGTACTTTGTGGGAACTCCCCACAGTCTGGCAGAACTAATTTACTTTTCTCTCTTTACCCATGGGAATCATGACTTCCACTGTACCACAGGCTCTCCTCTGTAGTATCTCCTAGACAATTTTAGATCCTTATGCTTAGTGCCCACTTTATGGGCTTCTAAGCTTACAGGCCTCAGAAACCAAACCTGACTTCAATATCCCTTAGAAGACAGATCAAAAATGAAACAGTGTTAATTATTGCCAGCCATTGGGTAAATGGAGTTTTCCCATGGTCAAGTTTTTTTCTCTTCTTCCCTTCAAAACCTTTCCCCTTTGCTCCCCCCACAAAAAAATTTCAAATGTACACCCAAAAGTAATTTTCTCTTTAACCTACTTAACTTTGTCTTCTGCCTATATATATGCTCCAGTTTCCTGCCAGACCCAGGTGTTTTCTACATCCACGGCAGCTCCAAAGCAACTACCTATAGATGCTCCAGTCTAACCTCTCAGACTGTATCAAGCCTGACCTGCACTTTTCCTCCCAACGACAGATGTTCTTACAGATCTTGAACAGAAACAATACAGCCTACTCATCCTGGACTTGGCTAACATCTCAGCTTTTTGGATTTCCTATCTCTGCCCCAGTGTCAGCACGAAGTATCTAAAGATAATTGATTTCTTCACCTGTTATCCATTTATTATCAATACAAGGCTTAAACGGGTATGCTTCAGGCTTTTGATCAAATGCCCCAGGTTCCCCCAGCATTCCTCAGTCTTTATCTGCTGCTGGGAATGGTTGGCATACTTTCCAGGGCAGGGGCTTCCTTTTGTCCTCCCCATGTAATCCGGATATCTTGATGCTCTCTCTCTCTCTCTCCCTCCCTCTCTCTATCTCTCTCTCTCTCTCTCTCTCTCTCTCTCTCTCACACACACACACACACACACAAACACACAAATACACACACCCTTGCATGGCTACCAAGAGCTGCTTCCAATGAACCTACATTTATATACTTTAACTTGCCTTGCATGAGAAGCAGTCCAATATCCTCATTCCTGCTTTGCCACCCCTCCCTAGCTCCTCGTTTTTTTTAATTAAATAAAAAGGGAGGATTATTATGTTCTGTATGTAATTCACCTATCCTGCCTTTAGAGGTCTTCAAGGTCCCGACAATGTCCTATGTCACTACCTGCATCCTATGTCATCACATGAAAGCAAAAGGGAAGGTGGGGAAAAGAAGAAGACTGCATTTCTTTAGCAAACAAATTGCTTGAATTTAGTGGAACAATCTAGAGTACCTGCTATTTCACTGGGGGGGGGGAGGGTAGATTGGTTGCAAACTGTGCTAGTCTTTAATGTAATAACAACATTTATTTTCATCCATGTGTTCATTCACTAGTATTCAACAAATACGTTTCTCTGTCCCCTTCCCTCTGTCCCTTCCCTTCCTCCCTTTTTCCTTTCTTTCTTCCTTCCTTCCTAGAAGAATGGAAAAGAGGGGAGAAAGTGAAAGACATGAAAGAGGGAAGAATATGATATATTATGGTGTGTGTGTTGTAATTGTTTTTTTTTTTTTAATGGAACTTAACTCTATGCAGAATGAGTATATATCAATAATGAAAGGAGCAAGTGCGGTTTTTCATAGTCATTTTATGTTGAGCAAGTTGTCTAAAATCCCTTATCTGAATGGTACTGTAGCACTGATGACAGCATCTGTCTGAAGAGGATATTGCATACAATCTACTTCAGGATATCACTGCTGTGAAGCATGAGTGATATGATCAAACTTTGAGATATCACACTTACATGATTTCCTATTTTTTTTAAAAATATTCCTTTCACTCATGTGCACAGGAAAATCAGTGAAAAAGTCAACTGCACTCAAGTGAACTGCACTGGACTGTACTATACTCTCAAACTGTACTGCACTGTTTCCAAGAACTCTACTGTACTGTCACTCTGTTCTCTGCACTGCTTTATTTAAATTTATTTTTTATTTATTACAATTTATTCACTTTGTATCTCAGCTGTAGCACACTTCCTCATCCCCTCCTAATCCCACCCTCACTCCTCCTCCCATGCCCCTCCCTAAGTCCACTGATAAGTCCTCCTCTCTTTCAATGTGAACCCAGCGTATCAGGTCTCATCAGGACTGGATGCACTGTCTTCCTCTGTGGCCTGATAAAGCTGCTCCACCCTCAGGATGGGGTGATCAAAGAGCCAGCCAGCCACTGAGTTCATGTCAGAGATAGCCCCTGTTCCCCTTACTAGGGAACCCACTTGGACACTGAGCTGCCATGGGCTATATCTGTGCAGGGGTTCTAGGTTATCTCCACGAATCGTACTTAGTTAGAGTATCAGTCTCAGAAAAAAAAAAAAAAAAGAAAGAAAAAAAAACCATGGCCTAGAATTTTGGGTTCTGTTGCTCTCCTTGTGGAGCTCCTGCCCCCTCCAGGGCTTTCTATCTCCCCCTTCTTTCCTAAGAGTCCCTGCACTCTGCCCAAAGTTTGGTTATGAGTCTCATCCTGTGCTTTGATACCCTGCAGGGTACAGTCTTTCAGAGGCCCTCTGTGATAGACTACTATCCTGTTTCCTATTTTTCCCCTCTTCTAATGTCCATCCTCTTTGCCTTTCTAAATGAGGAATGAGCATCTTACTCAGTCCTCCTTCTTGCTTAGTTTCTTTAGGTGTACAGAATTAGGTATGATTATCTTAAATTATGTCTAATATCCACTTGTAAGTGATCTGCACTGTTTTTAAATAGCTCCTTTTTTCTGTCTGTTTTCATGTGAGTTGAGAGTATTCTACTTCTGACTCATTTTGTCGAAATTTTCCATGATACATCACTTTTTCTTTCCCTCAATTAGACATCATTGTTTGGGATTAAAGGTGTGTACTAAATTCCAGCCAGAGGGATTAAAAGTTGTGTGCTAAGGGCATGTCTCTTTTCCAGCTGGATCACACTGACTTAAGTATTTAAATGTGATTCCTTGCTGGAGCAGCTATGTTGCTGGATTAGAATTCCCCTACATAGAGTAAAGCACTAGACACAGAGAGGAGTCAATTGAGAGAAAAAACATCAAAAGGGTCAATTTTGTATATAAGGATGTGAAAAAAAGAATATAGAAAAATATATAAACAAAATTATAGTCCTCTAATTTTCAGTTACCTTTAAGGTGTCTAAGAATCTTTCTCTTCACTTTTAAACAACAACCATGAAGCTCTGCTAGCCTGCAGAGCATTGTAGTAGATATTTGAGACATAAAGGTGGGTGATGAAACATGCTTAGTGATGCTTCCACACAAAATTTCCAGTACTTGAAATTTGCTTCATCACTTTCTCTATGTAGTCACTATTGGGTCCTGTTACATATAGTGTTAGATCCCTTTGAACATCTAAGGAAACTTATAGGGTTTATAAAATACATACATGCAATAAATTATACAGCAGTGCCCCCATCCATTCTAAAAGACATATATATATATATATATATACTATTATATATCACAGGCGATTGTAGCATTTTTAGGACTGTCGTGGGAAGTCTTTGGAGAAAGCATATCATTTGAAGGATAAATGCAAGCATGATGATAGTTTATTTTGCAATTAGCAACTTCCTCTAGTTTTGATTTTAACAGTAAAAAAAACAGAAATGGAAAAAATGAGTGATAGAAACTCATGGCAAACATATAAACACTTAAAAAAACCTACATAATATAAATAATAAAATAATATTACAACTGTTTGGAACTCTAGTGGCTCTGATGCCCTCTTCTAGTCTTTGCAGATTTCATGCATTCACATAGTGCACAGATACACATTGGGGCAAAACTCACATGTTGTAAAGCATGAAAATCCCAATCATACAATTTTACCAATAAAGACTCAGGAGCCAGACGCTGGGGTGAAAATGTACTAGCTTAGAGAGGCAGAGAAAACATCCAGCTGACCTTCCTACTCAGCTGATGTCCCAGAGGAAAAGGCCAAAAGCCAAAATCCCCTTCTCCTTCTCCACACTGTCTTAGATACCCTTCTACTCATATGTCCATCCTTTCTGTTTAATCCCTTTCAGCTGGTTTCTTTCTTCACCTCTTGACCTAGGGTTAACTTTATTTAATATTGTGAACAGAAAGCTCTTGGATTAAAGGTGTATGATAGGGATGAGCCACTTTACAACTAGAAACAGGTTTTTACAGTTCACAGTCTCGAGGTTCACAATGGGATCAAATATCCTGCAACATCACATTCTATTATAAAATTAAAAGAAATTACTTTTCCAATGCTTATATTGTATCATGTAAGTGCTAGAGATCCATAAGATGTTTTAATTAGGAGCATAATAAGACATACAATAGGAGAATGCTATAGAAACATCATTGTATTGGTAATACAGAGCATAGAAAAAGGAGAATGAGACTGGGAAGAGAAGGTAGGAGATTATCTCAGAAGCCCAAGCGTAAGAAGATGAAGGTCTCAAAAGATGAGTTATACAAATAAATGTTCTGTTTATATCTGGAATAAATATGTAGTTCTCAGTTATTGAATAGAAGTCTATGTTTATTTATTTTAACTTACTTGTAAATTCTTCTTTCTCATCACTTTTTGGGCTCTCTACTTATTCTTTATATTATGGAATAAAACATTGAAGTCCTCTCTCACTAAATTCTTCTTTCTCATCACTTTTTGGGCTCTCTACTTATTCTTTATATTATGGAATAAAACATTGAAGTCCTCTCTCACTAAAAATTGAATGTTTATATCTTTCTCTTTATAGATTATTCTCTTTTAGATTATTATAACATTAGTCAACTTCTCCATCTTACGTTCTCCCTGTCTTGCCCTGTTCCCAAGAATTTATCTTTCTGATCATGGATTACCTATAATTTCTGGTAGGAATCTTCTATTGACTCTACAGTCCCTTGACTGTAAAAATCATTCAAGTTAATTTGTTCAGTTTATCTCTGTTGGACATCTAAGTTCAAGTAGAGTAAAAGCTATGTATGTTCATCATTGCTTTAGCCCGAACAGCTTAGCATGTTGCTTATAAATATATGTTAAAAAGCGAAATTACTCTGAAATCCTCAAACCACACAGTATTTTATAGAAATCATCAAAGGATCAAAATCTATTTAATGAGTTAGATTTGCAGGGTTAAAGGAGGTATGTAATCTGGAAGTTAAAGGAATGACTGCGTTTAGGTACTGTACTACATACATTTTATTGTAGCAAAAACACCTGACAAAAACAAGGGAAGACAGATTTCTTTTGACTCCCAATTTTAGAGATTCAGTCAATCATATTAGAGAATGTATGGAGGAGCAGAATGTAGTCCATGTTCTAGAAAGCCAGAAAAAAAAGATAAAAGAAAATGCCAGCATTTACTGGTGACCTTATTCCCACTTCAGTTAATCATCTTTAAAAATAACTCCTCCCCCCCGACACACACCCACTCAAACTTTAACAGCTTCTGTATGTTTGTAAATCTAGCCAAGTTGACAATAAAGATGGACCACTAAGGATATTTTGTTTACCTATTGCCATGAGGCTTGAACTCAGAGCCTTGAGTATAGTAGGTAGGCAAGTGCTTTGCCCCTGAGCTATGTTGTAACATTTTCCAAAGATTTATTTTTATTTTATGTGTATGGGAATTTGTCTAGATATATGTCTCTCCACCCCATGTATGCAGTGCCCACAGAGGTCAGAAGAAAGCATCAAATGACTGGCATTTGGAGTTACAGATAGTTTTAAGCTGCCATGTGTGCGCTAAAAAATGAATCTGAGTCCTCTTCAAGAGCATCGGGTTCCTTAATCACTGAGCCATCTCTCCAGCTCCTTACTTCACATGATTTGAAAATCCATGATTTGATTAATCCATGACTAATTAGTTTTTAGGATTTTTATGATCTTTATGGATAGTCCCCTTGGTCAACATGGAGTGAACTTTGTGCTTGGTCATTTTAGCAGTGTCATGTAGCAGTTTCATCTCATGAAATGGGCCTTAAATCCAATAAAAAGTCATTGGTTATTTCCACAACATTTGTGCCATTAGTGCAGCAGTATAATTTTCAGACATGTCTGAGTTATAGATTGAAAGTTTTGTAGTTGGATGATATTGATGATTACTTTTTTCCTTTTGTAGCATGCAAAATACCTTCTAGGACCATAAACACTAGTTTTCAGGTTTTTTTTTTCAGAGTAATAATAAAAGTAACACAGGGTTTGAAAGGTGGTTTAGTGGTTAAGAGAACTTACTTCTGCAGAGGATCCATATGGCTGAAAACAACTTTAAGTAACTCCAGTAAAATGGGATTTGACAGTCCTCATCTGGCCTCCATGAGCCCAAACACCCATTTGGTGTACATACAGACAGGCAAGCAAAACACTTATACACATAAATTTGGTTTCAAAATAAATCAATAAAAGTAACTAATATAATGAAATTGTTGCCAGTATTAAAGTCATAAAGCTTTCCTTTGTTTTTCTTTTCTAAGAACTTTACAACTCTGGGTCTTTTGTTTAAGTACTACATCACTTTTGGATTGATATTTCAATGGCTTATGAAAAGGGCCTATTTTTATTCTTTTGCACATGTGTAAGTAGTTTTCTTGATATTTGTTAAAAATACTGTTTTGCAAACTGCAAGCTATATAGATGATCAGTTAATTGTCTTTTGAGTCCTTATTTTTAAAATATTTTTTGTTAATTTTTAGGTTCTATTCAGTAACTTCAGATTATATTCATTCCTATCCCTCAACTTCTCTAAGATTCATCTCCATCTACCTACCCACTCAACTTTATGGATTCCAATTTGTACTGACCAGATACAGTGAATACAGATGGGTCTGAGGTTATCCTGTAGAGCATGATCAACCTGCTGGGTGTCACAACCTTAAATAAAACTGACTTTCCTTCTCCCAGATGCTATTAATTGCCAGTAGCTCCTCAGATAGGGTGAGACTTCATGCCCACATACCTTCCATTCTGGGATTTTTGGCTATATTTAGCTTGCTCAGATCTTATGCATGTTATAAAAACAAAACAAACAAACAAACAAACAAAAAATCCAAAAACTGAGTTAGTAGGTGCAACTTCCCTGTTGTGCCCAGCAAAATCAAACTACTGTTTCCTTGAAGTCCTCCACTTCCATCTCTTACAATCTCTCTTCCCCCTTTCAGTGATGATCCCTGAGACTTTGGAGAAAGGAGTGTGATGTAGGTATTTCATTTAGGGCTGAGCATATCTTATTCTCAGCATACTGATCACTTGTGGGTTTTGAATAGCTATCTATTGCAAAAAGAAGCTTCTTTGATGAAGATTGAGGGTTTCATTAATCTATGGGCATAACAAGTCACTATGAGGCAGTTTAAAAGTGTGTCTATTTTGCAGAACAATAATAGCAGGTTCTTTTCTAGGGTTTCTTCTCACCTATCTATCTACAAGTTCTTGGACTTTTTTTTAAAACAATGTCAAATATGGTTTCAATCACATTGGAGCAACCTTAAATCTGATCAAAGAATATTTGGTTAGCCATACAACATTTATGCCACTATTGCATTAGTGGATATATCCTACTGAACAGGTCATTGTAACTTTTAGGGTTCATAACTGGGTGAAATTAATGAGTAGATGTTTTCCTACTCTGGTAGTGTACATAGAAACTTGCAAAATTATGAAAACTTACCTCTAAGGATGAAGTTTCCAGGTCAGTACCATTCAATAATTTCATGTTCTCTAATTTAAGTGTGTGGTGTCTTCAGCAATAGAGGCATATTATTAAGTTCTGGCATGAAATATAACAATGACAACAACCTGTGATGTTTGGGGGCGGGGTGGTCTATGGCTCTCCAGTTGTCAACAACTCCAAAAGTGGTAACTTTTCTGGCGCATGGCTTTTTATTTACTATGCTGTGGTCTCTAGTTGAGGCATTTTCTCACCATAATAGGGTAACCCCATTTAAACTTCTTTAAAAATATACATAGTCCAAGTTTTATACATTAATCTGTGAGTTTGCTTTTATTCCAATGTTTTACCAGTTACAATATTTATGTAATATATTATTTTTCTAATGTGTAAAATCTTTTTTAATAATTAAATTTATTTATTTTTATTAATTACAGTTTATTCACTTTGTATCCCCCCATAAGGCCCTCCCTCCTCCCTTCCCAGTCCCATTCTCCTTCCCCCTTCTTCACGCATGCCCCTCCCAAAGTCCACTGATAGGGAAGGTCCTCCTCTCCTTCCTTCTGAACTTAGTCTATCATATCACTTCAGGAATGGCTGCATTGTCATCTTCTGTGGCCTGGTAAGGCTGCTTCCCCATCAGGGGGAGGTGATCAAAGAACAGGCCAATCAGTTTATGTCAGAGGCAGTCCCTCTTCCCATTACTATGTAACCCACTTGGACACTAAACTGCCATGGGCTACATCTGTGCAGGGAGTCTAGGTTATCTCCATGCATGGTACTTGGTTGAAGTATAAGTCTCTGGGAAGACCCCTGTGTTCAAATTTTCTTGTTTTGTTGCTCTCTTTGTGGGGATCCTGTCCTCTCCAGATCTTACTATTTCCCACTTCTTACATAAGATTCCCTGCACGTTGCCCAACAGTTAGCCATAAGTCTCAGCTTCTGCTTTGATAGTCTGCAGGGTAGAGCCTTTCAGAGGCCCTCTGTGGCAGGTTCCTAACTTGTTTCCTGTTTTCTTCTTCTTCTGGTGTCCATCCTCTTTGCCTTTCGGGATGGCAAAGCTATGATTTGTGGTGCTTCCAGCTCCATTTGTTCATTTTTCAAAATCACAAAAAATTATTCAAATTATTGGATTTCTTTGGTGGGTCTATATGAATATTTGGATTTTTAAAATTTTCTGTAAAAATACTTTGGAGTTTTAGTAGGAGATTGAAATTAATCTGTGCATCACATTCTGTGCTCTTAGAGTTGGAATATGGAATGTGCCCTTCAGGCTTATGTGTTACTACAATTGGACCTCAACTGGATGCACTATTTTAGGGAGTTTTGAAAGCTTTAGGAAGTGGGGCTTAGCTTTAAAAAATACTTCACTGAGGGCAAGGTTATTTCTGGCCTCTAATTCCTACTTAATTTACTATCTGTTTACTTTTCTCCGAGAGGTGAAAGATCTCTCCTATACATGCCTGTTACTGTGGTGTTCTGCCCAAGCAAAAGAGAACAGGTAACTATGGACTAAACACTTCAAAATTAGGAGAAGAAATAAATGTTCATTGATTAGTGATTGGATTAGCTAATTGTAGCAGAGTTGTGCAATCAAATTCTTAAAAATAAAAGGGAGTAAACTACTCATAAACCCAATATGTACTAATGTCCAAAGCACCATACGAAATGGTGAAAAATACAAGCAAAAGGTACTTCGTTTCGTAACTCAATTTACATGGAATTCTGAAACAGATAGACTTACAGTTTCACAAAGTAGATTGGTAATGACTAGAGAGTATATATAGTAAGAGAAGTGGCTTCATATTACAACATGAGTCTGAATGGTGATGGAAAGTCCTACATTTTGATTGCTATTTATAGTTACTCCTATGTACCTTTGTATATACTTTAAACAATAAAGAATGGTTTATATAACAATAACAAAATATTCTTGTTTTTAAAATAATTTCAAGCCAGGCATGGTGGCACATGCTTTTAGTCCCAGTACTCCAAAGGCAGTAGCAGGCAGATATCTGTGAGTTCACAGCCAGACTGATTTATATTACAAGTTTCAGGCAAACTATATATACACAGTGCCTCACAAAATAAATTACTAACGCATTACTTTAATATTAAATTAGGGTAAAACCAAATTCTAAGAAACACTAACATCAAAATAGAAAGTAGAAATACATGTGACTCATATTAATTAATTTTATGGGTATAAGAAAATAGAGTAAATGATTTAGTTTAAGCATATTAGGAAATATAATTAATATTGAAATATTAAAATATATAAAACTACTTGTTTATATATATAAAGATTGAAAATTTTTGAACTGAGTAAAAGATGGAGCAATAAAAACTATCATTCAAAGAAAAACATTTACAATGGAAAAAAGAAAGCATCTTCAACAAATAGTGCTGGTCTAACTAGATGTTGGAATGTAAAAGACACAAATTGATCCACATTTATCACTCTGCACAAAACTCAAATCCAAGGGGATCAAAGACCTCACCATATGAAGTTGAGAATTTTTCTTTCAAGGTCTATAAAGAATTGTATTTGTAATTTGATGGGAATTGCATTGAATCTGAAGACTGCTTTTGGTAAGATGGCCATTTTTACTATGTTAATCTTGCCAAGCCATGAGCATGGGAGATCTTTCCATCTTCTGATATCTTCTTCTATTTCTTTCTTCAGAAACTGGAAGTTTCCAAAAGATGCTTAAGTATGCAATGGACATTTGCTCAGCCATGTTTGTGGCAGCTTTATTTGTAATAGCTAGAATCTGGGAACAACCCAGATGCCCCTCAACAGAAATTGTGATTCATTTGCACAATGGAATACTACTCAGCAATTGAAAACAAGGAAATCATGAAATTTGCAGGCAAAAGGTGGGAACTAGAAAAGATTATCCTGAGTCAGGTATCCCAGAAGCAGAAAGACACAAATGGTATACTCTCCCTAATAAGTGGATATTAGATACATAATATAGGCTAGTCATACTAAAATCTGAACACCTGAAGAAGCTAAGCAAGAAGGAAGACCCTGGGTGAGATGACCAATCCTCATTCAGAAAGGCAAATGGGATGGACATCGGAAGAGGGAGAAAACAGGAAACAGGACAGGGGCCTGCCACAGAGGGCCTCTGAAAGACTCTACCCTGAAGGTTATCAAAGCAGAGGCTGAGAGTCATAGCCAAACATTAGGCAGAGTGCGGGGGGGGGGGGACAGAAAGACCTGGAGGGGACAGGAGCTCCACAAGGAGAACAACAGAAATCTGGGCCCAGGGGTCTTTTCTGAGACTTATACTCCATCCAAGGACCATACATAGATATAACCTAGAATCCCTGCACAGATATAGCCAATGGCGGCTCAGTATCCAAGTATATTCCCTAGTAAGGGGAACAGGGACTCTCTTTGACATGAACTCAGTGGCCTGCTCTTTGATCACCTGCCCCTTAGAGGATAGCAGCCTTACCAGGCCACAGAGGAACACAATGCAGCCACTTCTGATGAGACCTGATAGACTAGGATCAGATGGAAGGGGAGGAGTACTTCCCCTATCAATGGAGGGTCATGGGAGGATAAGAGGGAGAGAAGGTGGGATTGGGACAGGACAAAGGAGGGGCCTACAGTTGGGATACAAAGTGAATAAACTGTAATTAATAAACAATAAAAAATAAAATAGCCAGTCCTATAAAAAAAAGACCTCAACATAATACTAGATACATTCAACCTGATATAAAAAGAAAGTGGGAAAAGCCTCAAATGCATTGGCATGGGAGACTCCTGAAAAGAACACTAATAATTCAGACACTAAGAAAAGTAATAACTAAATGGGACCTCATTAAACTGAAAAGCTTCTGTAAGGCAAAGGATACTGTCAATAGGACAAAATGACAGCCTACAAAATGGGAAAAGATTTTTACCAACTCCACATCTGGCAGCAGGTTAATATCCAAATTATATAAAGAACTCAAGAAACTAGACATCAACAAACCAATCAAAAATAAATATGCATGTTAAATATAAATATAAATAATCCCATTAAAAATTGGGATACAGGTATTTAGAGGGGGATCCAAGATGGCAGCTACCAGCACACACCTTTTCTGAGAGGCAGAGCATCTGAAACTCTGAAATTGGTGAGTGGAGGGGCAGATGAAGCCAGAACATTGAAATTGAGGCTTTCTGGATGAGAGGGGACAACACATGAGCTGAGACCACTTAGATTCAGGTCACCCACTGGCTTCTCTGGAGACAGAGAGTGGTGAACACTCGTTCCTCCTGCACTTCCCCTTGTTGGGCCTTCCTCCTCCTCCTCAGTGGTGGTGGTCCACAGTGCCTGAGACTCTTAGCACAGAACTCACTGCCTGGTGACTGAAACAGCAGAAGCAGGGCACATAGCTCCTCAGCAGCGGCTGCCAGTTGTACCAGCCTTCCGGGTCCCTGGTCCACAAGCAGCTGAACTGGCCCCGCAGAGCCTCCCAGCCAGTGACTGTACGGGAAGCCCAGTCCCTCAGTGGCAGGCAGCTGGCTGTACAGACCACCCAGGTCTACAACATCCACCAGGCCATCCAGGTCCACCAATCTTGTTGGGCCACCCAGATCCGTGGACCACTGTAGCGCCTCCCCAAGACTTCCCAGCAGACATCTGTACTGGCCTTCCAATTCCAATTCTGCTGCTGCAGCTGGACACCCAAGTTCTGTGGCTGCAGCACCACTGCGCTGATGGAGTTTCTACACCAACATTTTCCCCAGCAGGTCCAAATCTGAGAGTAGAGAACAGGGGAAACCCCTGTGTTTTATGATTTGACCTGCTAGAGACTGAGTGCGCCCTCAAGTGCCTGCAGAGCCCCAGATCCAGGGTTCCTCTAAGCTAGCAGCCAAACATCAGATCTCTCCCATCTACACACCCACTGTGGGAAACACAGGGATTCTTGGGACAGTGTTCTCAACATTGAAGCCCCTGTTCTACTGGTCTACCAGTGGAGTCAAAGCAAACAACTCCCGGATCTCAGACAGAGCAGAATACCAGTAGCCTGGATGCCACTGAGGTATTCAGGGAATCTGCACAAGCACACTGCTTCCTCGAAAACACCACCAGCACCCACGAACACCACCAGTGCCCACAATCCCTTCTGTGCCTGCACCATGCCCCTGCCCCACACTCCAGACATCTACATTCTCTAGCACCCTGTCCTTCAAGGCACACTTACACACAAGCACACCCTTGCTCGCCCACCCTTGTCATTCTGCACCCGCAGACCTTCCTCCCTAAGGCAGCTGAAACACCAATGTACACTCTCAAACCAGTGGACCTCTCTCATCTTCCTGAGGATTATTCCAGAAAACCGGAGAAAACCAGACCAAGTCTGAACTACAGAAATCAGGAACAAACAGTAAAGGTTACGGATAAACAAAAGGCCAGAGGTCAGTGCAAGAATACATCCAACAAAAATCAGGACATCATAGCTTCACCAGCAACCCCTAAAATCAATATATACTCCAATTCATCAGAAACACAGGAAAATTATCTTAAAGCTATGCTTATCCAGTTATTAGAGGCACATAAAGAGGAAACAAATCTCTCAAAGAAATAGCCACGCAAATGGAAGCAAATAAAGAGGAAATGAACAAAGCTCTCAAAAAAAAAAAAAATACAGGGAAAAATATCCAAACAAATAGAGGCACAAGTAGAGGCACAATTAATGGCATATAGAGAGGAAATGAACAAAAAAAAAAAAAAAATAGAGGCCATCATGGAAAGAAAGGAATCCACATTCAAACAGATGAAGGCAATGGTGCAAGGCATGAAAACAGAATTAGAATCAATAAAGAAAACACAAATGGAGAAAACCCTGGAGCTGATTAATCCAATTAAAAAATGGAGTACAAAGCTAAGCAGGGAATTCTCTGTAGAGGAATATCGAATGGCAGAGAAACAAAGAAATGCTCAATGTCCTTAGTCATCAGGGAAATACAAATCAAAACGACCCTAACATTTCACCTTACAGCCATCAAAGTGGGTTAGATCAAAAACTCAAGTCACAGTACATTCTGGAGAGGATGCGGAGAAGGGAAACCCCCCTCCATTGCTAGTGGGAATGTAAACTTGTACAATGACTTTGGAAATCAATCAGGCACTTTCTCAAACCATTAGGAATAGCGCTTCCTCAAGATCCAGCTGTACCAGTCCTAGGCATATATCAAAAATATGCTCAAGTATGCAACAAAGAAATCTGCTCAACCATGTTTGTAGCAGTTTTATTCGTAATAGCCAGAACCTGGAAACAACCTAGATGTCCATCAACAAAGAAATGGATACAGAAATTGTGTTATAGTTTCACAATGGAATACTACTCAGCTATTAAAAACAAGGAAATCATGAAATTTGTAGGCAAATTGTGGGATCTAGAAAAAAACAAATCGTCCTGAGTGAGGTATCCCAGAAGCAGAAATACACACACTGTATATACTCACTTACAAGTGGATACTTGACCTTTAATACAGGATATTCTCATTTCTAATAAATACAAAAACTAAAACATATAGGTATAAATCTAATCCAATAAGTGGAAGATTGGTACATTGGAAACTCTCATGTACTGATGAGAGAAACTCAAAGTACACTCAAGTGGAAATATATTTCATGTTTTTAAACTGAAAGAAGTAATAAAGTTAAAAAATACATAGTGCCCTCAGTAAAACACTGATTTAATGCTGCCTTATTGAGAGGGTTTTGTTAAATTGTCCATAGCGCTTGGCAGGAAAAACAGTCAGCCCATTTGACATAACTCTATTAAAACTTTTACATACAAATGCACACATATGTGCTATATATGCATTTTAAAACTTAGCTTAGGGTTGTGTCTTTCTCCTTCCTCTCTCTGCACCACAGTGCCCTTCTTCCTCCCTCCTCTATGAAAGTTGCCACATATTCTTCCTGTTAATGCAGTGTATCACATTAATTAACTATCACATTAATTAAGTATCTCATGCTGAAATATCCTTGCAATTCAGAGATAAATTTCACTTAGTCATGGTGTATTGTCCTTTTATGATGCTTTTGAATTTGCTTTTCTTGTATTTTTTTTGAAAAATATTTTTATATGTAACTTCATAAAATATGTCAGTATGTAATTTCTTTTTTCTTCTCATAATTTTGCCTGGCATTGGTGACAGGATGATGATTGCCTCATGAAACACTTTTAGAATTGCTTTTACTTTTGTTCTTTGGAAGAGCTTAAGAAAGACTGATGCTAATTTTTTTTATTTAAAATTTATTTACTTATTCACTTCACATTCTTATTGTAGTTCCTCCCTCTTCTCTTCTCAGTCCCACCCCTTCCTATTTCCCATTCTGCCTCCCCTATTCCTCAAAAAAGGGAAGCCCAACCCCTCTCAGCTAGTCAAGTCACATAAAGATAGAGCACATCCTGGTCCCCTGTTACCTGGTGAGGCAGTCCTGCCAAGGGGTTAGTGATCAGAAATCAGGCAACAGAGTCCATGTCAGAGACTTCTCCCGCTACCCTTACTAGAAACTCACATAAAGCCTCAGCAGCGGATCTTCTACATCTGTGTAGGGGGACTAGGTCTACTCTATGGATGGTCCTTGGTTAGTGCTTCAGTCTCTATAAGCCTCTTTGGGCCCTGGTTAATTGGCTCTGTTGGTCTCCTTGTGGAGCTCCTGTCACCTCCAGATACTTCTATTCATACCCCAACCCTTCTGTAAGGCTTCCTGGGCTCCGCCCATTGTTTGGCTGTGAATCTCACTTTCTTTTTCCATCTTTTCCTGGACAGTCTCTCAGAGGACAGCCATCCTAGGCTCTCCCCTTGTGTTTCTTTCCGGGTCTCGGTTGCTTCACTCAGGATGATATTTTCTAGTTCCACCCATTTGCCTGCAAAGTGCATGATATCCTTGTTTTTAATAGGTGAGTAGTATTCCATTGTGTAAATGTACCATAGTTTCTTTATCTATTCTTCAGTTGAGGGACATCTAGTTTTTTTTTTTCCAGATTCTGGCTATTGCTAATAGAACTGCTATGAACATAGTTAAGCAAATGTCCTTACTATATGGTAGAGCCCAGGAGCAGTATAGCTGGGTCTTAAAGTAGAGCTATTCCTAATTTTCTGAGAAAGCAACAGGTGGAATTGCAAAGTGGTTGTACAAGTTTGCATTCCCACTAGAAATGGAGGAGGGTTCCCTTTCTCTACATCATCACCAGCATGTTCTGTCACTTGAGAACATACATTCTCAGTATATTTTTTAATTAAAATTTTTATATCAATTATAGTTTATTCACTTTGTATCCCAGCTGTAGCCTCCTCCCTCATTCCTTCCCAATCCCACCCTTCTTCCCTCATCTACTCCCATTCCCTTTTCCAAGTCCACAGATAGGGAAAGCCCTCCTCCAGTTCCATCTGACCCTAGCTTATCAGGTCTCATCAGGATTGACTGCATTGTCCTCCTCTGTGGCCTGGCAAGGCTCCTTCCCCCACAGGGGTGGTCAAAGAGCCAGCCACTGAGTTCATGTCAGAGACAGTTCCTGTCCCCTGTACTAGGAAATCCACTTGGATACCGAGCTGCCATGGGCTACATCTGAGCAGGGGTTCTAGGTTATATCCATCTTAGCCTTTCTGACTAGTGTAAGACGGAATCACAGAGTTGTTTTGATTTGCATTTCCCTGATGACTACTGAAAATTTCTTTAAGTGTTTCTTGGCCATTTGAGATTCCTCTGCTGAGAATTCTGTTTAGCTCAGTGACACATTTTAAAAATGTTTAATTTAATTTATTTTATTTTTTTAAATTTCAGTTTATTTACTTTACATTTCAAGGGTGCCCCCTCAATCCTCTCATCCCACTACCCCCTTTCCCTCCTATCCTCTTTCTCTCTCCCTTTCCCCCCCAGAAAAGGTGAGCTCCTTCTCCACAAACAAACCTTCCCCAGCACATCAATTCACATCAGTACTAAGCATACCCAAATCTCCTGAGGCCAGGCCAGGCAGCCCCACCAGGTGGAAGTGATCAAAACGCAGGAAATAGATTCCATGATAGAAACAGCCTGCCCCCGTCCACTTGCCAGGTGCCTCATATGAAGACCAAGCCACCCATTGGTCACATATGTGCAGGGGACCTAGGTCCAGACCATTCATGCTCCTTAGTTGATGTCTCACTATCTGTAAGTACCCATAGGAATGGGTTAGTTGTCTCTGTTGGTCTTCTTGTGAAGTTCCTGTCCCTTCCAGATCCTTCCATATTTCCCCCAACATCTTCCACAGAACCGCCAGTGCTCAGCCACATGCTTGGCTGCAAATCCCAGCATCTGTCTAAATCTGCTGCTGGCTGGAGCCCCCCAGATGACAGTCAAATTGGGTTCTTGTCTGCATAGCAGAGCATCATTACTAATGTCAGGGGCTATTTGTCTACTTTGGGGTGGATCTCAGGTTGGGCTAATTATTGGTTGGGCCAATCTTTGTTCCCTGTTTATGGCTCCACTTCTTGTAGGCAGGGTTAATTTTGGAGTAAAAAATTTTGTTAGTGGGTTGTTTTAACCTTCCTTCCACTAGTTCTGCCTGGCTAGGAGGTGGTCACTTCAGTCTTAATGTCCCTCCAACCCCAGTTAAGATTCTCAGCTATAGTAACACCAATATCCACCCAGGAACCTATTGTGTTATAGGCCTCCAGCTTTACAAAGAGATGCTCCCCATATCTGATTCCTACCCTTGTTTCACTTCCCATTCCATCTCCTGCCCAATTTCCTCTCTTCCTCCATTTTTGCTGTCTATTCTATTTTCCCCTCTGAGTTACATTCCAGCACCCTCCGTTGGGCCCTCTTTTTTACTTAGCTTCTTTGGGTCTGAGGGTTTTAGTATTATATCCTGTATTATAATATCATCTTATAAGTGAGTACATGCCATTTGCATCTTTCTGGTCTGGGTTACATCATGTAGGATGATGTTTTTCTAGTTCCATGCATTTGCCTGAAAGTTTCATGATTTCCTTGTTTTTAATAGCTAAGTAGTATTCCATTGTGTAATGGTACTAAAATTTCTGTATCCATTCTTTGGTTGAGAGACATCTAGGTTGTTTCTAGATTCTGGCTATTACAAAATAAGCAGCTATGAACATAGTTGAGCAAATGTCCTTGTATGGTGGAGTATTTTTGGGGTATATGCCCAGGAATAGTATAGCTGGTTTTGAGGTAGAATTATTCCAAATTTTCTGAGACAGTGCCAGATTGATTTCCAGAGAAGTTGTACGAGTTTGTGCTTCTACCTCCAATGGAGGGGTCCCCTTGTCAGCATGTGTTATCACTTGAGTTTTTTATCTTAACAATTCTTACTATTATAAAATGGAATTTTAGAGTAGTTGTGATTTGTATTTCTCTGATGGCTAAGGACATTGAGCCTTTCTTTATGTGCTTCTCAACCATTCAATATTC
The DNA here is from genome assembly GCF_030254825.1 of Meriones unguiculatus. Lineage (NCBI taxonomy): Eukaryota > Metazoa > Chordata > Mammalia > Rodentia > Muridae > Meriones > Meriones unguiculatus. Next base: position 101,607,875 of record NC_083369.1, on the reverse strand, counting down.
CTATGTTCTGAATTCTCAGTTTAGCTCTCCATCCCATTTTTGTAATTGGATGATATGATTTGTTGATGTTTAGTTTCTTAAGTTCTTTGTACATTTTAGATATTAGCCCTCTGTCTGATATAGGGTTGGTGAAGATTTTTCCCCATTTGTAGGCTGATATTTTGTTCTATTGAAATTGTTCTTTGACTTACAGAAGCTCCTCATTTTCTTTTTTTTTCTTTTTTTTTTAAGCTTTTAAAAGAACCTTTTATTTTTTTAATATGTGCATTACAGGAAGCAAAACACAAGAATCCAAGAGCTAAGTCACCCAGTGACAAGCAGCTCAGCTCAGTGTGTGGTCCTAGATCCTGCAAGCGTACATACACTTAGGTAATTAAGAATATACAGGAAGTACCATGCTTTCCCCCACATCGTGAATGTTCACCAGCTAAAAATCCCACGCTACATGAGCATTTTGATAACCAAGAATACACCATGCCATCTCAATATGTCAGACAAATTTGTAATCCTGGCTTCCTTGGATACAAAAAAGTCACAGGCGACAAAAATGGCAGCAGGCCTTTAGATAGATGTACTGGCAAGGTTACAGTTCAATTCTGCATTCCCTCAGTGCTCAGTTTACAAGAAAACAAAGCAACAGACCGCACTAAGTTCAGCATTCCTAGTTCATCATCAGATCTACATATTAACATATGAGGAAGAGGCGTCCCCCCATCAATACATGTATTCCTATGGAGCAGCTCTCAGGATGCCATTCTCAACACAGCACTGCAGCTCTCTCTCTGTGAGCCTCCCTCTGCCCTCCAGTCAGCCTAGCAACAGGAATTAACTCACACTCTCCAGACATGGCTTAACAATTCTGTGTTCAAGAGGAACCTTTTCTGTCAATTCTACCGTACTTTTAACCATGTGCTCTCCTTTAGGATACTTACAATAAACACAAGCATTTTACCAGAAATGCACATATGGACCCCTGGGTTCAGCTGCAAACCAGTCCTCTGAATGTGGTAAGAGGATTAACAAAGGCCACGCCCAGAAGACAGCCTGCCCAAAAGGCTAGCAGGGTATTTAGAGTGTTTTGCTACTTCTGACATCCTTTGGGCCCTGGGACCTACCCCATAATACCTGACAACATTAGCTGAAATGCAAACCTAAGCAATGGCTAGCCAACCTGGCCAACAGGAACTGCGCCTTTTTCTGAGCACTGTTCTCTCCCCTGCCCTCCGCCCCCCAACAGCATCTGTTCAAAGACCAAGTTCCCCAGTGTGACCATTCCTATGAAATAACAAAACTACTTAAAGGTGATGTTAGCCTCTATTTTCATGCTGTGCATTCTGTACATGTATGAACTAGTGCATGTGAGCACGTGTGCCACGGCCTCCTGACTCCATTGGGAAGCCCTAGAAGCTCCTCATTTTCATGAGATCCCATTTACTAATTGTTAATCTCAGAGCCTATGCTGTTGATGTTCTGTTCAGGAAGTTGTCTCCTGTGCCAATGAGTTCCAGACTTTTCTCCACTTTGTCTTCTAATAGATTTAGAGTCCCTGGTTTTATATTGAGTTCCTTGATCTTCTTGGACTTGAGCTTTGTGCAGAAAAATAAATATGGATCTATTTGCATTTTTCTACATGTAGACATACAGTTAGACCAGCAACATTTGTTCGAGATGCTGCCTTTTTTCATAGTGTGGTTTAAGCTCCTTTGTCAAAAAAACAGGTGTGCACAGGTGTGTGGGTTTATTTCTGGGTCTTTGATTAATTATTATCAACCAGCCTTTTTTTATGCCAGTACCATGCAGTTTTTATTACTATTTCTCTGTAGTACAGCTTGAGGTCAGGTATGGAGATACCTCCAGAAGTTCTATTATTGTATAGGATTGTTTTAGCTCTTCTGATTTTTTTTTTGTTTTTTCCATATGAAGTTTAGAGTTGTTCTTTCAAGCTCTGTAAAAAATTGTGTTGGTATTTGATGTGGATTGCACTGAATTTATAGATTGCCTTTGATAAGATGGCCAATTTACTATGCTAATACTTCCAATCTATGAGCATGAGAGGTCTTTCCATCTTCTGTGGTCTTCTTCAGTTCTTTCTCCAGAGACTTGCAGTTCTTGTCATATAGGTCTTTGATTCCCTTGATTAGAGTTACCCCTAGATACTTTGTATTATTTTTGGCTATTGTGAAGACACGGTGTTGTTTCCCTAATTTCTTTCTCAGTGCATTTGTCATTTGTATACAGGAGGGCTACTGATTTCTTTGAATTAATCTTGTTTCTAGCCACATTGCTGAAAGAGTTTATCAGCTGTAGTTCTCTGGTGCAATTTTTGGGGTCACTCATGTATACTATCATATCATCTGCAAATAGCAATACTTTAACTTCTTCCTTTCTGATTTTTGTCCCTTTAATCTCCTTTAGTTGTCTTATTGCTCTAGTTAAAATTTCCAGTACCATATTGAAGAGATATGGAGAGAGTAGGAAACCTTGTCTTGTCCTTGATTTTACTGGGATTGCTTTGAGTTTCTCTCCATTTAGTTTGATGTTGGCTATCCGCTTGCTATATGTAGCCTTTAGTATGTTTTAGGTATGGGCCTGTATTCCTGATCTCTCCAAGACTTTTATCATGAAGGGGGGGTTGGATTTTGTCAAAGGCTTTTTCTGCATCTAATCAGATGATCCTGTGATTTTATTCCTTTAAGTTTGTTTATGTGGTTTATATGATAAATTTTTCATATGTTGAACCAACCCTGCATCCCTGGGATGAACCCTACTTGATTGTGGCTGATTATGTGTTCTTTCATTTGTTTTGCAAGTATCTTATTGAGTATTATTACATCAATGTTTGTAAGGGAGATTAGTCTAAAATTGTCTTATTTTGTTGGGTCTTTGCATGGTTTAGTTATCAGGATGACTGTGGTTTCATAGAATGAGTTTGGTAGTGTTTCTTCTATTTCTATTTTGTGGAATAGTTTGATGAGTATTGGTGTTAGCTTTTCTTTGCAAGTTTGGTACAATTCCACGTTAAAACCATCTGGCCCTGGTATTTTTGTGGTTGGGAGACTTTTGATGGCTTCTGCTATTTCCTTAGGGGTTACGGAGCTGTTTAAACCATCAACCTAATCTCGGGGGGCAGCAGCCTTACCAGGCCACAGAAGATGACAATGCAGCCACTCCTGATGTGATCTAATAGACTAAGATCAGAAGGAGAGGAGGACCTCCCCTATCAGTGTACTTGGGGAGGGCCATTCGTGAAGAAGGGGGAGGGAGGGTGGGATCAGGATGGGAGGAGGGAGGGGTTTATGGAAGGATACAAAGTGAATAAAGTGTAATTAATAAAATAAAATAAAAAGAAACAAACTGAGAAAAGCATACCAAGCAAAGCAAAATAATAATAATAATAATAATAACAATAATAATAATAAAAAAATAAAAGCATCTGCTTTGATATCCTGCTGGGTAGAATCATTCAGAGGTCCTTTGTGGTATGCTCCTGTTCTGTTCCCTGTCTTCTCCCACTTCCTATGTCTATCCTGTTTGCTCTTCTGACCAGGTCACAGAGGAGGAAGTTGCAGCCAGTCCTGATGAAACCTTATAGGCTACGGTCAGATAGTTGGGGAGGAGGTCTTTCCCTATCAGTGGTCTAGGAGAGGGGCATAGAGGAAGAAGAGGGAGGAAGGGTGGAACTTGGAGGAGATGAAGTAGGGGGCTACAGTTGGGATACAAAGTGAATAAATTGTAATAAAAATAAATAAATAAAAACTAAAAATAAAAGCACCCATTTCCTTTAAATTTTCCAATTTTATGGAATGTTGGCTTTTGAAGTAAGACTTAATGATCCTTTGGATTTCCTCAGTGTCTGTTGTTATGTTCCTCATTTTGATTTTTGATTTTGTTAATTTGGGTATGTTCTTTCTGTCTTTTAGTTAGTTTGGGTTAGGGGTTTGTTTATCTTGTAGATTTTCTCTAAGAGCCAACTCTTGGTTTTGTTGATTCTTTGTATTGCTCTCCTTGTTTTTAATTTACTGATTTCAGTCCTGAGTTTGATTGTTTCCAGCCACATACTCCTCTTGGGTATGTTTGCTTCTTCTTTTTTTTTTTTCTAAATCTTATCAGTGAACTGTTAAGTTGCTAATATGGGATCTCTCCAATTTTATTACGAAGGCACTTATTGCAATGAATTTCCCTCTTAGCACTGCTTTCGTGATGTACCATAAGTTTGGATAAGTTGTGCCCTCATTTTCATTGAATTCTAGGAAATATTTGTTTTGTTTCTTTATTTCTTCCTTCACCCACTGATCACTGAACAGGGAGTTGTTCAGTTTCCATGAGTTTGTAGGCCCTTTGCTCTTTCTGTTGTTGTTGAGATCTAACTTTAATTCATGGTAACTTGATAAAGGACAATGGGTTATTTCAATTTTCATGTATTGGTTGAGGATTGTTTTGTGACTGACTATATATAATCAGTTTTGTAGGTTCCATGTGGTGCTGAGAAAAAAGTATATTCTTTGATTATTTGGGTGAAAAGTTCTGTAGGCATCTATTAGGTCCATTTGATTCATGACCTCTGTTAGCTTAATTATTTTTCTGTTTATCTTCTGTCTTAATAATCTACCCATTGGTGTGACTGGGGTGTTGAAGTCTCCTGCTTTTAATGTGTTGGGATCAACGTGTGATTTAATGTTTAATAATCTTTCTTTTATGCATGCAGGTGCTCTAGTATTTTAGGCATAGATGTTCAGGATTGTGATGTCCTCTTTGGGGAATTTTCCTTTGATGATAATGAAATGTCCTTCCCTATTTTAGTTGAAAGTTTATTTTATTAGATATTAGGATGGTTACTTCAGCTTACTTTCTGTGTTTGTTTGCTTGGAAAACATTTTTCAAGCCCTTTACTCTAAGGTAGTGTCTATCTTAGTTAGTGAGGACTGTATTTTTAATGCAGCAGAATGTTAGATCCTGTTTATGCAACTGTTCTGTTAACCTTTGTCTTTTTATTGAGGATTTGTGTCTACTGATATTCATAGATATTAGTGACCAATGATTGTTAGTTCTTTTTATTGTAGAGTAGGTAATTATAGTATGTTTGTGTACTTGGGTGTTTTTGTTTGTTTGTTTTGTTTTGCTGTTGTGAAGTTATCTATATCCTGTGTTTTCTTGGGTGTAGTTGACCTCCTCATTTAGTTTGTCCTCCTTCTAACACTTTTGTCGGGCTGGAGCCAGTGCATGGATATTGTTTAAATTTAATTTTGTCATGGAATATCTTTTTTTCTCCATCTATGATGATTGGAAGTCTGAGTTGGAGTCTGAGGTCTCTTAGTGTCTGCATGACATCTGCCCAGGCCCTTCTGGATTTTATACTCTCTGTTGAGAAGTCAAGTGTGATTCTGATAGGTCACTTTTATATGTTACTTGGCCTTTTTCCCTTCCCACTTTTATTATTTTTCTTTCTTCTCTATATTTAATGTTTTAATTATTATGTGGCAAGAGGAATTTCTCTTCTGGTCTAATCTATTTGGTGTTCTGTAAGCCTCTTGTATGTTTAAGGGCATCTCTTTCTTCAGGTTGGGAAAATTTTCTTATACAATTTTCTTTAAAATATTTTTGGAGCCTGAAATCTTCTTTCTTCATCTATTCCTATTATTCTTAGTTTTTTTTTTTTTTTTTTTTTTTTTTTTTTCTTTTCATGGTGCCCTTGATTTCTTGGGTGTTTTGTGTGAGGAAGTTTTCCTATTTAATGTTTTTTTTTTGAGAGATGTATAGATTCCTTCAATTGTGTCTTCAGCACCTGAGATTCTCTAATCCATCTCTTGTATTCTGTTGGTGACGCTTATCTATGTGGTTCCTGATCTCTTCTCTAAGTTTTCCATCTCCAGGATGTTCTTGGTTTGTGTGTGTGTGTGTTTTTTTAATTGATTCTAATTCCATTTTCAGGTCTTGAACAGTTTTATTCATTTTCTTCACCCTATTGACTGTTGTTTCCTGTCTGTCCTTGATGGCCTTTATTTGGTTGTATTTCCCTGTATTTGAGAGATGTGTTTATTTCCTCTTTGTATGCCTCTAATAATTGCATAAATGTAGATTTAAGGTATTTTCCTGTGTTTCAGTTGCATTAGAATATCCATTGTTTTTTTTGGGGGGGGGGGGGTTGGTGGAGCTGTGATGTCTTGGTTTTTGTTGACTGTGTTCTTTTTTTTTTAATTTTATTTTTCTTTTTAGTTACATTTGGTTAACTCTGTGTCCCAGCTGTATCCTGCTCCCTCATTCCCTCCCCAACCCCACACTCCCTCCCTGGTCTCTTCCCTGCCCCTTTCCACATCCACTGATAGGGGAGGACCTCCTCCCCTTTCATTTGACCCTGTTTTATCAGGTATCTTCAGGGCTGGCTGCAAAGTCCTCCTCTGTGGCCTAACAGGACTGCTCCTCCCCTGGGGGGGGGGGGAGGGAGGCCAAAAAGCCTGCCCTTGACATCCTGTTAGAAATAGTCCTTGTTGCCCTTACTTTGGAAAACTACTTGGTTACTGAGCTACCACGAGCCACATCCGAGCAGAAGTTCTAGGTTATATCCATAGATGGTCCTTGGTTGAGTGTCAGTCTCAGAAAAGACCCTGTGCCCGGATATATTTGGTCCTTGTAGAGCTCCTATCCTTTCCATATCATACTAACTCCCCTTTTTTCATATGATTCCCTGCACTCTGCCGAGGGTTTGGTTATGAGTCTTAGTGTCTGCTTTGAAACACTGCTAGTTAGAGTCTTTCTGATGCCTTTTGTGGTAGACTCCTGTCATACGTTCATTGCACATCCCATTTGTCTTCCTAAATGAGGATTGATCATCTTTGCCCTTGTCCACTTTCTTGATTATTTTCTTTAGGTGTGTAGATTTCATTATGTTTATCATATCTTGTAGGTCTATATAAGCGAGTATATATCATGTTTGTCTTGCTCCTTCTGGGATACTCCACTCAGAATGATCTTTTCTAGATTCCACCATTTGCCTGAAAATTTCATGATTTCCTCGTTTTGGATTGCTGAGTAGTATTCCATTGTGTAAAAATACCACAATTTCTGTATCCATTCCTCCATTGATGGACATCTGGGTTGCTTCCAAGTTCTGGCTATTACAAATAAAGCTGCTACAAACATGGTTGAGCAAATGTCCTTGTTGTGTACTTGAGCAAGTTTTGGGTATATACCTAGGCATGGTATAGCTGGGTCTTGAGGTAGCACTACTCCTAACTGTCTGAGAAAGCGCCAGATTGACTTCCAAAGTGGTTGTACCAGTTTACATTCCCACCAGCAATGGAGGGGGGTTCCCCTTTCACCACAACCTCTCCAGCATGTGTTTTGACTGTGTTCTTAAGCTGGGCTTTAGTGATCTGGTTGTCTGTAGCCTTGGCTGTTTGTTCATTGAACCTGCACTGAAGACCGGATCCACCTGTCTCTGGAGTCTGTGGTAGTCTTAAGGTGATGAGAGACATCCACATGAACACAAATCGGTACTGATATTGCTTATGTAAGCCATGCTAGGGTGGGTGTTTTGGAAGTCAGGGTGCCCACACAGGTGCCCTAAAGGGCAAGGGGAATGGATGTGGGTGCCTTAAAGGGTAGGGAGTGGGCATCTCAGGTGGTAGCTAAGAGGGCATAAGCACAGGTGGAAGCTGTGGTAGTTGAGGAGGTATCTGCCTCAGGTGGCAATCGAGGGGAATCTGGTCCTTCAGAAGGCACCTGAGCTGCAGCTTATAGGCCTACCAGACAATGTGCTCCTGGGACTCAGGTTCATCTGGGCTCTGCCATCTTGGATCTGGGATCCCTATGACTTTATTGTCCACCTGGTCTCCACAGGAGGACCAGTAGAACTGTGGTTTGGTGGTTGGGAAGCTATTCCAGGAATCCAGATGCTTCCCACAGTGAAGTGGGAGGGCTCAGATGTGTGGCTGCTGGAGCAGAGAGTTCCTGGACCTGTGAAAAGCTCAGGGGGCTCACAGTTCCTGACTTCTGGACACAGAAGACAACAACGGGGCCCTGGATCTGATCATCCCCAACTACACAGATGTTCCCGCCAGTCAGAAAAGCACCAAGTTGGTGTTTTGGGATCCAGCCACCTTGTTTACTCATTGGTTTCATAGTCTCTAATCTTCACACCCTCCCCCATTACTTTTGATTAATTTTGGTTGAAAGTTTATTTTATTAGATTCTAAAATAGCTACTCCAGCTTTCTTCTTGGGTCCATTTAAATGGAATATCCTTTTTCCAGCCCTTTTCTCTGAGATAAAGTTTTACCTTTATTGCTGTGTTTCTTGTATGCAGCAGATTGAGGGATCCTGTTTTGTCATCCATTCTGTTAGCCTGTATCTTTTTACTGGGGAATTTAGTCCATTGGTGTTGAGTAATAATAATGACCAATGATTGTTAATTCCTGTTATTTTGATGTTGTTGGTGGTAGAGTATATGTGTGTGGTCTGTGAATGCTTTCCTTCTTTAATTTTTTGCTGATGTGGGGTTATTTATTTTCTGTGCTTTCCTGGGTGTAGTTAGGCTCTTTGGGTTGGAGTCTTTCTTCTAGTATCTTCTGTAGGGCAGGCTTTTTGGATTGGTGTTGTTTAAATTTGTTTTTGTCTTGGAATAACTTTTTTTTTCTCTTTTTTTTCTATGATAATTAAAAGTTTTGCTGGATATAGTAGTTGGGGCTGACATCTGTGTTCTCTTAGTCTCTGTAAGACATCTGCCCAAGTCCTTCTTGCTTTTAGAGTTTCTGGTGAGAAATCAGATATAATTCTGATAGGTCTGCCTTTATGTGTGTTTTGGCCTTTTCCTCTTGTAGCTTTTAATATTATCTTTTTTGTTGTTGTTGTTCTGTATATTTAGTGTTTTGATTATTATGTGACAGGAGTATTTTCTTTCTAGTCCAATCTATTTTGTGTTCTGTAGGCCTCTTGCATGTTTATAAGCATCTCTTTCTTTAGGTCGGGGATGTATTCTCCTATGATTTTGTTGAAAATATTTTCTGAGCCTTGCAACTGGGAGTCTTTTTCTTTTATTCCTATTATTCTTAGGTTTTGTTCATTTTATAGTGTCCCAGATTCTTGGATATTTTGTGTCAGAAACTTTTTAAATTTAACATTTTCTTTCACTGATGTATCCATTTCTTCAATTGTGTCTTCTATACCTGAGAGTCTCTATTCTATTTCTTGTACTCTGTTATTGATGCTTATATCTGTAGTTCCTATTCTCTTTCCTAAGTTTTCCATCTCTAGATTGCCTCAGATTGTGTTTTCTTTCTTGCTTCTATTTCTATTTTCTGGTCTTGAACACTTTTATTCCTTTCCTTCTTCCGTTTGACTGTATTTTCCTGTATTTCTTTAATGGGTTTATTAAATTTCTTCAACTGTTTGGTTGTATTTTCCTATTTTTCCTTGAGAGATTTATTTTCCTATTTTAATGCCTCTATCATTTTCATAACATCAAATTTAAGATAGTTATCTTATTCTTTAGGAATATTAGGGTATCCAGGGCTTGTTGAATAGGATAACTGTGTTCTGGTGGTAGTATATGGCCCTGACTTTTGTTGCTTGTGTTCTTACACTGACCTCTAGCCATTTGGTTGTCCCTGGTGTTAGCAAGCCTGGTGATGCCTGATGGTCATTGGGCTCTAAATTTGTAGGTGTAGCTGGTGGTTTTGGATGGTAGCTTTCCTCTGGTTTTCCTGGGTGGTAGCAGATCTCTGGGGATAGAGGGAGAATTGGTAGTCTCTGATTGCTGCTAGTCTCTGGGATTGTTGGTGGAGATTAGGACCAGGAAATGGGGCATGCTGGATGCTGCCGCTCCTTGTTTGGTGTTGGTCTCTGCTGCTTTCTGATTTTTGCTGCTGCTGTCTGATGGCTGCTCTTCCCTGATGATTGCCTGCTTCCAAGAATGCAGGTGAAGATGTGGCCAGTAAAATGGAGTGGGTCCAGAATATGGTGCTTTGAGCATGCAAGGGGATTGGGCACAGATGACCCAGGAAAGACCCCACCTTTGCAGCCAGGAGTTGGGGGAGACTTGCCACCTTTTGTTCCTTATGGTTGCTGGTCCTGGGAAATGAAGCAGACCCTGTAGATGGTGCTTGGAGAACAGATGGCCACCAGGCTCTAGAAGAGCAGGAATTGGGTGAGGGTGAATTTAACTGTTTGTAAGTTATTCAGTCTGTGTATTCATGAAAGTGACTGGGTAACTTATCAGGGAGAAAACTTATTATCCCTCCATCAAAATCCTTCGATTTCCTCTAGCTCTCCAGTTAAAGGAAATCGAAGAAGGCCCTGTGGAACTTCCCTCATTAGAATGTCAATGTTGCTTATCCTAGTGTTGGAGAAAAAAAAAAAAAGAATGTCAATAGTGTTGTCATTATGCAGATCTTGTTCAAGCAACCATGCTATTGGGAGTTCATTGATCTAGCTAGCATTCCTGTTATGTCTAGGGGACACTATTATTATGAGTATTCAATGTACTCTTCACTCCTACTCTACAGTGTTCCATGAGCCTTTGGTGAAGTGGTTGCATTGTAGATATATTAATTAAGGCTGGGTATCCATGGTAATTTACTTTCTGCATTTTGACTAGTTTTGAATCACTTTACTAGTCTTTATCTATTGAAAAAGAAAAGTTCTGTGATACAAGGTGAGAGATACACTTATCTGTGTGTATAACAATAATTATTAGAATATACTTAGAAATTACATTGGTTTAAGAAAATAGTGGCAGTATTTTCTCCTCACAGGTTTCTTACTTCTCCAGCCAAGAGTAGTTGGGTAGATATATCAAGCATTTATATTCAGGAATGAATTCCCCCCTACTGAGTGGGCATTAAGTCCACTTAGATAGCTGTTTGTTATCACCAAGAAAATAGTGCTACTATTGCACCATTGAGAATATCTTCCTGAGGTTGATCATTGTGGTGTATATGTCTTAGAGATGAGTAGATTATTGATTTCTTTTTACTGTTGTCAAATTGTATAGCATCTTCCTAATGCTATGAGAGTTAGACCTTAGGGGGCAGGCTTCCAGGTCAGTCCTCTCTGGATTCTTTCAAGTCCTATGACCAAAGTATGTGGTGTCGTCAGCAACAGTGTCTTACATTCAAGTTTATGAAGGCAAAAGGGCAATAACGATAGCCCATATTGTTTTAGGTGTCTTTTAAGCCTTGTGTGACCAACAACTTGAATGTCATACTGTGGTTTTGTAAAAAGGTGTCTTAGTCACTATTCCATTATCCGTGAAGAGACACCATAGCTAAGGCAACTCTTACAAAGCATAAAAATCTGAGGCTTGCTTACAGTTTCAGAGTTTTAGTCCATTATAATCATGGTAGGGATCATGGCAGCATACAGCTAGGCATGGTGATAGAGATATATTTGAGAACTACATACTGATTCACAGAGGGAAGGGTGAAATGGAGGGAGAGGGTGAGAGAGAGAGAGAGAGAGAGAGAGAGAGAGAGAGAGAGAGAGGGAACTGGCATGGGCTTCTGAAACCTCTAAGTTCAACATTAATGATACACTTCCTCCAGTAAGGCACCCTTAATCTAACAAGGCCATACTTCCTAATCTTCAAAAAATGCCATTTTCTGATGACTAAGCATTCAAAAATATAAGGTTATGGGGACCATTCTTATTCAAATGGCCACTGATGGTATAATAGCTCTTCAGGAGAGTCTTATCACTCTATATGTCACAATTCCATTATAGTATGTGTGTGTGTGTGTGTGTGTGTGTGTGTGTGTGTATGTGTGTGTGTGTGTTTTGAAATAACATATTTTCTTGTGGCTTTTCAAATATCCTTATTATTATTTATTTTGCTCTCTTCATTTTTCCTCTGTACTACCTTCCTCAGTAGAACCTAATTTTACACTTTCTTCTTCTATAACAACTGTCTACTATTCCTCTCTCTCTGGATTTTGTTCTTTATCCCTATCCTCCTTGGTCCCTTTTTACTGTCTTGGCTTCTTTCTTTTTTTTCACTTTTTAAAAATTTATTTATATTTTTATAAATTACAGTTTATTCACCTTGTATCCCTGCTGTAGCCCCCTCCCTCATCCCCTCCCAATCCCATTCTCCCTCCCTCATCTCCTCCCATGCCCCTCCCTAAGTCCACTGATAGAGGAGGTTCTCCTCCCCTTCCATCTGACCCTAGCCTATCAGGTCCCATTAGGACTGGTTGCACTGTCTTCCTCTGTGGCCTGGCAAGGCTGCTCCTCTGTCTTGGCTTCTTTAGTTTTATATTCTTTAGGTTATATACTTAAATCTAAAGATTCAGAGGTAGGATCTCTAAATAAGAGAGAACATGTAGAAAGTGTCTTTATTAATGTGGATCACCTCACTTGAAATTTTTAAAGTTCTATCATTACCTAGAATTTTCATTATTTTATTTTTTACAGATGAATAGAATTTCATCATCCATTCATGAGTTGAAGGTTCTACAGGTTATTTCTACTTCCTAACAATAGTAACTAGAAGAGCAATGTGACCTGGCAATTATCTCTGTCATGGGATATTGAGTATTTTGGGTATATACCAAGGAATAGTATAGCTGTGTCTTATGGTAGACCTCATTTTTAGCTTTTTTTGAGAATTTTGCTGCACTGATATCCATAGTAGCTACAACACTTTCCAGTCTCAACAACAGTAAATTAAAATCTCCATTCCCTACATCCTTCTAGCACTTATTGTTAGTTTTCTTTTTATCTTAGCCAATCTGAATAGGATAAACAAGAAGTCTTTAAAAAGTTTAATTTGCAGTTTTCAGGTTGCAAGCATGTTGAAGACTTTTAAAGACATTACTTATCTATTTTATTTTTTACATAATTTTTAATTTATATTTTGATTATTACAGTTTATTCACTTTCTATCCCAGTTGTAGCTCCCTCCCCCATCCCCTCCCAATCCCACCCTCCATCCCTCTTGTTCTCTCATGCCATTCCAACAGTCCACTGATAGGGGAAGTCTTCTTCCCCTTTTGTCTGACCCTAGCCTATCAGGTCTCATCAGGACTGTCTGCATTGTCTTTCTGTGTAGCCTGGTACAGCTGCACTTACCCCAGGGTGAGGTGATCAAAGAGCCAGCCACTGAGTTCATGTCAGAGAAAGTTACCATTCCCCTTACTAGGGTACCCACTTGCACACTGAGCTGACTACATCTGGGAAAGGGACTAGGATATCTCCATGCATGGTTCTTGATTGGAGTATCTCTCTTTGCAAAGACTTCTGGGCAGAGATTTTAGGTTCTGTTGCTCTCATTGTAGAGTTCCTGACACCTCCAGGTCTTTCTATCTACCCTTTCTCTCATAAGATTCTCTGTACTCTGCCCAAAGTATGGCCATGAGACTCAGCATCAGCTTCAATACCCTGATGGGTAGAGTCTTTCAGAGCATCTCTGTGGTAGGCTCCTGTCCTGTTCCTTATTTTCTTCCTCTTCCATTGTCTATACCATTTGCCTCTCTGACTGATGATTGATTATATTACCCAGGGTCTTCCTTCTTGTTTAGCTTCTTTAGGACTGTAGATTTTAGTACATTTATCACATATAATATGTCTAATATCCACTTATGAGTATATACCATGTATGTCTTTCTGTTTCTGGGTTACCTCTCTCAGGATGATCTTTTATAGTTCCCATCATTTGCCTGAAATTTTCATGATTTCCTTGTTTTTAATGGCTGAGTAGTACTGCACTGTGTAAATGGACCACAGTTTATGTATCTTTTTTCCATTGAGTGGCATCTCTGTTGTTTTCAGGTTCTGGTTATTACAAGTAAAGTGGCTAAGAACAAGTTTGAGCAAATGTCCTTGTTGTACACTTGCACATATTTTGGATATATGCCTAGGAGTGGCATAGCTGGATCTTGAGGTAGCACTATTCCTAATTTTTTAAGAAAGCACAACAATACCCTAAGATTTCACTTTACACCCATTAGAATGGCTAGGATCAAAAACTCAAGAGACAACACATGCTGGAGAGGTTGTGGAGAAAGGGGAACCCTCCTCCACTGTTGGTGGGAATCTAGACTGGTACAACCACTTTGGATATCAGTCTGGCACTGTCTCAGACAATCAGGAACTGGATTGTTCCAGAGATTGGTGAGTTGATGCTTAAGATGGTAATGTCTTCTTTGTTGTTTCCATAATCTGAATAAAATGTCCTTGATCTTTTCTGGAAAATTTTGCTTTGAATTCTATTTTGCCAAATATTAGAATAGTATCGCCTGCCTTTTTTTTTCTGTTTCATTTTCTTGAAATAGTTTTCCTATCATTTCACTCTAAAAACTTTTTTGTTTTTTACTTTTTTACTTTTTATTTTTATATTAATTACAGTTTATTCGCTTTGTATCCCAGCTGTAACCCCTTCCCTCATTCTCTCCCAATGCCACCTTCCTTTCCTCATCTCCACCCATGCCCATCTCCAAGTCCACTAATAGGGGAAAGTCCTCCTTCCCTTCCATCTGACCGTAGCCTATCAGTTCTCATTAGAACTGTCTTCCTCTGCGGCCTGGTAAGCCTGCTCCCCCCTTAGGGGGAGGTGATCAAATAGCCAGTCACTGAGTTCATGTCAAAAACAGTCCCTGTTCCCTTTACTAGGAAACACACAGGGAGACTGAGCTGCCGTGGGCTACATTTCCGCAGGGGTTCTAGATTATCTCCATGCATTGTTCTTGATTGAAGTATCAGTCTCAGGAAAGACTCCTTTGCCAGATTTCTTGGTTCTGTTGCTCTGCTTGTGGAGCTCCTGTCACCTCTAGGTATTTCTATCTCCCCCTTCTTTCATAAAATTCCCTCCACTCTGCCCAAATTTTGGCTATGAGCCTCAGCATCTGTTTTGATACTCTGCCAGAAAGAGCCTTTCAGGGGCCCTCTGTGGTAGGCTCCTGTCCTGTTTCCTGTTTTCTCCTTCTTCTGATGTCCATCCATTTGGCCTTTATGAGTGAGGATTGATTATTGCTACTGTCTTGCTTAACTTCTTCAGGTGTACAGATTTTAGTATAATTATCCTATATTTTATATCTAATATCTTCTTATGATTGAGTATATACCATGTGTCTCTTTCTGCTTCTGGGATACCTCACTCTTTTCTATTTCCTACCATTTGCCTGCAAATTTCATGATTTCCTCTTTTTTAATTGCTGAGTAGTATTCCATTCTGTAGACGTACCACAATTTCTGTATCTATTCCTCAATTGAGGGACATCTGGGTTGTTTCCATTTTCTGGATATTACAAATAAAGCTGCTACAAACATGGCTGAAGCAAATGCCTTTGCTATGTACTTGAGCATATTTTGGATATATGTCTATGAGTGGTATAGCTGGATCCTGAGGAAGCACTGTTCCTAATTGTGTGAGAAAGCACCAGATTGATTTCCAAACTGCTTGTACAAGTTTACATTCCCACCAGCAATTGAGGCAAGTTCTCCTTTCTCCACATTCTCTCCAGAATGTATTGTCACTTGAGTTTTTGATCTTAGCCATTCTGATGGGTGTAAGGTGAAATCTTGGTGATGTTTTGATTTACATTTCCCTAATGAGTAAAGACACTGAGCATTTCTTTAAGTGTTTCTCTGCCATTCTATATTCCACTATTGAGAATTCTCTGTTTAGCTTTGTACCCCATTTTTAATTTTTAATTTATTTTTATTAATTACAATTCATTCACTTTGTATTCTATTTGTAGCCTCCTCTCTCAGACCCTCTCAATCCCACCCTATCTCCTCTTCTCCTATGCTCCTCTGCCAGGCCAATGATAGGGAGATTCTCCTCCCCTTCCATCTAACCCTAGTCTATCAGGAAGGAAGACAATGCAGCCACTTCTGATGAGACCTGATAGACTAGGATCATAAGGAAGGGGAGGAGGACCTCCCCCATCAGTGGACTGGGGTAGGGACATGGGTGGAGAAGTGGGAGGAAGGGTGAGATTGGGAGGGGAGGAGGGAAGAAGCTACAGGGGGGATACAAAGTGAATAAACTGTAATTAATTAAAAAACAAAACAAAAATAACTATAATAAAATTCTCATTGAGAAGTCAATTGTTATTATGATATATTTACCCTAATGTGTGACTTGTTGCCTTTTTGAAGATTTTGTTACCTTTTGCTCTATATGTTTACTACTTTAACTATAATAGGCCTGAGAGGTTTTTTTTTTGTCCTGTGTATTTGTTGTTCTTTGTTGTATCTGTATGGGTATGTCTTTTCTTTGTTTGGAGACATTTTCTTCAGTGATCATTTTGTGAAGATTTTTCTATGCCATTGACCTGAGAATCTTCATCTTCTTCTATGTCTATAATGCACACTCCAAATTTAAAGTAAAATTTTCTATAATTTCAATGTCCTGTTTCTGTATTTAATCTTCAAGTTCCAATATTCTGTCTTCTAGTTGATACAATCTATTAAAAAAGTTTTCCCCTGAGTTATCTAATTGGGTGTTTGAATTTTTCAGGTTGTTGCTTACTTAGTTTTAAGTTTTACTTATTATTATTTTTCTTTATTCAATCTGTTTTCAAACCTTGTATTGTTTTTGTAATTTCATTTAGCCCTTTGTGTGATCTTAGACTTCTATTAGAAGTTTATTTCTTTCTTTTTAAAGTTCATTCAGATGTTTGTTTGTATCCATTTTGAATTCCTTAGTCCTTGATCAGGTTCATAATTTTATTTTTTAATTCAGTGCCTTGAGTTTAATCTAGATAATAACTATTGGAATACATTGCTATATAACCAGCCATGCCTGGGAGGGATATATTATCATGATCTTTTTCAGTGGGACCTAGTCATGTGGACTTATTTCATTCATGTTTCTGTGATGAGTCTAACCTGACTTTGTAGGGAAAAATTTTGGTTTTGTTTGTGCTGTTGTCAGACCTTGGTTGATTTCATATTAGGAAGGTGGAGTTTTTCAGATACTAACCATTGATTATTGCGTGAATAGACTGAAATGATTACAATTCAGTGGTAACTGATGTGGTACTGGGATCTTAAAAGTTAAGTGAGCTTGCTTCGGTGAAATCCATGAAAGTGCCCAGATGAAGCTAATAGCTGAGGTTGAGTATGGAAAGGCAGTGTAGGGCAAAAGCCTAAGAAGATTTTTTTTTTAAGTATGTGGATATGGTTCTCAGCTGGGTCTGGGCCTGGGCCTGGAGGACAGAACAGATCCAGTGTACTGGGTCAAATTCAACAAAGAAACATGACTTCTGCTGTGTCTGGGCCAAGAGAACTCAAGTTTAAAGCTTTAGCCTAGGACTTTAAGTATAGCCTGTATGGGCTACATGGATGAAGATCCTGTGTTAGACTAGAGAAGAGAGAACACAGATATGGCTCCTGCCTGGATCTTGGCTCACAGGGAGAGGATGAAAGTGGAGAGCAGAGGCATAGAAAAAGGTTAGTTCTGGGTCAGATTCAAAAAGAGAGTATATGGACATAGCTCCTAGCTGGGCCTGGCCTGCCTGGAGGAGTCTAGTATGAAATTTTTGGTAGTGGGGAAAGCATAAGAGATTATGTTTTGCATAGGAGATTTTTAGAGAACAGAAACATGCATGATAAAATTAGAGTCATGGTAAGTAAATTGAGAAAACCCTCAAGTGTATTTCCAACCAATCACTGTGACTAAATAAATCACTCTTTTACCCTGCCAAACCATATGGATATTTAAGTAAAGATTTTGTAAACATTATTGATTAGATTAAGAATGTTTGAGGCTCAAACTGAAAATAAGGGAGAAAAACACCATAGGCAGCTTTGATTCTGCTATGGAGAACAGGATGACACATATTGTGTCATTTGGAGCTTTATGAATTTGAAGACAGACCTCTGAGACTTACACAGATGGTAGAGAAGTGGGAGAAAAAATTGGTCAAATCCTTTGCATCTGCTAAGGCAGAGAAGCTATGATTTTATCTAGTCATTTTTTTTTTGAGATTCTGCTTAAGGCCTCACTGAAAAAGAATTATGCCTTTAAAAAGATTTAAAAACCTGGCATTGATAAACAGAAATGGAAGAAGATGCCCACTAATTCACAAGGTAAAAGTCCGAGGGCAATTTTCTTGGCTTCAGGTATCAGTTTCAAATATATATAGATGAGATCATAACTAAAGTGAACCTAAATATCTCATACAGTAATGTATAATGATTCTTTCAGATATGCTGACTCATGTGGAATGGCCTTCATGACCGGCATACATACTGTAGGAAGTGTATATACCTTATGTAGAGCTGCATTAGAAAAGAATTAAGAGTTTCAAGATATTACACTCAATAATTTAAACCCCCAGAGCTAAAGGAATACAGGGTGATGAGATGAGGTGGGTGGCAATGTTGTTGGGGATATACTGACAGCTTCTTAAACCGGTATCTGCTTTGGATGCTTGTTTTTGTTTTAATAAAAATAAAAGGAAGGAAAGGTAGAACAGTAATGACATATTTCCACTACACTTGTAACAATGAGCACTCTCATTATCCCCATAATATCCAGAAGTTTCTTGATTCATCTTGCAGGCTATTTCAACTTTTCTGCAGAAGATTTTATGTGCTTTTGTGTGTAAAGTATAGGCACTCTTTTTTATGTATTGAGTTTGTTTTTTAAATTCTTCTCTCATATATTACATCCCCTCCCCTCAGTCTCTCTTTCCCCCACCTCACCCTTTCCCCAGATCCACCCCTTTCACCTTTCCTTAGAAAAGAGAAGGCCTTTCAGGGACATCAACCAAATATGGCATAATATGCTACAATAAAATCAGGTGCATACCATCACATCAAGGTTAGAGAAGGCTACCCAGTAGGAAATAAAAGGGTTCCATGAGTAGGCAAAAGAGTCAGGGACAGCCCTGATCCCACTGCTAGAATTCTTACAAAACAGCAGGCTACACAACCATAACATATAATCAGAGGGCCTAGATCAGACCCATTCAAGCTATCTGATTGTTGGTTTAGTATCTGTGAACCCCTCTGAACCCAGAGTAGTTGATTTTGTGGGTTGTGTTCTTGTGGTGTCTTTAACCTCTATGGCTCCGACAATCTGCAGGACTCCCTGAACTTCTCCTAATATTTGGTTGTGTGTTTCTGCATCTGCTTCCATCAACTGCAGGATGAATTCTCTGTGGTCTCTTTGATGACAATTATGCTAGGCTTCCAGCACATCAGGTATGACAAATCTAGCAGGTATGACAAACATTAGCTCAGAGATTTTGTGGTTGCATTGTTGTCTCAATCCCTCCAATGGAGGCCTGTTCAGGAAACCAGCATTCTTTTTAATACTGGGTAACATAAAACCATTTTCATGCAAATATATGATGTTCTTTGAGCCTATCTCCCCAACCCTGCTACTTTACATTTTCTTTTCCTTCTTTTACATTAGTCTCCCTTTTGCCCTGGATAGTTTCACTTCTACTTCTAAGTACATATGTGTTTTTATGTAACTATAAAATATCAACAAATGAGAGAAAACACATGATCTTTGATCCTTTGAGACTAACTTAATACACTTAATATAATTGTCTCCATTTGCATCCATTTTCCTGAAAGTGCCATTACTCCATTTTCATTGCTAAAAATTTCATTTATGTTTATATACAACATTCTTGGCACCCATTCTTCTGTTGATGGATACTTGTTTCCATAGCTTAGCTAATTGAATAGCATTGCAATAAGCATTTTTGTGAAAGTATCTCTGTGATATGTTGGCTTGAAGTCTTTAAAATAAATGCACAGGAATGAGTGGTAGAGATGGATCTTATGGTAAATGTGTCTTTAGTTTTATGGAGTATCCCAATACTGGTGTCTATAGTGGCTGGACTATTTTACATTTCAACCAGCATCATATAAGCCAAACCCACCATTCTTGGTTCTGGTACATGGTTGAAAGAAGCTATAAAAACATTACTGCCTTCAAAAGATGGTGTTGGTAAAAATTAAATGGCCTTCTGAAAAAGAATAAAGTTGAACCTATTATGATATAAAAATATTAACTCAAAATAGATCTAAATCTATGGGCTAAAATACAAAATGTGTGGAAGAAAGCACAGCAAAACAGTGGTTTCTTGGATAGAATAATAAAAGCCAGGATAACAAAGATAAAAATAGATGGACTGAGTTATGTCAAGCTGAAAACCTGAACCAGGAGTAATGAGAAACAATTGCAATCCCAGCATGTGAAGAGCTGCAGCAGGGGGAAGTCACAAGTTAGGAAAACTGAGATATAAAATGCATAGAGAGACTTTGCTAAAAAGAATTTTGAAAAGAAAAAAAAAAGAGCAAATATGGGTATATGTGAGGGCTTGGAAGGAGGAAAGTGAAGGGGGAAATGATGTAACTATAATATAAAAAATGAAAGTAATAAAAATTAAATCCATGCAACAAAGATTGGAATAGAGAGAAAGGCAAAATATGCGCAGAAGATAGGCATTTTTTTTTTTTGCAACAGGGTTAATATCCAGTGTAAAAGATATAACAGAATGACAAAATATTCTTTACAAAATCCAGGCAAAAGAACTTAAATAGACATTTCTTCAAAGATATACAATTGGCCAAAAAGCATATGACAAACACCTTTGCATCATTGATTATTATGAAAATGTAAGCAGCAAGTGCAGTGCTGGCTGGGATGGCTTGTGTGAAAAAAGAAACCTGGGGATTTTTAAGTATTCACAGAAAGATGGAGAAGTTGGAATTCTTTCACACTGTTGGTGGAGTAACATGGTAGAGTATGGATAACAGTAGAGTAATTCCTTAAATAGTCAAAATCAAACTATCATGTAATCTAGTCATTATACCCAGAAGATCTGAGAGCAGGGGCTCGGAGATGTGCTTATACATCCATGTTCATAGAATTTGCCAAGACAGCCAAATATTAGAAATATCCAATTATTAAAAAGTAAATGAACTGAGAAAGGAATGCAATAGATACAAACAATGAAATAGAAGTCAGCCTTTAAAAGCAAGAAAATTCTGACCTATGCTTTACTGTGAATGAACCCAGAGGACAGTGTGTTAAATGGAATGAGCCACTAACCAATAAACAGTGCATGAGTTCCATTTATATAACATATCTAGAGCAGTCATATTCACAGGCAGAGACAGTAGAATGATGAGAGGCAGGGTATGGAAAAATAGGGACAAGGACAGTTGTTTAGTGGGTCTAGAGCTTTTGTTTCAACAAATGAAAGGTCTGTAGAGATCTGTTTCACAACAGTATGAAATACATAACATCATAATACATTTAAATGGTTAGAGCAGACCTTTGTTATGTATGTTTAAACACAATCAAAACTAAAAACATCTGGAACTAGAGAGATGGTCCATTGCTTAAGAGGACTTAAGTGCTCTTCCATAGGACCCAGGTTGGGTTAGCAGTGTCCAGGACTGGTGGCTGGCTCACAACTGTCTGTAACTAGAACTTCAAAGGATCCATCTCCCCCTTCTGGCCTCAATGGGCAACTACACTTATGAGTACAGAGGCCCACACAGTACACATACATACACAGAATGTTAAAATTGAAAAACATTTAAATGTGACCATGAAATAAACTTCCTGATGACAGGCTCAGATTAAGACGAGGATATCAAAAAAGACAGGATGACAAAAGTGCCCCCCCCCACACACAGATGCACTGGGAGACTGGAACACAGGGGAGTGGTCTCTAGGGCAAATGGCATATTATAACACATTTTCTAGAAGGCACATGCATGTTCAGTTTTCTTTTATACTATTCTAATTCCCCTCAGGAGAACTGGCCTTCAAATGCCATCAATAGACAGGGGGATTCTTACTTTTCAGGTAGTAAAGATGACCACAAGCAAACTTATTTTTTTTTTAAATTTTAATATTAGTTACAGTTTATTAACTTTGTATCCCAACTGTATCCCACTCCCTCATTCCCTCCCAATCCCACCCTCTCTCCTTCATCTCCCTGCCCCTTTCCAAGTCCACTGATTGGGGAGGACCTCCTCCCCTTTCATCTGACCCTGTTTTATCAGGTATCTTCAGGACTGGCTGCAAAGTCCTCCTCTGTGGCCTAGGAGGACTGCTTCTCCCTTGGGGGGAGGGTGGGGAGGTCAAAGAGCCTGCCATTGAGTTCCTGTTAGAAATAGTCCCTGTTCCCCTTACTATGGGAAACCAATTGTTTACTGAGCTACCACGGGCTACATCCAAGCAGAGGTTCTAGGTTATATCCATACATGGTCCTTGGTTGGAGCATTGGTCTCAGAGAAGACCCCTGTGCCCAGATATATTTGGTCCTATGGAGCTACTATCCTTTCCAAGTCACACTAACTACCCTTCTTTCATATGATTCCCTGCACTCTGCTGAAGGTTTGGTTATGAGTCGTAGTAACTGCTTTGATACACTGCTAGGTAGAGTCTTTCAGAGGCCCTTTGTGGTAGGCTCCTGTCCTGTTGCTTGTTTTCTCCTATGTCCAATGCACATCCCATTTGTCTTTCTAAGTGAGGATTGATCATTCCAACCCAGGTCTTTTTTCTTGAATTTGCTCAAGTGCACAACAAGGGCATTTGCTCAACCATGTTTGTAGCAGCTTTATTTGTAATAGCCAGAACCTGGAAACAACCCAGATGTCCATCAACGGAGGAATGGATACAGAAATTGTGGTATTTTTACACAATGGAATACTACTCAGCAATCAAAAACGAGGAAATAATGAAATCTGCAGGAAAATCGTGGGATCTAAAAAAGATCATTCTGAGTGAGGTATCCCAGAAGGAGAAAGATACACATTGTATATACTCACTTATATAGACCTATAAGATACGATAAACATAATGAAATTTATATACTTAAAGAAGATAAACACAGGCAAGCTTATAATTGGTTTCTATTTTGCTGCCTTTCTTTGTGCCCTAATCCCCATTCCACAGTGCCACTGTTACAGATAAACAGAGGGTAACAAGAAAACTGAGCATCATCCCCGCCACCAAGTCTGGTGTCCTATACCACTAATCTTGGCTCTATCTAGAGCTTACCTTTGTTAAATTGCTTGTACTTCATTGAGATTTTGTTGTTTGGAAGGCTTTGAGTAAGACAGACTCTCATCCCAGTTCTAGCTGAATTATCTACTGCTTATCTGAACCTGAATAGTTCCCAAACCCCTCTGAGCTTCATATTCTTAATCTATCAATATATTCCTACTACCTCAAGGTTTTGTGAACAATAGAAGGAATGTCTTAAGGTCTCTAAAACAGTGTCTGGTTCACAAAATATGGAGTCTCCTTCTGGAAATTTCTCTAGATGATTGTTCACATAGCTGTTCTATGCTCTAATTGCAGATCCAATGACTAGCAGGAAAATTTGTCTCCAGAGTCCTAGCCTGGATAGCTAAAGACTGAAATTTACCTCCTAAGCAGTTTTTGGATCATTCATTTTATTGCTATATAAACTCAGAGGTGTGCCAGTTTAGTTAAACTACAGAGCAAAGACTGGCAAATACATAGAGCTGTTGTACAAATTTATTCCATGAAGACTTAATTTAATTCAAAGATTATTGATGGCCCACTTTATATCTGTCTACATTATTTGCCAGATGATCTGGCAAGCTGTGTCCTCCACAAATGGGCTTTACTTTAAGAAAACCTAATAAAAGAAAGAACCCTCTGAAATTATAAAACGTAATCAGAGAATCGTGTACCGCACTTTTGGGGAGTTACAGTATTGTGGGGTTACAGACAAGTACAAGATTGTCCTTAAATGCCCTGTAAAACCTCAAGTACTCTTACGTTCATCCTTTCCTCTTTTACTTACTCCTTAAATGTGCAGCTACTAAGACATATAGAGCCTCATGGAGAAGCACGGATAGCTTTAAAAAATTTAAACTCATAAGTGATTTTGAAAAATGCTTGATGTATTTGCTATATCAAACGGTGGTTTTTAGAGTTAATTGTCAGTGATACCACAGGGAAAATAATTTTTAGAGTTCTGCCCACTAGGGAGACAACTCACTTTACAGTGGTTCATTTCACACTCAGAAACACATATCCTACCTAATATAAGGGATGAATGGGAATATGATTGTCATTCCAAACTCTTCAAAATATTCTTATTTTCTAGTCAATGTCATTTACTTGCTTTTGCAAGAGAAGAGTTAGGTCCTAGAGAATAAGGAAGGTGTAAACAAGGGAGATTCCTATGGAAAGGCCTGTAGATACACATGTTGGCTCTCTCCATTTCCACCAATTTTCTTTTTTACAATTTTTTTTTAAATATTAGTTACAGTTTGTTAACTTTGTATCCTTGCTGTATCCCTCTCAATCCCACCCTCCCTCCCTCATCTCCTCCCTGCCCCTTTCCAAGTCCACTGATTGAGGATGACCTCCTCCCCTTTCAGCTGACCCTGGTTTATCAGGTATCTTCAGGACTGGCTGCAAAGTCCTCCTCTGTGGCCTACGGGGACTGCTCCTACCTCGGGAAATGATGCGAATTGCATTGAATCTGTAGATTGGTTTTGGCAGAATAACCATTTTCACTGTTAATCCTACCAATCCATGAGCACGGGAGATCCTTCCATCTTCTGATATCTTCTTCAATTTATTTCTTCAGAGACTTAAAGTTATTCTCATACAGGTCTTTCACTTGCTTGGTTAGAGTCACTCCAAGGTATTTTATGTTATTAGTGGCTATTGTGAAGGGTATTTTTTCCCTGATTTCTTTCTCGGCCCTTTTGTCTTGGGTATACAGGAGGGCTTCTGATTTTTTTTTTTTAGTTAATTTTGTATACAGCCACTTTGCTGAAGGCGTTTATCAGCTGAAGGAGTTCTCTGTTTGAATTTTGTGGGTCGCTCATGTATACTATCATATCATCTGCAAATAGTGAAACTTTGACCTCTTCCATTCCGGTTTGTATTCCCTTGATCTCCTTTAGTTGTCTTATTGCTCTAGCTGGGACTTCAAGTACTAAATTGAAGAGATTTGGAGAGAGTGGGCAGCCTTGTCTTGTCCCTGATTTCTGTGGGATTGGTTTGAGTTTCTCTCCATTCAGTTCGATGTTGGCTATAGGCTTGCAATATATTGCCTTTACTATGTTTAGGTACGTGCCTTGTATCCCTGATCTCTCCAAGACTTTAAACATGAATGGATGTTGGATTTTGTCAAATTTTTTTGGCATCTAAGGAGATGATCATGTGGTTTTCTCCTTCAGTTTGATTATATGGTGGATTACATTGATGGATTTCCGTATATTGAACAAACCTTTGATGCCTAGGTTGAAGCCTACTTGGTCATGGTGGTTGGTATCTTCTATGTGTTCTTGGATTTGGTTTGCCAGTATTTTATTGAGTATTTTTGCATCAATGCTCAGAAGAGAGATAGGTCTGAAGTTCTCTTTTTTTGTTGTTGGGTCTTTGTGTGGTTTAGGTATCAAGGTGACTGCGGCTTCATAGAATGAGTTTGGTAATGTTCCTTCTTTTTCTATTTTGTGGAATAGTTTGAGGAGAATTGGTGTTAGCACTTCTTTGAAGGTCTGGTAGAATTCTGTGCTGAAACCATCTGGCCCAGGGCTTTTTTTGGAGGGAAGACTGTTGATGACTGCTTCAATTTCCTTGGAGAATATAGGGCTATTCAGTCTTTCTACTTGATCTTGACTTAATTTTGGTAGATGAAATCTATCAAGAAAACTGTCCATTTCATTTAGATTTTCAAATTTTCGGCATATAGGCTTTTGTAGTATGACCTAATGATTGTTTGGATTTCCTCAGCGTTTGTAGTTATGTCCCCCTTTTCATTTCTGATTTTACTGATTTGGATAGATTCACTCTGCCTTTTAGTTAGTTTTGCTAAGGGTTTGTCTATCTTGTTGATTTTCTCAAAGAACCAGCTTTTTGTTTCATTGAGTCTTGGAATAATTTTATTTGTTTCTAATTGATTAAATTCATCCCATATACTAAAGCTGGACATCAAAAACAACAGAAAAAGCACAAAGCCTACACACACACATGGAAACTGAACAACTTGCTACTCAATTACAGCTGGGTTAAGGAAGAAATAAAGAAGGAAATTAAAGACTTCTTAGAATTCAATGAAAATGAAGGCACAACATACCCGAATTTATGGAATACATTGAAAGCAGTGCTCAGAGGAAAATTCATCATACTAAGTGCCTTCAAGAAGAAATTTGTAACATCATATACAAGCAACTTAATGGCCCAATTGAAAACCCTAGAAAAAAAAGAATCGGATACACCCAAGAGGAACAGACAGCTGGAAATAATCAAACTTAGGTCTGAAATTAATCCACCGATTTTCTATCCTCAAAACACAAAAGAGCCAGTGGCTTTTGTTACATCATTGTTTCCATAAAAATAAAGTCAAAGGCTGTTTATAGAAAGAAGAAAGAGGGAATTAAAGGGATAATGAAAGACGACTTGAGTACAAGAAATGGCTACTACCTAGACACTAGATAAAATGCAATCTTGTGTTTGGTTTCTTTTCCTTACACTTTTTTATTTATCATTTATTACATTTTATCCACCTTTTATCCGACTGTGGCCCCTCCCTTGTCTCCTCCCAATCCCACCTTTCCTTTCTCCCTTCCCCCTCTGCCCCTCCCCTAGTCCACTGATAGGGGAGGTCCTCCTCCCCTTCTATCTGACTCTAGCCTATCAGGTCTCTACTTCAATCTTGTTGAGTTCCCCCAGAAAAACAAAACCTCAGTATCTACTCAATGTGTATAAGAGCCCATTATATGTCCAGCTAAATAAAACAAGGTAACACAAACTAAATTTATTTACATAAATGATAAAGGGTTAGTTTGATATTACTGTGCAAAAAAAAATAATATAATTTTATACTCATGCACTATATCATCAATAGCCAAAACTAAACTGTAAAATGAGGCTGGAGAGATGGCTCAGAGATTTAAGAATCCATGCTATGCTCCTCTATAAGAAGACCCGAGTTCTATTCCCAGCACCTATTCCCCTGAGTTCAATTTCTAGCACAGAATGTTGTATCTCACAGCCTCTGTCACTTTATCTTTTAGGGGATCCAGTACCTTTGTTCTTCAATAGAACCCCCACGAATGTGCACATAACCTACTTGCACAAACATAATACACATAATTAATTAAAAAGTAAAATAAATTAAAATAGAAACTCTAAATTATTAAAAACTGAGGCTTGAGAGTGGAGAGATCAACTAAGCAGTTAAGAATCTGGCTGTTCCCAGAGGATCTGACTTTCTAGCAGTCACATTAGTGGCTCACAGCTGCTTACAATTCTAGCTCCAGAGGACTCAACACTCTCTTCTGCCTTCCATAGACACTTGCACATATGTATTATATACTCAACACATTTGTATACATACTTAAGTAAAATTTAATATAATTGTTAGATTAATAAAAACATATACTAAAAAATTATTACTAGATATTTAAATGCCAACAGAAAATAGAACACTTGTTCAATTCATGGAGGTAATATTTGATTACAGGTGAAAACAGAATTACAAAAGAAAAAATAGGGAGTTTTAGATAATAAATCAATACAACTAAAATACAGAAAAATTAGGAGAGCATTAATTAACAAAATAGAGAAATTGTATTTCATACACAGAATTCTAGATGCCTCTTAAGACATATTGAGAGTTTGTAGAAGTTTGCATAAGTTTCCTGGGTGGTGATTGTAGAATATGAAGAATGATTACATAAACTGAAACACCATTAGTATATTAACATTGGAAATGGCACATTCTTGCTAACAATAAATGAAATGCAAGTTAAAAGAATGATGATATGTCATATTATACCTCCAAAATTAGCAACAATAAAGGAACAGTATTAAAACCAGTGATGAGACTTTTGGGATAGCATTTATACATTTCTGGTGGCATTATAAATGATTTCAGTCAATTTGATGAGCAATCTGGAAGTTTTTATCAAGAGTCATAAACATGACCATACCTTTTTACTAAATAATCTCATGATTAAGCACTTGTTTTTTTAAGCTATAACTCAGGAGAAGGAAAGTAATATTCGTTATTTATTATCATGAAAATCTGGATATAATCCCAATAGGCATTAAAAGTGAGAATACAAATTTAGGACATTTAAAAATTAATGGAATTATATGAAACCAATGAACATGATTAACACAAAGAATAATGTAGTATAAGGAAAAACTATATTCAAAATATCAAATTTAATAAATAAATTTAAAATTACAGATTATTGGACTTTATGTTAAGAAGATCTAAGGTGAGAAAGCAGAGTAATTTCATGGTAGAGTGTTTGAACAGTATGCACAAGGTCCTAGGTTCCATCCTCAGCAACACACACACACACACACAGGCATACACAAACACACACACTAAGAAAGGAAGGATAGAAGGAGGAAGGGAACGAGGCAGAGAGAGAGAGAGAGAGAGAGAGAGAGATGAAACTAGAGTTCATCAGGATACTCCTAGGATAGAGTCCCATCTAGAAAAGAATTCTTGTTGGTTAAGTAGGATGAAAAATATATTAGAAAAATAGAGAAAATGGAAAAAACATTATATTTAAGAAATATACACATATTGCATATTTGAAACAAGTTTCCAATTGCTTAACATTGCACAAAGGTAACCGGAAGGCACCTGTGAAGTTGGGAGAATCCCAGGACTCAGGGACATAGAGGCAGGCAGATCTCTGTGAATTTGAGGGCAGCCTGGTCTACAAAGTGAGTCCAGGACAGCCAAGGCTACACAGAGAAACCCTGTCTTGAAAAACAAAGAAACAAACAAAAAACCCGAAAGTTAATTCCAGAGTGAGAATGAAAAGAAAAAAAATATATAATATGGATACTTGATTAGGCATTTTTGGTATAGTAAAACCAAATCAGATGGAGAAGGGGGGATAGTTTACATGAAGTATTTATAAATTATTTTCAGCAAATATATTGATAAACGTTGAAGCAGTACTGCTATATAAATAATATTGTCTTATTTTTTCCATTTTATTTTTTGAGAATTTTATACATGAGTACTGTATTTATATAAGTTCCACCCTATACTGTCCTGCTTCTAACTCCTTTTGTGTCCCTTTTACTCCCTCTTAAGTTCATGACTTCTTTTTCTTTAACGGTTATTGTTGCATAGACATGTATGTATATATAAATACAACCTTCTAAATCCATTTAATGTTGCTCATATGCATATGTGTTTGAGACTGACCACTTGGGACTGGATAACCAATCAAAAGGCTCATCCCTGGAGAAGACTGATTTTCTCTCTTGTCACAACTATTATCTGTAGCTCTCCATTTAGGGTGTAGGACCTTGTAAGATTATTTTCTTTTTGAGACTAGGTTTCACTGTGGTAGACCAGGCTAGTCTTGAACTCTCAGAGATTCACCTATCCCTGCCTTCCTAATTTAGGTATGAAAGGCATGTACCACCATGCCTGACAATAAAGTGTCTTTTAAAAGTTAAAATTAATTTATTTTTTATTAATTACAGTTTATTCACTTTGTATCCCAGCTATATCCCCATCTCTGATCCCTTTCCAATCCTACCCTCCCTCCCCTCCCTCCCTTACCACCTTCCATATCCCTCCTAACTCCCTCCACTGATAGAAGAGGTCCTCCTCCCCTTCCATCTGAACTTAGCCTGTCATGTCTCATCAAGACTGGCGGCATTGTCTTCCTCTGTGGCCTAGCAAGGCTGCTCCCCCCTCAGGGGGAGGTAATAAAAGAGTCAGACACTGAGTTCATGACAGAGACAGTCCCTGGTCCCGTTATTAGGGAACCCACTTGGAGACTGAGCTGCCATGGGCTACATCTGTGCAGGGTTTCTAGGTTATCTCCATGCATGGTCCTTGGTTGAAGTATCAGTCTCAGACAAGACCCCTTTGCCCATATTTCTTGGTTCTGTTGCTCTCTTTGTAGAGCTCCTGTGTCTTATATGGAAAAAGCAAGTAAACAATTGCAGAACCTTCCAGATTATGTGTTCTAAATGGAGCCATAACCTATATAACCATAACCTTAACCATAGCCATAACCATAACCTTATGGCAGAATAAGATCATTGAAAAATATTATTATCTACATTTCAGAGAAAATACAAGATACTCAGTGCTGAAAAAATGAGATAGAAATGGAATACATAAGAGAATAAGTTTTATAGTTCTGAATCTGAAATAAAAATGCCAGTATGAAAACAAGAGCTCTCAAAGTGAATAAACTGTAATTAATATAAAAAATAAATTAAAATAAAACCCGCTACTCAGTGACAGCTGGGTCAGGGAAGAAGTAAAGAAAGAAATTAAAGACTTCCTAGAATTAAATGAAGGCACAATAAAAGCCGTGCTAAGAGGAAAGTTCCTGGCACTAAGTGCCTTCAAAAAGAAATTCGATATCTCATTCAAGCAACACAATGGCTCATCTGAGAACCCTAGAAAAGAAAGAAGCAGACACACCAAGAAGGAGTAGACAGCTGGAAATAATCAAAATTAGGGCTGAAATCAATAAGGTAGAAACAAGTAAAACAATTCAAAGAATCAATGAAACCGAGAGCTGGTTCTTTGAGAAAATCAACAATAATGACAATCCCTTAGCTAAACCAACTAAAAAGCAGAGAGAAAATATCCAAATCAACAAAATCAGAAATGAAAAGGGGACATAATAACAGACACTGAGAAAACCCAAACAATTATTAGATCTTACTTCAAAAGCCTATACAGCACAAAATTTGAAAATCTAAATAAAGTGGACAATTTTCTTGATCAATTCCACTTACCAAAGCTGAATTAAGACCAG
Source organism: Meriones unguiculatus (assembly GCF_030254825.1). Taxonomy (NCBI): domain Eukaryota; kingdom Metazoa; phylum Chordata; class Mammalia; order Rodentia; family Muridae; genus Meriones; species Meriones unguiculatus. The sequence goes on along the minus strand of NC_083369.1, from coordinate 101,577,144 downwards.
GTAAATACATTAAATAGGCCTATATCATTCAAAGAAATACAAGCAGTCATCGAAAGTCTCCCTTAAAAAAATAATCAGGAATGGAGATACCTCTAGAAGATCTTTTATTGTAGAGGATTGTTTTAGCACTTCTGCATTCCTTGCTATTCCATACAAAGTTGAGAAATTTTCTTTCAAGGTCTGTAAGGAATTGTTTTGGTAATTTGATGAGAATTGCATTGAATCTGTAGATTGCTTTTGGTAAGACGGCATTTTTAGTATGTTAATCTTGCCAAGCCATTAGCATGGGAGATCTTTCCATCTTCTCATATCTTTTTCTAATTCTTTCTTCAGAGACTTGAAATTTTTTTCATACAAGTCTTTGACTTGCTTGGTTAGGGTTATACCAAGGTACTTTATGTCTTTTGTGGCGATTGTGAAGGGTGTTGTTTCCCTAATTTCTTTCTCAGCCCTTTTGTCTTTTGTATACAGGAGGGCTACTGATTTTTTTTAGTTAATTTTGTATCCTGCTACTTTGCTGAAGGTGGTTATCAGCTGTAGGAGTTCCCCAGTAGAAGTTTTAGGGTCAGTCAGGTATAATATCATATCATCTGGAAATAATGATACTTTGACTTAAAAGATCTTCTAAAGATATCTCCATCCCTGATCTCAAGCTCTACTATAGAGCAATAGTATTAAAAACTGCATGGTACTGGCATAGAAACAGAATGGTGGTTCAATGGAACTGAACAGAAGACACAGAAATGAAACCACACACTTATGGACACCTGATCTTTGACAAAGATGCCAAAACCATACAATGGAAAAAAGATAGCATCTTCAAGAAGTGGTGCTGGTCTAATTGGATGTCTTCATGTAGAAAAATGCAAGTAGATCCATACTTATCACCCTGCACAAAACTGAAGTCCAAGTGGATCAAAGAACTCAACATAAAACAAGACACATCAAATCAGGTAGAAGAAAAAGTGGGGAAGAGCCTTGAACTCTTTGGAACAGGAGACAACTTCCTGAACAGAACACCAACAGCACAGGCTCTAAGAGCAACAATCAATAAATGGGACCTCATGAAACTGAAAAGCTTTTGTAAAGCAAAGGACACCATCATCAAAACAAAACGAATGCCTACAGAATGGGAAAGAATGTTCACCAACCCTCTATCTGACAGAGGGCTACTATCCAGTATATATAAAGAACTAAAGAAGTTGAAAAGCAACAAATCAAGTAAACCAATTAAAAAATGGGGAACAGAGATAAATAGAATTCTCGATAGAGGAATATCGAAGGGCAGAGAAACACTTAAAGAAATGCTCAACCTCATTAGCCATCAGGGAAATGCAAATCAAAATGACCCTGAGATTTCACCTTACACCCGTCAGAATGGCCAAGAACAAAAACTCAAGTGACAACACATGCTGGAGAGGTTGTGGAGAAAGGGGAACCCTCCTCCACTGCTGGTGGGAATGTAAACTTATACAACCACTCTAGAAATCAATCTGGTGCTTTCTCAGACAACTAGTAATAGTGCTTCCTCAAGATCCAGCTATTATCACTCCTAGGCATATATCCAAGAGAGGCTCAAGTACACAATGAGGACATTTGCTCAACCATGTCTGTAGTAGCTTTATTTGTAATAGCCAGGAGCTGTAAACAACCCAGAAGCCCCTCAACTGAAGAATGGATACAGAAATTGTGGTACATCTATACAATGGAGTATTACTCAGCAATGAAAAACAAGGAAATCATGAAATTTGCAGGAAAATGGTGGGAACTGGAAAGGATCTGAGTGAGATATCCCAGTAGCAGAAAAACACACATGGTATATATTCACTCATATAGATATATAATATAGGATAAACCTACTACAATCCATATACCAAAAGAAACTAATCTAGATGGAGGACTCTGGCTAAAATGCTCAATCCCCATTGTGAAAGGCAAAGAGGATGGACATCAGAAGAAGAAGAAAACAGGAAACAAGTTAGGAGCCTCCCACAAACGGACTCTGAAAGGCTCTGGCCTGCAGACTATCAAAGCAGATATTGAGATTTATGGCCAAACTTTGGGTAGAATGCAGGGAATCTTATGGAAGAAGTGGGAAATAAAATAGTAAGATCTGGAGAGGACAGGTGCTCCACAATGAGAGCAACAGAACCAAAAAATTTGCACACAAGGATCTTTCCTGAGACTCATACTCCAACGAAGTACCATGCATGGAGATAATCTAGAACCCCTGCACAGATGTAGCCCATGGCAGTTCAGTGTCCAAGTGGGTTCCATAGTAATGGGAACAGGGACTGTTTCTGACATGAACTGATTGGCATGCTCTTTGATCACCTCCCCCTGAGGGAGGAGTAGCCTTACCAGTCCACAGAGGAAGACAATGCAGCCACTCCTGATGAGACCTAACAGACTAGGATCAGAAGGAAGAAAAAGAAACCCTCCCCTACCAGTGGACTTGGGGAGGGGAGTGTGTGGAGAAGGGGGAGGAAGGAAGGGACTGGGAGGAGAGAAGGGAGGGAACTAGAGGGGGGATACAAAGTAAATAAAATGTAATTAAAAATAAAGTAAAATTAAAATTAAAAAAATCCCAGGTCCAGATGGTTTTAGCACGGAATTCTACCAGACTTGCAAAGAAGAGCTAACACCAATATTCTTCAAACTCATTCTCTAAAGCCACAGTCATACAAACCACACAAAGTCCCAACAACAACAACAAGGACTGCAGAGATATCTCCCTTGTAAACATTGATGCAAATATACTCAATAAAATACTTGCATACACAATCCAAGAACACACCAAAGATATCATCCACCATGTCCACGTAGGCTTCATCCCAGATATGGAGGTGTGGTTCAATACACAGAAATCCATCAATGTGATCCACCATACTAACAAACTGAAAGGAAAGAAAAAACACATGATAATCTCCTTAGATGCTGAAAAAGCATTTGATAAAATCCAACACTCATTTATATTTAAAGTCCTAGAGAGTTCAGGGCTGCAAGGCACTTACCTAAACATAGTAAAGGCAATATACAGCACACCTATAGCCAACATCAAACTAAATGAAGAGAGGCTTAAATCAATTCCACTGAAATGAGGGACAAGGCAAGGCTGCCCACTCTATCCATATATCTTCCACATAGTTCTTGAAGTCTTAGCTAGAGCAATAAGACAAAGGCGAAAAAGGGGATTCAAATTGGAAAAGAGGAAGTCAAAGTATCACTATTTGTAGATGATATGATATTGTACATGAGTGATGGCCAAAATTCTATCAGGGAACTCCTACAGCTGATAAACACCTTCAGCCAAGTGGCTGAATACAAAATCAACTAAAAAAAAAAATCAGTAGCCTTCTTCTATACAAAAGACAAAAGGGCCAAGAAAAAAATTAGGGAAACAACACTGTTGGGCCTGATAAGGCCTGCTGCATCTACCTGAGCCTGGCTCAAATTTGGAGATGTATTTTTAGCTTCTGATTTAAGAGATGCCGCTTCTGGGCAAAAGTGACTCAGTACATCTGCCTTAAAATTAACCCTGCCTGGTAACTGTTACGTAGAGTTTTGTCACTGGCCCACCTCCCCTTGTACTACCTAACCTTGCCCTCTAAGTCATCTTACCTATCTTCCTTAATCCTGCCCCTTGACTCAAACCTATAAAAGGAGCTGCTTAATTTAATAAACAGAGTTCCCACTTTGACATATATCCAGGCTCGGTGGTGTTTTATTCCCTGGGGCATCCAGGGATGTCTGGGTTGTCAACCCTCATCATCCTTCTCAGCCACGGAGGGTGCCCAGCTGGACTGGCCACCCTTCTCTCAGCTCCACCTGCTGGATATCTACCCAGCATAACATCCTTCATAATAGCCACAAAGGGCATAAAGTACCATGCTGTAACTCTAACCAAGAAAATCAAAGACTTGTATGAAAACAAACAAACAAACAAAAAACAAAAAACAAAAAACAAAAAATAAAACAAAAACTTCAAGTCTCTGAAGAAAGAAATTGAAGAAGATAAAAAAAAGATGGAAAGATCTCCCATTATTATGGCTTCACAGGATTATCATAGTAAAAATGGATGTCTTATCAAAAGTAATCTACAGATTTAATGCAATTCCCATCAACACAATTATTTACAGAACTTAGAAGAACAATTCTTAACTTCATATGGAATAACCAGAAACACAGAATAGCAAAAACAAACTTGTACAATAACAGATCTTATGGAGGTATCTTCATCCCTGATCTCAAGCTATACTGTAGAGCAACAGTAATAAATACTGCATGGTACTTTCATAGACACAGAATGGTGGATCAATGGAATCAAATAGAAGACCCAGAAATAAACCCATATACCTATGGAAAATTAAGTTTTGACAAAGATGCAAAAACCATACAATAGAAAAAAGATAGCATCTTCAACAAATGGTGCTGGTCCAACTGGATGTCTACATGCAGAAAGGTTCATACTTATCACCCTGTGCAAAACTAAAGTTGAACTGGATCAAAGACCTCAACACAAAATCGGACATATTACATCTGTTAGAAGAAAAAGTGGGGAAGAACATTGAACTCATTGGCACAACTTCCTGAACAGAACATCAACAGCACAGGCTCTAAGAACAACAATCAATAAATGGGACCTCATGAAACTGAAAAGCTTCTGTAAAGCAAAGGACACACTGTTGTCAGAACAAAACAACAGCCTACAGATTGGGAAAGGATCTTCACCAATCCTATATCTGACAGAGGACTAATATCCAGAATATATAAAGAACTAAAGAATTTAAACAGCAAAAAATCAAGTAATCCAATTAGAAAATGGAGTACAGAGCTAAACAGAGAATTCTCAATAGAGGAATATCGAATGTCAGAGAAACACTTAAAGAAATGCTCAACCTCATTAGACATCTGGGAAATGAAAATCAAAACGACCCTAAGATTTCACCTTACACTTATCAGAATGGTTAAGATAAAAAACTCAAGAGACAACACATGCTGGAGAGGTTTTAGAGAAAGGGGAACCCTCCTCCATTGCTGGTGGGAATGTAAACTGGTACAACCTCTTTGGATATCAGTCTGGCACTTTCTCAGACAATTAGGAATAGTGCTTCCTCAAGATCCAGCTATACCACTCTTAAGCATATACCCAAAAATTGCTCAAGCACACAAGGATATTTGCTCAACCATGTTCATTGCAGCTTTATTCATAACAGCCAGAATCTGGAAAAAAAAACCTAGATGTCCCTCAGCAGAGGAATGGATACAGAAATTGTGGTACATTTACACTCAGCAGTTAAAATCAGGGACATGATGAAATTTGCAGGCAAATGGTTGGATCTAGAAAAGATCATCCTGAGTGAGGTATCCCAGAAGCAGAAAGTAACATGGTATATACTCACTTATAAGTGGATACTAGACATATAATATAGGATAAACCTACAAAAATCAATACACCTAAAGAAGCCAAGCAAGAAGGAGGGCCCTGGGTAAGATGATCAATCCTCACTCAAAAAGGCAAACAGGATATACCTCAGAAGATGGAGAAAACAGGGAACAGGACAGACGCCTACCACAGACGGCCTCTGAAAGACTCTACCCAGCAGGGTATTAAAGCAGATGCTGAGACTCATAGCTAAATTTTGGGCAGAGTGCAGGGAATCTTATGAAAGAAGTGGGGAGATAGAAAGACCTGGAAGGGACTGAAGCACCACAAGCAGAACAACGGAACCAAAAATTCTGGGCACAAGGGTCTTTTCTGAGACTGATACTCCAACCTAGAACCATGCATGGAGATAACCTAGAACCCCTGTACAGATGTTGGCCATGGCAGCTCAGTGTCCAAGTGTTCCCTTCTAAGGGGAACAGGGGCTGTCTCTGACAGGAACTCAGTGACTGCCTCTTTGATCACTTCCCCCTGATGTGGGGCAGCCTTACCAAGCCACAGAGGAAGGCAATGCAGATAGTCCTGATGAGACCTGATAGGCTAGGGTCAGATAGAAGGGGAGGAGGACCTCCCATATCAGTGGACTAGGGAAGGAACATTCGAGGAGAAGATGTAGGGAGGGCAGGACTGGAAGGGGATGAGGGAGGGGGCTACAGCTGGGATACAAAATGAATATATCTTAATAAATAAAAAAATAAAAAAAAACAATAATGGTGAGAAAGGTTAATGATTAGGAGTTGATCTTCCTTTCCATAATAGAGTAATCCTTAAGGAAATCATATTACACTGTGTCTGGAATGTTGTATTTAAATAGACTTGTTTAAATGGATCATATATACCAAGGACATCTATCTTGTAGGTGTTGAATAATGTCTAAAATATTTATTTGAATCAGTACCTACAGTTGTTTTTCAAAAACCATGAACAATGATATTTTTATTTGATGATAGCATTGGTGATAGCATGTTGATTCAGGATCCTGAATGCAGGAATTCAACCATTTTAACACTCAAGGGAATTCCTGACATTAGCTTTTAAAAACATATTTTAGAGACTGCCTTTGTACCCCTTTCTAGGGAACCCACTTGGAAACTGAGCAGCCAATGGGCTTCCTTTGAACAAAGGATCTAGGTCTTCTCCATTCATGGTCCTCAGTTGGAGTATTGGTCTCTGCAGTTTTTCCCCAGGGCCCAGATACTTTGTTCTGTTGTTCTCCTTGTGGAGATCCTGCCCCCTCCAGGTCTTTCTATCTCCCTCTTATATCATAAGAATTCCAGCACTCTGCCCAAAGTTTGTCTATGAGTCTCAGTTTCTCCTTAGATACCCTGGTGGGTAGTCTTTCAGTGGCCAGCTCTTTGATCACCTCTCTCTGGGGATTTCAGCCTTGCCAGTCCACAGAAGAGGATGATTCAGCCAGCCTTGATGAGACCTGATAAGTTAGGGTTGGATAGAAGGGGAGGAGGTCCTCCCCTCTCAGAGGAAGAGGGAAAAGGCGGAGGAGGAGATGTAGGAGTGTGTGTGGGACTGGAAGGAGACAAGGGAGGGGGCTGCAGCAGGGATACAAAGTGAATAAATTGTAATAAAAACTATATAAATTAAATTAAATTAACAAATTTTAATTGCATTAATGTGTGTGTGTGTGTGTGTGTGTGTGTGTGTGTGTGTGTGCCCGCGCATGTGTGCTTGCACACACATGCATGTTCATGTGTGTGTGTGTAGGAGACAGGGCACAATAATGCCACTGTGTGTGTGTGTGTGTGTGTGTGTGTGTGTGTGTGTGTGTGTATGTGTGTGTGAGGTCAAAGGAAAACTTGTAAGAATTGTGTCTCTCATTTTACCATCTGATTCCTGAGGATTGAACTCGGATCATCTTGCTTGGCATCAAGTGCCTTTACCCATGGATATGTCTTGTTAACCTATGACAATGATTCTTTTAGCTCTCTGCTAAGCTCTTTACTCATTTCTGACTTACCATATGCCTTTTTGTGCTTTTCAGAAACTGGCTCCCTTCTTTATTGTCTTCCTCTCTCTGCTTTGGTATATATTATTTCATTTTTTTTCTCTCCAGTCTAAAAAAGAACAAGATCTCCTTCCTGTCTTAAAGAGCCCTCTGCCTCTGTGGCAGTTTCCAAATTCTATTGGTTAGTCAAGCTTTGCTTCATTGCCACAGATGAACACCTAAGGTAATCTATGAGAATGAAAGACTCTTTGGGCAGACACTGACGCTGAAGATGGATATAAGAAAGGAGGTTCATTTAAGAAAATGATGAGTTACATTTTGAATATCGTCCACATGGAATAATGGGAAATCAAGCCAAATGAAAAGTGGATGGCCTGTAGCCTTTCTCTTATTAACCTACCACTGTTGGGTGCTTTGTGTTTAAAATATTTATTGTTCATGTAGTGAGTGCAAAGTAATACACTGGGTGTTTCCAATATGGGTAAGTGATAGGTGAGACAGGATCCTGCCTTCAAGGAGCTAAACATATCTATTTAAATATAAGTATTACTAAATAAGTAATATTTAATTTAAGTAGATAAAGGTAAGGATGGATGAGTGTCAGAATCTGTAGGAAGAAACTGAATGCAGTGTGTTTGGTACAAAGAAAACAAACACTTGGAAGTCTTTCATTTGGGAAGTTCTGAAATACATATATGAAACTAGAGAAAATCACAGTCTAAAGAGTACAATGGAAGTAACTGTTGGGATGCTTAGTATATAATGGTGGCTTGTACAACCACTGTTTTAATGGAGACCTATCATTCCTGACAGTCTTGGCATTGTCTATTTTCTTACAGTCATTGTCTAAATTGTTCAAAAAATTATTTCTCATGTAAATTCTGAGAAATCTAATATGTCTGAAATTCTGGTCCTAGCTATATCACTTGGAGTTGCTTGACATGAAGAAATGTTTGGCTTTCCTTCCTTCATCCTGAAATAGTATTTTTTTTAACAACAAAAACAACAAAATAGCCTCAAAGGCACTGTGGGTTTGGTAACATTCATTGTAGGCACTTATTTCACTGGATGTAACTGCTATTGAATGTCTCCAAAATGTAATTGATAGTAGAGATTCCACTTATTTGAGAGATTCTCAGCAAAATGAATGTAAATGTCTCCTATCCTTTACATAATGTTGAGAGTATGTGACAAATAAAGGGACACTTTCAGTCACTAAAAGGTAGATTGATCTTGGTCCTCTTGACAGTAAAAGAACAATGATAATTTGGGCTCTGGAGCAAATGACCTTCAAATGCAGGTTTGGATTTTAGGCAAGTGGGTTTTAGTCAGTCAGTAAGTAACCATGGTGGAAAACATCCAAATAACAGATTTGCCTTGTTCCTGTGTCTTCCATTTTGCCTTGGACCTAGCCACACTCTAGGTAACAATGTTGTGGAAATGAAACAGGGCTAGGAATTTTCCTCCATATTCACTACTGAACTGAGACTACATTTTTTGGCTATGAGCCCTGATTTGTCACTTTAGCATCTCTGGGGCCTTGGGAAAATCTTTTCTGTTTTCAGGACCCTTGTCAACTCATTAAAAAATTATTTTTGATGTTCTTGTGTTTTCAGTTTCTGGATCTTATAGCAGTAAGTGTGGTTCTCTATAACTACAGAAGTTTCTTTGATATAATTGACCTCATATTTGACCAAAAAAGGACAGAAGATCATACTTCCTCAGAATGATAATACACATACCTCTAAAAGCTTCTGTGAATTTGTGGTCCCATATTTGAATAGCAGTTATGCCTTTATTAAGTAAAAAAGAATGGCCTTCTGGAAAACCCTTTTTACTATACAACATCTCAGCCACAAGACAGATAGCCATTTACTCGAGAGGCAATAGCATTGAGAGACTACATAAAGTGTTCTATCCTTGACATAATGCTTATTCAAAGTGGTAATTAGAATAGAGGCTCCTAAATATTACAACCTTTCAGTGTCAGGTTCACGGATAATACTAGGAATACTCATTTCTTTTAAGCAATATATAGGCAATATAGACAGTCTATTCAGCACAAAATGAACAAAACAAATGTTGCCACTTTAATAGGACCTTTGGCATCAAAAACCATCATAGGTGGATACAAAAATCATGGTATGTCTACAGAATGGAATATTACTCAGCAATTAAAAAAAAACAAGGAAATCATGAAATTTGCAGTTACATAGTGGGAACTGGAAAAGATCATCCTGAGTGAGGTATCTCAGAAGCAGAAAAACACACAGGGTATATATTCACTCATAAGTGAATATTAGACATATAATATAGACTAAATGTACTAAAATCTCTACACTTAAAGAAACTAATCAAGAAGGAGGACTCTGGCTGAAATGATCAATCCCCATTCAGAAAGGCAAAGAGGATAGATATCAGAAGAAGGAGAAAACAGGGAACAGGACAAGAGCCTGCCACAGAGGGCCTCTTAAAGGCTCTACCCTGTAGGGTATCAGAGCAGATGCTGAGAATTATGTCCAATCCTTTGGGCAGAGTGCAGGTAATCTTATGAAAGAAGTGGGAAATAGTAAGACCTGCAGAGGAGAGGAGCTACATAAGGATAGGAGCAAAACCAAAATATCTGGGCACAGGGGTCTTTATTGAGACTGATACTCCAACCAAGGTCCATCCATGGAGATAACCTAGAACCCTTGCACAGATGTAGCCCATGGCAGGTCAGTGTCCAAGTGGGTTCCATAGTAGTGGGAACTGGGACTGTCTCTGTCACAGAACGGATTGGCCTGCTTTTTGAACACCTCCGCCTGAGGGGGTACAGGCCTACCAGGCCACAGAGGAAGATAATGCAACCACTCCTAGTGAGACTTGATAGACTAGGATCAGAAGGAAGGAGAGGAAGACCTCCCCTATCAGTGGACTTGGGGTGGGGCATGCATGGAGAAGGGGGAGGGAGGGTGAGACTGGCAGAGGAGGAGGGAGGGGTTTATGGGGGGATACAAAGTGAATAAACTGTAATTAATAAACATTAAAAATATCTGATATAAGAGCTATTATAATAATGCTATTAATATCATTAACTCTATGAAGTGTGACAACAATTGTTAACTATATAGTCTAGTAAAGGTTTTGGTGGCTCATTTGTCTTTCCATCTTAACAAATTGGTGTTCAAACTTGATGCTGCCTCTTTTTCCCCCTTACTTCTCAGTATCCTTGCAGAGAGGAAAAGAACACTCACCAACCACTTTGCCTTCCTCCCTGAACATACTTGCACATACCTGGTCACATAAAAGCATAGCTCTACTCATCCATCTTATCCAATCCCTACACATATTCTGGGTTTGAGAACGTACTTGTTTATGATCTGGAAGAAAGTAGAGACATCATCTGTGCCAATTTTCTCATTTTGTAAATGTGAATGCTGAGGCTGAGAGGGTGTCCACAGCACTACCAGGGCTACATTCTTGGCTGTCTGTACTAACACTATGTATGTGTTTCTCCACCATAAATTAAGATTTCAATGATGTGCAGTGACTTCTCAATTCATAATATGTCTTTCAATCTCTTTGTATGTGAAACATTGTGCTAAGCCCCCAGAAGTATTTCACAGGGGAAGGAAATAGAATCCTGACCTTGTGGGGAGTAAATTTGTACTTATGCAAATATTTTCAGTACAATCAGATTGTTAAGTATTTTATAGAGACACCAAATTATTTATGAATTCAGAATAGATTCGTTTGAAACAAATTATTAATTTTAGTACCTCTTCTGGGTTTCACTGAGAAGCTCTCATAATGTGTTGAAAGTGTAAAGATTATAAGAAAGTCTTAGCATTGACATTGTTCCTTCTGTACTTCTTTAGAGAAACCATAAAAATACCTGCAGTTCTTAATAATGCTATGTTTTGCCTCTCATTCAACCTGACAAAATAGAAAACAATATGCACTTTGGGTTAGGGTGACAGAAAAGAAAAATATGCATACACCCTGCAGAAAATTATGTTGGTATACTTTGTTTGGAGAAAATATGTAGAGATATGGAGAGATTGAAAAATGTTTATATCTTTTAACCAAAATATTTGACTAATAGAAATAATTCTTAAAGGAGTGCATGACTGTTTGTATAATATGTGTGTAAATGATGAGCATAGCAAGTACTTTTCATATTATTAAGTTGGGAAAAAGCAATGAACAAGGCAGTGTGTTCTATTAAAATCTTATTTTATGTCATTCATGAGACAAGTGTATGCTCATCTTTGTAGAGGCTTAATTTTGAAGCCAGGAACACATATCACATTAAAATACACATTCCATACTGGGGAAGTTAACTCAGTGGTAGAGCTCATGCTTACAGTGTACATGGTTTACAAAGATACATGGAAGAACATGCTCACAAATCAAAGTCTAAAACCATACAAATGATTTGACTTTGCTTGGAAAGGTGATAAAAAGTAGAACAGGAATAAAATAATCTTTCTCATATAATAGACAGCAAACATAAAAAAAGATTTTATCCAAATACTTCTTTCACTTTCACCAGCTTGATATTCAGTTGCATGCTTTCTTCTCTGTAATCCTTTTTTTAAATTTTTTTATTTTAATTTTTATTAATTACACTTAAACCTTCCCTCCTCCCCTCCCAGTCCCACCTTCCCTCCCCTGAGAATTCAATATTCTTTTTTTTTCTTTTTATTTTTTTTATAAGTTACATTTTATTAACTCTGTATCCCAGCCGTGTCCCGATCCCTCATTCTCTCCCAGTCCTTCCCTCCCTCCCTCATCTCCACCATGCCCCTTTCCAAGTCCACTGATAGGGGGGACCTCCTCCCCATTCATTTGATCCTGAGATGGCAGTAACAATGGCGGCTGTAATTCCAAGATCCCTTTTCTGTCTGAAGAGAGTCATAGCGTGAGGGGCATCAACGGGCACAGGCACCCAGCAAGGCATGCGAGTAACCAGGGCATACCTAAATTCACTAGCATTCCAGCATTGGGCAAAAAAGCAAGTATCATTACCACAATTACTTGGCTCCATCTAGCTAACAATGAATAAAAATGGGGGATATAGACAAACAGGTGTGGGCTTATAGGAAATATTATGAGAAGCCTTAACCCCCTCGTTGGAATATCCTGCATCAGTTCTAGAACTAGCAGTGGTGGTGTCCGAGGTCTGAGTAGGTTCAGGAGACCATTGCCCCCAGGGGCGAGAATTGCTCCATGTAAATTGACTAACTCCATGTTTCCCTCCACTTTTGAAAGTCATTTAAGGTTCTTAAATTATCTTTTCTTTTTTTTTTCTTTTTTTTAATTTTTCATCAATTACACTTTATTCATTCTGTATCCCCCCATAAGCCCCACCCTCCTCCCCTCCCGATCCCACCCTCCCGCTCCTTTCTGCATGCATGCCACTCCCCAAGTCCACTAATAGGGGAGGTTCTCCTCTCCTTTCTGATCTTAGTCCATCAGTTCACATCAAAAGTGGCTGCATTGTCCTCTACTATAGCCTGGTAAGGCTGCTCCCCCCCAGAGGGAGGTGATCAAAGAGCAGGCCAGTCAGATTATGTCAGAGGCAGTCCCTCTTCACATTACTATGTAACCCACTTGGAGACTGTGCTGCCATGGGCTACATCTGTGCAGGGGTTCTAGGTTATCTCCATGGTTGGAATATGAGTCTCTGGGAAGTTCCCTGTGTTCAAATTTTCTTGTTCTGTTGCTCTCTTTGTGGAGGCCCTGTCCTCTCCAGCTCTTCCTATTTCCCAATTCTTACATAAAATTCTGTTAACTCTGCCCAACAGTTGCCCATCAGGCTCAGCATCTGCTTTGATAGTCTGTAGGGCAGAGGCTTTCAGAGGCCCTCTGTGGTAGGTTCCTAGGTTGTTTCCTGTTTTCTTCTTTTTCTGATGTCCATCTTCTTTGCCTTTCAGGATGGGGATTGACCATTTTAGGTAGGGTCCTCTCTCTTGCTTAGTTTCTTTAGATGCACAGATTTTAGTGGGTTTGTCCTATGTTGTATGTCTATATGAGTGAGTATATACCGTGTGTGTCTTTTTGCTTCTGGGACAACTTACTCAGGATGATCCATATCGAATGGCAGAGAAGCACTTAAAGAAATGCTCAACCTCATTATCCATTAGAGAAATGCAAATCAAAACAACCCTGAGATTTCACCTTACACCCATCAGAATGGCCAAGATCAAAAACTCAAGTGACAACACATGCTGGAGAGGTTGTGGAGAAAGGGGAACCCTTCTCCACTGCTGGTGGGAACGTAAACTTGTACAACCACTCTGAAAATCAATCTGGCACTTTCTCAGACAACTAGGAATAGCGCTTCCTCAAGATCCAGCCATACCACTCCTGGGTATATATCCAAGAGAGGCTCAAGCACACAAAAAGGAAATTTGCTCAACCATGTTTTTAGCAGCTTTATTTGTAATAGCCAGAAGCTGGGAACAACCCAGATGCCCCTCACCTGAAGAATGGATGCAGAAATTGTGGTACATCTATACAATGGAATATTACTCAGCAATGAAAAATAAGGAAATCATGAAATTTGCAGGTAAATGGTGGGACCACACACATGTTTTAAGCTCATGATATTTGTAAGAAAAAAAAATAGATGGAGCTGGAGTTCATCATATTAAGTGAAATAAGCCAGACTAAAAAAACACAAGTATTGCATGTTTACTTCTTAATAGAATCTAAGATATAATGGGCACATTAAAGTAGAAGGGGAACTAGTAGGAAAACAGAAGTATACCTGGCTCAAGTGTATAAAAACAGAAAGTAGGCTTCAGTATAATGAAAGTAGAAAGCACGTGTTGAAGAAAACCTATCACTTTAAATAACTTACACTAATAAAAATATTTATCAGTTTTCAGATGAGCTGTACTAAGTGTGGTGCTGAAGATATTTCCAATGGAAAAATTATATTACTGTCTCTTAAGAAGCAAGACTATGATTTTTTGTTTGTTTGTGTGTTTGTTTTGAGTCATGGTTCCTCTGTGTAGCCTTGGCTGTCCTGGACTCACTTTGTAGAGCAGGACATCCCTGAAATTACAGTTATCTGCCTGCCTCTGCCTCCCTGAGTGCTGGGATTACAGGTGTGCATCACCACTTCCACAGCAGTAAGACTACTTTTTAATGATGATTGAAAATAGAAACTATAATTTCTGTATCCATTACTCGGTTAAGGGCCATCTGGGGTTTTTCCATATTCTGACTATTAGAAATAAAGCTACAATGAGCATAGTTGAGCATATGTCCTTGTTGTATGGTTGAGTATCTTTCAGTTATAAGCCTAGGAGTGGTATGACTGGATCTTGAGGTAGCACCATTCCTAATTTTTTGAGAAAGGGCCAGATTGATTTCCAAACCCTTTGTACAGGTTTATATTCCCACCAGCAATGGAGAAGGTTTCCCCTTCTTCCACATCCTCTCCAGCATGTGTTGTCACTTGGGTTTTTGATCTTAGCCATTTTGATGGGTGTAAGTGAAATCTCAGGGTCATTTTGATTTGCAATTCACTGATGACTAAGGACATTGAGAATTTCTTTTTAAATTTATTTTAAGTTTATTATTTATAACAGTTTATTTAAGTGAATAATCTTTGTATCCCAGCTATGACCCCCTCCCTCTTCTCCTCCTAACCCCACCCTCTCTTCCTCTTCTCCCCTTAGGTCCCTCCCCTAGTTCACTCATAGGGGAGGTCCTCCTCCCCTTCTATCTGACCCTAGCATATAAGGTCTCATCAGGACTGGCAGCATTCTCTTCCTCTGTGGCCTGGCAAGGCTGCACCAGGGGAGTTGGTCAGAGAGCCTGCTACTGAGTTCATGCCAGAAACATTCTCTGTTCTCCTTACTAGGGAACCCACTTGTAGAATGAGTCTATGGGCTACATCTGAGCAGGGGTTTAAGGCTCTCTCCATGTATGGTCCTTGGTTGGTGTATCAGTCTGTACAGGGCTGCAAGGCCCAGTTTTTTTGACTCTGTTGGTCTCCTTTGCGAGCTTCTGTCCCCTCCAGATCTTTTTATCTCCCCCTTCTTTCATAAAATTCCATGCACTCTGTCCATCTTTGGCTATGAGTCTCAGCATCTGCTTCGATATCTTGAACAGTACAGTCTTTCAGAGGCCCTCTGTGGAAGGATCCTGTCTTGTTTCTTGTCTTCTTCTGATTCCTATGTCTATTTATGTTTGCTCTTCTGAATGAGGGTTGAACATCTTCCCTAGGATCTTCCTTGTTGTTTAGCTTCTTTAGGACTATAAGTTTTAGTATGTTTATCTTACATGATATGTCTAATAACCACTTTTAAGTGAGTATATACCATGTGTGTCTTTCTGCTTCAGGGATACCTCACTCAGAATGATTTTTTTCTAGTTCCCACCATTTGCCTTCAAATTTCATATCTTTGTTTTTAATAGCTGAGTAATATTCCATTGTGTAAATGTACCACAATTTCTGTATCCATTTCTTTGTTGAGGGGCATCTAGGTTTTTTCCAGCTTCTGGCTATTACAAGTCAAGCTCTTACAAACATGGCTGAGCAAATGTCCTTGTTGTGTACTTGAATATCTTTTGGATATATGCCTAGGAGTTGTAGCTGGTTTTTGAGGCAGTGCTATTCCTAATTTTCTAAGAAAGCGCAAGTTTGATTTCCAAAGTGGTTATACAAGTTTACATTCCCACCAGCAATGGAGGAGGGCTCCCTTTTCTCCACATCCTCTCCAGCATCTGTTGTCACTTGAGTTTTAATCTCAGCCATTCTGATGGGTGCAAGGTGAAATCTCAGGGTCGTTTTCCATTGAGCATTTCTTTAAGTGTTTCACTGCCATTTGATATTCTTCTATTGAGATTTCTGTGATTAGCTCTGTACCCCATTTTAATTGAGTTTCTTACTTTGTTGGTACTTAACTTCTGCAGCTCAGTCTCCATGTGGGTTCTCTAGTAAGGAGAGCAGGGGCTGTTTCTGATATTGACTCCTTGGCCTGCTCTTTTAACAGCTCTCCCTGTGTGTGGGGGCATCAACCTTGCCAGGCTACAGAGGAAAACAATGCAGCCAATCCTGCTGATACCTTTGAGGCTAGCTAGGGTCATATAGTAGGGGAGGAGGACTGTGAACTAGGGGAGGAGCATGGGGGAAGAACAGAGAAAGAGGGTGGGACTAGGAAGAGATTATTGAGGGGACTACAGCTGGGATACAAAGTCAATAATTTGTAATAAACAATAATAAAAAAAACAGAAACTACCTTTCAAAACTAAGCCTATAGATTAGACCCCTTGAAAACTGAAAAAAATATATGCTGGCTGGACTGATTATTCATCTGTCTTATAGCATCAATTCTTTTCTGTGCAGAAGAAAGCCTTTTTGTTTGATGCAATCTTGCTAAAACAGAAAAATTAGAGAATTTCATACATAAGTACTACATTTTTATCATTTCACCCCTTCTCTTCCTTCCCACTCTTCTTACACCCTTTACCTCAAATAACCTCTTTTCTTAATAACCTCTTTTCTTATGATTATTGTTACACACACACACACACACACACACACACACACACACACACACCACATTGATGGATTCACTTTTGTTAATTCAACCTTGATTCCATTTAATTTTGCTCTTATGCACATGTATTTAGGGCTGACCACTTGGTGTTGAAAAACTTCCTGTTGTTGTTTATGAGACAGGATTTTCTGTGTAGATTTGGCTGTCTTGAACTCATTTTGTAGATCAGCCTGGCCTCAAACTCACAGAAATCTGCCTGCTTCTGTCTCCCTGATTGCTGGAATTAAAGTCTTAAAGGCATGCTCAACCACACTTGGCTGAATAACCTATCCTAAATAAGTCATATATTCTTTTGAATGTGTGAAATGTGGTAATGACAATTAACAAATTTCTTTTTTTGGCAGTGAAACATTTTTCAGTTAATTTACTTTATATCTTAAGGGTGCGCATTCCCTCCTTTCATCCCAGTCCCCTCATTTTCCTTCCTTCCCCCTCCTCTTACCCTCAGAAAAGGAGAGCCTTCCTCTACCCCTCCCCATTTCAACGCTCTCCAGCACAAGTCACATCAGAACATCCCCTGAGGCCAGGCAAGACAGCCCTGCCAGGGGAAGTGATCCAAAAGCAGGCAATAGACTCCATGGTAGAACCACCCTCCTCTACTCCTCAGGTGCTACATATGAAGGCCAAGCCTCCCATTGGCCACAAATGTGCAGGAGTTTTAGGTCCAGGCCGTGCATACTCCTTAGTTGAAGTCTCAGTCTCTGTAAGCCCCCATGGGACTGGGTTAGTTTTTTCTGTTGGTCTTCTTGTGGGATTCCTGTCCCTTTCAGCTCCTTTCATCTTTCCCTCGACACTTCCACAGGACTCCCTGAGCTCTGCACATGCTTGGCTTCAAGTCCCAGCATTTGTCTCCATCTGCTGCTGGCTGGAGCCTCCCAGAGGCTCATCATTATTAGTGTCATGGGCTCTTTGTCTGCTGTAGGGTGGATCTCAGGTTGGTCAATTTTTGTTTGGACTTTCCCTGAATCCTTGTTCCCTCTTTATCCCTACACTACTCGTGGGCAGGGTAATTTTTAGATCAAAGGTTTTGTTAGTGGATTGTTTTAACCCTCCTTCCTATAGGTCTGCCTGGCTAGGTGGTTGGCCACTTCAGTCCTCATGTCCCTAACTGATAGGACTCTCAGCTAGAGTCACACCCATATCCTCCCAGGAGCCTACTCTGTCGAAGGCCTCCAACTTGACAAAGAGATATCCTCCCTCAGTTTCTCTTTTTGCCCCCAGCCCTTTCACCTCTCACCTCTGTTCTCCCCACATTTGATCCCCACCCTGGTTCCCCTCCCGACTCCATCTCCTGTTCAGTTCCCTCTCTGCCTCCACTTCTTTTGCCTATTCTATTCCTCTTTCTGGGGTGACCTTCCAGCACCCTCTCTTGGTTCCTACTTGTTACTTAGCTTCTTTGGGTATATGGATTGTAGTATAGTTATCCTGTACTGTGGGTCTGATATCCACTTATAAGTGAATACATACTGTGTGCATTTTTCTGGCTCTGGCTAATCACATTTAGGATTATCTTTCCTAGTTCCATCCATTTTGCCTTCAAATTTCATGATTTCTTTGTTTCAAATAGCTGAGTAATATTCCATTGTCTACCACAATTTCTGTATCAATTTCTTTGTTTGAGGGACATCTAGGTTGTTTCCAGTTTCTGGCTGTTACGAATAAAGCCGTTATGAACATGGTTGAACAAATGTCTTTGTTGAATGGTGAAGTATCTTTTGGGTATATGCCCAGGATACGAGTTATGAAGTAGAACTAGTCCCAGTTTTCTGAGTAAGCACCAGATTGATTTCCAGAGAGGTTATAAATGTTTGTACTTCTACCAGCATTGGAGAAGTGTTCCCCTTTCTTCACATCCTTCCAGCATGTGTTGTCACTTGGGATTTTGAACTTAGGCATTCTGACCAGTGGAAGATGGAATCTTAGAGTTGTTTTGATTTGCATTTCTCTGATGGCTAAGGATATTGAACAATTCTTTAAGTGTTTCTCAGCCATTCAAGATTCCTCTCTTCTGAAATGTCTGTTTACCTCTCTACCCAATTTCAATTGGATTATTTAATTTGTTGATGTTTAAATTCTTAAGTTCTTTGTATATTTTAGATATTACCCTTCTGTTTAATGTCAGGTTGGTGAAGATCATTTCTTAATCTGTAGGATGCCATTTTGTTATATTGGCAGTGTTCTTTGACTTACAGAAGCTTCTCAGTTTCATGCAATCTCATTTATTAATTGTTGATCTCAGAGCCTGTGCTGTTGGTGTTCTATTCTGGTAGCAGTCTCCTATGCCAATAAGTTCTAGAATTTTTCCCACTTTGTCGTCTAATTGATTTAGAATCTCTGGTTTTATGTCAAGGTGTTTGATACACTAGGACTTGAGTTTTGTGCATGGTGATAAATATGGGTTTATTTGGATTTTTCTTCATACAGACAATCAGTTAGACCAGTACCATTTCTTGAAGATGCTTTTTCTTTTCAATTGTACTGTTTTGGATTCTTTGTCGAAAATCAAATGCTCATAAGAGTGTGATCTTATTTCTGGGTCTTCAGTTTGGTTCCCTTGATCAACCTGTCTGTTTCTATGCCAATACCATGCAGTTTTTATTACTATTGCTTTAAATCAGGATGTTGATACTGAAAGATATTCTTATATTAAACAGAATTATTTTGGCTATCCTGGGTCTTTTATTTATTCATATGAAGCTAATGGTAGCTATTTCTAGGTCTGTAAAGAATTGTGTTGGTATTTTGATGGGAACTGCATTGAATATGCAGAACGCTTTTGGCAAGATGACCATTTTTTACTATGTTAATCTTATCCATCCACAAGCATGGGAGATCTTTCCATCTTCTGTTATCTTCTTCAATTGCGTTCTTCAAAGACTTGAAGTTCTTGTCATACAAGCCTTTCATTTGCTTGGTTGGAGTTACACCAAGATATTTTATATTATTTGTGGCTATTGTGAAAGGTGTTGTTTCCCTAATTTCTTTCTCAGCCCTTTTGTCACTTGTACAAAAGAGGTCTACTGACTTTTTTGAGTTAATTTTGTATCCAGACACTTTGCTGTAGGTGTTTATCAGCCATAGGAGTTCTCTGGTAGAATCTTGGGGGTCACTCATGTGTACTATCATATCGTCTATGAATAGGGATACTTTGACTTTTTCTCTTCTAATTTCTATCCCCTTGGTCTTCTTTACTTGCCATATTGCTCTAGCTAAAACTTCAAGTATTATATTGATGAGATATGAAGGGAGTGAGCAACCTTGTATTTTCCCTAATTTTAGAGGGAAAACTTTAAGTTTCTCTCCATTTAACTAGATGTTGACTATTGGCTTGCTGTATATTTCCCTTATTGTGGTTTGGTATATGCTTTGTATCCCTGCTATCTCCAATACTTTATACGTGAAAGGAAGTTGAATTCTGTCAAAGGTCTTTTCGGCATCTAATGGAACAATCATGTGTTTTTTTCTTTCAGTTTGTTTATATGGTAGATTACATTGATGAATTTTCATATGTTGAACCATTTCTGTATTCCTATGATGAAGCCTACTTGATCATGTTAATGACATTTTTTATTATGTTCCTGGATTTGGTTTGCAAATATTTTATTATTTTCTCATCAATGTTCACAAGGGAGATTGTTCTAACTTCTCTTTCTTTTTTTTTTTTTTTTTTGGAGTGTTTATATTTTATTTTATTTTTTATTTTTATTTATTTATTTATTTATTTTTCAATGCAGTTTATTCAGGAACCTTGAACAATCCTCGGACCCTGGGGAAAGCCAGCCCACAGCTTAAATAGCCTCTGGGTAGCCAACCCAGGCGTGCCACGTGGGCAATGCAGATAGGTCCACATACATGGAAGCAAGCCAGATCCTCAGCCTTAGCCAAATGTGGAATTGTTCGTGACAGAGAGCACTCACCATCGGGAAGGTGGAAGGCGGAAACCAGCTCCATCTTTAAGGCATAGCATTCCGCAGCTCTCTACAGTTCCCCCTTTTTGTTTTAGACGCATCAGGCAAGAGTAGAGGTCTGATCTCTGATATTAGAAATAAATTGGGACTTTGTACTGATGTTCATTTAGGTGTCATCCACCCAAAGAGCATCAGACCCGTCCGATACCTTTTTCTCAGAGGCGGGACCTGGGGCATTCTCCCCAAGCATGGTTGGATACCATAAAAAGCTAAAATGATACGCTCAGGATGCGAGGCTAAGCACTGCACTCAGGGTCAGCAGCTTTCGACCCAGAGAAGAGCATGTCTCATTGCATGCGGGTTGATGCCCCAGGTCTAACTTCTCTTTCTTTGTGTGGTTTAGGTATCCGAGTGACTGTGGCTTCATAGAATGAGTTTGACAATGTTTCTTCTGTTTCTGTTTTGTGGACTAGTTTGAGGAGTATTCGCATTAGTTCTTCTTTGAAAGTCTGGTAGAATTCTGTGCTAAAACCATCTGGCCCAGGGCACTTTTTGTTTGGGAGTCTTTTGATGACTGCTTCTATTTCCTTGGGTGTTATATGTTTATTTAAATTGTTAACCTGATCTTGATTTAACTTTACCAAAGTTAAATCAAGAAAATCATGCTTTTCATTTAGATTTTCCAATTTTGAGGCATTTAGGTTTTTGAAGTATGATTTAATGATTCTTTCGATTTCCTCAGTGTCTTTTGTTATATACCCATTTTTATTTCTGATTATATTAGTTTTGATGATCTCCCTCTCTTTTAGTTAGTTTTGCTAGTGGTTTGTTTATCTAGTTGATTTTTCTAAAAAAAAAAAGTTCTTGCTTTTGTTGATTCTCTGTATTCTTCTCTTTGTTCCTAGGTTATTGATTTTAGTTTGCATTTGATAATTTCCTGCCATTGATTCCTCTTGGGTGTGTTTGCTTCCTTTTTTTTCTAGCATTTACAGGTGAGCTGTTGAGTTGCTAGTATGAGCTCTCTCCACTTTCTTTATGAAGGCACTTAGCACTGTGAACTTTCCTCTTAGCACTACTTTCATTGTGTCCCATAAGTTTGAGTATGTTGTGCCTTCATTTTCATTGAATTCTAGAAAGTTTTAAATTTCCTCCCTGACACAATGGTCATTAAGAAGAGAGTTGTTCAGTTTCCAAGAGTTTGTAAGCATTTTTTAAAAATTTCTGTTGTTTTTGAAGTGTAACTTTAATCCATGGTCATCTGATGGAATACAAGGCATTGTTTCAATTTTCTTGTAATTGTTGAGGCTTGCTTTGTGTCTGAGAAATGTGGTCAATTTTGGAGAACCTTCCATGAAGTGCTAAGAAGAAGGTATATTCTTTTGTGTTTAGATGGAATGTTGTGTGGATATCTGTTAGTTCCAATTGACTTATAATGCCAGTTTCTTTTGTTATTTCTGTTTAGTTTCCATCTTAACGATCTGTCCATTGGCAAGAGATGTTTGTTGAAGTCTCCTACTATTAATGTATGAGGTTTGATGTGTGATTTAACCTTTAGTAATGTTTCTTTAACAAATGTGGGTGGGCTTGCATTTGGGGCATACATGTTCAGAATTGCGATGTCATCTTGGTCACTTTTTCCTTTGATGAGAATGAAGTGCTCTTCCCCATCTGTTTTAATTAATTTTGGTTGAAAGTTTATTTTATGAGATATTGGAATAGCTACCCAAGCTTATTTCTTGTGTCTCTTTGCTTGGAAAACCTTTTTCAAGCCCTTTATTCTGAGGTAATGTTTATCATTATTGCTGAGGTATGTTTCTTGTATGCAACAGAATGATGGGTCCTGCTTACTCATCCATTCTGTTAGCCTGTGTCTTTTTATTGGGGAATTGAGCCCACTAATGTTGAGGGATATTAATGACCAGTTGCTGTTACTTCTTGTTATTTAATGTTGTTTTTGGTAGACAGTGTGTGCTTACTTTCTTTTGGTTTTGTGGCTGTGTGGTTACTTGTTTCTTGTGATTTCCTGGGTATAGTGAGCTTCCTTGGGTTGGAGTTTTTCTTCTAGTAACTTTTGTAGGGCTGGATTTGAGCTAGGTACTGTTTAAAGTTGGTTTTGTCATGGGATATATTGTTTTCTCCATTTTATGGTGATTGAAAGTTTTGCTGTGTATAGTAATCTGGGTTAACATCTGTGCTCTTTTAGTGTATGCATGACATCTGTCCAGACCCTTCTGGCTTCCATAGTCTCTTTGAGAAGTCAGGTGTAATTCTGATAGAGGTGCCTTTATATGTGACTTGGCCTTTTCCCGTGCTTTTAATATTCTTTCTTTGTTCTGTCTATTTAGTGTTTTGATTATTATGCGACTTTAGGATTTTCTTTTCTGGTCCAATATGTTTGGTGTTCTGTAGGATTCTTGTATGTTAATAAGCATTTCTTTTTTTAGGTTGGGATAGTTTTCTTATAAGATTTCTTTGAAAATGCTTTCTGGGCTTTGGAGTTTGGAGTATTATTCTTCTTATATTCTTATTATTGTTAGGCTTTGTCTTTTCATATTGTCCTAGATTTCTTAGAACTTTTAGATTTAACATTTTCTTTGACTGATGTATCCATTTCTTCAATGGTATTTTCTACACCTGAGATTCTCTCTTCCATCTCTTGCATTCTGTTATTGATGCTTGTGTCTGTAGTTCCTGTTCTCTTCCCTACATCTTCCATCTTCAGAATTACCTTGTGTTGTGTTTTTAGATCCTGGACAGTTTTATTAATTTCCTTTTCCCATTTAGTTGTATTTTCTTGTTTTTCTTTATGGGATTTACTTAGTTCCTTCATATATTTGATTGTATTTTCCTGTGTTTCTTTAAGGGATTTGTTCAGTTCTTTCACCTGTTTGGTTGTATTTTCCTGCAGTTCTTTAAGATATCTATTTTCCTCTTTTAAGGTCTCTAACATTTTAATAATCTCAGATTTAAGTTCATTTTTTTTTTTGTGATTCTGGTGTGAAATTATCCTTAGTACTTGCTGTGGTAATATAGCTGGTTTTTGATGGCCCTGAGTTTTGCTGCTGGTGTTCTTTAGCTGACCTCTAACCATTTGGTTGACTCTGTTATTAGCAGGCCTCGTGGTCTCTGATGTAATAGGTCTTTGAATTTGTAGGTAGAGCTTGTGGTCTCAGATGGCCTCAGTCCTCTGGTTTTCCTGCTGCTCCTTGATCTGTGCTGGTCTCCTGTCCCTCAGATTGGGGTGGGTCTCTGGGAATGGTGCAGGCCTGGGAAAAGGGGTGTGGAGCTTGCAGGGAAACTACAGAAGGCCCTGGGAGGACCAGGCCACTGTTGCTAGCAGGCTGTGGCAGGACAGTAGATGGGGGGTAGGGTGGAGCTCTTACCTGTTGCTCCCTGATCTGGGCTGGTCATAGGGGCAGCA
Organism: Meriones unguiculatus; assembly: GCF_030254825.1. Taxonomy (NCBI): domain Eukaryota; kingdom Metazoa; phylum Chordata; class Mammalia; order Rodentia; family Muridae; genus Meriones; species Meriones unguiculatus. The sequence goes on along the minus strand of NC_083369.1, from coordinate 101,552,846 downwards.
TATCAGGGTGGGTCCCATGTTGGTATAATGTTCTTGTGAAATGTATACAATTTACCCTTGTTCATTCAAATGCTGATTTCTCTATCCACTATCTGTTTTTTTTTCTTTTTTTTTTCTTTTATTATTTTTATCAGTTACATTTTATTAACTCTGTATCCCAGCCGTGTCCCGATCCCTCATTCCCTCCCAGTCCCTCCCTCCCTCCCTCCCTCATCTCCACCGTGCCCCTTTCCAAGTCCACTGATGGGGGGGACCTCCTCCCCATTCATCTGATCCTGTTTTATCAGGTATCTTCAGGACTGGCTGCAAAGCCCTCCTCTGTGGCCTAACAGGATTGCTCCTCCCTTCGGGGGTGGGGAGACCAAAGAGCCAGTCATCGAGTTCCTGTTAGAAATAGTCCCTGTTCCCCTCACTTTGGGAAACCAATTGGTTACTGAGCTACCACAGGCTACATCTGAGTGGAGGTTCTAGGTTATATCCATACATGGTTCTTGGTTGAATGTCAGTCTCAGAAAAGACCCTGTGCCCAGATATATTTGGTCCTTGTGGAGCTCCTATCCTTTCCCCATCAGACTAACTCCCCTTCTTTCTTATGATTCCCTGTACTCTGCCAAAGGTTTGGTCATGAGTCTTTGCTTTGAAAACACTGCTAGTTAGAGTCTTTCAGATGCGCTCAGTAGACTCCTGTCATACGTTCAATGCACATCCCATCTGTCTTTCTAAACGAGGATTGATCATCTTACCCCATGTCCGCTCAATTGATTATCTTTTTTAGGTGTATAGATTTCATTGTGTTTACAATATCTTATAGGTCTATATAAGTGAGTATATCCCATGTTTGTCTTTCTCCTTCTGGGATATTTCACTCAGAATGATCTTTTCTAGATCCCACCATTTGCCTGCAAATTTCATGATTTCCTCCTTTTTGATTGCTGAGTAGTATTCCATTGTATAAAAATACCACAATTTCTGTACCCATTCCACCGTTCATGGACATCTGGGTTGTTTCCAGGTTCTGGCTATTACAAATAGAGCTGCTATAAACATGGTTGAGCAAGTGTCCTTTTTGTGTACTTGAACAAACTTTGGGTATATACCTAGCAGTGGTATAGCTGGGTCTGGAGGAAGCACTATTCCTATTTGTCTTAGAAAGCGCCAGATAGCTTTCCAGAGTGGTTGTATCAGTTTACATTCCCACCAGCAGTGGAGCAGGGTTTCCCTTTCTCCACAACCTCTCCAGCATGTGTTATCGCTTGAGTTTTTCATCTTGGCCATTCTGATGGGTGTAAGGTGATATCTCAGGGTTGTTTTGATTTGCATTTCCCTGATGGCTAATGAGGATGAGCATTTCTTTAAGTGTTTTTCTGCCATTCGATATTCCTCTGTTGAGAATTCTCTGTTTAGCTCTGTTCCCCATTTTTTAATTGGATTACTTGGATTGCTGCTTTTCAGCTTCTTTAGTTCTTTGTATATACTGGATATTAGTCCTCTGTCAGATAAAGGGTTAGTGAAGATTCTTTCCCAATCTGTAGGCAGTCGTTTTGTTTTGATGACAGTATCCTTTGCTTTACAGAAACTTTTCAGTTTCATGAGGTCCCATTTATTGATTGTCGCTCTTAGAGCCTGTGCTGTTGGTGTTCTGTTCAGGAAGTTGTCTCCTATGCCAATGAGTTCTAGGCTGTTCCCCACTTTTTTTTCCAATTGATTTAGGGTATCTGGTTTTATGTTGAGGTCCTTGATCCACTTTGACTTTAGTTTTGTGCAAGGTGATAAATATGGATCTATTTTCATTTTTCTGCATGTAGACATCCAGTTGGTCCAGCACCATTTGTTGAAGATGCTGTCTTTTTTCCATTGAATGGAATTGGCTTCTTTGTCGAATATCGAGTATTCATAGGTGTGTGGATTTATTTCTGGGTCTTCTATGCGGTTCCATTGATCCTCCTTTCTGTTTCTATGCCAGTACCATGCAGTTTTTATTACTGTTGCCCTGTAGTACAGCTTGAGATCAGGGATGGAGATACCTCCAGATGATCTGTTGTTGTACAGGATCGTTTTGGAGATTCTGGGTTTTTTGTTTCTCCATATGAAGCTGAGAATCTTTTTTTCAAGGTCTGTAAAGAATTGAGTTGGTATTTTGATGGGAATTGCATTGAATCTGTAGATTGCTTTTGGCAGTATGGCCATTTTCACAATGTTAATCCTACCAATCCATGAGCACGGGAGATCTTTCCATCTTCTGATATCTTCTTCAATTTCTTTCTTCAGAGACTTGAAGTTTTTCTCAAACAGGTCTTTCACTTGCTTGGTTAGGGTCACACCAAGGTACTTTATGTTATTAGTGGCTATTGTGAAGGGTGTTGTTTCCCTAATTTCTTCCTCGCCTTTTCCATGATTTCAGTGGGATTGATTTAAGTTTCTCTCCATTGAGTTTGATGTTAGCTATAGGCTTGCTATATATTGCCTTTACTATGTTTAGGTATGTGCCTTGTATCCCTGATCTCTCCAAGACTTTAAACATGAATGGATGTTGGACTTTGTCAAATGCTTTTTCGGCGTCTAAGGAGATGATCATGTGGTTTTTCTCCTTCAGTTTGTTTATGTAGTGGATTACATTGATGGATTTCCGTATGTTGAACCACCCTTGCATGCCTGGGATGAAGCCTACTTGGTCATGGTGGATGATATCTTTGATGTGTTCTTGGATTCGGTTTGCAAGTATTTTATTGAGTATTTTTGCGTCAATGTTCATAAGAGAGATAGGCCTAAAGTTCTCTTTTTTTGTTGGGTCTTTGTGTGGTTTAGGTATTAAGGTGACTGTGGCTTCATAGAATGAGTTTGGTAGTGTTCCTTCTGTTTCTATTTTGTGGAATAGCTTGAGGAGAATTGGAGTTAGCACTTCTTTGAAGGTCTTGTAGAATTCTGCGCTGAAGCCATCTGGTCCAGGGCTTTTTTTGGAGGGGAGACTGTTAATGACTGCTTCGATTTCCTTGGGAGATATAGGGCTATTCAGTCTTTCTACCTGATCTTGACTTAGTTTTGGTAGATGGAATCTTTCAAGAAAATTATCCATTTCATTTAGATTCTCAAATTTTGTGGCATATAGGCTTTTGTAGTATGACCTAATAATTGTTTGGATTTCCTCAATGCCTGTGGTTATGTCCCCATTTTCATTTCTGATTTTGCTGATCTGGATAGTTTCTCTCTGCTTTTTAGTTAGTTTGGCTAAGGGTTTGTCTATCTTGTTGATTTTCTCAAAGAACCAGCTTTTTGTTTCATTGATTCTTTGGATAGTTTTATTTGTTTCTAGTTGATTGATTTCAGCCCTTAGTTTGATTATTTCCAGCCGTCTGCTCCTTTTGGGTGTATCTGCTTCTTTTTGTTCTAGGGTTTTCAGTTGGGCCATTAAGTTGTTTGTATGTGATGTTACGAATTTCTTCTTGCAGGCACTTAGTGCTATAAATTTTCCTCTGAGCACTGCTTTCAGTGTGTCCCATAAATTTGGGTATGTTGTGCCTTCCTTTTCATTGAATTCTAGGAAGTCTTTAATTTCTTTCTTTATTTCTTCCTTAACCCAGCTGTCATTGAGTAGTAAGTTGTTTAGTTTCCATGTGCGTGTCGGCTTTTTGTTGTTTCTGTTGTTGTTGAGATCGAGCTTTAGTCCATGGTGGTCAGATAGTATACAAGGGATTATTTCAATCCTTTTGTATCTGTTGAGGCTTGCTTTGTGGCCCACTATATGGTCTATTTTGGAAAAGGTTCCATGGGGTGCTGAAAAGAAGGTGTACTCTTTTGAGTTTGGGTGAAATGATCTGTAGACGTCTATTAGGTCCATTTGATTTAGGGATTCTGTGAGTGCTTTTATTTCCCTATTTGGTGTCTGTCTAGTTGATCTGTCCCTTGGTGAGAGTGGAGTGTTGAAGTCTCCCACTATTAAGGTATTAGGATCAATGTATGATTTAAGCTTTAATAATGTTTCATTTACGAATGTCGGTGCTCTTGTATTTGGGGCATAGATATTCAAGATTGTGATGTCCTCTTGGTGGATTTTTCCTTTGATGAGAATATAGTGGCCCTCCTTATCTTTTTTCATTAACTTGGGTTGAAAGTCTATTTTATTAGATATTAGGATGGCTACTCCAGCTTGTTTTCTGGAACCGTTTGCTTGAAAAACAGTTTTCCAGCCCTTTACTCTGAGGTAGTGTTTGTCTTTGTTGCATAGGTGTGTTTCTTGGATGCAACAGAATGTTGGATCCTGTTTCCTTAACCATTCTGTTAGCCTGTGTCTTTTTATTGGTGAGTTGAGTCCATTGATATTGATAGATAATAGTGACCAATGCATGTTAGTTCCTTTTGTAATGGAGTCGATGATCTAACCCTGATTCATTGCTTGTTTTCTTTTCATTTTTGTTGGGATATTATCTGTATGCCCTGTTTTCTTGGGTGAATTTGTTTTCATTGGATTGGAGTTTTCCTTCTAGTATCTTCTGTAGGGATGGTTTGCTGTGTAGATATTGTATAAATTTAGTTTTGTCATGGAATATTTTGTTTTCTCCATCTATGTTGATTGAAAGCTTTGCAGGGTATAGTAGTCTGGGTTGACATTTGTGATCTCTTAGAGTCTCCATGATACTTGCCCAGGCCCTTCTGGCTTTCATAGTTTCTGATGAGAAGTCCGGCGTGATTCTGATAGGTCTACCTTCATATGTTACTTGGCCTTTTTCCCTTGCTGCTTTTAATATCTTTTCTTTGTTCTGTAGATTTAGTGTTTTGACTATGATGTGACGTGATGTGTTTCTTTTCTGGTCTAGTCTATTTGGAGTTCTGTAGGCCTCTTGTATATTTATGGACATCTCTTTCTTTAAGTTGGGAAAATTTTCTTCTATGATTTTCTTGAAAATATTTTCTGGACCTTGGAGTCTGGAGTCTTCTTTTTCGTGAATTCCTATTATTCTTAGATTTTGTCTTTTCATAGCATCCTTGATTTCTTGGATATTTTGTGATTGGAACTTTTCTGATTTTACTTTTTCTTTGAGAGAAGTATCCATTTCTGCAAGTGTGTCTTCAGCTCCAGAGATTCTCTCTTCCATCTCTTGTATTCTGTTGGTGATGCTTACTTTTGTGGTTCCTGATCTTTTCTCCAAGTTCTCCAGCTCAAGGGTTTTCTCATTTTGTGTTTTCTTTATTGATTCTAATTCTGTTTTCATGCCTTGCAGCATTTCTTTCATGTGTTTGAATTTGGATTCCTGTCTCTCTACGATGGCCTCTATTTCTTTTTTCATTTCCTTCTTATATGCCACTAATTTTTCCTCTACTTGTGTATCTATTTGTTTGGCTATGTTTGCCTGTGTTTCTTTAAGGATATTGTCTATTTCTTCTTTCTTTGCCTCCAATTGACTGGCCATCTCTTTGAAAGACTTGTTCATTTCCTCCTTATGAGCCTCAAATAATTGGGCAAGCATGGCTTTAAAATCATTTTCCTGTGCTTCTGCTGAATTGGTGTATCCATCGATTTTGGGGTTTGCTGGTGAAGTCATGATGTCCTGATTTATGTTGGAAGTGTTCTTTCGCCTACCTCTGGCCATTGGCTTATCTGAAACCTTCCCTGTTTGTTTTTGGATTCTGCAGATCAGACTGGTGCTGTCTCTCTCTGGTGTCTGGAGAGTTCTTCAGGAAGCTGAGCACTCTCAGCGTGTGCTGAGGACTAGCTGTACCTGTGGGAGGAAAGTACGCAGGCGCAAACGGGGCAAATGCAAGCGTGTGTGTGTGAGCGCGCGCGCGCGTGTGTGTCTGTGTGTGTAAGTGTGCGTGGATGAGTTTCTCGAGGGACAGAGTGATGGCTAATGTTGAACCCTTGAGTGTGTGGGAGGGGCTCTGTACTGTATATGTCGCAGGCGCTAATGATGATCGCAGCGCAATTTCTGGTATTAACTGTCTTAGCTCCTCAATCAGGCCCACAGGGCAGGAACTTCAATGTCCCTAGTGCCCCTCTGTTTCCCAAAGTGGGTATGTGGGTGGGAGGGGGGTTCGATGCCTGGCTTCTGATTTAGAAGGACCCAGGATCTGGGGAACTGCAGATTCTCAAGGGTGCACTCACTTACAGGCAGGTCTCTTGGCCGAGATCGTGGTATCCGGGGCTCTCTGCTCTCTGGTTTGGCCCTGCTTCTTTGATGTGTCCCGCCAGTTCTGTGCTGCTGTCACTGCCAGGTTCTGAGGTCTTGCTGCAGCTGGAGATTTCAGGGTGGTCACTTCAGCAGGGATGGGGTAATCAGGCTCTCTGTTCTCTGGTTTGGCCCTGGTTAGTCTTAAACTGGAGGGCTGTGGTGCCCCGCCAGTTCAGTACTGCTCCGCTGCCACGTCCTGCTGTAACTGGAGACTGGCTTGCTAGTCCCAATGCTTTCTGGGAAGTCCTGGGATCTCTTCGTTGTGCTCTCCAAGCTTGGGAGGCCCAGTGCCTGGTGTGTCCAGGTTGTATGACGTTTCTGCCTGGTTTCGGTGAGTATATAGCGTATTCTCTGTCACTGTGGGATTGGGCGGGTCGTACGTCAGTGATGGCGATCCTGCGGAGCTAGTATGGTGTCTAGCAGATTCGCACCCTGGGAGGATGGTGCAGCCGCTGCGCGAATCTGGGACTCCGGGGTACGTACTGCTGGCTTTTGTCTGCCGCTAAAGTGGTTGGGGCTCCGTCTCAGCGGTTGTATACCCCAGGCAGTTAGGTCTGCGCTGAGAAAGATGAGTCCACTGTGCGGCTGTGCCGAGGAGGAAGGAGGTCTGGGGGAAGGGAGTGCAGCAAGAACAAAGGATCTTTTCTCTCCCTCCCCAAGCAAGTCTCCGGGTGACCGGAGGCCAAAGTTTTCACCTCCTGCGATGTTCTCTGGTGTTCAGAAAGCCTCGCTGTGGTTTTCCTGGGTTGGGGGTCCTTCCATTCTCCAACTCAGAAGATCAGGTATCCCACTGCTCAGAAACTGTGTGTGCTAGTCGCCATCTTGGCTCCGCCCCCCGCACTATCTGTTTTCAATCAGGACATTGCATTGTAATGTTTATTCTAAGCATCTCCTGTCTCAAGTTTGTGTAAACATACCACTATTTGTTCTCTGTATTGTCAATAAAACAACTAGCCACAATGTTGAGCAATGGAGAGTATGGGGGGGCATCCTGGTTTGGAGGAAAGGAGAAGGAAGTGAGTGGGAGGAGAGGAGAGCAGAGCAGAGATCAGCAGGAGAGGTCTTGGAACCATGAGGAGAGATCAATCAGACCTAAGATATGACTAAAACCAAGTATAATGTTGGAAAATCGGAATGGGAGAAAGCTAGGCAGGCTTGGAGGTTTAGGATGGAGTAACTCTTGCCCAGCATTGTGCTCTAGGCTAATTAAGTAAATCCTAGTCTCTGTGTGGTAATTTTGGTATACAGCTGGTTTAGGAATAACTGCGGTTTAACTAAAAGATAAATAAATAATAAATAATAATGATCAACAACAGTCTCAGGAGACGGTGCAGGCCTGGGAACTGCTGCTGCCTGATCTTTGCTGGACTCAGGGGCAGCAGATAGGGGTGGATCCCAGGAAATGGCACAGGGCATGAATCTCAAAATATATTCATTTAAATAATATGTTTACTTGTTTATGTAAAAATTTCATAAATGTATAGATTACATTTTGATCATACAAACCCTCCTTCTACCTAACTCTTGCTAGACCCTTTCAAACATGTCTCCCTTCTAGCTTCAAGGCCTTTTAAAAAATTAAAAAAATATATATTAGTTTATTTTCTTTAGACCTGAGGGTGTTCCCTCCCTTACCTCCTCCCACTCTCCCCTACTCCCTTTCCTTTTTACTTCCCCTCTCCCTTTTTTCCCCAGAAAAGAAGAGCACCTCTTCCTCACTGTACTAACCTTCCTCAGCTCATCAAGGCACATCAGGACTGCTCTTATCCTCATTCCCTGAGATCCAGGCAAGGTGACCCTGCCAGGGGAAGTGATCCAAAAGCAGGCAATAGAGTCCATGATAGAAACAGCAACCCCCACGTGCCCCATATTCATACCAAGCCCCCTGTCAGCTACATGTGTACAGGGGGCCTAGGTCCAGACTATGCATACTCCTTAGTTGATGTTTCAGTCTCTGAAAATCCCTCTGTGACTGGGTTAGTTGTCTCTGTTGATCTTTTTGTGAGGTTCACAAAGATAAAGGGAAAGTCCAAACAGTAACCAATCTGAGATCCATCTCACAGTAGAGAGACAGCTACTGACACTAATAATGAGAATCTGCTATGCTTTTAGACAAGAACCAAAATTGACTGTTGTCTGGGAAGCTCTAGCTAACAGCTAAGTGAGACAGATGCTGGGACAAGCAAGGGGTGGAACTCTGTGGGTCCTGAGGGAATGTTGGGGGACAGATGGAAAACTTATTTTTAGATTTGTAAATATTTAATGTATTGGAATTTTTTGCCCATGTATATGTCTGTGCACCACATGTGAGGCTGGTGCCTACAGAAGCCAGAAGAAACTCTGAAATTCCTGACACTGGAGTTACAGATGATTTTGAGCCACCATTATGGGTGCTGGGAATTGAACTTTCATCTGCAAGATTAACAAGTGCTCTTAAATGCTGAGCCATCTGTGCAGACTCATGCCCTCTTTTAAAAAGTAAAACTCCCAGAAGCCAATTAATACTGCCCATATATGCAATGCGTATGGGAGCATGTACTGGAGCATAGAAAACACAGCAGTATCTATACCGCTAAAGAAAAGTGATTCTTCTTCCAGCTACCTTCCACTGCAAATAGCTCCTCCACTAAACGCCCTTGGATCTTCAGACTGGATCCAGACTGGATGCTGGAATTTTACCTGGTTTAATCTTCATGCAGGTTTTGTGAAAATTACATTTAAATGTAATTACATTTAAATTAGATTTAAATGTAAATGGTCATGCCATGTACAGAAGACAGAATTTTACTTCAAATCTCTCTATCTACAGGCTTTTATATCCCTTCCACTGATTCTGAAGTTTTTTTGAACCTTGGGAAGTGTAGATATTCCTTTTTCACCTCAGCAGTCAAAAATCATTTATTTTCAGCACTTTGATTAGTTATGTATCTCACTCCTCATTGAAAAAGAAGCTTTTCTATGAATGTTGAAAACAGCAGAAATCCATGAATTTAAATATGTATAGCAAGAAGGTAGTTATCAACTGACCATTTATTGAAACCACAGCAGTAGTTTCCCCTATAGGACCTATGACCTTCCCAGCCTTCTGTTTTTATTTTATTTTATTTTATTATTTTATCATTATTATGGAGACATTTATTAACAGAGACAATAATTTCCGTTTAATTCATCTGAACGTGTCTAATAATATGAAGGAGAATTGAGAATTGAACACAAGTCAGCCACTGTCCCATGTGTGTGTACACACTGGCTTGACTTTTGCTTGTTCCTTCTAATCACTGGACACACGTGCACACGTGCTGTATGCATACAGTGTGACAAGCGTGAGTGTTAACTCTGATGCTGGGTGCTGAGATCAGCCTTAGTTCCAGTTTTTACTGACATTCAACTTCTCAGAGTTGAACACATAATTCACTCTTTTGCCAACCTAATAACGATAAATTCAATGTCATTTTTGTAGAACTATTTGTGAGGCACTGTTCTCAGAACTTCATATTCAGAATCGATTCATTTGATTTTCACAGTGCCAAATATGAGATTTATCAACCGTCTCGTTAGAGAGCAGTATACCATCCCACTATGTAGAAGCACACACTGAATCACAGTGGTCCTGAGTCATTGGTTCCACACTCGTGACTGGTAGGCTGGAAGTTGGACTAGGCTCTCCGGCATCATGCTAATGTACCGATTAAGCTGATGGAAATGTTTTTCAAGGCAGAGTCTAATGAGTACAGCAGTGCTGGCCTCTCTTGGTCATATCTTTTCACATCTGTACATGTACGTGGGGGATGCTAAGAGATTGTTTCAGATTGGGCTTGGAGACCAAATGATAAAAGGAGGTTCAGCAGAAGGTTTTCTCTTTTTTGGCATTTTAAATTATTTCTTTATAGAAAAATTGAACAACTTTTTGAAAAACACTGGCAGTGGGAAAAGATACATATTTGTAAAACGAGAAAAGGAAACATGAAAAATACTAGCATTGAAGAAGCTAGGAGAGTCCCAAAACTAAGTAATCAACTGCTAGATGAAAACAGAAAATGTCTACCTTATTTATCCTGCTATTTTGATTTAAATTTAAGAACTCCTTAGCATTTACACATGACATCCAGTTTCCTCTTAATAATTTCTTAAATGCTCACTGGCAGAAGGATTTCTATTTGGAGTAAACATTGGTTATACAGGATGGCCAAGCCTTGGGGCTCTTCTGTAACAGAGTCTTTTCTGAGAACTCGATACTGTGGTTCTCATTGGTCTTTTCTGGCTGGATGTTTTACATTTGTTGTTGCTATGACTGTATTTTCTTTGTCTAATGTCACTCTTGCTGATGCACTCATGCATTAATCACTTTTATTTAACTTATTCACCCGGAACCACATGGCCCCACTTCTCTGGTGCTTCTGGAGCACTGTATGTTGAAAAAAGAAGGCGTTTTCTTTCTTTCTTTCTTTCTTTCTTTCTTTTTTTTTTTTTTTTTTTAAAGATGTGTCATCTTATTTATTGGTTGCTGATGTTTTTTCTGGCTGGGATTTTTTTTTCTTTTTTTTCATCAATTACACTTTATTCATTCTGCATCCCCCCATAAGCCCCTCCCTCCTCCCCTCCCGATCCCACCCTTCCTCCTCCCTCTGCATGCATGCCACTCCCCAAGTCCACTGATAGGGGAGGTTCTCCTCTCCTTTCTGATCTTAGTCTATCAGTTCACATCAAAAGTGGCTGCATTGTCCTCTACTATGGCCTGAGGGGGAGCAGCCTTACCCAGCCTTCTGTTTTTGATCAGGCATGAATTTCTTTCTATGGAGCAGTCCTTAAATCCAATTTTGAAAAGAGCTGGAGAGGACAGGGTCTCTACAAGGAGAGCAACAGAACAAGAAAATTTGAACACAGGGAACCCAGAGACTCATACTCCAACCAAGGTCTATTCTTGAAGATAACCCAGAACCCCTGCGCAGATGTAGCCCAGGGCAGTTCAGAGTCCAATTGGGTTACATAGTAATGTGAAGAGGGACTGCCTCTGACATGAACTGACTGGCCTGCTCTTTAGTCCCCTCCTCCTGAGGGGGAGCAGCCTTAGCAGGCCATAGTAGAGGACAATGCAGCCACTTTTGATGTGAACTGATGGACTAAGATCAGAAAGGAGAGGAGAACCTCCCCTATCAGTGGACTTGGGGAGTGGCATGCATGCAGAGGGAGGAGGGGGGTGGAATTGGGAGGGGAGGAGGGAGGAGCTTATAGGGAGATGAAGAATGAATAAAGTGTAATTGATGAAAAATTAAAAAAAAAGGGAAAAATAATTTAAGAACCTTAAATGACTTTCAAAAGTGGAGCAAAACATGGAGTTAGTCAATTTACATGGAGCATGTAAATTGCCCCTGGGGGCAATGGTCTCCTTGAACCTACTCAGACCTCGGACACCACCACTGCTAGTTCGAGAACTGATGCGAGATGTTCCAACGAGGGGGTTAAGGCTTCTCATAATATTTCCTATAAGCCCACACCTGTTTGTTTATATCCCCCATTTTTATTCATTATTAGCCAGATAGAGCCAAGTAATTGTAGTGATGATACTTGCTTTTTTGCCCAATGCTGGAATGCTAGTGAATTTAGGTATGCCCTGGTTACTTGCATGCCTCGCTGGGTGCCTGTGCCCGTTGATGCCCCTCATGCTATGACTCTCTTCAGACAGAAAAGGGATCTTGGAACTACAGCCGCCACTGTTACTACCATCTCATTGGCGGCTGTTGGAGCTACCACCGCGGCATTAGCCAGGAGTCATACTGTGCAGACTGCTCAGACCCTGAATAATCATTTAGCTAATGTAGCTCATGCCTTAGATGTACAAAAAGGAATTAAAGCTCAACTAAAAGGAGGCTTGATGGTGTTCAATCAGAAGATTGACGTCGTGCAGGAGCAAATTGATACCCTATGGCAAATCGCTCAACCTGGCTGTCAATGAAAGTATGCTGGACTTTGTGTCACTAGCATACAACATGGGAATTTTTCCTGTGCTGCAAATCTGTCTAAACAATTATCTAGCTATATTTTAGGTAATTGGACTGGAGAATTCGATACTACGATGGAGCAGCTGAGAGTGGCCATTATCACAGTAAATTCTATCAGAGTGGACGCAGGACTAGCCACAGGATTATCATCATGGATTGCTGCAGCCATGAATCATCTGAAGGAATGGGCGGGCATGGGAGCATTAGCAGGCCTTCTGGTGTTGGTCTCCTTGGTTTGCCTGTGGTATATATGCAAGATTAGAGTCTCACAAGAGCGTAATGCAGCCATGACCATTCAGGCCTTTACAGCCGTTGAAGCAGGACAGTCTCCCCAAGCATGGTTGGCTACCATAAAAAGCTAAAATGTTATGCTCAGGATGCGAGGCTAAGCACTGCACTCAGGGTCAGCTGCTTTCAACCCAGAGAAGAGCAAGTTTGATTGCATGTGGGTTGATGCCCCAGGTCCCGCCTCTGAGAAAAAGGTATCAGACGGGTCTGATGCTTTTTGGGTGGATGACACCTAAATGAGCATCAGTACAAAGTCCCAATTTATTTCTAATATCAGAGATCAGACTTCTACTTTTGCCTGATGCGTCTAAAACAAAAAGGGGGAACTGTAGAGAGCTGCGGAATGCCGCGCCTTAAAGATGGAGCTGGTTTCTGCCTTCCACCTTCCGGATGGTGAGTGCTCTCTGTCACAAACAACTCCACATTTGGCTAAGGCTGAAGATCTGGCTTGCTTCTGTGTATGTGGACCTATCTGCATTGCCCACGTGGCACGCTGGGGTTGGCTACCCAGAGGCTATATAAGCTGTGGGCTGGCTTTCCCCAGGGTCTGATGATTGTGCAAGGTTCCTGAATAAACTGCATTGAAAAAAAAATCCAATTTTGAAAATGTGGTTACTTCCATAATAGGCATGCCATTAAGGCAGCAGTGGATAGATATATCTGGAATGGTAGGTCAGCATTATAACATTCAGACAATATCTTTTCTGACCCAGCAGTCTGTGTGGATGTGAGGAAAGAAGAACTTTTTATACTACTGGTAGGTGTGTAAAATATTGAAGTATTGGAAATCAGTTTGATTGTCTTTTTAAAAACTAGAAATAGAACTTTCATGTGACCCAGTTATACTACTCCTAGGCATATACCAAAAGGATATTATATTTCACTATTACAATACTTGCACATCTATGTTCATTAGTATTCTATTCATAGTAGCTAGAAAATAGAACCAACCTAAATGTCTATTAACTGATAATTGAGCAAGGAAAAGGTGGTGCAAGCATATACTGGAGTTTTGTTTAATTTCAAAAAAATAACATAAAATAATGAAATATTCAAGAAAATCGATCAAATTCAAAAAATATCCTGAGGAGTCACTCAAGCTTGGAAAGAGCAATGTCACATGTCTTTTCCATAAAAAGATCCTAGCTTTAAATCTTTTGTTTTGTGTATTTAACTTGGACTATATATAGAAGCCAGGAACTCTGGAAATAGGCCATCAGAGGAGATGCATTGTGAGAGGACGAATAATAAAATATAAGTAAAATGAAAGCAGAGAGGGAGGCTACTGCAGGTGCAACAGTTCAAGCATAAACGGGGTTGGAGAATGGACAAATGAGAGCATGGGTGAAGAGTTAACCAAAATGATGAAAACCTATAGTCTCACAATCCAAGTATAAAAATAATATTACTGAAGGTAGTAGAACACATATGAAATAAAAGAATAGAGCAACATTGGGGTTTAAAGGCTTAATCAAGGATGGGGGCAGGGAATGAGAGAAGGAAGGGGATAAGGGAAAGTTAACCACACTTAAGGATATATGATGAAATCTTGTAAAAGCTTACTAGTTAGTAAGCTAATTTCAGTGCTGCTCTCAGAAGACATAGACTATTAAACAAAAAATCGTAGTACCACACATGGGCACTACAATCTTTTGATCAGAGAGGGTGCATAGGCCTCTCAACCATCATAAGCTGTTGCTATTATTCTTGGTTATATATCAGAACTAAGTGGTTAGATCTTATTGCTGAAGATGTTGCATATTGTTTTCAGAACACAGAGAAATCAATCTCAAACTGACCATAAATCTTTCTTCCTGCTGTCTAGATTTTATATGAATGAAATCTATTTTTAAAAATTATATTTATTTGTTGGGAACATAAAGCAAATTACCTACATGTGGTCTGTGATCACCAAATTGGATAACATAGCTCTAGTACAAACTAAGTGAGATTTAGCTCTTTACCTTTTCTTTGCTGGGTACAGGAGATATGGGAGTGGTAACTTAGTATTCTCATATCAAGATCAGCTTAGAAAACATTGACTAATATGGGAGGATTAAAAATCACTAAAAGTTTATTTTATTTATGTATGCATGGAAACAGACACAAATAAAAACGATAAATATGGTTAATTTAAGGGTAGTAGGGTTGTGTATTCTCACCTTTTTTTCTGTTTTTCAAGTTATTTGGAGTAGGGATTTATTACTTTTGTATTTAGAGAATGATATTGTAAATATGACTAAATGTCCCTTTAGGTATTATTTTTCTAAAAATGCAAAGCAAAGAAGGCATCTTTTTTAAGGGTTCTGAAAGCAGCTTCCAGAAAAAAATCACCAACTTGGCAAATAGGGAAATGCCCAGTGGCAATCCCCTCTGGAGTATGGCCCAGGAATTACATGTGTAGATGCTCTCCCAGCTGCTTCCTCACATCAAATAGCTAACAACCCAGAGCTCCAAAGCCAAGTCATTTCCTGCTGTCATCACTGATTAAGCCTGTACACTGATGGAGAAGTAAATAAAAGGAAGAAATGGTGAGTTTCTATATTTTACCCAGTTACTATTTTTGCCAAATAAGGAGGAAAGCTTAGAATTTCAAGCATGAGGATCCTGATATTGGGAGGAAAATCTCAGTGCTCTTTTAAAGCCTTTTAGGGATGTACATTTCCTTCTTGGAAATCAGGGCAGAATTTGACACAACATATATAGCCTCAGAGTTGTAAACTCAACCCAGAAAAGAGGGGCTGTTTGAGATAGGCAAAGAGCAACCATACAGTGTGTGTGTGTCTTTTGTGTTTAATTTGACTTGAGAACCCACAGGGTATGCATAAGAGAAAACTTTACAGTTATAATTGTTGAGCCTTAAAATTTAGACAATTTAAGGAAGGAGGCTTTCCATAAAATGGTAAACACCACCAGGAACAGTGAAGTATTTTATGCAGTCTTATTTCTGGCTAATTCACAATCAGATTAACCAAATGACCATGTATTTGGCAGTGTCTTACTCTTCTCAGTATCTCACTACTATAATATAGTGCCAGCTGATATTTTGTGTCCCACATTTTACCTTTCTGTTGTATAACTTTAAGGGTTTGTCCTTTGATTTGTCCAGGATTTCTTATGCTTATTTCTTGCAGGGCTCTAAAAGGCTGAGAAGCTTTATGGAATGCTGAAGATATTCAGTCATGGTAAATGAGGGATTGCTAAGGGAAAGATGCCATACACGGTCCATCTAAGACCTTATTGCCATTATAAAAGCAGCAGATATTTTCCATTGTCTTTGCTTGCTGAATGAGTCTTCAGAAACAAGTCCTTCTTATTTCAACACAGCTGAAGGGAGGTAAACTCTTGTATTGTAGGCCTACTTGTATAACAACAAAGGATAAATTAGGTTTTGACTTTCAATATTGTGTTTCTTTACATTGGCTATTTTTAGTTAGCCCAAGTCTAGGTATATTTAAAAATCACTCCTTCCTGAAATAGCTTTTGTTCCCCAAAATTGGTAAACTAAAGTGCTTTCAAGTTGCAAATCATTACATTGATGGTTATAAGATGTTCTTTTTATTAAACAGCCAGAGATTAAGGGAGCAGGAAATAGACCTTCTGGATTCCTGAGGCTTTTAATGATTATACTCAGCTTGATTATGTTGGCCTTGAATACTGCCTGTTAGTCAACCTTCCACTTCTATAATAAATACTTGACATAACTAACTTATAAAAGCTTAGGGGTTATTTTGCTTCACAGTTTTGCAAGTTCTTGTCCATGATTGATTGCTCTTATTTCTTTGTGCCGGTGGGGAGGAAGCACATCATGGCAAGAGTGTACCACAAAGCAAAAGTCCATGATTACAGGGCAGGAGAAAGAGGAGATAATGAGGGCCAAGCCAGGGTCCCTTAATCTCCTTCATAGTATACCCTTAAGTGACCTAAAGGCTTCCCACTAAAGACCACCTCTAAAAGTTTTAACTACCTTACTACCTGGGAGTGAAAGCTTCTAAAATGTTGGTCTATCGGTAATACATAAGGTTCATATTATAGCATTTGACCTCAGGAACTCAAAAGTTTATATCCTTCTCAAAATGCAAAGGACATTCAATCCATACACAAGAAGACCCATAGACTCTCCCCCATTTATTTATTTGTTTATTTATTTATTTAATCATTTCACAGTCTGATCCTAGCTCCCTCCCTGCTCTCCTCTCAGTCCCACCGTCATGCCTCCTCCATCATTTCCTCTTCTCCTTTTTGCTTCCCAGAGAAGGGGAGGCCACCAAGAGGTACCAAACAACCCTGGTACCTTAATTCAAAGCAGGACTGAACACATCTATTCCCAGTGAGGCCAGACAAGGATGCCCAGCTAGGGGAAAGGGATCAAAAGTCAGGCAACAGAGTCAGAGACAGACTCATTTCTATCTGACCCTAACCTATCAGGTCTCATCATAGCCTATAATCAAAATATGTTACACTGCCTGCATTGTCTTCCTCTGTGGTCTGGCAAAGCTACACTCCCCAGGGTGAGGTGATCAGAGAACCTGCCACTGAGTTTATGCCAGAAACAGCTCTTGCTCCCCTTACTTGGGAACCCACTTGGAGATTGGGTGTACGGGCTACATCTGATACATCTGAGCAGGGGTTTTAGGTTGTCTCTATGCATGTTCCTTGTTTGGGGTAGCAGTCTCTACAAGGTCCCCTGGGCCCAGTTTTTGGGCACACTGGGTTTTTGCTTATAGCATATTAGGCTTTCTTGCTTTTTCAGACTTTCAAATTACTCCCATGAAGCAGTTATTAAGACACTTCCACCTTGTCATGTATACATATACATGACCCAAATTTACATGCCAATTAATTCATAGAAAGTGAAAAGTAAAGTTTGAGATAGAAGGTTTTGAAAAAAAAATTCTCTTTCCTTTCATGCTTGATCAAAGTGGGAATAATGCTGATTCGGATCACAGAAATTCAAGAGTCCTCAAGTCACTATAGACCAGTGTGGTAGTAAATTAAAAAAAATAAGGAGTGTTGGGCTATATAATGTTTATTATATATCATGTATACAAATACATGACAAGGTGGAATAATAATAGTAATGCCAAAGATTCCACTTCTCGGTTCCAATTTTTATTAGTTTTCTGTTATTTTAAGAGATGTCTGAGGCAACTTAGAAACTTAGGAATTGAATTATATTTTTGGATCACAGTTTTACAGGTTCTATTTAATAATCAGGTGGCTCCATTCCTTCTCAGATATTGCTGCTAGTTCTGGAAAGCAATAGTAAGGAGTGCATAGCCAAGTGAAACTGTTTAATTTATGTCCAGAAATTAAAGCAGAGAAAGAGTAAGAGACTGAGTTCTCATAGACTATGATCAAAATATGTTACACTGGACCCCCACTCTTAAAAAATTAACTCCCTTCCCATAACACCTGCTTGGGACCTAAGTTTTCAATACATAGTCCTTTGGGAGACATTTAAGATTCAAACTATTGTCTGGAACATGATACAGTTTCTACAGAACATCATTTTATAGATATAAAGTATCTCTAAAGTGGTGACTGTTCCTTATTTATTTTATATGCAACATAGACACCAATGGTCTTGGTACCATCAATCTTCGAGAAGATTTTCTTACCTTTAATAAAGAAGTGTCTCAAGGGTATTATTTACAGCAAATCCACACTAGATTAATCAGCTCTCATTTGTCTAGGAACCAGCTCAAATGATGCCAAAGTCATGGATAGAATCTCAAATGGTCCATTTAGCTCTTGACAGATGCTAGAAGCTCCTCCAGTGCTTGACATGTTGCAAATGAACTGCACTCATAAAACAACAACAACAACAACAACAAACTGGATGTTGGTGCCTAGCTTATCTGAGGGATTATGTGAGATTTTTATAGTAGGAAACAAAGGCACAATGAGTGTTCAAAGAACCAGACCATAGCAGAAGGAGAAAATTAGAAAGGCAATGAATCCAGATACCAAGGCTCTGACTTGTGGCTTTATTGATATCAGATGTCCTAGCCATGTAGCCATGTAACATTCAATCTTCAAGCCTCAGTTTCATCATCTGGTAATGGGCATGATAAGACATATTTAATGGTGAGAGTGTGAGAAAAGTCATTAACTAACTGAAGCACAGCATGGTGGATAGCCAGATGAAGTATATGAAATCTCCTCATTGCCTCTTGACAGTGAAATTTGGAGTGTTGGAGGATAGGAAAGGCTTTTATGTTTTATTTTATGACTTGATATTGATTTTTAAATTAATTAATGACATAGCTTACTTTAGTAAAGCTTTTGAGCACCAAAGGACACAGATGATAAAGGAAGTCTATTGCTATGGCATGGTCTCAGTTACTGTTCAAGATCAGAGGTCAATCTAGCCTGTTCCGAGTGACTCTAAGGAAAACAACATTACCATTGCACCACGAGGGCTCTTTTAGGTTCTATTACCTGCTTGCCAGGATAGAATTTCATTTTGGACTGTTTTGTTTTTCATGCAATTCAAAATACTAGAAATTTTTTTTTGTATGTTGAACCCAAATCTGTCTATTTATGATGCCTTTCAACTGGAACTTCCTCAGTTTGTCTTATGGCGTCATTAAAATAAGTTTATTAGATTCTACTGTTTCTACTGTGTCTGATCTTATGACAAGTTTTGATATATTTTAAAAAGAAAACTTATGTTGTTTTGAAATTATCTCATTTTAGAGACTCTCCAAATGCTTCAGTATTTATAGTTCCTTCATACTGTCACAGATCATGTTCTACAGAATTTGATGTTGAAAGGAACTTTAAGGTGTAAGATGTTTATTATTTAATAGTGTGTGTAAATTTAATGGGAGTGAAAGTAAAGATTTGTAACAAAAGAAGTTGAACTGTGATTCAAATCTGACAAAATCTCAGCTAATTAAGTCTAAATTGAGTATAGTGAACACTATAAACACTGCCCACTGATAGGCTGGACTGGTCATCCACCATACTAGGCCTCTGTCTAGAATCAGATGTGGAGAAAGATGTCTCATTGGGTGGGATGGAAGTCTATATCTCAGTCTTTCTGTTGGGTGCTTCATCTAGGTAACACATACTTCATTGGAGACAGATGTTAGTTAACACATCCATGTGTGTAAGTTTTTATGTACTCTTCCCTTTGCTATGTAGTTTTACACATATTCAGCACATAGTTCTTCCAATAAGCAAAAAAGTCAGTAGCTCTCTGTTCCTTAAAACTTAGAAAAGACAGGTGAGAGATGTTCATTGGATGAATTTCACCTCTGTTCCAACAGTATCTTTCAGAATCTCCATTGATACCATGCCCCCTTTCCCTATCTGTTATATAATCTCACCCCCAGTTACTTCCTCTGTGATCCTCATTTCTGAAGGTTTGACATCTCTTCAGGCCAAGCAGGCCATACTTGTTTATTTATACTCATACTTGGGTAAAGCACTGCAAAGACGTTCCAGTATTTGCCAAGAATCCATGTCATTATTTAATGGTAGTTCTGTGTTTTTATTTTTTCCCTCAAGTTGGCTTTTCTCTAGTCACACCTTGCTTGCTAGTCATGAGAAATAAGAAGTTCCCAGTAGCTGAGTTGCAGCTATTGTGTATGCCTCCTTAGTCTCGCGGTAGGTTTTTCCATTTGGACAATCATGCCCTCTAAGATAACACATGTCAGTATTTCAGGGATAGGAAGTACAAAGTATCTCCATAAGGCGGGTGGGTTGTATTGGCCTGTTTTGTGTCAGCTTGACACAAGCCAGAGTCATCTGAAAGAAGGGAATCTCAACTGAGAAAATGCCTCTGTAAGATTGGGCTGTAGGCAAACCTGTAGGACATTTTCTTAATTGATGATTGATAGGAGAGGGCCATTGCCAGTGGTGTCATTCCTGGGCTGGTGATTCTGGGTGTCAAAGAAGAAGATGAAGAAGGAGTAGAAGAATTGGAAGAGGAAGAAGTAGAAGACAGAGTAAGCTAGTAAGCAGCACTCCCCTATGGCCTCTGCTTCAGTCTCTGATTGCAGGTTCCTGCCTTGAGCTCCATCCCTAATTTCCTTTAGTGATGGAGTGTGACCTGAGAGTTGTAAGCAAAAATAGACCATTTTCTCCCTAAGTTGCTTTCAGACATGCTGTTTTAGCAAAATAGAATACCTAAGACACAATGATCAATCGCATCTAGTTTGCTAGCGTTTTGTAAGAAAGTGCCAGAGAGGTATAGCTTGAACAACAAGAATTAACTTTTTAATTAACTTTTTAATAGCTCAAGTGCTAGAAGTTTGAGATTTAGGTGTTAGTATAATTGGGTCCATCCATGAGAGGTGTGTGGAAAAAAGACCTGTCCCAAATCTCTCATCATGGTTTGCAAATCCCAGAAGCAAAAAGACACACACGGTATATACTCACCCATATAGACATACAACATAGGACAAACCCACTAAAATCTGTGCATCTAAAGAAACTAAGCAAGAGAGAGGACCCTAACTAAAATGGTCAATCCCCATCCTGAAAGGCAAAGAGGAAACAGGAAACAACCTAGGAACCTTCTACAGAGGGCTTATGAAAGAAAATCATCATCTGTTCCATCTTTTTTTTTTCTAGTTTCTTTTTTTTTCCCAGACAGGAATTCTCTGTGTAGCTGTGGCTTTTCTGGACTTGCTTTGTAGACCAGGCTCACCTCAAATTCATGGAGATCCACCTGCCTCTGTATCACTGCGTGCTGGGATTACAGGCACGCACCACTGTGCCCTGCTCTCTAGTGTCTAGTTACTGTTTAGGTTTGTATATAACATACAAATGTAAATAGATATGTATATAAATGTATTTATTTGTATATAACATACAAATGTAAAATGTGATGGGTTTCATAATGATATTTTTGATCAAGGATATCATGTACCTTGTCTGTATTCACTCCGCACCACCATATCCTGTCCCTTCCTCAGTTGTCCCTCACCTTTTGCAAGTACTCCCATTTCTATTTTTATGCCATAGGTGTATGTGTGTGTGTGTGTGTGTGTGTGTGTGTGTGTGTGTGTATTTACCTATGTATTACATTATCTTCCCTGTGTATGTATCTGTGCCCAAATTTACTCTCTTTTTAAGAAGATTACTGTAGAGAAGCATCAGTGGAAAAGAGCACTTGTTGCACTTTTAGAGGACCTGGGTTCAGTTCTCAGCAGCTACATTGCAGCCAAACCCTCTGTAAATCCACTTTCAGAGGATCTGTCTCTCTCTTTTAGCCTCCCTGGGCTTTGCATGCATACAATGCATAGACATACATCTAAGCAAAACATCCATAAACATAAAGTAAAAATAAAGAGATATTTTAAAAATACCATTTATATTAAATCAGGGCCTGCCTAATGAACTAATTGTAACTGAAATATTTTTGTCAATATCCTAGCTCCTAGTGTGGTTTCATTTTGAAGTACTAGAAATAAGGACATAAGCATATACTACATGAGAGAGATACAACTCATGAGGTCTTCATTGCTTCAATTCTTTGGCTTCTTGTCTATATTCTTTCCATTGTAGTCACAACACCATATGAGAGCTGTGAAGCACTTCAACTTATGGCATTCTGAAAGAAGTTTCTCCATCCTTAACAAATGTTGTTTCTAAGCTGGTGCTTTGATTGCAAGAACCCAGTTTGGCCATGGATTTAACTGCCAAATAAGTGAAGTACATATTTGACAATGTAGAGATGATGATCAAGTATGTCCACAAATCTTGTTGATCCCAGGCCAAGACTCCATACAATACCTAGTACTTGTAAGCTTTTCTTACAAGGACACAATAAGAAAAAGGATATGGTGTCCTTCTTTCAAAGGACATGGTAATAAACATCAGTTAAACACCATGGTCCTGGAGTTTTCAGATGTTTGGATTTTTTCTTTCCCCAAGTACCATTGTTTATGAAAGATATAACCATCTTTGGATATTCTGGACTTGCTTTATAGACCAGGCTGGCCTTGAACTCACAGAGATCTGCTTACCTCTGCCTCTCCTGAGCACTCAGATTACAAAACTAATTCTTACTAGGTGGATAGAACACTTTGGTATACTCGTAGGATTCAAAGGTATTTGAGTTTCACCATGAACTCCCTCTTTTGAAAAATAATTAATTTAATTTTATGTGTATTGGTGTGAGGGTATCAGATCCTCTGGAACTAGAGTTACAGACAGTTGTGAGCTGCCATGTGAGTGCTGGGAATTGAACTCTGGTCCTCTGGAAGAAAAGTTAGTGCTTCTAACCACTGACCCCCCCCCTCCCATCCCCTCACCATAAATTTTTGATAACATCTTACACTCTGGTATCTTCCTTATCATAACTGGAATCACTGTCTCAATTTGGGAGTAACTTTTTAAAGAACTGGTCATTACTCTATGGTGGTTTAAGTGAAAAATGTCCCCAATTTGCTCATCTATTTTAGTACTTGGTCTCCACTTACTGGTACTTTTTGTGGAGGTTTAGGAGGGACATCTTTGGTGAAGAAGCATGTCACCATGGGCAGGCTTTAAAGATTGCATAGCCTCATTCTACTTCCAGTTTTCACTTCTCTGCTTCATACTTGTGGTTGAAGTGTGAGCTTTTGACTTCCTGCTGCTATGACTAATATTTGCTGCCACACTTCAACCTCTGGAACCATAAGCAGAAACAGAAAAAAAAAAGTGTCTAATACTATCCCTAGCTAAAGTAATAACCAACAAGAGCACTCCCATTGTCATAAAAATAGTGACTGATCCAATTCCAAAGATACGGTTTATTTTCTGCTCCCATGGATCATGCCTAGCACTGACTTCTGTATGAAGAGTCTCTGACAGTAAGATGGGGGTTTCAAGTTTTGAGTTTATTTTAGGGACCAAAATCCTGCAATAGAAAGCATGATTGAGCAGAGGAGATATTCCACATACAATGTAAGGATTTTTTTTTTTTTTGGAAATAGTTTTTTTTTTTTCAATACAATATATTCTGATTTCTCTTCCCTGTATTCCTCTCAGTTCCTTCCCATTTCCCCTCCTACCCAGATCCATACACTTTATGTCTCGCTAAGAAACAAACAGGTATTTAAGGGATAAAATAACATAAGGCAAGACAAAAACAAACATCAGAATAGGATAAGACAAACAGAAGAAAAAGAGCCAAAGGAAAAGCACAATGAAACACATAGATGTGGAGACACATGCTTGCATATCCAGAAATCTTTTAATAACACAAAACTGGAAGCCATTATATATATGCAAAGGGCCTGTAAGTTAAAAAAAAAAAAGCTCTATCTCAACATTATGTGACTAATAATGTCCAAACTTGTTGTCACTGAGTTTGTTTTATGTTGGCCATCTACTGTTGGCCAAGGGCCTACCCTTAAAAGTGATTTGTTTCCTCAGTGAAACTCTCTTGCAGAAAACTAATTTTTCATTTGCAAGTGATTATCAACCGGAGATAGCTTCTGGGTTAGGATGGGGGCTCTAGGGTCTCATCTCGTGCAAACCCATGAAAGCTCTATGCACTCTGCCACTGTCTCTGTGAATTCACATATTTATCAGCCCTGTTGTTTAGAAGGCATTGTTTCCTTGGTATTCTCCATTCCCTCTAGCTCTTACCCTCTTTCTGCTTCCTCTTCCACAGGGTTCCCTAAACCCTACCAGGAAAAATCTGATCAAGATAGTGAATTTAGGGTGACTGTTTCCCCAAGGTCTCTCATTCTCTGCATATTGTCTGCCTGTGGGTCTCTGTACTTTTTTTCTCATATGTATGCTGCAGAAGGAAACTTCTCTGATGGCAATTGAACAAGGCACTGATCTGTGCGTGTAGCAGAACGTCATTAGGGATTCATTTAATTGTTACGTTTTTTTTTTTGTTTGTTTTTTTAGGACAACAATAGTATTTTGCTCTATTTGCCTATCTAGTCTTATGTTCTTTGACACACAAGAAGTGTTAGATATGAGTTACATCTCATAGAGTAGGCCTTAAATCAAATCATATCTTTGTTGGTTACTCCTCCAAACTTTGTGCCACTATTGTACCAGTGTATATAGTAGGTAGATGGCCATTGTAGGACCTATGGTTTTGTAGCTGGGTTTGTGTTTACTTTTCTCTTTTTGTGGCATGCTGAATGCCTTCTAGTACCATGAACACTAGGGCCTTACATTCAGTTTGTGGAGAGCAATCAGTAACCTTGACAACAGCCTTGGTGGTTTGAATATTCCCATGGGACCCATTTGGCCAACAACTTGATTAGATGTAACCCATTACTGGAACTAGAAGCTTCATTTTGTGATGATAGATATCCAGTTGTGGCTCTGTCTCTCCCCATTATTTGGAGATTTCCTTTAGATAACCTTCACATGTGTTTTTAGTTTAGGAAGCTTTTCCTGTTTCAGATTTTCATACTACCCCTCAAATGGCCTTTCTCTTATTCCCCATGTCTTGCCCCTCACTTCCTTCTTCCTTCTCCCTCCTACTTTGATCCTCTGGTTCCAGTGTCCATTCCTTATCCCTCCATAACTGTTTCTTCTATTTCACCTTCCTAGGAATATCCATCCCTCCTCTCTAGTCCCTTACTTTAGAGTTAATCTTTGTGATTAGCTTGTTTAATCATTTACTTCCCAGCTAACACCCACGTATAATCAAATAAACACTGTATTTGTCTTTCTGGATCTGAGTTATCTCACTCAGGGTGATTTTTTTGCCAGTGAATTTCATGAGTTTTTGAGCAACTGAGTAAAATCCCATATGTAAATGTACTACATTTTCTTTATCCATTCATCTGTTTATGGACATTTAAGTTGTTTTCAATTTCTGGCTATTATGAATAGAGCAGTTATGAACATTCTTATCAAGTGTCCATGTCTTAGGATGAGGCCAAGAGTGGTAAAGCTAGATCTTGACCTATATCAATTCCCATTTTTCTGAGGAACAGCCACACGATTTTTGCTATACATGTTTTTACTCCCACCAGCAATGAATAAGCGTTCCTCTTATTCCACATCTTGCCAAAATGAGCTGTCATCTGTATGCTTTATCTTGGCCATTCTGACTGGCATAATATGAAATCTCAAAGTAGTTTTGATTTGTATTTCCCTGATGACTAAGGATGTTAAACATTTCTTTAAGTGCTTCTCAGCCATTTGAGTTTCTTTGGAGAATTCTGTTCATGTCTGTATTTCATTTTTAATATATATTAAATATATAATATAATTACATATTATATAATATATGCACATGTTTATTATATAATATCAAAAATATATAAAAACATAATATAATTTATAATATATTATATAATTATATATATTATCCTTCTCTTATTCGTTATAATCTGACCTCAGTTTCCCCTTTATCCATTCCTATCAGTCCCCTCCACTGGTGCCTACCTTCTCTCCCAGATCCACTCCTTCTTTGTTTCCCTTCAGAAAAGAGCAGGCCTCCCAGGGATATCAACTGGACATGGCATATCAAGTTGCAATAGGCACAAACCCTCCTAACAAGGTTGAATGAAGCAACCCAGTATTCCATTTTTCAATTGGGTTATTTGCTTTCTTTATATCTTGTTTTTGAGTTCTTTGTATATTTTGAATATGAGCTCTCTGCCAAACGTGCAGTTGGTAATAATCTTTCCCATACTATAGCCCATCACTTTGTATGAATGACAGTGTAGTAACAATTTTGGTTTCTTTAAAAAAAACACTAAAGTATTATAAACATATGTTTTCACTTAAATCTCAGGTGTACAGATATGGGGCTACTTCACAGCTGCTGGCTATGATTTTCCTCATGCTCTCACAGAGGTGTGATTTTGCCAGCTGCATATAGTTTCTGCAATTGTGTGATGTTTGGAATTCTGGAATCTTTTGAGAGTGTATATAAATGCTAGGGCTCCCGATAGCTGGTTGTTCAAGGGTGGTTGTTGGTTGCTATTGGTTGTGGTTTCTTAAGTAGTCATGTACAAAGAAGGAAGAAGAAGGAGGAGGAGGAGGAAGAGAAGGAGGAAAAATTGGATTTCCCAATGGCAAATATCAAACTTACCCCAAAGAGCTCACTTCCCCTAATCAGCAGGCAGTAGTTTAGCAATAACAGTGCTCCCTTTCCCCTCTATCCCTTTTTTCCCTCTCCTATCTAGTGTTAGGGGATTAAAAGGGTGGGAGAAAAGGGGTGGAGAAGGTGGAAGAAAGTATGCACAAATTAGCAAATGCCAGTTACAGAACAGTGTTCTTTGCTATACAGAGACATTTCCATTTTATGAGTTCTCAATTATTAATTGTTGATCTTTGTGCCTGCACTGTCAGTGTTCTGTTCAGAATGTCTTTTCCTGTGCCAATAAGTTCAAGGCCTTCCTTCTATTGGATTCTTTTATTTGCCTTATAGATTCGTGTTTATCACCTTGCACAAAAGAACTACAAAGGAGCAATGTAGTATGTAGATCCTTGGTTAATGTTGCACAGAGCTCAGGAACAAGGATTACCTTTCATAGTTGTATCAACTGAGCTGAAATGGACAGGATCTTTTACCCTGTCAATAAGTTTGTCCAATCACCACTTGATGGCAGCCTTGGGAAGAGCATTGTTTTGGAATTGTTCCCTATAGTAGTGATCTCAGATCAGGTTAGGAACTCTAAAGAGGCTGACGGCCAGATGATGTGTGTCAATCACACTCTCTGCCTACATTCTAGCAAATTTTATGAATAATGGTTATAGTTTGCAAACATCTAACAATCAAAAAGGCCAGAGCAGAACTCAATATTGACTGAGAGATTCTTTAACTAGCATAAAGTGCCCTGGGACTATCACCTTTGAGAAGGATCCAGTACATGTGCTACATCCTCAACATAGAATTTTTATTTTAAATTCATATTATGCAAATAAGCAAGGCTGCCACTGACTCTTTTCCTTATTATTAAATAAGAATCATAAATGTTTACTACACATGCTTTTTCTAAGAATGAAATAAAATAATTGTGAAAACCTGGTCATTGCTTCATACCCAGTACAAGAACATCTGGTTCATGAGTAGCATTCCGGTCCTGAAATGAATTGATTCCTGAAGGAGTCAATAAATGTGGTATTCCATAATTTGTAGCTTTTTTGATCAAAATGCATTGAATAACTTTCATGTATTAACTCATGTAAGTTTTGAAGCACCCCTATGATTATAGTGGTTTTTCTACTTTCAAATGAGGAACTGCTAAGACCATATTGTCAAAAATCAGATGTGCTAAAATTTGAGCTCAAAGTTTTGCATCTCTCTTCCATGCCAGTTGCTTTTCCCTGCTATCTGTAACATTATACTGTACATCCACCAGGTAGTAGATTGTCTGGCAGGTCAACCTCTTCAGAATAAGAACTTTCTATTTTTTATAGCTGAGGCTGTTGACATTTTGATATTTATTTAGAGTCTGTGTAAGAATAGTTATTTTGCTTCCAAGAATCTATCCACTTTCCCACCTTTTTCCTTCACTGAGACTTTTGACAATGGAATAAGCATCAGATGACTGAGAAAGAAGATTCATTCACTTATGAAGGCTTGATACCACCTGTAAGACAAATGCTAAAAAAATACCTTACAATATACTTTATACACTTTTAAAAGGACATTTTCCCTCTGCTGCTGCAATTGTTCCCTCTACCTTATTTTTCCATCATCTTTAGATGTTTACTGGTATCTTGAATACAAACTGCTGATGAACTTGAGCATGACTCTTTCAAAGAAAATAGTCTTAAGCTTATGAGTACACACCACTCATGAGGCTCAAGTTAATTCAATGTATTTTAATAAAGCATACATTTCAAGATACCCAAAGAGCCAGTATGGTGCACTTTGTTTTTCATTGCCTTTGTGTCCTTTTAAGAATACCCAGAGGCTATTTAAGCTGTGGGCTGGCTTTCCCCGGGGTCCGAGGATTGTTCAATGTTCCTGAATAAACTGCATTGAAAAAAAAAAAAGAATAAACCTCGCAGAATGTTTCTCTTCTTGGAAAGATAAAATTAGGCCATGAGTGACCTTGCCTTGGGCTCTTGCATTCACAGCCAGCCTCGTATAATCATCTCATATCTGCATGATTAGGATCTTGAGTGCTTAAACCTTGACTGATGAACAGACTTTTCAAAACTAAATTCTAAAAATAACTAAGTATCAAGCTTCTTAAATAAGCAACGGTATGATAGCCTACGTACTAGGAAAGTATGGGGAAACTTCAAAAATAGGCAATTTTTATTCATTTTAGTTTTCTGGCACCAAAAGGAGCCCTGTCAGTTATACAGTAAAATACTTAAGAAATAATGAGAACAAACTGATTTTAAAAGAGTGGATAATTAAGACGTGGGAGTACTCATCTTACTCTTCATTTTCTCATGAGTGATCATTTTTTTTCCTACCCAGCAAATACCAGATCATTACCTGACTGTCCTCATTTCTTTTCTTGTTATTGTGACAAAATACTGTGATAAAAGCAAAGTTTTGGGGAAAGGACCTTTTTATGGTTCACAGTTCAAGGGTACAGCCCATCATGATTGGAAGTCACAGCAACAGAAACATTAAGCAGGTGTCCACAATAAGGAAGAAGAGAATGACAAAATGCTTTGTCTCGTTTTTCTTGTCTTTTTAAAAAATAGTCCAGGAGCCAGTCAGTGAACAATGCTATCCTTTGTGGGCACATCTTTCCACTTCAATTAACGCAATCAAGATAATTTTCCCACAGGCATGCCCAAAGGTCCATCTTCCAGATGATTCTATGTTCTGTCAAGGTAACAGCACTAATCATTACAATGACAATCATAAGCTGTATCTACTATTGACACCATCACTGCCAGCTCCAACATCATCTATATACATTTTTAGCATGTGACCCTACTGCTACTTGAGCATTCCTCCCAAACTTGTTTTCCACAGGATACCTCAACTGAAGTACTTCAAAATTGTCCAGTCTGGTATTTAACTGTCATCATTCATTAGAATTAATTGCTAATATGTTCTTTAGGTATAATGTGTGACTACTTTCTTCAGTTTTGACTCTCACAAAAAATAAAGGTGTGTTTATATAGTATTAACTGCAAAATCTAATTGCCTCTATCTTGAAAATAAATCTTGAATATGATTATATATATGAATATACTTATATATTCATAGATTGTTTTGTGTATATAATCTCTAAACTGTACTTTAGCTCTAGCTCCTAGACTCTTCTGCTCAGTGTATGTATTTATTCTTGCTTCTAACCAATAGCCACTCCAGTTGTCCTTTATAAGAGAAAGGAGACCATGACACTCGCTTGTTCTAAATACTTCTGACTACATACAAAATAAAAGCCTGCACTTCTTGCCATGCTCAAGAGGCTGTACTTGATACGGACGCTTCAGAATTTTAAGGCTTACCTTTGCTACTCAAAATGAGAAGAGAAAAGCCCAGTTACTACGTATGAAAATCAAAAGATATTTACAAAGGGGTATTAATAATGTTTGCAGTTTTTTTTTTATGTTTACTAAGCAGTTTTCAAAAGAAGACACATAAAGATTAGGACGGTCATGGATTTATGTCCGTAATGCATTCAGAAATATCAGAAAGAGTCAGTCACTTTGATTTACTGGGCCTGTCTCCCAAATCCTCCAAGCAACTAGAGCCCAAGACTTGGGAACATTATTACTGGAAAAATTAGAATAATGGAACTTCTTAGAGAATAATGACTGTATCTTACAGTTGCATCCAATACAACTACATGTGTGTCCATCAGCTCAGTAAACAGTGCCAGGTTCTTTTGAGTAATTATAGGCAATAATATGGGAGCTGGCCGGTATGGCACCTGATGTAGATACTGGATATATGTGATTAAGTAGCTAGATAGCAAAATTAATTAATAGATAGCAGAAGCCATTCATGACCTAAATATTTTGTGATAACAAGTAATAAAAATATAAGTACATTGACCATTGTAAGTATAAATATTGTTTTACCAAATTGGTCTCATGTATTTATGTGTATACATATGTTTATATATATCATCCACATGCATATGCCATAACACATATGTGCACACACATATTTGCACATGAAAACACTTAGATTTATAGGCATATATATGTGCATCTGATACATGTATCAATATAAAAATGCATGTGCTCACAACATATACACATATTTCTAGATATACAAACATATAAACACAATGATACATACATGCAAAGAAACAAATATATTCCTGTATATAAATACAGACAGACATATGTGAAAATTAATGTACAGTCAACTGACACATATAATGTGCATATACACATTGTGCATAAGAAAGAAATTAATGTGTATATACATGCATATTTTCATACAAAAATACAAAATCATGAGTATGGGAGATCATTCCATCTTCTGATATCTTCCAATTCTTTCTTCAGAGACTTGAAATTTTTTTCATACAAGTCTTTGACTTGTTTGGTTAGGGTCAAACCAAGGTACTTTATGTCCTTTGTGGCTATTGTGAAGGATGTTGCTTCCTTAATTTCTTTCTCAGCCTTTTTGTCTTTTGTATACAAGAGGGCTACTGATTTTTTTATTTAGTTAATTTTGTATCTAGCCACTTTGCTGTTTATCAGCTGTCGGAGTTCCCTGGTTGAATTTTTGGGGTCGCTCATGAATACTATCATATCATCTCCAAATAGTGATACTTTGACTTCTTCCTTTCCAATTAGTATCCCCTTGATCTCCATTAATTGTCTTATTGCTCTAGCAAGTACTTCAAGAACTATGTTGAAGAGATATGGAGAGAGTGGGCAGCTTTGCCTTGTCCCTGATTTCAGCGGGATTCATTTAAGTTTCTCTCCGTTTAGTTTCATGTTGGCTATAGGCTTGCTGTATGTATATTGCCTTTAATATGTCCTTTACTATGTTTAAGTATCTTACTAAAAGCAATCTACAGAATCAATGCATCTCCCATCAAATTACCAACAAAATTCTTTACAGACATTGAAAAAACAATTCTCAACTTCGTATGGAATAACAAGAAACTCAAAATTTCTAAAACAAACCTCTACAATAATAGATCTTCTGGAGGTATCTTCATCCCTGATCTCAAGCTGTACTACAGAGCAATAGTAATAAAAACTGCATGGTAGTGACATAGAAATAGAATGATGGATCAATGGAATCGGATAGAAGACCCAGAAATAAACCCACACACTTATGGACACCCGATATTGACAAAGAAGACAAAAACAAACAAACAAACAAACAAACAAAAACCATAAAATGGAAAAAAGGACATCTTCAACAAATGGTGCTGGTCTAACTGGATGTCTACATGTAGAAAGATGCAAATAGATCCATAATTATCACCCTGCACAAAACTAAAGTCCAAGTGGATCACACACCTCAATATAAAACCATACACACTGAACCTGTTAGAAGAAAAAGTGGGGAAGAACCTTGAACTCATTGGCACAGGAGACAATTTCCTGAATAGAACACTGACAGCACAGGCTCTAAGAGCAACAATCAATAAGTGGGACCTCATGAAACTAAAAAGCTTCTGTAAAGCAAAGGATACTGTCATCAAAACAAAACGACGGCCTACAGATTGGGAAAGGATCTTCACCAACCCTATATGTGACAGAGGGCTAATATCCAAAATATATAAAGAACTCAAGAAGTTAAACAGCAACAAATCAAATAATCCAATTAAAATGGGGTACAGAGCTAAACAGAGAATTCTCAACAGAGGAATATCGAATATCAGAGAAACACTTAAAGAAATGTTTAACGAGGATTATCATCATGGATTGCTGCAGCCATGAATCATCTGAAGGAATGGGCGGGCATGGGAGCGTTAGCAGGCCTTCTGGTGTTGGTCTCCTTGGTTTGCCTGTGGTATATATGCAAGATTAGAGTCTCACAACAGCGTAATGCAGTCATGACCATTCAGGCCTTTACAGCCATTGCAGCAGGACAGTCTCCCCAAGCATGGTTGGCTACCATAAAAAGCTAAAATGTTAAGCTCAGGATGCGAGGCTAAGCACTGCACTCAGGGTCAGCTGCTTTCGACCCAGAGAAGAGCAAGTCTGATTGCATGCGGGTTGATGCCCCAGGTCCCGCCTCTGAGAAAAAGGTATCAGAGGGGTCTGATGCTCTTTGGGTGGATGACACCTAAATGAGCATCAGTACAAAGTCCCAATTTATTTCTAATATCAGAGATCAGACCTCTACTCTTGCCTGATGAGTCTAAAACAAAAAGGGGGAACTGTAGAGAGCTGCGTAATGTCGCGCCTTAAAGATGGAGCTGGTTTCTGCCTTCCACCTTCCCGATGGTGAGTGCTTTCTGTCACAAACAACTCCACATTTGGCTAAGGCTGAGGATCTGGCTTGCTTCCATGTATGTGGACCTATCTGCATTGCCCACGTGGCACACTGGGGTTGGCTACCCAGAGGCTATTTAAGCTGTGGGCTGGCTTTCCCCAGGGTCAGATGATTGTTCAAGGTTCCTGAATAAACTGCATTGAAAAAAAAAAAAAAAAAAAAAGAAATGTTTAATGTCCTTAGTCATCCGGGAAATGCAAATCAAAATGACCCTGATATTTCACCTTACACCCATCAGAATGGCTAAGATGAATAACTCAAGTGACAACATATGCTGGAGAGGATATGGAGCAAGGGGAACCCTCCTCCACTGCTGGTGGGAACATAAACTTCTACAACCACTTTGGAAATCAATCTGGTGGTTTCTCTGACAATTAGGAACAGCGTTATACCATTCCTAGGCATATATCCAAAAGATGCTCAAGTATACAACAAGGACAGTTGCTCAACAATGTTTGTAACAACTTTATTTGTAATAGCCCGAAGTTAGAAACAGCCCAGATGCCCTTCAGTTGAGGAATGGATACAGAAATTGTGGTACATCTATACAATGGAATATTACTCAGTGATAAAACAAACAAACAAACAAACAAACAAAAACCAAGGAAATCTTGAAATTTGCAGGTAAATGGTAGGAACTGGAAAAGATCACCCCGAGTGAGGTATCCCAGATGGAGAAAGATACACAGGGTATATACTCACTCATAAGTGGTTATTAGACATATAATATAGGATAAACATATCAAAACCTGTACACCTAGGGAAGCTAATCAGGAAGGACTCTGGCTAAGATGCTCAATCGCCATTCAGAAAGGCAAAGAGCATGGACATCGGAAGAGGGAGAAAACGGGGAACAGGACAGGAGCCTACCACAGAGGGCCTCTGAAAGGTTCTACTCTGCAGGGTATCGAGGCAAATGCTAAGACTCAGCCAAACTTTGTGCAGAGTGTAGGGAATCTTATGAAAGTAGTGGAAGATAATAAGACCTGGAGAGGACAGGAGCTCCACAAGGAGAATAACAGATCCAAAATTTATGGGCACAGGGGTCTTTTCTGAGATATACTCCAGCCAAGGACTAGGCATGGAGATGGCCTGGAACCCCTGCACAGAGGTAGCCTATGACAGTTCAGTATCCAAATGGGTTCTATAGTAATGGGGAAAGGGACTGTCTCTGACAGGAACTGATTGGCCTGCTCTTTGATCACCCCCCCTTAGGGGGGAGCAGCCTTACCAGGCCACAGAAGAAGACAATGCAGCCACTTCTCATGAGACCTGATAGACTAGGATCAGAGGGAAAGGGAGGAGGACCTCCCTTGTCAGTGTACTGGGAGAGGGACATGGGTGGGGAAGAGGGAAGGTGGGATTGGGAGGGGAGGAGGGAAGTAAAGGGGGGATACAAAGTGAATAAACTGTAATTAATAAAAATAAAATAATTAAATAATAAAAAATACAAAATCACACATGTAGTTATACATTGAAGCACGCATATATGACATGCATTTACAAATGAACAGACATATATGTATACTTAGGTATGTATACATTTATATGTATGCATAGATGCAAATATTCAAAGACACTACTGTTTACAAGAAAAAAAAAAGTTTGAGGCCCTATTAGTATGCTGCCTATTTTGATTATTTGCCCTCCACATATAAATAGTCTCTGAGCATGGCTCTGAAGAATTCAAGAATCCAAGATATCCCTTGTTCTGTAACAGCCCAGGCTCTTATCCTATCCTTTCTCTCTCAGTTTTGAGCTAGTTACCCTTGAAGCTGTATGATGGCAAATTGTTTGAACAAGTTCAGAATTTACTTCCATTTTAGAACAACATTGTTGGAAAAGTAGCTTTGCAGACGAGTGCTATGCTTCCAGGTTTTTGTTATCATTTGAGGAAGTTATGTGCCTAGTTCCTGCCAGAGGTAAGTGGTAAGTAAAACTTTTGGGACAAATGTGAATTTTCTCTACTCTAGTTTTCATTTGTACTGGTCTAATGCAGAGGAACAGAGTGACCTGGGAAGGCATTTGTTGTTGATGGTGTGACTAAAGAGCAGATAAGAAGCTGTGTTTAATCTTTATTTAGAAGAGAGAGCTGCTGCCTAACAGGAATATCCATGTGAGTTTTTAAGTGTGTGGCAGGGAAACCTGTATTGTAATACATATGTGCTTCACTTGTTCTTGAAATGAGCTCCCCCTAACACAAGCACTGAATGAAGATGCATCTTTCTGTATATAATTGATATCAGAATATTTTCTAGGTTTGGTCATTGTTTTTAAAGCTAAATAAAGATATTTATTATTATTATTATTATTATTATTATTTGCTGATTACCACCATTAGTGTTTGCACTCTGCAGGCAGACTATAGGTTTTTTAATAAAGCACAAAAGCAGCAGAATCACTTTTGGCATTGAGATAATGTAGGCAGTGCCAGTAATATAAACATGATTTGTTTTGCTTAATAAATGACTACAAAGCATGTACTCTACTAGGCATTTTGATGACTGATTTATAAGTATTAAAATTATTTGATTTTCTCCACAAGAGCAGGCATGAGACTTTATTATTCTCCCCAGTCTACATATAAGGAAAATGAGGCACAGAAACCTTAAGCTTGTTCAAAGTCTCCGAGGTAAATCGGGAAAGTACAAAAAGAAGCCTGGGCAATATGCTCACCTATACCAGATTGCCTCTCCCTAATGAATGAACTGGGATTTCTCCCCTATGCATTGTGAGTAACACATCTGATGTGCCCAACAACTTCAAAAGAGAGAATTCCTGTCTCTAACAGAAAACTTAGAACCATGCTTTTGCTTCCAGAGGGGTGCAGCTTCCCGTCTCTGAACTCTTGTGAATTAGGATGTCAAGTACTTCAAACAACTTCATCCATGATGCTATTTTTAGGTTGGAGGCAGCAGACCCTGCAGAACTTCATTCCTTGTGAGAATTAAGAGGATCATAATACACAGTGGTATGATTGCAAATAGAAAGACTGCTCTGTTAAAACAAATCTGTTTCTCTCTTCATGCCAAGATCAGTGGGTAAACTTGCATTCAAATTGGCCTTGGTGCACAGAACATCATTTCTTCTGTGACAAACCCTTGACTGTGGAAAGCTCTTGTTAGTCCACAGTCCCTCCCAGTCTGCAAGCTCTGTAGGCAAATGTGGCCACACCCTGAGTCAGGGGCACATCATGTCTGTGGGTAAGAGGATAGGAGAGAGGCAAATATCCCACCATCATTGATGATTTCTTGTCTTCATTGGTCATTTCTTCTATAACTATTTCCTTATTCTTTGCTTATAAGTTTTGGTGGAAATTCTACAACTCTTTCCCTCCACATTTCAGTCCTATGGGTTAAACACATCACCACATGAGTTAACTCCATGATTGAAGCAATCCTTCTCCCATCTTTCTATCACATTATTAAAAATCCCCAAAACATGCTGTTTCTGTATGATTACATAAATTCACACTCACAGGATCTTAAGATATCAGAGTTTCTGGACTCTTAACATGATCTATCTTTCATCATATACAAATGAGAAGTCTGAGAATCACAAATGAGGGTGACTGTATGAAAGATGTGTGCTTGAACATGAAGGTAAATAAAATTACTATTGAGATTCAGCGGCCTGTGTCCAAGTAAATTTTATGACAACTATAAACTTCATCTGCCTGGGATACATGCTGATTGTGTGTGTATGTAGTAGACATTTAGGCAATTGGAAGAATTATGTTCAAAGATCCATG
The DNA here is from genome assembly GCF_030254825.1 of Meriones unguiculatus. Taxonomy (NCBI): domain Eukaryota; kingdom Metazoa; phylum Chordata; class Mammalia; order Rodentia; family Muridae; genus Meriones; species Meriones unguiculatus. Next base: position 101,516,321 of record NC_083369.1, on the reverse strand, counting down.
TATCTGGAGTATTCTGGACTGGCAGGAAAATGATGCATAACCCTATTTTCCCTTTGCTATTGTATTATGTTTTTATAGGGTCCAGATTTGTGGAAAGTAAGGGTTAATTAACATAGACACATTATTTCAGTTCAGTTTCACTTTAATCTTGGAGTGCAGGTTTTTGTTTGTTTGTTTGCTTGCTTGCTTGCCCTCACTCTTACAGGCAAATTCACCTATCCTGCTGTTGTGGTAGTTCTTCAAAGGTAGAATTAATATCTTCAGGATTCCAATGCAAACTGAACACCAGAAGCTCTTCAGGAATCCTCTAGGTCTTCAGTGCCAGGTTAGAACTGCTGGGAAATTCAGCCTAGCGGACTGAATGATTACCAGATTCCCAGCCTTTCCAGCGTGAGATAGCCGTTATCGCATTACCTACACAACATCTTGTAAGTCAATCTAATAAACACCCTTTTAATATGGGTATTATTTTATCAGTTCTATTCCTTTAGATAACCTTGTATGATACACTAAATTATTTTAAAGATGAATAAAATTAGATACATAGATATTTAGCTTACTTGGGGTCACCTAGCAAGTACTTGTAGAACAAGCTTATGTTTCCTAGCTTTGTTTGACCTCACAGTTCATTTGTCAAGTACTGAGCTATGATTTGCACAGGCTAGTTGGCCACAATATGAGTCTCTCAGAATATCTAAGAAGTTTAATTGGACTTGTTTATTCAGCATTTTGATTGCTCTTAACTCATTTCTTTGGGAGACTCAGTCAGAAGCCAAGAGTGATGCTTTGGCTGGCAATTAGAATTTGCTATAGAGTCAGTGAAGTGGCAGGAGGCGTTCGATTCATAAATCAACTGCAGCCTGCATTTTCAAGCCTATTTTCAGTAGTAACTCATACTCCCCCACCCCCAGGTCATTAGTTAGAAAGAAAGAAAGAAAGAAAGAAAGAAAGAAAGAAAGAAAGAAAGCAGTTGATTTGCATTTTCATTTAATTCCAAAAGGAGACAGATGGCTGTCTAATTAATGGTGAAATCTGCAGCAAGCATTGTGGCCTTTAAGGGGTTAGGAAAAGAAGCTTAGAGGTGGAATAGAAGCTCATAGGTATAAAGTTTGATTCCTAGTCATACCATATAGGATCTCCTCCTTCACTCTTTTAACCATGTAAAAGAAGAGAGGAGAACAGAGTTTGTTTTCTTAGTGTTTTAGCACTTTGGTAACTAGGCAAAATCTAGTAATAGTAGCTGTTTTCCACTGGATATTTGTTTGGAGCTGTTGTAAGTGCTTTAGCTAATCATTATTTTTGCTTAATCATTAAAACAACCTTTAGAACTATAGACACATTTTTATTGTCATCATTCGTATTTTGTACATTTAGAGACTGAGCCCCAGACAGTGAAACTTTCTCAGATCACAGTCAGGAAGCTGCAAATTCAGCACTAGGATTCTGAGCAGAATGGCTATAGTACATAACCCACCAGATCATCTGACCTGAGAGAGAGAATGGGTGACCAAACCGTGATCCTGTGGAATCTTCTCAGGACAGGCTTGCTGTACTTTAACCCTGCTACTGTACTGGAAAGGTTGTTGTTAAAGACTGGAGTGTGGTATATAAACTTTATGCAATATGTGGGGCTGTGTGCTTGTCTGCTTTTATTGTACTTGGTCACCTCAGCACAACTGCATCCCAGAACTATCAAAGAACAAGAATGTTCAACATGCAGAAAATCAATAGTTTTGATCTGTGCCTTTTCTCTTGCAAAATTTAAAATTGATCATTTTCCCTAGTCAAATGTTTCTTCTCTTGTCAATTCTGATGTGGACAAGACAACTAATTTGTTCAAATGAAAGGAAAGCAAGTACAACACTTGATTTATGCCATATTCCTTAAATAATGTGAGCAGACTTCTTTGCCAGTAGTATAATCAAATACTTTCTGAGCCAGTTTCAAGGTATGCTAATGTGTAAAAGTAGATAAACCCATAGGTGAAAATCCAGGATGCTATACATTCATACCAACTGAGAAAATGGCTTCAAACCTAACCTCCAGAATTTCATAGTCCCCAAGCCACAATTTCACTGCAAAGGAAAAGCAGGTGGCAAGAAAATTTTTATTCTCCCTACATTATAGAAAAAGGCCCACAAGTGGTTTTCATTATTACAAATCTGTTATTAGAAGCACCCAAACTCTTATTCATTCTTAGTTTAGAAGGTTGATACAATAAATTAAATAAATAAATTGCAGTGGTTTCTGCTTAAATTAGGTCTTTCTCAGTTTCCATGGCATCCAATCTGTTAGCACCAACACTCTAGCCAGGAGCTATGCACAGCCATTAGGATGGCAACATTTGCTTTAAGGTTTATAGGGCATATCAGAACCCAATGAGTCTCTTTTGTTCAAGAAAAGCAAGGATTTGTAAAAGCTAATCAGTGACGCTGATTTGATTTCTGGATTCAGCATATAGTCATAGTTTTTCCATGACTCTGTGGCTAACTGGGGCTTGGTACAGATATTTGTCTCCAGCTATGTTATTCTAAAGCAATAACTGCAAGTAACACTAATAGGCTGACCTTCAAACTGTGTCACCCTGGAAAAAGCATTCCAAGGCAGAAACTGTGGAAACAGAGTTTACACAATTCAGAAATCCCCAATTTGCACTTCTAGCAGCTTCTGGAAGACTCATGAATCTTTACAGGTATAAGTAGGAACATTCTAAATTCTCACCACAGATAGACAAACAAGCAAACTATACCATTGTAAGACTTTCCTAGATGTCAAATAAAATATAATTAGATGGATATGAAAATTTTGTGCACAAAAACTAACAGGCTATCATAACTAGACAATAAGATACCACTGTTTGTGAGACCAGAAACTGGATTCAAGACACGGAAAAACCAAGCTGAGCTGCAAACTTTTTCTTTGGTGGCAAGCGTTCACAGACTCAGAAGGTACTATGCAGGCTGCTGAGGAGAAAAAATTATCAATCCTCACACCCAGCTATCGATACTTCATATTACATTACTTAACTGCCTGACAAATATATTCAATGGTATTATAGTGGCATGGATTTCTGAGGTAACCAAGTGCACAGACCCTTTGGAGTATTCTGTTACCGACATTTTGTCAATTGAACATGTATTTAAACTGCCATATAAAATTTATATTGATATGCATAGAGAAGCTTTTGGTAATAAGCAATAATTAATGCAGAGACTGGTCAAAATTCTGAGAGTGGCTATTGAATACTCAGCGCTAAACATAACATCTATATCTCTCCTTCCAAGTCTCAGAATACTACAGAAGATGGAACAGAAAGCATGTAAGAACCAGAAGGAGCAAAGAGTATAGTAGAGTGCTGTTTACTGGATATAACATGGTTAAGTTCATTATGGACATCCAATAATTGTGACTGCTTGCATAGGGCCTAAAAAGAAGAAAGCATGGACATAAGGGCAGGAAGAGGACTAGTTGAGAAAAAGAAGGCAATTGGTGCGAATGTGAAGAGGATGAGAGGGGACATTCAGAAGGTTGAAGGAAGAGGCCAGCCTGGGTTGTACAGCAAGTGCCAAGCCAGTCTGAGTTTTTTTTTTTAAACATAAAAATGGAGTTATTCTTAGGTTTTGTAAAACAGGAAACAAGTTAGGAACCTGCCACAGAGGGCCTCTGAAAGGCGGTGCCCTGCAGACTATCAAAGTAGATGCTGAGACGTATGGCCAACTGTTGGGCAGAGTGCATGGAATCTTATGAAAGAAGAGGGAAATACTAAGATCTGGAGAGGACAGGAACTCCACAAGGAGAGCAACAGAACCAGAAAATTTGAACACAGGGGTCTTTCCAGAGACTCATACTTCAACCAAGTACCATGCATGAAGATATCCTAGAACCCCTGCATAGATGTAGCCCATGGCAGTTCAGTATCCAAGTGGGTTCGATAGTAATAGGAAGAGGGACTGCCTCTGACATAAACTGATTGGCCTGCTCTTTGATCACCTCCCCCTGAGGGGGGAGCAACCTTACCAGGCCACAGAGGATGACAATGCAGCCACTCCTGATGAGGTCTGATAGACTAAGTTCAGAAGGAACGAGAGGAGGACTTCCCCTATCAGTGGACTTGGGGAGGGACATGCATGAAGAAGGAGGAAGAAAGGTGGGATTAGGAGCGGAGGAGGGAGGAGTTTATGGGGGGATACAAAGTGAATAAAATATAATTAATAAAAGTTTAAAAAAAAGAAAAAATATGGAGTTATTTAGTAAATTACTCCAGATTCTTAAAGTTTATTTATAGAAAATTTTATATTTTAAATCAGGTGATAAGTTCCTGTGAATAGATGAGCTGGGGTGTCTAGATAGGGAGAATCCCCTATTCTGAGGAATAGGGGAGAGGGAATCTGAGAGGAAGGTTGGGACTGGGAGGAGAAGAAGGAGGGACCTATACCAAGATGTAAATTGAATTAATTAACAAAAAATTTAAAAATCATGTGGTATCTCTCTCTCTCTTTCTCTCTCTGTGCATGTTTGTGTGTGTATTTTGTTGTACCCAGATCTTAAGGTCCCCAAAGACGACCAGGAGCTGGACCACATATGCATGATCAAAGAGCTTTATTCGGAGTTAAGCTAGGTCTCTCCACCATCACCAATGCAGTGGATCAGAGAGGAGAGCCCTGAGCAGCTGCATGTCAGGGTTTTTATTTGGGGCTTGAACAAGAACCCAGAATTCCCAGCTTAGCAGTTACAGGACTGGGTGACATTCAGCAAGGCCAAGCTTGTTTACAGAGTGATTGGCTAACTAATGTAACTAACTTTGAGTGAGCTATCTATAGATGTCAGTAATGCTAGATAGATGGGCTGCCCAGCACAGATGCCCCACCCTGAGATAAGATATCTTCCCATTCTTGTGGTTACCTCCAGGCTATTCCTTAGGTAGAGAATTTTATGGTTTCCTTATTTCTGGAATTGGTGATCCAAAGTCCAGTTTCTGGGACTGATGACTTTTGGGGAAGGGTATCCAGCGTGGTCCTTTTAGTTTGTTTGTGTGTTGAAGACAAGTAATCACTGGATTTTACTAGTGAGTCACTAGGTAATTAGTGAGTACTAGGATCAATAAGAGATCTCATGTCAAACAATATGGTGGACAGCAATCAAGTAAAATATCTGATATTGACCAAAAGTGCACCCGCCCCCCCCACAGGAATACACATACTCTATAACCTACTACCCCTCCACACCCATAACAAGTTTTCTGTGTTTTAACCAGATTGTAATTGGAGATCCTTCAGGATATAAATTTTGATAGGTCTTCTTGCTCACTGTCCTTGTACTTTGTATTTCATTTGTGTTTAAGATAGGCTCTTGCTATATAGATAGCCATGGCTGTCTTCAAACTCACTATTTAGACCTTGCTCAGAGTGATCATTCTGCCGGTGCCTCTTAAGTACTGGGATTATGGAAATACACCACCAGCACAACCCTTAGTATAGCTCCCTTTTCTTTAAATGCAAAACAACAACAACAACAAAAATACTCTATAAGAACACTTCATCTGGACCAAAGGTTTTGTCAGTGGGTTGTTGTTCCCCTTCTTCCACTAGTCCTCCATGGCTAGGAGTTGGTCACTTCAGTCTTCATGCCCCCTGCCCTCCTGTTAGGAGTCTCAGCTAGAGTCACACCCATATCCTCCCAGGAGCCTACACTGTTGCATACCTTCTGCTTGACAAAGAGATGTCTCTCCTTGGTTTCCCTTCTTATTCCTAGCCCTCTCACTTCCCACCCTCATTCTCTCCACAACCAAAAATTACCTTGCCTACAAGAAGCATAGGGATGAAGAGGAAATAAACATTGAGGGAATGACCAACTAATAACTGGCCCAACATGAGACCCATACCACAGTAGAGAGCCAGCCCCTGACACTATTAATGGTGCTCTGCTATGCTTGCAGACAGGAGCCTAGCATAGTTCTTCTCTGAGAGGCAGTAGATGGAGCAGATGGAGACAGATGCTGGGATTTGCACACAAGCATGAGACTGAGCTCCAGGTGTCCTGTGGAAGTCCTGGAGGAAAGATAGAAGGACCTGGAGTGGACAGGAACACCACAGGACCAACAGAGAAAACTAACTTAGACCCATGGGAGCTTACAGAGACTGAGATGTGTTTCTTGGATGGAGCAGAATGTTGGATCCTGTTTCTAGACCCAATCTGTTACTCTGTGTCTTTTTATTGGAGAGTTGAGTCCCTTGATGTTGATAGACGATAGTGATCAATGAATGTTAGTTCCTTTTATTGTGGATTTGGTGCTTTTACTGTGTTTCTATGCTTTTTATTTATTTATTTATTTTTTGTTTTGAAGTTATCTATGTGCTGTGTTTTCTTGGGTGTAGTTGATTTCGTTAGAGTGGAGATTTCATTCTAGTATCTTCTGTAGAGTTGGGTTGCTGTGTAGATATTGTTTAAATTTAGTTTTGTGATGGAATATTTTGTTTTCTCCATCTATGTTGATTGAAAGCTTTGCTGATTGTAGTAGTCTGGGCTGACATTTGTGGTCTCTTAGGGTCTGTATGACATATGTCTAGGTCCATCTGGCTTTCATAGTCTCTGTTGGGAAGTCAGGTGTGATCCTAATAGGTCTGCCTTTATATGTTTCTTGGCCTTCATCCCTTGCTGCTTTTAATATTTTTTCTTTGTACTGTACATTTCGCGATTTGATTATTATTTGGCAGAAGGAATTTCTTTTCTTGTCTAATCTGTTTGTTGTTCTGTAGCCCTCTGTTATGTTTAAAAGCATCTATTTCTTTAATTTTTAGAAATTTTTCTCCTATAATTTCCTTGAAAAATTTTTCTGGACCTTGGAGCCAGGAATCCTATTTTTTCTACTCCTATTATTCTTAGATTTCATCTTTTCATGGAATCCTTGATTTCTTGGATGTTTTGTGTTTGGAAGTTTTCAGGTTTTACTTTTTCTTTGAGAGATATATCAATTTCTGCAATTCTAAATTCAGCGCCTGAGATTCTCTCTTCCATCTTTTTCATTTTATTGGTGATGCTCACCTTAGTGCTTCCTGATCTTTTCTCCAAGTTCTCTAGCTACAAGGTTTTCTTTGTTTGTGTTTTCTTTAGATTCTAATTGTGTTTTCATGTCTTGCACCATTTCCTTCATGTGTTTGAATGTGGATTCCGACTTTCCATGATGGTCTCTATTGTTGTTGTTATTCATTTACTCTCTATATACCTCTAGTTGTGACTGTATTTGTTTGGCTGTATTTGCCTGTATTTCTTTGAGAGCTTTGTTCATTTCCTCTTTAAGTGCTTCCAATAACTGGATAATCATAGATTTGAGATCATTTTCTGTGTTTCTGATGAACTAAAATATTTGTTGAATTTTGGGTTTGCTGGTGAAGTCATGATGTCCTGATATTTGTTGAATGTATTCTTATGTTATTGCCAGTCTGTGAGACCCCCAAAGACCACCAGGAATTGACTCCACTGCAAAACACATGAAGGTTTATTGAATAGAAAGGTTGCAAGACCCTGTGGAAACAGAGAGTTATGCAGCAGGGTATTCTACAGGAACATGATTATTAAAGGGAAAATCCACAAGCAGGGAGTTACATGCCATGGGGTTACATGATTGGGTATAAGAAATTGACTTTTGAAATGATTTATTTACTTTAAGCAGCAACTCCATAAATGGTTCTAGCCTGGCCATCTGGGTGGGTAGCTCTTTAAGTGGTATCTCTTCAAGTGGTTCTGGTCAGGCCATCTGGGCTGGTTTTCTAGCAACTGTATATCTAGTGAGCAGGAAAGAATGCAGTAAAGCTAGTTCTTCCCCGGCAGGTGTTCAGATATGACTCCACCTGTCTGATTTTTGTTCAGGCTTGTGCTTTAAACTTTAATTCAATAACAATAATAAAAAAACAACAACTAATTTTTAGTTTTTTGGTCTCTCATTCCCCCCTTCCCATGATCATTTGAAGACCCAATATTGGATCTTCCAGATATGACCCCTGGTGTACTCCAGATTTACTTTTCCACAATGGGATCTGAGCACCATTACTTTATCCCTCCCAAGCATTCAAGCATATTAAAATAAAAATACAAGACTCAAAGGTAAAAGTCAAAATGAGTAGGCCAGAAGCTGAAAAAAACCCAGATTCCCCTCATGTAAGGAATGGGTACAGAAATTGTGGTACATATACACAATGGAATGCTACTCAGCCATTATAAAAATAGGAAATCATGAAATTTGCAGGCAAATGGCAGGAACTGGAAAAGATCATCCTGAGTGAGGTAGCCCAGAAGCAGAATGACATACAAGATATATATTCACTCATAAGTGGCTATTAGACATATCATATAGGATAAACATACTAAAATTTGTACACTTAAGGGAACTATTCAAGAAGGATGACTTTGGGTAACATGGCCAATCCTCATTCAGAAAGGCATAGAGGATCGACATGAGAAGAAGAAGAAAACAGGGAACAGGACAGGAACCTACCACAGAGGACCTCTGAAAGACTCTTCCCTACAGGATACCAAAGCAGATGCTGAGACTAATAGCCAAACTTTGGGCAGAGTACAGGGAATCTTATCAAAGAAGTGGGAAATAATAAGACCTGCAGAGGAGAGGAGCTACATAACAACAAAACCAAAATATCTGGGCACAGGGGCCTTTGTTGAGACTGATACTCCAACCAAGGTCCATCCATGGAGATAACCTAGAACCCCTGCACAGATGTAGCCCATGGCAGTTCAGTGTCCAAGTGAGCTCCACAGTAGTGGGAACTGGAACTGTCTCTGTCACAGAACTGATTGGCCTGATTTTTGAACACCTCTCCCTGAGGGGGTGCAGCCCTACCAAGCCACAGAGAAAGATAATGCAGCCACTCATAATGAGACCTGATAGACTAGGATCAGAAAGAAGAGGAGAAAGACCTCCCATAACAGTGGACTGTGGGGGGGCATGGGTGGAGAAGAGGAAGAGAGGGTGGGATTGGGAATGGGGGTGGGAGCTACAGGTAAGGTACAAAGTGAATAAACTGTAATTACTAGAAATAATAATAATAATAAAAGGAAAAAATAGTTCTTTGCTTATTACCTTTATATCCACCCTGATAGGACCCCTACTCATTTTATCCACCCTGATAGGACCCCTACTCATTATAATCTGGCCATTATAAATAAAGCTGCTACAAATATGGTTGAGCAAATGTCCTTGTTGTATACTTGAGCATCTTTCAGATATATGCCTAGGAATGGTATAGCTGGGTCTTGAGGTAGCATTCTTCCTAATTGTCTGAGAAAGAGCCAGATTGTTTCCCAATGTCGTTGTACAAGTTTACTTTCCCATCATCAGTGGAGGAGGGTTCCATTTTTCAACATCCTCTCCAGCATGTATTGTCACTTGAGTTTTTGATTTTAGTCATTCTGATGGGTATAAAGTGAAATATCAGGGTCCTTTTCATTTATTTCACTGATGACTAAGGACATAGAACATTTCCTTAAGTGTTTCTTTGCCATTGTATACTTCTCTGTTGAAAATTCTGTTTAGCTCTGTTTGGGTTACTTGATTTGTTGCTTATTAACTTTTTTAGTTATTTATATATTCTGGATGTTAGCCCTCTGTCAGATAAAGGGTTGGTGAAGATCTTTTCCCAATCTGTAGGCAGGCATTTTGTTCTGGAGACAGTGACCTTTGCTTTACAGATGATTTTGACTTTCATGAGGTCCCATTTATTGACTGTTGCTCCTAGAGCCTGTGCTGTTGGTGTTCTATTCAGGAAGTTGTCCCCTGTGCCAATGAGCTCAAGGATCTTCCCCACTTTTTCTTCTAACAGGTTTAGTGTGTCTTCTTTTATGTTGATGTCTTTGATCCCTTTGAACTTTACTTTTGTGCAAGGTAGTAAATATGGATCTATTCACATTTTTCTCCATGTAAACAACCAGTTAGACTGGCACCATTTGTTGAAGATGCTGTCTTTTTTCCATTGTATGGTTTTGGCTTCTTTGTCAAGTATCAAGTATCTATAGATGTGTAGGTTTATTTCTGAGTCTTCTATTCGATTCCATTGATCTACCATTCTGTTTCTATGCCAGTACCATGCAGTTTTTATTACTATTCCTCTGTAGTACAGCTTGAGATCAGGGATGGAAATACCTCCAGATGATCTGTTGTTGTACAGGATATTTTGGGCAATTCTGATTTTTGTTTGTTTGTTTTTCCATATGAAGTTGAGAATTTTTCTTTCAAGATCTGTTAGTATTTTGATGGAAATTGCATTGAATCTGTAGATTGCTTTTGGCAGGATGACCATTTTCACTACGTTAATTCTACTGACCCAAGAGCACGGAATATCTTTCCATTTTCTGATATCATCTTCTCTTTCTTTCTTCAGAGACTTGAAGTGTTTTTTCAACAGGTCTTTCACTTTTTTGGTTAGAGTCACATCAAGGGAATTTATGTTATTAGTAGCTATCATGAAGGTTGTTGTTTCCCTAATTTCTTTCTCAGCTATTTTGTCTTTGGTGTACAGGCTTCCTTCTGATTTTTTTGGTTAATTTTGTATCAAGCCTCTTTATTGAAGGTGTTTACTAGCTTAAGGATTTCTCTGATTGAATTCTTGGGGTTTTTCGTGTATACTAGCATATTATCTGCAAATAGTCATACTTTGACTTCTTCCTTTCCTGTTTTTATCATGTTGATCTCCTTTAGTTGTTTTACTGCTCTAGTAGGACTTCAAGTACTATGTTGAAGAGATATGGAGAGTGGGCAGCCTTGCCTTGTTCCTGATTTCAATGGGATTGAGTTAAGTTTTTCTCTGTTTAGTTTGATGTTGGCTATAGGCTTGCTGTATATTGCCCTTACTGTGTTTAGTTATGTGACTGGTATCCTTGATCTCTGCTAGAATTTAAACATGAATGGGTGTTGAATTTTGTCAAATGATTTTCCGACATCTAAGGAGATTATGTGTATTTTCTCCTTCAATTTGTTTGGTGGATTACATTGATGGATTTCCATATATTGAACCACCCATGCATGCCTGTGATGAAGCCTGCTTGTTCATGGTGTATGAAATCTTTTTTGTATTCTTGGATTCGGTTTGCAAGTATTTTATTGAGTATCTTTTCATCAATGTTCATAAGAACGATAGGTCTGTAGTTCTCTTTTTTTTTGGATCTTTGTGTGGTTTAGGTTTCAAGGTGACTCTAGCTTTATAGAATGAGTTTGGTAGTGTTCCTTCTGTTTCTATTTTGTGGAAGAGTTTGAAGAGTACTGGTGTTAGCTCTTCGTTGAAGGACTGGTAGAATTCTGCGCTTAAACCATCTGGCCCAAGGGAATTTTTTTGGAAGGAAAACTTTTGATGACTCCTTTTATTTCCTTGGGTGTACAGGACTATAAATCTTTTTACCTGTTCTTGACTTAATTTTGATAAATAGAATCTATTAAGAAATTTTCATTTCTTTAGATGTTCAAATGTTGTGGCATGTAGGCTTTTGAAATAAGACCTAGTGATTGATTATCCTCAGTGTCTGTAATTTTGTCCTCCTTTTCATTTCTAATTTAGTTGATTTTGGTAGTGTCTCTCTGTCTTTTTGTTAGTTTGGCTAAGGGTTTGTCTATCTTGTTGATTTTCTTAGAGAACCAACAGTTTTCATTGATTCTTTGAATTTTTTTTTTTGTGTGTGTGTTTGTTTGTTTCTAGTTTATTGATTTCAGCCCTGAGTTTGATTATTTGGAGCCATCTAATCCTCTTTGGTGTGTCTGCTTCTTCTTCTTCTTCTTTTTTCCCCCTAGGGCTTTTAGGTGAGCCGTTAAGTTGTTTGAATAAGACTATCACTATCATAGTAAAAACTATTGCTTTGTTTCATGGATATGATGTGTTCATAAAACTAACATGTGACAAAAAAAAGATGTTTCTAATTTCTTCTTGAAGGCACTTAGTACTATGAACTTTCCTCTTAGCACTGCTTTCATTAAGTCCCGTAAGCTTGGGTATGTTGTGCCTTCATTTTCATTGAATTCTAGGAAGACTTTAATTTCTTTATTTCTTCCTTGACCCAGATGTCATTGAGTAGAGAGTTGTTCAATTTCCATGTGTGTGTAGGCTTTTTGCTATTTCTGTTGTTGTCGAGGTCCAGCTGTAGGCCATGATAATCATATAGGATACAAGGGGTTATTTCAATCTTCTTGTATCTATTGAGGCTTGCTTTGTAACCAACTATTTGGTCTATTTTGGAGAAGGTTCCATGAGGTGCTGACAAGGAGGTAAATTCTTTTGTGTTAGAGTGAAATGTTCTGTAGATGTCTGTTAGGTCCATTTGATTCATAACCTCTGTTATGTTTATTGTTTCTTTTTTAATTTCTGTTTTGTTTACCTGTCCTTTGTTGAGAGTGGGGTATTGAAGTCTCCCTCTATTTCTGTTTGTGGTTCTATGTGTGGTTTAAATTTTATTAATGTTTCTTTTACTGATGTGGGTGCCCCTGTAATTTGGAGCATAGATCTTCAGAATTTTGATGTCTTCCTGGTGGAATTTTTCTTTAATGAGTATGAAGTGTCCTTCTCCATCTCTTTGGATTAATTTTGTTTGAAAGTCAGTTTGATTTTAGAATGCCTACTCCTGCTTGCTTCTTGGATTCATTTGCTTGGAAAACTGTCTTCCAGCCCTTTACTCTCAGGTAATATCTACCTTTTTGACTTAGGTGTGTTTATTGTAAGCAACACATTGTTGGGTCTTGTTTACACATCCATTCTGTCAATCTGTGTCTTTTTATTGGAGAATTGAGTCTGTTAATGTTGAGAGAGATTAATGACCAGTGGTTGTTAGATTCTTTGATTTTGATGTAGGTTGTGGTAGTGTGTTTGTGTGCTTGGCTGCTTTTAGCTTTGCTGTTGTGAAGTTGTTTTCCTGAAAGTAGTTAGGTTTTTTGGGTTGTATTTTTCCTTCTAGTATCTTCTGTAACACTGAATTTGTGTGTAGGTATTGTTGAAATTTGTTTTTGTATTTGAATATCATGTTTTCTCCATCTAAGATGACTGAGAGTTTTGCTGGGTATAGTAGCTCGGGATGACATCTATGTTGTTTTAGGTTCTGCATGATATTTGTTTAGGCCCTTCTGGCTTTCATAGTCTTTGTTAAGAAGTCAGGTGTGATTCTCATGGGTTTGCCATTATATGTTACATGGCCTTTTTTCCTTCCAACTTTTATTATTTTTTCTTTGGGATTTTTTTTTTCTGGTCTAATTTATTAAGTGTTCTGTAGGCATCTTGTATGCTTATAGGCCCGTACTTTAAGTTGGGAAAATTTTCTTCTATGATTTTGTTGAATATATTTTCTGGGCCTTAAAAATGGGAATCTTCTTTTTCCTGTATTCCTATTATTCTTAGGTTTTGTCTTTTCATGTTGTCTTGGATTTCTTGGACAGTCTGTGTCAGGAATTTTTTAAATTTATTATTTCTTTGTCAGATACATTTTTTTTTCATTGTATTGTCCACATCTGAGATTCTTTCTTCCATCTCTTGTAGTCTGTTGGTTATGCTTAACTATGTAGTTCCTGTTTTCTATCCTAACTTCTTTCTTTCCATGATTTCCTCTGTTCGTGTTTTCTTTAATTTTTCCAATTCTATTTTCAGATCTTGCACTATTTTGTTTTTTTCCTTCATCTGTTTGACTGTATTTTCCTTCAATTCCTTCAGTCGTTTGTTTGAACATTCCTGTTTTTCTTTTATTTCTTTCAGTGCCTTAATTATTTCCTCTCTGAAGGCCACAAACTGTTTGGCTGCATCTTCCTATATTTCTTTATAGATGGCCATAATCCATTTGACTTTGTCTTCCTCTAATTCCTTGTGCATTTTATTTGTTTTCTCCATTATCCTCTTCAAAAGCATAGATGCAAGGTCATCTTCTTGAATTTCATTCATGTTAGGGTGTCCAGGGCTACTTGCCCCTGGATACCCGTGTTCTGGAGATGCCATATTGCTTTGCCTTTTGATGGTTGTGCTTTTATGCTGGCCTCTACCCATCTATCTGTCTCAGGTGTTGCCTGTTAGTTTCTGGTGCCTGCTGGAATTCTGGCGTGGGGAGAATCCCTTTGGCCAGGTTCTGAAGGTGGTCTCCTTGGCTTTTTGGGCATGGTCAACTGAATGGTGGTGCTTCTCAGGTTTTTTCACAGCTCACCTCAGGCGCATGGAGCTGTGTTGTAACTGTGGTGTTCAGGAAGGCTCTCCTCTCAATAGGAGAAGTCCTGGAGATGGCTTCACTCCAACTGGGTTTCTTGCTCTGAATGTAGTGAGCTGCTGCTGCTGCTCTTATGCTGTGTTGGCTGGACACAGGTCTCTTGGAGAACCAGGGAGTCCGGTGGTTTTGCCATTTTAGGTAGGGATAACTGGTTGTACCTTGGAGAAATATCTTGAGGGCTGCCCCAGTGGCTCTCAGGCTTCTGTAGGTCAGAGATTGTAGCTGTATGACCCAGTACCCTGCCAGTAATCAATGTCAGGTGAGCAAGGCACTCATGTATGCTAGAGCCTAGAGCCTTTGGGAACCCAGAAACTTTTTTGGAGCTGATTTTCCTGATGTTGGACCTGATGTTTCCCCCACTGCACAGTTTCCTCTTGACAGGAACACCCAGTCTGTGGTGTTTTGGGTCCTGCAGTTCTGTCTGGGAATCCCAGCCTCTGGTGTTGTGGGAGCCACAGTTCAGTCTGGGATGGTGATCAGAGCATGCAGGCGTGTGGCTCTGGGCTGGGATTTCCAGTAGAGAGAAAACCTCAAGTTGCAGGAAGCAATCGGGACCGACCTCAGGTCACCCAGACAATCCCTGAAAAAGGACCCAGGTTCCTGCTGGGGCCCAGCTGCAAGCCCATAGTGGGGTGCGTAAACACCAGCATAGAGTCCTGCCTGTGTACCCAACTCACCATCCCAGACAGAACTGTGAGTCCTAAGGCACAAGATACCGAGTTTCTCAGTTGGGTGGAAACCCCATGGTGAGGGGAAAAGCCACTCTGACCTTAGAACACTCAGTCAACACTCATACCCAAATGGTTCTCAGAAAAGCTCCTGAGTTCTTGCAGGCACCCAGGAGCCTAGGCACCCAGTAGGTAGCAAGGAGGAGCCACATGCCTGTGCCTGCTTGTTCTACTCACCGACCCAGCTACAATTAGCTTCGCTTAGCCATCAATATTTAATTGTCTGCTTTTTACCTGCAAAGCTACCATTAGCTTAGCTTAGCCATCAATATGATCACAGACCTGAGAAGGATAAATACAAGCCAAATAAATGTACCAATCTACGTACCAATCAACATGAAAGTGACCATTAAACAGTCCACCACCTAGGCAGTTGGCCCTGTCTTCTGTAGTCTTATGGCATCATGAGCAGAGGCAGTCTGGCCATCAGGCACAGAAGAGAGAATATTTCTGTGGAAAAAGAACATGAGAGTTCAACATCACCTTGCCTTCAGCAACGTGAAACAATTACTCTCCAGGTGTCCATAGCTTTGAGCACAGTTCAGGCTAGGCCCTAGTGGTAGGCCAGTTGGGGCAGTCTTGGCCCAGTGGCTAGTGTACTACAATCCAGAGTTGCATTGTGCCCAAATCTCAGAGACCTTGGGGAGCTATTGCCACAATTTTGGGACTCTGTCATAATAAGCTTATACATGTTAAAATGCTATATTCCACAGATCTCTGACAAGCTTGAGGGTCAGCATATGAGTTACTTTTTGTCTGTCTTTAGTCATCTGCTCTAAACTGCATTCTGTAAAACAGAATGTTATAATCTCTAATTCTGGCATATTCTTTGCATAAGTGTTTTAGGACCATATCTGTTTCAAGTAGATCTACATAGACAAACTTCATAGTTACCCATCCCATTCTTAACCTTGAAAACATAGATGAGAGACTAGCTAAAGCCCAATGTTGTAACCAAATGCTCTTATTAACATAACTTCAAGTATCTTCCTGAACTAAAATCAAAGCAAAACTTTCAATCAAATACAGTTCATAGAGGGGTTAGCAAATCTTGTTGATCCTACCACATTGCGTTAAGACTGAACAGCAAAAAGGTTAAAGGACAAAAGTTGCATGTAGAAATAAACAGGGAACTGAACACAGCTGGCAGCCCTCAACAAAGTTGGTGGTAAAACCACTAGTCCACCTTCTTTATCCCTGGACCAACATGGTGACTAGCCATGTGTTGCTACAGGCCGTGGCTGGCAGTTCAAAACATAGCCATTAGGTGTTGCTGATCATGTGGCTATGTCCCATGGCTCATTTACAGTTTCCCATAACCAAAAATTTCAGCATTGTAATCAAATAAGTTTCAGAACCAACTTAATAACAGAACAGTATAGAACAATTTTAAACTGTATTTGAACTATTCTGGCCATACCAAACGTATCTGCCAGAAAGAAGCATTATCCATTTATTCAGGAAGTGGCAGTCAGGGATATATTTCATATAATGGTAACAATGACTTGAATACAACCCTGTATAACCCTGGGATAACATGGAGCGCACTCCTCTTTGCCCTTTAAAGAGCATAAGAAAACATTTTGCACTGAAGAATCATCAGCCTTTTAAGTGAAGAACAACATATTTACAGTTCTTTCTCAAATCATATTTGCAGGTATGAAAAACCAAAGCAAATACAGTTCATATGCCCTCTGGCTTTCTGTACATACTCTGACCTTCCACAACAATCTATATACCTTCAGGTTAGGCTTTTCCTAGCTCTGTTCTGGTTTAACTAGTCATATTTACTTTAGACAAGCTATTTTTTGTTCTTTATTAACACAGTCTCTTGCTTTCTTTCTTGCTTTTCAGACAACATAAAAACTTTCATCAAAATCCTTCTCATTGTTTCTTTACTAAGTCATTCCATGGGTTTTTACCATCCTGACATGATACACTGTAAAAACTGCAGTTTTCTTTTCTTTTTTTTTTTTTTTCTTCTCAGTGCAGTCTATTCAGGAACCTTGAACAATCTTCTGACCCTGGGGAAAGCCAGCCCACAGCTTAAAATAGCCTCTGGGTAGCCAACCCAGGCGTGCCACGTGGGCAATGCAGATAGGTCCACATACATGGAAGCAAGCCAGATCCTCAGCCTTAGCCAAATATTCATGGATGCAGCAATCCATGATGATAATCCTGTGGCTAGTTCTGTGTCCACTCTGATAGACTTTACCATGAAAATGGTCACTCTCAACTGCTCCATCGTAGTATCGAATTCTCCAGTCCAATTACCTAAAATATAGCTAGACAATTGTTTAGACAGATTTGCAGCACAGGAAAAATTCTCATATTGTATGCTAGTGGCACAAAGTCCAGCATACTTTCATTGACAGCCAAGTTGAGCGATTTGCCATAGGGTATCAATTTGCTCCTGCACGAGGTCAATCCTCTGATTGAACACCATCAAGCCTCCTTTTAGTTGAGCATTAATTCCTTTTTGTACATCTAAGGCATGAGCTACATTGGCTAAAAGATTATTTAGGGTCTGAGCAGTCTGCACAGTATAACTCTTGGCTAATGCCGCGGTGGTAGCTCCAACAGCCGCCAATGAGATGGTAGTAACAATGGCGGCTGTAATTCCAAGATCCCTTTTCTGTCTGAAGAGAGTCATAGCGTGAGGGGCATCAACGGGCATAGGCACCCAGCGAGGCATGTGAGTAACCAGGGCATACGTAAATTCACTAGCATTCCAGCATTGGGCAAAAAAGCAAGTATCATTACCACAATTACTTGGCTCTATCTGGCTAACAATGAATAAAAATGGGGGATATAGACAAACAGGTGTGGGCTCATAGGAAATACTATGAGAAGCCTTAACCCCCTCGTTGGAACATCCTGCATCAGTTTTAGAACTAGCAGTGGTGGTGTCCGAGGTCTGAGTAGGTTCAGGAGACCATTGCCCCCAGGGGCAAGACGTGCTCCATGTAAATTGACTAACTCCATGTTTTCCTCCACTTTTGAAAGTCATTTAAGGTTCTTAAATTATCTTTTTTTTTCCTTTTTTTAAAAATTTTTCATCAATTACACTTTATTCATTCTGCATCCCCCCATAAGGCCCTCCCTCCTCCCCTCCCAATGCCACCCTCCCTCCTCCCTCTGCATGCATGCCACTCCCCAAGTCCACTGATAGGGGAGGTTCTCCT
Organism: Meriones unguiculatus; assembly: GCF_030254825.1. Lineage (NCBI taxonomy): Eukaryota > Metazoa > Chordata > Mammalia > Rodentia > Muridae > Meriones > Meriones unguiculatus. Next base: position 101,498,179 of record NC_083369.1, on the reverse strand, counting down.
CTCCTTTCTGATCTTAGTCCATCAGTTCACATCAAAAGTGGCTGCATTGTCCTCTACTATGGCCTGGTAAGGCTGTTCCCCCCCAGGGGGAGGTGATCAAAGAGCAGGCCAGTCAGATTATGTCAGACGCAGTCCCTCTTCACATTACTATGCAACCCACTTGGACACTGAACTTCCCTGGGCTACATCTGTGCAGGGGTTCTGGGTTATCTCCATGAATAATCCTTGGTTGGAGTATGAGTCTCTGGGAAGTTCCCTTTGTTCAAATTTTCTTGTTCTGTTGCTCTCCTTGTGGAGACCCTGTCCTCTCCAGCTCTTACTATTTCCCAGTTCTTACATAAAATTCCATTCACTCTGCCCAACAGTTGCCCATCAGGCTCAGCATCTGCTTTGATAGTCTGTAGGGCAGAGGCTTTCAGAGGCCCTCTGTGGTAGGTACCTAGGTTGTTTCCTGTTTTCTTCTTCTTCTGATGTCCATCCTCTTTGCCTTTCAGCATGGGGATTGACCATTTTAGGTAGGGTCCTCTCTCTTGCTTAGTTTCTTTAGATGCACAGATTTTAGTGGGTTTGTCCTATATTGGCTCAAACACTATGGCTTGGTTTCATTTGGTAAAATTAATAAAATAAATACCAACGTCTTTTGTCTTCCCCCAAAGGGTTGAGAGACTGTTCCAAGTTCTTTGTTAGACTGCTCAAAGTCATTATATTAAAATGCCTGATAAACTTTAAAATGTTTCATAGCCTTAAACATTTAAACATTCTCTAAAACCTGTTTGACATAGACTTGCCCCTCTGGTGGAAGCATTTTCTTTCTTGTGGTTCCTTTTCCAAAATGACTCTAGTTTGTGTCATGTTTACATAAATGTAGCTAGTGTAGTCTTCAAAAAGGAAGAATACTAAATCCCTAGAGAAGTGTGTAAAATTTTATATATATATATGTATATGTATATAAATATGTTTATATGTGTGTGTGTGTGATTTGTTCTAAAGACAAGTGTAATGTTTTCATGAGATTCTCAAATGTTCATGTAGCCACTGCAAATTAAAATTTTATGAAGTATATGCATTTGAAATTTTCAACTAACTCTAAAGTTCATAATGATTTGCTAATAAGTTTTATTACTTTTTCTTGTTTGATAGAATGACAATAGTGTACTCAACAGGTAGTCCAGTGATGGCTGCATTTTATTTGCCACTATTAAGTGTAACTGAAAATCTAGCTATGAGATAAGTTAATGTATAATTTATTTTTATTTTATTTTTTAATTAAATTTTTATTTTTATATTAATTACAGTTTATCTAATTTGTGTTCCAGCTATAGCCCCCTCCCTTATTCCTTCCCAATCCCACCCTCCCTCCCTCATCTCCCCCTGGCCCTCTCCAAGTCCACTGATGGGTGGGTCCTCCTCCCCTTCCATCTGACCCTAGCTTATCAGGTATCTTCAGGACTGGCTGCAATGTCCCCCCTATGGTCTAGCAAGGCTGCTTCCCCCTTGGGGGGTGGCCAAATAGCCAGGCACTGAGTTCATGTCAGAGATAGCCCCTGTTCCCTTTACTAGGGTACCCACTTGGATACTGAGCTGCCATGGGCTACATCCGAGCAGGGGTACTAGGTATATCCATGTATGGTCCTTGGTTGGAAAAACAGTCTCAGATAAGACCCCTGTGCTCAGATATATTTGGTACTTGTAGTGCTCCTGTCCTCTCCAGGTCTTACTACCCCCCCCTTCTTTTGTATGATTCCCTGCACTCTGCCCAAGGTGTGGTTATGAGTCTCAGCATCTGCTTTGATACACTGCTAGGTAGAGCCCCCAGAGGCCCTCCGTGGTATGCTCCTATCATCGGGGTCACTAGTGTAAATGTGTGGTTTTTAAATTAGCCACATCAAAAGTAATAAAGACCAGTAATCAACAAGTCCGATTAATTTTGTGTCGGGTTAGAAATACTTCTTTAAGAACATTCTATTCCTGGTGTTATTATTGTACTACCCATCCATTTATTATTCTTGCATATCAGGTTATCCCATGAGCTTTCAGAAATGTTATCCAAATAGAGAACAAACATGTGAGGGAGACAAAATGGGAATGGAGCTGTCTGTGATTGCAACTAGGTCAAATCTATTAATATGTGATATTTATGTCTCTGCATGGTTAAAACTGCAAATACTTTTGCATAACATTTCTTCTCACTTTGATAGAAAATTCCTCTCTTAAATAGTTTAAAACTACCATTTTAATTTTTATCACCCCCAAAATTTTATTTTTATATAGAACATGATATTATCATGCGGAAATGGGATGTCACCAGATTATATCACTTTGCATGGAATGAAACTCTTTCCTTAGAGTTAATTTCACTGCTAAGTATCAGAAGTTTCATGTGAACTACGGGGATTAGAGGACAGACTTAATGAGGACAAGGTCATGGGTTCAAACTCTATATGGCCATTATCTCAGTTACACTCTGTGGCTAAAGATTGTACACTAGTCCCAGCAAGAAGATTATTGAGGTCAAGGCAATCAACAAGAGAGAATGGAGCTGACTCAGTATAAATTCATCAAGCCTTATGACTGGAGAGAGAGCTCAAGAATATTTATCTTAGAGACTCCTAATGTAACTTTTGGAAAGAACCCCAGGATTCTTCTTATTGTTTTTCTTCATCTGTCACACTGTTATTTTGTCAGTGGGATATCAAGTCTTCTTTTGAATACTTTAGGAAACAGGGAACTTATTGTCTCTTAGTACCACCATTCATACTAGAATAGCTCTATTAATTTTAGCATAAATGAATTAGAATTGATCACCAATCTATAATATGGTCCTAGATTTTCCTTGTGGGAACTAGAGAATATGTAAACTCTTAAATTAAAAATAGCAACTGGGGGGCTAGAGAGATGCCTCAGTGGTTAAAACCATGTAATGCTCTTGCAGAGGACCCAAGTTCAATTCCTAGCACCCAATGTTTGGTGATTTACAATAGCATATAATCCAGTTTCAGGGGTATTTGATAAACCTAGTCTCTGCAGGCACCTGCATTTCTGTGAATGTATGGACACACATACACACATACACAGACACACACACACACACACACACACACACTTCAAAAACACAAACCTCTTTTTAAAAAATAAAATAGCAACTTGGATAAATTGAAAGCTTATAATTTGATCTCTGCATGCCAACTATTAATAAGCTTTTGAGCAAAGAGTCTCCCTGCTTTGAGATCATGCAAACAACAATGTAAGTAAAGATATAATTACTTTTTTTGTTTAAAGAACTTGGAGCATAGCCTTTCAAGAAAGGGTTTGAATTTTCTTCCAATTCTTGAGGTCTGTTTTATGCAAAGCTGGGTAGGCCATAGGACTAGATCATGGATGGTTAGAAGTCTGTGGTCAAACCCATTGTCAAGTCCAAAAGAAACTCAGGATAAATGGCTATTTGTGGTGCTTAAGCATACTAAAGTATGCTGTTCTCCAGGCTGATTCAGTAACTATGTCTCCTCTCAGCTCTTCTCACCTGAGCCCTTACCCTAAACTTCTTACTATCTTCTCTTCCCCCAGCTCCTTATTCCTATATAACCCTGCCATTTTGTCCATGCACTCTCTTGGTCCACTTCTCCCCCTTTTCTTGGTGCCCCGTCTCTTGATCCCCTGTCTTTTGTCCCTCCCTTTTGGTCTCCTTTTTCCATACTTTTTTTCTTTTGTGCTTGCTCTCAACTCTCTCCCTTCTCTCATAGCATACTTCACTCAGTCTACTGGCAATGTTTAATATACTCCTTTATCTCCCTGCTCTGGAGTCTTACAGATGCTTCTGGGTGTACTCCCCCTTATGTATACAATAAAATTGTCCTCACCCATACCTTGGAATGGTCATATTTTCATTTGATTCACCCATATGCCTTTGTGTTCTTCAGGGCCCACCATCCCCCTAAAGTCTCTACGGTTTTCAACAATTGCCTAAATAACCCTCTCCTTCAGTTTTTGCATTGCTTCCGTGCCCATGAATGTTCCTTCTTCCCAATAAGCATCTAATACGCAATGTGTTTCTAATCTTCTTGGAACTTTGGCTTCTAGGAAATGACAGTGAAATATGGTTAGTGCATGTAAAATGACTTCTAATTACCAAGAAAGCATATGCTCTTTCTATTTATGTTTGCTAACTCTTCATTGTAACATTGGCATTGTGAGGCAATGCCATTACCATTGTCTCATAGAATAAGCAATTTAGACTCAAAATACCCAAGTAATTGGTCTAAGGTCACATAACGAAACTAATGAGCTCACAAAGAATATTAAGAATAGATGATGCCAGAGAGTCTTCTCATTTTCACCAAACAAGTTACTCCTTGTCTTAGTTACGATTTCCATTGGTGTGAGAAGACACCATGGCCAAGGCAACTCTTATAAAGGAAAAATATTTAATTGGGGCTGGCTTACAGTTCAGAGGTTTAGTCCATTATCATTATGGTGGAAAGCATGGCACTGTGCAGGCAGACATGGTGCTGAAGAGGTAGCTGACATTTCTACATCTGGATCCACAGGCAGCAGGAAGAGACAGTGAGGCATTAGGTCTGGCTTGGACTTTTGAAATTTCAAAGGCCATCCTCCAGTGACAAACTTCCCCTAGCAAGGCCATAGCTATTTCAAGAAGACCACACCTGCAATAATGCAACTTCCCATGAACCTATGGGGACCATTTTCATTCAGAGCACCACACTTCCATATGCTTTTTTTCAGTAAACATGTCAAAACTATATTAATTTTGATAGTAAGGTTCTATTTTTAAAGGTATATATTTAATTTTAAATTATGTGTTTGTGTGGAGACATGTGTGCATGAGAGCATGCAGGTCCTTGAAGACCAGAGGCATCAGATCCCCTGAAATTGGAGGTAAAAGTAGTTGTGAGTTATCTCACGTGGTTACTGGGAACCAATCTCCTCCAAGCCTCTGCACCCCAATGCATTTTTTTTTCTGTCTGTGCCAAACAGCCACACCTTCTGTCTCTGGAATCTCCAAACTGCTACATGCCACATGCTAACATAGCATGCCACCCCTTCTCTTCTGGGCTCTCAAATTTATATCCTCAGAGTCCTAGACCACACTCCTCTCTGTGTTGCAAGAGGTACAAGTTTAGGCCCTTACCAGCTGGCACACACAAGGCAATTAACAGCTGTGGACAAAGTATAGCCCAACTAAAATCCCAAACTTGGGATTAAAACAAAAACATATTTACACAACATAACCGAGTTTTTTTTTTTTTTTCAATGCAGTTTATTCAGGAACCTTGAACAATCATCTGATCCTGGGTAAAGTCAGCCCACTTTAAATAGCCTCTGGGTAGCCAACCTCAGCATGCCACGTGGGCAATGCAGATAGGTCCACATACATGGAAGCAAGCCAGATCCTCAGCCTTAGCCAAATGTGGAGTTGTTTGTGACAGAGAGCACTCACCATCGGGAAGGTGGAAGGCGGAAACCAGCTCCATCTTTCAGGCGCGGCATTACGCAGCTCTCTACAGTTCCCCCTTTTTGTTTTGGACGCATCAGGCAAGAGTAGAGGTCTGATCTCTGATATTAGAAATAAATTGGGACTTTGTACTGATGTTCATTTAGGTGTCATCCACCCAAAGAGCATCAGATCCGTCTGATACCTTTTTCTCAGAGGCGGGACCTGGGGCATCAACCCGCATGCAATCAGACATAATAGCTGGTGTGGTATCTCTTAGTACTGGTCTTGGGAGAAAGAAAGATAGACTGGAGCCCCTTATACTGAACTCCTGAGGTAGTGAGGAGGGTTTGGAGATCAAGTGAAATATGTGGGATGGTGTTAAGGGTTGGTGCTGATCTTGTAAATAGATGGCCAGGATGCAGCCTTCCACATGCTGATCTTCTGAGGTGAAAGACTAGACTGTCCAAGAGCTGGAGAGATGGAGCAACAGTGAAGACCACCTGCTGTTCTTGCAGAGGGCACTAGTATGGTCACACTATTGGCTTTAAGTCAAGGTAATTCAAAGATAGGCACTACCATGTACCTGGAGTTTTGTACTACTTAGAATAACTCGAGGAGACCCACTCTTTCTTTTTTTTTGTTTTTTATTTTTTATTAATTACAGTTTATTCACTTTGTATCCCCCCATAAGCCCCTCCCTCCTCCCCTCCCGATCCCACCCTTCCTCCCCTTTCTGCATGCATGCTCCTCCCCAAGTCCACTGATAAGGGAGGTCCTCTTCTCCTTCCTTCTGATCTTAGTCTATCAGATCCCATCAGGAATGGCTGCATTGTCATCTTCTGTGGCCTGGAACATGCATGGAGATAACGTAGAACCCCTGCACAGATGTAGTCTATGACAGCATAGTATCCAAGTGGGTTCCATAGTAAAGGGAAGAGGGATTGCCTCTGACATAATCTGATAGGCCTGTTCTTTGATCACCCCCCCCTGAGGGGAGAGCAGCCCTACCCGGCCGCAGAAGATGTACCACATTTTTAAATTGGTTTGTTGGTGTTAATTTCTTCAGTTCTTTATATATTTTGGATATTACCCCTTTGTTGGATATAGGATTGTTGAAGATCATTTCCCAATCTGTAGGCTGCCATTTACTTCGGACAGTGTCCTTTGACTTACAGAAGGCTTTGATTTTCAAGAGATCCCGTTTATTAATTGTAGATCTTAGAGCCTGAGTTGTTGGTGTTCTGTTCAGGAAGTTGTCTCCTATACCAATGAGTTCAAGGCTCTTCCACACTTCTAGTAAATTTAGTATATCTGGTGTTATGTTGATGTATTTGATCCACTTGGACTTGAGTTTTGTAAAGGATAATAGATATGGATCTATTTGTGTTTTCTATATGTGTACATCTGGTTAGACCAGCAGCATTTGTTGAATATACTGTCTTTTTTCCATTTTATGATTTGGGTCCTTTCTCAAAAATCAAGAGTTCGTAGTTGTTGGGATTTATTTCTGGATCTTCAATTCTAGTGATCAACCAGTCTATTTTTATGCCAACACCATGTGGCTTTTATTACTATTGCTCTGTAGTATAGCTTGAAGTCAGGGATGGAGATACCTCCAGAAGTTCTTTTATTGTATAGGATTGTTTTTGTTATTCTTGGTTTATTGCATTTCCATATAAAGTTGAGAATTGTCCTTCCAATGTCTATAAAGAATTGTGTTGAAATTTAGATGTGGATTTCCTTGAATTGTAGATTGCTTTTGGTAAGATGGGCATTTTTGCTATCTTAATCCTAGTGATCCATGAACATGGGGCATCTTTTTATCTTCTGATATCTTCTTCAACTTACCTCTTCAGAGACTTGAAGTTTTTTTCATACAGGTCTTTCACTTGCTTGGTTGGAGTTACACCAACATACTTTATATTATTTGTGGTTATTGTGAAGTGTGTAGTTTCCATAATTTCTTTCTTATCCCATTTGTAGTGTGTATAAACAAAGGCTACTGATTTTTTTTAATTAATCTTGTATCTGGCCACTTTGCTGAAGGTGTTTATGAGCTGTAACGGTTCTCCTGTGGAATTTTTGGAGTCACGTATGTATACTATCATATTATCTACAAAGAATGATGCATTAACTTTTTCCTTTCCCATTTGTATCCCTTTGATCTCCTTTAGATGACTTTTGTTTTATATAGGATTTTAAGTACTATACTGAAGTGATACAGTGAGAGGGGGCAGGCTTATCTAGTCCCTGATTTCAGTGGGATTGCTTTAAGTTTCTCTCCATTTAATTTGATGTTGGCTATAGGCTTGATGAATATTGCCTTTATTGTGTTAGGTTTGTGCCTTATATCCCTGATCTGTTCAAGACTTTTAACATGAAGGGGTGTTGGATTTTGTTGAATCTTTTATATTTTTTTTGGCAACTAATGAGATGATCATGTGTTTTTTTTTTTTTTTTTTCAGTTTGTTTATATGGTACATTATGTTGATGGATTTTTCATATATTAAACCACCCCTGCATTACTCTGGTGAAGCTTACTTGATCATGGCCAAGGATATTTTTGATGTGTTCTTGGATTTTGTTTGTGAGTATTTTACTGAATATTTTTGCATCAGTATTCGTAAGGTAAATTAGTCCGAAATTATCTTTTTTTGGGGGGGTCTTTGTGTGGGTTAGGTATGAAGGTGACTGTGGCCTCATAGAATGAGTTTGGCAAAGTTCCTTCTGTTTATATTTTGTGGAATAATTTGAGGAGTATTGGTACTAACTCTTCTTTGAAAGTCTGGTAGAATTCTGGCTGAGACCATCTGACCTTGGGCTTTTTTTTGTCAGTGGGAAACTTTTTTTAATTTTTCATTTAATTTACTTTTATAATGTTAGATATGTACTTTACTTACATATTTTTAAAAATTAAATTTATTCACTTTACATTCTAATTGTAGCTCCCTCCCTCATCTCCTCGAAATCCCACCCTCCATTCCTCTTCCCCTTATCCTCCTCTAGTCCTCAGAAAGAGGGAGCCTTTCTCCCTTACCAACTGGCTACAAACTATCAAGTCTCTTCAGGACTGTCTGCATCTTTTCCTCTGTGTCCTTGCTAGGCTGCCATACATAGGGGAAGTAGTCAAGGAGCATGCACCAGAGTTCATGTCAGAGACAGGCCCTGCTCCTCTTACTAGAAAACCCATATGGAGACTGAGCTGCCTATTGGCTACATCTGACCAGGGGGTCTAAGTCCTCTCCATGTATGGTCCTTAGTTGATGCATCAGTCTCAGTAGGCTTCCATGGGCCTAGATTTGTTTGCTCTGTTGATCTTCATGTGTAGCTCCTATTGCTTCTAGGTCCTTCTACATCCCCACTCTTCGATAAGACTCCTTGTGCTCGGCCCAAAGTTTGAGTGTGGGTCTGAATATCTGCTTGAATCCTCTGTTTTGTGGAGTCTTTCAGAGGACATCTATGGTAGGCTCCCATCTTGATCTCTCTCTTTAACAGATTACAGTGTCTATTCTATTTGCCCTGCTGAATGAGGATTAGGCATCCTCTCTAGGGTCCTCCTTGCTACTTAGCTTCTTTTGATCTGTGGATTGTATTATAAAAATCCTGTATCTTATGGTTAATGACTGCTTCTATTACCCTAGAGGCTATAGGACTATTTAACTTATTTACCTAATCTTGAATTAGCTTTGGTAAGTGGATTCTATGAACAAAATTGTCCATTTCATTTAGATTTTCCAATTTTGTGTAGGACAAGGTTCTGACGCAAGACCTAATATGTATTTCCTTGGTGTCTTCTGTTATGTCCCCCTTTTCATTTCTAATTTTGTTGATTTGGATACTGTCTTTCTGCCTTTTGGTTAGTTTGGCAAAGGATTTGTTTATCTTGTTGATTTTTCTCAAAGAACCAGCTCTTGGTTTTGTTGCTTCTTTTATCGTTTGTGTTTGTTGGTTTCTAATTTATTGATTTCAGCCCTGAGTTTGTTTATTTACTGACATCTGCTCCTCTTGGGTATGTTCGTATTTTTTTTTTCTAAAGCTTTCAGGTGAGCTGTTAAGTTGCAAGTATTGGATCTCTCCAATTTCTTTATGAAGGTACCTATTGCTATGAACTTTCCTCTTACCATAGCTTTCACTGTATCCCATAAGTTTGGGTATGTTGCCTCTTCACATCATTGACTTTTAAGAAGTCTTTAATGTCTTTCCTTATTTGTTCCCTGGCCCAGTGGTCATTGCATGGGGAGTTGTTCAGTTTTCATGAGCATGTAGGCTTTTTGTTATTTCTATCGTTGCTGAAGCTAGTTTTAATCCATGGTGATCTGATAAAGCACAATGGATTGATTCAATTTTCTTGTATCGGTGATTGTGATTGACAAAGCGAACCTCAATTGTGTATGCTCAATTTTGGAGAAGGTTCCCAGAAGAAAATGTGTTCTTTTGTGTTTGGGTGAAAAGTTCTATAAACATCTATTAAGTCCATTTGATTCATAACATCGGTTAGTTTCATTATTTCTCTATTTAGTTACCGTCTGGATGACCTGTTCATTGATTCATTGGTTGAGAGTAGGGTGTTGAAGTCTTCCACTGTTAATGAGTAGAGAGCAATGTGTGATTTAAATTTTAATAATATTTATTTTACAAATGTAAGTGCCTTTGTATTTGGCGTATAGATGTTCAGGACTTGGTGGATTTTTCCTTTAATGAGTACTAAGTGTCCTTGATTTTTTAAAATAATTTTTAAATTTTAATTATTCATTTTATACCTCAATCTTACCCCTTCCCTCCTTTCTTCCAGGTCCTTCCCCTTCTTTCCTCATTCATCTCCCTTTGCCCCTCTCCTGCCTCTCAGAAAAGGGGAACCCCATCCCCCTAGAAATTCTCCCCAGCACATCCAGCAGCATCAGGACTGTGTATTTCTTTTTCACAGTGTGTTGACACGGCAAACCCACTAGGGGGCAGTAATTGAAGAGCATGCAATGGAGACATGCAAAGATAGCCCCTGATCCTTTTTCTAGGGGATCTACTTGAATCCATTGGGTATATGTGTAGAGAGCTTAGTTTTATTCCATGCATAGTCCTTGGTTGGTGTTTCATTCTCTGAAATCCCCTCTGGGCCCAGGTTAGTGTTTTACTATTGGTCTTCTTGTGGAGCTCCTGTTTCTTTCAGGTGTTTCTATCTTTCCCCCACTCTTCTAAAAGGTTGCCTACACTCTGTCCATTGTTTGTCTATGAATCTCAGTTTCTGTTTAAATCCATTGCTAGACAGAGCCTCTTAGAGGACAGTCATTCTGGGCTCCTGTCTGCAAACAGAGTAGAGTCATCAATTTTTTCAGGCGTTGGATCTCTCCCATGGAGTGGGTCTCAGGTTGGATCAGTCATTGTACTTTCCCTCAATTAATTTTGGTTAGAAGTCCATTTTATTAGCTATTAGAATGGCTACTCCAGCTTGTTTCTCGGTTTTGTTTTCTTGGAAAACCTTTTTCTTGCCCTTTACTCTGAGGTAATATCTATCTTTGTTGCTGAGGTGTGTTTCTTATATTCAGCAGTATGTTGGGTTCTGTTTATGTTAGCCTGTGTATTTTTATTGAAGAGTTGAGTCCACTGATGTTGAAAGATATTAACGACCAATAATTTTTAGGTCCTTTTATTATGATGTTAGTGGTGGTAGTGTGTGTGCTGGTCTTCTTTTGGTTTTGTTGTTTTGGAGTTATTTATATCCTGTGTTTTCTTGAATGTAGTTGAAATTGTTGGGTTGGAGTTTTTATTCTAGTATATTTGGTATGGGTGCGTTTATGCATAGATGTTGTTTAAATTTGGTTTTATCCTGAAATATCTTCTTTCCTCCATCAATGATGATTGAAAGCTTTGTTGGGAATAGTAGTCTGGGCTGACATCTCTGGTCTCTTAGGGTCTGCATGGCATCTGTCCAGGTCCTTCTGGCTTTCACAGTCTCTGTTGAGATGTCAGGTGTGATTCTGATTCATCTGCCTTTATATGTTACTTAACCTTTTCCCTTGCTTTCAATATTTTTTCTTTGTTCTGTACATTAAGAATTTTGATTATTATGTGGTGGGAGAATTTCTTTTCTTGTCTAATCTATTTGGTGTTCTGTAAGCCTCTGATATGTTTAAAGCATCTATGTGTTTCGTTTTGGGGAAATTTTCTCAAAAATATTTTCTGGAAATTGGAGCGTGGAATCTTCTCTTCTATTCCTATTATTTTCAGATTTCATCTTTTCATGGTGTCCTTAATTTATTGGATGTTCTGTGTCCAGAATTTTTTCAATTTAATTTTTTTCAATTTAATTTCTTATTTTTATAAATTACAGTTTATTCACTTTGTATTCCCCCCTGTAGCTGCCTCCCTCCTGCCCTCCCAATACCACCCTCCCTCCCCCTCCTCTATCCATGTCCCTCCCCAAGTCCACTAATGAGGGAGGTTCTCCTCCCCTTCCTTCTGATCCTAGTCTATCATTTCTCACCAAGAGTGGCTGCATTGTCTTCCTCTGTGGCCTGATAAGGCTACTCCCCCTCTTAGTGGGAGGTGATCAAAGAGCAGGCCACTGAGTTCATGTCAGAGACAGTCCCTTTTCCCATTACTATGGAACCCACTTGGACACTGACCTGCCATGGGCTAAATCTGTGCCGGGGTTCTAGGTGATTTCCATGAATAATCCTTGGTTGGAGTATCACTCTCAGAAAAGACCCCTGTGCCCAGATTTTTTGGGTCTGTTGCTCTCTTTGTGGAGCTCCTGTCATCTCCAGGTCTTACTATCTCCCTTTTCTTTCATAAGATTGCATGAACTCTGCCCAAAGGTTGGCCATATGTCTCAGCATCTGCTCTGATACCCTGCAGGGTAGAGCCCCACAGATGCCCTCTGTGGTAAGCTCCTGTACTGTTCTCTGTTTTCTCCCCTTTCTGATGTTCATCTTTTTGCCTTTCTGAATGGGGATTGAGCATTATAGCCAGAGTCCTCCTTCTTGATTAGTTTCTTTAAGTGTACAGATTTTAGTATGTTTATCATATATTATATATATAATGTCTACTTATGAGTGAGCATAGACCATGTGTGTCTTTCTGCTTCTGGGATATCTCACTCAGGATGATCTTTTCTGGGTCCCACCATTTGCCTGCAAATTTTAGGGTTTACTTGTCTTTTATTGCTGAGTAATATTCTATTGAGTAGATATACCACAATTTCTTTATCCATTCCTCAACTGAGGGTCATCTGGGTTTTTTCCAGGTTCTGGCTATTACAAATAAAGCCACTACAAACATAGTTGAGCAAATGTCCTTGTTGCATACTTGAGCATCTTTTGGATATATGCCTAGGAGTGGTATACCTGGATCTTGAGGAAGCACTTTTCCTAATTGTCAGAGAAAGTGCCAGATTGATTTCCAAAATGGTTGTATAAATTTACATTTCCACAGGCAATGGAGTAGGGTTCCCCTCTCTTTACATCCTCTCCAGCATATTGTTGTCATCTTAGCCATTCTGATGGATGTAAGGTTAAATCTCAGGGTCCTTTTAATTTGTATTTCTCTGATGACTAAGGAAGTTGAGCATTTCTTTAAGTGTTTCTCTGCCATTTGATATTCCTCTATTAAGAATCCTCTGTTTAGCTCTGTACCCCATATTTTTAGTTGGATTAACTGACTTGCTGCTGTTTAACTTCTTGAGTTCTTTATATGTTTTGGATATTAGCCCTCTGTCAGATATAGGGTTAGTGAAGATCCTTTCCCAATCTGTAGGCAGTCTTTTTGTTCTAACAACAGCTTCCTTTGCTTTACAGCTTTTCAGTTTCATGAGGTCCCTTTTGTTAATTGTTGACCTTAGAGCTTGTGCTGTTGGTGTTCTCTTCAGGAAGTTATCTACTGTGCCAATGAGTTCAAGACTTTTCCCTACTTTTTGTTCTAACAGGTTTAGTGTTTCTAGTTTTATTTTGAGGTGTTTGATCCACTTGTACTTTAGTTTCATGCAGAGTGATGAGTATAGATCTTTTTGCATTTTTCTACATGTAGACATTCAGTTAGACCAGCACTATTTGTTGAAGATGCTTTCTTTTTTCCACTGAATGGTTTTGGCATCTTTGCCTAAAATCAGGTGTTTTTAAGTGTGTGGGTTTATTTCTGGGTCTTCTATTCGATTCCATTGATCCTCCATTCTGTTTTTATGCCAGCACCATGCTGTTTTTAGTATTGTTGCTCTATAGTAGAGTTTGAGATCAGGGATGGAGATACCTCCAGAAAATCTTTTATTGCAGTGGATTGTTTTAGCAATTCTGGGTTTTTTGTTATTCCATATGAAATTGAGAATTTTTCTTTCAAGGTCTGTAAAGAATTGTGTTGGTAATTTGATGGGAATTGCATTGAATCTGTAGATTGCTTTTGGTAAGATGGCCATTTTTACTATGTTATTTCTGCCAAGCCATGAGCATGGGAGATCTTTTCCTCTTATGATATCTTCTTCCAATTCTTTTTTTCAGAGGCTGGAATTTTTTTTCATACAAGTCTTTGACTTGTTTAGTTAGGGTCATACCAAAGTACTTTATGTCTTTTGTGGCTATTGTGGAGGGTATTGTTTCCCTAATTTCTTTCTCAGCCCTTTTGGTTTTTGTATACAGGAGGGCTGCTGATTTTTTTTTTTTTTTTTTTTAGTTAATTTTGTATCCAGTCACTGTGCTGAAGGTATTTATCAGGTGTAGGAGTTGCCTGGTAGAATTTTGGGGGTCACTCAGGTATACTATCATATCTTTTGCAAATAGTGATTCTTTGACTTCTTCCTTTCTAATTTGCATCCCCTTGATCTCCTTTAATTGTCTTATTGCTCTAGCAAGGACTTCAAAACTATGATGAAGAGATATGGAGAGAGTGAGAAGCCTCGCCTTTTCCATGATTTCAGTGGGATTGATTTAAGTTTCTCTCCATTGAGTTTGATGTTGGCTATAGGCTTCCTGTATATTGCCTTTACTATGTTTAGGTATGTGCCTTGTATCCCTGATCTCTCCAAGACTTTAAACATGAATTTGACAAAGTCAAATTTTTTTGGCATGTAAAGAGATGATCATGTAATCTCTCCTTCAGTTTGTTTATGTGGTGGATCACATTGATGGATTTCTGTATATTGAACCATCCCTGCATGCCTGGGATTAAGCGTATTTGGTGGTAGTAGATGATATCTTTTATGTGCCTTTGTATTCAGTTTGTGAGTAGGTTGTTGAGTATTTTTGCATCAATGTTCATAAGGGAGATTGGCCTGAAATTCTCTTTCTTTGTTGGGTCTTTGTGAGGTTTAGGTACCAAGGTGACCATGGCTTCATAGAATGAGTTTGGTAGTGTTCCTTCAGTTTCTGTTTTGTGGAATAGTTTGGAGAGTATTGGTGTTAGCTCTTCTTTGAAGGTCTGGTAGAATTCTGCGGTAAAACCATCTGGCCCTGGGCTATTTTTGCATGGGAAACTGTTTTTTTCTTGTACTAATTTTTATTTTTTACTAATTACACTTTATTCACTTTGTATCCCTCCATAAACCCCTCCCTCCTCCTTTCCTAATCCCACATTCCCTCCCCGTTCATCACACATGCCCCTCCCCAAGTCCACTGATAGGAGAGGTCCTCTTCTCTTGCCTTTTGATCTTAGTCTATCAGATCACATCACGAGTGGCTGCATTGTCATCTTCTGTGTCCTGTTAAGACTGCTCCCCCCTGCTCCCCCCTCAGGGGGACGTGATCAAAGAGCAGGCCAATCAGTTTATGTCAGAAGCAGTCCCTCTTCCCATTACTGTGGAACCCACTCGGACACTAAACTGCCATGGGCTACATCTGTGCAGGGGTTCTAGATTATCTCTATGCATGGTACTTGGTTGGAGTATGAGTCTCTGGGAAGACCCCTGTGTTCAAATTTTCTGGTTCTGTTGCTCTCCTTGTAGGGTTTCTATCCTCTCCAGAACTTACTCTTTCCCACTTCTTTCATAAGATTCCATGCACTCTGCCCAACAGTTGGACATAAGTCTCAGCATCTGCTTGATAGTATGCTGGGCAGAGCCTTTCAGAGGCCCTCTGTAGCAGGTTCCTAACATGTTTCCTGTTTTAGTCTTCTTCTGATGTCCATCCTCTTTTCCTTTCAGGATGTGGATTGAGCATTTTAGTCAGGGCCCTCCCTCTTGATTGGTTTCTTTAGATGTACAGATTTTGGTAGGTTTATCCTATATTATATGTCTATATGAGTGAGTATATACTGTGTGTCTCTTTCTGCTTCTGGACAGCTCACTCAGGATGATCCTTTCCAGTTCCCACCATTTACCTGAAAATTTCACGATTTCCTTATTTTTCATTGTGGAGTAATATTCCATTGTGTAGATATACCATAATTTCTCTAACCATTCTTCAGTTGAGCGGCATCTGGGTTGTTTCCAGCTTCTGGCTATTAAAATAAAGCTGCTACAAATATGGTTGAGCAAATGTCCTTATTGTGTACTTGAGAATCTTTTGGATGTATGCCTAGGAGTGGTATAGCTGGATCTTGAGGAAACGTTATTCCTAGTTGTCTGAGAAAGCGCCAGATTGCTTTCCAGAGTGGTTGCATAAGTTTACATTCCCACCAGCAGTGGAGCAGGATTCCCCTTTTTCCACAACCTCTCCAGCATGTGTTGTCACTTGAGTTTTTGATCTTGGCCATTCTGATGGGTGTAAGATGAAATCTCAGGGTTGTTTTGATTTGCATTTTACTGATGGCTAATGTGGTTGAGCATTTCTTTTTTTTTAATTTAATTTAATTTGTTATTATTAGTTACATTTTAATAACTCTGTATCCCAGCTGTATCCTGCTTTCTTATTTCCTCCTAATTTCACCCTTCCTCCCTCATCTCCTCTCTGCCCCTTTCCAAGTCCACTGATTGGTGAGGACCTCCTCCCCTTTAATTTGACTCTGTTTTATCAGGTATCTTCAGGACAGGCTGCAAAGTCCTCTGTGGCCTAGCAGGACTTCTCCTCCCTTGGGGGGTAGAGAGGTCAAAGAGCCTGCCATTGTGCTTCTGATTTCTTCAAGTGTTTCATTCGATATTTGTCTGTCGAGAATTCTCTGTTTAGCCCTGTTCCCCATTTTTTAATTGGATTACTTGGTTTGTTGATTATCAGCTTCTTTAGTTCTTTATATATACTGAATATTAGCCCTCTGTCAGATAAAGTGCTAGTGAAGATTCTTTCCTAATCTGTAGGCATTGATTTTGTTTTGGGAGACTTTTAATGACCACTTCTATTTCCTTAGGGGCTATAGGTCTATTTAATTGATTCACCTGACTTGATTCAGTTTTTGAATGTGGAATCCATCATAAAAATCCTCCATTTCATTTAGATTTTCAAATTTTGTGGTATACAAGCTTTTAAAGTATACCTAATGATTATTTGGATTTCCTCAGTATTTGCAGTGATGTCCTCCTTTTTAATTTCTGATTTTGTTGATTTGGATAGTTTCTCTCTGCCTTTTATTTAGTTTGGCTAAGGGTTTGTCTATCTTCTTGATTTTCTCAAAGAACAAGCTATTTGTTTCATTGATACTTTGAATTGTTTTATTTGTTTCTAATTGATTGATTTCAGCTCTGAATGTGATTATTTCCAGCTTTTTACTCCTTTTTGGTGTGTCTGCTTCTTTTTTTTCCTAGGGCTTTTAAGTGAGCCATTAAGTTGCTTGAGTGAATTGTTTCAAATTTCTTCTTGAAGGCACTTAGTTCTATGAACCTTCCTCTTACACTGTTTTCATTGTGTCCCATAAGTCTGGGTATGTTGTGCCTTCATTTTCATTGAATTCTAGGATGACTTTAATCTCTTTCTTTATTTCTTCTGTGACCCAGCTGTCATTTAGTAGTGAGTTGTTCAATTCCATGTGTGTGTAGGGGTTTTTCTAGTTCTCTTGTTGTTGAGGCCCAGCTTTATTCCATGGTGATCAGATAGGATACAAGGGATTAGTTCAATCTTCTTGTATCTGTTGAGGGTTCCATGAGGTGCTGAGAAGAATGTAAATTCTTTTGTATTTTGGTATAGAGGTCTGTAGATGTCTATTATGTCTATTTGATTCATGACCTCTGTTAGAGATATTATTTCTTTGTTTAATTTCTGTTTTGTTTACCTGTCCTTTGTTGAGAATGGGGTGTTGAAGTCTCCCACTATTAATATGTGGGCTATATGTGTGGTTTAAGTTTTATTAATGTTTCATTTACAAATGTATGTACCCTTGTATTTGGGGCATAGATGTTCAGGATTGTGCTGTCTTCCTGGTGAAATTTTTTCCCTTGATGAGTATGAATTGGCCTTCCCCATGTCTTTTTATTAATTTTGGTTGAATGTCTATTTCATTAGATATTAGAATGGCTACTCCTGCTTGCTTCTTGGGTTCATTTGCTTGGAAAACTGTCTTCCAGCCCTTTACTCTCAGGTAATATCTATCTTTGTGACTTAGGTGTGTTTCTTGTATGCATCAGATTGTTGGGTCTTGTTTATGCATCCATTCTGTTAGTCTGTTTCTTTTTTTTTTTTTTTTCCTGCAAACTTTTGACTTTTTTTTTTTTTCAATGCAGTTTATTCAGGAACATTGAACAATCCTCGGACCCCGGGGAAAGCCAGCCCACAGCTTAAATAGCCTTTGGGTAGCCAACCCAGGCGTGCCACGGGGGCAATGCAGATAGGTCCACATACATGGAAGCAAGCCAGATCCTCGGCCTTAGCCAAATGTGGAGTTGTTCGTGACAGAGAGCACTCACCATCGGGAAGGTGGAAGGCGGAAACCAGCTCCATCTTTAAGGCATAGCATTCCGCAGCTCTCTACAGTTCCCCCTTTTTGTTTTAGACGCATCAGGCAAGAGTAGAGGTCTGATCTCTGATATTAGAAATAAATTGGGACTTTGTACAGATGTTCATTTAGGTGTCATCCACCCAAAGAGCATCAGACCCGTCCAATACCTTTTTCTCAGAGGCGGGACCTGGGGCATCAACCCGCATGCAATCAGACATGCTCTTTTCTGGGTCCAAAGCGGCTGACCCTGAGTGCAGTGCAAGCATGGTTGGATATGCTCAGGATGCGAGTCTGTTTCTTTTTATTGGAGAATTGAGTCCATTGGTGTTGAGAGAGACTAATGACCAGTCACTGTTAGATTTTTGATATTGATGTTCGCTGTGGTAGTGTGTTTGTGTGCTTGTCTTCTTTTGGTTTTGCTGTAGTGAGGTTATTCATTTCCCGTGTTTTATTGAAAGGGTTAGTTTTCTTGTGTTGTAATTTTCCTTCCGTTATCTTCTGTAACAATGGATTGTGTGTAGGTATTGTTGAAATTTGTTTTTGTCATTGAATATCTTGTTTTCTCTGTCTATGATGACTGAGAGTTTTACTGTTTATAGTATCCTGGGATTACATTTGTGTTCTTTTAGGGTCTGCATGATATCTGTCCATGCCCTTCTGGCTTTCATAGACTCTGTTAAGAAGAGGCCTGAGGTTGGAGCTCTTTGCTCTAGTACCCAAGTGGTAATCAGTAGCAGGTGAGCACAGCTCTCTTGCATGGAGCAGGAGGCTAGAGTCTGGAGCCCATGGATAAGAAAAAAACTTTTCCAGAGCTTGGCCCTGTTGTTTCCCTTGCTGTGGGGTTTTCTCCTGACAGGGAAACCCAGTCTCTGGTGCCCTGGGGAGCACAGTTCTGTCTGTGACCTAGTCAGGCATGCATCAGGTCTCTGGGCTGGTGGCTGTGCACCTGCTGGTATGCAGGACCTTTTCCAGGGATAGACTGGGTGACCTGAGGTCAGTCCTGTTTGCTTCCTTCCCTATGCGGTTTTCTTGAGGCTGGGACTCCCAGGCTCTGATATTTTAATGCCCACAGCTCAGCCTGGGAAGCTGATCAGGACAGGCTGGCATGTGGTTCTGGTCTGGTGACCAAGTGCCTGCTGGACTGAGGATCATTCCAGGTTCTGGCTGAATGACCAGAGAGTGCACCATACTGATTCCCACACCGTGGATTTCCTCTCACTTGGGAAACATGATCGCTGGTGTTTTAAGTCCCTGTACCGACATTGCTGTCCTGCTCCTCAGAAACAGTGTCCTACTGGTGCCGCCATCTTGGATTCACCCTCAATTTAGTATTTTATTTGACAGGTGTATCCATTTCTTCAATTGTATCGTCTATGCATAAAATTCTTTCCTCCATCTCTTTTATTCTGTTGGTGATGTTTAACTCTGTGGTTCTTGTTCTCTTCACAAAGTTTTCCATTTCCAGAATTTCCTTGGTTTATGTTTTTTTTTTTTTTAATTTATTCTATTTCTATTTTCAGATCTTGAACTGTTTTATTCATTTTCTTCACCTGTTTGATTGGGATTTCCTGTATTTCTATAAGTGATTTATTCATTTCCTCTTTAAAGGCTTCTATTTGTTTGATTGTATTTTTCTGTATTTCATTGAGGGATTTGTTTCCTCTATGAAGTCCTGTAGCCACTTTATAAGCATAGATTTAAAGTCATATTTCGGTGTTTCACCTGTGTTGGGATATCCAGAGCTTGTTGCCACATTGCCTTGTTTTTTTTTGTTGATTTTGTTCTTATCCTGGCCCTTAGCCATCTGGTTGTCCCTTGTGTTGGCTGGTTGTTTCTGGAAATTGTTGGGATTCTCAGGCATGTGGAAAGAGCCCTAGGTCATGGGTTGGAGGCTGGATCTCCTCACACAGCATACAGCTCTGCTCTGCTTGTTGTATCCTAGTTGGACGTATATGCAAGGATCTAGGGTGTGAGTTTCTAACCTGTGTGATCCTGTGAGGTTCTGACAGTCTCCTCAACATAGGTAGTAGAGCCTTGAACTGTAGTCTGGATCTGCTCATCTCTGGAATCCAGAGTCATCTTTAGGGTAGTGGGAGTACCTGGCAGGTTTGTGAATGGCACTGTGTAGGTCTGGCCACTGGGGTCCTCTCCTCTTTCTGGGGAAACACCAATAGTCCCTACCATTTCAAAGTCTGGGCTCCTACTACTCAGACTCTACTGGGTACCCCCCATTTTGGATCAGGGACTCTGTATACACCTATTATCCAGCTGGTTGCTGCAGGGGAACCAATAGAACTAAGGACAGGAGGCTGGCACCCTTTGCCTTGTATCTGGACATGTTCTTGGGTAGGTGGGAGGAGTCTGGGTTCCAGATGCTGAAGCTGTGCATTTGATAGTCTGTGTTCAAGATGGTGCTGCGTGTTGGGAGGCTAGGACCCTGGGTCCTTGGTAGACCTGTTTCACACCAGCAGGGGCCTCAAACTGTGCATTCCTGGCTCCCAGGATGCCTCCTCTCCTCCAGGAAATACAGATGTTGATGTTTTGGAGTCAGTAGCCAGGTCACTCACTTTTTCACATCTCTGATCTCCTGTCACTTAGATATGGCATGCACTGAACACTGCCATCTTGGAAAGTCCAGATTTAGTCTTTTTTTTTGTGGTGTCCTCTACATCTTGAAATTATTCCTTATTATTTATTAGTTTTTCTTTGTCCTTGTCTGAGTATTCCAGTTCCTTTACTGTATCTTTAATGTCTGATAGATTGCCTCATCCTTGACCATTCTGTTGGTGGAGCTTTTTACAGAGCTTATAAATTTACTTTTCTTAATTTCCAGTATTTCCATTTGTTTTCCCCCCAGCATTTATACTTTTTTATTGAATTCCTCTTTTGTATACTGCATTGATGCTTTATTTAATTTAGCTTTTTATAATGTTTTGCTATTCCTTCAGGTATTTGTGTCTTATTCAGTTTCCTTGAGCATAATTACAAACATTTTTTGTGTTCTTTGTAATTTCATTTAACTCACTTCCAAAGAAGACAGTAAGAGATTAATTGCTATTGAAGCATTTATGATGCCTTGTTTTTTTTTTTTAGTTGAATTTAATATATTTAAAAATATTTTTTTAGATTCCTGCAATTCTTTCAGATAGAGTTTTTGTAATATTCAAGGGGGACTATACTGTTCTACAGTGAATTGTTATTTCCCTCTACTAAATTGGTTACCTAGGCACTGGTGTTGAACACTCCTAAAATTCAAATACACTTTTCAAGAACAATTGCTATGAAAGGGTAGGAACACTATTAAGGTACAGTAAGAAATAGGCAAATAAAATAAAATAAAAATCTGGCATTAGGTGGCAACGATCTTAGGGAGTAAAGGGGTAATAATAGTATTATGTGTATGAATGCATAAGTAACTATTAGTATGTGTAGAAAGAAAAAAGAAACAAGAAAGCAAAAACTCAGGGTATTTCTAGTGTTTAATATTGAGTTAATAGGGAAAAATAAGGGAAAGAAATATATAAAAGAGAGGGGTCTATAAGGGAAAAGCAGGGTCAGGTGAGGTCATTTTGACTGAAGGCTGAAAAAAGGAGTACAATGAAATAATGTAGTTTATTCTCAGTGAAAATGAGTTTATATACAAAGAAAATGTTCAAGAGCAAGGATGGTAGTACATTACATACCAAGAAAAGCATTTATCACAAATAGTTATAACACTATGCCAAGATGCTTAAAGTAAATATTTATTTATTTATAGATGCAAAAGTATCCCCTGATATCCTGTGCAAAGCATGGGTAGAGATCACACAGAACACCGACTGCCCTAATGGAGTCTGTGTCAGAAGGCTTTAGTGAAAGCAATGAACAGAGATGTTGTAAGTTGATTGCTATCATGCTCTTTATCCACCATGACTAGGAATTTTAGGTAAGGTCATATTTAGGAATTTGGATTTTATACTTTACTTTATGGAATTTTAATACTGTGTTTTAAATTGACCAAGATATCATAATATGGCTATTTTTTTAATATTTATTTTTTTAAATTGCTTGTTTATTTATTGTTTTATTGATAACACTTTATTCATTTTGTATCTCCCATAAGCCCCTCCCTCCTCCCCTCCCAATCCCACCATTCCTCCCCTTTCTGCATGCATGCCCCTCCCCAAGTCCACTGATAGGGGAGGTCTTCCTCTCCTTCTTTCTGATCTTAGACTATCAGTTCTCATCAGAAGTGGCTGCATTGTCATCTTCTGTGGCCTGGTAAGGCTGCTCCCCCCTCAGGGGGAGGTGATCAAAGAGCAGGCCAATCAGATTATGTCAGAGGCAGTCCCTCTTCCCATTACTATGTAACTCACTTGGACACTGAACTGCCATGGGCTACATCTGTGCAGGAGTTCTAGGATATCTCCATGAATAGTCCTTGGTTGGAATATGAGTCACTGGGAAGTTCCCTGTGTTCAAATTTTCTTGTTCTGTTGCTCTCTTTGTGGAGGCCCTGTCCTCTCCAGCTCTTACTATTTCCCAGTTCTTACACAAAATTCCATTCACTCTGCCCAACAGTTGCCCATCAGGCTCAGCATCTGCTTTGATAGTCTGTAGGGCAGAGGCTTTCAGAGGCCCTCTGTCGTAGGTTCCTAGGTTGTTTCCTGTTTTCTTCTTTTTCTGATGTCCATCCTCTTTGCCTTTTAGGATGGGGATTGACCGTTTTAGGTAGGGTCCTCTTTCTTGCTTAGTTTCTTTAGATGCACAGATTTTAGTGGGTTTCTCCTATGTTGTATGTCTATATGAGTGAGTATATACTGTGTGTGTCTTTTTGCTTCTGGGATAACTCACTTAGGATGATCCTTTCTAGGTCCCACCATTTACCTGCAAATTTCACGATTTCCTTATTTTTCATTGCTGCGTAATATTCCATTGTATACATGTACCACAATTTCTGCATCCATTCTTCAGTTGAGGGGCATCTGGGCTGTTTCCAGCTTCTGGCTATTACAAATAAAGCTGCTACAAACATGGTTGAGCAAATGTCCTTTTTCTGTACTTGAGAATCTTTTGGATATATGCCCAGGAGTGGTATGGCTGGATCTTGAGGAAGCGCTATTCCTAGTTGTCTGAGAATGCACCAGATTGATTTCCAGAGTGGTTGTACAAGTTTTCATTCCCACCAGCAGGTGAGGAGGGTTCCCCTTTCTCCACAACCTCTCCAGCATGTGTTGTCACTTGAGTTTTTGATCTTGGCCATTCTCATGGGTGTAAGGTGAAATCTCAGGGTTGTTTTGATTTGCATTTCCCTAATGGCTAATGAGGTTGAGCATTTCTTTAAATGCTTCTCTGCCATTCGATATTCTTCTACAGAGAGTTCTCTGTTTAGCTCTGTTCCCCACTTTTTAAGTGGATTACTTGGTTTGCTGCTTTTCAGCTTCTTTGGTTCTTTATATACACTGGATATGAGTCCTCTGTCAGATAAAGGGTTGGTGAAGATTCTTTCCCAATTTGTAGGCAGTCTCTTTGTTTTGATGACAGTATCCTTTGCTTTACAGAAGCTTTTAAGTTTCATGAGGTCCCATTTATTGATTGTTGCTCTTAGAGCCTGTGCTGTTGGTGTTCTGTTCAGGAAGTTTTCTCCTGTACCAATGAGTTCTAATGTATTCCCCAATTTTTTTTCTAGCCCATTTAATGTGTCTGGTTTTATGTTGAGTTCTTTGATCCACTTGGACTTCAGTTTTGTGCAGGGTGATAAGTATGGATCTATTTTCATTTTTCTACATGTAGACATCCAGTTAGAGCAGCACCATGTGTTGAAGATGCTATCTTTTATCCATTGTATGGTTTTGGCATCTTTGTCAAAAATTAGGTGTCCATAAGTGTGTGGGTTTATTTCTGGGTCTTCTGTTCGGTTCCACTGATCCACCGTTCTGTTTCTATGCCAGTACCATGCAGTTTTTAAAACTGTTGCTCTATAGTACAGCTTGAGATCAGGGATGGAGATACCTCCAGAAGGTCTTTTATTGTAGAGGATTGTTTTAGCAATTCTGGGTTTCTTGTTATTCCATATGAAGTTGAGAATTTTTCTTTCCAGGTCTGTAAAGAATTGTGTTGGCAATTTGATGGGAATTGCATTAAATCTGTAGATTGCTTTTGGTAAGGTGGACATTTTTACTATGTAAATCCTGCCAAGCCATGAGCATGAGAGATCATTCCATCTTCTCATATCTTCTTCTATTTCTTTCTTCAGAGATTTGAAATTTTTTTCATACAAGTCTTTGACTTGCTTGGTTAGGGTTACACCAAGGTACTTTATGTCATTTGTGGCTATTGTGAAGGGTGTTGCTTCCCTAATTTCTTTCTCAGCCCTTTTGTCTTTTGTATACAGGAGGGCTACTAATTTGTTTGAGTTAATTTTGTATCCGGCCACTTTGCTGAAGGTGTTTATCAGCTGTAGGAGTTCCCTGGTAGAGTTTTTGGGGTCACTCACATATACTATCATATCATCTGCAAATAGTGATAATTTGACTTCTTCCTTTCCAGTCTGTATCCCCTTGATCTCCTTCAAACTGTCTTATTGCTCTAGCAAGGACTTCCAGCACTATGTTGAAGAGATATGGAAAGAGTGGGCAGCCTTGTCTTGTCCCTGATTTCAGTGGGATTGCTTTAAGTTTCTCTCTGTTCAGTTTGATGTTGGCTGTAGGCTTGTTGTATATCGCCTTTACTATGTTTAGATATGTGCCTTGTATCCCTGATCTCTCCAATATTTTAAATATGAATGAATGTTGGATTTTGTCAAATGCTTTTTCAGCATCTAAGGAGATTATCATGTGGTTTTTTTCTTTCAGTTTGTTTATATGATGGATTATATTGAGGGATTTCCGTATATTGAACCACCCCTGCATACCTGGGATGAAGCCTACTTGGTTATAGTGGATAATATCTTTGATGTGTTCTTGGATTCGGTTTGCAAGTATTTTGTTAAGTATTGTTACATCAATGTTCATAAGGGAGATTGGCCTGAAATTCTCTTTCTTTGTTGAGTCTTTGTGAGGTTTAGGTACCAAGGTGACTGTGGCTTCATAGAATGAGTTTGGTAATGTTCCTTCTGTTTTTATTTTGTGGAATTGTTTGAAGAGAATTGGTGTTAGCTCTTCTTTGAAGGTCTGGTAGAATTCTGCGCTGAAGCCAACTGGTCCTGGGCTTTTTTTGGATGGGAGACTTTTGATGACCGCTTCTATTTCTTTGGGGGATATAGGACTATTTAGTTGATTTACCTGGTCCTGATTCAGCTTTGGTAAGTCAAATTGATCGTTTAGATTTTCAAATTTTGTGGCATATAGATTTTTGAAGTAAGTCCTAATGATTGTTTGGATTTCCTCAGTGTCTGTAGTTATGTCCCCCTTTTCATTTCTGATTTTGTTGATTTGGGTGGTATCTCTCTGCCTTTTAGTTAGCTTGGCTAAGGGTTTGTCGATCTTGTTGATTTTCTCAAAGAACCAGCTCTTGTTTCATTGATTCTTTGAATTGTTTTATTTGTTTCTAATTGATTGATTTCAGCCCTGAGTTTGATTATTTCTAGCCGTCTCCTCCTTCTTGGTGTGTCTGCTTCTTTTCTTAGGGTTTTTAAGTGAGCCATTAAGTTGCTTGAATGAGCTGTCTGGAATTTCTTTTTGAAGGCACTTAGTGCTATGAACTTTCCTCTTAGCACTGCTTTCATTTTGTCCCACACGTTTGGGTATGCTGTGTCTTCATTTTCATTGAGTTCTAGGAAGAATTTAATTTCTTTATTTCTTCCCTGACCCAGCTGTCATTTAGTACCAAGTTGTTCTGTTTCCGTGTGTGTGTAGGCTTTTTGCTATTTCTGTTATTGTTGAACTCCAGCTTT
Organism: Meriones unguiculatus; assembly: GCF_030254825.1. NCBI lineage: Eukaryota > Metazoa > Chordata > Mammalia > Rodentia > Muridae > Meriones > Meriones unguiculatus. The sequence goes on along the minus strand of NC_083369.1, from coordinate 101,472,074 downwards.
ATTGCATGGTGATCAGACAAGATACAAGGGATTATTTCAATCTCCTGGTATCTGTTGAGGCTTGCTTTGTGGCCAACTATATGGTCTATTTTGGAGAAGGTTCCATGAGGTGCTGAGAAGAAGGTGTTTGTGTTTGGGTGTAAAGTGTTTGTGTTTTGTGTTTGGGTGTAAAGTTCTGTAAATGTCTGTTAGGTCCATTTGATTCATGACCTCTGTTAGAGACATTGTTTCTTTGTTTAATTTCTGTTTTGTTGAGAGTGAGGTGTTGAAGTCTCCCACTATTAATGTGTGGGGATCTATATGTGCTTTAAATTTTATCAATGTTTCTTTAACAAATGTGGGTGCTCTTGTATTTGGGGCATAGATGTTCAGGATTGTGATGTCTTCCTGCTGGAATTTTTCTTTGATGAGTATGAAGTGTCCTTCCCCATCTCTTTTTATTAATTTTGGTTGAAAGTCTATTTTATCAGATATTAGAATGGCTACTCCTGCTTGCTTCTTGGGTCCATGTGCTTGGAAAGTCGTCTTTCAACCCTTTACCATCAGGTAATATCTATCTTTGTGCCTTAGGTGTGTTTCTTGTATGCAACAGATTGCTGGGTTTTGTTTCCATATCCCTTCTGTTAATATGTGTCTTTTTATTGGAGAGTTGAGTCCATTGATGTTGAGAGAGATTAATGACCAGTGGCTGTTTGATCCCTTGATTTTGATGTTGGCTGTGGTCATCAGGTTGTGTGCTTGGTTGCTTTTTGTTTTACTGTAGTAAGGTTAGTTAGTTAATGTGTTTTCTTGAAAGAAGCTAATTTTTTTGGGTTGTATTTTCCCTTCCAGTGTCTTCTGTAATGCTGGATTTGTGTGTAGGTATTGTTGAAATTTGTTTTTGTCATTGAATATCTTGTTTTCTCAATCTATGAGGACTGAGAGTTTTGCTGGGTATAATAGCCTGGGCTGACATCTGTGTTCTCTTAGGGTCTGCATGATATCCATCCAGGCCCTTCTGGCTTTCATAGTCTCTGTTGAAAAGTCAGGTGTGATTCTAATGGGTTTGCCATTATATGTTACTTGGCCTTTTTCCCTTGCAGCTTTTAGTATTTTTTCTTTGTTCTGTATACTTACTGTTTTGATTATTATGTGGTGGGAGAATTTTCTTTTCTGGTCAAATTTGTTGGGTGTTCTGTAGGCCTTATGTATTCTATTCTTATTGGCCTCTCCTTTAACTTGGGGAAATTTTCTTCAATGATTTTGTTGAAAATATTTTCTGGGCCTTGGAGAAGGGAGTCCTTTTTTTCTTCTATACCTGTTATTCTTAGGTTTTGTCTGCAACTTCTTCTATTTCTTTAAGGATGGCAATATTCTGTTTGAGTTTATCTTTCTCTATGTCTTTACATATCTTATTCGTTTCCTCTGTTATCATCTTCATGAGCATAGTTGTTAGGTCATCTTCTTGGATTTCAGTTTGTGCTGGGGTGTCCAGGGCTACTTGCCCCTGGGTAACTGGGTTCTGGAGATGCCATATTTCTCTGTCTTTTGTTGCTTGAGCTTTTGATACCCATTGTGATATCTTAGGTGTTTGGGGTTATTTTCTGGTGGTTCCTGTGGTGGAGAGAATCCCCTTTGCAGAAAGATGGTTTTTCCTGAAGGAAGTCTTCTCAGCTCTTTGGGTATAGTCCCTGGATGGCTGGCGTTTTTTCAGGAGTTGCTGCTGCTCACCTCAGGGATAGAGACCTGAGTGGTAACTGTGGTCTTTGTTAGTCGAGAGGGTTCTCCTCTCACCCAGGGAAGTCCTGAAGACAGCTGCCCTGATTCTGGGTTTTTTGCTGTAAATTTAACAATCAGCTTCTGTGACCCAGTTGGACATCTGGCGCAGCAAATGTTTGCGCCTGTGTTTGCAGCACAGCTGAGTGATGGCGGCTTGGTCCCGCTGGTCTGTGAGACTTTTTCCAGGGAAGGATTGGGTGATTTAAGTCAGTAGTTTCCTTCATTCCTTGTGGATTCTCTGGTGACAGGGACTCCCAGTCTCTTTTTTGCCCTGGGGCGCACTGTTCAGTCTCTGCCAGCTAGCTGGCACTCAGAAACTGCCTGTGTCTGCCTTTCCGGCCTTTGGGAGCCTGGGCATCTGCCTAAACTGGGTAATTTTCCCGAGACCTTTTCGGGGTGGGGGTGTCGGCTGAGTGCTCTGATATCAGACCAGCCATTTCCCTCCCTGTGTGTTTGCACAGGACAGTGAAACGCAGTCTCTGGTGCTCTGGAGCCCATAGTTCTATCTGGGGCAGCGAATCAGACATGCAGGCAGGGCTCTGTGCAGGAGCCTGGGTCCCTGGCTTTGGCTCGGGGCTGGCTCCTGGGGCGCCCGTGTAACCCGAGTCTTTTCCAGGGGATGTCTGGGTGACCTAAGGTCGGTCCCAATCGTTTCCTGCACCATTGGGTTATCTCTCGACTGAAAATTCCAGTCTCTGATAGTGTGGTGTGCACGGTTCAGTCTGGGACCATGACCAGAGACGCTGGCTTGTGGCTCTGGGCTGGGGCTGGGGCTGTTGGCCAAGCGTCTGGGGAACCGTTATCTCTCCCGAGGTTTAGCCGGGTGGAGTTAAAAGCTGATTGAATCCCCCACCATGGGGTAGCCTATCACCTGGGAAACAGAATTGCCTGTGTTTTATTGCTGTGAGTTCTGATTGCTGCTCATTGTGCTGTGCTGCTGCTCAGAATGAGAGTCCTCCCGGCGCCGCCATCTTGCCCCCCTCCAAATTGCTCTAATATTTATTTTTTTATTAATTACAGTTAATTCAGTTTGTATCTTGGCTATAACCTCTTCCCTGGAACCCTTCCACTCCCACCCTCCCTCCCAATTCTCCTCCATGTCCTCCCTAGTCCACTTCTAGGGGAGGTCCCCCTCCCCTTCAGTTTGACCCTAGACTATAAGGACTTATCAGGACTGTCTGTATTGTCTTCTTCTGTGGCCTGGTAAGGCTGTTCCCACCTCAGCAGGAGGTGATCAAAGACCCAGCTATTGAGTTCCTGTCAGAGACAGTCTTTGTTTCCATTATAGGGAACCCACTCGGAGACAGAGCTGCCATGAGCTACATCTGTGCAGCAGTTGTAGGTTATCTCCATGAATGGTTCTTGGTTGGAGTATCAGCATCAGAAAAGATCAATGTGTCCAGATGAGTTGGATCTGTTGCTCTTCTTTTCAAACTCCTTTTCCCTCCAGGTCTTTCTATCTCTGCCCTCTTTTATAATATTCCCTTCACTCTGCCCAAAGTTTGGCTGTGGGTCTCAGCATCTCCTTTGACACCCTGCTGTGTAAAGTCTTTCAGGGTCCCTCTGTGGTAGGTACCTGTCCTGTTCCCTGTTTTCTCCCTCTTCCAATTTCCATCCATTTTGCATTTCTAAATGAGGATGGAGCATCTTACCCAGCATCTTCTTTCTTGCTTAGCTTCTTTAAGTGTGCAGATTTTAGTATGATTATCCTATGTTATATGTCTTATATCCACTTATAAGGGAGTATATACCATGTTTGTCTTTCTGATTCTGGGTTACCTCACTCAGGATGATCTTTTCTAGTTCCCATCTTTTGCCTTCACATTTCATGATTTCCTTGTTTTTTATTGCTGAGTAGTATTTCATTGTGTAAATGTACCACAATTCCTGAATCCATTCCTCCATGGAGGGACATCTGGCTTGTTTCCAGATTCTGGCTATTACAAATAAAGCTTCTACGAACATGGTTGAGCAAATGTCCTTTGTTATATACTTGAGCATATTTTGGATATATGCCCAGGAATGGTGTAACTGGGTCTTGAGGTAGTGCTATTCCCAATTTTCTAAGAAAGTGCCAGATTGATTTCCAAAAGTGGTTGTAAATGTTTACATTCCCACCAGCAATGGAGGAGGATTCTTCTTTCTCCACATCTTCTTCAGCATGTATTGTCACTTGAATTTTTGTTCTTAGCCATTCTAATGGGTGTAGGGTGCAATCTCAGGGGTGTTTTGATTTGCATTTCCCTGATGACTAAGGATGTTGAGGATGTCTTTAAGAGTTTCTCTGCCATTTGGAATTTCTCTATTGGGTCTTTTGTGGTTTAGGTGTCAGGGTAACTGTGGTTTCATAGAATGAGTTTGGTAATGCTCCTTCTGTTCCTATTTAGTGGAATAGTTTGAAGAGTATTGTTGTTAGTTCTTCTTTGATGGTATGGTAGAATTCTGTGCTGAAACCTTCTGGCCCTGTCCTTTTTTTGGATGGGAGACTTTTGATGACAGCTTCTATTTCCTTAGAGGATATAGGACCATTTACCTTATTTTTCTGGTCTTAATTCAGCTTTGGTAACAGGAATTGACCAAAAAATTTTCCATTTCATTTAGATTTTCAAATTTTGTGGTGTATAGGCTTTTGAAGTAAGACCTCAGTGTCTGTTGTTATGTCCTATATTTCATTTCTGATTTTGTTAATTTAATAGTGTCTTTATGCCTTTTAGTTATTTTGGCTAAAGGCTTGTCTATCTTGTTGATTTTCTCAAAGAACCAGCTCTTGGTTTCATTGATTACTTGAATTTTTATTTGTTTCTAGTTGATTGATTCCAGCCCTTAGAGTGATTATTTCCAGCCGTCTACTCCTCTTTGGTGTGTCTGCTTCCCTCCCACTTTGGGCTTTTAGGTGAGCCATTAAGTTGTATTCTAAAGGTAGGAGGTAGAGTCTAGTTGGAAGAAGAGAGTCTGTGTGGCTGTGTCCTTGGGGCAAATTTTGCCTTTGTTCATTTCTGTATTGACTCTTTACTCTGACTCCTGTCTACCAATAAATGAAGAAAAGTTTCTACCACTTCCATGGAGCCCAGAGTGAGCTAAAATATACCTACCTCCTTAAGCTGTTTCTGTCAGTTTGTCTTAGTTTCTTTGCTTTTGCTGTGAAAAACTACCCTGACAATAATAACTCAAGGAGGAACAGTTTTAATCTGGATCATAATTTAAGATGCAGTCCATCATGGTGGGGCTTAGGACAGAGAGTAATGAATTTATGTTAGTGTTCAGTTACTTTCACCATTTGATACAATTTAGGATCTCCTTCCCAGATCTCTTGTCTTGTCCACAATTAAGATGGGTTTTCCAAAATCAATTAACATAATCTACAATGTAGATTGGCTTGTTCTCTCAATATAAAACTCTTCAGTTTTCCTATACATAAATGTAAGACAAATGAAAACATATGCTACACCAGTATGTGCATTTAAATATTTGTAGTAAGATATTCTTAATGTTCCCAAAAAAGTATAATTCAAAGTAACATACATCTGTTAATCTGATGAAGAAAATGTAGTGTGGATATAAAATGTATTGCCATCCTTAATAAAAGGGATAAATTAGTAATATATCCAACAATACACAATACAACTAAACACAAAAAGCATTCTGACAAGTAAAACAAAAACTATCCACCAAACTCTACATTTTGTCTGATTCTTATTGTATGAGCTAGCCATAAAGGGTAAGTTCACTGAGACCTGAAGAAAATCAGTCTGGATGTGGAGAGAACAAGTGGATGGAAGTGTACTAAAACTAGACTGTCATTCTATTTTCCATGCAAGTACACACCTTCACTAAAATAATTTTTAAGGATAACATGGGTGATTTATTGTTTTTTTTATTCTATTTCAATAAAGGTATTAAAATAAAGATTTATATGGATTGTTAAAGGCCCAGTCTTCAAGGCCCAATTTTGTCTTTGTTCACATGAACAAAACACTATCCTCCTTTACTGAGAAAAATCAGAAGGGACAAAAACTGTCAAAAAGTAGCTGTTCAATAGTAAGTAGCCTGATATTGGGCATCTCTTAATTTCCTAGTTAAGATAATCTTTACTTATACCAAGAGATACCAGAGCAATTTGAGACATCTCTGGAGAGATCTCTACATAAATTCCCCCTCACTAGAACACTTTGCATCCTAACAGTGACATTTCCAAGTCCCAACAGTGCTAGAAAGAATTAAATGGAACACCAATGACACCAGCTAAAAGAAAGTGACCAAAGTAACTCCATTAAGTCTCTGAAAACCAACTGTCATTGCAACTATAATCCACAAAATGGTACCTCTATACCATATGTCTGTTCTGGAGGCTCAGGAATCTATGTGTGCAGGGGACAGACATATTTGAAGAGCCTGAGAGGAAAAGACTTTAGGGAAACTGTCTTTAGACACAACAGGACAGATGCACATGTGAGCTCATAGTGATTGAGACAGCATCCATAACATCTTCACAAACTCAAACTAGACAAAATCTCAGCATAGAGGAGGGGAGGTGGGCAATAAGAACCACAACTAGTCAAGAAGCTATTAACTGATTGCTGTTGGTGAGGGAAAGTCAGTTTTGTATCGTGTTCTGACATTTCATATAGTAAATATTCTCCAGGAGTAGTTGACCAACACAAACCAGTCTCCATGGAGGGTTTTCTTTTGTGTGTGAGAGAACATGGAATTGCTTGGGAATGGATATGATGAGAAATTTGTCCCAGTTGAGAGACGAGGCTAAATATGATCAAAATGTACTGAATGAAACTCTCAAAGAAAAATTAGGTCAAGACCTGCATGCTAGAATAAAACAAAGTGACAGCTTGCTGGAAAAAAAAAATACAGCCTTCAAAGTGTTATAACATATGGACATAATGTCCAAGACAAATTTAAAAACCATCATAACAAGAAAATCATGAATTAAATGAAGAAAAAAATCAATTGATGCTGACACTAAAATAAATCTGATGTTGGAATAATCTGAGAAGGATTTTAAATCATTTATCATAAAGATGCTTCTGCAATCAATTCTATATTCTCTTGAAATAATTGAAAAATAGGATATAACAAAACAAAAGAAAAGGAACCAAATGAAAATTATACAACTGAAAAATACAACTGAAGTAAATGACTTGCTGAATGGGCATAATAGGAGAGTAGAGATGACAGAGGACATAAATTGGAGGACAGAATAATAAAGTTTATCCAGTTTGAAAAATAGGTAGAAAGTAAGCTGAAATGAAATAGAGCATAAGTGACCAATAGAATAATTACAAAAATATTTCAACATTTATATGACTAGTGTTCAGAAGCATCGAAGTTTGAGTGTAGGAGGCTGAAACAATAGTTGGAGTATAAAGCTCACAGGTCCAAGAATCTTAGTAATCCATAAAGAAACCAAGACAAACAGAATAATAAAACACACCATAATTTTTTTAAATGAATACAAAAAATAATCTTGAAAGCAGCTGGGAAAATATGCCATAATCACCTATTGATAAAATCAATTTGAATTTTTCATTAAGCAAAGGAAAAATTGTACATCAAAAAGAAGTAACTGTTGTCTACTGTTGAAATGAACTTGTCAGATAAAATGTGCATATCTATAAACATTTTTCTTTTAAATATTTTTTATTTTTATGTATATAAATGTTTTGGCTGCACAAGTGCACCAGCTGTGTGCAATGCCCTAGAAGGCCAGAAGGAAGTATCAGATCTCCCAGAACTGGAGTAACAAAATGGTTATGAGCCTCTATTTTGATGCTGGGTCATCTGGGAGAGAAACTTGTGATCTTAACTGCTGAGCCACCTTGGTAGCCCCCAAAGCCTTCTTCTGATATAGGAAAATTAAAATCATTCATTCATAGCACACTTACCATATATCCTGGTCCAGGATTTTTTTCAGAAAAGAAAAGGATAAAAGAGTGAACTTTGGAGAATCAGAAAGGAAGATGAATGGCAGAAAGAAGAAGAATATAGGAACATGCCTCATGAACAGTCATTTTTCATAAATTTTATAAAGCAGATCTTAAAAAAAACAAAATTCATAGTGTCATATAATATTCAACAATGGTATTTAAAAGTGAAGAAGAAGGTGAAGATATTCAAATCCACATTTTCCTCATTTAATATGGTAAAAAGTTGATGAGGAATCATATTTTTTATTTCAAACTATACTACAAATCTTTCATAACTAAAGTATAGTCCTGTCATAAAAATAGAAACATAGTTCAATGGACTCTGAAATATATCCCAAGTTCTATAATCAACTAATTTTCAACAACTGCACCAAAAGGACACAATGACCTAAGGATAGCACCTTCAGAAAATTATATTTTAATATACAGGAAAATAAAACTGTAAGTGGAAATTCTGCGCTTATAACAAAATTTCAGTTTATAAACCCCAAATAAATAGATGTGAGTACATAAAGTTGGGAGGAGAAAGTGGTGAAGAATATGGGAGAGGAGATGAAGTGGGATAAATGGTAGTGGATTTGATTTTTAAAAAATCCATTGTGTTCATGTATGAAATCTACAACAAATCATATAAAAGATTACATGAAACTAAAAAACTTCTCTACAGAAAGGAAAAAACCTCAAAATTAAAAGGCAACCTACAGAGAGGAAAGATAATTCCAAACCACATATCTGATAAGGAGTGAATGCCCAAAATTTACCAAAACAAACAAATAAACAAAAAACAACGCTGTACAACTTACTGTAGAAAATTAAATGTCCTAATTTTTTAATGGATATTTATCCAAAGATAGGAAAATGGCAGAAAGCTTGTGACAAAAAGATTGTCTCCTTAAAATTTTCATTGGAATACTTAGAGATTTGCAGGCAGTTGTAAGAAATAATATAGAGAAATCCATCATTTTGTAAAGTTTCACCATTTGGCAATATTTTATAATCTATTACATAAATCTGTAGAAAAGATGAAGAAATTGTTCTTTACAGTAACAAAGGTCTTTCCTGTCTAGTGGGGAAAGTGTAGTTGCATAGTGTGGTCCTGATTATGTTTTGAAAGTTTGCATGTGTAAAGAATTGTATCTTCACATGGGAATTTTCGCTGGAAAAAGATATAAGGAAGTGTTGACGTGATGATTTTGGGAAATAGAGAGTGTAGGAGGTACTTTAAAAATATGCTTTATTTTTGTATGCGTTTTTTTATTAAAACAACCTACTAACTATATTGGGATATATGTATACAGTTTAAGACACAAAATTTTGTATTCAATGCGATTATAATTACTACAAGAAATCAAATCTTCCTTATGAACACACCTCACAGAGTACACACAGATTTGCTGGGAGAAAATTTTCATTGAAAAATGATTCACACTCTGGAGATTTTGTCCTGCATGCCTGTTCTCAAGAGTAGTCAATTTTCTCCATCTGTCGTCTTTCACCTCGTTGTGTGCCAGCATACCATTAAAAGATTAGATAGGCTCTCTGAGGCCTCAGAATGAGGTTTTTTGGGCTGTGAACTAAAGGCAGAAAAATATGATCATTTTAAGTTGGATAATGATGGAAATGAGCACCAACTGCCTCAAAGAATGGTCAGTTTAGGGGCTAGATGAAAGAGATATTTGCACAGTATTGAGGGAGAGGCAATGAATTAGGAAGGTGATCCAGTGAAACAACAGTGGCACCTTAAAAAAAAAGTCTGTAAAATCAATGGTTTTTCCTTGGGGTTTGATATTATGCTCCTATGACCTTAATTGTTGTTACCTGCCTGTAGAGATTAGTAAACAGCACTTAGCTGTGCAGTGAGAATATTCAAAAGATGAAGAAAAGGAGGATGAATAATAACAACAATAATAATTTTAGAATTTATTCACTTGTGTCCCTCATCTCCTCTAGGTCCTAACCTCCATCCCTTGTCCCTCTTATCCCCCTTCCCATAGTCCATGGATAGGGGAAGACTTTCTCCCCTACTATCTGACCCTAGCTTATCAGGTCCTATCAGGACTGCCTGGATCCTCTTCCTCTGTGGCCTAGTAAGGCCACCCCCCCCCCCCGGGAAGGTGACCAAAGAGCACACAACCCAGTCCATGTGAGAGACTGTCTCTGCTCCCCTTACTAGGGAACCCACATGGAGACTGAGATGCCTATGGGCTACATCTGAGCAGGGGGTCTAGGTCCTCTCCATGCATGTTCTTTGGGTGATACAACAGTCTCTATAACTCCCCAACTCTGGGCCCAGAGTTTTTGGCTTTGTTGTTCTCCTTGTGGGGTTCCTGTCCCTTATAGGTCCTTCTATCTCCCCCTTCTTCCTGTGCTCTGCACAAAGTTTGGCTGTGTGTCTTTTCATCTGCCTTGATTTCCCTGCTGGGTGGAGTCTTTCAGAGGATATCTGAGACAGGCTCCTAGTCCTGTTCCCTCTCTTCTACTGCTTCGAGTGTCTATCCTTTTTGTCTAAACAGAGAATTCTCAACAGAGGAATATTGAATAGTGGAGGAATATTTAAAGAAATGCTGAACATCCTTACTCATCAGGAAAATGCAGATGAAAATGACTCTGAGATTCCATCTCACAACCATCAGAATGGCTAAGATCAAATACTCAAGCAAAACCACATGCTGGAGAGGATGTGGAGAAAGGGGAACACAATTCCATTGCTAGTGGGAATGTAAACTTGTATCACCACTTTGGAAATCAATCTGACATTTTCTCAGAAAATCGGGAGTAGTGCTACCTCAAGACCTAGCTGTACCACTCCTGGGCACATATCTGAAAGATGCCAATCCACAAAACAAGGACATTTGCTCAACTATGTTCATAGCAGCTTTATTTGTAATAGCCAGAAACTGGAAACAACCTAGATGTCCCTCAGCTGAAGAATGGATACAGAAATTGTGACATATTTACACAATGGAATACTACTCACTCATTAAAAACAAGGAAATCATGAAATTTGCAGGCAAATGGTGGGAGGTAGAAAAGATCATCCTGAGTGAGGTAACCCAGAATCAGAAAGACACACATGGTACATAATTATTTATAAGCAGATTTTAGTCCTATAATATAGGATAACATACTAAAACTTATAGACCTAAAGATGTTAGACTATAAGGAGGACTTTTGGGAAGATGCTTAATTCTCATTCAGAAGGATTTATTATTCTTAAGCATATTTTGAAAATGATTGCTCCCCCAAATGGCAAGATACAACAGCAGAAACAAAAAGGGAAGCTTGAGACTGACAAAGATGATGAGGATGATGTTGGAGATGGTAACAATGATAGAGTGGACAAGGAGGAAACAATAAAAATTGTAGCGAAGGAATCTGAATGAGATATTCCAGCCAAAAATATGTAATAGTCAAGCCAGCATAGAAAAACTCACAACCAGCAGGACCAAAATCAAAAGACACTCCCAAAGTACCGAAGAGCCAAATTATTCAGAATACAATAAAGTAAAGGTGGTCTTCTCAAAATAGAAGCAAAGTTTAATCAGCTAGGTGAATTACTTCTGAGTAACTGACTGGGAGAGAATACATAGGATCTGTGCAGTGCACAAAATAGTTTAAGAAAATGGTTTCAAATGGTGTATCAAAATGTTTTTTTTATTCTCTCTTTTTAAAAACTGAAGCCCTTTTATTCTTTTTAATTTTTTTTAATTTATTACAGTTTATTCTCTTTGTATCCCTGCTGTAGTCCCCTCTCTCATCCCCTCCCAATTCTTGCCCTCCCTCCCTCTTCTCCAATGTCCCTCCCTCAGTCAACTGATAGGGGAGGTTTTCCTCCCCTTCTATCTGGCCCTAGCCTATCAGATCTCATCAGGACTGGCTGTATTGTCTTCTCTGTGGCCCAGTAAGGGTGCCTACCCCTGAGGGAGAGGTGATCAGCCACTGACTTCATGTCAGAAGCAGCCCCTGTGCCACTTACTAGGGAACTCACTTGGAGACTGAACTGCCATCGGCTACATCTGTGCAGGGGTTCTAGGTTATCTCCATGCATTGTCCTTGGTTGGAGTATCAATCTTAGAAAAGACCACTGGGCCCAGATTTTTTGGTTCTGTTGCTCTCCTTGTGGAACTCCTGTCCCCTCCAGGTCTTTCTCTCCCCCCTTCTTTCCCTTCTTTCATAAGAGTCCCTGCACTCCGCCCAAAGTTTGGCTATGAATCTCAGCATCTGCTTTGATACCCTGCTAGGTAGAGTCTTTCAAAGGCCCTCTGTGGTAGGCTTCTCTCCTGTTTCCTGTTTTCTCCCACTTCATTTTCTGTCCCTTTTTCCTTTCTGAGTGAGGATTGATCATTTTACCCAGGGTCCTCCTTGCTTAGCTTCCTTAGGTGTACAGATTTCAGTATGTTTATTCTATATTATCTGTCTAATATCCACTTATAAGTGACTATATATCATGTGTGTCTTTCTGCTCCTGGGATACCTCACTCAGCATGATCTTTTATTGATGTATGTGGGAATTTTTGTCTTATTTTATTTCTGTAACTGTTGATACCAGGCTGTCCTTTTATAACCAAAATGAGTACTTTCTCCTCTGTTTTTTTGATAAGTATTGGCCAGGTTATTTTGCCAGGAATGTGTTGTATAAAATTCCTGTTTAGTATAAAAGATAAAAATATTCTTTGTAAAGGGAATGTGGAATGCTCTGACAAGACATTGTGATAGTGCTGGTCAAATATGAAGATTGTGTGAATCAAAAACATACATACATACATACATATATATATATATATACATATATATATATATATATATATAAAACCTACCAAGTTAGCATTTAATAAGTAAAGAAAAAGAAAATAATTGCATTTTAATATCCCTGTACCTCTAGACATGAGACCATAACAAATGATTTGTGTGTATGTGTGTATGTGTGTGTGTGTGTTGGTCTTAAGTACACCTAGAAATGAAGGATTCTTTTACTGTGGAAGCATCATTGAAGCTGAAACTTGAAGGATAATTAATTGGAGCTGGAGGGATGGCTCAGAGATTAAAAGCATTTGCCGTTCCTGCATAGGACCCATTTACTCTATTCCCAGAACTCACACGACATCTCAAAACTGGATGTAACTCCAGTTCTTCTGGCCTCTGTGGGAACCAAGTATCCACCTATATATACCTGCATTCACGTTTTCCAGGGCCTTATATTCTGATGTTGAACAGTATGGAAGATACAGTTTTGGTTTTGTGTGTGTATATGTATGTGTGTGTGTGTGTGTATGTGCGTGTGTTTTTGTGTGGGGAGGGTGTGTGTTTGTGTTTTGTCATTTATGTGGCTTTACTCATCACTTTTTACCTTTGTTCATAAAAATGACAAATATAATATAAAAGTTTAGAACTTTTTCATGCTTGATAGTAAATATCAATAATATTGACAGCAGCTGGAAACATTTCCTAGAGCATGCCAGTAGGGAAGAGAAATTATGTTAAGAATCTAGAAATCAGCCAGTCATGATTTGATGCGCAACTTCTACAAAGATTTGATCCTGTGTGAATAAGTGAAAAAAAGCTAGGAAACAGGTCTTAACTGTTTAAATTAACTGATAAATTTCTAAGACCTTTTACTCTAAATGTAAACTTCAGACACATACAAATACAAGACTGCAGAAACCAAAGTCTGGGCAAACAGCAAATGTGATAAGTAACACATAGGTTAATTAGGGCCAATATGATTTTTGAAATGTTTGCTTTTTCATATTAATGAGATATATCTGACATATTACTATTACTCACAGAAATATTTTCATTAGACTACTTAAATGTATCAACAGATCATGAAATGAAGTAGGGGTCTAGTGGAAAACATATCACAGATAAAAGAAAAGTTTGTTTGAAAGAGATTCACTAAAAATACATATTTGATGTGTTCTGAGAGAAACAAAGACAGAAAAAAAGAAACAGTAGGAAATCGTGCCTTCCTTAATTAATAATCAGAGATGGCGCTTTGACTCACAAATGACTACTAGACTGTCTAAATATTATGAATCAGTCTTAATACAAGGGTTAAAAACAACAGACCACAATTCTTTTCTTTTTTTCCTTAAAACTGGAACTTATCCTGCCTTTAGTCTGAGGCAGTATGGTGATATTGTCTAAAGACCACACCTGAAACATTTTTTTTAAAACCATCTGAATTTTAGAATTTTCTATATATGTAGGTATCAGGATCATTTTTTTTTTTGGTATTGTAAATATAATCTTCACTGTATTTAGAAGGATGCATTTAAAAACATAAGTCACAAATGCACATGGCAAATTTATTTATTCCTTAAATTTTATTCTTATATTTTGCTTCATTTTCCAGGAATGTCAAACAGGTTTCTTGCTCAGTTTCTTAATAACAAAATGACAAGAAACCAATCTGACTGAAAATGGGCTGATATGAACAGACATTTGTCAAAAGAAATACACATAGCCAAAAGGTATGCAGAAAAAAAAAAACAACAACAATTTATCATTAATCAAGTACCAGCAAGTCAAAACCACTCAAGATAATACCTCACTCCTATATGTTGGCTGGTATGAAAAAATCAACATAGTAGTGTTGACGAGTGCTAGGACCAATGAAATGATGATGTGCACAACAGATTTTATATGAAAGTGGTTTATTGGATGGAGATGAAGAGAGAGAGAGAGGAGAGAGCAAGACATGATAGGAGGAAGGGAGGGGGTGCCCAGTCAGAGAAAGGGAAGAGGGCAAGAGGGTAAGAGGGCAAAAGACAAGAGGGCAAGAGAGAGACAAAGTAGTGGGTTGAACCTTTTTAAAAAAAGTTCTTATGTTTATTATTATTATTATTTATTAGTTACATTTTATTAGCTCTGTATCCCAGCTGTATCCTGCTCCCTCATTCCCTCCCAATCCCCACCTCCCTCCCTCATCTCCTCTCTGCCCCTTTCCAAGTCCCTTTTAAGGAGAACTTGACCATGCCTGCCAGGTGTGGCTACCTGGCGGATAACACATGATGACGTCATAAGTTGCTAGGCAACCCAGAAGCAGGCTGCCTAAATACTAACATTCCTTCCTTTTTCTATAATTAAAAAATGAGGAGCTTGGGCTGCTTCTCATATAAAACAAGTTAAAGTATATAAATTTAGGTTCATTGGAAGCAGCTGTTAGTTACCATGCAAGGAGGTAAGAGAGAGAGAAAAAAAAATAAGAGAAACAAAATGTCTAGATTACATGGTCAAGAGGAGGAGGGGAAGCCCCTGCCCTAGAAAGTTCAGGGTAGAGGGATTCCAGTAGAGAGTTGCCAGCCACACAAGGCAGCACGTAGGGACTGAGGAATGCTGGGAGGACCTGGAGCTACTTGTTCTGGTCTTGAAGCACACCATTCCAGCCTTTTGTTAATAATAAGTGAATAATGGGTGTAGATTCTCTTTTGGCTACTTCCTGCTGACACTGGGGGCATTGAAGAGAGGTCAAAAAGCTGAAATGCTGGCCATGTTTAGGAAGAACAGGGTGCTTTGATGCTGTTCAGGATCTGTGAGAACATCCATGTCTGGGAGGGAAAGTGCAGGTCCAGTTTGGTGGAAGTCTATGAGGTCAGACTGGAACACTTGTGGTAGTTGTTTTGGTGCTGTTGTGGATATAAGAAAAATCTTTGTCTGGAAGATGTGTGTGTGTGTGTGTGTGTGTGTGTGTGTGTGTAGCTCTTGTACAGTCAACCACAGCTGCTATGACATAAAGGGTATGTGATCTTGTCATGTCCAGAAGATGAGACTTTTTGAAAATAATTTACTCCTACTTTCTATATCTTGACTCTGTTCATATTTTCTAAAAGATTTGGGCAATGTCTTATCAATGTTATTCCACTTTTAGCTCTTCTCTGGGGGATATTTTCCTTCTACTTGGGAGGAAAGATGTTTAAAGCAGTTAAATTGGCCATGAGGTCCTCTGATGGACCATATCTGTTATTCTTCTTTTTGGCATCATACTTTCTTCTAGCAAAATGAAAGGGTTTTTTTCCAGACCATTATCTCTGAAACCAGAAATATTCACCTTTGGTATGGGTATGAAGATATAGATTCTACAACAGAAAAAACATTTGACCAAGGATTTGAATACTATTACTTCTCAAAATTCCAAAGAGGTTCCTTTTTCTTTTCCTTGAGCTCCTACTAATTCCTTTTTGAAGAAGCAGAAATAAACTGTCTTGTCAGGCTCTGTGATCTGTTACTCATACAACACTAAATAATATGTATTCTTCATTGGTTCATTTTGTTCATCAAACAAAAAAGTACCTGTTCTATATAAGTTCTTCTAGGCAGCACAAGATATATAGACATAGATCAGTAGCATTTTTTTTTTGTCCCATGGTCCTTGATAGCATACATGATTCTGATACTGTTAACCTGGTCCATAAACGTAGGAAATTACGTTACCCTCAGTCTCTTTCTATCTTCTGTCATACTTTTCATGTTTTACCTATTCTATTTGACAGGGTTAATTTGTATAGTTTTCAATATTGATGTTACCATTACTAACACCATAGTCTAAGATGCATAGTGTCTTATTTTTATGGTCTGCTAACTTTCCATTTTTGCAGTTTTCTGTATTTATCCAGGATACTTTTACAAACAAAAACTAGAGTATGATGTTCCTCTGTTGAAAATAATGCAGTGGTTTCCCCAAAGTTCAGAGTGAACTCTAAAATCCATAACATGAACTAAACTTAACCTACTAGTCCAGTTGTACTCTTTAAACACGTACACATATTTTCTAAAGACCTTTTCATCAATATTTACAGGCAATGTCTCTGTGCATCACTCCAAACCTTTGATTATGGCATGAAGGGATTAGCTTCCTAAAATCAGAAGAAATACATTATTTCCTATTCCATTTTCTAAAGGCATTTATGATAAAATTAATTTTTTCTCTTCCCCATCTCTATCTGATATGTTTTTTAATTATTTATTTTTATTTTTATGTGCATTGATGTTTTACCTGCACGTATGATTATGGGTATCAGATCTTGGACTTACAGACAGTTGTGAGCTTCCACGTGGGTGCTAAAAATTGAACTTGGGTCCTCTGGAAAAGCAATTAGTGCTCTTAACCAATGAGCCATCTCTCCAACCCCCTGAGGTGATTTTTATTTTGCTTATAGAACTTTTGTTAAGACCTAACATTCTGCTGCATACAAGAAACACACTTAAGTCAAAAAGATAGATATTACCTGAGAGTTAAGGGCTGGAAGATGGTTTTCCAACCAAATGGACCCAAGAAGCAAGCAGGAGTAGTCATTCTAATATCTAATAAAATAAACTTTCACTCAAAATTAATCAAAAGAGATGGGGAAAGTCATTTCATACTCATCAAAGGAAATTTCCACCAAGAAGTCATCGCAATTCTGAACATCTATTCCCCAAACACAAGGACACCCACATTTATAAAAAAAAAACACATTAATGAAACTTAAACCACACATAGGTCCCCACACATTACTAGTGGGAGACCTCAGCATCCCACTCTCAACAAAGGACAGGTCAACAAACAAAAATTAAAGAAACAATGACTCTAACAGATGTCATGAATCAAATGGACTTGACATCAACAGAACCTTTCACCCAAACACAAAAGAAATTACCTTTTCCTCAGCACCTTATGGAGCCTTCTCCAAAATAGACTACATAGTTGGTCACAAAGCAAGCCTCAACAGAGAAAATTGAAATAATCCCTTGTATTCTATCAGACAACCATGATCTAAAGCTGGACCTCAACAACAACAGAAATAACATAAAACGTACACACATATGGAAACTGAACAACTCACTACTCAATGACAGCTGGGTCAGGGAAGAAATAAAGAATGAAATTAAAGACTTCTTAGAATTTAAAGAAAATAAAGGCACAACATACCCAAACTTATGGGACACAATGAAAGCAGTACTAAGAGGAAACTCCATAGCACTAAGTGCCTACAAGAAGAAATTCGAAATATCTCATAGGAGCAACTTAATGGCGTACCTGAAAGCCCTAGGGAAAAAAAAAGAGGCAGACACACCCAAGAGGCATAGACTGCTGGAAATAATAAATCTCAGGGCTGAAATCAATAGATTAGAAACAAATAAAACAATTCAAAGAATCAATGAAACCAACAGCTGGTTCTTTAAGAAAATCAACAAGATAGATAAACCCTTAGCCAATCTAATTCAAAGGCAGAGAGACTCTATCCAAATCAACAAAATAAAAAACGACAAGGAGGACATAACAACAGATACTGAGAAAATCCAAAGAATCATTAGGTCTTACTTCAAAAGCTTAAACACCACAAAATTTGAAAATCTAAATGAAATGAAAAAAATTCATAATCAATTCCACTTACCAAGCTTAATCAAGACCAGATGAATAAATTAAGTAGCCCTATATTCCCTAAGCAAGTAGAAGCTGTCATCAAAACTCTCCCATCCAAAATTAAAAACAAAACAAACAAACAAAAAAACAAAACAAAACAAAACCAAAATAAACACACACACACACATACACACACACACATACACATACACAACCAGGGCCAGATGGTTTTAACATGGAACTCTATCAGACTTTCAAAGAAGAGCTAAGACCAATACTCTTCAAACTATCAGCAAATTAGAAACAGAAGGAACATAACTAAACTGATTTTATGAAGCCACAGTCATCTTGATACATAATCCTAAAAAAGAACAAACATATAAAGAGATTTCCAGGACATGCTTCATTACGAACATTGATGCAAAAATAATGAACAAAAAACTTGTAAATCAAATCCAAGAACGCATCAGAGATATCATCCAATATGACAAATTAGGCTTCTTCCCAAGCATGCAGGGTTGATTCAATATACAGAAATATACAGAAATCCATCAATGTAATCCATCATATAATCCAACTGAAAGAAAATTTAAAAAAAAAAAAGCAGTTGATGAAATCGAACACTTGTTCATGTTTAAAGTCCTGGAGAGATCAGGGCTACAAGGCACTTACCTAAACATAGTACAGGCAATATGTAGCAAGCCTATAGCCAACATCAAAATAAACGAAAACTTATGTCAATGCCACTTAAATCCAGGGTAGGCAGGGCCACCCATACTGTCCCTATCTCTTTTTTTAATTTTAATTTTTATTATTTATATTAATTACAGTTTATTCACTTTGTGTCCCAGCTGTAGCCTCCTCTCTCATTCCCTCTCAATCCCACTCTCCCTCCCGCATCTGCTCCCTTGTCCCTCTCCAAGTCCACATCTCTTCAAAGTAGTTTTTGAAGTACCTGTAGAGCAATGAGACAATTAAAGGAAGTAAAGGGGATTCAAGACAGAAACAAAGAAGTCAAAGTATCACTAATTGCAGATGAGATGATAGTATATATGAGTGACCCCAAAAATTGTACCAGAGAATTCCTAAAGCTGAAAAACACCTTCAGCAAAGTGGATGGATACAAATTAACTAAGAAAAATATCAGTACACACCCCCCCCCGTATACAAAAGACAAATGGGCAGTGAAAGAAATTAAGAAAACAACACCCTTCACAATAGATGCAAAAGAAATAAAGTACCTTACTGTAACTCTCAACAAGCAAGTAAAAAACTTGTATGAAAAAGACTTCAAGTCTCTGAAGAAAGAAATAGCAAAAAGATATCAGAAGATGGAAAGATCTCCCATGCTGATGGCTTGGCAGAATTAACATAGTAAAAATGGACATCCTATGAAAAGTAATCTACAGATTCAATTAAATTCCCACCAAATTACCACAGAATTCTTTCCAAGCTTTGGAAGAAAAATTCTCAACTTTATATGGAATAACAAGAAACCCAGAATAGCTAAATAATCCTGTACAATAAAAGATCTTCTGGAGGTATCTCCATACCTGATCTCAAGCTATACTATAGAGCAACACTAATAAAAACTTCATGGTACAGACAAAAACAGATTGGTGGATCAATTGAATAGAACAGAAGACTGAGAAATAAACCCAAACACCTACGGATACTTGATTTTTAAAAAATAAGCCAAAACAATACAATGGAAAAAAGAATCTCAAAAAAAAAATGGTGTTGGTCTAACTGGAAGTCTACATGTAGAAAAATGCACATAGATCCATACTTATCACCCTGCACAAAACTAAAGTCCAAGTGGATCAAAGACCTGTACATCAAATCAGTCATACTAAATCTGTTAGAAGAAAAAGTGAGGAAGAGCCTTGAACTCATTGGTACAGGAGACAACTTCCTGAACAGAACACCAACAGCACAGGCTCTAAGATCAACAATCAATAAATGGGACCTCATGAAACTGAAAAGCAAAGAACACTGTGATCAGAACAAAATGACAGCCTACAGGCTGGGAAAGGCTCTTTACTAACCCTATATCTGGCAGATGGTTAATATCTAGTACCAGAACTCAAGAAATTAAAGAGCAAAAAATCAAGTAATCCAATTAAAAATGGGTACAGAGTTATACAGAGAATTCTCAATAGAGGAATATCAAATGGCAGAGAACCGCTTAAAGAAATGCTCAACATCCTTAGTCATCAGGGAAATGCCAATCAAAATGACCCTGAGATTTCACGTTACATCCATCAGAATGGCTAAGATCAAATACTCAAGTGACAGCACATGCTGGAGAGGATGTGAAGAAAGTAGAACACTCCTCCATTGCTAGTGGGAATATAAACTTGTACAACCACTTTTGAAATCAACCTGCCACTTTCTCAGATAATTAGGAATAGTAGTACCTGAAGATCCAGTGATACTACTTGTAGGTATTTATCCAAAATATGCTCAAGTTTACAACAAGGAGATTTGCGCAACCTTGTTCTTAGATGGTTTATTCGTAATACCCAGAATCTCGAAAAGACCCAGATGTCCCTCATCTGAGGAGTGCATACAGAAATTGTGGTACATGGAATACTACTCAGCAATTAAAAACAAAGAAATCATGATATTTGCAGGAAGATGGTGGGAACTGGAAAAACATTATCCTGAGTGAGGTATCCCAGAAGTAGAAAGACACACATGGTATATACTCACTTATAAGTTGATATTAGAAATATAATATAGGATACATATAATAAAATCTGTACACATAAAGAAGCTAAGCAAGAGGAAGGACCCTAGGTAAGATGATCAATCTACCTTCAAAAAGAGAAATGTGGTGGTCATTGGAGAGGGGGAAAAAAGGGAAAAGTACAGGAGCACACCACAGAGGGCCATTGAAAGATTCTACCCAATAGGGTATTAAAGCAGATGCTGAGACTCAAAGCCAAACTTTGCGCAGAGTGTAGGGAATCTTACGAAAGAATAGGGAGCTAGAAAGACATGGAGGAGACAGGAGTTTCACAAGTAGAGCCACAGAAGCAAAAATTTTGGCCCAGTGGTCTTTACTGAGACAGATACTCCAACCAAGGATCATGCATAGAGATAACCTAGAATCCTTGCACAGAAGTAGCCCATGGCAACTCAACCTCCAAGTGGTACCCTCGTAAGGGGAGCAGGGTCTGTCTCTGACATCAACCCAGTGGCTAGCCCTTTGATCACCTACTCCTGAGGGAGTGGGAATACTTACCAGACCCCAGAGGAAGACAATGCAGCCAGTCCTGATGAGACCTGATAGGTTAGGGTCAGATGGAAGTTGAAGAGTACCTTCCCTATCAGTGGACTTGGGAAAGGGCATGGGAGAAGAAGAGGAAAGGAGGATGGGATTAAGAGGGGAGCAGTGAGGAGGCTACAGCTTAGATACAAGTAAATAAATTTTAATAAATAAAAAATGCAAAGAATATTAACAATTATTAAAAAAGAAAAAGAACTGCTGTTAAATATTCTTTCAGTAGTCAGCATGGCATCACATGCCCTTATTCCCAGCTCTTAGGAAGCAAAAAAAGGTGGATCTCTGTGATTTTATTTCCAACATGGTCTACAATGGGAGTCCAGGACAGCCCAGGCTACACAGAGAAACCCTGACTCAAAAAAAAAATCTTTAAGTAAGGTTTGTCTGTTTTCTTAAACTTAAAACCACACATTTATAAAATAAATAAAATAATTCAAATGCTAGATCACCTTTAGGTATGATTAAGTTCCCTCATTTCTTTAGTAATATCTTGTACTGAGAACATTGAGTTTTATTTGGTATAGGATTCTGCACAAGAAATAGGAGACACCTTGCGCAATTCTTCACCTATGGCCATGGAGGTAGAGTAGACTCAGCTCAGTATTGTCCAGTCAGTTAGTCAGTAAGTTAGTCAGTCAGTCCATCTGTCCATCAATCAGTCAGTAAGTCAGAAAGAAGTGAGGATTTAATTTGTCAAAGTCTTGCCCATTTATTATGTTGAATGCAAATTGCATCCTGCATGGGCATAAAAAAGCACTGAGTATTTACTAAGGATTCCTCTCTTTTTAAGGTTTTAGCATCTCCTTAACAACATGATTAACTCTAAAGAGCTCATTATCTCTTCTTGGTTTCCAGGTTTTACTCATACTTTGCTTCTTAGCACTATAACTTCCTCTGAAGATGCTTTTAAAGGATAATGCCACTATTGATTCTGATATCTATTTGCCTTGTTAACAGTATGTTGCCTGTAAAACAAACATTCTATAAAGTTTTCTATACAACTTTTAAGTTAAGCTTGGTAAGAAATTCTTTTTTTTTATTTTTTATTTTATTTTATTTTTTTCAATGCAGTTTATTCAGGAACCTTGAACAATCTTCTGACCCTGGGGAAAGCCAGCCCACAGCTTAAATAGCCTCTGGGTAGCCAAATCCAGCGTGCCACGTGGGCAATGCAGATAGGTCCACATACATGGAAGCAAGCCAGATTCTCAGCCTTAGCCAAATGTGGAGTTGTTTGTGACAGAGAGCACTCACCATCGGGAAGGTGGAAGGCGGAAACCAGCTCCATCTTTAAGGCACAGCATTCCGCAGCTCTCTACAGTTCCCCCTTTTTGTTTTAGACGCATCAGGCAAGAGTAGAGGTCTGATCTCTGATATTAGAAATAAATTGGGACTTTGGACCGATGTTCATTTAGGTGTCATCCACCCAAAGAGCATCAGACCCATCCGATACCTTTTTCTCAGAGGTGGGACCTGGGGCATCATCTGTGGAAAATAGCATGAAGTAGCTACCATATTTGAATAGGGTTTTATAAGTATTGTGTTTTAAATGAAAAAATGTCCAGTATAGGTTGTATATCTGAATACTTGAACCCGACTAGTAGTGCTGCTTGTGGAGTCTACCAAACATTTAGGATTTAGGAGGCAGAACATTTGAGGTAGTACTTCACTAGAGACAAGTATGTTCATCCTGAATCTTATTTGCTTGATTTTTTTTCCTTTTCCATTTTTTGAAAATTTATATTTTTATAATTACAGTGTAATCACTCTGAATAGCCCCCTCACAAGTCCTCTCCCAATCCTGCCCACCCTCCCTCAACTTCTCCCATGCTCCTTCCCCAGTCCACTGAGAGGGGAAGTCCTCCTCCCCTTCCATCTGAACCTAGCCTATCAGGCGTCATCAAGACTGGCTGCATTGTCCTCCTCTGTGTCCTGGTAAGTTTGCCCACCCCCTCAAGGGGAGGTGATCAAAGAGCCAGCCACTGAGTTCATGTCAGAGCCAACCCCTGTTCCCTTTACTAGGGTTCCCACTTGGACACTGAGCTGCCATGGGCTACATCTGTTCAGGGCTTATAGGTTATCTCCCTGCATGGTCCTTTGTTGGAGTATCAGTCTGAGAAAAGACCCCTGGGTCCAGATGTTTTGGTTCTGTTGCTCTCAGTGTAGAGCTCCTGTCCCCTCTAGATCTTCCTTTCTCCCCCTCTTTTCATATGATTCCCTGCACTCTGCCCAAAGTTTGACTATGAAACTCAGCATCTGCTTTGACACTCTGCTGGGTAGAGGCCCTTTGTGGTAGGTTCCTGTCCTGTTCCCTGTTTTCTTCATCTTCCAAGGTCTATCCTGTTTGCCTTTCTGAAGGAGGCTTGATCATCTTACCAGGGTTATTCTTCTTACTTAGCTTCTTGAGGTGTTCAGGTTTTAGTATGTTTATCTTACATTATATTTTCAATTTTCAAATATAAGTGAGTGTATACTATGTATGTTTTTATGATTCTGGAATACCTCAGTGGAATACCTGCAAATTTCATGATTTCCTTGTTTTTAATTGCTGAGTAGTATTCCATTGTGTAAAAATGTACCACAATTTCTGTATGCCATCCTCAGTTGAGGGACATCTGGGTTGTTTCTAGCTTCTGGCTATTACAAATAAAGCTGTTACAAACATGGTTGAGCAAATGTTCTTGTTGAATACTTGAGTATATAGTGGATATATGCCTAGGAGTGGTATAGCTGGATCTTGGGGAAGCACTAATTCCAAACTGTCTGAAAAAGCACCAGATTGATTTCCAGAGTGGTTGTATCAGTTTACATTCCTACCAGGAATGGAGGAGGGTTCCCCTTTCTCCACATCCTCTCCAGCATGTGTTGTCACTTGAGTTTTTGATCTTAGACATTCTGATGGGTGTGAGGTGAAATCTCAGGGTTGTTTTGATTTGCATTTCCCTGATGAATAAGGATGTTGAACATTAAGTGTTTCTCTGACATTCCATATTCTACTATTGAGAATTTTCTGTATAGCTCTGTATTCCATTTTTAATTGGATTACTTGATTTGTTGCTGTTTAACTTATTTTTGAGTTCTTTATATATTCTGTATCTTAGCCCTCTGTCAGATATGGGATTTTTTCCCAGTTCGTAAGTTGTCGTTTTGTTCTGATGACAGATAGTGCCTTGTGATTTATAGAAGCTTCTCAGGTTCATGAGGTCTCATTTATTGATTGTTTATCTTAAAGTCTGTGCTGTTGGTGTTCTGTTCAGGAAGTTATCTCCTGTGTCAATGAATTCAACTCTCTTCCCCAATTTTCTTCCAACAGGTTTAGTGTGTCTGGATTTTTGTTGAGGTCTTTAATCCACTTGGACTTTTAGTTTTGTGCAGGGTGTTAAGTATGGATCTATTTGCTTTTTTCTACATGTAGAAATCCAGTTAGACCAGCACCATAAGTTGAAGATGCTTTTTTCCATTGTATGTTTTTGACATTTTGTAAAAATTCAGGTGTCTGTAAGTGTGTGGTTTTATTTCTGGGTCTTCTATTTGATTCCATTTATCCACAAGCCTGTTTCTATGCCAGTATCATGCAGTTTTTATTATTGTTACTCTAAATACAGCTTGAGATCAGGTATTGTGAGACCTCCAGAAGATCTTTTATTGTAGAGTGTTGTTTTAGCCTTTCTGGGTTTCTTGTTATTCCATATGAAGTTGAGAATTTTTCATTCAAGTTATGGAAAGAATTCTGTTGGTAATTTGATGGAATTTTCATTGAATTTGTAGATTGTTTTTGTAAGATGGTCTTTTTGCTATGTTAATCCTGTCAAGCAATGAGCATGGGAGATCTTTCCATCTTCTAATATCCTTCTATTTCTTTCTTCAGAGACTTGAAGTTTTATATATATATATATATATATATATATATATATATATATATATATATATACAAGTCTTTGATCTGCTTTGTTAGAGTTACACTAAGGTTCTTTATGTCCTTTGTGCCTACTGTGAAGGTGTTGTTTTGCTAATTTCTTTCTCAGCCCATTTTTCCTTTGTATACAGAAGGGCTACTGATTTTTTGAGTTAATTTTGTATCCAGCAAATTTTCTGAAGGTATTTATCAGCTGTAGTATTTCCCTGGTAGAATTTTTATTGTCACTCACATCATATCATCTGCAAAAAGTGATACTTTGTTTTCTTCCTTTCCAAACAGACTCAACTCCTATATTTGTCTTATTGCTCTAGTAAGGACTTAAAGGATTTTGTTGAAGAGATATGGTGAGAGTAGGCAACCTTGTCTTGTCCGTGATTTCAGTGTGATTGATTTGAATTTCTCTTCGTTTAGTTTGGTGTTGGCTATAGGCTTACTGAATATTGCCTTTACTTTGTTTAGATAAATGCCTTGAAACCCTGATCTCTCCAGCATGTTAAACATAAATGATGTTAGATTTTATGAAATACTTTTTCAATATCTCAAGATATTATCATGTGGGTTTTTTATTCATGGTATTTTTTAATAGCAGCAGAAAGTAACTAAGATAATAATGTTCCCTTTATTTAGTTAATAAACTTCTTGTAGCTGTATCTTGAGGTAGCAGTATTCCGAATTCTCTGAGAATTGATTTCCAAAGTGATTGTAAAAGTTTACATTCCCACCAGTAATGGAGGAGGGTTCCCCTTTCTCCATATCCTCTCCAGCATGTGTTGTTACATGAATTTTTGATCTTAGTAATTCTGATGGGTGTAGGTAAAATCTCATGGTCATTTTGATTTGCATTTCCCTAATGACTAAGGATGTTGAGCATTTCTTTAAGTGTTTCTCTGCCATTCGATATTCCTCTATTGAGTATTCTCTTTTTAGTTCTGTACCCCATTTTTAACTTCTTGAATTTTCATATATTCTGGATATTAGACCTCTTTCAGATAAAGGGTTGGTTGAAGAACCTTTCCCAGTCTGTAGGCTGTCATTTTGTTTTGATGACAGTGTCTTTTGCTTTACAGAAGCTTTTCATTTTTATGAGGTCTCATTTATTGACTGTTGCTCTTAGAGCCTGTGCTGCTGGTATTTTGTTCAGGAAGTTCTCTCTTGTGCCAATAAGTTCAAGGCTCTCCCCCAATTTTTCTTCTGGTTTTCTATTGAGGTCTTTGATCCTAGGCATATATCCAAAAGCTGCTCAAGTAAACAACAAGGACATTTACTCAACCATGTTCTTAGCAACTTTATTTGTAATGGCTAAAAGCTGGAAACAACCCAGATGTCCCTCAGTTGAGGACTGGATACAGAAATTGTAGTACATTTATACAGTGGAACACTAACCAGCAATTAAAAACAAGGAAGTCATGAAACTTGAAGGCAAATGGTGGGATCTAGAAGAGAGCATCCTAAATGGGGTATCCCAGAAAAATCATGAAATTTGCAGGTAAATGTTGGGATCTAGAAAAGATCATCCTGAGTGAGGTATCCCAGAAGAAGAAAGATACACACGGTATATACTCACTTATAATTGGATATTAGACATATAATATAGGATAAACATATTAAAATCTGTACACCTAACAAAGCTAACTAAGAAAAAGTATCCTGAGTAAGATGTTCACTCCTTGTTTAGAAAGGCAAATGGGATGGACATCAGAAGAGGGAGAAAACAGGCAATAAGACAGTATCATACCACAGAAGGACTCTGAAAGACTGTACCCTGCAGGGTATCAAAGTAGAGGATGAGACTCATAGCCAAACTTTGGGCAGAGTGCAGGGAATCTAATGAAAGAAGGAGAGATAGAAAGATGTGGAGGGAACAGTTCCTCCACATGAAGAGAAAAAAATATCTGGACCCAGGGGTCTTTCCAGAGACTCATACTCCAACCAAGTACCATACATGGAGATAACCTAGAACCTCTGCACAGATGTAGCAAAGGCAGCTCACGGTCCATGTGGGCTCCCTAGTAATGGGAACTGGGACTGTCTCTGACATGAACTCTGTGGCCTGCTTTTTGATCACCTCCCTGTGAGAGGGGTGCAGCCTGACCAGGCTACATAGAAGACAATGCAGCCAGTTTGATGATACCTGAAGGGGAGGAGGACCTCACCTGTCAGTGGACTGGGGATGGGGTATGGGAGGGGAAGATGGAGGGAGGGTATGATTGCTAGGGGATGAGCGAGGGGCCACACCCCGGATACAAAATGATTAAAGTGTAATTAATAAAAAATAAATATTTTTTAAAAATTAACTTCTTGCAAGTCATTAAACATATTCTTCAAAATATTTTTCAGTTTGTATTTTTTATTATAATCTGATAATATGAAGAATTATTCTGGTATACTTTCCATGGTGCCACCATTTTGACATTTCTAGAAAAGAAAAACAAAAACGAAACAAAACAAAACAAAACAAAAAACCCCCACAAAAAACAAAAAACAAAACCAAGGAAACTCTTTTTGCATCTTAGCTGCCTGAGTTATGGGAGGTAATTTTGGGGGCAAAAAGCAAGCTACCCAAGGTACTAAAATGATACCAAATAGCAACATGCCCAAATCTGTAACTACTCCAAATTTTCTTCAGTTCTCATTTTGATAAGATATTAGCAGTTAACCAGTCAATACAAATGGTGCTTTCTAGTCTACAGATTATTTTATGTAGAATCCTGCTATAGCTCTTATTGACTAGAAGCCCAGGCATTAGTAGTATGGAGGCCTGTTTCTACCATACTGTCTAATTGTATTTGTGATTGAAGCCTTATATGAAAATGAACTGGTAAGCTCAGTTGCACTACCTCTGAATTTAGGGGAGAAGATTTTCTAGTACTTTGAGTTTACAGACAGAGATGCTTTGGATCTCTGTTGCAATGGGGGCTAGCAGTTTTCTGTATTATTTTTTTTTCCAGTGCAAAAACTAGAAGCCTGCTACTCAATAAGAGATTAAATATTCTAAATTGTAGTGTGAGAATAAATCAAGCACAAAATGTTTATGACAAATGACATTGCACATTATGAAGTTCAGTGAAAATAAGACACCGAATAGCATTATCAGTATTTTCTCTTTTAAGTACATCGTTAGTGTGTATTAATAGTGTATGAGACTAAATTTCATTGCATCATTTTCATATATGCAATAATGTATGCTTATAATATTCACTCCTCATTGCCCTCCTTTGTCTTCCTTCCCTCTGATATACATCTCATTTACAAATAATGTCCATTCTAGTTTGTGTCTATTAAAAATGATTCTGCATATGAGAGAAAATATGATATTTGGCTTTCTGAGTCTGGTTTATGGTTCTCAATATGATAATCTACAGTTCCATTATTATCCTCTAAAATAATTTCATTTCAGTTTTATGACTGAACAATATCACATATATGTAATATATGCACAGACATATCAGATTTTTTTATTCAGTCACAACTGTTAAGAATATAGTCTAATTTCATTCTTTTGTCATTGTGAGTAACATTATTACATGTGTGTTTTTGTGTGCAGTTATTTAAATAGCATGCTGGCTTTGGTTCTCTGGGCACAAGAGTACTATCATTGAATCATAGAGTAGGTATTTGTTTAGGTTAAAAATGAACCCCTGTAATGATTTCCACAACATCTGCACTATTTTTTGTGCCCACCAACAGTTTATAAGGGCTCCCTTTTCTTCTGCATCTTTACAATTATTTGCTTTTATATGTTTTCTTGATGATAATCATTCTGAATTGGGTGAGATAGAATATCAGCGTTATTTTGATTTGCATCTCCCTAATGGCTAATGATAGTGGACACTTTTCAAGTAATTGTTGCACATTTATTGATTGGGCTATTTGTTCTTTTAGTATTTATTTTGGGTTCTTTATTTATTGTCAATACCAATCCTATGTCAGATAAATAGGTAGGTGTCAAACTTCCATTCTATCAGCTGCTTTCTCTATTCAATGTATTGTTTGCTTTGTAGAAGTTTTTTTTTAATTTCATGCAATGTAACTTATTAGTTATGTTTTGGGCTATTTGAATCTGTGCTAATTTGCTTCTTTATTGCTGTTATAAAACACAGACCAATATGAGTTTTGAGAAAAAAGGATTTATTTCATTTTATGGGTTACTGTACGTCATGAAATGAAGTCAGGGCAAGAGATCAAGTCAGGAGCCAGAGGGCAGGAACTGAAACAGAGATTATGGTGGAGTGCTGCTTACAAGTTTGTTCCCTGTGGCTCACTCAGCATGCTTGCTTATTCCAGTATAGTGCTAAGTGCCCAAGGGTCGCACTGCCTACATCTGTCTGAATACTCTCATACTTATCTTTAAACAGAAAATGCTGCACAGATTTGCCTACAGGCCAGCTTGGTGGAGGCAATTCCTCAATAGAGGTTCTCTTTTCTCAAGGGATGCTAATTTTTGTCAAGGTGACAAAACTTAATCAGCACACAGTTCTAGTCAGAACATTGTTGCCTATAACTTTAAGTGTTTTCGTTTCATTTTAGTTGTTTCAAAATTTCAGACCTATATTTGATCCCACCTTCATTTCCCTCAGTGTTCCCTCACCTATCCTGTTACCTCTCTTCAGCCACTTCTGCTGACTATTCTTTGTCTCCTTCTGAGTGATATTAAAGCATCCTTCCGTGAGCCATCCTTGTTTCTTAGCTTCTTTGGGTCTTTGAATTGTAGTATGTTTATCCTGTACTATATGGCTAATATCCACTTATAAGTGAGTACATATATAGAGTAAACTACCCTGGTTCCATGACAGCTCACAGAGAATAAACTACCAGCCAAAGAACATGCATAGACTGATCTTAGGCCCCCTGCATTTACGTAGCAGATGCACAGCTTGCTCTTCATGTGGATACACCAACAAATGGAGTAGGAACCCTCTGACTCTGACAACACATGCTGGAGAGGATGTGGAGAAAGCAGAACCTTCCTCCATTGCTGGTGGGAATGTAAACTTGTACAACCACTTTGGAAGTCAATCTGGTGTCTTCTCAGACAATTAGAAATAGTGCTTCCTCAAGACCCAGCTATACCACTGCTAGGAATATACCCAAAATTTACTCAAGTACAAAACAAGAACATTTGCTCAACTATATTCATAATAGCTTTATTTGTAATAGCCAGAAACTGGAAACAACCTAGATATCCCTCAACTGAAGAATGGATAAAGGATTTGAGGCACATTTACACAGTGGAATATTACTCAGCTATAAAAAAACAAGAAAATCACGAAATTTGCAGGCAAATGAAATGTAACTAGAAAAGATCATCTTAGGTAAGGTAACCCATGAGCCAAGATGGCTGCACCAGGAGAGCACCGCATCTGAGAAGCAGGACAGCACTCTCCGTGCAGCGACCAGGAGACTGAACTTCGGGCCCTGAAACCACAGCGGTCGTGTTTCCCAGGTGAGGGGAGGCACCCATGGCGTGGGAATCGGTCGGGTCCACTCACAGCTACCCAGCCAGAACCCGGAAGAAATCCCAGGTAACACGGGCTTTGTGTCTCCAGGCTGGAGCCGCAAGCGTGCGTGTCCCAATCACTTTCCCAGGCTGATCCGTGGGCACAAGGGTGCCTGACACTGGGAGTCCCAGTCGCGGGGGGACCCCACGGGGAAGCAAGGTTGCGGGTCTGATCGCAGGTCACCCAGTCTTTCCCCGGAAGGTCTCTGCCGCCATCACAGCTGAGCTCCTGCTGCGCGCGCAGAGAGCTTTGCGCTCAGCTCAGCGGTACAGACAAGCTGTGCGCCCCAGTACAACAGGGACTGGGAACCCCTGTCTGGAGAGGACCCCACAGAGAAGGAAGAAACCGTGCTGCTGGGGTCACCTAGGGAAAGTCTAGCAGCCTGCAGATCGCAAACAGGTGAGTACGGCCAGCCATCACAGATCTGGGCCCAAAAAGGGAGCACAGAGTGATTGGAAACTCAGCTCCTGCAGCCTAGCAGGTGGGTGCATGCTCCGCCAATCCAGAGGCCTGCTTTGTACCAACTACTCCTTACAGACAGAACTGTGTGCCCCAAGACAGCAGAGTCTTAGAGTCACTGTCTGGAGAAACCCTCACAAGGAACAAGGAACGAAGCAAAGGGGACGGACTTAGGCAACCCAGTATATCTCCGGAAAAGGTCCCACAGACTGGCCCAACCCAGGGAACTGCTGTACCCCAGATAACCTGCTGTTACCAGGAGAGCAGTACTCACCTGCCACAGATTACCTCTTGGGTTCTGGGGCACAGAACCCCAACCTCAGACCTACAAAAGACCAGGAACCCTGATATGAACGCCCAGATACTGCTCCAAGGGGCAACCAGTTATCCTTAACAAAACCGACCAAACCACAGGACACACAGGTTAGAGCAGCTGATCACTAAATTTACAGCAAGAAACCCAGAAGGAGGGCAGCTGTCTCCAGGACTTCTCCCGGTGAGAGGAGAGCCCTCTTGACTAATCAGGACCACAATTACCGCCCAGGTCTCTATGCCTGAGGTGAGTTGTAGCAACTCCTGAAAAACACCGGCCATCCAGTGACTATACCCAAAAAGCTGAGAAGGCTTCCTTCAGGAAAAACGATCTTCCTGCCAAAGGGATTCTCTCCACTACAAGACTCCAGGAACAACCAGAAACTAAGTTCAAACAACTAAGATAGCCCAATGGGTAGAGGACAGCGTAAAAGTTCAACCAACAAAAGCCAGAGCAATATGGCATCACCAGAACCCAGTTATCCAGGGGCAAATAGACCTAGACAACCCAGCATAATTGAAATTCAAGGAGATGACCTAACATCTATGCTCATGAGGAAGATAACAGAGGAAACAAATAAAATACGAAAAGAAATAGAGGAAGCTGCAGCCAAACAGTCTGTGGCCTTTAGAGAGGAAATGAAATACAAGAAACAGTGGATTGTTCAAACAAACAGCTGAAGGAATTGATGGAAAAACATGAAAATACAGTCAGACAGGGGAAGGAAACCAACAAAATAGCTCAAGACCTGAAGATAGAATTGGAAAAATTAAAAAAAAAAACACGAATGCAAGAAATTGTGGAGAGAAAGAACTTAGGGAAGAAAGCAGGAACTACAGAGGTTAGCATAACCAATAGGCTACAAGAAATGGAAGAAAGAATCTCAGGTGTGGAAGATACAATGGAAGAAATAGGTGTATCTGTCAAAGAAAATGTTGAATCTAAAAAATTCCTGACACAGACCGTCCAAGAAATTCAAGACAATATAAAAAGACAAAACCTAAGAATAATAGGAATAGAGGAAAAAGAAGATTCCCTGCACCAAGGCCCAGAAAATATCTTCAACAAAATCATTGAAGAAAATTTCCCCAACTAAAAGGAGAGGCCAATAAGAATACAAGAGGCGTATAGAACACCCAATAAATTAGACCAGAAAAGAAAATCCTCCCACCACATAATAATCAAAACCGTAAGTATACAGAACAAAGAAAAAATACTAAAAGCTGCAAGAGAAAAAGGCCAAGTAACATATAATGGCAAACCCATTAGAATCACACCTGACTTTTCAACAGAGACTATGAAAGCCAGAAGGGCCTGGACGGATATCATGCAGACCCTAAGAGAACACAGATGTCAGTCCAGGCTCCTATACCATGCAAAACTCTCAGTCCTCATAGACGGAGAAAACAAGATATTCAATGACGAAAACAAATTTCAACAATACCTACATACAAATCCAGCATTACAGAAGACACTGGAAGGGAAAATACAACCCAAGAAAACTAGCTACATTCAAGAAAACACAGGAAATAAATAACCCCACTACAGTAAAACAAAAAGCAACCAAGGACACAACCTTATGATGACAGCCAACATCAAATTCAAAGGATCTAACAGCCACTGGTCATTAATCTCTCTCAATATCAATGGACTTAATTCTCCAATAAAAAGACACAGACTAACAAAATGAATGTGTAAACAAAACCCAGCAATCTGTTGTATACAAGAAACACACCTAAGTCACAAAGATAGACATTACCTGAGGGTAAAGGAATGGAAGACGGCTTTCCAAGAAAATGGATGCAAGAAGCAAGCAGGAGTAGCCATTCTAATATCTGATAAAATAGACTTTCAATCAAAATTAATCAAAAGAGATGGGGAAGGACACTTCATACTCATTAAGGGAAAATTCCACCAAGAAGACATCACAATCCTGAACATCTATGCCCCAAATACAAGGGCACCCACATTTGTGAAAGAAACATTGATAAAACTTAAACCACACATAGATCCCCGCACACTAATAGTGGGAGACTTCAACACCCCACTCTCAACAATAGACAGGTCAACTAAACAGAAATTAAACACAGAAACAATGTCTCTAACAGAGGTCATGAATCAAATGGACCTAACAGACATTACAGAACCTTACACCCAAACACAAAAGAATTTACCTTCTTCTCAGCACCTCATGGAACCTTCTCCAAAATAGACCACATAGTTGGTCACAAAGCAAGCCTCAACAAATACAGGAAGATTGAAATAATCCCTTGTATCCTGTCTGATCACCATGGAATAAAGCTGGACCTCAATAACAACAGAAATAGCAAAAAGCCTACACATACATGGAAACTGAACAACTTGCTACTAAAAAACAGCTGGGTCAGGGAAGAAATAAAGAAAGAAATTAAAGTCTTCCTAGAACTCAATGAAAATGAAGACACAACATACCCAAACTTGTGGGACACAATGAAGGCAGTGCTAAGAGGAAAGTTCATAGCACTAAGTGCCTTCAAGAAGAAATTTGAGCCAGCGCATTCAAGTAACTTAATGGATCACTTAAAAACCCTAGAAAAAGAAGAAGCAGACACACCAAGAAGGAGGAGACGGCTGGAAATAATCAAACTCAGGGCTGAAATCAATCAATTAGAAACAAATAGAACAATTCAAAGAATCAATGAAACCAAGAGCTGATATTTTGAGAAAATCAACAAGATCGACAAACCCTTAGCCAAGCTAACTAAAAGGCAGAGAGACACCATCCAAATCAACAAAATCAGAAATGAAAAGGAGGACATAACTACAGACACTGAGGAAATTCAAGCAATCATTAGGAGTTACTTCAAAAGTCTATACGCAACGAAATTTGAAAATTTAAATGAAATGGACAATTTTCTTGATCGATTCCACTTACCAAAGCTAAATCAGGACCAGGTAAATCAATTAAATAGTCCTATATCCCCCAAGGAAATAGAAGCAGTAATCGAAAGTCTCCCATCCAAAAAAAGCCCAGGACATGATGGTTTCAGTGCAGAATTCTACCAGACATTATAAAAGAGCTAACTCCAGTTCTTTTCAAACTATTCCACAAAATCGAAACAGAAGCAACATTACCAAACTCATTCTATGAAGCCACAGTCACCTTGATACCTAAACCTCACAAAGACCCAACCAAAAAAGAGAAATTCAGGCCAATCTCTCTTATGAACATTGATGCAAAAATATTCAACAAAATACTTGCAAACCGAATACAAGAACACATCAAAGATATCATCCACCATGACCAAGTAGGCTTCATCCCAGTTATGCAGGGGTGGTTCAATATGCGGAAATCCATCAATGTGATCCACCATATTAACAATTTGAAAGAAAAAAAACCACATGATAATCTCCCTAGATGCTGAAAAAGCATTTGACAAAATCCAACATCCATTCATGTTTAAAGTATTGGAAAGATCAGGGATACAAGGCACATATCTAAACATAGTAAAGGCAATATAGAGCGAGCCTATAGCCAACATCAAACTGAACAGAGAGAAACTTAAAGCAATCCCACTGAAATCAGGGACAAGACAAGGCTGCCCACTCTCTCCATATCTCTTCAACATAGTTCTGGAAGTCCTTGCTAGAGCAATAAGACAGTTGAAGGAGATCAAGGGGATACAAATTGGTAAGAAAGAAGTCAAATTATCACTATTTGCAGATGATATGATAGTATACGTGAGTGACCCCAAAAACTCTGCAAGGGAACTCCTACAGCTGATAAACACCTTCAGCAAAGTGGCCGGATACAAAATTAACTCAAAAAAATCAGTAGCCCTCCTGTAAACAAAAGACAAAAGGACTGAGAAAGAAATTAGGGAAACAACACCCTTCACAATAGCCACAAATGACATAAGGTACCTCGGAGTAATCCTAACCAAGGAAGTCAAAGACTTGTATGAAAAAAATTTCAAATCTCTGAAGAAAGAATTAGAAGAAGATATGAGAAGATAGAAAGAACTCCCATGCTCATGGCTTGGCAGGATAAACATAGTAAAAATGTCCATCTTACCAAAAGCAATCTACAGATTCAATACAATTCCCATCAAATTACCAACACAATACTTTACAGAATTGGAAAGAAAAATTCTCAACTTCATATGGAATAACAAGAAACCCAGAATTGCTAAAACAATCCTCTACAATAAAAGATCTTCTGGAGGTATCTCCATCCCTGATCTTAAATTGTATTATAGAGCAACAGTTTTAAAAACTGCATGGTACTGGCATAGAAACAGAATGGTGGATCAATGGAACCGAACAGAGGACCCAGAAATAAACCCACACACTTATGGACACCTGATCTTTGACAAAGACGCCAAAACCATACAATGGAAAAAAGATAGCATCTTCAACAAATGGTGCTGGTCTAACTGGATGTCTACATGTAGAAAAATGAAAATAGATCCATACTTGTCACCCTGCACAAAACTGAAGTCCAAGTGGATCAAAGACCTCAACATAAAACCAGACACATTAAATCGGCTTGAAAAAAAAGTGGGAAATACCCTAGAACTCATTGGTACAGGGGAAAACTTCCTGAACAGAACACCAACAGCACAGGCTCTAAGAGCAACAGTCAATAAATGGGACCTCATGAAACTGAAAAGCTTCTGTAAAGCAAAGGACACCATCATCAAAACAAAGCGACCACCTACAGATTGGGAAAGAATCTTCACCAACCCTTTATCTGACAGAGGTCTCATATCCAGTATATATAAAGAACTAAAGAAGCTGAAAAGCAGCAAACCAAGTAATCCACTTAAAAAATGGGGAACAGAGCTAAACAGAGAATTCTCTGTAGAGGAATACCGAATGGTAGAGAAGTACTTAAAGAAATGCTCAACCTCACTAGCCATTAGGGAAATGCAAATCAAAACCACCCTGAGATTTCACCTTACACCCATGAGAATGGCCAAGATCAAAAACTCAAGTGACAACACATGCTGGAGAGGTTGTGGAGAAAGGGGAACACTTCTCCACTGCTGGTGGGAATGTAAACTTGTACAACCACTCTGGCAATCAATCTGGCGCTTTCTCAGACAACTAGGAATAGCGCTTCCTCAAGATCCAGCCTTACCACTACTGGGCATATATCCAAAAGAGGCTCAAGTACACAAAAAGGACATTTGCTCAATCATGTTTGTAGCAGCTTTATTTGTAATAGCCAGAAGCTGGAAACAACCCAGATGCCCCTCAACTGAAGAATGAATGCAGAAATTGTGATACATCTAAACAATGGAATATTACTCAGCAATGAAAAATAAGGAAATCAGGAAATTCGCAGGTAAATGGTGGGATCTGGAAAGGATCATCCTGAGTGAGTTGTCCCAGAAGCAAAAAGACACACATGGTATATACTCACTCATATAGACATACAACATAGGACAAACCCACTAAAACCTGTGCATCTAAAGAAACTAAGCAAGAGAGAGGACCCTAATTAAAATGTCCAATCCCCATCCGGAAAGGCAAAGAGGATGGACATCAGAAGAAGAAGAAAACAGGAAACAACCTAGGAACCTACCACAGAGGGCCTCTGAAAGCCTCTGCCCTTCAGACTATCAAAACAGATGCTGAGCCTGATGGGCAACTGTTGGGCAGCGTGAATGGAATTTTAGGTAAGAACTGGGAAATAGTAAGAGCTGGAGAGGACAGGGTCTCCACAAGGAGAGCAACAGAACAAGAAAATTTGAACACAGGGAACTTCCCAGAGACTCATACTCCAACCAAGGACTATTCATGGAGATAACCCAGAACCCCTGCACAGATGTAGCCCAGGGCAGTTCAGAGTCCAATTGGGTTACATAGTAATGTAAAGAGGGACTGCCTCTGACATAATCTGATTGGCCTGCTCTTTGATCACCTCCCTCTGGGGGGGAGCAGCCTTACCAGGACATAGTAGAGGACAATGCAGCCACTTTTGATGTGTCCTGACAGACTAAGATCAGAAAGGAGAGGAGAACCTCCCCTATTAGTGGACTTGGGGAGTGGCATGCAAGCAGAGGGAGGAGAGAGGGTGGAATTGGGAGGGGAGGAGGGAGGGGCTTATGGGGGGATGCAGAATGAATAAAGTGTAATTGATGAAAAATTAAAAAAAAAGAAAAGATAATTTAAGAACCTTAAATGACTTTCAAAAGTGGAGGAAAACTTGGAGTTAGTCAATTTACATGGAGCAATTCTCGCCCCTGGGGGCAATGGTCTCCTGAACCTACTCAGACCTCGGATACCACCACTGCTAGTTCTAGAACTGATGCAGGATGTTCCAACGAGAGGGTTAATGCTTCTCATATTTCCTATAAGTCCACACTTGTTTGTTTATAACCCCCAGTTTTATTCATTGTTACCCAGACAGAGTCAAGTAATCGTGGTAATGATTCTTGCTTTTTTGCCCAATGCCGGAATGCTAGTGAATTTAGGTATGTCCTGGTTACTCGCATGCCTCACTGGGTGCCTGTGTCCTTTGATGCCCCTCACGCTATGACTCTCTTCAGACAGAAAACGGATCTTGGTATTACAGCCCCCATTGTTACTGCCATCTCATTGGCGCTGTTGGAGCTACCACCGTGGCATTAGCCGTGAGTCATACTATGCAGACTGCTCAGACCCTAAATAATCTTTTAGCCAATGTAGCTCATGCTATAGATGTACAAAAAGGAATTAATGCTCAACTAAAAGGAGACTTGATGGTGTTCAATCAGAGGATTGACCTCGTGCAGGATGAAATTGATACCCTATGGCAAATCGCTCAACTTGGCTGTCAATGGAAGTATGCTGGACTTTGTGTCACTAGCATACAATATGAGAATTTTTCCCGTGCTGCAAATCTGTCAAAACAATTGTCTAGCTATATTTTAGGTAATTGGACTGGAGAATTTGTTACTAGGATGGAGCAGCTGAGAGTGGCCATTGTTATGGCAAATTCTACCAGAGTGGACGCAGGACTAGCCACAGGATTATCATCATGGATTGCTGCAGCCATGAGTCATCTGAAGGAATGAGTGGGCATGGGAGCGTTAGCAGGCCTTCTGGTGTTGGTCTCCTTGGTTTGCCTGTGGTGTATATGCAAAATTAGAGTCTCACAACAGCGTAATGCAGCCATGATTATTCAGGCCTTTACAGCCATTGAAGCAGGACAGTCTCCCCAAGCATGGTTGGCTACCATAAAAAGCTAAAATGTTATGCTCAGGATGTGAGGCTAAGCGCTGCACTCAGGGTCAGCCGCTTTGGACCCAGAGAAGAGCATTTCTGATTGCATGTGGGTTGATGCCCCAGGTCCTGCCTCTGAGAACAAGGTATCAGACGGGTCTGATGCTCTTTGGGTGGATGACACCTAAATGAACATCGGTACAAAGTCCCAATTTATTTCTAATATCAGAGATCAGACCTCTACTCTTGCCTGATGTGTCTAAAACAAAAAGGGGAAATTGTAGAGAGCTGCGGAATGCTGTGCCTCAAAGATGGAGCTGGTTTCTGCCTTCCACCTTCCCGATGGTGAGTGCTCTCTGTCACGAACAATTCCACATTTGGCTAAGGCTGAGGATCTGGCTTGCTTCCATGTATGTGGACCTATCTGCATTGCCCACGTGGCATGCTGGTTTGGCTACCCAGAGGCTATTTAAACTGTGGGCTGGCTTTCCCCAGGGTCAGAAGATTGTTCAAGGTTCCTGAATAAACTGCATTGAGAAGAACAAAAAAAAAAAAAAAAAAAAAAAAAGATCAGAAAGAAGGAGAGGAAGACCTCCCCTATCAGTGGACTTGGGGAACGGCATGCATGCAGAAAGGGGTGGGACCGGGAGGGGAGGAGGGAATGGCCTATGGGGGGATACAAAAGGAATAAAGTGTAATTAATAAAAGTTAAACAAAAAATTAAAAAAAATAAGGTAACCCATACCCAGAAAGACACACATATTATGTATTCACTTATAAATGGATATTAGCCATATAGTACAGGATAACCATTCTACAGTTCACAGACCCATAGAAGTTAAGAAACAAGGAGGATGCTTGAATCTCACCCAGAATGGGAAGAAGAATAGTCAACAGAAGTGGTTGAAGAGCAGGAACAATGAGGGAAGTAAGGGTGGACATCAGATACAGGATGAGCAGGGTCGAGAGGTCAGAGGGCTTGCAGAGAGATGAGCAACAATGGACAGGAGCACCTCTCAGACAAACTGGAGACCTGTAAAAGGATGGCTTCTTGGGAGGATATGGGGTGATTCTAGATGAAACCCTTGGTGGTGGGAGTCATGGAGACTGGAGGGGCCACCCTTTAACCAGAGTGGATTTCTGGTAGAGAGAGGGGAACATCAACCTACCTACAAAAAGTTACATCTTGAATTAACCTTTCCTTCATGATATGTAGGGACTAAGATAGAGCATAGATCAAGGGAATGCAACCAATGTCTGGCCCAACCTGAGAGAGCCAAACCCTGACACTATTGATGACACTCTTCTGTGTTTGCAGATAGGAACCTTGAATGGCTGTCCTCTAACAGTCTTTGTCCAGCAATGAATCAAAACAGAAACTGAGACTCACAGACAAATATTAGAGCCTGTTAAAAGAGTTGGATAAAACTACCAGGAAGGCACAGGAGCACAAAACTACCAACAGTTCTAACCAGCTTGGGCCTAGAGGAGCTCCAACTAAGGACCAACTAAGGACCACACATTGACTGGACTTAGATCCTCTAACATATATGGCCAATGGACAGCTTAGCATCCATATGGGGCCCTCAGAAAGAAGATGAGGGCTATCTCTGACATGGTCTATGTTGCACGCTCTATTGCATGGATAGTGATCACTTCACCTTGCCATGGTTAACTTGCCAAAACACTATGAAAGAGGAAATACACAATACTGATGACATTGGATATGCTGGGGTGGGTTTAGGGGCAGGAAAAAGGGGATAGGGGAATGAGAGAGGAACAGAGGGGAGTGACCGGAGGAGAGGAGGAAGGGGCTACAATTGAGATGTAAAGTGAATAACTAACTAAATAAAAAAAAAAAAACAATTTCAGGCCTTTTACTGTGCTCTTTTGATTAATCTTGAACTGATTTTTGGATAGGATGAGACACAGGGTTTTCTAGTTCACTCTTTTACATGTGGCTATTCAATTTTCCCAGTATCATTTTTTTTTTTTTTTAGAAACTGTCTTTTCTCTATCATGTTTTTATAATTTTATAATTTTGTCAAACATCAAATAGCCATATGTGTAGATATTTCTGGGTCCTTGATTTCATTTCATTGATAACATGCCTGTTTTATAATTTTAACTTGAATGCACTCTGTCTTTATTTTAGTTAGTTTGGATAGGGATTTTTCTTTCCTCTTTTATCATTTTAGATAAGCAATTATTTGTTTTATTGATCCATTATATTATTGTGTTAATTTTGAGTTTGGCTTGTTCTAGTTTTGTTTAAGACATGGAAGTACAAAATTGAGATAATTATTTGAGATACCTTTGTTTTTCAAAGTAAATACTTATAGTTACAAAATTACTACTTAAATTGAGTTTAGTAGCACACACCTTAATCCTAGCACACAAGAGGCAGAGGCAGAGCATTTCTTAGTTACAGGCTAGCCTGGTCTACAGGGCTAGTTCCATGACAGCCAGAGCTACACAGGAAAACCCTGTCTTGACAAACCAAAAGAAAAAAGCAGAAATATTACCTCTTAAAACTATCTTTGTGGTGTCTCAAAATTCTGGTATACTGTGTTTTTATTTTTTTCATACAATGAAAACTATAGGCTTATATTTGTTGTTAATAAAATTAATCAAATGTTTAAATCAGAAGTGATTCTTATCAGACACAATTCATTTTATTTTAGAAAGTAGAAGTAGGAGGACCACTCCTATGTTTTTTTCATTAAGCTAAAAAACTTTGATATAAGACTTCTAAAGTATTACAGAAAATTTAATATATGCTAGGGCAAAACTCCTTAAAATATTTGTTTAAACACAGAAGTATAAAAATTGGTACTACATCATGACCTAGTGGCATTTTTTTTTAATGATATATAGTCCAGAGGCTGAAGGAAGCTATTTACTGAAGGAAGTTGTAACTCTTCCTTTTGTAGTTAAGTTGGATTGACTTTAAAGTTTCGTATTGTTGGCTAATGTTGAGTCAGTCTTTTAGACCTGTATTGTTCCTTGATTTATTCTTACAGTCTTACAGTGACCCAGTGTTGCCCTCAGCCTCAGTTTTTGTTTTCTTTTTTTTTTTTTCTTTCTTCTTCTTTTTTTTTTTTTTTGGTTCGGAGCATGGTAAAGCCCAGCACATTATCACGGATAAAAAATTGCTTTTCACATATCAGTGGTAGTATGTGTTCTATGTGTTTTAAACTCCAGACAGAACCACTTCAATGATCTGTACATCATCTTGGTGCAGGAAGTATTGCCCTTGGTGCTCATTACACAGGGACTCCATCTACCTCATCTTATATCCCAAATGCCAGCAAAATTGCAGCTCAATAGCAAAAACTTCACTAATGATTGTTTATACACCAGTCAGTGTTAAAATGTTTCCTTCAAATTCTCAAAATAAGCTTCCTTTTATTTGCACACAAGTAACAAGGGGCAGAATGTCAAACCCAAATTGGCACCTAAAAAATAAATACTTGCATTTGGATAGCATTTTTAACCACCATCTGGAAGAGATGACATAAGTAATTTGCAAAGCTGTGTTTACTGTGAATAAATGTGAGAAATTCTATTTCAGTCTAATATATACTTAATAATAAAATATTAGATTAGACAAGGTGAAGATTATGTTTTGAGGTGGTTGTTAAACAATAGCCACCTTCAACCATGACTTCCACTGTCAAAGTTAGAATGCATAATAAAATGCTGTGAAGTCTGAGGACAAAGCCACAGGATGCCTTTGAGAAGATTCAGCTGGACTCATGTGTTTCTTATGTCCATTTCAGTTATTCCTGACTGGAGACTGCCCTTAAGCCATAGTTTGTTACAACTACTCATTTATCAT
The DNA here is from genome assembly GCF_030254825.1 of Meriones unguiculatus. Classification (NCBI taxonomy): domain Eukaryota; kingdom Metazoa; phylum Chordata; class Mammalia; order Rodentia; family Muridae; genus Meriones; species Meriones unguiculatus. The sequence continues at coordinate 101,429,519 of NC_083369.1, read as the reverse complement.
ACATATATTGCTTGCCTGGTGCTAAGCAACCCTACTTTTTTTTTCAATTACAATAAAATTTTCTATACAGCTGCCTATCAAAGTAAGTATAATTAGCCTTAGCCTTCATTGAGCAGATAGAGAAACTAAGGTTCAGAGAATCAAGTGGTATCATATTATCCATGGAATATATATATAATCCATTTATATATATTTATCCCAGGATAAAAGAGAAGGTGCCCAATAAAAATCAGAGGCTTATTGGAGACTTGTCCTAAAGAAACTATGGAATGAAGTATAGGATACAAGGCTCTTGTCCCTATGTTCACAAGAAGTAGATACTGTTGACCTGAAGAGTCTGTAGGATCTCTGACCCAAATTGCATGTGATTCTTGAAGGTGAGAACAGAGGCTGGTCAATTTTCCAGAGTCTTCATTGATTAATAATGTTTTATCTGAGGCAATAGATTCCCTAGATTCAAATAGAAACACACATGCTTACACAAACATGCACCCCCCCCCCACCCACACACCAGAGAAAATGGCCAGAGTTTCAAACTGTAGAGTACGATTTCAACCCTGATAATGAATTTTGGAGCTCATAGCTCACTCATTTTCATTGCCATCACATCGATTAAGACTCCGAGGTGCAAAGCAGAAAGGAATTTAATACTTCATCACAAAATGGTTCAAGCTTTTCCATACATGTGTATACAGTTAGGTAAAACCTAACTTTGCCACTTCCTATCTGTGTGTATTTAAGAACTTCACATAGACCTCCAGTTCATGGGGACTTCACTGGCTTTTGGTGCAGGATCAAGCTTAATTCTTCTCTTTGGACCCTCTCAGCCTTCCCTTCTAGCCCATCTTCATTCCTTTATGTAAATAAATGTTCAAAATCATTAATCATAAGGGAAATGTAAATCAAAACTATTTTCAGATTTCATCTAATGCAAGTCAGAATGGCCAAAATCAATAAAACAAATATTAGCTCATTCTGGTAAGGATGTGAGAAATTTATTGCTAGTGGGAATGTAAACTTGTACAGTCACTATGGAAATCAAGGTAGCAGTTCCTCAGGAAGGTGGGATTTAATTTACTTCAAGATCCAGCTATATCACTCTTGGGTACATACCCAAAGGATGTTTTATCCTACCAGAGATAGTTACTAAACTGTGTTTCTTGCTTCCTGATTCATTGCCCTCACATAAAACTTCAATCAATGAGAATCCTAGAGAGTTGACCAGCCTCTGTTCTCACCCTCAGGAATCACACATAATTTGGGTCAGAGGTCCTACAGACTCCTCTGCCAGAAATTGGAAATAGCCTATATGTCCATCAACTGAGGAATGGATAATGAAAATGTGGCATATTTACAAAATAGGATATTTTCACTAGTTTAAAAAAGAAAATGATAAGATTTGTAGGTAAATGGATGGAGCCAGGGAAAAATGATCCTGGCAGAGGTAACCAAGACTCAACAAAACAAACATTGTATCTTTTCTCTTATTGGTATTCTTCGGTCATAACATGTTAGGTAAAAGGCAAGGGACTATGGGGAGGAGAGGATCTCTCAATTAAAAGTAAATAGAATATATAGTTATGAAGAGACAAGTGGCAGACTGGAGTGTGAGGATTAATGGGGAGGAATATGGAAGAGAAGAAGTAAGGGAGGGGATAGGGGGAGGAAGACCTAACATTAAGGTCTATGTGAGGAGCCATATGGAAATCTACACATACAAACATTTCTTAAAATATGTACATATATTAAATAAATTTACACATATTAAATGTGTACACATATTAAATATGTACACATATGCCACCTAATAATGGAGGAAAGAATGGCAAGAATAAACATCTTTTGCCACCAGGTGAAACCTTCAGTGCCAAGAATGGGTTACATCTAATTGAATTGTTGACTAAAGAAGTCATATGGAAACCCACAAATAACTCAGGCTACTGTCAAAGCTATTGGCTGGTCTCCATAAACTGATGGTAAGACTCTATTTATGAAGACAACACATATCTTATTGAATACAGAAAAGTTGAGTTGATGCCTAACTAGAGTCTTTATCCCTACTAACTAGTGTTCATGGTACTAGAAGGCACACTACCAGAGAGAATAGTAACGATCTCTCTAGATACAAACTGTACAGTAAATACTGTTAATCTTTATGCAAGATACACTGGTGCAATCATGATACAAATACAGAAGTAACCAACCATTCTCTAATTAGTTCTGAGGCCCACTTCATAAGATGGTACCCAGAAAGCCTGGACATGTAAGATTTTACCCCTAACCAAGAAGGTGTCTGCAATTGACACCAGCTTGCAGGAAAAAAAAATAGTTTTCTCCAATATAGTCACATTTGATATATTAACTACATTTAAGGGTAGGACCCATTCCTAGCAGTAGATAACTAAGACAAGATGGACTAAATGCTATTTTCGCAGACTTTTTTTTTCTCATAAAGTTTTGTTTGGGTATTATTTTTTTTTCTCTCTCTCTCTTTGTCTTACTGATCTTTTGCTTGTATACTATGGTTTCCTGTTTTGTGGGGTTTTTCTGTGTATGTGTTTGTGTGTGTTTCTTTCTATTTGCCTAATCGTTTTCTAAAGAGATGGAGAAAGAAAGGGCATGGAGGTTGGTGTGTGGAAAGGTGAACAGTATTTGGGAGGAGTTGGAGAGAAGTAAGTATGATGAAAGTATACTGTATGAAAATTTTTTTCTATAAAAATAGTACATTAAAATGTTTTTACTTAATTGGAACAGCTTAACAAGATAGAATTAATTAAGTTTATTTTTCAAGCTAACTATTGCTTTTATCTAAGGCAAAATGAAACAGAAGCAGCCTATTTAAATACTTTTTAGAGAATAATAACAAGAGTAAACTGCTATTTTCAAAAAACTGATGTCATTCAGATTTTTTTTGTAAAAAGATCACGTAATGCTTTTTAAAATTTAATTATTTAAGATGACAATGCAGCCACTCCTGATGTGATCTGATAGACTAAGATCAGAAGGAAGGAGAGGAGGACCTCCACTATCAGTGGACTTGGGGAGGGGCATGCGTGAAGAAGGGGGAGGGAGGGTGGGACCGGGAGGGGAGGAGGGAGGGGCTTATGGGGGGATACAAAGTGAATAAAGTGTGATTAAAAATTAATTATTTTAATTTTTAGTAATTACAGTTTATTCACTTTGTATTCCCCCTGTACCTCCCTCTATCCTCCCCTCTCAATCCCACTCTCCCTCTTCCCCACCAGTGTCCCTCTCCCAGTCCACTGAAAAGGGAGGTCTTCCTCACCTTCCCTCTGATCCTAGTCTATCAGGTCTCATCAGGAGTGGCTGCATTGTCTTCTTCTGTGGCCTGGTAAGGCTGCTCCCCTCTCAGGGGGAGGTGATCAAAGAGCAGACCAATCAGTTCATGTCAGAGACAGTCCCTGTCCCCATTACTAGGGAGGCCACTTGGATACTACACTGCCATAGGCTTCCTGTATGCAGGGGTTCCAGACCATCTCCATGAGTGGTCCTTGGCTGGAGTATCAGTTTCAGAAAAGATCCCTGTGCCCAGACTTTTTGGATCTGTATCTGTCCTTGTGGAACTCCTGTCCTCTCCAGTCTTACTATCTCCCCCTTCTTTCATAAGATTCTCCTTCTCTGATGTCCATCCTCTTTGCCTTTCTGAATGGGGATTGAGCATCTTAGCCAGAGTCTTCCTTCCTGATTAGCTTCCTTAGGTGTACAGATTTGAGTATGTTCTATATTATGTGTTTCTTCATCTGTAAAACAATGGCATTCACCATACCTATTTCAAAGTACTGTTTTTGAAGTAAAGGACCATTAGAGTTCATCCTACTCCCTCGTGCATAGTAAACATTCAATAAATTGTGGTCAAGCTTTACTATCATGATGACACATTAAATCGCTCAGTGGAAACTTTTCTGGCTTTAAGATTTTTACCATTCTACAGTGCAATCTTGTTGTCTAGGTCTTGGTATGAGTACTACGTTTGAGTCTACTTCTATCAGAACAGTGGTACAATCTTCTGTATTCAGCAGTTTCCTTACCTATACTCTCTATAAACACTAATGTGATGACTCAGTAGGTAAAAGCAACTGGTGCCAAGCCTGATGAACTAAGTTCAGTTTCTAGGACTCACACATTGGAAGGAGAAAACTGATTCCCACAAGTTGTTATCTGATCTGCACATGTGCCTGTGCACTTGCGTGCCCGCGTGTGCACACACACACACACACACACACACACACACGTGCTAAAATAATTATAACTTTAAAAACCTGCTGAACTTGAGGACAATGGCTAAGTCTTTACTACTCTTCTATCTAATGCCTACTGTTTAGCATTTGATAAATAATTGAAAATTTAAATTAACATCTCTATTAGCAGTATCTATTAACCTGAGTTTCCTTGAGCTGAATTTATTTTCTGCGTGTACCTGTGGCAGTGGTTCCTCCTTCTCAAAGAGTCCTAAAGCTGGTTAGTGATATAGATGCCATACAAAAGCATATGGTATTACATCAATTCTCTCCATCTGTATTCAGTAAATATGCTTTGGAAAGTCAGACTCAGGCATACATTCTTTTTTTTTTGTACACATACAGACATTTTTAATAAACAGAAGTATTATGTTGAATAAATGTAAAAAATCACAATGAACATTAGAATCCTAACAGTTTTTTTGAACATCTCATTTGAATTGCATCCTTATATTCATTGCTACCCCACAAAATTGGAATCAAAATGTCATGTTTCTAAGAAGACTTCATTAATTAAAAAAAAAAATCACATGTCATTTTGAAGCTGAAATAATTGTTTGGTTTATTAAAATATTGTACCTTTGGATAAACCTTACTTTTATAAAACACTGGAACTCTCTGTACTTCATTCCTGAGTGCACCAGGAACAGCAGCAGGTTCACTTCTCCAGGAGTGTGTAAAAGTGAAACTCCCCTGGCTGTCATCACAGAGAGCGGCACAGAGCAGCCACCGTGGCCTCTGCCACACAGCACCATTCATCTGTCAAACTCTTTCATTTGAAAATAATGAGCCCCTGCTCAGTTGTACAGGAATGGGTCTTGGGCATGCATCATTTTCTGTCCATAGCCAGGATCGTTTTATGGGGGATATTTTTCCTTGTTTTAACTTATGTGTGTTTCACCATGTAGCACCTGGACAACGGCAATATTATATTTGTTACAGGCAGTAAGGGTCATAGAGTCCTTTGCCACATGAGAGGCATAGGTGCTGTTCCACTGTGAAAACTGTTCTTATTCTAGCTCTTCTTTGGGAGTTAAGAATTTTTCAGTCTTTTGCCTGTGTAAGTCATCCCTTTCTTGGAAATTCCAGAGTGTTTTGAGATCCTAGAGTGGGCTGATGGCTGCACTGGGTCAGATATCGCTTCGTTATTTGCTATCGTCTATGCAGCAGGACACTTTCCTTAGAGATGGTAGCAGGTGTCCATTTCCTCAGCAATTCCCCAGGCACTTAATAGTTTCCAGGCATCAAGTAAGCAAAGAACTGGGGAGTGATAAACACATTTAAGTCTGGTCTGTCTCCTTCAAGTGACTTACAATTTATTAGGTTACAAAAGTGCATAAATAATATTTATCACTTGCTAAGTGCTTATTAGATGTCGACATTGTACCTGATCACAGAACTAATGCCAGATAGAGGTAAGCTTTCTCTAATGTAGTAAGCTTGGAGTTGCATACAGCTCTTAGTTTATCTAGTAAAGTCCTGGTCTATTCTTGTTTCAGTGAACTCATTAATATATTCTCTTTTCATTCTCAAAGTGTCTCATTTCAAAAATATAATTCATACAGCCAGCCTGAGGGATTTGACTCCTCAAATATGCTGTGACAGGAGTATAAAGAGGGTATTAAGCAAATTCTAGGTTAAAAAAAAGACAAAACAAAACAAAACAAAAAAACAATTAGTTCTTTCTTGGCCTGTGTGGTGGTTTGAATGGGAATGGCCCCTGTATTCTCATATATTTGAATGATTCCTGGTTGGTGGAACTGTTTTGGAGGGACTAGGAAGAGGATGTGTGTCACTGGCAGTGACCTTTGAGATTTAAATATCCCTAACCATGCCCAGTCTACCGCTCTATATGCCTTCTGTTTGTGAGCTTCCAGCTACAGTACTAGAACCATGCTTACCTTCCTGCTGTCATGCTTTACATTGTGATGACCATGAATTAACCCTCTAAAACTGTAAAGAAGTCCCCTAATTAAATGCTTTCTTTTATAGTTAGCCTTGGTAATGGTATCAAGCAGCTAAGGCATGGTGAGTGTATGAAAAGGGTAATAGAAGAGGTAGAATTTAATTACTACCAAAGAGGATTCTTGAGAGAAAAAAGTAACAATTATTGATAAGATTTTACTCTTTATTTATTATGAGTCTGTTTGTATTTAATCATCCTAAATCAGAATCTGTCTGTTTGGGTACATCTAAATGCAGAAGAATGTATGAATAACAAATAAAAGATAATATTTATTGAATGATTAATACATACCATATATGTGTGCTAAACAAACCATGAAAATTATTTCATTGAATCCTTACAAATATAATATAAATATCTTTAAATTATACCCTTTATACAGGGAAAATGTCACAGACTCAGTTATCAACTTGAGGTACTTAGTAACAGCAAATTAAGAAGTTGCCTTCATTAGATTGACTTATGGGCATGTCTGGGGGTGGGGGAAATTTCTCAATTGCTAACTGATGTAGGAAGGATCAGTCCACTGATCCTTGGTGGTGCCATTTGTAGGCAGATAGGCTTGATTTGTATAATGAAGAAGGATGAATATGAGCCTGGAAACAAGCCAATAAGTAATATTTCTTCATGTTCCCTACTTCAATTTCCAAATCCAGGTTCCTACCTTGAGTTCCTGCCTTGGCTTTTTGTCAGTGATGTATTGTAAACAAGCTAAGCCATTTCTTTCCTCCTCAAGTTGATTTGGGTCTCAGCATATATCACAAGAATAGAAAAGCTAACCAGGACAGGAGAAAATTAAAACCCAGTGTTAAATTACTTTAACAGTTCAAATAGTCAGAACACATGGAGTCAGGATTCAGATAAAAGAGAATCTAACTCAAAAATTCTCATTCTTATATCCTTCACTATTCTACTTCCAGAAATGTCCATGACCTAGAAGATAATCCCACTGTTGCCCATGTAAGTTTAATTTTAGTTGATTAATATAGCTAGTGGCCAAACTTAGTTGAGGACCCATGATGTGCAAGACAATTTATATAAATTTTGAAATTTTGTAACAGCTCTGCTGCATTCATGAGTCTCATTTTATAGATAATCTGACATACTTAGAAATTAGAATCCATCTCCTAATTATGATCTTCACATCATATGAGGTAGAGAAGAATGATGTGCTTCAGAATAGAATTGGAGAGCACAAGGGCTGTACTTTCTGACCTGGCAAGGGAGACAGGAGCTTTGAGAAATAACAGACTATTATCAGTTTACTTTCTCAGAGGCATCAGCCTTGTCACCCTTGACCAGTTCATTCTTCCCTACGAGTCCATTTCCTCATTTGTGCAGGAGATAACTTCTGTGTTACTCATTTTCCATGAAGAAAGAAATAAGAAAGTGCATGCAAAATATGTAGTCTAGCATCTATTACCTATTCTTTCCTTACGTGTAGTGATGAATCCTGTTCTTCTTTAGATTGTTGGCAGTTTTATCTTTGCAGTAATAATTACTGAAATTTGGTAATGTGTAAATTTAGCTACATTAGAATTTGGTAAATTGGGAAACTAAGATGGAACAATTTTGTACTCAAGTTTTTTTTTTCCTCAAAAAATTCATGCATTTTGTTCTCTGCCTGTTTACATGAAAATTCTAACCTCCTTAAAGAATTAGTACATCTCCGAGGTTTCAGAATTTGGACTTTTTCCTAACTTTGTATTTTTAATAATATGTGCCCACAGGAGAAAAGCCAGACCTGCCAAAGGCTATCCACTTAAGACTAAGTTTCTCTTTTCTACTACCTCTAACTCTCAACGTACTTATTTTAGAAGTAACATTAACAATTATTTCTGGTGTTTTTCAAGAAATATTCTATTCAAACATGTTTGAATAATGGTTATCATTCTGCTATTTTCCATGGTCTTGATTGCTTTTTAAGTCATTCAGTGCTGTATAACGACTGAATGAACATTTTTACATTTAACTATAAATACTTTTTTTGGTGTTTTGATTGTGTGTTTGGATTTTTATTACTATTAATTTTATTTTTTCTTATTAGTTACATTTTGTTAACTCTGTATCCCAGCTGTATCCCACTCCCTCATTCCCTCCCAATCCCACCTTCTCTCCCTCATCTCCACCCTGCACATTTCCAAGTCCACTGATGAGGGGGACCTCCTCCCCATTTATCTGACCGTGTTTTATCCTCTGTTTGCTTAGATGTAGTTGTTTTCTTTCGGTTGGAGTTTCCCTTCTAGTAACTTCTGTAGAGCTGGGTTACTATGTAGATATTGTTTAAATTTGGTTTTGTCATGGAATATTTTGAATTCTCCATCTATGTTGATTGGAAGTTTTGCTCGGTATAGTAGTCTGGGTTGGAATCTGTGGTCCCTTAAGGACTGCATGATTTCCATCCAGGCCCTTCTGGCTTTCATAGTTTCTGTTGAGAAATATGGTGTGATTCTGATAGGTCTACCTTCATATGTTACTTGGCCTTTTTCCCTTGCTGCTTTTAAATTTTTTTCTTTGTTCTGTAGGTTCAGTGTTTTGGCTATGATGTGATGTGAAGAATTTCTTTTCTGGTCTAGTCTACTTGGTGTTCTGTAGGCCTCTTGTATGTTTCTGGACATCTCTTTCTTTAAGTTGGGAAAATTTTCTTCTATAATTTTCTTGAAAATATTTTCCGGAACTTTGAGCCTGATGTCTTCTTTTTCTTCTACTCCTATTATTCTTAGATGTTGTCTTTTCATGGTGTCCTTGATTTCTTGGATGTTTTGTGTTTGGAACTTTTCTGATTTTATTTTTTCTTTGAGAGACGTGTCAATTTCTGCAAGTGTATCTTCGGCTCCTGAGATTCTTTCTTCCATCTCTTGTATTCTGTTGATGATGCTTACCTTTGTAGTTCCTGATCTTTTCTCTATGTTCTCCAACTCCAGGTTTTTCTCTATTTGTGTTTTCTTTATTGATTCTAATTCTGTTTTCATGTCTTGCACCATTTCCTTCATCTGTTTGAATGTGGGGACCTGCTTTTCAATGACAGCTTCTATTTTTTGTCCGTTTCCTTTCTATATATCACTAATTGTGCCTCTACTTCTTTGGCTGTATTTGCCTGTATTTCTATGAGAGCTTTGTTTATTTCTTCTTCATTTGCCTCATTTGTGTGGTCATTACTTTGAGAGCTTTGTTCATTTCCTCTTTATTTGCCTCAATTTTCATGGTCATTTCTCTGAGAGCTTTATTTATTTCCCCTTTGTTCATCTTGATTTCTTTGGCTATTTCTCTGAGAGCTTTGTTCATTTCATCTTTATGGGCCTCTAATAGCTGGAGAAACATAGTTTTGAAGTCGTTTTCTTGTATATCTAGTGAATTGAAGTGTCCATTGGTTTGTGGGGTTGCTGGTGAGGTCTTTGTGTTTGATTTTTGTTGGGTGTCTTCTTACCGCTAGTCATCTGGTTATTTACAACCCTCACTGTTTGCTCCTCGAGTTTGTAGTTCAGGCTATGATCGTCTCTTTCTGTTTTCTGGACTGTTTTTTTAGGAAGATGAGAGAGGTTCTCTGGTTTGGAAGTGTGCGTTGTGGTTTCAGTTTTGCCTGAGTAAGGAATGTGATGCTGGTGCTATTCGAATGCGCTCTTAGCGGGCATTGTGTGTGTGCTCGGATTCTCTGACTATTGCAGTAGCCTACAGGCCAAACTCGTATGCAGTTCTGTCTGGGATCCAGGGATTGTTTGCCTGGATTACACTGGTGGACCCACAAGGCAGAGGCTTCAGCGTTGGGGTCGCTATCCCAAGAATCCCTATTATGCCCACACTAGGGGTGTGGGTGGCAGGGATCTTGTCTGGTTGCTTGCTTAGAGAGGCCCTGGGTCTAGGGCAAATTCTCCCTAGAAGGCTCACTCACTCCCTTGCAGGACCAGTTGGAAAGCACAGGGGTTCCCCTTGCACTCTACTCTCCGATTTGGTCCTGCTGCAGAAAATGCGCAGGTAGGCTAACAGTCAGCTCTGTGGCACTGTGGTAGCAGGACTCAGTGTCCCCCTGCCCTGTGAGAGACCTCTCTGTCCTTCCCCTCGCCAAGGAAGCGTTATGTTAGCTGATCCCGGAGTAGCCTGGGAAAGAGTTGGGTTGGGTGTCCTCAATCCCAGATCCCGGGCCCAGATCTCTCTGCCAGAAGCAGCCTGGCGCTAGAACCTATGTTTGCCGATTCCGGGAGAGTACCAGGTAGGGTTGAGTGTCCTCAGATCCAGAACTTGGGTTTCTCTGCCAGGGGCCACTGGGTGAGCTGGAGAGGGGGTGCTGTGTCCTGTGGAAGGCTGCCTCTCTGTCTTTCCCCTCTGACCTTCCCCTCTGCCAGGGCAAGCTTATGGCGGTGCTATCAAGGGAGTGCCAGGAGAAGTTGGGACTTCTCAGTCCCTGATCCTGAGCCTGGGTTTCTCTTCCAGGGGCTGGGGGCCGACAGTGCTAGGACTTGGTGCTAGACCTTATTGTGCTGGACCCGGGAGAGTCTCAGGATGTGTTGAATGACCATAGTCCCAGATCCTGAGCTGAAGTTTGTTTGCTAGGAGCAGCCGGCAGCACTGGGGTCCAGGTGCTGTCAAACCGCTGTGCGCCTCTCTATCCTTCCACTCTGCCTGGGCAGGGTTTTGGAGGAGTTCCTGGGGGAGTGCCCGAAAGGATTTTGTATTTTCTCAGCCCCGAATCTCATTTTTTTTTTTTTTTGGAAGCTGCAGCTCTCGCTGGGGCTGGGGTAAAGATGGTGTGGTCTGTGGCAGATTCTGCTGGACTCCTCCTGCCTCCTCGGAAGAGGGATTAGGGTGTTGGGTGCCAGGGAAGTGCCTGGGGATCACCTCCCTGGTTGTCTCCTCCCAGAGGAGTCTGCCGTGACCTGATTCTAGATGGATTCAGATTATGGTTAGTCTCTTTCTTCTTGGAAGTCTAGATAACTTTGTTCTGGGTTGATGAGCCCCTTCACTCACCAATTTCCACGTTGCAGGTCCTCTCCCCTTCAGCTAAGTTGTACACTAGCTGCTGCCGCCATCTTCTGAGTGCCTGTTTTTTGGTTTTTTGCTCCTGCTGTTTTTGTTTGCTAGCTTCGAGAGAGAGTTTCACTATATATCCCAAATAGGTCTCAAATTAATGCTCTATCAGCTTCTGACTCTCAAGTGCTAGGATTATAAACATGTACCATCATGCCTGACGTTAGTTGTTATTTTTAATGACTTTGATTTATTGAAACATGTGGATATCCCATAATTTATACAAATACTCTCAAAGTTGATTACAGTCTTTTAGAAACACACACATCACTGTTCACATTCATGTAGTAAAAGGATAAGTGACTGCTCCTAGAATAACCAGATCCAATTTACACATTTTCATGATTGATAAATATGACCAAACTGTTCTTCTGTTCTTCAAAGAGGCAGTGTTAATTTAGTTACCAATAATGAACAAGGGTGTTCTTCACAAACTGGACTTTGTAGTTCTATCCCTTTCAATTATATCTTGGAAATTCTAATTTGCTTTGATTTTGTATCTTTTCTCCTATGAATCAATTACTTTTAAAATTTTTAAAAATTTAAAAGTATATATATATATATATACACATATGTATTCATTGTTCCCTCAACTGAAGAATGGATAAAGGATTCAAGGCACATTTACGAAATGGAGTACTACTCAGCTATTAAAAATGAGGAAATCATGAAATTTTCAGGCAAATGGTGGGAATTAGAAAAGATCATCCTGAGTGAGGTAACCCAGAAGCAGAAAGACACATATGGTATATACTCACTTATAAGTGGATATTAGCCAAATAATATATGATAAACAAACTACAATCTATAGTCCTAAAGAAGCTAAACGATAAGGAGGACCTTAGGGAAGACGTTGAAACCTCATTCAAAAGGGCAAACATTGGAAGTAGTAGAAGACAAGGAACAGGATAGGAGCCTTCTACAGAAAACCACCAGGGTATCGAAGGAGATACTGAGACTCATAGCCATACTTTGGGCACAGTGCTGGAAACCTTAAGGAAGAAGAGAGAGAAAGACCTGTAGAAGAGAGGAACTCCAGAAGGAAAACAACACAGCCAAAGTACATGGGCCCAGGGGCTTCTGCAAAGACCTATACTCCAACCAAGGACCATGCATGGAGAGGAACTAGACACCCTGCTAAGAGGAAGCTCATTGGCTGCTTAGTTTTTAAGTGCAAATCCTAGTAAGGGAGTCAGGGGCTGTCTCTGACATGAACTCAGTGGCTGGCTTTTTGTTCAGCTCCTCCTGGGAGGTGCAGCTGTGCCAGGCCACAAAGAATGAAGATGCAGCCAACCATGATGAGACCTGATAGCCTAGGGTCAGATAGAAGGGAAAAAGGTCCTCCTCTATCAGGGGATTAGTGAAAAGGCATAGGGGGAAAAGAGGGAGGGAGGACGAGGCTGGAAGGGGGCTGCAGCAAGAATAGAAAGGTCATAAATTGTAATAAATAAATACTGAAAACTATTTTAAATATTTAGAAACATATACATGGAAATATACACACATGTAGTCATTGTTCATATATCTTAGGGATAATTCATTTGCTTTTTGTATAAATTTTCTTTATATTTTGCAAACTTAGATTCTGTTTTTCTTTTTTAAAAATGTATTTATTTATAAATTACAGTTCATTCACTTTGTATCCCAGCTGTAGGCCCCTTCCTCATCATCTCTCAATCCACCATCCCTCCCTCATCTCCTCCCACGCCCCTCCCCAAGTCCACTGGTAAGGGATATCCTCCTCCCCTTCTCTCTGAACCTAGCCTATCAGGTCTCATCAGGACTGGCTGCATTGTCTTTCTCTGTGACCTGGTAAGGCTGTTCGCCCCTCAGGGGGAGGTGATCAAAGAGCCAGTCACTGAGTTCATGTCAGAGACAGTCCCTGTTCTCATTACTAGGGAACCCACTTAGAGACTGAGCTGCCATGGCCTACATCTGTGCAGAGGTTCTAGGTTATCTCCATGCATGGTCTTTGGTTGGAGTAACAGTCTCAGAAAAAGAAAAAACAAACCCAAAACAAAAAACAAAACCCCGGGCCAGGAATTTTTTGATTTTGTTGCTCTCCTTGTGGAGCTCTAGTCCCTTAAGGGTCTTTCTATCTCCCCCTTCTTTTGTAAGATTCCCTGCCCTCTGCCCAAAGTTTGGCTATGAGTATCAGCATCTGCTTTGATACATTGCTGGGTAGAATCTTTCAGAGTCCTTCTGTGGTAAGCTCCTATCCTGTTACCTGTTTTCTTCATCTTCTGATGTCCATCCTCTTTGTCTTTATTAATGAGGACTGAACATCTTACCCAGAGTCCTCCTTCTTGCTTAAGTTCTTTCAGAGTATAGATTTTAGTATGTTTAGCCTGTATTATATGTCTAATATCCACTTATGAATGAGTATATATCCTGTGTGTCTTTCTGCTTCTGGGTATCCTCACTAAGTATGATCTCTTCTAATTCCCACCATTTGCCTGCAAATGTCATGATTCCATTATTTTTAATTGCTGAATAGTATTCAATTGTGTAAATGTATCACAATTTCTGTATCCATTCCTCAGATGAGGACATCTGAGGGTTTTTTTTTCTCCAGATTCTGGCTATTACAAATAAAGCTACTAAGAACATGGTTGAGAAAATGTCCTTGTTGTTTACTTGAGCATATTTTGGATATATGCCTAGGAGTGGTATAGCTGGATCTTGAGGAAGCACTATTCATAATTGTCTGAAAAAGAACCAGATTGATTTCCAAAGTGGTTTTACAAGTTTACATTCCCACCAGCAATGGAGGAAGGCTCCTTATGTTCTACATCCTTTCCAGCATGTGTTGTCACTTGAGTTTTTGATCCTTGCCATTCTGAACTACAGAGTAACAGTCATAAAAACTACATGGTACTGGCATAGAAACAGAATGGTGAATCATTGTAATCAATTGGAAGATCAGAAACAGACCCACACACCTACGGATTCTTGATTTTTTACAAAGATGCCAAAGACATTCAATGAAAAAAAGACAGCATCTTCAACAAATGGTTCTTGTGTAACTGGATGTCCACATGTCGAAAAATGCAAATAGATCCATATTTATCACCCTGCACAAAACTAAAGTCCATGTGGATCAAAGACCTCAGCATAAAACCAGACACACTAAACCTGTTAGAGGAAAACATGGGAAGAGCCTTGAATTCATTAGCACAGAAGAAAACTTCCTGAACAGAACACCAATTGCACAGGCTATAAGATCAATAATGAATAGAAAGGACCCCATGAAACTGAAAAGCTTCTGTACAGCAAACAACACTGTCCTCAGAACAAAACAGCCTACAAATTAGGAAAAAATCTTCACCATCCCTATATCTGACAGTGGGCTTATATCCAGAACATATAAAGAACTCAAGAAGTTAAAGAGCAACAAATCAAAAAATCCAATTAAAAATGGGGTATATAGCTAAACATTGAATTCTCAATAGAGGAATATCGAATGGCAGAGAAACACTTAAAGAAATGTTCAACATCCTTACATCAGGGAAATGCGAATCAAAAGGACCCTGAGATTTCACCTTATACTCATCAGAATGACGAATTTAGATTTTAAAATTAAATAAATAAATAAAGACAATTTCTGTTCCTATTACAATGGAACCCACTTGGATACTGAACTGCCATGGGCTACATATATGCAGGGGTCTTAGGTTATCTCTATGCATAGTCCTTGGTTAGAGTATCAGTCTCAGGAAAGACCCCTGTGCTGAAATTTTTTGTTCTGTTGCTCTCTTTGTGGAGTTCCTGTCCTCTCCAGATCTTACTGTTTCCCACTTCTTTCATAAGATTCCCTGCACTCTGCCCAAAGATTGCCCATAAGTCTCAGCATCTGCATTGATAGTCTGCAGGGCAGAGCCTTTCACAGGTCCTCTGTGTCAGGCTCCTGACTTGTTCCCTCTTTTCTCCTTCTTCTGATGTCCAGCCTCTTTGCCTTTTTGGATAGGGAACAGGGACTGTCTCTGACATGAACTGATTGTCTTGCTCTTTATTTACCTCCCCCCGAGAGGGAAGCAGCATTACCAGGCCACAGAAGAAGACAATGCAGCCACTCCTGATGAGACTGAATTGACTAGGACCAGAAGGAATTTAAAGAAGACCTCCCCTATCAGTGGGCTTGGGGAGGGGCATGAATGCAGAGGGTGGAGGATGGGAGGGATTAGGATGAGAGGATAGAGGGAACCACAGGGGGGATACAAAGTGAATAAAGTATAATTAATAAAGAATTAAATAAAGTTATTCTAAAATAAAAAATAAAAGGTGACAAACAAAAAAAAAAGAAAACTTTTTATTGATTCTTTGTGAATTTTACATCATGAACCCTAAGGCACTCATCGTTCCGTCCCTTCATATCTTCTCTTTACCTTACAACCTTCCCACCAAAGAGAAAAACATCTCATTGTGGAAGCTGCAGTATTTCACTGTTTGTCACACAGTCTACCTTTTTGCTCAAACAATTTACTTACAAATATTCATTGCAATGAGTCATTGTTCTGGTTTGGGTTTTCTGGCTTCTGCTGCACTATCAATACTGGATTCTTATTGTGTATCACCTCAGATAGTCTGTTCTTGCCTTGTGTCATGGAGATCATGCAGCTTTGGTTCTATAGCATTGATCCCTTCTCACATCTAGCAATTCGTCGAACAGAGTGGATGTTTTGGTGGGCCAACACAGAGTCCCATATCTGAGCCTGGGTGGAAGCTGAATTGGTCATACTACCATATCTTCTTTGCTCTACTCCCAGGGCTAGCATTACTGTGCTGCCCAGGCAAGGTTCAGGGCCTGCTCTCTTTAGTTTTGTAGCAGGTGAGGGGTGGGGCTAACTCACCCATGCCTACTTCACCAATGCCACCAGAGCCTGCTCTCCCATGCTGACCAGTTGAAGGGCAGGGCTAGCTCAGCAGGGTGCTTGAATATCAACATGGCCTCAGGCAGAAGCCCATACCAGGGACATCTGCATGGCCTTTGGTAGTAACAGGGCCTTGGACATCAACACAAACCTTTCCTGTGATAGGATCATGGCCCCAGACATGGCCACAGTGGCAGCATGGTTCCTAATCTCACCAAAGCCTCAGGTAGTAGCACAGGTTACTCAGATTATTATGCATGGCTGATGGTAACACAGCCCTACCAGGCCATAACATTGACATCCCCAGCACCTTTGCAGGAAACTCCATCAAAAGACATGGATACAGCCTCTAATTGCAGTAGGACCATGACCAAGACATGGCCCTCAGTGGCAGCCCCTGTCCCAGGATATTATCATGACTTCACGTGGCAGACAGCACAGGATACTCAGATCAGTTTGGCTCCCAGTGTCAGTAAAGTTCTTGGACAACAACATACTCTCAGGCCCATAACACTGACATTCAGAATGCCTTTGGTGGCAACACAAAGTATAGCTATCTTGCTATCTTTACAGACACCTTTGTGGTAGGGCTACTAATTCAGACATGGCCTTTGGTGACAGCCTGGGCCAAGACATAACCATAATTACAGGTGGTTGCTCAGGCTTCTCATATTCACCTGTTCCTTACTAATGTTATATCTCCAATTTCACTTCTCTATACAGTGCACTAACCAATCAGCTTCATTTTCTTTCCCATCACTCCCTCTTTCCCATCTCTCCATCACATAAATATTTTTCATTGTAGTGACACCCACCAATGGGCCCAGGGACTGCTCTTGGATGTAGAGAATTTAGAATCTTTACCATGTATTTTGAAAATATTTTATCTGATTTTGTTTGTATCATTTGGAGTATATTCATACATGAAATTTGACATGCACCCTACCTACTCATAATTATCTCTTTATTCTGACTTTGTTCATGTCATTCATAGTATATTCATACACGGAGAAATTTAACATTCACCCTAGCTACTCGTCATTATTTCTTTTTAGTGACTTTGTGGCAATGTGTCAGGCTTATTTCTAAGAATGTAAAAAATAAGTCTCTCCTGTTTTCTTTTGTTGTGATTTTACATCCTTAAAGAAATTATTTATTATTGTTTTTTCCATCTGGCATTTAGTGTGCTACAGGTAATGAGACAGATATACAATTGTGTTTTCCCCAAAGACTAGTCAGTTTGTCCTACAAAATTTATTGTGTAATTCAATTATTCTCATTGATTTGTATGCTTCATTCAAAAGAAGTCATTTAAGAAAAAAACATATTTATGCCTAATAAATGGATGAATGGGTACAGATGCTTGCTGCCAAGCCTGAATACCAGAGTTTAATCTCCAGGACCCACATGGTAGAAGGAGAAAACTCACTACCTCAAGTTTTTCTCTGACATCTACATGTATGTGATGGCATGTGAATTCTAAAAGAAACATGCACACATACAGTCTATCTATCTATCTATCTATCTATCTATCTATCTATCTAGTTTCATTTTTAAATGTTCTTGAGAATATAACCATGAAACTTATATAACTATCATAGAAAATGACACAAAACCACTAATGTGCCCCTATGTTCACCGTCCCTGACCTACAGTTCAACCTGCATCCCTGGAGGCCTGCTGCCACCAGGGAAAACCAGCTCTATCTGCATTCCAAGAGGCCTGATGCCATGAGGGACTACCAGGTGAAATCAACCTTCCTTCAAAATCCCTGCATGCTGAGTCCTCTTCGAGTACTGCATTGTACCTTGTGTGCCCCATTTTCCAGCCCACAGCTCTGCCTGCATTCCTGGATGCCTGATTCCCCTAGGGACTACCAAGTGAGTCCTTCATCCCAATACTCTGTGTTATGGTTCCCCTAGGCCACTCCCAACATAGGAAAACTGCACATGTTCTCCTATGCTCTATTTTCTAGTCCACAACTCTATCTATATTGCTAGAGGCCTACCATCTCTAGGAACAACCATATGGTGATAAAGGCCACTGTAAGAACACATTCAACAAGAACCAGAGCAATATGGCATAACTAGAGCTCAGCTAACTTATTGTAGCAAGCTCTGGATATCCTAACAAAGCTGAAGCACAAAAAAAAATGACCTTAAATCCAATCTTATAAATGGTGATAGAGGACTTTAAAGAGGAAATAAATAAATCACTTAAAGAAATACGGGAAAATACAATCAAACATTTAAAGAAAATGAATAAAACTGTTCAAAACCTAAAAAGGAAGAGAATCAAAAAAGAAAACACAAACTGAGTGAATACTGGAGATTGGAAATGTAAGTAAGAGAATAGAAACCACAGCTGCAAGCATCTCCAACAGAATATAAGAGATGAAAGAGAGAATTTCAGGGATAGAAGATACGATAGAAGAAATTTATATATCAGTCAAAAATGTAAAATCCAAAAACGTTCTAACACAAAATATCCACGAAATCTGTGAAACTGTGAAAAAAAAAATACTAAGAATAACAGAAATAAAAGAAGATGACTAGTCCCAGCTCAAAGTCCCAGAAAATATTTTTAACAAAATCATAGAAATTTCCTTAACTTAAAGAAGCTGATGCCTATAAGTTTACAAGAAGCTTAGAGAACACCAAATAAATTGGACCAAAAAAGAAAATCTTCCTGCCACTTCATAATCAAAACACTAAATATACAGAACAAAGAAAGAATATTAAAAGGCACAAGAGAAAAGACTAAGTAACATGTAAAGGCAGATCTAGTATAATTATAACAGACTTCTCAACAGATATTAAAAGCCAGAAGGGCCTTAGCAAATGTCTTGTATGCTCTGAGAGTTCACAGATGCCAGCCCAGACTGCTATACCCAGCAAAACTTTCAATCACCATAAACAGAGAAAACAAGATATTCCATGACAAACCGAATTTAAACAATATCTATGCATAAATTGAGCCCTACAGAAGATACTAGAAGGAAAACTCCAACACAAGGAGGTTAACTACACTCACAAAAACACTGAGAATAAATAATTTTACCCCAGAAAAACCAAAATAAGGGAAACATGTACAAACACACACACAAACACACACACACAACCAACAAAATCAAAATAAAATGAATTAATAATAAACTGTCATAAATATCTGTCAATATAAATGGATTCAATTTCAGAATTAAAAAAATCACAAGCTGACAGAATGGATGAAAAACAGGATTCATCATTCTGCTGTATACAAGAACCACACCTGAACAATGAAGATAGATATTACCTCAGAGTAAAGGGCTGGAAAAAGTTTTTCCAAGCAAACAGACCAAGAAGCAAGCTGTAATAGACATTCTAATATGTGATAAAATAAACTTTCAACCAAAATTAATCAGAAGATATGTGGAAGGACACTTCATACTCATCAAAGGAAAAATCAATCAAGATGACACCTCATTTTCAACCTCTATGCTCAAAATACAAGGATACACACATTTGTAAAAGAAATATTACTAAAGCTTAAACCACACATCAGTCCCCACATATTAATAGTCAGAGACGTCAAATGGAGCTAACAGATATTTACAGAATGCCCAAACACAAAGTAATATACCTTCTTCTCAGCACCCCATAGTGCTTCTTCTCTAAAATATACCATATACTTGGCCACAAAACAAGTCTCAAAGATACAAGAAAATTGAAATAACCTTAGGTGTCTTATCAGACTACTATGGAATAAAGAGTATCATAAATTAAAACTGGACTTCAACAACAGCCACACAGAAATCCTACTCACTCATGGCAAAGGAATAACTCTCTATTCAGTGACCAATGGATCAAGGAGGAAATGAAGAAAGAAATTAAAAATTCTCTAGAATTCAATGAAAATGAATGCACAACACCCAGACATATGGGACACCATGAAAGCGGTATTAAGGAGAAAGTTCATAACATTAAGTAACACTAAGCCTTCACAACACTAAGCCTTTATAAAGAAGTTGGAGAGATCTCATATTAGCAATTTAAAAGCACACCTAAAAGCTCTGGAACAAAAAGTAGCAAACACACTCAAGAGAGTTAGACAGCAGGAAATAATTAAACTCAGGGCTTAAATTAATAAATTGGAATAAAAGAATAATACAAAGAATCAAGAAAACCAAGGGCTGTTTTGTTGAGAAAATTAACAACATAGACAAACCCTGAGCCAAAGTAACCAAGAGGCAGAGAGACAATATCCAAATCAACAAAATCAGAAACGGAAAGGGGGACATAACAACATACAACTGAGGAAAACCAAAGAATATTTAGGTCTTATTTTTAAAGCCTATATTCCACAAAATTTAAAGTCTAAATGAAATGGGAGATTTCGTAGGAAGATTTCACTTACCAAAATTAAATCAAAATCAGGTAACCAGTTTAAACTGTCCTACAACCTTTAAGGAAATAGAAGCAGTCATTAAAATTCTCCCAACCAGAAAAAGCCCTTTGCCAAATGGTTTCACATCAGAATTCTGCCAGACATTCAGAGAAGAGCTGATACCAATACTCCTCAAATTATTTCACAAGATAGAAAAAGAAAGCACACTGCCAAACTCATTCTATGACTCCATAGTCACTCTGTTACCTAAACCACACAAAGACTCACCAAAGAGAATTTCAAACCAATTTTCCTTATGATCATTGATGCAAAAATATTTAATAAGATACTCACAAACCAAATCCAAGAACACATCAAAAACATCACTAAACATGATCAAGTAGGTTCATCCTAGGGATGCAGTGGTGGTACATTACATGAAAATCCTTCAATGTAATCCACCATATAAACAAACTGATAGAAAAACACCCTGTATGATCATCTCACTAGATGCTGAAAAAGCCTTTGGCAAAATCCCACACCCCTTCATGATAAAAGTCTTGGAGAGATCAGGGATACAAGCCACATACCTAAACGCAATAAAGGCAATATACAACAATCTTATAGACAAATCAAATTAAATGCAGGAAAAAACTTAAAGCAATCCCGCTGAAATCAGGAAGAAGAAAAGGCTGCCCACTCTCTCCATATCTCTTCAACATAATACTTGAAGTCCTAGCTAGAGCAATCAGACAATTAGAGGAAATCAAGGGTATAAAAATAGGAAAGGAAGAAGTCAGAGTATCACTATTCACAAATGATGTCATTGTATACATAAGTGATTCCCAAAATTCTATCAGAATGCTCCTACAGCTGACATACACCTTCAACAAAGTGACAATATACAAAATTAACTAAAAAACCCAAACCAAACAAAAAATAAAGCAGTAATGCTTCCATGGATAAACGATAAAAGGGCTGAGAAAGAAATTAGGGAAACAACACCCTTCACAATAAGCACAGATAAGATAAAGCATCTCATTGTAACTCTAACCAAACAAGTGAAAGACCTATATGACAAGAATGTCAAATCTATGAAGAAAGAAATTGAAAACATACCAGAGGATGGAAAGATCTCTTATGTTCATGGATTTGTAGAATTAACATAGTAAAAATGGCCATACTACCAAAAGCAATCTACAGATTCAATGCAATTCCCATCAAATTTCCAACACAATACTTTACAGACCTTGAAAGAAAAAATACTTCATATGGATACAAAACAAAACAAAACAAAAACAAAAACAGGGTAGGTGGAACAATCCTATACAATAAAAGAACATCCAGAGGTATCATCATTCCTGATTTCAAGGTGTACTACAGAGCAATAATAATAATAGCAGTATAAAGCAAACAGGTTGATCAATGAATACGATCAGTGGCCCAGATGTAAATTCACATACTTATAGACACCTGATTTTTTACAAAGGAGCCAAAACCGTACAATGGAAAAAAGAATGCATCTTCAGCGAACAATGCTAGGCTAACTGGATGTCTACATGTAGAAAAATGCAAATAGATCTATATTTATCACCCTTCACAAAACTCAAGTCCATGTGGATCAAAGACCTCATCATAAAACCAGAAACACTGAATCTGATAAAAGAAAAAGTGGGGAATAGCCTTGAATGTGTTGGCACACGAAACAACTTCCTTAACAGAATACCAACAACTCAGGTTCTAAGATCAACAATTAATAAATGGGACTCCAGGAAACTTAAAATCTTCTGTATGCAAAGGACACTATCAAAAGAGAAAAAAAAAAGGCAGACGACTGAGAGAAGAGTTTTAGCAAGCAACCTTGCATCTTACAAAGGGATAATATCTACAAAACATAAAGAAATCAAGAAAATAAGCACCAAAATCCCCAAATAATCCAATTAAAACATGGGGTACAGATCTAAACAGAGAATTCTCAACAGAAAAATCTCGAACTGCCAAACAGCACTTAAGGAATTAGTCAATGTCCATTGTCATAAGGGAAATGCTTATCAAAACAACTATGAGATTCCATCTTATACCAGTCAGAATAACTAAGATCAAAAACTCAGATGACAGCACATGCTGGCGAGGATGTGGAGAAAGGGGAATACTCCTCCTTTGCTGGTAGGAGTGAAAAATTGATCACCCACCTTGGAAATCAATCTGGAAGTTTCTCAAAAAATTGGAATAGATTTACCTCATGATATAGCTCTAACACTCCTGGGAATATACCAAAAAGATGCTCCACATGGACACTTGTTCAACTATGTTTACAGCAGTTTTATTTATAATAGCCAGAAACTGGAAACAACTTAGATGTCCCTCAAATGAAAAGTGCTTTACTGCAAAGATATTTTTAAAGTTGTTGAGAATATTCAGATTGCCCTGACTAATAGAACTAGGAAGAATGTGACCATCCTACCCATGATTCTTTTTAAAGATTTGTTTACATATTTTTCTTTTTCATATTAATTAAAGTTTATTCACTTTGCATCCTAGCTGTATCCCCTTCCCTCATTCCCTCCCAATCCCATGCTCCCTCTCTCATCTCCTCCCATGCCCCTCTCCAAATCCACTGATAGGGGAGGTCCTCCTCCCCTTCCATCTGACCCTAGCTTATCAGGTCTCATCAAGACTGGTTGCATTGTCTTCCTCTGTGGCCTGGTAAGGCTGCTCCCCTCTCAGAGGGAGGTGATCAAAGAGCCAGACACTGAGTTTCTTCCTAGGGAACCCAATTGGATACTGAGCTGCCACGGGCTACACCTGTGCATGGGTTCTAGGTTGTCTCCATTCACGGTCCTTGGTTGGAGTATCAGTCTCAGAAAAGACCTCTAGGCCCAAATTTTTTGGTTCTGTTGCTCTTCTTTTGGAGCTCCTCCCTCCAGGTATGTCTATCTTCCCCTTCTTTCATAAGGTTCCTTGCACTCTTTCCAATTTTTTATGCATATATGAATATATGCAGGTAAAATGCCAATTCACATAAAATAAAAATAAGATTAAAAAAGTGTTTTGTTTTAGACATATGAAGAAATTTAGACAACTGACCAAAATGTATTCAGAACAAAAATCATTCCATACAGACCAAGAGCAGACTGAGATAAATAACCGAAGGAACCTAGCTTTAATAGAAGAACAATGTGTTTTGTTTGAATATGTACCTGTGTACCACATGCATGCCTGATACCTATGGAAGACAGAGAGAGCATCAGATCCCCAGAGACTGGAGTTACTGATGGTTAGGAGCCTCCTTGTGGGTCCTTGGAATCAAACTTGAGTACTCTTGAAAAGCATTCAGTGCTCTTTAATTTTTTTTTGTTTTTAAATTTAATTTATTATTATTCAATTTTATGTGAATTGGCATTTTGCCTGCACATATGTCAGTGCAAGGGTGTCAGATCCTCTGAAAGAAGAGTTACACACAGTCAAGAGCTGCTATGTTGGTCCTGGGAGTTGAACCCCAGTTCTCTGAAAGAGCAGCCAGTGTTCTTAATCATGGAGCTACCTCCACCACCCATGATTTATACATATAATTTTTGATATGTTTTTTGTACAATGTTGTATTTGTGTACACTGTCAAATCGTCAGATTCTCATTTCACATTGTTCTTGTACTCTAGCTATGTTCCTTCCATAATTCATCTCAGTATGCCCTTGGTCTGTGTTGAATGGTGTTGCTGTGCATATAGTTGGATCACTTGTCTAAAATTTTCATATGTCTAAGACCTCATCTATCTCTAGGTTCTTGTCTTGACCCTAGGCTATGATGTTGCTGTCTGAAAAAGACTCTGAGCTTTCTTATCTGAGCTGATTTCTTCTTGGAAAAGGATGAAATAATTGTAACAGCCTAGGGTTTTGGAGTATGATTAATGAAATACTTGCTATACAGTTCATGTTGTCACTTGCCCGGTGTTCTTTAGTGCCTCAAATATACATATGGAATCTGATAATCTTGTATAGTATTATCTGATACATTTCATCTGGAAAGGATCACTGATGACAGGCAGAATCTATTTACTATGGTGTTAGACAACTCTCGAATTTTGCCAGCCATATGCTCAAATGGAAAGAATTTGCTGTTTTCCCCCAATATAGATATTAGAGTACAACTTGTTTTTTTTTTCTTATCCAGGACAAGTTTTATATGCTATGTTTTAAATATAACCATTAACTAAGCATTTTTCCTCATTTTTCATAGTTTGCTCTCCAGCAAGCTTCCAGACAAAGTGCCTCAAGTCCTTGGACAAGAGCTGTCTTCCATAGCTCTCTTCAAAATAACGTTATCTTTCAGATTGTGAAAAGTATTGCATAATAACAACAAACTTTTGAATCCTTTCAAAGATCTACCACTTTCTCTTTTGTCTTCACTGAATAGTCCCTAAAATTTTTTAGAGTTAACTATTATTTTCCATTTGTCATTGAAGAAAATGGAGGACCAAATAATTTCTTGTCCTATACAGGGTAACAATCAGGTAGTGGCAGCACAGGAATTAGAACGATTAGAACCTGGGTTTTCTGTACACTTTACTACCAACAATTCTATCCCCACATACAATCATCAGAAGAAAACTGAGAAGTAGTAACAAAGAAATCAAGAATAAAATAGATACAGAACCCATTTACCTATAAGTATACATTGGAGTTGGTACATATTCTCCAAGTTGTAACCAGTGATTCATAGGTAGATTTTTTAGAAGGTAATATATTCTATTCATTGATATGCACACTGCTTTTACCATTTAAACTTTTAACATCTTCATTCATTCATTTGGTGTGTGTGTTTGCTTGTATGTGCCATAGGACACTTGTAGATGTCAGAGGCTAAATTGCAAGTGGAGGTTCCCACTTTCCACCATGTGGGTTATGGAAATTGAACTCAAGTCATTAGGTTTGGAGGCAAACATCTTTATAGCCTGCTGAGTCATCTTGCATTCACAATATTTAGCCTCTTATTGTGAGAATATTTTCAAGTGCTTAAATTTTGCTGAAATCACGATATTTACATATTATTCAGCTTATTATACATTATTTAGTAAGTTCCCAGTTCCTTAGTGCTAAAAATTTTACTGCTATAAGCTTTTTATAATTTTTATTAATTACACTGTGTAATTCACTTGTATCCCCCCTGTAGCTCCGTCCCACCTCCCCTCCCAATCCCGCACTCCCTCCCCTTTCTCCCATGCCCCTCCCCAAGTCCACTGATAGGGGAGGTATTCCTCTCCTTCCTTCTAATCCTATTCTATTACATCTCATCAGGAGTGGCTTTTGATATCAGAAAACGTAAATAGTAAATAAAACCTGAAATTTAAGAATGTGCATTTTAAGATCCTTGTCGAACATAATGTTCTTGATAATTGTGTCTCATTTAGTCATAATGACAGTTGATATACCTTATAATTGATTCTACGCAACATTAAAGTCATCTTTTTTTATATGGCTACTGGATATAAGGTAGATTTAAATATTTTTTGAGTTGTACACCTTTTAATAGAAAACTTAATACAAATATCCTTATCCATAGTTTATAGATATGTTTACCATGAAGAAAAGGCTTCAATTTGCACCAAATGAGCAAAATTATTCTACTAAACATGGTGCGATTGCAAATAATTATTTTCACTATAAGGAAATAGTACTTCATTTGATGACCAAAAGTTACTGTCACCTGTGAACCAAAGCTCAGTACTTGCAACTATAGTAAAATCCCTTCACAATGGAATATTACTCAGTAATAAAAAACAAGGAAATAATGAAATTTGCAGGCAAATGGTGGGAATTCGAAAAGATCATCCTGAGGTATCCAAGAAGCAGAAAGACACACTGTGTATATACTCACTCATAAGTGGATTAGACATATAATATAGGATAAAACTACTAAAATCTGTACACCTAAAGAATTTCATGAAGATTTGGATATTTTTAAGTTGCTAATTCCTTTTTTTTTTTTTTGTGAACTACCGTATGGGTGTTGGGATTTGAACCTGGGTCCTTTGGAAGAGCAGCCAGTGCTTTTAACTGCTGAGCAATCCGGCCCCAGATTATTTTATTTATTTTTTTTAATTTTATTTTTCTTTTTAGTTACATTTTGTTAACTCTGTGTCCCAGCTGAATCCCACTTCCTCATTCCCTCCCCAACCCCACACTCCCTCCCTGGTCTCCTCCCTGCCCCTTTCCAAGTCCACTGATAGGGAAGGACCTCCTCCCCTTTCATTTGACCCTGTTTTATCAGGTATCTTCAGGGCTGGCTGTAGAGTCCTCCTCTGTGACCTAACAGGACTGCTCCTCCCCTGGTGGGGGGGGGAGGGAGTCAAGGAGCCTGACCTTGAGATCCTGTTAGAAATAGTCCTTGTTCCCCTCACTTTGGAAAACTATTTGGTTACTGAGCTACCAAGGGCCACATCCGAGCAGAAGTTCTAGGTTATATCCATAGATGGTCCTTGGTTGAGTGTCAGTCTCAGAAAGGACCCTGTGCCCAGATATATTTGGTCCTTGTAGAGCTCCTATCCTATCCATATCATACTAACTCCCCTTTTTTCATATGATTCCCTGCACTCTGCCGAGGGTTTGGTTATGAGTCTTAGTGTCTGCTTTGAAACACTGCTAGGTAGAGTCTTTCAAATGCCTTTTGCGGTAGATTCCTGTCATACCTTAAATACACATACCATTTGTCTTTCTAAATGAGGATTGATCATCTTGCCTGTGTCCACTTTCTTGATTATCTTCTTTAGGTGTGTATATTTCATTATGTTTATCATATCTTGTAGGTCTATATAAGCGAGTATATACCATGTTTGTCTTTCTCCTTCTGGGATATTTCACTCAGAATGATCTTTTCTAGATCCCACCACTTGCCTGCAAATTTCATGATTTCCTCCTTTTTGATTGCTGAGTAGTATTCCATTGTGTAGAAATACCACAATTTCTGTACCCATTCCTCCGTTGTTGGACATCTGGGTTGTTTCCAAGTTCTGGCTATTATGAATAAAGCTGCTACAAACATGGTTGAACAAATGTCCTTGTTGTATACTTGAGCAAATTTTGGGTATATACCTAGGAGTGATATAGCTGGGTCTTGAGGTAGCACTACTCCTAATTGCCTGTGAAAGCACCAGATTGACTTCCAAAGTGGTTGTATCAGTTTACATTCCCACCAGCAATGGAGGAGGGTTCCCCTTTCTCCACAACCTCTCCAGCATATTTTATCACTTGAGTTTTTCATCTTGGCCATTCTGATGGGTGTAAGGTGAAATCTCAGGGTCATTTTGATTTGCATTTCCCTAATGGCTAATGAGGTTGAGCATTTCTTTTTTTTTTTTTTTTTTTTTTTCTGTGTTTCTTTTTTTTCTTTTCAATGCAGTTTATTCAGGAACCTTGAACAATCATCTGACCCTGGGGAAAGCCAGCCCACAGCTTAAATAGCCTCTGGGTAGCCAACCCCAGCGTGCCACGTGGGCAATGCAGATAGGTCCACATACATGGAAGCAAGCCAGATCCTCAGCCTTAGCCAAATGTGGAATTGTTCGTGACAGAGAGCACTCACCATCGGAAAGGTGGAAGGCGGAAACCAGCTCTATCTTTAAGGCATAGCATTCCGCAGCTCTCTACAGTTCCCCCTTTTTGTTTTAGACGCATCAGGCAAGAGTAGAGGTCTGATCTCTGATATTAGAAATAAATTGGGACTTTGTACTGATGTTCATTTAGGTGTCATCTACCCAAAGAGCATTTCTTTAAGTGTTTCTCTGCCATTCGATGTTCCTCTTTTGAGAATTCTCTGTTTAGCTCTGTTCCCCATTTTTTAATGGAATTACTTGGTTTGTTGCTTTTCTGCTTCTTTAGTTCTTTATATATAGTGGATATGAGTCCTCTGTCAGATAAAGGGTTAGTGAAGATTCTTTCCCAATCTGTAGGCTGTCGTTTTGTTTTGATGACAGTGTCCTTTGCTTTACAGAAGCTTTTCAGTTTCATGAGGTCCCATTTATTGATTGTTGCTCTTAGATCCTGTGCTGTTGGTGTTCTGTTCAGGAAGTTGTCTCCTGTGCCAATGAGTTCTAGGCTGTTCCCCACTTTTTTTTTTCCAACTGATTTAGAGTATCTGGTTTTATGTTGAGGTCCTTGATTCACTTTGACTTTAGTTTTGTGCAGGGTGATAAATATGGATTTGTTTTCATTTTTCTGATTGTAGACATCCAGTTGGTCCAGCACCATTTGTTGAAGATGCTGTGTTTTTTTTTCCATTGAATGGATTTGGCTTCTTTGTCAAATATTGAGTATTCATAGGTATGTGGGTTTATTTCTGGGTCTTCTATGCAGTTCCATTGATCCTCCTTTCTGTTTCTATGCCAATACCATGCAGTTTTTATTACTATTGCCCTGTAGTACAGCTTAGGATCAGGGGCTAATTTCTTTCTTATATAAAAGCTATGTTTTGGAGATAAAGAGAGGAAAAAATAATGGGATGGGCTTCAACGTTATTAAATTAGAAAGGGCTTCTAGACCTCAGGGTTTGTGATGTGGGAATGGTTGATGTCCGTAATAGCAGATGGCAATGGGAGCTGGGGTAAGCTTACAGGTTAAATGCCCTTGGAATTCGGTCTACAGTAAGGATTTTACATAGTTGCAACATGTTGGATTGGCACTGAATAAGGAAGAAAGGTACATTTAAGTGGACTTTCAGAGTCTCTTCGCATTTAAAATACTATGCAATTGAAGCTATCATTAAACTTTCCCAACATGACATTCTTACAACAAGATTAGGTACTTTTGTCCATATTTAACAAAAGAACAGTAGCAGCAGTATAAAATTGCTAAACCCATACTGTGGGACAGCCATTGTGCTAAGTTCTTGCATACTATTTGCCTTAATCTTTGAAAGAACATGCTGTTAAACAGGTGCTACATTTCATGGATAAAGACAAGGAGGCATGACAATTTTAAACAACATAGTCAAACTCACAAATTTAGCAATTGGTAGAAGTGAATATTCAAACCAAATTAGTAAAAACCTGAAGTGATTGGAATGGCTAATTCTCTTTTTTAAAGCTCTTCAGTGATAAAGCAACCAAAATGGAAACCATGTCTCAGTGCTCAGCAAGCTTTCCTTTTCCAGAGATGCACTGTACCAATTTGGACACAGTTGTCAGTTTCAGCCTCCACATGAAGTACTCTATACTGTTAGGAATTTCTCAAACACAATCGAGGTTCATTTAGAAACACAGTAGCAAATCACTACCTTCATCCTTGCCCTCCCCCCACCCATGTGTGTGTGTGTATGCGTGTGTGTGTGTGTGTGTGTGTGTTTGAACAGGTGAGGTCAAATATTTCTCACAGACACACTTTTTATCAATGAATGGGTAGAGGAAGAGATATAATGTGACTTGTCAAAGATGGTACATCTGAGAATCTATAGAGGTCACAATGATCTCTCTCTCTGCATTGCATGCAATACCACAAAAATAAACATTCAGTAAATAATCATAAAACTTAGCAATGATGATATTCTTTTGTTCTCATAGGGCATTTGATTCTTCTATATTATTAGTTTATGGGTTTTCAAATAAAGGTCATTAGAGGAGCCATTCACATCTTGCTGAAATAAATACTACCTTGGAAGTTTATAAATATCGATTATAATTGGCATGAAAAATGCATTTGTCCTACTTTGCTTTCTATTGCTGTGATAAACATCATGACAGAAATCAAATTAAAAAAGAAAAGGCTTGTTTTACATCAGAGCTTATAGTTCACCAGAAAGAGAATTCTGAGCAGGAACCTGTAAACAGGAACTGAAGCAGAGGCCATGAAGTAAAGCTGCTTACTTACTGGCTTCCCATGTTTTGGTCCCTTGCTTTCTTATGCCAGCTAGGACCACCTTCCCAGAATGGCAGTGCCCACAGTGGGCTATACCCCAATACATCAAACATTAACCAAGAAAATGTCCCATAAACTTACTTAAACTTAGTCAACTTGATGGAGACAGTCCCCCAGTTAAGATTCCTCTTCCAAAATGACACTAGTTTACTCCAAGTTGAGAAAACAAGAGCAAAAATAACAGACAGCTTTTCGGTGCTGGTCTCTCAGGAAATAGCTGATATGTAGACAGAAGTTGGCTCAATTCTGAGACTCTCAGATTTGTGTCCAAGCTCCAAAGGTTTTTAGATTGTCTTCACTGAATCAATCTTACATATTTTTTATAAACAATGAAACTATTACTTTAACAAAAATATCATTTTTGGATGTGTGTAATTCAACATGCTGTGAAGCAATAAGCTTCCTAATGCCCACTATTTTAAGTGTTTAATAGCAAAACCTTCTAGCAGTCTTGGAAAGTTACCCCTGCAGAATGTGCTGACATAGTAGAAGGGAATTAAATGGGACATCGTACCTCGTGTATTTCACATCCTGCATGTTTTATTCATCCTTGCCTGACTGTATGAATGGGCAATTTCCCTTCTGGAAGAAGCAGTAACAGAATTATAATTTTCTAAGGAGCATTATTGGACCCATGTTTGGAAATGATAGGTCATTTTGCCTGGAAGAATTTAATAGCTTCCTGGCACAGTATTCTCCTTACCAGTAAAAATCTGCTATGCAGATTCTAACCTGATTCCTCCATGAAAAAGTAAATGCAAGACTTTCCAGGTATGTACAGCATTTTAACACTTCCACATGATATCACTGTCATCTACAAAATGAGCTTTAAGAATTGCATAATCAAGTTGCAATTAAAATTGTAAAAATCTTATATGTTTTAGGTAAGCTTAGAAGTTTGTGGTTTTATGAAGACCATGAGACATGCTTGTCAGTCCTCTAGTATGAAAGCTATATATTTTGGGGAAGCCACACCATTCACATCTTTGTGGTAGAGAATAGATCTATTGTAAGTATTAGATCACTGCTGTGTATGATCTTCTTACTTGGAAATGAAGAAGAAGGGCAAATCATTTTCTTAAAGAAGGCATAGTGACAAAAAAAAGGCTTATTTTGCTATGCCTTTCCTGATCACTGAGTATTTATTAACATGCTCATGGCCAACAACAAAGTATTTAGGGTATTGAAACCTCATTCCTGTTATATCTACATTATTTGAAATACAGAATTATTGAAATTAGTACAAAATTGAGCATGAATTATGTGAAAAGATCAAGAACCTACAATTTGTGCGGCTATTTTAGTAACCTCTAAGTTCATAACAGTCATATAGGAAAGGGATTGTTATCATTTTGTGACTATTATCATAAGCATTTTACAAACAAGGAAACTCAGCTTGGAAAAAGTATTTAAGTTTGGGCAGAGTGCAGAGAATCTTATGAAAGAAAGGGGAGATAGAAAGACCTGGAGGGGCCAGGAGCTCCACCAGGAGAGCAACAGAACAAAGAAATCTGGACAAAGGGGTCTTTTTTTGAGAATGATACTCCAAATATGGATCATGCATGGAAATAATTTAGAACCCCTGCACAGAAGTAGCCCAAGGCAGCTCAGTGTCCAAGAGGGTTCACCAATATTAGGAACAAGTACCGTCTCTAACATGAACTCATGGGCTGGCTCTTGGATCACCTCCACCTGAGGGGGGAGCAACCTTACCATTCCACAGAGGAAGACAATGCAGCTAATCCTAATGAGACCTGATAGACTGGTTAGATGGAAGGGGAGACAGTTCTCCCCTATCATTGGACTGGCAGATGGGCATAGGAGAAGAGCGAGGGAGGATGGGATTGGGAGGGGTTGGGGGAGGGGGCTATAGCTGGGATACAAAGTGAATAAACTGTAATTAATAAAAAAAATACGATTATTGATTTGAAGCAGCTTAATTCTACATTCTCTGCCTCTTTTATTATGAATTTACTTTTCCTTTGGTATAATTTTGTTACATTTTAAGTGTTATTTTAATTTTTTTATTGAGATATAATATTTAGGCACATTTGCTGAGTGTATAATGTAATTTTAAATTATTTTTAAATTATAATACAGTTGCACCATTTATTGTCATGCTGAGTTAGACTGTTGGTCACTTCTCTCCTTTGGAAGCTTACATGACACCTCTGGTATCATGAGTATCAGTCTTTAAGAAAGAAGCTTTTAAGTCATCTCAAACTTGGGTCCTCTGGACCCTGTGTCTGAAGTGCATGGTATCTGCAGCAATAGGGGCATACCTTCCATCTCTTGGGGTATGGAGGACCATAAATAGGGTTTTAAGGCAAAAGCTCATAGCCAGACTAGTTGTCATTAAAGGCAGATCTCATTTCTATAGGAAATGCAAATATCATGGCCTGGGCAGTAATCATATGCCTTTTATTAGGCTACGAAGACATTAAATTTTTCTAATATTTATTAATACTTAAGCATTTAGTCTGTTGATTTCATGTTTTCCAGAGCCTTTCTGTTCCATAACTATAAAATGAATGATTTTGAGATAAATCAAGGCATTTTTGAGAATGTATAAAGTGAGTCCTAAAAAGAAACACTGTGTTGCATATTTACAATTTTTTATTCAATAATGAAGAAAGATTTAGATTTTCATTGCATTCTCTAAAGTGACATTAGTGTTATGGATAGTAAGTCTGATATTTAATTAGAGGGTGATGTCTATTCATGTAATTGCTGACCAGGGTAAATAGTCACTTGTCTGGGAAGCTAAAGCTACATTTTTTAAAACCACAAATACATGTCAGCTATTTGATACATAAATAAGGCCTCAGAGAGAATGAGCTTAGGAGTTCAAACACTGAACGAGCTTTTGATTTCAATATTCAATATACAACAAAATAATCTTAGAGATTTATAATGCCAATTTTCTGGCTTTTCTAAAAATGAGTTATTAGTCAATTGTTAAACATACTGTATATGTCACATAGTTTTACAGTAAGGTTAACTACAGTCTGGATAAATGGACAATTTTTTTTTCTTCTTTGAATGCAAGAATGTTATAATTTTTAACCAAAACAAAACACATGCATATGGAAAAAAATAAAGACAAAATCCTTTCTTTCAGATATTTATTACAGATGCTAGGAGCTAAATCGAAAATTTCTAGCAGAGCTAGTTCATGTTACTTCTTCACTATCTAGTGGTAATTAAGTCTTCTTATGGGTCTTTCCTGTCTGTTCACATTTAATTCTGTAGCTCCTCAGTTTGAAATCTCAAGCTTGGAATAGATTATTACCTATATTTAAAAGGCCTAAATAAATTACAGGGCATATGCATTTTCAGGAGGCTTTAAAGTTATAATTAACATAATACAATCACTAAGTATGAATCTATACAATCACTGGTTAAATATCACTGGATGAAAAAATAAGAGCAATGGCCCAAACTTTGAGATTCCTGATAGTTTGATGACTACTTCCCTACAGAGAGAAATATTGATGGAGAGTATAAAGAAACTACATAACTGATCTGTAAAAACAGGAAGCATCACAGAGCAGACCCAGAAAGGAAAAGCCTCAGTAACAGTAGGAGGAAGTGTTCCTAACTTCTTTTCTAGTAGTATTCACAGATGGCCAATGATTTAGCTTCTTCAGAGTAAAAGAGCTAAATAGTTCTGTAATACAAAGAGGAGACTGGATGAAATCAATGTTTAAAATAGTATATCCTAGAGGGGAGAGGGAGCCCCACAAGGTCCAAATATATCTGAGCACAGGGGTCTTCTATGAGACTGCTTATCCAACCAAGGACCATGCATGGATATAACCTACAACCCCTGCTCAGACATAGCCCATGGTAGCTCAGTATCCAAATGGGTTCTCTAGTAAGGGAGACAGGAATTGTTTCTGACATGAACTCATGAGCTTCCCCTCTCCTCTGAGGGAAGAGCAGCCTTGCTAGGCCACAGATAAGGACATTGCAACCATCCTGAAGATACCTGATAAGCTAGGATCAGACGGAAGGAGAGGAGGACACCCCCTCTCAGTGGACTTGGAAGGGGGCAGGGAAGAGATGAGGGAGGGAGGGGAGGAATGGGAGGAAAAGAGGGAGTGGGCTACAGCTGGGATACAAGTGAATGTATAATTATTTAAAAAATAAAAAAATAAAATTAAAAAATAATAAAAACAATTATTAAAATTAAAAAATAGTGAACAGAGGAAAAGGATAGAGTCTTTCACCTTGGCTTATGTAAATAGTTATAAAATGTCATGCTGGCTTATAGCCCTATGTGATATGCGTATAAATAGGTAGGAAGATACATATATAGCCTCATGACTTAAAGAAGAGACAACTTGTCAATCAGTTAAATGAAAGGGTGTACTTTTTACCTAAAATCATCACTTATCAGGAACTTCAAAATGACCCTGCAAGACCTGTTTCTAGAAGAGGTACTTTTTAGCTCAATGTAAAGAAAAGCATTAGGTGGGAAGAGATGAGAGTAGAAGCAGAAACTAAAAGAATGTCAAAGGTCCACATATTTGTCAATCATTTTATTACAAAAATGTGTGTTAGGGGTTAGAGAGATGGCTCAACAGATAAGAGCACTGACTGCTTTTTTTTCAGAGAACATGGGTTCAATTTTCAACATCGATATGGCAATACACAACTGTCTATAACTCCAGTTCTAGGTGATCTGACATAATTTTCTGAGCTCTATGATCATCAGACACATACGTGGTAAACAGAAAAAATCTAGGCACACACATATAAAATGTAATAATATTTAAAGTGTATTAACATGGACTAACAAAATGAAAAAGTTGGTTGCTTGGGGTGGGAGAGTAAGTACAATAAAGACATATAAATAATGATAAAATCAAAGTTTTCGAAGTAACAGGGAATATAATTGTACAACAATATTGGAGGCTACAATGCTTATAAAATATAACTAAAATTGTGGCAATGAATTTGAAAACTTATAGGTGAATAATTTCTTAGAGAAACACTGCATAACTGACTAAAGAAAACACATACCTCCACAAGATAATAAGCATTAAAGCATTAAACTTATTTATTTGTTACACTTTATTCACCTTGTATCCTGGCTGTAGACCCTTCCCGCATCCATGCCCAGTCCCACCCTTCCTCTGTCTTCTCTCTCTATGCCCCTATGCCAGTACCATACATTATTAATTACTGTTGCTCTAAAGTACAGCTTGAGATCAGGGATGGAGATACCTCCAGAAGTTCTTTTATTGTACAGGATTGTTTTAGCTATTCTGGGTTTCTTGTTTTCCCCTATGAAATTGAGAATTTTTCTTTCAAGGTCTGTAAAAATTGTGTTGGTATTCTGCTGAGAATTGTATTAGATCTGCAGATTGCTTTCGATAAAATGGCCATTTTTACTATATTAATCATACTGATCCATGAGCACGGGAGATATTTTCATCTGCTGATATCTACTTTAATTTCTTTCTCCAGAGAATTAAGTTTTTTTTTTTTTTTTAAATACATGTCTTTGACTTCCTTGGTTGAAGTTACACCAACATATGTTATGCTATTTGTGGCTATTGTGAAGTGTGCTGTTTCCCTAATTTTTTCCTCAGCCAATTTGTCTCTTGTATACAGAAGGTCTTCTGATATTTTAGAGTTAATTTTGTATCCAGCCACTTTGCTGAAGCTGTTTATCAGCTGAAGGAGTTCTGTTTTAGAATTTTGGGGTCTATCCTATATTATATGTCTATATGAGTGAATATATACTGTGTGCATCTTTCTGCTTTTGGGATAGCTCACTCAGCATGATCTTTTCCAGATCCCACCATTTACCTGCAAACTTCATGATTTCCTCGTTTTTTATTGCTGAATAATATTCCATTGTGTAGATGTACAACAATTTCTGTATCCATTCCTCCACTGAGGGGCATCTGAGTTGTTTCCAGCTTCCTCCTGGCTATTACAAATAAGGCTGTTACAAACACGGTTAAGCAAATGTCCTTATTGTGTACTTGAGCTTCTTTTGGGTATATGCCTAAGAGTGGTATAGCTGGATCTTGAGTAAGCACTATTCCTAGTTGTCTGAGGAAGCTCCAGATTGATTTCCAGAGTGGTTGTACAAGTTTACATTCCCACCAGCAGTGGAGGAGGGTTCCCCTTTTTCCACAACCTCTCTAGCATGTGTTGTCACTTGAGTTTTTGATCTTAGCCATTCTGATGGGTATAAGGTGAAATCTTAGGGTTGTTTGTTTTGTTTTGATTTCCTTATGACTAAGGAAGTTGAACATTTCTGTAAGTGTTTCTCTGCCATTCGATATTCCTCTCTTGAGAATTCTCTGTTTAGCTCTGTACTCCATTTTTTAATTGGATTACTTGATCTGTTGCTATTTAACTTCTTGGGTTCTGGATAAACCTACTAAAATCTGTACACCTAAAGAAACTAATCAACAGGGAGGACTCTTGCTAAAATGCTCAGTTCTTAACCAGAAAGGCAAAGAGGATTGGCATTAAAAAAAGAAAAGAGGGAATAAGTCAGGAGCCTGACACAGAGGACCTCTGAAAAGCTCTGCCCTGCAGACTATCAATGTAGATGCTGAGACTTATGGGCAACCTTTGGGCAGAGTGCAGGGAATCTTATGAAAGAAGTGGGAAACAGTAAGATCTGGAGAGGATAGGAACTCTATAAGGAGAGCAATAGAACCAAAAAATCTGAGCAGAGGGGCCTTTCCTGAGACTGATACTCCAACCAAGGGCTATGCATGGAAATAACCTAAGACCCCTGCACAGATGTAGACCATGGCAGTTCAGTATCCAAGTGGGTTCCATTATAATAGGAACAGAAACTTCTTCTGACATGAACTGATTGGCCTGCTCTTTAATTACCTTCCTCTGAGGGGGAAGCAGCATTACCAGGCCACAGAAGAAGACAATGCAGCCACTCCTGATGAGACTGAATTGACTAGGACCAGAAGGAATTTAAAGAAAACCTCCCCTATCAGTGGGCTTGGGGAGGGGCATGCATGCAGAGGGTGGAGGAAGGGAGGGATTGGGATGGGAGGAGAGAAGGAACCACAGGGGGGATATATTAATTCATTAGTTTATTCACTTTGTATCCCAGCTGTAATCTCATCTCTCATACCCTCCCAATCACACCCTCCTTCTTTCATTTCCTCCCATGCACCTTCCCAAGTCCACTTAAAGGGGAGGTACTCCTCCCTGTCCCTCTGAACCTAGCCTATCAGGTCATATCAAGACTGACTGCATTGTCTTCTTCTATGGCTTGGTAAGGCTGCTCCCCCCTAAGGAGAAAGTGATCAAAGAGCCAGCCACTGAGTTCATGTCAGAGACAGTCCCTGTTCACATTACTAAGGAACCAACTTGGACACTGAGCTACCATGGGCCACATCTGTGCAGTGGGTCTAGGTTATCTCCATGCATGGTCCTTGGTTGTAGTATCAGTCTCAGAAAAGACCCGTGTGCCCAGATTTTTGGTTCTTTTGCTCTCGTGGAGCTCTTCTTCCCTCCAGGTCTTTCTATCTCCCCCTTCTTTCATAAGATTCCCTGCACTCTGCCCAAAGTTTGGTTATGAGTGTAAGTACCTGGTTTGTTACCCTGCTGGGTAGAGTCTTTCAGAGGCCATCTGTGGTAGGTTCCTGTCCTGTTTGCATGTTTTCTCCCTCTTCAGATGTCCATCCCATTTGCCTTTCTGAAGGAGGATTGAACATCTTACCCAAGGTCCTCCTTCCTTAGCTGCTTTAGATGTATAGATTTTAGTATGTTTATCCTATACTATATATCTAATATCCACTTATAAGTCGGTATATGCCACGTGTTTCTTTCTGCTTCTGGAATAACTCACTTAGGATGATCTTTTCTAGTTCCCAACATTTGCCTGCAAATTTTAGGATTTCCTTCTTTTTAATTGCTGAGCATAATTCCATTGTATCAATGTCCCACAATTTCTGTATCCATTCCTCCATAGTGGGACATCTGGGTTGTTTCCAGTTTTGGGCTATTATGCTATTAACCTGCTAAGAACATGGTTGAGCAAATGTAGTTGTATACTTGAGCATCATTTGGATAAATGCCTAGGAGTGGTATAGCTGGATCATGAGGTATCACTATGCCTAATATTTTGAGAAAGCACCAGATTGATTTAAAAAGTGTTTTCTACAAGTTTACATTCCCACCAGCAATTGCTCTTTCTCCACATCCACTCCAGCATGTATTGTTATTTGAGTTTTTTTAGCCATTCTGATGGATATAAGGTGAAATCTTAGGCTCATTTTGATTTGCATTTCCCTGATGACTAAGGACTCTGAGCATTTCTTTAAGTGTTTCTCTGTCATTCAATATTCCTCTAAAGAGAATTCTCTGTTTAGCTCTGTAGCCCATTTTTTAATTGTATTCCTTGATGTGATGATTTTTAACATTTTGATGTATTTATATATTCTGTATTTTAGCCCTCCATCAGATATAGGGTTAGTGAAGATCCTTTCCCATTCTGTAGGCTGTCATTTTGTTCTGATGACAGTTGTCTTTGCTTTACAGAAGTTTTCAGTTTCATGAGGTCCCATTTATTGATTGATGCTCTTAGAGACTGTGTTGTTGGTGTTCTGTTCAGCATGGCGTCTCCTGTGACAATAAGTTCTAGCCTCTTCCTCACTTTTTCTTCTAACAGACTTAATGTGTCTGTTTTTTTGTTTCGTTTTGTTTTGTTTTGCTGACGTCTTTGATCCACTTGGGCTATAGTTTTGTGCAGGGTGATAAATGTATGGAACTACTTTCATTTTTCTACATGTAGACATCCAGTTAGAGCTGCATAATTTTTGAAGATGCTATCTTTTTCCCGTTGTATGGTTTTGGCTTCTTTTCAAAAATCAAGTATCTGTAGGTCTTTGGGTTTATTTCTGGGTCTTCTATTAGATTCCATTGATCCACCATTCTGTTTCCATACAGGTCCCATGCAGTTTTTCCTACTATTGCTCTGTAGTACAACTTGATATCAGGGATGAAGATACCTCCAGATGATTTGTTGTTGTACAGTATCATTTTGGCAATTCTGTTTTTTTTTAATTTTTCCATATGAAGTTGAGAATTTTTCTTTCAAGGTCTATAAAGAATTGTGTTGGAATTTTGATGGGAATTTCATTGAATCTGAACATTACTTTTGACAGGATGTCCATTTTCAATATGTTAACCCTACTGATCCATAAACACGTGAGATCTTTCCATCTTCTGATATCTTCTTCAGTTTCTTTCTTCAGAGGCTTGACGGTTTTTGTTGTTGTTGTTTGTTTGTTTGTTGTTTTCTTTTTCAAACAGGTCTTCACTTCCTTGGTTAGAGTACTTTATATTATTAGTGGTTTTTGTGAAGGATATAGTTTCCTTACTTTCTTTCTCAACCCTTTTGTCTTTTGTATACAAAGGGGTTAGTGATTTTTTTTAACTTAATTTTGGATCCAACCACTTTGCTGAAGGTATTTTTCAGCTGAAGGCATTCTCTGACTGAATTTTTGTGGTCACTCATGTACACTATCATATCATCTGCAAACAGTGATACTTTGATTTCTTCCTTTCCAATTTATATTCCCTTGATCTCCTTTAGTTGCCTTTTTGCTCTATCTAGGACTTCAGCTACTACGTTGAATAGACACAGAGAGAGTGGGCAGCCTTGCCTTGTGGCAGCCTTGCCTTGTCCCTGATGTCAGTGGGATTGTTTTAAGTTTCTCTCCATTGAGTTTGATGTTGTCTATAGGCTTGTTGTATATTGCCTTTACTATGTTTAGGTATGTGCCTTGTATCCCTGATCTCTCTAAGACTTTAAACATGAATGGGTGTTGGATTTTGACAAATGCTTTTTCAGCATCTGAGTAGATGATCATGTGGTTTTTCTCCTTCAGTTTGTTTATATGGTGGATTACACTAATGGACTTCTGTATATTAAATCAACCCTGCATGCATGGGATAAAGCTTACTTGGTCATGATGGATGATATCTTTTACATGTTTTTGGATTCAATTTTGAAGTATTTTTCCATCAATGATCACAAGATTGATAGGTCTGAAGTTCTCTTTTATTGTTTTTTCTTTGTGTGGTTTAGTTGTCCAGGTGATTGTGGCTTCATGGAATGAGTTTGGTAATATTTCTTCTGTTTTTATTTTGTGGGATAGTTTGAAGAGAACTGGAGTTAGCTGTTCTTTGAAAGTCTGGTATAATTCTGCATTGAAAACATCTGGCCCTGTGTTGTTTTTTGTTTGTTTGTTGTTTTTGTTTTTTGGAAGGGAGTTTTTTGATGACTGCTTCTATTTCCTTTGGGGATATAGGACTATTTAATCTATTTACCTGGTCTTGGTTTACATTTGATATGTTGAATCTATCAAGAAAATTGTCTATTTTTTTAGATTTGCAAATTTTGTGGCATATAAGCTTTTGTGGGTAAGACCTAATGAATGTTTAGATTTCTTCAGTGTCTGTCCTTAAATCCTCTTTTTCATTTCTGATTTTGCTTATTTGGATAGTTTTTTTCTGCTTTTTAACTAAGTAGATAGTAACTAACTACTTAGTTAGTTTGGCTAAGTGCTTTTCTATCTTGTTGGTTTTCTCAAAGAACCAGCTCTTGATTTCATTGATTCTATGAATTGTTTTCTTTGTTTCCAATTCATTAATCTCAGCTCTGATTTTGATTATTTCCAATAGTCTACTTATCTTGGGTGTACTCTTCTTTTTTTTCCCCCTAGGGCTTTTAGGTGCACCTTAAGTGAAATTTCTTGTATGAGATGTCTCAAACTTCTTTCTGGAGGCCCTTAGTGCTATGAACTTTCCTCTTAGCACTGCTTTCATCATATCCCATAAGTTTGAGTATGCTGTCCCTTCATTTTCATTGAATTTAAGATGCCTTTAATTTATTTATTTATTTTTTTCATTTCTTCCCTGACCAAGCTGTCATTAAGTAGAAAGTTTTTTTTTTTTAGTTTCTGTGTGTGTAAGCTTTTTGTTATTTCTGTTCTTGATGAGGTCTTAGTTTTAGGTCATGATGGTCTGATATGAGACAAGAGATTATTTCAATCTTCTTGCATCTGTTGAGGCTTGCTTTGTGCCTGACTATATAGTCAATTTTTGAGAAGGTTCTGTGAGGTGCTGAAAAGAAGTTATAGTCTTTTGAGTTTGGGCAAAATGTTCTGTAGACATCTATTAAGTCCATTTGATTTGGGACCTCTGTAAATTTCATTATTTCCCTATTTTGCTTCTGTCTAGATGAACTGTCCCTTGGTGAGAGTGGAGTGCTGAAATCTCCCACTATTTAGGTGTTGGGATCAATGTGTGACTTCAGCTTTAATAATGTTTCATTTACAAATGCAGGTGATCTTACATTTGGGACATGGATGCTCAGGATTGTGATGTTCTCATGGTGCATTTTTACTTTGATAAGAATGAAGTGCCCCTCCTCATCTTTTTTGATTAATTTTGGTTGAAAGTCTGTTTTATTAGATAATAGGATGGATACTCCAGCCTGTTTTCTGGAAAATATTTTTGGAAAATATTTTTCAAGCTCTTTACTCTGAGGTGGTGTTTATATTTGTTGCGTCTTTGATGAAGCAGAATGTTGGATCCAGGTTCTGAAACCAATCTGTTAGTTTGTGTCTCTTTATTGGAGATTTGAAACAATAGTGTCCAATGAATGTGTTTCTTTTATTGTGTAGTTATTGGTGTTACTGTTTTTCTATGCTTGTTTTCTTTTCGTTTTTTGTTGTGAAGTTATCTACATCTTGTGATTTTTTTTGGGTGTGATTGATTTCGTTAGATTGGAGTTTTTATTCTGGTATCTTCCTTAGGGCTGCTTTCCTGTGTAGATATTGTTTATGTTCAGTTTTGTCATAGAATATTTTGTTTTCTCCATCTACATAGATTAAAAGTTTTGGTGAGCATAATGGTTTGGGTTGGCATCTATGGTCTCTTAGAGTCTGCATGATATCTGCCCAGTCCCTTCTGGCTTTCACAGTCTCTATTAAGAAGTCCGGTATGATACTGTCAGGTCTACCTTTATATATTACTTGGCCCTTTTCTCTTGTTGCTTTTCATATTTTTTCTTTGTTCTGCAAAATTAATGTGTTTACTATTATGTGGTGGGAGGAGTTTCTTTTCTGGTCTATTATATTTCGTGTTCTGTATGCCTTTTGTATGTTTAAGGAAATCTCTTTAATTTGGGAAAACTTTCTTTTATGATTTTCTTGAAAATATTTTCTGGACCTTGGATCCTCGAACCTTCTTTTCTGTCCATTCCTATTATTTATAGGTTTTGTTTTCATATTGCCCTTGATTTCTTGGATATTTTATGTCAGGACCTTTTCTAATTTTATGGGTTTTTTCTTTTGAGAGATGTATTAATTTCTTTAGTTATCTTCAGTGCTTGAGATTCTCTCCCCCATATCTTGAATTCTGTTGGTGATGCTTACCTTTGTGGTTCCAGAACTCTTTGCTAGGTTTTCCATCTCCAGCAGTTTCTCAGTGTGTATTTTCTTTATTGATTCTAATTCTGTTTTCAAGTTTTGCACCATTTCTTTCATCTGTTTGTTTTTGAATTCCAGTCTTTCCTTGATAGCCTCTATTTTTTTGTTGTTCATTTCTTCTTTAAGTGCCTCTCTATGAGTCTCTATTTGTTTGGTGTATTTGCCTGCATTTCTTTGAAACCTTTGTTTGTTTCCTTTTTATGTGCCTCAAATATAAACATAGATTTACAATCATTTTCCTGTGTTTTCCGATAAATTAAAATATCCATTGATTTTTGGAGTTGTTGGTGAAGCCATGATGTCTTGATTTGGATGTGTTGGATGTGTACTTATGCTGACCTCTAGCCATCTGATTGTAGCCTTCTCTGTTTGTTCCTGGAGCCTCTACTGAAGACTGGGTCTGTCTGTCTCTGGAGTCTGGAGTATTCTTCAGGAAGATGAGAGATGTCTTCCAGTCTGAGAGCGGATTTTGGTGTTTCAGGTACAGCTAAGGAAGGAAGGTCACAGGCGCATGGATGCAAGTGTGGGTGTGTTTTTTGAAGTGTGCCTTGAAATACTTGGGCAAGCACTTGTAGATGTTTGGAATGGTGGAGCTTAAGCAAGGGTGGTGGTGGTGGCATGGTTCACAGGCACAGTGTGAGTGCGCAGGTGCCTTGAGTGGCTCAGTGGCCCACAGGCCTGTAGGATTCTGTGCTCTAGCACTCAGATCTGTCTAGGCTGTACCATCTTGGTTCCAGGAATTGTTTGGCTGGACTACAGTGGGAGACCCACAGAACAGATGCTTGAATATTTGGAACTCTGACCCAAAGATCTCTATATTGTCCTCAATGGGGGTGTGGGAGGGAATGATCACTTGTCTGGCTGCTACTGTAGAGGGTTCCCAGGTCTAGGGCTCTGTACACAATCACAGGCATATGCAGAAAGAACAGAGGGCCTAGGATTTTCTATTTTAATTAATTTAATTTTTATTAATTACAATTTATTCACTTTGTATCCCAGCTGTAGCCCCTCCCTCATACCCTTCCTCTCCTCTCACCGTGCCCCTCTCCCAGTCCACTGACAGGGGAAGTCCTCCTTCGCTTCCATCTGACCTTAGCCTATCAGGTCTCATCAGGAGTGGCTGCATTGTCTTCTTCTAGGGCCTGATAAGGTTTCTCCCCCTTCAGGGAGAGGCGATCAAAGAGCCGGCCACTGAGTTCATGTCAGAGACAGCCCCTGTTCCCCTTACTTGGGCACTCACTTGGAGACTAAGCTGCCATGGGCTACATTTGTGCAGGAGGTCTACGTCCTCTCTATGCATAGTCCTTTGGAGTATCAGTCTCAGAAAAGACCCCTGTGCCCAGATTTTTTGGTTCTATTGTTTTCCTTGTAAAGCCC
Organism: Meriones unguiculatus; assembly: GCF_030254825.1. NCBI lineage: Eukaryota > Metazoa > Chordata > Mammalia > Rodentia > Muridae > Meriones > Meriones unguiculatus. Next base: position 101,385,257 of record NC_083369.1, on the reverse strand, counting down.
CTGTCCTCTCCAGGTCTTTCTATCTCCCTCTTCTTTCGTAAGATTACCTGCACTCTGCCCAACATTTGGCTATGCTTTTCTAATCTCAGATTTGCACCCACAGGGTAGCAGGTGGGATCAACTGTCTGGCTGCTAGAACTGAAGTCCCCTGTGGCTAAGAACTCGTTGCAGGGCATGTGAAAGTGCAGGGTTCCATATTTTGCCACTCCCTGACCCCGGAGATGTACATGGAGGGGCCTGGATCTCTTTTGTCACAGCACATGGGTAGTACCTTCTAAACCAAGAAGCCTCAAAGTCAATGCTCTGGCTTCAGCCTTCAATTCACTCAGATATGGTATGCTCTGGTGACTGCCATCTTGAAACCCCCAAAATTGAAATGTTAGATTCTTACACATCCTTACTTACTGTAGCATTGATAATAATATTCAAGTTGTAGAATGAAAACATATACATATACATATATATGTTTTAGCCATAAAGAAAAATGAAATTCCTTTATTGCTAAAAATAGATTTTCATATAAATGTAATAAGCTAGACTGAGAAAGATAAATATTACATTTCTTTCATTTGTGCATCCTAGATGCACAAATCCTAAGTACTGAAGTACTTAAAGGTGTGTGTGTATGTGTGTGTTTAAAGCAGTAGAGGGGGAGGAAGGAAAGAGATCAACAGAAGTAGTAGACTAGGGATGCTTCCTGTTATGTTTGCCCAGCAATTGACTATACATATATATGCATGAAACATAGTGCATGTCAGAGGTAATGTCTCAAATTAGTGATTTTATGGAAGTATCATTAACCATATTACTTGAATAGAATAAGTAATGCATGTAGAGGAAAATAAAATTAAATCTTCATTACATGTAATACAAAAACAACATGAGGAAAATTTTATGACCACAGGAAATGTTTTTATCTCTTCTTTCTTTCTTCCTTTCCTCCTTCCTTCCTTCCTTCCTTCCTTCCTTCCTTCCTTTCTTTCTTTCTCTGCCCCTTTTCTTTTTTTAGTGCCTTTCTTTCTCCCTCCCTCCCCCTTGTTTACGTTTACTTTTAACTTTTTTTTTTGTATTTTCAAAGGTATTTGTATGTATTCTCAAGCTGGCCTTGCAGTTATGATTCTTCTGCTTCAGACTACCAGTTTCTATGATTATAAACATGGATTACCATGCATTGATTTAAATAAGTTTTATTAAACAAAATATTACTAAAGTTAAGTATAGTTATATGTATAGAGTTAATTTTTCATTTTTTGAAAACTTCAAACATGTATTAAATATGTCCTGATTATAGCCAATTCCTACTCCCTTCTTCAGCACCTTAGCTATCCTTCAATATGTATCCATATCCTATCTTCATGCACCTTTTTAATTTTTTATAACCCAGTAAGTCAAATTAGTGCTACCCAAATGTTTATGAGAGGGTTGTCCATTGGAGCACAAACAACTTATTAATGGTAGGCTCCCCCAAAAAAAATAAGTGACTGTCACTTCTTCAGAAACTATCAACTGCCATTAGTTTCATAGTTGGGCAGAAGTGTATCAGGAGACTTTCCACCCTCAATAGTAGAATTTTTAGCTTTCATAATTTTCTGGAGGGCTTTGTGCTTAACTACATTTCCTGTAGGTTCATGTGTGCAACAGCTAAGTCATGTCCAGAGGCCATCCTTTCACAGCACTCCTACCTATTCTTCTGCACTTATATTTTTCCTATATCCTCTTCATTAATATTCTTTGGGCTTTGTAATATATGTGTGTATGTGGGGTGTTAATACAGATGTCCCATCAACTTATGAGAATTCACTGTCTTCTTAGTCTCAGTATTTAAATAATTATGAGCCTCTGTATTAAACACTATACTCTACAATAAACTTCTCAGACTAAGGTTAGAATAGCACAGATCTATTTATATGAACACAAATATTTATAAGGCCATTTATATGAACATGGCCATTTGGAAAAACAATATAAATAGGTTCTTTCCTAGGGACTTCTCACCAAACCTGGACTTTTGATCAGGTTTACAGTGTCAGTCATGAATTCATTCCCACAAAGCATGTATCAAAACCAATCAGAAAGTCATTGGTTATGCCCACAAAAGTCAGGCCACTGTTGTACTGGTGTGCAAATCATGCCTGACAGGTTGGCACTGTATTTCACAGGGTTCACAGATGGGTAAGGCTACTGATGTATTTTCTCTGCCAGTAGTATACATAGTACCTCTGGAACTATGAAATATAGTCAATAGGAAGGAAAGGCCTAGATTTATTACAGTTTGCTGTTTTTATGTCTTGCAAAGCATGTGGTACCTTCATCAATAGGTATTTACCATCTAGCTAAGGTAATAAACAAGGAACAACAAACAAAAGAAATAGCCTGCCTTTTTTTCTGTTCCTGTAGAGACTCACTGACCAGTAACATATGGGAAGGGTAACATGTGCCTAAACTGAGCGTCATTGTTGACTTGTTTAAACTGTTAAAACTTGCTATCTTGTCTCTATCTATCTGTCTGTCTGTCTGTCTCTCTTTCCATCCCCCTGTCTGTAACTGTAAACAGTTTCTATACTAGTGAGATTTCATAAGGCTTTGGCATACATTCATAGTTTTCCTTAAAAATTTTCCTTGCCCTTAATTAATTCTATCCTAATTGTGCTGGATACTTTTGTCAACTTGACACAAGCTGAAGTCATCTGAAAGAGGGGACCTCAATTAAGAAAATACCTCCATAAGATAGGCAGCAGGCAAGCCTATAGGGAATTTTCATAATTAATGATTGTTAGTTGAAGGCCCAGTCCATTTTTGGTGGTACTATCCCTGGACTGGTGGTTCTGGGTTCTACAAGAAATCAGGCTGAGCAAGCCATGGGGAGCAAACCAATAAGTAGAACACCTCCATGGCCTTTGTACCAGCTCCTGCCTCCAGGTTCCCACCCTTTCTGAGTTCCTGCCCTGGCTTCTTTTGATGACGAGCAATGATATGGAAGTACAAACCAAATAAACCTTTCCTTACCCAACTTCCTTCTGATAGTAGTCTTTTATCACAGTGATTGTAACCCCAGCTAGGACAGAAGTGGATATCAATTGGAGATAGCCTCTAGGTTATGGGTGGAGATGTGCAGTCACTTCTCTCAGCTCCAGGTCCTCATCTGGTGCAGACCTGTGCCGGGCCTTTTCATGCTGCCAGTCTCTGCAAGGCTATATATTCATCATTCTTGTTATGTTTAGAAGACCTTGTTTCCTTGTTGTGCTCCATAACTTCTGGCTCTTACACTCTATCGCCCTCTACTTCCACAGAGTTCCTGAGCAGTTATGAGAGGGAGTTGGTAAAAATAAACCATTTACATTTAGGGCTGATTATTCCAAGGCTTATCACTCTCTGCATAATGTCTGGCCGTGGGTCTCTGTATTTGTCCCCATCTGCTGTAGGAGAAAGCTTCTCTGATGATGGCTTAGTAAGGCAGCAGAATGTCATGAAGAGAGATTTTATTGCTTTGTTTTTGTTGTTGTTGTTAAAACAGTAATATTTGGTTTTATCTTAGCTCACTGGCATATCTAGTCTCAGGTTATTGTTCACCTAAGTGGTATCAGGCATGGGTTCCATCTCATGAAATAGTCCTTAAATCAAATAAACGTTGGTTGGTTACTTTCACAACCTTTGGGATATCATTGCCCTAACATATATTGCAGGAAGAATATCAGTGTAGATCAAAGGTTTTGTGGTTAGGCTGGTGTTTGTGTTTTCTCCTTCAGGAGTATGCAGAGTATCATCTTGTACAAAAGAGACTAGCACATAGGGGTAATGGCTTCATGTAGGCACCAGCTTGACTCTCTATGTTCAATGACTTGTGTTGTCTTCAGCAATGGAGTCATGCAGTCAATTTGTGGAGAGGAGCTTATATTCTTTGATATAGCCTGGATTGTTTAATGGTTCCCATAGGAACTCCTTTGGCAAAAACTCGATTAGATGAAACACATTCTTGGTACTGGAAGCTTCACTTGGTGACAAAAGATATTCATTTCGGGCTCTATATACCCCTTTATTAGGCAATTTCATTTAGATCATCTTTATACATACACACACACACATTCACACACACACATATATATATATATGTATATATATATATATATACTTTAGCAAGTATCTATTGTATTAAGTTTTTATGTGACTCCTCAAATGGTCCTTACTTTTAGCTGTCCCTTCCTGTATTCTCTCCCTTACCCCCTAAAGTGTGGTTTTTGTTTGTTTTTTGGGGATTTTATTTGATTCAGATGTGTCACGTGATGTTTTGCTGCAAGCTTTCTCATGCAAAACACTTGGCTATGGCTAGCTGAAAACATTCGTGGGTGGACATTGAGGAGAGAAAATATATAGAAGCCCATAGACACTGAGACAACGCTTTTTGGATTGACATCGCTGCTCTGATCATCAGTTTTTGACACTTGAATTGGCAGAGAGACATGTTCCAGAGACCTTCTCACAGCAATCCAACTAAGTCTTGTGGCTTTTGCTAACTTGTCCTGATCTGCTGATTCTTGCTGATTTGTGTTGCTGTGTTGTGTTGGTATTTGGACCAGACTGCTAGCATCTGAACAACAAAGAGTGGACTCACCCTAAGGAACTACTTCTAAAAACAGGGGTCTACAACCCCTTTTTCATAATAACCTTCTTTTCTCCAGTATCTCTTGTTAGTGGGTAGAAGGAAGGTAGAAGGATTAAAGAACCCTAAATAAATTAAGTTTGTGGAAAAATATAAGTCTACAGCCCCTTGTCCTCCCCAGCCAATTTGATACTCCCATTCAAGTTCTCCTCTTGTACATTCATATCTATTTGTTTCTCTTTCTTAGGGAGATCCATCTCATCCTTCTTTTTCCTTACTGTATACCTAACCTCTGTAGTTACGCAGATTTTGGCTTATTTATCAGTGACTATGCAGCTAACATCTACATATAATCTAATACATACCATATTTGTCTTTTGGGGTTTAGGTTACCTCACTTGGGATGATTTCATTTAGTTCTATCCATTTACCTGAAAATTTTATGATTTAATGCTTAACACCTGAATAATATTCTAGTGTGTAATTGTACCACATTTTCTTTTTTTCATTACTCTGCTCATGGCCATATAGATTGTTTCTAATTTCTGGTTATTATGAAGACAGCAGCAATGAACATGGCAAGATGAAGCATCCTTTGGGTTTATGTCTAAGAGTGTTATAGCTGGATCTTGAGGTAGACTAATTCCCATCTTCCTGGGAAACCACCATACTGATTTCCATGGTGGATGTACAAGTTTGCACTCATACAGTAATGTATGAGTGTTCCTCTTTCTCTATATCTTTGCCAGAAAGGGATGTCATTTTGTTTCATTCATCTTAGCCATTCTAATTCGTGTAAGATGAAATCTCAAGGTAGTTTTGATTTGCATTTCCCTGATGGCTAAGGTAAATGAACATGTCCTCAAATTAGTTTCTTATTTTGAGAGTTATCTGCTTCTTTCTTTTTCTTTTTAAAATATTCTATTTTTACTATTTATTTAATGTATGAGTGCTCTGCATGGACACCTGCATGCCAGAAGAGGGCATCAGACCCCAGTATAGATAGCTGTGAGTCACCATGTGGTTGCTGGGAATTGAACTCAGGACTTCTGGAAGAGCAGATGGCTCTTAACAACTGAGCCATCTCTCCAACCCCATCTGCTTATTTCTGTACCCAATTTTTAATTGTAATTTGCTTTCTTGATATCTATATTTTGAGTTCCTTATATATTTTTGATATTAGCCCTCTATTTCCTGTGGAGTTGGCCAAAATCTTTTCTTATTCTTTAGGCTGCTCTTTTGTTTAAATGATGATGCCCTTTGCCATGCAGAAGTTTAAGCTTTACGAGTTCCCATTTATTTATTTATTTATTTTAATTTTTTTTTCAATGCAGTTTATTCAGGAACCTTGAACAATCATCTGACCCTGGGGAAAGCCAGCCCACAGCTTAAATAGCCTTTGGGTAGCCAACCCCAGTGTGCCACGTGGACAATGCAGATAGGTCCACATACACAGAAGCAAGCCAGATCCTCAGCCTTAGCCAAATGTGGAATTGTTCGTGACAGAGAGCACTCACCATCGGGAAGGTGGAAGGCAGAAACCAGCTCCATCTTTAAGGCACAGCATTCCGCATCTCTCTACAGTTCCCCCTTTTTGTTTTAGACGCATCAGGCAAGAGTAGAGGTCTGATCTCTGATATTAGAAATAAATTGGGACTTTCTACTGATGTTCATTTAGGTGTCATCCACCCAAAGAGCATCAGAACCCTCCGATACCTTTTTCTCAGAGGCGGGACCTGGGGCATCAACCCGCATGCAATCAGACATGCTCTTTTCTGGGTCCAAAGCGGCTGACCCTGAGTGCAGTGCTTAGCCTCGCATCCTGAGCTTAACATTTTAGCTTTTTATGGTAGCCAACCATGCTTGGGGAGACTGTCCTGCTTCAATGGCTATAAAGGCCTGAATGATCATGGCTGCATTACGCTGTTGTGAGACTCTAATCTTGCATATACACCACAGGCAAACCAAGGAGACCAAAACCAGAAGGCCTGCTAACGCTCCCATGCCCGCCCATTCCTTCAGATGGTTCATGGCTGTAGCAATCCATGGTGATAATCCTGTGGCTAGTCCTGCGTCCACTCTGGTAGAATTTACTGTGATAATGGCCACTCTCAGCTGCTCCATCGTAGTATCGAATTCTCCAGTCCAATTACCTAAAATATAGCTCGACAATTGTTTAGACAGATTTGCAGTGCAGGAAAAATTCTCATGTTATATGCTAGTGACTCAATGTCCAGCGTATTTTCATTGACAGCCAAGTTGAGCGATTTGCCATAGGGTATCAATTTGCTCCTGCACGAGGTCAATCCTCTGATTGAACACCATCAAGCTTCTTTTTAGTTGAGCATTAATTCCTTTTTGTACAACTAAGGCATGAGCCACATTGGCTAACTGATTATTCAGGGTCTGAGCAGTCTGCCCAGTATGACTCTTGGCTAATGCCCGGGTGGTAGCTCCAACAGCCGCCAATGAGATGGCAGTAACAATGGTGGCTGTAATTCCAAGATCCCTTTTCTGTCTGAAGAGAGTCATAGCGTGAGCGGCATCAACGGGCACAGGCACCGAGCAAGGCATGTGAGTAACCAGGGCATACCTAAATTCACTAGCATTCCAGCATTGGGCAAAAAAGCAAGTATCATCACCACAATTATTTGGCTCTATCTGGCTAATAATGAATAAAAATGGGGGATATAAACAAACAGGTGTGGGCTTATAGGAAATATTATGAGAAGCCTTAACCCCCTCGTTGGAACATCCTGCATCAGTTCTAGAACTTGCAGTGGTGGTGTCCGAGGTCTGAGTAGGTTCAGGAGACCATTGCCCCCAGGGGCGAGAGGTGCTCCATGCCAATTGACTAACTCCATGTTTTCCTCCACTTTTGAAAGTCATTTAAGGTTCTTAAATTATTTTTTCCTTTTTTTTTTAAATTTTTCATCAATTACACTTTATTCATTCTGCATCCCCCCACAAGCCCCTCCCTCCTCTCCTCCCAATCCCACCTGACCTCCTCCCTCTGCTTGCATGCCACTCCCCAAGTCCACTGATAGGGGAGGTTCTCCTCTCCTTTCTGATCTTAGTCTATCAGTTCACATCAAAAGTGGCTGCATTGTCCTCTACTATGGCCTGGTAAGGCTGCTCCCCCCCAGGGGGAGGTGATCAAAGAGCAGGCCAATCAGATTATGTCAGAGGAAGTCCCTCTTCACATTACTATTTAACCCAATTGGACTCTGAACTGCCCTGGGCTACATCTGTGCATGGGTTCTGGGTTATTTTAATTTTTAAAAATTTTTATTTAATTTAATTTTTTTTATTTTTTTATTTTTATTTTTTTATTTTTAATTTTATTTTTTTCTTATCAGTTACATTTTATTAACTCTGTATCCCAGCTGTATCTTGCTCCCTCATTCCCTCGCACTCCCACCCTCCCTTCCTCATCTCCACCCTGCCCCTTTCCAAGTCCACTGATAGGGGGGACCTCCTCCCCATTCATCTGATCCTGTTTTATCAGATATCTTCAGGACTGGCTGCAAAGTCCTCCTCTGTGGCCTAACAGGACTGCTCCTCCCTTGTGGGGTGGGGAGGTCAAAGAGCCAGCCATTGAGTTCCTGTTAGAAATAGTCCTTGTTCCCCTTAGTATGGGAAACCAATTGGTTACTGAGCTACCACAGGCTACATCTGAGCAGAGGTTGTAGGTTATATCTATATATGGTCCTTGGTTGAGTGTCAGTCTCAGAAAAGACCCTGTGCCTGGATATATTTGGCGAGTTCCCATTTATTAATTGTTGATCTTATGCTTATGTTAACAGAAAGTCTTTTCCTGTGCCAAATGCAGTCAAGGCTACTTCCTACTTTATTTTCTATCAGCTTTGGTTTATCTGGGTGTTTTTGTTTGTTTGTTTTTTGAGATGTTTGATTTGTATGAATTTAAGTATTGTGCAGCATGACAAGTATGGATCTCTGTGGATTCTTCTTCATGAAATGATCAAGTTTTACCAACACCACTTATCAAAGATTATATATATATATATATATATATATAGTATTTCTGACTTCTTCATGAAAAAAAATCAGGTTCCCATGGGCATGTTGACTTATGTCCGAGTCTTCAGTTCTATTACATTGATCAATGTGTCAGTTTTTATGCCAATACCATGTTACTTCTGTGGTACAGTTATAAAAGAAGTTCAAGTATCTTTACTTGCAGATGAGATGATTGCATATATCAGCAACCCTAAAATTATACCAGGAAATTGTTGCAGTTGGTAAACACTCTCAGCAAAGTGGCAGAATACAAAAATCAGTGGCATTCCTATCTATAAATGACAGACTGAGAAAGGAATTTGGGAAGCCACACCTTTCACAATAGCCTCAAATAATATGAAATATCTTGGGATAGCACTAATCAAGCAAGTAAAAGAGTTATAAGATTAAAAACTGCAAGAAATTGAAAAAGATATCAGAATATGAAAAGACCTCCAATGCTCATATATTGGTAGGATTAACACAGTAAAGATGGTAATCCTGCCAAAGGCAATGTACAGATTCAACATAATACTCATCAAAATCTCAACACAATTCTTCACAAATAATAAAGGAATAATTATTTTTTATCTTGAAATGTATCATCTTTTTATTTTTTATTTTTATTTTTTAAATTCTTTATTAATTACACTTTATTCACTTTGTATCCTTCCTTTGGTTCCCTCCCTCCCTTTCTTCTCCTTCCCTTCCTCCACCCTCTGCATGCATGCCCCTCCCCAAGTCCACTGATAGGGGAGGTCTTCTTTTCTTTCATTCTGATCCTAGTCAATTAGGTCTCATCAGGAGTGGCTGCATTGTCTTCTTCTGTGGCCTGGTATGGAGCTCCCCCTCAGAGGGAGGTGATTAAAGAGCAGGCCAATCAGTTCTTGTCAGAGACAGTCCCTGTTCCTATTATTATGAAACCCACTTGGACACTAAATTTGTATAATCACTCTGGAAATCAATCTGGTACTTTCTCAGACAACAAAGAATAGCGCTTCCTCAAGATCCAGCTATAACACTCCTAGGCATATACCCAAATATAGAGGCTCAAGTACACAATAAGGACATCTGCTCAACCATGTTTGTAGCAGCCTTATTTGTAATAGCCAGAAGCTGGAAACAGCCCAAATGCCCCTCAGTGGAGGAATGGGTACAGAAATTGTGGTACATCTACACAATGGAATATTACTCAGCAATAAAAAACAAGGAAATCATGAAATTTGCAGGTAAGTGGTGGAAACTGGAAAAGATCATATAGAGTGAGCTATCCCAGAAGCAGAAAGAGGCACATGGTATATACGCACTTATATAGACATATAGGATAAACCTACTAAAATCTGTACACCTAAAGAAAGTAATCAAGAGGGAGAACTCTGGTTAAACTGCTCATTCCCCATCCCAAAAGGCAAAGAGGATGGACATCAGAAGAAGGAGAAAAGAGGCAACAAGTCAAAAACCTGACACAGAGGACATCTGAAAGGCTCTGCCATACAGACTATCAAAGCAGATGCTGAGACTTATTGCCAACCTTTGGGCAGAGTGCAGTGAATCTTATGAAAGAAGTGGGAAACAGTAAGATTTGGAGAGGCCAGGAGCTCCACAAAGAGAGCAACAGAACCAAAAAATCTGAGCACAGGGGTCTCTCCTGAGACTGATACTCTAACCAAGAACCAGGCATGGAGATAACCTAGGACCCCTGCGCAGATAAAGGAATAATTTTAAGCTTAATATAAAAACAAAAACAAACCAAGGATAGCTAAAACAATCCTCAATAATAAAAGAACTTCAGGAGGTATCACCATTCCCAATTTCAAGTTGCTTAATGAGTTTACTGCCCCACCCATTTTTCTACTATTTGCTTGACTGCTTTAGCCCACTGTATTCTCTCGATCTATTTTCATTTCACCCTTAATCTACTGTCTTCCTCTCTAAATGCATCTACTCACCCATTGGCCTTTTCCAGTTTCCTGACATCTACATGTACTCCAAGCCAAATATACAGCTAGTACCAACATATGAGAGAAAACAGGTGGCATTATTTTTTGAGTTTAGGTGGCTTTCAGGCAACACAAAATAATTCAAAACCAAAGCAAAATCTTCCAGTCATAGTGAAGGTAACTCATAAATTGATTCAGTAATAACAATTCTGTATTAAGACACCATATAATATATTGAAATTTCTAGATTGACAAAACCAACCAACCAGTCAACAAACAAACAAAACCCAACAAAACCAAGTTGGTCTATAGGGGTGATTCAGTATTTGAGAACATACGTTCTTCTTGTAGAAGACCTGTGTTCAGTTTCCCAGGACCCACATTGTGGTCCATAACTATTTATAACAGTGATTCTCACCATGTGGGTCATGACCCTCTTGGGGATCACATATCAGATATCCTGCATATTAGATATTTACAATATGATTTATAACAGTAGCAAATTTACAGTTATGAAGTAGCAATTAAATAATTTTATGTTTAAGGTCACCACAACATGAGGAACTGTATTAAAGTGTCACAGCATTATGAAAGTTGAGAGTCACTTATCTATAGCATTTTCAGGAGATCTGATGTCAATGCTCTCTTTGGCCTCGCTGGGTACTGAATGCATGTGGCACACACATACATTTAAGCAAGAGCTCATGCACATAAAATAAAAATTTAGAAATAAAAATCCATTGTCACAGTGAGGGCTCATTTTAATTGTTCACAAAGACACAAACCAACAGCATATGTTGTTTATAGTTGTATATATAATTGGTAAATTATTAACATTATAAAATAAGCTTTCAACACAGGTGTGTGAGTAACTAAATGAAGAAGAAAACAATGAGGTCAGCTTAGGAATATAAAACGGAGCTCTTAGTGCTGACTGGAATTTTCTTGTGTCTGAAACAAACATAACTTCATTTTAAGATTTGGTGAGAGTGTATATCATTGCTGGGTGCTACCACCTCTTCATATTTTAGCAGTGTGCTTTCTGTAAGTAGACAAGCAACACTCCACTGTCTGTGGCCTATGTCAGGTTTGAATTTCCCAGTACTTAGGTCACATTGTCTATAAGTCGGGAATCATGATAATACCTGAATCAAGGCATTGTTTTCAGAAACACAAGAAATGATGCATGCAAAACATGTAATTAGCACAATACCTTAAACATAATAATCACTGACTGAATGCAGTTTGGTTTCCAAGTCCAGCAGAGAGTAATTTACTGACCAAACAGCAGCATGCTTTCCAGGAAAAAAAAAACAAAACAAAAAACAAAAAACAAAAAACAAAAACTAAAGACCTCCAATATTTTTGGCCTTGTGCTGTTTCATTGGCTTTTATTGAAAAGATGAGGGAAAATTTACCTTTTAAATTTTATTTTTTTAAAGAATTTATTCATTATATATCCTGCTTAAAGCTCTCTCCCTCAACTTCTCCCATTTCCACCTTCCCTCCCTCTTCCCCCATCCCGTTCCCCTAGTCCACTGAAAGGGGCAGTTCTCCTCTTCTGGCACCTGTCCATAGCTTATCAAGTCCCATCAGGACTGACTGGATCCTCTTCCTATGTGATCTGGTAAGGCCACATCAGCAGGGGCAAGTGATAAAAGAATAGGCAATCAAATTCTTGACAGAGTCAGCCCTTACTTGGAGACCCACATGGAGACTGAGCTGCCTATAGGATATATTGGGGGAGGATGGTCTAGGTACTCTCCATGCATGGTCCATTGCTGGTGAATCAGTTTCTCCAGGACCCCCTGGTATCAGATATTTTAGATTTGTTGGTTTCCTTGTGGGAGTCCTGTTCCCTACATGTCTTTCTACCCAATCCCCACTTCTTCCATAGGACTCCCTGTGCTATACCCAGGTGGCTGTGACTCTCAGCATTTGCTTTGATCCCCTGTTGGGTTGAGCTTCTCAGAAGACTCTCTGTAGTAGGCTCCCATTATGCTTCCTTTCTTCCACCTCTTCTGGTATCTGTCCGGTTTGCCATTCTGAATGAGCTTTAAGTATCCTCCCTAAGTTCCTCCTTAGTGTTTAGATTCTTTAGGTCTGTAGATTTTAGTATGGCTATCCTTTATTATACGGCTAATATCCTCTTATAAGTGAGTGCATATCATGTGTGTCTTTCTGATGCTGGGTTACCTCGCTCAGGATGATCATTTCTAGTTCCATCTATTTGCCTGAATATTTCATAATTTCCTTGTTTTTAATTATTGAGTAGTATTCCATTGTGCATATGTACCAACCTTTCTTTTATCCATTCTTCATTTGAGGGACATCTGAATTGTTTCCAGATTCTGGCTATTACAAATAAAGCTGCTAAGAACATAGTTGAGCAAATGTCCCTGTAGAATGGTGGGGCATCTTTGGATACATACCCAGGGGTGAATCTTAAGGTAGCGCTATTCCCAATATTTTGAGAAAACACTAGATGGATTTCCAAAGTGGTTGTTCAAGTTTGCACTCCCACCATCAATGGAAAAATTTTCACCTTTCTCCACATCCTCTCCAGCATGTGATGTCACCTGAGTTTTTTATCTTAGCTGTTCTGATAGGTGTAAGGTGGAATCTTCATTCGTTTTGGTTTGCATTTTCCTGATGACTAATGATGTTGAGTATTTCTTTAAGTATTTCTCTGCTATTTGATACTCCTTTGTTGAGAATTCTCTGCCTAGCTCTGTACCCTATTTTTTATTGGATTCTTTGGTTTGTCAGTGTCTAATTTCTTGAGTTCTTTATATATTCTGGATATTAGCCATCTATCAGATCTAGGGTTGGTGAAGATCATTTGCCAGTCTGTCATTTTTTCTTTTGTTGACAGTATTCTTTGTTATACAGAAGACTTCATTTTCATGAGGTCCCATATATTAATTGTTGATCTTAGAGGCTGAGCTGTTATTTTTCATTTCAGAAAGTTATCTTCTGTGCTAATGAGTTCAATATTCTTCCCAAATTTTCTTGCACCAAATTTAGTGTGTCTGGTTTTATGTTGAGGTCTTTGAGCTACTGCGACTTTAATTTTGTACAGAGTGATAAACATGGGTCTATTTGCATTGTTTCTACATGTAGACATCCAGTTAGACCAGCACCATTTGGGGAAGATGCTGTTTTCCATTGTATAGTTTTGGCTTCTTTGTCAAAAATCAGGTGTACCTAGGGGTGTGGGTTTATTTCTGGTGCTTCAATTCAATTCCATGGATTTCCCAGTCTGTTTTGATGCTAGTATCATGCAAATTTTGTTAATTTTTGCTCTATAGTACAGCTTGAGATCAGGAAAGGAGATGCCTCTATAAAATCTTTTATTATAGAGGATTGTTTTAGCTATTCTGGATTTTTTGTTGTTGTTGTATTGGTTTTTCCATATGTAGTTGAGATTTTTCTTTTAAGTTCTGTAAAAGAATTGGGTTGGTAAGTTGATGAGAACTACATTGAATCTGTAGATTGCTTTTGTTAAGATGGTCATTTTCACTATGTTAATCCTACCGAGCCATGAGCATGGGAGATCTTTCCATCTTCTGATAGCTTCTTCTTTCTTCAGAGACTTGAAGTTTATTTCATAAAGTCTTTCACTTGCTTGGTTAGAATTACAAGACACCTTTTTTTTTTTTTTTTTTGAGGCTATTGTGAAGGGAGTTGTTACCCTAATTTCTTTTTCAGCCCATTTGTCTTTTGTGTACAGGAGGCCTTCTAATTTTTTGAGTTAATTTTGTATCCAGCCACATTACTGAAGGTTTTTATCACTGTTGGAGGTGCCTGGAAGAACTTTTTGGGTCACTTAAGCATACTATCATATCATCTGAGAATAATGATACTTTGACTTCTTTTCTGATTTGAATCCCCTTGATCTCCTTTGTCTTATTGCTCTAGAAAGGGCTTTAAGTACTATGTTGAAGAGATATGGAGAGAGTGGACAGTCTTGTCTTGTTCCTGATTTCAGTGGGATTGATTTAAGTTTCTCTCAGTTTAGTTTGATGTTGGCTATAGACTTGCTGTATATTGCCTTTACTCTGTTTAGGTATGTGCCCTGTATCCCTGATCTGTCTAAGACTTTAAACACAAATGAGTGTTGGAATTTATCAAATGCTTTTTCAGCTTCTAGGGAGATAATCATGTGTTTTTTTTTTTTTTTCAGTTTGTTGTATATGGTGGATTACATTGATGGATTTCCCTATATTGAACCTCCCCTGCATACCTGGGATGAAGCCTACTTTTTTATAGTGGATTTTAACTTGTTGTTTTCTTGGATTTGGTTTTCCAGTATTTTATTGCATATTTTTCATCAGTGTTTGTAAGGCAGATTGGTCTGAAATTCTCTTTTTTTGTTGAGTCTTTATAAGGTTTATGTATCAAGGTGCTGTGGCCTCATATATTGAATTTAGTAAAGTTCCTTTTGTTTCTGTTTTGTGGAATAGTTTGAGGATTATTGGTGTCAGCTTTCTTTCTTTCTTTCTTTCTTTTTTTTTTTTTTTTTGAAGGTTTGTTGTTATAATTCTGCTCTGAAACCATCTCGCACTGGGCTCTTTTTGGAAGAAAAACTTTTGACGACTGCTTCTATTCTTTAGGGAATACAGAACTATTTAATTTAGTTACCTGATCTTGATTCAGCTTTCATAAGTAGACTCTATCAAGAAAAAAATTCCATTTCATTTAGATTTTGTAATTTTGTGCTGCATAGGTTTTTGAAGTAAGACTTAATGATTATTTGGATTTCCTTGGTGTTTCTTGTTATTTCTCCATGCTCATTTTTTATATTACCTATTTGGATAGTTTCTTTCTGCCTTGTAGTTAGTTTTGCTAAGGGTTTGTCTACTACACCCAGCAAAACTCTCAATTATCGTAGATGGAGAAAACAAGATATTCAATCACAGAAAAAATGAAATAGTACTTACTCACAAGTCCAGCCTTACGGAAGATACCAGAAGGAAAAATACAATCTAAGAAAGCTAACTACACCCAGGAAAACACAAGAAATATATTACCTCATTACAGCAAAACTAAAAGTAGCCAAGCACACAAACACACTACCAGAACAAACAGTAAAATAAAAGGATCTAATAGTCACTCATCATTAATCTCTCTCAACATCAATGGAATCAACTCTCCAATAAAAAGACGGAGACAAACAGAATGGATACATAAAGAAGACCCAACATTCTCCTGCTTACAAGAAACACATCTAAGTCACACAGATAGACTTTACCTGAAAGTAAAGGCCTGGAAGATTATTGCCAAGCAAACAGAAGCAAGAAGCAAGCAGGAGTAGCCATTCTAATATCTAATAAAATAGACTTTCAACCAAAATTAATCAAAAGAGATGGGGAATGTCACTTAATTCTCATCAAACGAATATTCCACCAAGAAGACATCACAATTCTGAACATCTATGCCCCAAATACAAGGGTACCCACATTTGTAAAACAAACTAATAAACTTAAACCACACATAGATCCCCACATGTTAATAGTGGGAGACTTCAACACCCCACTCTCAACAAAGGATAGGTCAACAAAACAGAAATTAAACAAAGAAACAATGGCTCAAGCAGATGTCATTAATCAAATGGACCTAAATGACATCAACAAAACCTTTCACCCAAACACAAAAGAATTAAGCTTGTTCTCAGCACCTCATGGAACCTTCTGCAAAATTGACCATATAGTTGGTTTCAAAGCAAACCTCAACAGACTCAAGAAGATGGTACTAATCCCTTGTATCCTACTTGAACAGCATGACTAAAGCTGGACCTCAACAACAACAGAAAAAGCAAACAACTTACACACAAATGGAAACTGAACAACTCTCTACTCAATGACAACTGGGAAGAAATAAAGGAATTAAAGACTTATTAGAATTCAATGAAAATGAAGGCACAGCACACCCAAACTTATGGGACACAATGAAAGCAGTTGATAGAACTATGTGCCTTCATAAAGAAATTTGAAACATCTCGTACAACCTACTTTAACAGCTCACTTGAAAGGCCTACAGGAAAATAAAAAGAAGCAGACACACCCAAGAGGAGGAGTAATCAAATCATCAAATTCATGACTGAAAAATTAAACTAGAAACAATGAGAACAACTAGAAGAATCAATGAAACTAAGAGATGGTTCTTTGAAAAAAATCAACAAGGGAAAGTGTACTTTAATACAACTTCCCAACATATCCTCATTGATAGAGAGAGCAGGTCTTGACATTTCAAATTATAAACGAGAGTAGTGCTGTCAGATGCTAAACATAAGAGTATCTAGATTTTTCTTTTAGAATTGTGTACACATGCTCACACTGTTCTTTTGACTTTCCTGACTTTTTCCAACTCATCAAATACAGTTTCTTTTGTCAAGTTTCACTCCTTCTTGTTTCTTGCTGAAGCTATGGAAAGAGCTGTTACTTATCTTTTTTTTTCTTTTTAGAAAACTTTAATTGTTGTGTCATCATTATCTATGATCCAGAGTAAATAAATGTCTGTACACATAAATTAATAATGATGTAAATGAAAAACCAAGATCTAAGCTTAGGATACTCTAACTCAGAAGTAATGTCTTAAATTTGTGATTCATTTCATCTAGTTGTCATAATGTCTGAGTAAATAAAACCATTATTTTATGCAATATTTATTTTTTATCTCCCTCTTCTGACTTCTATCTGGTTGCCTTTCTGACTGAGAATTGAGCATCTTGCCCAGGGCCATCCTTGTTTAGCTTCTTGAGGTATACCAATTTTATTATATTTATCCTATATTATCTGTCTAATATCGACTTATAAGTGAGTATATACCGTGTGTGTCTTTCTGCTTCTCTGATACCTCACTCAGGATGATCTTTTCTAGTAACCACCACAATTTGCTTGTAGATTTCATTGTTTTTAATTGCTGAGTAGTATTCCATTGTGTAAATGTACCACAATTTCTGTATCCATTACTCCATAAAGACATGTCTGGGTTGTTTCCAGGTTCAGGCTATTATGAATAAACAGGCTACAAACATGGTGGAGCAAATTTCCTTGTTATATGCTTGAGCATCTTTTGGATATATGCCTAGGCGTGGTATAGCTGGAATTTGAGGTAGCACTATTACTAATTGTCTGAGAAAGTGCCAGACTGATTCCCAGAGAATTTGTACAAGTTTACAATCTCACCAGCAATGGAGGAGGTTTCCCCTTTCTCCAGCATGTATTGTAACTTGAGTTCTTAATCATGGCCATTCTGATGGGTATAAGGTGAAATCTCAGCGTCATTTTGATTTGCATCTCCCTGATGACTAAGGACATTGAGTGTTTCTTTAAGTGTTTCTCTGCCATTTGATATTCCTCTATTAAGAATTCTCTGTTTACCTCTGTACCCCATTTTTAAATTGGATTACTTGATTTGTTGCTGTTTAACTTCTTGAGTTCTTTATAGTTTCTGTATATTAACCTTCTGTCAGATATAGGGTTTGTGAAGATCCTTTTCCAATCTGAAAGCTACCATTTTGTTCTGACTAAAGTGAACTTTGCTTTACAGAAGCTTTTCAGTTTCTTGAGGTCCCATTTATTGATTGTTGATCCTAGAGCCTGTACTGTTGGTGTTCCATTCACAAAGTTGTCTCCTGTGCCAAAGAGGTCAAAGCTCTTCCCCACTTTTTCTTCTAACAGGTTTAGTGTGTCTGATATTATGTTTAGGTCTTTGATCTGCTTGAACTTTAGTTTTGTGCAGGGTGATAAATATGGAACTACTTGCATTTTTCTACATGTAGATATCCAGTTAGACCAGCACCATTTGTTGGAAATGCTGTCTGTTTTCCATTTTATGATTTTGGCATCTTTGTCAAAAATAAGGTGTCCATACTTGTTTTGGTTTATTAAATGTGTCTTCTATTAGATTCCATTGATCAACCAGTCTGTTTCTATGCCAGTACCATGAAGTTTTTATTACTGTTTCTCTATAGTACAGGTTGAGATCAGGAATGGAGATACCTACAGAAGATTTTTTATTTTTTTTTAATTTTCATCAATTACACTTTATTCATTCTGCATCGACCCATAAGCCCCTCCCTCCTCCCCTCCAAATCCCACCCTCCCTCCTCCCTCTGCTTGCATGCCACTCCCCAAGTCCACTGATAGGGAAGGTTCTCCTCTCCTTTCTGATCTTAGTCTATCAGTTCACATCAAAAGTGGCTGCATTGTCCTCTACTATGGCCTGGTAAGGCTGTTCCCCCCCAGGAGGAGGTGATCAAAGAGCAGGCCAATCAGATTACGTCAGAGGCAGTCCCTCTTTACATTACTATGTAACCCAATTGGACTCTGAACTGCCCTGGGCTACATCTGTGCAGGGGTTCTGGGTTATCTCTATGAATAGTCCTTGGTTGGAGTATGAGTCTCTGGGAAGTTCCCTGTGTTCAAATTTTCTTGTTCTGTTGCTCTCCTTGTGGAGACCCTGTCCTCTCCAGCTCTTACTATTTCCCAGTTCTTACCTAAAATTCCGTTCACCTGCCCAACAGTTGCCCATCAGGCTCAGCATCTGCGTTGATAGTCTGTAGGGCAGAGGTTTTCAGAGGCCCTCTGTGGTAGGTTCCTAGGTTGTTTCCTGTTTTCTTCTTCTTCTGATGTCCATCCTCTTTGCCTTTCCGGATGGGGATTGGACATTTTAATTAGGGTCCTCTCTCTTGCTTAGTTTCTTTAGATGCACAGGTTTTAGTGGGTTTGTCCTATGTTGTATGCCTATATGAGTGAGTATATACCATGTGTGTCTTTTTGCTTCTGGGACAACTCACTCAGGATGATCCTTTCCAGATCCCACCATTTACCTGCGAATTTCATGATTTCCTTATTTTTCATTGCTGAGTAATATTCCATTGTGTAGATGTACCACAATTTCTGCATCCATTCTTCAGTTGAGGGGCATCTGGGTTGTTTCCAGCTTCTGGCTATTACAAATAAAGCTGCTACAAACATGGTTGAGCAAATGTCCTTTTTGTGTACTTGAGCCTCTTTTGGATATATGCCCAGGAGTGGTATGGCTGGATCTTGAGGAAGCGCTATTCGTAGTTGTCTGAGAAAGCGCCAGATTGATTTCCAGAGTGGTTGTACAAGTTTACATTCCCACCAGCAGTGGAGAAGGGTTCCCCTTTCTCTACAACCTCTCCAGCAAGTGTTGTCACTTGAGTTTTTGATCTTGGCCATTCTCATGGGTGTAAGGTGAAATCTCAGGGTTGTTTTGATTTGCATTTCCCTAATGGCTAGTGAGGTTGAGCATTTCTTTAAGTGCTTCTCTGCCATTTGGTATTCCTCTACAGAGAATTCTCTGTTTAGCTCTGTTCCCCATTTTTTAAGTGGATTACTTGGTTTGCTGCTTTTCAGCTTCTTTAGTTCTTTATATATACTGGACATGAGTCCTCTGTCAGATAAAGGGTTGGTGAAGATTCTTTCCCAATCTGTAGGTGGTTGTTTTGTTTTGATGACGGTGTCCTTTGCTTTACAGAAGCTTTTCAGTTTCATGAGGTCCCATTTATAGATTGTTGCTCTTAGAGCCTGTGCTGTTGGTGTTCTGTTCAGGAAGTTTTCTCCTGTACCAATGAGTTCTAGGGTATTTCCCACGTTTTTTTCAAGCCTATTTAATGTGTCTGGTTTTATGGTGAGTTCTTTGATCCACTTGGACTTCAGTTTTGTGCAGGGTGACAAGTATGGATCTATTTTCATTTTTCTACATGTAGACATCCAGTTGGACCAGCACCATTTGTTGAAGATGCTATCTTTTTTCCATTGAATGGTTTTGGCATCTTTGTCAAAGATCATGTGTCCATAAGTGTGTGGGTTTATTTCTGAGTCCTCTGTTCGGTTCCATTGATGCACCATTCTGTTTCTATGCCAGTACCATGCAGTTTTTAAAACTGTTGCTCTATAGTACAACTTAAGATCAGGGACGGAGATACCTCTGGAAGATCTTTTATTGTAGAGGATTGTTTTAGAAATTCTGGGTTTCTTGTTATTCCATATGAAGTTGAGAATTATTCTTTCCAGGTCTGTAAAGAATTGTGTTGGTAATTTGATGGGCATTGCATTGAATCTGTAGATTGCTTTTGGTAAGATGGCCATTTTTACTATGTTAATCTTGCCAAGCCATGAGCATGGGAGATCTTTCCATCTTCTCATATCTTCTTCTAATTCTTTCTTCAGAGATTTGAAATTTTTTTCATACAAGTCTTTGACTTCCTTGGTTAGGGTTACTCCGAGATACCTTATGTCATTTGTGGCTATTGTAAAGGGTGTTGTTTCCCTAATTTCTTTCTCAGCCCTTTTGTCTTTTGTTTACAGGAGGGCTACTGATTTTTTTGAGTTAATTTTGTATCCGGCCACTTTGCTGAAGGTGTTTATCAGCTGTAGGAGTTCCCTTGCAGAGTTTTTGGGGTCACTCACGTATACTATCATATCATCTGCAAATAGTGATAATTTGACTACTTCCTTTCCAATTTGTATCCCCTTGATCTCCTTCAACTGTCTTATTGCTCTAGCAAGGACTTCCAACACTATGTTGAAGAGATATGGAGAGAGTGGGCAGCCTTGTCTTGTCCCTGATTTCAGTGGGATTGCTTTAAGTTTCTCTCCGTTCAGTTTGATGTTGGCTATAGGCTTGCTATATATCGCCTTTACTATGTTTAGATATGTGCCTTGTATCCCTGATCTCTCCAATACTTTGAACATGAATGGATGTTGGATTTTGTCAAATGCTTTTTCAGCATCTGAGTAGATGATCATGTAGTTTTTTTCTTTCAGTTTGTTAATATGGTGGATCACATTGATGGATTTCCGTATATTGAACCACCCCTGCATACCTGGGATGAAGCCTACTTTGTCATAGTGGATAATATCTTTGATGTGTTCTTGGATTCGGTTTGCAAGTATTGTATTTAGTATTTTTGCATCAATGTTCATAAGGGAGATTGGCCGGAAATTCTCTTTCTTTGTTGAGTCTTTGTGAGGTTTAGGTACCAAGGTGACTGTGGATTCATAGAATGAATTTGGTAATATTCCTTCTGTTTCTATTTTGTGGAATAGTTTGAAGAGATTTGGTGTTAGCTCTTCTTTTAAGGTCTGGTAGAATTCTGCGCTGAAGCCATCTGGTCCTGGGCTTTTTTTGGATGGGAGACTTTTGATGACCGCTTCTATTTCTTTGGGGGATATAGGACTATTTAGTTGATTTACCTGGTCCTGATTCAGCTTTGGTAAGTCAAATCGATCAAGAAAATTGTCCATTTCATTTAGATTTTCAAATTTTGTTGCATATAGACTTTTGAAGTAAGTCCTAATGATTGTTTGGATTTCCTCAGTGTCTGTAGTTATATCCCCCTTTTCATTTCTGATTTTGTTGATTTGGGTGGTGTCTCTCTGCCTTTTAGTTAGTCTGGCTAAGGGTTTGTCGATCTTGTTGATTTTCTCAAAGAACCAGCTCTTGGTTTCATTGATTCTTTGAATTGTTTTATTTGTTTCCAATTGATTGATTTCAGCCCTGAGTTTGATTATTTCCAGCCGTCTCCTCCTTCTTGGTGTGTCTGCTTCTTCTTTTTCTAGGGTTTTTAAGTGAGCCATTAGGGTGCTTGAATGAGCTGTCTCAAATTTCTTCTTGAAGGCACTTAGTGCTATGAACTTTCCTCTTAGCACTGCTTTCATTGTGTCCCACAAGTTCGGGTATGTTGTGTCTTCCTTTTCATTGATTTCTAGAAAGACTAATTTCTTTCTTTATTTCTTCCCTGTACCAGCTGTCATTTAGTAACAAGTTGTTCAGTTTCCATGTGTGTGTAGGTTTTTGTTATTTCTGTCATTGTTGAGGTCCAGCTTTATTCCATGGTGATCAGACAAGATACATGGGATTATTTCATGAGGTGCTGAGAAGAAGGTAAATTCTTTTGTGTTTGGGTGTAAAGTTCTGTAAATGTCTGTTAGGTCCATTTGATTCATGACCTCTGTCAGAGACATTGTTTCTTTGTTTAATTTCTGTTTTGTTGACCTGTCCTTTGTTGAGAGTGGGGTGTTGAAGTCTCCCACTATTAATGTGTGGGGATCTATATGTGCTTTAAATTTTATCAATGTTTCTTTCACAAATGTGGCTGCCCTTGTATTTGGGGCATAGATGTTCAGGATTGTGATGTCTTCCTGGTGGAATTTTCCCTTGATGAGTAGGAAGTGTCCTTCCCCATCTCTTTTTATTAATATTGGTTGAAAGTTTATTTTATCAGATATTAGAATGGCTACTCCTGCTTGCTTCTTGGGTCCATTTGCTTGGAAAGTCGTCTTCCAACCCTTTACCCTCAGGTAATGTCTATCTTTGTGTCTTAGGTGTGTTTCTTGTATGCAACAGATTGCTGGGTTTTGTTTACAAATCCATTCTGTTAATCTGTGTCTTTTTATTGGAGAGTTGAGTCCATTGATGTTGAGAGAGATTAATGACCAGTGGCTGTTAGATCTCTTGATTTTGATGTTGGCTGTGGTCATCAGGTTGTGTGCTTGGTTGCTTTTTGTTTTACTGAAGTGAGGTTAATTATTTCCTGTGTTTTCTTGAAGGTAGCTAGCTTTCTTGGGTTGTATTTTCCCTTCCAGTGTCTTCTGTAATGCTGGATTTGTTTGTAGGTATTGTTGAAATTTGTTTTTGTCATTGAATATCTTGTTTTCTCCATCTATGAGGACTGAGAGTTTTGCTGGGTATAGTAGCCTGGGCTGACATCTGTGTTCTCTTAGGGTCTGCATGATATCCGTCCAGGCCCTTC